>NC_091037.1:3926250-5235000 GCF_041296385.1 Aphelocoma coerulescens
GGGAGACTACAGACACAGAGGCCAGTCAGAGCTGTTGCACAAGTGTCTCTCAAACCAGCTCTTTAAAAACCTTGATTAAAAACAACCAGGACTTGCCTGTAGCTTCAAGAAGGTGTCCTGTGGCTGCTGCTCTATCCACAGCCTCCCACGGAAAAACGCCGGCCCCACGAAATAATCCGGGACCGTGCTCCAGCCAGACACACGCTGCAAGCTGCAAGAGAGGGACAGCTCACACAGGGCACTGGGGCCACCTGCCTCTGTCCCCGGGGTCCACATCCCTGGCAGGCCAAGCCAGGGTACAAGACAAGGGTAGCTGGGGCTGTCGCCACCTCTGATGCTTCAGAGCGACGGGAAATGCTTTTTACAAGAGTGTGTGGTGACAGGACAAGGGGGAAAGGATTCAGACTGGATGAGAGCAGGTGTAGATGGAATACTGGCAAGAAATTTTTCCCTGAGAGGATGGTAAGGCCCTGGCAGAGGTTGCCCAGAGAAGCTGTGGCCTGCCCCATCCCTGGAAGTGTCCAAGGCCAGGTTGGAGCAACCTGGGATAGTGGAAGGTGTCCCTGGCCAGGGCAGGGGTGGGATAGAGGATCTTTAAGGCCCTTTCCACCAAACCATTCTGGGATAAAAGCTCGGCTTCATGTTGGTTGTTGAGGATCCTTCAGATCTGCCAGGGTGCTTTAAATGTCTGTGGCTTGCTAAAGGAAGCTGCAGAACTGACAGGATTCAAACCAGACATTGCTGCCACTGCTCCTGTCGAGGAACACAAACACGTCCTTGCAAGGTTGCAGTAATTAGGGGAAATCTGACATTATTTCTTACCTGTGGCAACAATTTGGGAGCAGGGCACAAACAGAAGAGGAAATAAGGAGTGTAGAATCCCACAGAAGCCTTGAGCTTCTGTCAGGACATGCTCCCTCCAACCCTTACAAACTGCATCTCTTGGACTGGGGGAAGTTATTGATCCAGTGCAGCCTGGCTGCCACTGAATTATTCAACTCAAAGCCTGTGACAGCTCCTTTCACAACACTCCTCTCCCTCCTCCCCCGAGGAGACTGTGAGCTGATTGTGTTTCAGTGCTGCTGGTCAGCAGCCAGGAGCTGAGGGTAGTGGTGACTAATCTTGCTTTTGTTTGGGCATGGCAGCTCACTTGCTTTAATGCTCCTCTCTGGAAATGTTCCTCTAACACCCTGCAGTCCAAAAGGCTGTGAGTTACCCCATCAGTAAGAATTCTTCAGGTAGCCCCCAGCACCTGGTAAAACTGTCCTTAGACATTTCTGAATGTGGACTTTTTTCCTTTTAAAAGCCATCTCAGTTTAACGTGGCCTCTCTCTCCCTCCTACACAAAATGGGGCAGCTGTGATATCTCGGGGGATGCACATAAGTTGCTTTCTGGTATTAAAAACATCACTGTAAAGAGTGTCTCTGGATTGTGGCCACAGTCCATAGGGCATCTGCTGCCTGAAACACTTGCTGAGGTTTTCTGTATGTGCTGACAGAGGCTCCTCAACATCCCCCTGCTAGATTTCCTTCCTTGAATTAAAGCAAAACAACATAAAAGAGAGGGAGCCATCTGGATTGTTAATGCACTATCAGTAGCTTTCTAGAATTAATCTATCCCTCGCCAGTCTGAATTACTAAATATATCAGCCAGATTGGTAATTTCCAGAAAGACCCGAAATTTCCAACGTGTGGGTGTGTGGGGATCCTCCCGTTTGGGTAAGCCTGGTTTTTACCTACCTGATCTAACCCTGCTGCAAGGAAATCTTTAAATCCTGCACAGTGGGATTAGATTTCTCCCTAAATAATGGTATGGATCAGCTGGCACCATTTCCTGCACTATTTCAGGCAAAGGTATCAGCGAGGAACTGATCAGTGCAAAAATCCACCTCCCCACTGTTACCTCAGGTTGCTCCCTGTCAGATACTGCACTGCTGGAAAAACAGGTGGTTTCAAATGAGGAAGGAAAAAAAAAAAAGAAGTTTAAATCCCACAAACCTTTTCATGAAGGCAGGTTTCATCTCCAAACTGTAAATCTTGAAGTTCCTCAAGGGGGTTTTATTCAAGAAGACGTCACCAATTAAGCCTGCAAGAGCAATGGAGGTAATGAAGAGTTGAGGAGCAGCTAAAGCTGATGGATTTTGCTATTTGAATCTGTGGAACAGCAGGAGATGGAAAGCAGCCACGTTCTGCAATGGAATTAGAGTCCATATGGTCCCATTGCTCATCCAGATGGAGTGGGGAGCATTACTAAACTTCGGCCTCTCCATTCTCTCCCTCAACTCAGCAGGGCCCCAAACCCCCTCCCAGCAGAAAACACTGGGATGTGTTGGACAGGCAGCACTTGGGGCATTGCTGGGATTGTTGGGGTTTAGTGAGCTGACCAAGCACAGATTTTTTTAAAGCAGTCAATCTCTTCTGTAACAGGCACAGCAAAATAAAACATGGGCCAGCACTGGCACCCAGAGCTGCTCCAGGGCTTTCCATCCCAGGATTTTAAGGCACCTTAATAAGTCAGTCACCTTAGCACCTTTTTGTTAAAGCTGCTCTCCCTGAAGCAGGCAAAGCCTGGGTTCTAATGCAGCCTCCTAATCACAGGACTGAGGCTGCTGAGGCAGCACTGAGGCTTTACAGAACTTTTCTGCATTAAATAAAATCAATACAGTCATGTGCCTAACTCCATTAATCTATTTTATAGAGCTTTTGCACATAGCTCCCCATTAAAACAGAATCAACCTCTTCCAGCTCCACCACTGTGTGCGACAGGCTTGAGCATTTCAGTCAATTCTGCTCAAGGGGATGCAGTTCCCTCCTCCTGAGACTGTGTGAGCTTTTAAATGCAATTATCAACCCCCAAGGGAAAACACGGATTAAAAAAGGTATTTTCCTTCCCTCCCTTGAAGTAATATGCTCACAGAGCAAGAGCAAGGGAGCTGAGCATCACCTAGGAAACCTAGAGCAGAGCCAGATTCATTGATAGCCTTGGCTTTAGCTATGCCCTTATAAAATAAACCTTGGTGCAGGGCACTGAGCAGCCACTGCTTTTCCTCTGATCACTCCACACAGGGGGTGAGGATGTTTTTTAACACACTCCCTCCCTCACACCATTTCCCACCAACTCCCAGTCCTGACCAGCACCACGAGAGCTGTACTGGGCCCTTAGCTGGTTCTGTGCACAGCACACAGACACTTCTGCAGCATCGACACTCTGAGAAGTCTCTGGGAGAGTTTGGGAGCACAGAAGCAAACCCACCTTTCCTCTGCTCGTTCAGTGCCAGCCCATAATTGACGCGCCCACGGTTCTCTACCAGGAGCCTCAGCTGCCTGAAGCCCTGCTAAAAACAAACAAGGAGAAGCATCAGGTCCTGCACCAGCCTCAGCAGAGGCCAGGGAAGCTGTTTAAGAGGGGAAGTGGCACCATGACCTTTGGCAGCTGCGATTTATAAATCCACCCTGAAGTTCTCTGCTGCCAAAAGTGAGGAACTCGCAGCCTTTGCACAGAAGCTTTCTGGTTTGTTTTTTTATTTTCTCTTGAATTTTTAACCCCCATTTTGGTATCACCCACAGAGCCAGAACTGGAGTCTGACATAGGACAGGCTCATGTCATGAACTCTCCCACAAGCCTTAAGAACAACCAGTGCATCCACCCCCTCACCTGCTCCTAGAGCCACCACAGCTCTGTTGGAATGTGCTCAGTCAGTACATTGTTCTTAGTGCCAACTTCTGCCAGGGTAAAACTGCTCTCAGAGCTAGAGAGAGACATTCCCCCTCATTTAATTTGAGATCCAAGACCCTCCAAACCCCCTTTAGACCTGCTTTGTGCTAAGGAAGATGAAACCTGCGTGGATTTAGTCTGCACGAACAGGGTACAGGTACTCAATGTTGTGGCTGAGGTAAGAAGGCTGGCAAATTTCGTGCAGCAAGGACTACAATAACTTGAATTTTCTCCACGGAAAAGCATTCAAACCCCAGTTTTCAATCATAAAACGGCAGTGAAATCCCACTATTCCACTAGTGAGATGGTGTTTGATTAAGGCACCAAGCTAGTCTGAGTCAGGACGAGGTGCCTTTCTGAGACTTCTCCCTCTTTAGCAACCTTGGTTCTGTTATCCACACCCTGAGCAATCTCCAGCAGTTACCTGTCCCTCAGGAATGGAGAGCTCCACTGTGTTGTAGTCCAGCTCCCCCACGTACATGGTGTTAACAAACACCTGCAGAACAGAGCACAGGAGACCAGAGCAACTGCTCATCAATTATGTCATAATCAGATCACTCCAGCTGTATTTGGGGAAGAAATTGTCTCTGCTTGAAACTAGAACTCAAGTGTCCACAACTGTGTCACAGATTCAGTTCAGGTGGGAATAAAATAATCAAAATATTCTCAGAACATTCAACATTCTGATGTTTAAACATGTTACGAGTTTTAGCAGATTGGAACTGGAATTTTAATTAGAAACGGTAAGGCTTGAGGCTTAGCTGAGAACTGCAAAGAGTGAATCACAGAACTAATCTAAAATTTCGTGTTTTCCCCCATTTCCTGCCTCCACCCAAGGCGAGTTGAGTGCCTAAGGAGCCCTGTGCCCCTACCTGTGCCCGGTCCCGGACGTGGTCCCTGGTGTGCAGGTGGCCACCCCCAAAAATGACAGTCTCGTAGAGCACATATCCATAGGGCTGCCCAATGCTGTCGTTCAGATGCAGATTCTCCATGTTCACAGGGAACTCTGACTTAATGGGCTGCAGAGGAGAAGCAAATTGAACGTCAGGAGTGGCCTCTCACATTGACAGACCACGCAGAGGCAGCAGGTATCCCACGCTGCCACAGGTGAGAGCCTCCCGAGCTCTGCTCCAACCCAAATTCCCTCCTGACCCTAAGAAAGCTGCACCACAGTGCAAGAAAAAGGAGCCAAGGACTTGCAAAACCGCAATTCCAAGAGAACACAAGTCGCAGTGGAAAAGGCAAGATAAAAGATTTGCTGCTTTTGCATATCCTTGGCAAAAAAAAAAAAAAAAAAAAATCCCCAACCTCATCCTTGTGGGATAAAAAGGCAGAGCACAAATTGCCTTTTGCACCTGGAAGTTGATGCCTTTTAGGTCTGGGATGCATTAAAAGAGGTGTCACTACCTGTAAAAGTGCTGGCAACACATCCCAGAGAGAGATGTATTGGTGCAGCAGGATGGCACCGTAGGAGGCCTTGCTTTCAATCATGGGAGGCAGAGGAAGGGGCTGGCCTGGGATGCAAAAAGAAAGATGGAACAATGATTTCAGACAACACAAATTCAACATCCCTCCAGACCTCCTTTGGTCCTCCCATCCTTAATTCCCAACAACCCAGAGCCGCAGGGCTGCAGCAGAAGGGCCAGTTTAAACAATTCCCTCGTGTAACAGTGTGGGGGGAGCAGTGCTTTGGTTCCTGGGTTTGTAATTACCAATGACCATGCTGAAGAGCTGTCGCAGCTTGAAGAATTTGGATGTGTAGTCTCCAGCCTCTGTCAGCACAGCATCGTAATCTGGAAAAGCAGCACATGTTTTGAAAACATAAAGCAGCTCTGGGATGGCTTCACGCAAGAAATGCAAGCCCCAGGCACAATTTTCATGGCACTGTCTGTAGTATGGAAGTCTGTACACTTTAATCTGAGTGAACATCACTAAAGAGCCACAGAATTCCTTAATTTAGACAAGAGCCATTCACCAAGGAGCAACACGCTTTCGGAGATCTAATTTGCACACATCCAGAATTTCACACAGGATGAAGTCAACCATTTGAACAAATTAACCATTTTAACAAAGGGCTGTTGGGATGAAAAGAGATTTATGGCACAATTTCACTTGGTAAAATTAAAAAATGGTGTCTTGGATCACCATCTCTCCCTAGAAAGAAGAGAAATCAAGTCATCATCTAATTACACCTCTAATTACAATTCAGAATAAAGGAATCTCCCACATCCTGGAGTGGGTTGGGAATTGGAAACACCAACAAAAGCCCCTTTTTAGACAGGTATTTGCTTCTGAGCTGTGTTCCACCTCATCCCTCCAGGACAAAGTGGTCGTGCTGATTATTCTCAGCATTGCTGGTGACTGTCACTAACCCAGGGTAGTCAGAGCTGCACAGGCAAGGCAGGGAAAATAAACTCACCATAACTGGTGACATCTGACTTGTACTCATCAGCTTCCAGAGCCCCGTTCATGAAGCCAAAGTTGGTGCCTCCATGGAACATGTAGAGGTTGATGGATGCTCCTGTTTTGAGGATGCTTGCTACAGTATTCACCATCTCTGCAAAAAAAGGGCAGTGCCAGGGAGGCCACAGACCACAAATCTGGGCCAGGAATTCAAATCAGACACGTTCTGCTCCCTGTCCTTCCCGTGCAGTCACAGTGATTTGTGCTGTGATTTGCACCTTGCCCTCAGGAAGGGCAGCACATCTCCTGATGCATTAATACATTCAAATATCCTCTCCTCCAGGTGAAAAGGGGTGAAGCTCACAGCCTCCAGCAGGAATTTGGCTTTTAAGCAGCAAAGTTGTAAGGACTCCTCAGTGAGACTCCTAAAGGAGCACACTAATGACCCAATTACACAGACAATTACAGGAGGATGAGAGAGTCCTTAAAACTTTCTATAGCTCTGTTTTCACCGCTCTTTAGATGCCCTGGGGGTTCTGGAATTGTTGGTTTATTTTCTTTAGATGCCCTGGGGGTTCTGGAATTGTTGGTTTATTTTTTTACTGTAGCCTTCCTAATGAGCTTTTAAACCAGGGAGGAGGTGCTGCACTCACAAGGGGTTTAAATTCACCACAAAATGTCCAACAAGAACAGCGTTTGGTGCTCACCATCTGCATCAAAGACATAGTGAGGGCCTCCCCAGTTATCAAACCACCCGGTCCAGTACTCCATCACCATCTTTGGCTGGTCTTTCTGTGTCAAAAGAAAAACAGAGTTAAAATGGATTCAGGGCATTCCTGCACTCACCCCTTTTTTCTAGAGAAGCATTGTTCAAACCCAGTGTGGGGACATGATTTTACAGGAGTGTTTTCTTCTCAGCTGGCACCTAAGGAGCTCTGGGCATGTGAGGAACAAGGAGCTGTGGCCCAGCAATGCCCAGAACAGGCAAGCAAAGCTTTGTGCCTCTGCTAGTCACAAAGCACAGAGCACACAATCAGGTGCTATCAAACAGTTCTGGATGCTGCTGCTTGGTAGAGCTGTAGCAAACAGACAAACCAACTGTCAGTGTTTAGCTTTTGCTAGAAACACACATTTATAAATGTCTGCTTATCTGCCACGCCACTGCCAGCTGAGAGTCTGCAGGTGCAGGGCAGCCAGTGCTTGCCAAGGTACAGCAGCAGACCTGAGCTGCTTAATGCCTTTTTAATGCTGCATATGGTGCTAGCAGGGAAGAATTTGCAGGAATTAGGTCTTCATTAAAGGCTCTGCACACAGAGCAATTGCTTCCCATTTGTCACTGCCTGCCAGCTCCCTGTGGGATCCCCCCCGGCCCCATCACATGGACAGGGCAATGTGTGCTCGGCCTGGCTGCCCCTCTAGCCTCGTGGGCTCTATTTCCAGATTGTTTTGCCCTTTGTGTGATAGGGGCTTTATCTGATGCCACAGGAATTGGCTGAGGGAAGTGGCATTAAAGAAACTCGTGTTTCATTAGGACAAAAACAACTGCCTGTAATCATCTAAACGTTCCAGCTCTAGGAGATGCATTTAATCAGTCCATCCCCAGTAAACCAAAGAGGGAATTTTGTCACCTTCTGGAAGAAAAATCCATAACAAGGAAAAGACAAAACAGCTTCATAATCCCTACAAACACTTCCTATCTCATAATTAGTCTAGCAAAGCAGGAGCTGCTTTTTTGGGGCTGTGTTGCATTCATTTGGTGGGGAAGGTGCCACCTTCTATTCATTTGCAGGGTTTGGGGAATTCTGGAAGACCTGAAGGAGGTGAAAGCACCTCCAGCAGAGCCTCTTTTACCAGTAGAGGAAAAGAAAACAAATGAATGCTGATTGAACATCCAGCCTGCCAGCAAGGCTTCCCTCCACAGCCAGGCAAAAGCCAGGGGAAGAGGTGAGAAGAGAATTGATCAGGGCTGGGGGCAGATCCCAGCTGCTCACATCGTTCATCTGGAGCAAGCAGGGCAACGGGAAAAGAGGACAGAGAGTGTAAAGAGAGAAATAACCTGTCACTAACCCCAAAACTTGCCATTCCCTCACCACTCCCTCAGAACAATCAGGACACTTTTCACACCAAATGTTCATTAGGCAATTAATTAATTCCCTCCCTGATTCACACCTCTGGCAGCACGGGGAGAGGTTAAAGAAGCTCAAGTGACACACTAAAACTTCCTAAGTCTACCCTGAATGAGGCACTGGGGATGAACACCCATCACACTGCACAGACAGAGCTGCAGCACAGCAGCAGTCTGCAGAGAGCACCCACAGCATCAGGGTGAAAGAGTCGGGGGAAAAAGATGATGGAACTTCAAGAGAGAGGTCTGACAACTGTGAACTGGGATGCTCCTGGGTACCAACACTTGAATGTGAGAAGAAGCCTAACCCCTAACAGATGAACACAGGGCACAGCTGGATGAAAAGCCTTTCTAAAGAGTGCTGGATAACACGACACTTAAATCCTCCCTCCCTGATTCCTCCTGATCTGTGAACTGTACAGAAATCACAACCTCTGCCTGACATCTTGCACTCAACCTACAGAAGACTGTGAACTTCCAGTGTGGGAATCAGTAGCATTGCAGGATTTTTTGTTAGATGATAGTATAAAAAGAATATGGAACTTAATCGAAAATTATGCTTATGCCTTTTTGCTTTGCTTGCTTTTAGCTATGCAGATTTACCAGATAACCAACCTAAAGCTAATGTTTTGCCCTAATGAGAAAGAAGCCCCAAACCAACACACAAATCCCAACCAGAGTAGCAGTGCTTCACTTCTAGTGCTGGAAAATGTGGATCAACAAAGTGTTTGTGCACCTTACCTGTACTGTGTCCAGGTATTTCAGTAGCCCAGGCTCCAGTTTCTGAAAGTTAACAGTGGCCAGTGCTAGTGGGAAAAGAAAAATGTATTAATTTAGACTCATCCAAAATGTCTCCTTAGGCAGCAGCCCAGCAGGAGGGAACTGCAACACCTTCTGCACCCCCAAAATAACCTACTCAGGAATTTCCCATCAAAGCCTTCACTTGGTATGCAGAATCCACGTGGACCACAGCACACAGTGGAATACTCACAGGCCATCTTTCAGCTCTAATGTGCAGAGATATTAGAGACAGAGCACTAGAACAGCTCCTGGGGTGTCAGCAGCTCTAATCAGAGCCTGTAAAGCACTTGGAGATCCCCACTTAAAAGGCACCACATAAAGGCAAACTTATCAGAAAGTCCTGTCTGGATGCCACACTTCTCTCCCAGGCTTTAGCTGCAGGAATCCCTACCCAGGCAATATCCTAGAGCTTGTCATGTCTGTGGGGGTGAGTGAGAGCAACCACAGGACAAGAGAACCACAGAGAACTGGAATTGGAAGAGTTCTCTGTGCTCCTGCCCCTCCTCAGGCTCTGGAGTGGGAACACCTGCCAGCAGGACAGGACACACTAATCTGGGATCAGTGTCCCAGCCCCTGGCACACACCTGAACCATTTTCATACCTCCCAGCCCCTGGTTATGCTGATATTTCTCCCAAACAAACTCTGCAAACGCAGCAGCGATGATGTGATTCGGCATTAAAAACTGACTTCTAACAAGAGAGCTGGTATCAAACCCAGCCCCAGTTGTGTCAGGCAGAGCACTTCAAACAGAATATTTACAGAAGAAAAAGCTCCCTTCTCACTATTTATACCTTGATTTTAATAGGCTGACCTATGTAGTGCCTGAGCCGAAGAATTCAGCACAGAAAACATGAAGGGAGAACAAAACAAAACGTGGATTTAGCACTGATGTAATCAGTAGCTGGCAATGCTGAAGGAGAACGTGCCCAGCTCTGCTTTTCATGCAGACTAGCAGCACACCATGGAAAACAGAACCATTCCCCAGAGCCTTATTTACCATGCTCACGGGATGTTCTTTCCACACACACAAACACCGTGTCCCACCATGGTCCTTCAGCCACGGCCTGCAGGCGCAGCAGAGGCTTTATTTTGTCTCCCATGAGCTCCCAGAAGGCCTTTATCAGCTTGGGATTCCTGGAATCAGCTTGGTTTGGGTTGGAAGGGAGCTTCAAACTCATCCCATCCCCGCCCCTGCTGTGTGCAGGGACACCTTCCACTATCCCAGGTTGTTCCAAGCCCCGTCCAACCTGGCCTTGGACACTTCCAGGGATGGGGAATGATTCACAGGCCTCTCCTTTAGCCTTGTCCTCACCACCGTGCTGCTCTTCCACTTGGAGCCCTGGTTATTGCACACATCTGATCAGCAACACGTTGGCTGTAATGAGCAGATTGTTGTGACATCCAAGAGTGGGATCAAAGAGCTCCCGGCACGAACACGCTGGGAAAGACGACTCTGAACAAGAAGGAGCTCTGAGGCAGCAAACATTCCCTCAGGAGATCAGGGCTAGGCAGAGATTTCCACAGCATCCCTTCTCCTGACAGCTCTGTGGCAGGCAGAGAGTGACTCTGTGTGGTCAGAGCTGAAAACTGCTGCGCACCCAAAAAAATCCAAAAGACAACATCACCGGGCTGGTGAAGGCCCATGACTTCAGTTAATGAATTTATCCCTCTCACACTGTCATGGAAAAGCAAAAGGAGGTAAAAAAAAGGAGGGGAAAGTCTTTCCCTTTAATCACCTCCATGCCTGAGATTGGAAAATAAACATTATTTATGACTGAGTGATAACAGGAGCACTCAAAGACTGTACCCTGCAAATTTGGGGGAGCAATCACACCTCAGGCAATTGGCAGGAACACAGGAGAGAGCAGAGGCCAAGGGCAGAGTAAATCCCAGCTGAAATTACCTGGAATTCTGAGAATCAGTGCCCCAAACAGTCAGATTTAGGGCTCAGTGAAACTCAAGCAGCTGCACCTCCATTTCTTCCCAGGGAAAAGGAGGAGGGTGCTAAGCAGCATTTAAAAAACTTATTAGAATTATACTTTGTAAAAGGGCAATGGGCATCCTTTTGCATTCTGCACATCTGACATCCTCCTTTACCTGCCTAATGTTTTACACCCCAAAATAAGCTTGCTGAGAAGATGCTGCTGCCTCACAAACTACTGCTGCACTTACTGCTTAAATGTAGAATTCAGAATCAAGGTTTTAATGGACTTTTTTTTCTTCTCTTTTTAATTGCAAAGCAGCTACCTTAGGAATGAGTTATTACTGTTAGTAATTGCTGAGGAACTTGTTTAATAAATATTGAAACGAAGCATTTTCAGCCTTGTAGTCTGGTGAAACATTAAGAAATGCTGGGTGCTGCCATCTCTTGACTCAGTGGGAAGTACAGATGCCCAATCCTTCACACAATGTCGCACTTCATGTGGAAAATAAACCACTCTAAACCTTTCTGGGAAGGGCCTGGATTTGTCCTGGGGTGCACCATCCAGCCAAGGGGTCCCTGCTACCACAAACAGAACACACTCAGTGCATGCAGAGGGTGAATTAATGTCCTGTTTTCCTTCCAAGGCCACGTTCCCCAGAGATCACAGCCTGCCCTCACCTCTACAGGCACTCACCTCCTTCCACCAAGCCAAAGGACAGCCCATTCTTGTTGTCTGAGGTCATCAGCAGCTCCACAATCCCTCTGTTTAACAGGGCCTAGGTTAAAAAGAGCAAAAACCATTGTGTTAACAGAGTTTAGCACTTCCTAGGATATTAAAGCATTACAGTATCACCTTCTGTGGGGACAGCCTGCAACTGGCAGTGGCTTGGAATGAAATATTATCCCTGTGACATCTCCCATTCCTCCTGAAGCTTCCCTGCCTACTTTTCCCAGCTTAAAGACAACTGGAAAGTATTATTTTGTTTTAGAAAGCTGGATTGGTTTCTCACTGATGCATCCAACTTCAGGATTTCAGCTTCTGAGATCAATTTAATAAAGAGCTTCTCTGCTTTCATCAAAAGAGGGATTCAGGTGGAAGCAGGAAAGGAAAAGCAGCTCAGCCTTCCTGACTGCCTGACAGAGGGAGGTGAAAAGAGCTGATTTTCCAAGGAATGCCATCACAGGACAGCTCAGGTACCAATGTTTTTCAATAATCAATGAATTTAGTTGTTCCCCAATGTAACAGCACTGGAGGAAACAGCACTCTAAGGTTTTAAAATCCACCTGCACACACAAGGTTCTTCCCATTAGGATTGTTCCCTGGCAGCTGGTTCTTAACAGAACCGTGGCTGATGTTTGAAGGAGAGCTCAGGAAACCTCAGCTGTTAATTAACCACTCATTTCACTGTATCTGCACTGGAAGTCATTCCTCCAGCTCCCACGAGCTCTGAGAACAAGGCTTCAGTCTCTTCAGTCTAAATTACTAATTGTGAAAAGGGATAAAGCCCTTTGTTTATGGCCCCTGCCTGCACAAAGAGCAAACCTGGGCACGGCACAGTGTCTGCATTAGAGAAACACTGCAACACAGAGGCTACAGACAAACCCAATCCAGAGCCAGGACAACCTGGGGACTTTACCAACCCACCACCACCAAACTTAGACCTGAACAGATGCTGGATTCGGACAAAATTCAGCTGCTGAGGGACCTGGAACTTCTAACCAATTTTACTAAGGTAATTCTTTGAGCACTGCATTAATATTAAGTTTCTTCCCCTCCTTTTGAGTGTAAATGCAAAATGGAGAAACAGCAGAGCTGCCACACATTAAATGCCTCCAAGGGTGCAGCAGAGAAGCAGGAATAGAAGCTCAGCTCTGTGTGGGAAGGGTCATGCCAAACACCCTTCCATGGCTTTCACTTTTAGGAAGGCAAAGGCATTGCACCCAAAAGAGTGAGGTAAGCACAAGGATTTGAGGTTTTGTGTGAGCTGTGGGTGTTTTTTACTGAGTATATTAATTCCAAGAATATTGCAACTTGCTCATGGATGCTAGGTGTGAATTAACCACCTTGCCACAAACCAGAACAAAGACTCAGAGCCCCACCTCACATCAGAACCCACTCCAACCAAAAACGAAGCCCTGCAAATCCTGCTTTCCCACATTTTCATCTCTAACCACTATTCTGTACTTCCTCGGATGTAAATTGCACACAATCCCAGAACATGATGAAACAGCACTGCAAAAATACACCCACAGGCCTGGCAGGGGAATCTGCCCTGACAAATCTGAAACAGCACAAGCTCTTTCCTCACTGAGCCATGGAAAAGCAAGGACAAGCCTGCAGGCTGTTCAGACCCCCAGAATCTCTGTGCCTCGTTCATTTAGGGTTCTGAAAACCACTTGCTTGGCATTATCTCTAATTTGTTTGTATGCACACTTCATATTTAGCCCTGTAAGCAGAATTAAATCACTGCACGAGATGGAGTCGGTGCAGGAGCTGGCACAGCCCTAAGGGGATTAGCACTCCTGCCATGGGATTTATTGGTTTGAAGAGCCTCTGTACACCCTGAGCAATAGGACAGCCTGAGCCTCAGGGTGCTCAGGGTGCAGCTGGGGTACCCAAAGGGTTTCAGAAGGATCCCATAATCCTGCAGCAGAAGAGCAAGATCAGATGGGTGACCCCCCTCACACACAGCAATACCTTTAAGCGTTCAGTGAGAAGAAATTAAACAACAAACCCTGTGAGAGACACTGCAGATCTTGTTATCTGCCTGGCCTGCACTTGTGCTGGGGGCAAACAAACAGGTCAGACTGCTGTGAGATCCACCAGGATAATCCAGCCTCCCTGGGCATGGGACAACTCCTTATCACTCACTCAGGGCAGCCAGGGCACAATTTAATTTCTTTTTGACAGGGCTAAGGGAGGCATTATGCAAATTAACCTGCCTGACGCTGAGCCCCAAATTACACAAGTTTAGGAGCGTGCTGGTGGCTTGTTTCCATCAACTTTCCTCCCAGGAAAAGTCAGCAAAGGGAAACCTTTATCAAATCTAAGAGAGGCAAAACAGGACCCCCAAGTGACAGCTTCTTCAAGACCAGCTCTACAATACAGACACTCCCCAGCTCCCTATCACCCTCTTCTCTGGAAGACATAGCCCACATTTATCAGTACTGAGAGGGTTGTGTGCCAACTCTTCCACTCCAGGAGGAAAGATGCAAGGAAAATGCAGCTGGGGAAGGCACTAACACTCTCAAGGGTCTCTCAAACCACACTCAAAAGTTATACAGAAAAACACTGTATGGAAGGTGATTTATGTGAGAGATTGACACAGAAATGAGTAAAATGCCACCATTACCATTTTGACATAGGTCATGTAGTTCGGGTCTTTGGCATAGGAACCGTATTCATTCTCCACCTGCACTGCAATGATGGGACCTCCTTTCTTGTACTGTGGGGGACAAAAGGGAGAAAGAAGGTGTTCACCATGATTTCTAAGCACGGGGACCAAAATCACAGTGGCTGGCAGGAAAGATGCACCAGTGTCAGATGGACTCAGCTCCACCCTCCCATGCTCCCAAACCAACACAGGAAACTACAGCCTGTGCCGATTCCTGGAGCAAAACTGGCACATTTGTTATTGCCTCACCCTGCTGCTGTCACACACAGCCCACCCTGCTCTGTGCAGCCATTCCCACCCCTGGAGAGGGAAAAGGATTTTGCTTGCCTGGAGAGGGACAACAACGGGCATCAGGTGATCAAAATAGGCATCCACAGCTTCTGTGAAGCCCTTGTACGTTGTCCTCAGCTGCATCTCGGGGTCTTGCAGCAGCCAGCTGTGGAAATCAGGAGAGGGAATGTGTTAGAGTGTCCTGTTCAGCCGAGCAGAGGTATTTCACCCAGTGACATCAAGTCACACCAGGGATCATTGGTGTCACCTGGCCGAGCCCACAGCGCAGTTGTGGCACCCCGAGCTGTGAATTACACCATGTGTCCCTCACTCACACTTGTAAATAAATCCAGGCTCCAATTCCCAATCTCTTCCTCTTCTTTTTGTTCTGCATTTCAGGCCTAAACTCATTTCATCACCTCCAGCAATAATATTGCAAGGGCTAATCTTACCGCTCCAAAGTGAATTCCGTGCATTCCCAAGGGCACTCTACAACCAAGTGCTCCTTCAAAAAAACCCAATCCTTTCTCAAAACAAAGATTTCTGTAGTTGTTGCCATTGTTTCTACTGCTGATTTACAAGGCTGAGCTCTGTCTGGAGTTAACAGAAAAAAGGGCAATTTGTTGAAGAGCAGAATAACATAAAGCTGTAACAATTTAAGAGGAATGAGGCTATGTCTTCCTTTTCTCTGCAAAATGAGGCCTTAACTAAAATACTTTCAAAGGTCTGAAAAAACTTAACTCCTCTATGCTAAATGAAGCTTTTTTGACTCAGAAAAAAATCAGCTCCTCTTTAGCTGTAAAATGAGAATAGTACTGTGGCTCTTTATTAGAATTTTTAACCTGTCTGATAAAAAAAACACATGGGTGATGTGAAAACAGAGGCACTTCTCATAACCTAACGTGGAGGTGGCTTCTGGCTCTGGCCATGAGGAGCTCTTTCTCAGGAGTAAGTCCCTGACACCTGAACTCTGATGCCAAAGGCAAGTGAAACGTGGAAAGGTTCAAAGAAATAATCCCCAAGTGTCTGCACTGAGGTTTGTGCCCTGTGCAGGAAAGGAAAACAAGTGATAACCTAGCACTGGCTCCACCGGGATCCAGGAACCAGGCAAGTCCCAGTGCTCTCAAAGCCTCCTACAGCTATGTGCTTCAGGGAAAAACACAACAGGAGGCTGGAAAAGTTGTGGGGTTTTATTACTGCCAGCCATATAATGCAGATTTCTAGCAGGGCTTTTCAAAAGGAGCTGAGATGACGCAAATTCTTACACCGAGCTGCAAATCCTGTTCATGTTATACAGAGTCAAGGTGCACCAGCAAGATGGGTCCTCCCAGTTCTATTCTCTTGCTGTAACCATTATACCATAAAACAATTATTATTTTAAACACTCAAAAAAAAAAATTTAGAAGAGCTCAATAAGGTAATGAGTATTCACCTGCTTTGGGGACCCAGGAAACAAATATCTCCATCTAGCAGCCAGCCATTCCAAAGCAATTGCTCTGAAGGAGCCTCGACTGTGTGATCAGGAGCTTGGGATTTGTTTTTCCCTCATGCTTCCCTGAACTGAACAATTTCCACACTCACCTGGGCAGACCCCCAAGGTCCCACTCCGAGCAGATGTAAGGTCCAGGGCGCAGAATCACCCACAGTCCATTTTTAGCTGCCAGGGAAAGGAAGGCCCTGGGGATCCAGACAGAGGAATTATTGCCTGCCTGCAGAACCCCCACTCCCAATACTCCAATCACCATGAAATTTAGGTGCCAAACCAGAAGGGAATTGCTTGATGAAGCAACTATACTGGATTCATGCTGAACTAAGTTCCCAGGACTCCAGAAGGCAGGGGAAGGAACGAATCCCCACTGCCTGATCATGGCACAGCTGGAAATAACATCTCCACCCAAACCCACACACCCCGTCCCCTCCAAACAGGAGCATTTAATAACAGAGCTGTCTGTGCCACATACCTTAGATCCAGGTTTTTACTGAAGTCAAACTTCCCTCTTTCCTTTTCATGCAGGTTCCACGGCACGTACCTGAAAGGCAGAGCGAGGGCAGTGGAGGTGAAGGATGGGATGCTTAAAGAAAACCTGAGACCCCACTATTCCTTCCTGTGTCTTTTCCCACAATAAGAAGTATGGAAATACATTGTTATGGCCCACTGGAATTAATAATAAAGTCCCACTGGTGAGGTCCCTGTGAGGCTTGGGCAGGGAGGACACTTACGTGGTGAGAGTGTTTAAGCCACACGCTTTCATTTTCAGCATCCGATCCTCCCAGTACTCCCGGGGCACTCGGAAGTAGTGCATGGAACCCCCAAATATGCGGAAGGGCATCCCCTCCAGCAGGAACTGGGAGTTCTCTGTCTGCAAGCCCAGGGTCCTCCCCCATAGCCCCAGAGGGGTCAGCTCACTCCAGTTAAACCTGGAAAAGAAAAGGAGACATATGAGCAGCCAGTCCTGGGGGAGAAATGTGTCCTCCTCGTTCCACCTCACCCAGCAGGAGCAGCTCTGACCTTCCTGCTTCTTAAGCAAACCACACTCTTGGTCATACAGAGCACAAAGATTGTTCAGAAGGCTCTAAGGCAGCTGGAAGATCTTCCCAAAATGTGGATTCAATATTCATTTCAGTGGCAGCTTCCCCCCTGAACGCCCAAGCCACTGTGCCACGCTCTACAACTGACACTGCTCGGGCACAGAGCACGAAAGTCACTTGCCAAAATCACGGATGGGGAAGTTTTCACTCCCAGTACTCACAAGCACTTCCCTAATTTATGGAATTTAGGATGTCCCTGCTTTGCAGTGGGATGGCACACGGCTGATTTCCAGATCCATGTTCCAACAGCACCTGCATCTCAGTATTGCCATCCTGAATGTCTTGGGGACTCTGGTATCTTCCAACTCAAGGCACAGAAAAGATAAAACCCCTTCACCTGTTCCCTGTGAACAGAGAACCTTTTCCTCAATTTAGTGAGCCCCCTGGATTATATTCATTACCCAGGAGAGACTAAATCAGCTGCCACCACAAACTTACCTCTACCCACATCACTGCTTATATTAATCCTGAAAATGTCATCTGCCAAAGGAACCAGAGCCACGGGGAGAGCAGCTCCTCAGCACTTACCGGGGGGAGCACTCCTCTTGGGTCACCTCCTGCACTACTCACGGCCCTGCAGACTCCCCAGCTCACTTTGGCTGAGCCAAAACCCCATTTTATCAACAAGCCTGGACACAGAGCAGTGTCACTGCCTCCATCAGACACAGAGCAGTGTCACTGCCTCCATCAGACCACTCCAGTGGCACAGCTCTGAACGCACAGAGAGTCAGACAATGGCAGCTTGTTCCTTATCAGAGCCAGATGTGAGGAAGGAATTCCCAGCTCCAGAAAGCAAGAATGACCCACACATTTGGGAGAAATATCAGAGTGAGAGAAGAGAGGAACACCTAAGCCTCCAGCTGCTGCCTATGCTATGTGTAAAGCAGTTGTTAGCAGAGGGTGAGGATGGTGAGGATGCTCAGAGCTCGTGGCTTGCAGGGATTGCTAACCAGCAGCCTGCCTGTTCTCTGACAGGGCAGGGAGACTGCAAAGGAGCTAAATCTAAGGCTTGCAGGGTACTGCACGGGCTGGCTGACAAGCTCAGAGGGTACCTGAGTAGCACAGCATTCTCACAGGGCTCTGAAACAACCGGCAGCAGGCAGGGGTAATACCTGGAAAAGGAAGCCAGATTAGATATTCACTGCCTTCAGACAAGGAGACTCACACTGATTGTCCAGCCATTCACAGAAACAGTGCTGAGCAAGGAGACTGTGATGTATTCACGCAGAAGGTGGGGTAATAATAACAGGTTTTGATGATAGTGCAGCTCAGGTAGGAGAAATGAGCACAAAACACCAATCTGCCACACTTAAAGGGGGACTGCCTGAGTAAGAACAGGATCAAAAACGCTCATCTACATGAGAAAAGTAGGTACATCGACAGAATGGTGATGTGAGGCTGGGAAATGGCAGCATCGCTCCCAAGGAATTGCTAGGAATTTCAGCAGGCAGGGACGGGGTTCTCAAGCCCCACACAGGATACCCCATGGCCACCCGCCCCTCTATGCTGCTAAATCACAGACTGTAACTTTGGCAAACCAAACCAGCAGCTACATCTGCTCTTATTTTAGGGTCAAAGGGGTCTGGTGATGCAAAACTCCAGTTTTTAAAGATTAGGGTGGAAAAGAGTTTCCAAGTTGTTTATGAGCTAGGTAGAGCCCTAAATTACCCCTGCACACAGAAGTGCTGCTGACTGGCGCCAGAATGAAGGCTGTGCTCAGGAAGCACACACAGCCAGATAAAAATAAACTAATCACTTAAGCACATCTTCTTAATCCCAGGCATAACTAACCTGGCACATTCCCTTCCAGTTTCCTACTTTAAAACTCCCCAGCTCCAGTGCTTTTTCTCCCCAAGAAGGGCTGGTAGGAAGCTCCCAGGCTCCCAGTATTTTCAACACATTATCCTAGATATCCTGAAATCCACATTTCTCATTAGGATCTGTCCAAGTAACCTCAGGGAAAAAAAACAACCACTTCTGTGACTCAGCAGAGCTTCATCCTGTTGCCCTGAGCTGGACTGCCACAGTTTAAAATGTACCCAGGCTCTGTACTGCTTCCTGAAAGCAATTTATAGCTCCCAGCAGATTTTTCCTTCTCACTTCTGTAATCATAGCACAGGTTGCAAATAATTTTTTTTTGCTTTGTTCAAGGTTCCTGGCCTTCTTTGTACCCCACAGCAGCCATCCCTGGGAGTGTTCCAGGCCAGGCTGGACAGGGCTGGAGCAACCTGGGATAGTGGAAGGTGTCCCTGTCCATGGCAGGGGGTGGAACTGGGTTATCTTTAAGATCCCTTCCAATCCAAACCATTTCAGGATTCTATGATTCTGTGATTTCATCTCTGCTTCGGGAAAGTCTGTTTCAACCATTCCATTACCAACTAACCCCAGAGCAGAGACTCTGAAACTGAATTGGACAAGTTAGTCCAATAAGATGGAATAAGACTTTTTAGGATGGAATTTGAAGTGCAAAATGGAAAAGGAAAGTCCCAATTAACTTCTAAACCAAACAGCCACGCTGTTCATGCCTGCAAAACACAAATGTGACTGAAGTCCTCTCTGCAAGAGAGATTTAGCTTTGGTGTTCAACCACCCCATATCCAGACTAGTCGGGAGAAAAAGCTGATGGAAAAGAAAACAGCCAAACCAGGGGAAAAAGCCATTAAGTTCCTTGCTGATGCTAAAGGACGCGCTCCAGAGGACAAGGGACTTTGCCGCTAATCCCTAAGATCCACTGAGACCTCGGAGGGCTTTGCTGTCTATTCTGGGCATCCTCTGGCCAGAGGAAAGTGAAAGCTCCGAGCTGCGCCGGCTCCCAGCTCCTGCCCTGCACAGCCCCGTGCTCACAGACCGCGGGCGAGGCAACAACCACAGCATTTCGGAGCGCAGTTTCTTGTGGATACAGTGGTTTATTCCGGATACAGTGTTTTACGGATGCACTCATACAAGAGACCTGTGGACATCAGGTGCAACATTTATTTAAAGCTGTGGATAATTCCGGCACGGCGGCTGCGTTACCCGCTCCTTCCCACGCTCCCGTTCCGCTGCAGGAATTATGGGAGCGGAGGAGCTCTGATCGGGAAAGACGGGATTCTATCGAGCCCGTTAATTCCCCGGCAGCGCGCGGGGGACACGGACCTTAATTGCGTTAATGACGTTAATGACAGTTCTCCCCCCCACACACACCCCCACCCCACCGGAGCCGCCGTTCCATCCATGCGCAGTTCTCCCGCAGCCAACCCCGCTCCCGGCGGCGGGGCCTGCTCCCGGCGGGGCAGCGGCACCCCCCGCCCAACACCGCCGGCCGCCCCCCGGCCCCGCCGCCCCCGGGCCGTGACCCCCGCGCCTCTCGCCCCGCGCCGGGTCTCACCTGCGCAGCAGCAGCCACAGCACGACGAGGAGCAGCGCGATGCCCCCGAGGCGGCGCTGCCGCCGCCCCCCGCACGGCCACATGGCGGAGGGACCGCGGGCCCCCCGCGCCCCCCGAGCCCCCCGGGCCCCGAACCCCCGACCCGCCGGGCGCGGACCCAGCGCGCCTGCGCCCCGCCCCGGCCCCGGCCCCGCCGCCGCGGCCCCCGCCCCGCCCGCCATTGGCCGCGCCCCGCCCCCCGGGCCCGCTCGCCGCCTCCCATTGGCTGCCGGAGGGGCGCGCGCGCTCGCGGGGGCGGGGCGTGCGGGGCAGAGGCGCGGCCGTGAGGGAACGGCTGAGGGGGGGTCCGGGGAGACCCCCGGGAGAGAGCCCCGGGAGAGACCCCCGGGAGAGAGCCCGGACTGAGAGCACGGACTGAGAGCCCGGACTGAGAGCACGGACAGGGACCCCCGGGAGAGAGCCCGGACTGAGAGCACGGACAGGGACCCCCCGGGAGAGAGCCCCGGGAGAGAACCCGGACTGAGAGCCCGGACTGAGAGCACGGACAGGGACCCCCCGGGAGAGAGCCCCGGGAGAGAACCCGGACTGAGAGCCCGGACCCGGACCCCCGGGAGAGAACCCGGACTGAGAGCCCGGACTGAGAGCACGGACAGGGACCCCCGGGAGAGAGCCCGGACTGAGAGCACGGACAGGGACCCCCGGGAGAGAACCCCGGGAGAGCCCGGACTGAGGGCACGGACTGAGAGCATGGACAGGGACTCCCGGGAGAGAGCCCGGACTGAGAGCACGGACCCGAACCCCCGGGAGAGCCCGGACTGAGGGCACGGACTGAGAGCACGGACAGGGACCCCCGATGGAGAGCCCGGACTGAGAGCACGGACCCGGACCCCCGACCCAGACCCCCGGGAAAACCTGGACCCCCGGGAGAACCCGAACTGGGAGCACGGACGGAGAGCATGGACAGGGACCCCCGGGAGAGCCCGGACTGAGGGCACCGACAGGAACCCCCGATGGAGAGGCCCCCAGGAGAGAACACGGACTGAGACCACGGGCAGGGACCCCCAAGAGAGAACCCCAACAGAAAGACCCCGGGCAGAGAGGCCCCTGATAGAGACCCCCGGGAGGGAACTTGTACTGAGACCCCGGCCAGGGACCCCCGACAGAGATCCCGGGGAGAGACCCCAGAGAGAGACGTCTGGCCAGAAACTCCCCATAGGGACCCGTGAAGAGAGACCCCGGAGGGAGATTTCAGACAGAGACCCCGGCTGGAGACCCCTCCCTGCCAGCCTGAGACCCCTTCCCAGCCCCAGGGCATGTCCTGCAGGTAGAGGGTCTGTCTCTCCGGTGGGCAGGTGGCTGTTCCGCTTTGAGGCACAGGTGTTTATCCTTTAAACCGCCCTCTCTGCCCTGTGGGGGAAATTCAATGTGCAATAAACCGAAGGAGGGGACATTCAGGGCCTGGCAGCAACAGTAGAAACCGAGATAAAACAAGTGGAAGGTGTCCCTGCCCACGGCAGGGGCTGCAATGAGATGGGTTTAAGGTCCCTTCCAACCTAACCCTGGCATGATTCTACTGCTAATGCTCTGTGTCATCTTCCCCCCTTGCCAAGTACTGGTGAGAAAAAAGAGGAGCTGGCTGATCTGAAGGGATTAACAAACACATTACTTAAAAAACCCTCGAGCAGAACTATTTTGCAACACCTACTTCAAAAATTCCCTGTTACCTCTGTTTAAACACCTGAAATACCACAGATGGAAATTATCACAACTGACACTCCAGTAACATTTCCATCGTTGCTTTATTGATTCCAAACTCGAGAGGAAAAAATAGTTTATTTCACCAATATTTTTACTCACCTTAAATTGTTCACAGCAATGATTTCACTGATTGGAGGCCACAGAGTTCAATATTTCTGTACATAACCTTAGTTTTTCATCTGCAGTTTTGTGTTGCAAAGGCTTCTTTGAGATTAGGCACCAAGATGTGGTGGGAATACAGAGAACAAGCAGTGGTTGGGACATCAGGAAAAGTTTGCTGGGAAAAGAGGGAGTGTTTCTAGCTAAAGAAGAGGCATCCTGGGATACAAGCACTCTGCAGGTGGTTAGAGCCTGTGGTCACCTGTGGTCACCTGTCCCAGGGGTGCTGTCAGAACCCAGGTTTTTAAGCAGAGCAGTTAATTCCTTCAAAATCAAAGATTTCAGTGATCCCATGGGCTCAGGCCACATCTCTGCCCGAGGTTCCCGTTTCAGTCCTGACTCAGCAGACGTGAGCAGCAGCTCTAGTGTTTCTTTCTCCAAGGAGGACGTGTGGCAAGCAGGCCAGGAGCGGGATTTGGAGACAGAGGCTTGCATTCACAGCTGTGATTTAGGGCTGCACAATGCCAGCCTGGCGACAGCAGCTCTGCCAGGCACAGCATGCAGCTGTGCCATCCAGCTGTGCTCCCGCAGGATAAGGCAGGAAGGCTGTTTCCACTGGGGTATCCCCCTCTCCACTCCCAGGGAGAGAGTTGGCGAGCAGGGGAGGGAAACAGGCCGAGCTGTAACAGATGAAGGAATTTTAAGGCTCCTGGCTTCAGCCCTGTAGCAGATTCCTGGCCACAATCATCCTCATGACCTCGTTGGTACCTGCAGCAGGACGGGAGTGCAAAGGAAACACGGTTAACACACGGTCCAATATCTTCCCCCTCAAAATGCCAAGAGAATTCTTCCCTGATCTGCAGTTTATGGCACAGAGAAGCTCCTCCCACCAGCTGAGGTGGCATTCAGGAGGTGTTGGGCCAAAGCACAACTGCCTAGTGCCAGCACAATGCTTGGGAAAGCTGGTGCTGCTTTTTATTTGGGCATTGGGAGGATGCAGGACCAGGCATCAAGCAGAACTGGATTTATACCAACATCTGAGCTCTCTGCTTTACATTTAACACATATACAACACACACACAAGCTGCAAACCCACTCAGTATCGGAAAGAGCACATTCCCTTATCAGGTACCCTGGTTGTAGGTGAGGGGATTTCGAAGCAGGAAAAACAAAATGTTTAGGAGGCCAAACTGAGGTTATAAAAGGCCAGATACTGTTAGAGGCACGATGTCAAAGAGTGCAAGCAGACCAAAATCACAGGGGGGCAATTGTTAGGGAGAATCACCACATGACCAGGAGTAATGGAATGAAACTGGACAGAGGCACTGCTAACATGATAACTAAATATCTTCCTCTGCTGTAAGACTCTTAAAATAGCCAGTAACTGCTCCTACACACCCAGAGCTCCCAGCCAGGGGACTCACACACAGGACACCTCATGCTCACAGCAGAGCAGGGCTCTGAAACCCAAGAATCAGAGTCATGTGGGAAGGTGGGGGCCTCCAGGGGAGTTTCTCTCCCAACCCCACTGCTGACTTCACTTGTAATCAGGGTGTCTTTTACCTTCCAGGATCTGGTGGACTCTGATGTCTCGCACAAACTGCTGCACCGCGTAATCCTTCAAGTAGCCGTAGCCCCCGTGCATCTGCAGAGCCTGGTTGCAGATCTAAGAGGATAACACTGCTGTGAGGTGACTTGTGAAGGACACGTCAGTGCCAGTAGCTTGGCAAGGATCCAGGAACCTGGGCTCACTTTTTTACCCTGGTCACCTGATCTCATCTCTTAAAAGCGTGGTGTGACTCTCACAGTCCCCATCAGTGCTGCTCTCGGTGGTACCATGTTACCTGTTTCACATGAAGGGTGTGTTTACCTGAACAGCAATGCACAGAAATACCCAGGAACGGGTACAGAGATACCCAGGGATGGGTATTTTTAGGGAATAAGGCGATTTTTGCTGCATTTCTATGGTTTGTGGATGCAAACCCAAACCACCTGATTGCCACCTGGCCAGCAGGGTGCTGGTTTCCACGGAAACATGGCTCCATGTGTCCTAGCCCTCAGTTCGGGATAGAAAGCATAAGAACAGCAAAAATGCAGAGTGCTGAGCACATAAGACAGCTTCTAAATGACACTGGGCTAGGAAGTGTCAAGTGTTCTTTTTCTCCCTTCTTGCTTTCTCTGTACAGGGACATTTTGATAAGGTAACAAAGTAAGATATTTTTCAAAGTGATAAGGTATTTTTCAAAGTGATAAGATCATTTTCAAAGTGATAAGTTAATTTTTCAGCGGTCTAGGAAAGACCACTTGCTACCTAGGAACGATCACCCTGCAATATGCAAGTTACCCTTGGAAAAGAAAACTGCTCTGCTCCCTGTCCTGTCTCCCTTTTGGCTCCCTAGGAAGTGGTGTAGAAAGCACCATGGAAAGATTAATCCTGCAGCCTCCACGTCTTCTAAAACATCCTGTCCTCAAATCAGGCTTGCGGCTCTGGGCTTGGCTTTGGGTCGCTACAAACTTCTCCCTGACACCCTGGGCACTAAGGGGGAGGGTCTCCAAGCTTCCAATTAGGATCCCAAGTGGTGTTTGAGTGACCTACCCCGAAGCACTCGTCGGTGGCAAAGAGCTTGGCCATGGAGCAGAGCACGGCCGCGTCCTCCCGGCCGTCCTGCAGCGCCCGTGCCGCGTTGCGCACCATGAGCCGCGCTGCCACCAGCCGTGTGGCCATCTCTGCCAGCCTGAACTGCAGGTACTGCCAGAGCCAGAGCAAAGGTTGGGTCAGCACCCTCACAGGGGTCCGAGCCACAGCCCCAGCACCTTCAGGCAGGGCTCAGGCCCGACACGCTTCCTTACGGAGGAAGAGCGTGTTCCCGACTTCCCCAGGGAAGGCCCTGTGAAGTGAGGGATGGCCCTTCCAGGATGAGGAAGAGCTCAGCTCTGGAGGGCAGAGCTGCTGCAGGGGTTACCTGGTTGTTGGCGAGGGGTTCCCCAAACTGTTTGCGGACAGTGAGGTGCTCCTGAGCCAGGAGAACTGAGGCGTGAGCAGCTCCTAACGAACAAGAAGCTGGTGGGAGAAGCCAAGGACACAGAGTGCATGTCAAGTTAATTCAGACAGGCAACAAGAAGATCCTGCTCTCCTCCCTTGGCTCTCTTTGCCTTTCTCACCGATGTTTATCCTGCCTCCATTGAGCCCCTGCATGGCGATGCTGAATCCCTGCCCTTCAGCTCCCAGACGGTTTCCCACAGGAACAATGCAGTCCTCAAAGATCACAGCCCGAGTTGGCTGGGAATTCCAGCCTACCTGGGAAGAAACAGAGCTCCTTCCAGACTGCCTGAGGAGCAGCACAACTCCAGCTCAAACACAGAACCACCAGCCTGCACTCAACCCCTTGGTCTCACTGCCAAGCTGCCACAAAACACCCGTGGTCTGCATGGTTTGGCCTCAGTGTGGAAGCTGGAATGGGAATTTTTGAGAAGAGGTACAAATCCAGTGATCCTTGATGTTCCTGAGACTAAAACCCTTTGCTTACCACAGGGATGGGTATTGGGCAAATTTCACCAAAGCTGGACTTGGCTTGGTAAAACCCTGCCAGGCTGGGACTCCAGTCCCATCCATGAAGAGACACCTAATGCTTTGCACAGACAAACTCACTGGGACAAGAGGACACAGCCCCAAGCTGTGCAGAGGAGGCTCAGGTTGGACATCAGGAAGAATTTCTCCATGAAAAGGGTTGTCAGGCACTGGAAGGAGCTGCCCATGGAAGCTTGGAGTCGCCATCCCTGGAGGTGTCCAAGGAACACCTGGATGTGGCACTCTGGCTGACAAGGTAGGGATCGGTCACAGCTTGGACTCAATCTTGGCTGTCCTTCCAACCTTAACGGTTCTGTGGTTCTGTGATCTCTGTCCTGCGCTTCCCTCAAGCACACAGGAAGCACAAACCAAGTCTCTTACCTTCTTCTCCTTCTTGCCAAAGCTGAGCCCTGGCATTCCCTTCTCCAGCACGAGGCAGGAGATGCCCTTGGGGCCTGGGCCCCCTGTGCGACACATGACCACGTACACATCGGTGTCACCTCCCCCGCTGATGAAGGCCTGCAGGAGGGCACAACAAGAAAAGTGGGGCTTTGGGGTGGTTTCATAAACTAAGCCTGAGCCCACAGCAGCAGCTGGCAGGGTACAGAGATGGAGGGGCAAAGATCCCACAGCTGGGGGCATTTATGGACCCAGCTGGTGAAAGCTCTGCAGAGCACGTCCTGCCTTGGGAAAATGCACAGAGATGAGGAGACAGCAGGGAATGGGAAGGACAGTGAGACCCAGGCCCCGGTGTGCAGGCAGGCTTTAGCAGGAGCAAAGAGGTACCTTGGAGCCATTCAGGATGTAGGTGTCCCCTTTCCTCTGAGCTGAGGTCAGCAGGGAAGCTGCATCACTGCCACTCCCTGTTTGAGAGGTAAGGAAGCAGCCAGTAAAGCAGAAGGTCCAGAGCCTACAAATTCTCCCTGGGATCATACCCTGACACCTGGGTTTGTACCACGAGCATGTCAGCAATCATCATCTACCCCTCCCTAACTTCCCCAAATGAACATGGAAAGAAACTTTTCACCTCCAGCCCTGTGCAATGTTTGTGTCCAGTTAAAGAGAAAGGAGAACATGTCCTGGGTGAGGATGCTCACCTGGCTCAGTCAGGCAGTAAGAGGCCAATTTTTCCATGCTACAGAGCGATGGGCAGAACCTGCGCCGCTGCTCCTCGTTGCCAAAGGTGTCGATCATCCAAACACACATGCTGGGGTGGGAGAGAAGGAGCAGCATTCAGGATGTGAACAAAGGTTGCACAAGAACATCCCTGGCTGAACAGAGGAAAGCTCCACAGAGTTCAGCCACAAGCCCTGAGACCTGAAAATGAATTGTTCCACCTTCCATGCACCCTGACACGCTGCCTTGTGGAACAGCAGGCTCCTGTTTAAGAGCCTCAGTCTCCCCTCCATGCTCAGCCCTGCTCCCTCTCCAGAAAACTGCACCTGAAGAAGGAGGCAGCATCATTCCAGCTCTCTGTGCCAAGTGACCTGTCACTGGCCATGTCTGTACAAGCAGGACAGCCCCGGGATCAGGTGGTGCCTCTGGCTCTGTCGCAGCACAGCCGAGGCACAAAGGCTTTTTCCAGGCAGGTTACTACCTACGGACAGCTTAAGTGGCAGAGCAGGGAACAAAATCCAGAACTTCATCCCATCTCACATGCCACAAAGCTAAAATTACTTCTTGGTGGCATCTCAGTCCTTGTGGCCTATTTGTTTACTGCCATCCAGAGATCCTCACAGGGAGGTGTGTACTCGAGGTCACAATTTAAATATTTAAATAATAAGCAGCAGCGAGGGAGCTGCCTCCAGCTGGATTTAGAGCCCACAGAACAGCCAGGCTGACACCATCCACCCCTTCCCAGACACACTCACTTGTGGATGCTCATGTAAGCAGTGGTGCTGGCACATCCTGTTGACAGAGCTTCAAAGATTATGGAGGTGTCAAGTCGTGACAATCCAGAGCCACCAACATCTGGTTTCACATAGATCCCACCAAATCCTAGCTGGGCTGCCTTCCGCATCGTTTCCACAGGGAATATTTCCTGTTGGGGCAGGCAGAGATATCTCAATGAATATTCAGGGTCACTTCAATCTTTTTTGGTACCCTCTTTTGGACCCACCATCCTGTACAGTTTAAGTCAACTGGGTGGGTCAAAGAAGAGGTGGTACCTACACAGACACACTCCATCTTCAGGCGTGAATCCAAGATTCAGGTGATTGAATAACCTGGCTAGGAAAGCTTCAAGGCATTTCTGATAATTTACCCCCCCCAGCTACAGCAGCAGCTTCAATGACAATCCCCGGAGCTATTGCAGGAACCTCTCAGTGAGACCTATGGATCATAACATCCCAAGGGAGGAAAAAGGGAGCAGTTCAACCCTTCTTAGGCTGTCCTACCTTCTCATCCCACTCGGCCATGTAAGGAGCCATCTCCTTTGCAGCAAAGTCAAGGGCAACTTTTTGGAATTCCTTCTGATCCTCAGTGAGTCCAGTGGATGCTAGGAAAGGAGGAAGACACAAAGACACGTCTGTTGTGGGAAAGCAGCACAACCACTTCATCTATAGCCCAAACAACTTCAAGGTGCCCCTTAACTCACACAAACAGTTCAGGGTCTCTGCTGCAGACACCATTTCTCTGTTCCTTGGGAATATCATGAACTGTGCTGAGAGCAGGGGGCTTTGGGAGGGGCTTACTTGGGACAAAACAAATCCAAGATGCCAGGTGTCTCTGTCTGCTCCAAGCTAACTGCATGGGAAAGCTGGGACAGGGGAGCACAGTCCATGGCAGCTGTCACTCCATCGCACTAAGTCTGTGATGCAGAAATATGAGGGAACAGTCCTGGGATGCAAAGAATAAAGCAGCTCTTTGGAAACAGCATCTAAAGCTTTAGTTAGGTTCTGCATTTAAAACCTGTGCTTCGTTGACACACAGATCCAACACTGTTTTGTTAGTTCCTCTCCTGAAATTCATAGGGGTGCTGCTGCTTCAATTCTGAATGTTGTTACATTTAGGCATCAAAGTAATTCATCTGCACAGTGTTCTGGAACCAGAATGGTTTGGGTTGGAAGGGACCCTAAAGACCCTCTTGTTCCAACCCCCTGACACCTTCTGTGAGACCAAGCCCTGTCCAACCTGGCCTTGAACACCACCAGGGATGGGGCATCCACAACCTCTGGGCAACCTCTTTTAGTTTAAATCCATTCCCCCTTGCCCTATCAGTCTGCCCATTTAAAAAGCCGCTTTCCTTCTTTTTTATAATCCCCCTTCTTTGAGAGATATTCCTTGATTCACTGTCAAATCTGAAAAACCGTGAAAGTCTAACAAAAGCAAGGAAGGACCGGGTAGAGGGAAGGACCTTCTTGTGCGCTCTTTCCCACTGCTGAGCACGCTCTAGCAAAGGTAAGGGAGGGACAGGGAGAGAGTTCTGTCCCACAGCCGGGCACTGTCCCACAGCCGGGCACCCGCGGCGCCCTGAACGGGAGCAGCGACACGGGAGCAGCGACACGGGAGCAGCGACACGGGCAGCTGGGACACGGGCAGCAGGGACACGGGCAGCAGGGACACGGGAGCAGCGACACGGGAGCAGGGATACGGGAGCAGGGATACGGGAGCAGGGACACGGGCAGCAGGGACACGGGAGCAGCGACACGGGCAGCAGGGACAGGGGCAGCAGGGACACGGGAGCAGGGACACGGGCAGCAGGGACACGGGAGCAGGGATACGGGAGCAGGGACACGGGCAGCAGGGACACGGGAGCAGGGACACGGGAGCAGCGACACGGGAGCAGCGACACGGGAGCAGCGACACGGGAGCAGGGATACGGGAGCAGGGACACGGGCAGCAGGGACACGGGCAGCAGGGATACGGGAGCAGGGACACGGGCAGCAGGGACACGGGCAGCAGGGATACGGGAGCAGGGACACGGGCAGCAGGGACACGGGCAGCAGGGACAGGGGCAGCAGAGACACGGGCAGCAGCGACACGGGCAGCAGAGACACGGGCAGCAGAGACACGGGCAGCAGGGATACAGGAGCAGGGACAGGGGCAGCAGGGACACGGGAGCAGGGACACGGGCAGCAGGGACACGGGCAGCAGGGAACATCCCTCCGGGCGGGGACAGGAGCTCCGGGGCCACCGACCCGCTGTCCATGTCCCCCAGCCCGCCTTCCCCGGGCCGCGGGGGTTCCCCGCTCGGGGCCGGGCAGCTCCTTACGGTCGAGGCAGGACGCGATCCCTCGGCGCCCCAGCAGCAGCCGCACCGCCGCCCGCGGGGCCGCTCGCCACGCCATGGCCACGGCCGCGCGGGGCCGCTCCGCCTTCCGCTGCCCGGCTTCCGGCTGCCGGCGGGGCATGCTGGGAGTTGTAGTCCTGCCCCTGACACAGCCCGCCCGGGAAGGAGCGAGGGAGGGGAGCCGGCCCTTGCATAGCGGGGCACCGCTTCTCAGCGCCGCTTCCTCCTCCTCCTCCTGCCCGCCCGGCACCGCGAACAGGACAGGCGGCAGCGGCCCGAGCTGGTGAGCGGGAGCTCGGAGAGCTGGGAAGGAGGGAGGAAGGGGAAAGCTTGGCATAGAAGGTGGAAAAGTTGATGCCACCCGGCCTGGCAGGAGGCGGCCGGCTCGGAGCCGTGTGAGTGCTGCTGGCAGCGGGGGCAGGGGGTGGCTTCCCGCGGAACCACAGGGTCGGTAGGGCTGGAAGGGGCCTCTGGGGCTCAGCCGGTCCAGCCCCGTGCCGAGGTGCGGTGCCCGGAGCGAGAGCGCCGGGTGGGTTTGGAACTGCGGAGAGGGAGCGCTCCCGGAGGGGCTGCGGTGGGCACGGCCAGCAGCAGGCTGAGCCAGGGGGGCTGCGGAGAGGGAGCGCTCCCGGAGGGGCTGCGGTGGGCACGGCCAGCAGCAGGCTGAGCCAGGGGGGCTGCGGAGAGGGAGCGCTCCCGGAGGGGCTGCGGTGGGCACGGCCAGCAGCAGGCTGAGCCAGACGCCCGCGGCGAGGCTGGGCTGAGCTCCGGAGCCAAGCACGGCTCCCTTTCCCAAAGGCACTGTCCCTCTGGCACGGCAGAGGGCCGTGCTCAGCCCACGCCCCGTCGGGACCGTTCTGCGGCGGCCGCCCCGCCGTGCAGCAGGAATCCAGCCCCCGGTGTCCATCAGGGCTCCAGGGTGCGGCCCCCAAGCCCTGCCAGCATTCACACTGATAGAGGAAGTGGCTGAGCTCAAGGAAAGATTTACTTGCTCTGCGCTCGCCCTACAGCGCTTGCAAGCTGTCTGCCTCTGCTATCTCTACTTTTTTTAGCTGCCCGAACGAGCGGTAATTCCTCCTCCTCTCGTTCATCAGGTGCTTCTCAGTGAAGAGAAGATAACTCAGAGAGACCAGCGATGCCTTGGCCGAGCAGAAAGAGGGACAAAGAAGCAGTAGCAGGTCTGTGCTGACATCCTGACTAGTTTAGCATCTCTCGTTTGAGGTTCCAGGCTATAGTGAAACCACAGACAGCCGTATTAACCGTCTGTCTTTCTCAGCAAATGTCCCAGAGACAGCATTTCCTGTGCCAAATGGGCTGAGCACCCAAGCGTGACTGAGACAAGTCTGCTAGGTGTGTGAGAAGGACAGTGATGTATTCTCAGCACAAGGGGGTTAGGAAATGTAATTCAGGCCCATTTATGCAGAGCTTTCAGGTCCTGCACAGCAGAGTTGGTCAGTCAGAGTACACCCAGTGCAGTGCCAGGAAGCTGATGTGGTACCAGCTACAAAAAAAAGCAGCAAGAACATTGCACTGAAGGCACCATGATGTGGTGTTTAAAGTATAAGATGAAAAAATTGCACAGTTGGCTCATCTGTGCCACTCATCTGCTTGATCCACTCCAGCAAGTAACCATCTTGTTACCCTTTAATCACTTCTTAATAATTGGGGTTTTTTTTGTCTATGTTGTGAAGAAACAAAGGATGTGGATCCCTTCTGAACAGGTAGCTCAGTGGAGGTTAAGCTAAGATTTCCAGCTGCTGCAGGAATTGAAATAGCGTGGTTTGCTGCTGAATGTTCCTCTTACCAGATTCACCTAAATCTACTTTGTTGCCTGCAGCTTATTTCTCAGCAATTAATTAAAAAAATTCAACTACATTTCATGTGGGCAGACATGGTCTATCCCGAGGTTTTTTATTACTAGCTGGGACTATTAAACTACATTTGTGCACACACACAAAAATATCCTTATTTCAGATGCAAATTAGAAACACTCAGAATCATTGGTGCATAATGCTGCTACCTGAGCACCTGGGGTGCCCCAAACTCCTGCTGCAGTCAAATCTGTGAAACCAGCTTGGACAACTAAAAGTATTTTTTGAGACAAAATGTGTTTTATTTCAATGTCTTTTAAGATAAAGAAGAGTCTGATGCTAAAATTGCCAAAACCGAGGAGAAGGCTTCGGATAAGCAGGAAGAAGAGAAGTCTGCAAAACCTCCAGCTGGGAAATCCACATCAGGATGGAAGAACTGGAAGAAAAAAGCACCTGAGTCTGGTGGGGAGGAAAGCAAGATCACGTATTGTCACTGGCTGTTGAAATCAGAACCAGAGAGCAGGCTGGAGAAGGGGGTGGATGTGAAGGTAAGCACTGACACCCCCCTCACTGAGCAAAGGACACCAGCAGGGTCACTCCTGCCCAGCTTTAGTGCCCAGATGCTGAGGCACTAAAGCATCAGACAACTCAGATTGGTTTTTCTTCTCAAAACCCATTTGTCCTCCTGGAAACAGAAAAACAAAATGTTCTTGTCCAAGGTGACAACCTTGGGGTTTCATACGCAAACGAGACATAACACAAGAGGAAATCAGGTCCTCAGGATACTTGGCTGTTGATCACAGGAGCAGCATCTATTTCAGACTCTGTCTTTACACTGCTGCTTTGTAAAGGTTTCTCTGTAGGCCCCGTGGGAGATAAAAACTGTGTCGAGTTTGTGCTATAATTGAAGGAGCTGCTAGCAACAAATGCTTAGGCTCAATGCAGACAATGACACTGTAGAGATCAGAAACCTCCTGAATTAATCTTTATTTTCATTTCATTTGGCAGTTCAGCATTGATGACTTGAAAGCTCAGCCTAATCAGACAACCTGCTGGGATGGAGTAAGGAACTACCAGGTAGGAAGCACATGGGGTCACTGAAATAGCAGTAGGAAAAAGGTGGCTCTGCCCACAGCTTTTCCTTTGCCTGAAGCATTTCCTTTCAGGACGCTCTGCCTGTTCACACAGGTGCATTTTGGCAAGAATCTGAAGTCAACTGCTGCTTAGTGGCCTCTAGGTCAGAGGTGGATTCAGGCTGGGAAATATTCTGTCGAATCATCCAGTTTTTCTTTTGCTTAGACCAACCTTTGATACCTTACAGCAAGTCTGTCCTTACGCAAATACTCTGTCAGTGTACAGCTTTCTGTTCCAAAGGAATTCCACGTGTGCTTCCCCTGCTATGTATGATCCCTGTACTCCACAGGATTCCCTATCCCCCTATACATGATCTGCTCTGCTCTGCTCTCAGTTGTTTGCTGACAACTCTCCTGGGCAAGGGTGGCTGAGCTGTTGAATTCCCACACACTTTCTGACCAACAGGATCTTGTTCTTTAGCCTTGTTTTTACCCAATTTCATTCCAACACAAAAACATCTCTATGACAACTGTAGGAAACATTACCCGAGTAGTTCTGAAGCACATCTACCTCTCCCCTTGTTAGTTCCTGTTCTTGGCTGCTTATAATTACGCCCTGAGAACTTGATGGAAAGAGCTGAAAGTCTCTGTTTACCCCTGACAGGCAAGGAATTTCCTGAGGTCCATGAAACTTGGGCAGCAGGCTTTCTTCTACCACAGTAACTGCAAAGAGCCTGGCATTGTGGCCATTGTCAAGGTGAGTGCCTGTGTTTTGGGGAGAGGGGAGAAGTGATAATGAATGGGTTATCAAGCAGCTCATTACTTGTGTGTCAGAACTGAAGAGTGCAGGAGTTGTCCAGTGAGAGCAGGGAGCAAGCCCAGGACACCTCAGCTCAGCAGCACAGGGCTGACTCAGTCGTGTGTCCCCAGAGAGATGGAACCAAACTGTGCTGTTTTCCTGCTGACATTTCGGTGCACTCCCGGCCAAGCCAAGCGTTGTTCCACACTCTGATTCCAGTCTGACTCACTAGATTCTAGCCAGCAGAGCCCACAAGGCAGTAGAATGAACCCAGGGCACAGAGCAGCTTTTTCTTTAAGAGGAGAACTCATCACGAAGATTATCATCAGCTACCCCGTTTTCCTCTGTGTGTTCTTCCACACTGATCTCCAGCTTCAGCGCCTGTTCTGCACTGCTCTGACCCAGGAAAGGCAAAGGAAGCTGCTAGAATGGAGTTCAGGGAAAGCAAGGCTGATTTTTGCACCAGGATTATTCCTTGTCACATTTCATACCCTTTGCTGACAGGTGTTTTGAACTGATGGAAACTTTCTTCTCCCCTTGTGCTTCAGATCGTAAAGGAGGCGTACCCTGATCACACACAGTTTGATAAGAAGAATCTTTATTATGACTCCACCAGCAAAAAAGAGAACCCCAAATGGTCCATGGTAATGTACTGTATTAAATGCAGCTGTTCAAGCTCTGTGTGCAAGCCAAGAGAAGGGAGAAGGCTCTTTGCATCATATTGAAAATCTTAAGCTTCTGTCCTGGCCTAGCTGCCTTCTTCTCTCTCAAGAGAAAATCCAATCCTGACTGTTTTTTTCCCCTACCTTTTCCAGAAGGCTACCAAAATGGATCTCCCTAAATGTTCAAATCTTGGCTGCAGAGCTGGCCTCCCTTCCTTTTCAACTCTTGGTTGCAGAGCTGGCCTCCATGCATGGCAGAACCCTGAGTTAGGAAAACGAGCTAAGAACCACTGTCAGTGCCCAAAGAACGAAGCTGTGGTTTTGAGGCACATGAAATTGTAGGGAAGGGAGTGTTCATGGGCTGGCTACACCCCACATCTTAATTCTGTATTGTCTGTGACGTGAATGCAGCTTGCTGGTGCACAGTGCTGATTCCTGCCAACAAATCACCTGCCAGAAGTACTGGGAAGTTCTTTTAGCCTTGAGCAAGGCAAAGCTTCCAGGCTGTTAGTGCACATCAGTCGCTTGCTTCAGTTTTAAATCTTTATCCCTCAAAGATCTTACGGGCTGTCTGGAGGCTGTGTCCTTGTGTAACCTGCTCCTGTGCTGCCCTTCCCCTCCCAGGTGGATGTGCAGTTTGTGAGGATGACCAAGCGCTTCATCCCCCTCTCTGAGATCAAGGTTCACCACCTGGAACACAAAGCAAATGGGGGGCCCCTCAAGAACATGATGCTCTTTGCCAAGCAGCGCCTGTCCGTCCAACCCCTGACACAAGGTGAGACCCTCCCAGGACTCTTGATTCCCTCTGTCACACAGCCCTCAGTAGTCAGAGAAGCTGGAAGTTTCACTTATGGCTTTTTGTTCCTTACCACAGAGGAGTTTGATTTTGTCTTGAGCCTGGAAGAGTAAAAGCCACATGAAAGCAGCACAGCTGTGCTGATGCCTGCTCCTCCACCAGCACAACTTTCAAATTTACCTGCTCAGCCGTAGCACCATGAACCACGATCCACAGCCACACATCCCTTCCCCTGACAGTGTTATTTTTGCTTATTTTTTTCAATAAACAAAGCATTTTGAAATCAACTGCAGCTACTTGGGTTTTAATGGTGGGAAATCTGCAGTTTAGCTCTTGAAGGAAGAAACAGGTACATCCTCTTTGTTTAGTTTGGGGTCTAGTGCAGCTCCCTGTACTGCAGAGGGACATTTTTCTGCAGGAAGGAATCCCTAAGTTGTCTAGAACGAGAAAATTTAGAATCATAAAATAGCCTGGGTTGGAAGGGACCTTAAAATCATCTTGTTCCAACCCCTGCCAGGGGCAGGGACACCTTCCACTATCCCAGGTTGCTCCAAGCTCTGTCCAACCTGGCCTTGGACACTTCCAGGGATGGGGCAGCCACAGCCATGCCAGGACCTCACCACTCTCAGGGAAGAATTTCTCCCCACTCTCCCATCTAAACTATTCTCTGTCAGTTTGAAGCTGTTCCCCCTTGTCCTGTCTCTGCATGGCCTTGTAAACAAGTCTCTCTGGAGATGGATACACAAAGCTGATCACAGTGAACTTCCTGCAGGTACAAAAGTTCCTGCCTTATTTCAGTTCTGTCATCAGGGAAATGAAAGAAAATAAAGCCAGCCTGCTCGTTTTTAAGCTGCATGGGTCCTCCACCAGCACAGCTGCCAAGCAGTGACACAGCTTAAAGAAAGACCAAGGATTTATAAAGATAACAAAGGACAAACTCCTCCAGCACGTTTGGAGAGCTGCACACTATGACACCTTCTAAAGAAAAATCTCTTCATACCACAGAAAAAAAGCCCCAACCCAAGCCAATATAAAACATCAGACAAACCCGTGCACAGCATTTGACAGCCAGGGCTGGCTCTTTTTAATTGGAGAGACAAAAAAAATGAACTTTTAAAATACAGCCATTGAAAAGACGACGAATTAAGAAACATGTAAACACAGCAGAGGCTTAATTACAAGTTGCACTGCTTGGTTTGGTACTTGTCCACTCCCCTCTGCCTGGGAGAGAGGGAATGACCCAAGTACAGCACAGAACCACCAGCTCGGGGGGACAGGACTGCTCGAGCAGCATCTGCCCCTTAACATGCTAACAAAACACTGTTCTAGAGTACCTTGTCCTGGAGTGACCCCAGCTTCTCTCTAAGGATGCTCAGCACATCTGCTCCACCCCAGAGAAACAGAGGGCCCAGTGGTGGACAGGCTGAATGGTCCATTAGATTCAGTAAAAATGGGGATCATTTCTAAGTTCTGGTTCCACACGTAGGGACACAGGGGAGAGGGGACAAAAGAAGGAAAAAAAAAACCCAAATCCATGTCCAGGCTCATGCACCTTTTCCAAGGGAACCCTCCAGGAATGATGAACAGATGTTGAATAGCCATCTCCTCACAGCCAGGCAATCCTCTCATCCAGTCAGGCAGGAAAAAAAACTACTGGAATGCAGAGACATCTCCATCCAGGGGGTTTATTTACCACTGCATGGCCTACAATCCAGGGGAATAAAGGGAACAAAGGAATTCAGCAAGGAGGGAGCTGAAGGAAAGCTTAGGAAGATTGTGAGGGTGCTGCTGTGCTCAGCTCAGCCATGGAAAGATAGTCTGCTATCCCCAAGGGCTCCCAGAGGAGCTTCACTTGTCCCTAAGGGATTGTGCCTGGCTGCAGGACAGGCAGTTCCCCCCAGGGAGGGAGGGAGGAGTGTCCAAAGTGCCATCCAGGGTCCTTTGCCATGGCAGACCTGCAGCAGGTGCCCACCCCTGGCCCTGGCACAACAAGGTGATTGTTGTCTGCAGTGAGCTTTTGCTCCAGCCTTGGGAAGACACGGCCTCAGCCCACGGCACAGACTCGCCATGGGGGCAAAGCAAGCCACGTCCTCAGTGGTGCACAGCAGAAACATGGGGTGACACAAGCGGTCAGCAGAGATGAGAGCATTAGTCCTCTACAGAGTGAGACTGGCCAGCTCTACTAAAAACCACAACCTTACACGTGGTGAGGAAAAGATAACTTACTTTGGCAAGCAGAAAACACACATTTATCACTGAAATACAGTAGCTGTCATTACATATAAAGCTTCCCTTCCCACCCCGGCCCCACTCCCTCCACCAGCACCGTTCCACTGAACAAAGCAGAAACTTCCATTTCCCAGCTGCAAGACACCTGCTCTACATTCAGCTGTAGGACAGAGGAACTTGATTCCAGAGCCAAAAGGAAGCTGGACAAAGTAGCGAACCACAAACTCGGGGAAATCCAGACAAATCCCACTTGACAGAGCTCCCATCCCAGCACGTAGTGCAGGCTTGTCTCCCCCTCGGGTAGGAGGTCTCACCACCTGCTTGTTGAAGGGCAGCTAAACAGGATGGACATTCTCCAAACTCAGTCCACCAAGTCTACTAAGCCACATCTGATTTTTAATGGAGGAGTGACTTCCTTCTGGTAGTGTTCTCATGAGTCTACTTAGCTGAAGGCTAAAAGCAGCTTATTTTAAAAAAGAAAACCCACATTCAGGTTCTCGGCTCATTGCATGCTCTCAGACCTCGCTGGTGACTTCAGCTCAGGCCTCAGGAATGTGTCTCTGGAATCAGAGCTCTGCCACGCTTCCATCCAGCAGCCCACACAGGCCTGTTTGAGCCTCCCACAACAACTGCATCCACCTTCTGCCCCCGCTGATCCTCGTCCCGCACGCGCGAGGCAGCAAACCAGACAACACACACATGGCCCTGCCCTGCTGTCCGTCCCTACACAAAGCCTGCTCTGTCCCAAGGACACAGACACGGGCAGGGCAGCGTGTGCAGTGTAAACACACCCCAGGAGAGCCCCCAAGAGCTCCAAAACTGCTCTCTACACCTCTCCAGGCTGCTCTGTAGCAGCACCTGGGAGCTGCACGAGTGCAGCAGCCAGTGTGGATCTCGGGGGCACTCAGGCAGCTGCCAGGACAAGACTAGGAAGGCACTGCTCTTGGCCAGGAGCCTTCCTGCCCCCACTTCTTGCCCACCCAGCAGCACTGGGACCATCACTGCTCTGCCCACCCTGTGCCACCTCCTCCTGTATCCACACATCTCACTCCCTCCTACCAGCCACAGCTCCTGCTGGGACACAGCACGGCCCTGCCTGTGCTCCATGCTGAGTCCTGCTGGGTGGCAGTCCCAGGGCTGAGTCACCTGCATCATCCAACTGCTTGTGGCAAGGAATCCAACACCAGCACGAAGAGGAAGAAGGAGAAGCAGCGAGGGAATGACACCACACAACTTCCAGCAGGCCACACCACAGTCTCTGATCCCTCCTCTAGCACGCAGCTAATCACCAGGCCGTTTTCCCCAGGGAAGATTTCGGAAAGGCAAGAAAAACATCCATCCTACACAGCCCCAAAGCAACCTCCACACGGCTGGGGAGAAGCAGCAGCAGATGGGGCCTTCACTTGCTCTGTCCTTCCCCGCCGCCAGGCCGAGGCTCTCGGGGCACAGAGGAGATCAGGCAGCTCCGCAGCCTCCGGACATTGCCTCAAAGCAGCCGACCCCAGCCTCCAGAGGAATGTATGGATCGGGAAGCACCCCGGCACCTCCGACGCCGCGCCGCCAGCGCTCCAGCTCGCCGAGCCCTCCCGCCCCGTCCCACCCCGCCAGTCCTTTGAAGAAAGGAATTTAGTCAAAAACGGGTATTTATTTCTGTGAAGTCTCTGAGTGTCTCCTCCTCGGTGCCGCTGTCCTGGGGGCTCCCGGCGGCCCCCCGGCCTCACTGCCGGCCGTTGTTCTCCGCGGGCTGCCCGGGGGGCTTGGCCTCGCCGTGCGAGGACGTCCCCTCGAAGCGCTGGGACGCGATGGCAGCTTGGTGGGACATGCTCTTCCTCACGATGTCCCCTTTCCTCCACAGCACCACCTCCTGCAGGGACACAGCCAAGGCTTGTCAGGGCTCGTGAGACCTTCTGCTGAGACCTTCTGCTGCCCCACCCAGCCCCGCAGGATGAACCAGGCTCAGTGTTCCACCCCACAGCCAGGACACACCTGGACGTGCAGCATGCCTGGAATTTGGGTAGAGATCTCCTCCCTGGGGTCTGGGCACACAGAGGGCATCCAGGGCAGCTCTGTCCTACTGCCACTGATAAGGTGAAGCACAGAAGCTCCACCACTGAGCAGAAAAGAAATCCCAGGCAGGCACTTTCCAAACTCCTCCCCACCACCACACACATCTGACCTGCATGGACATTCTTCTAGACCATCTTCCCACATGATGGATTCCAAATTCCCAGTAGGGCCTTGTCACAGTATCCCAGCCAACAATCCACAGGTCCAAGGAGAACAGCAGCTCTGTTTCTCACCTGCTGTTTGAAGTAGCGCCTCTCCTCCTCATCAATCAGCACCAGGTTGAGGTAATAACGCACAGAGAACTTCTTGTTGATGTCCCTCATGGTTGGAGTCAGCTCATAACCAGCCAGAAAGAGCCTGATGGGAATGGACTCCCCTGGAAAGGGCACAGAGCTGTCAGCACAGACAGGATGCAGAAATAAACCAGGAGAGCAGCAGCAAAACACAAACTCACACGGCCACAAACTTTGTCACCGTTTCCACAAGTGGACTAACATGAGCTAGAAGACCTCAACTCCCTTCAGAAACCAGCATGCACGGTCCACAGCCAGATCCTGCCCTTGCTGACAGCTATTCCAGCTCCACTCTAACAGCACAGGACTCTTTTGGGACCTGCATCGAGACAGCACTGCAGAAAAAAATGAGTAAGGTGACATTTTCTCTGGCAGGTGACTCTGCTGGGCAAAGGAACAGTGGCACAGGAGATTGGCACAGAGCAAGAACACCATCCCTCTGCTCTGAGCTGCAGCAATGCCAGCTGTCAATGTATAGCTGGTTCTGCCACTGCTTCATCAAAACAATTAAGTCATTGCAACTCATTCTGCCTCAGTTCCCTCTCATCACACCGGAGAAGGAAGGGGATCAGATCAATCCCCTGCTCTGAGCCCACCAGTGGAAGAGGATGCTACTACTGAGCACACAGAAGATACTGCAAGACTTGTATTCCCACCCCAAAAGCCTTCAGAAGAGGAATTCTGCGGGTTCCTGTGCCCTCTCACCTCTCACAGGTGCCCCATCCATGATCTCGTACTTCGCTATGGTGTCGTTCTCGTGGTACACGTTGGGCCCCGTGCCCGTCGTCTCCCTCTTGATGATGTCTATCTCCATGTGCTTGATCTTGATCCGCACCAAGAGGAAGTAGATCTTCCCCACAATCACATCTTTTAAGTGGTACCTGGCACGAGGGGGGAGAAAACACCAGGATCAAACCCTGTGCAGTAGAGCAGGGCTCGAGCTGACGTGCAGGAACTTGCTGGGCAGGCACTTTGCTCTCATCCACAGCAGATGGCAAATCAACCACCCCCACCAGCAAACAGCCCTTCATTTCCATCCTCTGCTCTTTTGGAAACCCACGAGAACATTCAGCATGAGCAGGTAAATTAAAAACGTAACTTCAGGCTGAGTATCTGCAAGAAACCCCTGCGACAGCAAAGGCTCCAAACTCAGTATTTTAGGTCAATTAAAACCAACCCAAATCACAGAATCATTTAGGTTGGAAAAGACCTCTGAGATCATCGAGTTCAACCCTTGACCAATCACCACCTGCAGGGAGACTTGTCAGCACCTGGTGGGAAAGAAGCACTCAGTGTAGTTCAAAAGAGCTCTTCCCAACTTCTTTGCTGGATTTAATTTCCCCTTCAGGTATATTGTCTGGTAAGGAGCAAACACTGTATTTTGGAGACACCTGGAAGTACTGATCTGGCTGAAGATACAGGGAGTGAGAAGTTACTGCAAGAAATTCATGCTGTGCTCCAGGCTCAGTGAGCCACAGCCATTGCTTCCCACTCCTTGATCCAGAGATACGAGGAAAGGAGAGGAACTGTGGTGGTGCATCCTCCCCCCACCATCCTCCTTCTTTCCAGGCTGCAGTGTGATCTGAGAAAATGCTTGTTAGGCCTTATCCTCGAAAACACCACCTGGGCTCAGCTCTTTCTGAGCTTAGCAAAAACCACTGTCTGCTCCCAGCAACTCCTAACAAGCTTCTGTTTTTCTCGTGACCAACCTTGGAAAATATTCCTCCGGCCTGAACGGCACAGCATTCCTATTCTCACGCTTTCAAACAAAGGGCCGACCCAAACCGTGGCCAGGATGAAACCTTGTTATGACTGAAGGGTCTCTTGAGACCCTATAAACAGCAGTCCAAGATGGGGCCCGCTGAGCTCTCCTGGAGCACAGTGGGCTGTGACCAGCAGGGTCCCTCTGAGGGGGACGCCTCTCCGAGCCAGCAAACCCTCAGGTTTGCCATAGCTGGAGGATGTCGAGACATGGCCCGATACCCTCACGCCTCGAGGCAGATTGTTAAGGTTCAGATATAAATTAAGGTGTAAGTTAAGTTAAAGTACTGTTAAGTTTAAGTGTTGTTAAGCTTTAGGCCGCATTCCTTTTCATCCTTGTTTACGCTGTCTTTACACACAGACCCACACACTGCTCTAGGTCGTTTCAATTCATTTCTGTTTTGATTGCCTGGATTTTGTTTGGTTTTGTTGTTGCTTGCTTTCCCTGTTGTGCCTTAGCTGCCCTTTGTAAGTAGAGTGAATCTTGCCAACGAATCTGTTGTGCTTTGCAGTCTAATATTAAATCTGACTTTTGCTCATACCCTTGCTGGTGATTTTTTTGAGTGATCTCAAGCACACTCGTTCAGACAGGAACCCACGGATCAGGGAGGATCTGAGCTGTCTCCCAGCCTCTCTGGAGCACGTGGACATGGAATCCCTTTGAGGAAACCTGTAGCAGATGGGTCCCCACAGCCCCCAGCTGCTCCTGAGACACTCACTTGGACTTGTTGTACTCGAACTCGATGTGCAGGCAGTCCTCGATGCCCACTTCCATCTTGATGGAGGAGTTGAGCTCGGGGTAGGTGCTCAGGGTGTGCACAACGATGTCCATCTCCTTGACCACATCGTTCAGCCTGCGGCTCACGGTGGCACGGAGGAAATATCTGTGGGGACAGTTCCCCCCCATCAGGGTCACATGGGGAGCAGCAGGGACAAGGGGCTGGGTGGCTTGGACTGGACTATCCAAGCAGCCTTTCTACACAGATCCATATAAAGAGCTGAAATGCATTTGGCTGCAAATCGGAATAAAACATGGGATCAACTCAACAGACCCTTCCTTTTTCCCAGTGAAGCTTGGAACCTTCTCCTTGGCAAGGTGAGGTGCTCAGTTCAGCTCATGCACAGCTGAGAGAAGGGCCACTGTTTCAGGAACAGGGAATGGGCAATGTCCAAAGGGACAAAAGAAGCAGGAAACCAAAGAACTGCCTCAAGGAAGCAGAACAGCAAGGAAGCTCCTCTTCCTATGTCATTTGCTGTTCCATTGCTCTCTTTTAGTCCAAGTCTGAACAAAATAAGCCCACAGCAAAAGGGCCCTCAGCTCTTTACATGTGTCTGCCCCTGGAGCAGCCAACATCCCACACTGGAAAAGACAGAAGGGAATTTTCAAATGGAAAAGCAGGCTCCTCTCAGCTTCCAAGCATTTGTGAGCCTGAGTTACCTAAGCCCCGTTTTGGGGATCTGAGGAACAGCCTGCACATGTTAAAACCACTGCCCTTTTACAAGATTACATCAGGCTGCACAGCCACACCTCCCAGTGCAGATCTCAGACTTCTCCAACCCCCACTTTGAAACCAGTGAAAGGATTTTCAGTCAACTGAGTGCCTCAATGTGAAATATCATTTCTAACATATGAACAAGGCACAAGCGAAGCATCTGTTTGCATACAGAGCACAATTAAAGTTGACAAGACTGATTACAGCAAAAATATCCCCACTGCAGACTAAACCAAACAGTTTATTTTGATTTTTTTTTTGAATTATCAAATAAATTACCAAGTATTTGATTGATTCAAAAGGGGCTGATTTCTCTTGTCACTCAAAAGGAGAAGAACAAGTTCCATGAAGAGCCTGATGCACACTTGTAAAATAAAGACCTCAAAGGCAGCCTTTTACAACTCAGCCCTCAAAATTAACTTGGAGTTCTGTTATTCCTGCATCATCACAGTGAATATCAGCACTTACACAGAACAGAACTGGGGTCAGCCAGGGCAGGGACTCACCGTAGCTTCACGTTCTGCCCCGTGTAGGACTCGTAAGGTTTCTCCACGTGTGTGAACTCGAAGTCGAACGTCTGCGATTGAGTGAATTCCCCGGGCCGGGCCAGGTCCTTCACCAGGGACACGAACTCGTGGTGGTTCCCTCGGTCATAGTAGAGTTCTAGGAAAATGGAAATCCAGGTTAAGCTTAATGCCACGTGACACAGGGAGATTTTCATCAGCTCTCTTGTCCAGGTCACTCCTTCCTTCAGTACCATTCACAGAACCTACCAGGGGAGCCCGTGGCTCCACGGAACTGCACTTGTTCCCTGCTCTCCATCAGAGCCAGGTGCAGGCCACAACGTTCCTCCCTGAAACAGGAAGGAAAAGGTCCACACAGCCTTACTTACTACAGTAAATCAAGAACTTGCCTTGGGGAGACACGAGTCACCTCTTATCAATATTAAATGCGGTCAAACTCTTTGCAGCTCATGCAAACCCTTCCAGTAATTTTCTGCACTGTATTCCAGGCCAAAGGCATTGCCACTGTGAGGAAAAACCACCACTGCTTCTCTGGAACAGACAGTGACAGAGCAAAACCGAAGGGATAGGATGCTTCCAACTGCTCCTGCTTATCCTTGGACAGCAAAGAGCTGGAGTGGCCTTGAGTTGCAGAAGGGAATAAATGACGCTGTTGATCCTGCTGCACAACCACCCTGTATGGCAGCTGAATCCACTGCTCCTCCAGCCCCTGGATAACACATTAATGGCCACGTGAGCACGGTGAGGGAAGAGCTTTCACCTCTGGAAGCACTGCTCAAACCAGCTCAAGTGACCAGCATGGCCACATTGCCTCGCTTTTCCCCACAACCCTCCCACACCAGCAGGAAGCTACAGGTTTCCTCATTTAATGAAAGCAATCCTCCACGCCTCCACGGAGTTTTCTGCCTCAAGTCAAAGCAACAAAACCCTTAACACTCTGCAATTTGCATGAACAGCTTGGGATTACACAAAACCATCAATGAAACCTGCCCTTCCCAGCCCTGCATGTGAGCCTGTGCCTACAGGACACCCACACAGTCCTTCTGCAAGGCAAAGCCTTTCTGCTTACATGAGGAAACAAAAACCTAAGTCATCAGACAATCACACACACACAGGCTCAGTGTCAGCACTAAACTGTGCAGAGGAGGCTTCTGAGAGGAATTAGAGGTGTTCAGGAACTGCAGTTCTGCCCTCCTTGATATGCACGATGAGATCTCAGCTTTTAAGTGATGCCTGTTTCTCACAGCCCTCTGCTCACCTTATCTCTCTAATGGAAATTCTGGCACTAGAACTCCTTTCACTTACGCACAACAGCAAATGTCACCAAGCCCTTTAGGCTGGGCAGGCAGGTGACATAAATAACCCAGCCTCTCTGTGCACTGAATGCTTGTGTCCACCGAGAGGAAAGTGCTGGCTGATGTCACAGGGAGAAGCCACGTGCCAAGAGAAAAAGAGGAATCAGCCCATTCCATCGTGACACACAATGCAGAAGGCACAAATCAAACTTAAAGCAAGGGAGGCAAATGTCAGTGCATTGAGCTCTCTGCTACCTCAGAAGGTCATGTTTGGCACCCTGCAGCCTTAAGCAGAGTGATGTTTCCCACACTCCAGCCTGTCAAACAGGTATAAGCTGTAATTTCAGGTTTTCAGAGCTATAAGGTTTCCAGATTGAGAAAATAACCTGCCAACGTTTGGCTTGCTCAGGCCACAGCCACCACGGGTGAAACCATCTGGAATGGGTTCTGTGCTCACCTGAGAGCAGGCAGGACCCAGCACTCACAGCCTGGCCTCTGGTACCTGCTCTGGAACAGCATCATCCCTGTGGCACATCCCTCCTTCACACCCCAGTCCCCCTACCTGTTAAATTCTCTCACCTCGTGCTGATCTCATGGCAGCGAGAAGTCAGAATAGAAGGCAGGAAAGCATTGGGAAGTGCAATTAGTGGTACAAACTTCAGAGATTTATCAAAGAGGCCTGAGGGGAATAAGGACTAATGTGCAGCCACAGCAGCTCTAACACACCCTGCTTGGACAATAACGTGCATACAAAGCAGTTATTCCATACAGGCTCGAAAGTCTTCCAAAACAGGGCATGAGGAGCAGGCAAGGCAGCACAGCAGAGACAGTGGAGCGGGAAACAACGTTCATGCTTAACTTCCAATGGCAACCATATCAATAGGAACTCATAACCTGGCCTCACCCACACACTCCATCATTTACAGCCTCCCTTCCTTTCCAAGAACCAGAGTCAGGCGCAAGCAAAGCCAATAAAACTCTCAAGCAGCAGCACGGGCTGGGTGGGAAACCTCCTGCAGCGGAGGAGCCACGAGAGGCATCAGGAAGGAGGGACACCCGTGCCCACAGGCCGCCCGGCTCACCGATCTGCCCGATGAATTCCACCTTGATGCCCTGGTGCTCCAGCCGCTTGTTGGGGTTCTTGAGGGTGAGAACCACCCGCCCCGACACGGTCTCGCCGTCGTAGAAGAGGAAGTATTTCTCCTTCTTGCCTTCCTCCGTTTTATGCTCCACCCGCCGCCGGCTCTCGGCGTCGCTCAGCACCAGCTCAAGCTCCGCGCTCTGCCCGAACCCGAAGAAGCTCATGGCTCCGGGATGCGGCGCGGGCCGGCGCGGGCGGACCCCGCGGCCCCGCTGGCGGATGGCGGCCGGGGCGGGGCTGCGCGGGGCGAGCGGGGCCGGCGGGGACGCCGGGGGAGGGCCCGGCGGGGCGGCGGCGGCGGCGCGGGGGGGGCCGCAATGCGACAGCCCTGCCGGGGCAGCGGCGGCGGCGGCGGGAGCTGCGCACCGCGCACGGCGCAGGCCGCGCCCGCACCGCCCCTTCCGGGTCGGGGAGGCCGCGGCGATTGGCTCGGGCCGCGGGCGCGCCCGGAGCAGCGCGTTCGAACCGAGATGGCGGCGGCCGAGCGGCTGCGGAGAGCGCTCGGAGCCTGGCGGCTGCCGGAGCTGGCTGCACGTGAGGGCTTGGCGGTGGGGATGGGGATGGGGATGGGGATGGGGATGGGGATGGGGATGGGGATGGGGATGGGGATGGTGTCTCGGTCTCTCTGTCCCAGTCTCGGGTCCGAGGTGGGCGCTGGCCCGGTCGCCGGGCTGCGGGATGCTCTGGCTCCGGGCCTTCTTACAGCTGTTCTCTGCGCGCCCGTGTCCTGCGGGGTTTGGGTATTCCGTGTGTTTGTTTTGGAGCGTTATTTGGGGTGAAACGCGTGTTTTTGAGAAATCTCCTCCCTGGCCCTTATAAACGTGGGGTTTTGGGGTTTTTGTTGTTTTTTTGGTTTTTTTTTTTGTGGTTTTTTTTGTTTGTTTTGGTTTTTTGTTTTTGTTTTTTGTTTGTTTTTGTTTGTTTTGTTTGGTTGGTTTTTTTTGGTTTTTTTGGGTTTTTTTGTCTTGGTTTTTGGGGATTTTTTGGGGTTTTTTTTGGTTTTTTTTGTTTGTTTTTTTTTTTTTTAATTTTTTTTTCCCTCTCTCTCAGCGTGGGTGGACACGATGTGGGACCTGGAATTCACGGAGGTCGAGCCTCTCGATCCCCGGATAGCGGAGGACATCACGGCCGATGGAGTGGACAGCTTCACTGGGCTGTACAGCGCTCTGGCACCCTTTGCCGCCGGGGAGCAGGAGGGCAAAGAGGTGACATGACCTGAACACAGAGCCAGCCATTCTCACTTTGTCTTTTTCACGTCTGTCTTGCCTTAAAATTCGCGAAATATTCAAAAGCTGTTCGAACAATTCTTGCTCTCTGTGCTGGAATGCTTCAGAGGAAAGCTATTCCCAAATTTTGGTAGTATCATTTAGCATAATATTAAATATGTTTAGTGTTATGGATGATGATTATTAAAACACTTTTTAAGGCATATAATACATAGGGAGTTGGTCACGGTGGCACCTGTTAAAATCTGAAAAATGGCTAATTTTGGACATCCGCGTTATTATGGGATTTCTCACTATTTCTGTTTTGCCTCAGAATGTCTGGATCTTGTTTGCTGAGAACAGCCTGTCCCACCAGGCCCTGGTGGCTGTGCTGCACCACTTTGTGCACGTGGGCCAGCAGAAGAAAGCCAACGCAGAGCAGAGGGTGTTTGCTCTGCACGCAGCTGGGCTGTACTTCCTGCTGCTGGAGATCCCAGGTGAGCCAGCAGGATCCCTCCGTATTCCAGCACTCCCTGAAGTTTTGCTGCTCTCCGTGGTGCAGCTGGAAGGGGTCGGTCAGCCAGTGATGCTGCTGGAATGTGTCACTGCTGATGGTGCATCAGCCTGGTGCAGCTGGGCTTTGTTCAAGGAGCTCTTTAGTCTTCTCTTGAACTTCCTTGGGCTCTAGGACAACACCTGTGGAGAGATCATAGAATCACAAACTGGTTTGGGTTGGGAGGGACCTTAAAGCTCATCTCATTTCATGGGCAGGGGTACTTTCCACTGGACCAGGTTGCTCCAGCCTGGCCTTGAACGCTTCCAGGGATGGGACACGATGCTCAGGTGGTTTGATGCTCTCTGTATTTTGTGTGGAAGAGGACTGATGTTGTCTTTTCTTGGCAGGCAGCATAATCAACCAGGTGTTCCATGAAGTGGTGTTTGACAAATGTCTTCACACCCTGACAAAATGCTTGCCTCGAGATCTGAGGAAAAGGAAGAAGGCTCATTCTCAAAGCTCACAGTCCAGTGCCAGAAGAAACAGAAAGAAAGGGAGACCGTGCAGGAATGACAGCCCCAGTGTAAGATGCTTGTGCAATCTCTTCAGATACAAATCCCTATTAATAAGCAAATTGTTGGCAAGATGTTTCTCTTTACTGCGAATACAGAGAGAAGAGATGTTGGAAGAGGAGGAGGAAGAGGATGATGAGGATGTTTACTGGTCAAGAGAAGGTCTTCTCCAAGTCCGCAATGCCACCTTCCTTCTTTTGAAAAACTTCCTAAGACTTCTGACCAAGTTGTCCCTAGAAGAAAAGCCTCAGTGCCTGCAGAACTGCGTGCAGGTAAGAAAGATTCAGCTTGAGGAACCTTGTGTGCCCTAACACAAACTTTTTGGGGATGCAGAGCACTCCACAGGGAGAGGTGGCAGCCCCGCCTTCCGTCACCTGGTCCCTGCTGGGAGTTAGTGGAGATGTGGGAGCAGGGTGCCTGCTTCGTGTCTGCCTCTCATGCTTAAAACTTGCTGACATGTGCCAGATGTTTTGTCCATGGAATCAGAATGGTTTGGGTTGGAAGGGACCTTAAATCTCATCTCATTCCACCCCCTGCCATGGGCAGGGACACCTTCCACTGTCCCAGGGTGCTCTAAGCCCCGTCCAGCCTGGCCTTGGACACTGCCAGGGATCCAGGGGCAGCCACCCCTTGTTCCTGGGGGGAGCTTCTGGGCTTTGGGCTCTGCTTCTGTTCTGCTTCAAGGGAGGTGTTTGACAGTTCAATCCAATGGTGTGACCTCAGACGTCCCAGAGCCCTGCACATCCTCCCCTCAGGGGACTGAGCTCAGCTTGGCTCTCTTCCCTTGCAGGTCTTTGTTGAAATGACCAGCTTTGAGCCAGTGCTCCATGAGTTCGACTTTTCAGCATCCATGTGAGCAAATAATTCTTAATAATCCTTAATAATTCTTAATGTTTAAACGATGCTTTGAACTGATGCCTTTTTCTCTGGTCCTAAAAATCCGAGTCAGACACAGTTAGGGTGATAAAAAGGGTACCTTTAGATGAGGATCCTCAGGTGCACAAATTTGTCAGGTAAAAAAGGCCGAAGATGCACACCCCGAGTAATGTGTGTGCAGTTTTTATAGGTTCTGCAAATTAGCAGATCTGACAGGAACCCCCCAAATAGGAACCTGCCTGGTGAAATAATTCCCCCAGTTCTAGTACCCTGTATATTCTCCACCTTAGGATGATCCAGGCCCTGTTTATGAAAGTGACAAATTCTCTTATAAAGATAATTGGAATATATTCCATGTGCTAACAGCAAACAGCATCTTGTGAATATTGAATGTTTTCCACTCAATGAGCTCTTTTAGCTGTAGTAGTCATAGTAAATGTTTGATGAAAGGGAGAGACATCGCTTTGTCTTCTTTTGTTAGGGATGTTAATCAAGCCGAGTACATTCCTGAGGCGGCCTTTTACGGACTGTACTTACTGTGTTCCCCTCTCCATGGCACACAAGATAAGGTAAAAGTTAAACAGAATCTTTAGCACCCTCACAGCAGCGTTGAAAAGGAGTGGCTGCTTCTTTCCTTCTCCACATGTTGTTTTTGCATGCATGGTTTTTACTTTTCGCCCCGGTTTCCCTCTTTGTGCCAGGTCTTTGCTGGGTCAGAGCAAAGATGGTTTTTTCCACCCCAGTCCTTTTTTCCCCTTTGGCTTCTTTGCTGCTGCACTTGTGTGCAGTGAATTCCATGCTCTGCTGACTCTTGTGGCAAATGAATTGAAAACAAAGGAGAGCTGCAGTGGCGTTGGATCTCTGAATCCTAAGGAAGAGAGCTCCAGGTGGCTGCCTTTGCCTGGAATGTTGCGATTCCCTGCTAGATGGAGCTGCAGCACCGCCTGGCAGCGTGTGAGGGGTTGGGCTGTGCAGTGCTCTGTGCACTCAGTGAGGGTGAGCAGGGCTGGTTCTTGTTCAGAGAATACTCTGTGATCTTGGAGCAGCCAGTTCTGCCAGAAACTTTCCATCTTGATTTGTTTAAATTGGCAAGCAGAGCATGGCATAACTCCCACTTACCCGACTGCTGCTGCTCTGGATGGGGCTGCTGAAGGTTGGGTGTGCCCGAGCTGTGTCTGTGAGTTGTGTGACCCCCCCCGGGCTGGTTCTGAGCCTGCAGGCTGAGAATCAGCAGCTGTCTAGTCAGGAAAGCCTGGAGTACACACTCACCTGGTATTCCTGAGTGCCAGCCCAACTTCAGCAGCCCTAGGCCTGTATGTGTCTGCCTCCTTGGTTTCTCAGTGCAGCACGAGCCTTTTGGAACTGTTGCCATTTGTGGTGATAGGAAGGTGTCCCCTTCCCAGACCTGCCTCACCTTCCCTGCCTCTCCTGCTTGCTCAGGGAATGTCAGGATCGTGAGGCAAGCTGTGGTCCCAAAACTGTGGCAAGGGAGGGAACTCCAAAAGTTCAAGTGCACGTGGTAATACAAAACACGCATTTAGCTTAGGACATCTCCTGTGAGTTCCCTCAAATTCCAAGTGTTTCTGGCAAAGAAAAGTCCACACCTTTGGAGGGCAGCTGTTAAGGCTTTCAGAAAGCCCTTCTGAGACCTTGCTGAACTTGCATGAGAACATCAGAGCCAGGAAAGGCGTTGTGTGCATTTAGAAAGTGTCCTCTTGGAATTTCTCTGCTAGGAGTCATGCTTTAACATGTGCTCTTGTTTGGTTCTAAGCTTGATTCAGAATTATCTCGTGACCCCGGAGTGCTTATCCATGGAAAAGAACCTGCAAATAACCTCTTCTTTCCAGACCCTTCAATGTGTCTTCCGTCGACTTCTCTACGTAATTCTGATGGCGGAGAGCAGTGAGGATTCCATGCATGAGGTCCTTCCCATCACGCCAGCTGTGACCAGTGCCAGGAACCTGGCTATAAAATTCATCAGGTGATGTTCAGAGCTCTGGGCATGGCTGCTCCTTTCTTCTGGCATGCCTTTGCTTTGCTGTTGAGGTGATAAAGGGATGAGAGAAACTGGCATTGGCTTTGAAGTTGTTTGTGCAAATGAGGCTTAATTAAAATGTCTGGAATGGGAATTTACTGAGCTTGCTGGCAGAGGGGAAAGAAGGTGCTGTTTGACAGGAATGTGGTGGTGAGTGGAAAGGACCCATTTTCTGTATTTTGCTTTGTGTCAGTTTATAAGGTCTTGTGTTTTACTACAGAGAATTGTAAAGGAAATGAAAGATTAACATGGAGCTCCCTCCTCCTTAGTTCTTTGCTTTCTCCTGCTTAATGATAAGTTTTGCTTATGTTTATTCCTCCTGTTGGGGATCCATGTTGTTGGAAGTGTAGTTTGTGCAGAGATCCCCAGACATCTTGTAAAAGTAGATCGAGAACAAAGAAGCTTTTCATGTTTCCCTTCTACTTGTTAAAAAAGTACGGGAAGAAATTATTTTGTGCCTGCAAAGCCAGGTTAATGTGGAAAGTAAGTATGGTTCTCTGAGCATATCCTGCTGCACTCACATGATTCCAGAATCATGGCCACTTTTCCTGACTTTTCAAATGCATTCCAAAGGGAATGTCCTTGATTTTTCCTCTGTTATAAACCAGCCTTATTAAAATCCGCTTTTCTCTCTCCCGTGCAGTTCTCTGGTAGATGAGCTGAAAGAAGCTATTTATCCTACTCTCCGAATATTGCTCCAACATATCTGTGCCCAGGTATGCCAAGCTCTGCTGCTTCTGGAGCTGAAGAACTCGTGTGGATACATTGGAGTATCACTGATAGTTTAGGAAATCTGTTTTCACAATGTTTTGTAAGGAATGAAAATATGATGGTGAAGCAGTGACTGAGGAAGCTGTGAGGATTCTCCCAGCTATTGTTGAATGTGACCATATCAGCTCATTAAATAAAAAAATACTTCTCTTAAGCCCTGAAATGCCTTTCTGGCATGCAGAGCAGAGCAGTGAAGTATCACAGGGTGCCCTTGCCCTTGTTTTTCAGGTCCCAGACAAGGCTGATTATCGCACCTGTGCTGCCCAGGCCCTGGCGACCCTGCTGGCCAAACTCCCTTGTGCAGAGTTCGCTTCTTTCATCGCCTGGCTTTATAAATTCTCACTCTGTGAAGTAAGTGCATCTCCTTGATGTTTTGGAGATGAAGGATTCAATCTCAGCACTGAATAGCTCTGTCACTGCTGGTACCCAGAGGCAAGAGAACTCTGTGTTCACTTACATTAACAGAGCACCTTGTGTGCTTTTTCTTCCCACAGGTTCCCTCCAGAGTGTTTGCTCTGGATGCAGCCTTGGCTTTGTTGGAGCTGCCAGAGAGGAACCCGGGCAGCTCCTTGTCCCTGGAGGATCAGAGGTTTCTAAAGCACAAGTTTTTAGTGCAGGTCATGGTGTTTGGCCGGTGCTCAGACATAGCCCCCGTGGTCCGGAGCAAGGCCCTCAGCAGCCTTGACTGCTGTCTGGAGATGAAATCTGCTGCTATCTCAGAGAGCATTCAGGACTTACTACAGAGCTGTGAGTACTATGGGCACATTAGGTAACGAAAAGCATTCCTGAACTTTCGAGGGAATAATGGCTGGGAGGTAGGAGTTGTCAGGAACTTAAAACTGGCACACAGAGTCCTTATGTATTGTGTCATAATGAGAAGTAATTCATGAGCCTTGTTACTTATGAAGCCTTACATTTGGAAGGGATTTATTCTCATGTATCATTCTAAAGAGACTCCTCTGTGAGGTCCCTTTGAAGGATGTTTACAGACAACTGAAATTGCTCATTGGAAAAAAAAAAAAGGCAGTTCATTCTTGCCTGACAGCTGATTAAATCTTGAGTTGCCTTTTGCTTCTGCTAAGTAGTTCTGTTCGTGACTGGCATTCCGAGCTCCCTCAGGTGTGGTGAAGGCCAGATGGCACGATTCAGAGCCTGCACACAGCTTCCCACCATTAGATTGCTTGCCTGAAAAAAATTTGCAATGGCAGAACATCCAGAATTAAAATACTCTGTTTGATTTCCTTTTTTATTTCTCTTTTTTGGCAGCCTCTGTCCACACAGTGTTGGAAGCAAGCACAGGCACTACGAGCGTGACAGCCAGTGCAGGAGGTACAGAGTCATTCTTTTCCAGTAAGCCTCAGGCTCTTCTTGGCATGCCATTTCCTAAAAATACACATATCTGTTAAACCTAGGGCATGCATGAGGCTCTCTGTTTAACACTCAACCATCTTCTTGCCTGGTGAATATATGCCTTTGTTATTCCTCAGCTTTTATCTTTTCTTTCAGCCGTGTCCAGCCATGCACTGAAGACCTTCCCAACTTCCAGGACTTTTGAGCTGACAGACAGCAGTGACACTGCTAGGCCTGATGGTATGTCAGAATTAAAGCAGCCTTTTCAGATAACCATTCAAAGCCTTAATTGAAAGCAGACTTTCTGAAGTGTAGTCGTTGTCCATTTCTCAAAGGAAGTGGAGAGAGCTGTTACAAAACACTTAGGGGTGATGAAGGGGGTGGAATTGCCAGCCATAAAGAAATACTGTTTCCACTCAAGTCTGGAAAATACATTTAATCCTGAAATGCTGATGTCTGTTGGTACTAAACGTGGTGGCAACACTTGTTGAAAAGTAGGTAATTTATTCTTCCCAAAAAGGACGGTAATTGATGTGGGATATAACACTTGCAGCTCCATGAATTTCAGGGTAATTAAATCTCTTGCTCCAGTGCTCAAAGAACTGATACATTTTACTCTGTAAAGCACAGCACCTTGGAGTAGCTCCCTTCTGTAGGCAAGGATCCGTTTCTCTGCAGCATCAGGTTGGAAGCTGCAAGCAGAGTGTCACATGAAATGTCCTGATGCAGCATGGCAAGCTGCTTCTAATTTGTTGATAGCATGAAATCACCATGAAAGTTGGCTTTTATGGCCGGGATGTTCCTCCTTCAAACCTCTTTTCTTTTCCTCTTGTGTGCAAAAGCTCTTCTTCCTAACCTTTAGGCCCCTGCCAGGATCTGTGCTCTCAGTTCTTGCTGTTCACCTCCCTTGAACTGCTGACAATTCAATTCTCTGCTCGCTTCCCATCCTGCAGCGGTGCCTTTGTTCCGTGCCTCACGCTGCTCCTCGCTTGGGATCTCCCTCCCTATCTCCAGGAGCCAGGCTCCAATCTCCCCCCCCTTGAAAGCTCCCCTTTTCAAACACTCTGCTGATAAATTTCCTTAATCTGCTCTCTCAGACAGAAAAGTCCTCCAGGCCGCTCAAGGTATTGTGTATTCCCTGTTTAGTTGCAGGCTCCCCGTGCCAGAGGATGCCGGGGTTTGTATCTGATACCCAGCTGAGCACGCACTTGGCACTTGGCAAAACAAATTAAGAAAAGGCTGGAATGAAAAAAGACTGTCTGGAGCTCCAGAGGATGCTGAAATCCAGGGCTGTCCGAGGCAGTCAAGGTGCATTAGCAAAGCTGTCTGGCACATGCCTGTGCTTGGCTTATGCCTCTGCTAATTTTGCACTCCTCTGAAGACCAAACAGCTCATTTGGTTTTTTTTTTTTTAGAAAAGAAATAACTCTTGGCTGGGGATAGTCAAAACATGCTCAGCACACAAAGGGCAGAGATAAGAAGGGTGGGGATAAACTGCAAGGTGAGGTGTGTACTGCACAATTCCCTCTGCCCACCAGCATCAGACATTCCCTTCCCTTGGGAGCTCTCAGCCCTTTAGAGCTTGGGATTTTTGGTTGTTTCATTGGTTTTTCCCCCTCCCCCTTTTTTGCATCAGGAAAATCAATGTCAAAGTGTGATTATTTGGTCGCCTTCACAAGACTGGACTATTTTAGTAGCAAAATCTTGCAGTGGAAAGGTTCTGTGCTCTTCCTGTGCAGCTGCTGTCAGGAGGAGGAGGATGGGGTTGCACTTAGCTGCCCATTAAGGAAGCCCAGATCAAAGTCCCTTTGCTTCCTTTGGTAAAAATTTATTTTTAAGCTAGTTTTGATTAGTTCCCTGTGACTAATCCTATTTTTTAATGGCAACAGGATGGATGTCCATGTGAATCTCTAAGTAACAGATCTCCAAATTTGGCATATCTTTGGGAAATCTGACTTGATGCTGGGAGAAATTTAACAAACAGCAATAAATAGAAACCTTAAAAGCCATGGTAAAATGCTGGAAGTCCTTATGGCCAGTTAATAGCCCAGTGATTCAAAATGTGAGAAAGAATTGATCTGTGTATTCAGTTGTGTGTCATTTAATAACTTACTGCCTTGATGATGTATTTTTTCCTGACAGCATGCAGCAGTAAGTGTGAATATGGCTGTGCAAAGTAAGATTTGAGCCCTAACTTGGCATTCAGGGAAGAGAGATGTGTTCTGGTTGCCTTGTAGACTCTGGGGTGGTTCTTTGCAGCTGCTGTTCTGCAGCCTCAAGGAATTAATAAATGGGAGTCATTTCCCCTCTGTAACACACAGCAGTTCATACATTAATGCTTGATGCTGTGTGGAGCTCTGAGGCAAAACTCACAGGAGGCTGTGGGTGTTCTGAGCTCTGCAGAACCTCCCGTGGCTCTGTGTTGGCTCCATTTGTCCGAGCTCTGCCCAGGTAGCTCTTCCCACAGGTGGCAGGGGTACCTGTGCCTGTTCAGCTGTGCCTGACTCATCTGATGAGCTCTCAGACTCTGAGGGTAGCCTGGCATCTTTTATGTAGACAAATAAAGAGGTCAGAAGTTACAGATTCACCCTTTTTTTTTTTTTTTTTTTTTTTTTTTTTTTTTGCTGCATGTCTCAAGTAATTCGTTCCATCGGTTTCTTTTGTGATATGTGAAGATGTGTTTATAAATGCAAGAAGTGGGGGGATTGTTTGGGTTTGTTTTTCCTTCTGGCTTATGCCTCGTTCGGGATTGTTCTGGGTGATTTTAATTGTGCTTTGTTCAGTCCTTCTGAAAGTTTTGGGGAACCATTTGAGTTTGGTTTTGCACTGAGTTTGTGCTGCTTCAGAGTGGGGAGGCCCTGGCACGGGTTGCCCAGAGCAGCTGTGGCTGCCCCATCCCTGGAAGTGTCCAAGGCCAGGCTGGATGGGGCTTGGAGCAAGCTGGGATATTGGAAGGTGTCCCTGGCCACGGCAGGAGGTGGCACTGGATGGGCTTTAAGGTCCCTTCCACCCAAACCATCCTGGGATTGTGTGGTTCCAACTGGTGCTGTGGGTAATTCCTTCTTTGTGGGAGTAATTCCTTTTTATCCTCATTTTGGATAGGAGAAGAGTTCATGGCCATACTGAGAGAGAGAGCTGGAGATGAGAAAATCATCGTGAGGAAACCTGCTGTGCGGGTAGGGTGGGGTTTACATCCTTCTCTGCTCTCAGTGATTACCCAAAATCCGTTAAATAATTAATTAGGCCACAGCTTTGCTGCAAACTCTGTTGCTTTGCCCACTTGTAGCTTCCTGCTCTCCCTGCAGAGTGTCTTAAAGGCATTAAAGATCTTGTTTACTAGCTCCTGATAAGTAAATAATGCAGGCATAATGATGGGAATTTCTCTAGTACCCTTGTTGGCGTTCTGTTATTCCGTCATTTGCAAGGAGAGGCTCTTGTCAAATGTCAATAGGCATTTCAATTAAGAGACTTCCTCATAAACTGAAGCATATTAGCTGCTTAGTTTGTTTTGACCTTGTTAGCAAAGGGATTAGGTTACATCCAGCCTCTTTCTGAGCTCTGTGTTGCCTTCCTTGCTGCTCATTTCTTTAATGAAGTCATTAGCTTTTAAAGAGAGATGCTTCAATGGAAATTTCCTTGTTTTAAAAAAGAGGTGTCTGCTGCTGACTGCCTTCCTCTGTTAGTCCTCTTCACCCCAGCTCTTCCCCCTCAATTCACACACTGATTTGAGCTTCCCAGTCAGGGCTTTGCAATTCATGTTTTAATGCTTTTTGATTAAGAATAAAAATAAATCCCCTCTTCCTTATTGCCAAGAAAAAGCTGTGGCTCGTACAAGAGGCACGTTATTTTCAAGGGGAAATTGTGACATTCTCCCTCTCCAGCTGCTGTTTCAGAGCAGGGCTGACTGGAACGATGTTTTCTGTTCCTTTTTACATCTCTGGTTGTGCCCAGCGCTCATGAATTGTTAATGTGCCGTTTCACCCTGGGCGAGATAAATCTCTGGCTAACGTTGGCAGGGGGTAGATTGTATTTCTGCTTTACCACTCGGTGCCCCTCGGCCTGGATTCCCAACAGAGCTGTGCTGCTGTTTGCTTTGCAGGTGCTTGGGAGCCTCCTGAAGCACGGGCACATGCCCTGCACCGCCGAGAACGTGGGCACGCTGCGGGACCGCTGCCGGGACCCCGCGGCGTCCGTGTGCAAGCAGGCACTGCACTCCATCACAGAGCTGCTCCTGGTGAGGGGAAATGGGAATTTTTCCCTGGGGGAATGCAGGAGGGACCACACCAATCAGTTATTCACTCAGGGAGCTGCCTTCTGTGACTCCGCTCTCATTTCTGTCATTACCTTTTGACTCGGAAGTCATGAGTCACTCTGATACCTCCTTGTGATTTATGCAGAGTGCTTCCAACTGTTGGAAACACTGATTTTTCTGGCTGTTGATTTATGTGTCACGAAGAAAATGTTTATGTTGCTGGCCTTCTCAAGTTAAAAAAAACCCTGAATCACTTTCAGATGTAATGTGTGGATGATAGCATTGCTATATTTTTCTTTCTTTTCTATTTATTCACAAAGGGTTCATAGCTCAGGCTTGGAGCACAGGGTTTATATTAAGCAAAGCTTTTTTTTTTTTTGGTGCTAAATCATCTGCTGTGCAGCCTTATTGCAAACCTGTTATAATTCTTTATAGAGTCTCAAAACAAAGTGTTGCAGTACTTTAGCAGAAACACCAGGTATTTATCATAGAGATGATTAAAGACCTTGTGATGCTGAGTTTCCCTGTCCCACCTGCTGCCACACTGCTGGGGTTGATTAAAATTCAGTTTCAAAGTTTGTAGCTGAACCTGGAGGCCTTTTGCTGGTCTGACCCGTGCATTTGGGATCCCCTAATCATTTAAAAATGTGCTTCTCTCAGTTTCAGCACAGCAATGTCCTGGTGCAGAAGGCCTGGTGGAACGGGGTGGTGCCCGTTGTGACGGGTGCAGAAAACTCTGTCCAAGAAAAGGCCTTGGATTGCCTTGACCAGATCTTGCTGCAAAACATAAAACCTTACAATAAATCCAGGAGTGATGAGAGGCAGAAGCTGGCGTGGGATCTGCTCTCCCTGTCTTCAGAAAGCAAGGAGCTGGGGTGAGTGCATTTTCCCCACCTCTGCCTGTGTTAACATTCAGGGACAAAACCCAGAGGTTTCTTCTACTTTTAATCCCATTAGAATACACGACTTTTCCTTTTCAGAAGGAAATTACCTACTGACTGGAGGGCTAAGATAAGAAGCTGAGTTTGTGCTCTCATTCCCTGTGTGGCCCCAGACTGTTGGGTACCACAGCTGACACCCACACTGTTAAAATGCACGTGCTGTCTGCTGCTCAAGGACAGGAAACCCAGTTTTTCTCTGGGATTTCTTTAAAGCTACTTAAATTCCCTGCTTGAAACCATCAGTATAATGCTGGAGATGGAAACTACCACGTTGAGGTGCTTGTGTTGTCCTGCCAGCTCCCAGGACAGAGCTGCTGAACATGAACAAGCTGGCAGGTGGTGAGAGGAGTTCAGCTTTGCTTTGTGTCAGGTATTTTCACTCGCTGCTCCTGTTACCTGTGCTCTCTCCCTGGACTGAAATGCTCACACACAGCATTGTTACATCCTGTGCTGGATGCACTGATAGCACATGAATATTTAAGTCAAATGGAGGTGTTCCTCTGACAGAAGTGAGAGGGGATATATAAAGCAAGAACATCACCTTGTATTAATTCTTATGTGCAATATGTTACTTGTCTTGTGACAAACCGAATTATCCTGCCTGCCTCAGAACGCTGTGGGAAGAGATGGGATGACACACAGCATGACGAGGACACAACACTGATTAAAGACAGCTGTATGTTTATTAGTCAACAGGGCAGAATAGCTCAGAAGGAGCGAGGCACTGCTGGTGCTGCCGTGCCAGCGTGGGGAGCTGTCACTGTTCTAATTCGGGCACTTTGTAACAGGGTTTGCACATTCATGGCACCTCCTTCCTCCTGAACCTGCAGGACCTTGCAGCTTGAGACATCTCACAGCTCTTCCAACGTGAAGTAGATAATTAGGGTCATGCAGAGAAACGAGCAGGGTGTGATGCCCCTGACATGACTCTGCTGTCCCTTTATTCCTGGGAGTCTTCAAGGCCAGGCTGGATGGGGCTCTGAGCACTCTGGCCTAGTGGAAGGTGTCCTTACCCATGGCAGGGGGTGGAATGAAATGATCTTCAAGGTCCCTTCCAATTTAGGCCCATTCTATGGCTTTGGGTATTAAATAAGAACTGCTAGAAAGTCTTTGTTACAAATTACTGAAATTTTATTTCCTGTTGTGTCGTGGTACCAGTTGGACCATCCGTCTTACTGCCCCAGATCACTACATCCGTGTAGGGATGCCAGGTCAGTAGGGAAAACGTGTAAATGTGTAAATTTTCAGTGTGAATAGTGGGAATGCCAGGCAGCTTTGTTGTGTTGCCCAGTGTTGGATTTTTCTGGATTTTACCAACTGCTTTGTTTATTCCTCCCTGAACTTTCCTTTCTTCCCTGCAGCCGTTACCTGAGCAGAGCCTTGGCTATGTGGTCCAGCCAGAAGAAGTTGACCTCCACTTTTATCCAGAATGTCATGTCTCACCTGGAGACAGAGCATTCCAGCGCAGCTTGGATGCTGCTTGCCAAGGTGGCACGTTCTTCCCCCAAGCTGGATTATTCCAAGATCATTGAATCCTGGTACAGCAGGTCAGTTTGTGCTTTGAACTCCATTCTGCAAGGGAGCACTTTGTGCCCTTCCACAGATTGCCTTTTAGCTGCTTAAATCACATTTTTTTCTTCAAGCTGTGAGTTCTGCAGCTGGAAATCCAGCAGTGGCCTCAAGATCCGTGCAGTAACCAGCTCTTTCCTTAATCCCTTAGAGTTTTCATTGGCTTTGACAGGTCTGCCTTAATAATGCATGTCCCAGATGAGAGGATCGTTCAGCTGTGATTTGGTTCTGTGCCTCAGAGTTCATTGTTGGTTTTCCAGGCAGCAGAACACGAGCAATGACGCTGTGGGACACGTCCTGTGTGTCATCGGGCACGTGGCAGAGCACCTCCCCAGGAGCCGCTGTGAGGGGCTCAGGGGTGAGTGGCCCTGGGCAGCTGCAGAGGTTTTGTGCCTCCCTTCCTCCATAAGCACTTGAAAAGCTTAGGAAATTCTCATGTTATGTGTGATCTCGTCTCCAGAGGACATCCGGAGCTGGCTGAAGGAGTTGCAGTGTCCCCGGGTGTTGATCAGCCCAGCTGTGCAGGCCCTGCAGAGGCTCTGCCGGGCCTCTCTAGATGTACCAAAGGAGGCACAGGTGGGACTTAAAATAAACCTTTTAAAATAGCCTGTTCCCCACTCAGGGGGTGTCTGCTCCTGTCTCCAGGCTGTGGGTTGGGGAGTTCTAAAAAAAGGGGCTCTGACTCCAGCAGCTCGAGCCTGCTCTGCTCAGCTTTCTTTGCTGCAATTGTGCTGGAGAACGTCCTGTGGCTAAGCCTGGACTCGCGAGGAATCTTCTGTCTTCAAATGTATTCCCCCACACACCTCTGAAATACCTTGCATTTGCTTTCTGTCCACGTTTACAGAATTCCTAAAGGAAACCTGTTGCTGTGCTTTTATTACAGCAGCTGTTTCTCAGACTTGGTCCAGTTTGAAGCCATGGATTTTTGCTGTAATCTCTGACTGTTCTCCATCAGAGCTGCTTGAGATACACATATTTTCTAGACCTCTTCCTGGAGACCAAACAGGGAGTTAATAACTTGCTCATAACTTTTTTTCTGCCTCTATTTGTTTTATGCCATGGCTCTGTTCTGCTCCTGTAGTGGGAAGTGAGGCCATATTTTGTTGGTAAAATAAAGATCTCAGCCTGAACACAGTTGCAAAGAAGCTAAAACTGATGCAGGTCTCTGTCCCTAATGATTTTATATCATCCCTAGTGATGTTTTATATTTCTCTTTCAGTATTGATGACAGCTATTTTATAACAAGCATCCCAATCAAGTTTAGTAAATAATGGGCAAAACTGCACACTCTGTGCCTCAGAAGCCACGGTGGGGTGATGCTTTCTGGGTTCTTTCTGGGGTTATTTTTTTTTAACTGACAATCAGAAAATCCTCCCTTGTAGGTTCAATTATCACAGAGTGTTGGCTTAAAATGAAATGCAGATGTTCCTGTAGTTGGTCACTTTATCAAATCTAACAGCTACCATTTATATATGTATTTGGTTATTAAAATTGCCACTTTTAGATGGTGGAAAACCAGAAATAATGCTTTATATTCACCACAGTGTAGTAGTTAACCAGCTTTTCCTGTGTTTCCCCTCTGAATTCTTTGGAATTCACATCATGTTTTCTTTGTTAATGGAGCTGCTTTTTTCAAGCAACATCTAAAAATTCACACAGACACCTCCAATGTGTTGGGTGCACATGAAACAGCCGCCTAAATCCTTTTTGTTTAAGTCCGTGTGATTTCTATACTGAGGTGAACTTGGGCCTGTGGATCATTAAAAGCCAAATTTTCCAAGGTGTTTTGACACTTGCACGCATCCTTTGATGTGCAGGGAGAATTTTAAAGCTCTAAGGCACTCTCAGATTGATTTTAATGGGATCCAGATTATTAAAAGTATATAAAGACTTTGATATTAGGGATTCATGTGTGTACTGATATTACAGCTACCTTTTGTTTAATTAATAAAGTGTTGAATTAATTTTGTTTAATTATGGAACAGGAGCTGCTCAACCAGGTGTTTGGAGATTTGGTATCCACCTGTTACAGCTACATCTCCAATATAGTCCTCAAAGAGGGTGGAGCAGAACAGCTGCAGGAGGATCTCTTGGTAAGTTTGGTTCCCCTTCACGGATTATTTGAAGGGTGGAGGTGTGCTTGGGGTTGGTATTCCTCAAAGTCCAAGCCAAGGGCTGGGATAATGGGAATGTGCATGGCCTGTGTGTGTGATGAAGTCTTGTATTTATGAGCGGGGAGCACACGGCAGTTTTACACACCAGCAGTTGCTTTAAGGATATGGCACTCTGTGTATTTTTAATATATGACATGTTTTTTCCCTGCTTTTCCACTCAAACTTCTCAGATGAGCTGTTCAGGAGAGAGGTCTGTAAAATGCATGGAATGCTTTGAGGAGTATTTCAGTATCATTAGATGTGGGGGGTGTTGGAGCACGTTAAACACACCCACCCGGGATTTCTGTTCCAAAGCCTCCCCTTCTGTTCTCCCGCCACTGCCTTGAAAGGACTGAGGGAATTTTGAGTTGTTTTTGGAGAAGAACCGACTCCTGCTGACTTAATTTGCAGCTCAGCCCACTGCCTTTTGGTTGCAGTGCTGCTTTCTCTCTGCAGGTGAGGCACCTCTTCCTCCTGGGCGAGGCTGCGCAGATGTGCCCGGCCAAGGTGGAGAAATACATCTTCTTTCTGGTTCAGGCCATCCTGGCCCCTCCTGTCAGCAAGGACCAACGTGAGCCACTCCCCTTCTGCCTCCAGCTTTGCATTTACAGACACCACTGTGTGCCAGGCTGCATTTCCATCCCTGACCTGTTCTTTTCCAGTGTCTGCTTCCAAAGACAGTTCCCAGCCGCTGTCCCAGTTCAGAGGCTCAGCCATGCCTACCGTGGTCAGGGCTCATGCAGTCATGACTTTAGGTAAGTGCCACCCTGCCCTAGAAATGGGCCTTTTTGTATCTCAGCCTTCCTGGTGAAGTTCTGCCCAAAATCCTGGAGAAAAGAAGGCTCAGGGGTGACCTTATCACTCTGCAACTCCCTGACAGGAGGGAGAAACCGGGTAACAAGGGACAGGACAAAGGGAAAGAGCCTCCAGCTGTGCCAGGGGAGGTTCAGGTTGGACAGGAGGAAGAATTTCCTCACTGAAAGGGTTATTAAACATTGGAAGGGGCTGCTCAGGGAGGTTTCGAGTCCCCATCCCTGGAGGTGTCCAAGGAACAGCTGGACGTGGCACTCAGAGCTCCGAGCTGGGTGACAAATTAGGGATCGGTCACAGGTTGGACTTGATGATCCCAGGGGTCTTTTCCAACCTAAATAATTCCATGTAAAGCTCTGGCAGTTGTGACAGAGAGCCCCAGTGTTCTGTTTGCATTACCTCAGCTCAGAGCTTTTAGCAATGCAAATATCCATGGAAACAAGTTGGGCAAACCATCAGAACTCTGCCAGCTCTGCTTTCCCAGGTGTTTAATGCATTAACAGTGATCAATAATTAGCAGTGTCCCCCAGAGCTGTGCTCTCCTTGTACTCAGAGTTGGGTGCTGGAGGATCATCTCTCTGGTAGTAAGATGCTTAAGAGAAGGTGAAGAAAACTTGGTGCTTTTGATGTAGTTTAGAGCAGAATGACTGCACACAGTTACTCGTTCTCCTCAGCATGAGTGAAATGCTGCTTTCAGAGAAGCCTGGTCAGCTGCATTCCCAGGATTCTGAGGAATACCAAGTGCAAGTTCTGGGTTTTAATACTTCCGTGGTTAGGAACAAGTTTCTTTTACAGACAGGTAGCATTATTCTTCCCTTAATTGCTTTAGAAAGTTTAATACTTCTCTGCAGAGCTTGGGAACAGGGAGAAGTGATGTTAGAACTATTGCAGGCTATTTTATTTTAGGTTGGCTCAGTGATGCTCTCAGAGGTGGGTGTCTCCCTGCTATGCCTATGACAGCTGGGGCTGTTCTTTTTAGCTGCTTTGAATAATACCCTGTACACAGAAATAGTTTGCTGTGAAGGAGGGAATTTGGCATAGAGACCCACTCTATAGGTCTAAGGGGAGTTTGGAAGAACTTGAAGTACCATCTCCCTGAGAGATCATGCAGATTGCTCATCAAGTTCCAGCACGAGTTTCTTGTTTATTCCCTTGTTTACTTCCCGATTCCTTCCCCGGCTCGTTTTGGACCCGAAGGAGGCAGTGAGCCGGGCTGGGCTGGTTGGGAAGGACGATTCATTCCCAGCTCTGCCGTTCTGGTGCTGCTCCCCAGGTAAGCTGTGCCTGCAGCACGAGGAGCTGGCGAGGGAGTCCATCCCAGTCCTGGTGCAGGAGCTGGAGGTGTCGCAGGAAATGCCCGTGCGCATCAACGTGGTGACGGCGCTGTGCGACCTGTGCATGCTCTACACCTCCCTGGTGGACAGATACATCCCCAACATCTCCCTGTGCCTGCGGGACCCGCACCCCGTGATCCGCGAGCACGCCCTCACCCTGCTCACCAACCTCCTCCAGGTGAGCTGGGGCTGAGCCTCAGTGCCTCTGGGCAGTGCCTGGCGGCTCAGACTGTAATTAATCCACGCTAAATTAAGGGTGTTTCAACTCTGTGTTTAGTTACTGCCTTTTCTGCTGGCCGGCAGCAGTCACATCAACACCACCCGGCACAGATGGGGAATGAGGTTATTTTTAGTCAATGGTTGCCCCTTTTCTCATCTTGGTTTCTCTGAACTCCCTCCAGTTTCACTCCTCTATCAACGGCTGTAACAAGCACCACGACACCTTTTTTTCCTCCTGCTGTCTCTGCTGATTGTTCTGGAGGTGTGAATGTTGAGAGGCTCAAGATGTTTACCCTCCCAATGCTCACATGAGGGCAGCTTTGGAGTGCATTTGGCTCTGAAAACAGTGTTGAAGAGCACGTCTGCCGTGGGGTGGGAGAGCAGATTTTTCGTTTTTCTACTTTATTCTTCATACCTGGGGTAAACTTTGATGTGCTGCTGTGGCATTTATGCTGCTTAGAGCATCCCCCAAAATACCTGGGGTTGTTCTGGGGTTTATTTTAGGTTTTACAGCTTGCTCATTTGCCTGACTACAATTTGGAGGTTCTCACTAAGTTTTCCTGGTTCAGGTGGTTCACTTTTTTTTGTCTGCTGATTTCTACAGGGGGAGTATGTGAAATTGAAGAACTATCTCTTCTTTCGGTTTGTCAGTGTCTTGGTGGATCCAAACCCAGATATTGCCAGGTAAAAAACTCAGCTGTGAAATGATGGAGGAGTTGAAGGTCAGAGATGTCTCAGTCTTGGCACCTTCACATTGTGAATTAAAATTCCAGTGATATAGCAGATTATCCAGCTAACCTCTGTACTTCCTTTAGAGTCTGCACAGCAGCAAAGAGGTGATGAACCTCCCCCCAGGTTATTTAAAGGTCCCAAAGTGTGTCCTTGGCCGTCCTCAAAACGTGCAGCTCTGCTCTATTTAGGACTCAGTCATCCAGAAAAAAAGTCAATATTTGAGACAAGCCTGTAGGAAATCTTCCTTGTGGTTTTCTGACAGCCTCTGTCTCAAGTGCTGGCTTTGTTTTAGGACTAGGATTAAATATTTTGTTGGGGTTTTTTGTCTTATATTGCATGCCTTGCCTCTTCAGCCTTCTGCCACGTCCTGTAACTGTCAAGGAATGACCTGCCAGATGAGGTGTCAGAGGAATTATGCACTCTGATTTTAAGTGCATGTTTATGAAGTTTTTTGAGGTTTCAGAGTCTCCAGCTGCTCTGCTTTGTGAGAAATGAGTGGGGCACGTTTCCTCCAGGAGGGGGAGGTGATGTAGAAATTCTGGTTGCAGGAGGAGGACTGGACACCTTGCTCCTTGTTTCTGCCTGGAACAATCGGTCTGAGACAGATATTTCCAGAACCATCAACCTATTGTCAATTACCATTCACACTTCCCTTTCTCTTCAGTGTGTTTTTAATATCTAAAAATGTCTTTCCAGTAGATGGTGACATTGCAGCATCGTGTTCCTCCCATTTCTTTGGGAGCTTTTTCCTTTGCATCTGCATTTAGAGACTGCATCCAGACAAAACCACGTTCTTTAAGTCTGGGGTTGCCTTGCAGCTCTTGCAGAACCTTTGGGGATTAACTTGTTGCTGAGTGCTGTGTCTCAGCCACAGTGGAACTCAAGTTATTTAAATAATTTAAGTGTTATGCCTGGATTCAAGTTCAGATTTATTTCTGACTCTAATGGCCATAAAAATGAGTAAAAATGAAATGTCTGTCTCTCTGAAAAAAGGATGGATGTCAGTGAGCTGATATCCTTGTGCAAGCCCAGATGGAGCTGGGCAAGAATTAAATGTGGTATTGAGGGAGATTTGGCAGAGGAAAACCATCCTCCTGCCTTCAGAGCCCTACACAGTTTCAGGGGTGGCTTTTAGGAATTATCCAGTGATCATTCCTTTCTTTTCCTCCTCTCCAGTTTTGCAGAGTACTGCCTGGTGCATGTCTTGCTGATGAGGAACCCCGTGATATTCTCCCAGCACTTCATCGAGTGCATCTTCCATTTCAACAGCTACGAGAAACATCCAAAGTACAACAGGTTCCCCCAGAGCGAGCGGTCAGTTGAGCACATTTCTGTCTAATTTTTGCTAAATTATGGGCTGTCTGGCCATGCAGCTCTCAGTGACAGCACAGCAGTTGTGTCACTTCATAATTATCCATGCAACAGAGTGAAAAGAGCCGGGGGAAGCAGTGCTGAGTTGTGTCCTGCCTTCCCTGTGACACTGATGTGTGTAATTTGTAGGACTGTGTGGTGTCCTAACAGGTTTATGGGTCTTAAAAGTGACATGCAAATATCCCTGGCTGATTTAAGGTCTCATTATTTCTGGGAGCTGGCATAACGGGATTTGGGCCTGTGTAAAATGTCGTGCTGTGCCACAGGGCGAAGCAGCTCTTCTCTCTGAAGGGGAAGGATAACAAGGAGAAGAGGATGAGGATCTACACCTTCCTGCTGGACCATTTCACGGATGAGCAGAGGTTCAACATCACCACCATGATCAGTGACAACATCCTAGGTAAGGGTCTGCCTTATAAAATCTGGCAAACAAAAAACTGGTGTCTGTATAAAAGCCCATAATCCAGGTGTTTTATCTTCCTGGCTCCCCCATCACTGCTGCTTCTGGTAGAATAAATGGTTTCTTGCCTGTGTATTCCAGCTTGCTTTGTGTATAAGGTCCTTCCTTTGGACCTGGAAGGCAGCGAGCTGCTCTCAGATACATTTGCAGTCCTTAGCTGCAAAGAAATCAAGCTCTCAAGTATGAGGTCCAAACCTGAGGAAGACATTCAGCCTGAGGAAGATGAGATGTCAACGGCCAGTGCTGTCATGCAGGTGGCCCAGAAAAAGCTCATCTTGCAGGTGAGGGGCACTTGGTCCGCTGTGGGAGCAGGGCTGGGGAGCTCTGTGTCTTGTAAAAACAAAATGTGAAGGCACAATTTGGGAGGGATGCTCGTCCTGGAGCTGTAGGGATCAGAAATGCATTTCCCAGAAGCCAGGGGAGCTGTGCTGAGCTGGATTTGTTCCCCAATCCTCTCCTTGGTGGAGCATTCGAACGGAACAATGATTTTCCTGCACCTCTGGGCAATCTGCCTTCACTGTGAGAACTGAGTGGCTTAGTGATGCATCTGAAAAGGCTCCACTTAGGTTAAAAGCCTCTGTGCGTGTGTGTGGTGTAAGAGCAGCCTTGATTACAGTAATTCCCTGGCTGTGGGGGGATAGCTCCTCTCACTTGGGCCATCCAGCGAACCGCAGAGTGGCTTCTCCTTCATTGCCTCGCCTAACTGTTCATGCCTTGGTCACAAAAAGGGTCAAAAGAAGAATTTAATAGAAAACATCATCCCAACAATCACATCACTGAAGTCCTTGATGGAGCAGAAGAGGACCCCAGCTCTTAAGGACCTGATGAGCTGCCTGCGGGTAAGGGGAAGTGTTTTCTTGCTGGTCGTGGTGTTTTTATCCTCTCTGGAGTTAATGTGCTGGGTGTGCAACCACTGCCAGAACGAGGAGCCTTCTTAGAAGGGAACAATTCAGAAGATGTGATGTTGTGGCACTGCCACTGTGTTAAATAATGTGGGAGGTGGAGGGATTGGAGATGAGGCTCTTGGTGTGGAACGTGGGCAGGAAGAAAGCTCAAATGCTGGAAAGCTTTTTCATGTTCTGAAGAACAAATTGGAGTTGAAACTCTTCAGTCTGTTAAAAACACCTCTGCTCTACCAACTGGTGTTTCCTTTTGCTCCCAAGCAGCTGTGATCTGAATGGGGATGTGAATCAGTAGCTGGGGGAGATTTCTGAAAGGGTCCAAACATTCCTTATTGCTGCAGGAAATTATGCAAGATTACCGAAACGAAATCAAAGACTTCTTTGCTGAGGACCAGCAGCTGGTAGTCGAGCTGGAGTATGACATGAGGAAATATGAAGAGCAGCTGGCCAGGGAGAAGGAGTTAGAACAAGAGCAGCTCTCAGCAGCCCATTGGGAGGTTGGTGCCATTAACTCTGTACCTGTCTCTGCTCAAATTTGTGTGCTCACAACGCCCAGGCCCTGCCTGTGGACCCTGTTCCAGCACTTGGAGCAGGATGGTCCTGAAGGGTTTTCATACCTCTTTGTACTTCCTGACAGCAGCTTTGGTTTCAGAGTCATTTAATAGGCTTAGAACATCAACAAACAAAGCCAAGAGGAGCAGCAAATGATTAATGGAAAAAGAATTCAATTTAAAGGGAAAACCAAATCTAATTTGGTGCTGACTGGGCTTAGATGTTGTATTCTCTCTGTTCCCAGAATGATAAACTGGTATCAAAGAAAGGAGTTCACTTTGTCTGACTTCAGGTGTCTTACAAAGTGGAAATTCAAACCTGTCCTAGTCATGCAGAACCTCTTTTAAATTCAGTGTAAAGAAATAAATACGTGCCTGAGTCAATTGTCCTGAACTATTTTGGACACCTACCTTAAGATGAGATGACTTCTAGCCTGGAAGTGCATTTCTCTGCAGACTATAGAAGAGCACTTTATATATAGACCTCTAAACTAGGACGTTACATTTGTGCCCCTGTTCACTTCTTGTTAAAACTTTGGCCAATAAATTGTTTGTCCCCAGCACCCTTTTACATCCATCACACAAAGGGCAGTTCTTAAACACTCAGGTCCAAGCACCTTGCAGGGTTTTCTACTCCTGTATCCCTTGTCAGGCATGACCTTTTCTCCTGTTTTCCACAGCAATCTCCATCTTTGGAGAGAGCTGCATCTCCTGGTGGCCAGAATAATAACAATGCTCAGTCTCCTGCGAGTGGGAGGCCGCCCACATCTGGGTTCATCCCTTCCTCTGGGTCTTCTGAGGTGGCCATACCTCGTGCTGGTGCTCTGAAGCAGCCTCAAGTGGGTCGCAGGTACAGGCTCCTCTTTGTTACCTGGTGTTTGATAATTATATTTATTATATATATTTATATTGCTTTGCTGGTCCACTCTTTGCAAAGTGGTTTGAAGGTCATGGGTGTTGCAGCATCATCTTCTTATCAAGTGGTGTTTGAGATAAGGGATGGGGAGGGGATGGATCTTTCCTCATGCATCTCATCGGGGCTTTTGGAGGGAAATCCCAGTTCCTGTCCTGTTTCTGGCCCTAGGGCATCACTCCTGAGCACAATATCCCAGTTCCTGTCCTGTTTCTGGCCCTAGGGCATCACTCCTGAGCACAATATCCCAGTTCCATGTTCTATTTCTGGCCCTAGGGCATCATTCCTGAGCACAATATCCCAGTTCCTGTCCTGTTTCTGGCCCTAGGGCATCACTCCTGAGCACAATATCCCAGTTCCTGTCCTGTTTCTGGCCCTAGGGCATCACTCCTGAGCACAGTGGCCAGGCTGAACGCTGCCTTCCTGGCAGCAGAAGGCGCAGCCCTGCAGCGCAGCAAGAGTGTGGGGAGGAGTTCACCAGCTTCCCCCGCTGCACCGAGCACCTCTGGCAGCCAGCAAGGTGGGGAACTGCTGCAGGCTGCTCTGGCTCTGCACTGGATCTTGTTTACACTGATCCAGTAAGAGTCTTGAGCGCCTTTCTGTTCTTAATTATTCCCTTGTTGTTTGCAGTGTCCTGCCGAAGCCTGAGCCAAAGGTCCAGGCGAGAAAAGGTGGCTGTGGTGGGCCCAGCAATCAGCACCCCAGAGCGTGAGTAGGAGCTGATAGCTACGGACTATTTATTTATCTGAGTGCTTGTAGCAAGGAAGAACCTTCCTGAAACCAAGGGGGTGTGTGGGGAAGCACAGTCCAGTCATCTCCACGAGCATCTCACAGGGTCAGTGCAGGAGAGAATTTATTTTGGGATGCTGAGGTATAACAGAGTGCTTCTCTTCCTTGACTCTGGGGTGCTGAAAAGGAAGGTGGTTGTGGTTCCTTTCCAGCCCGCCCTGCCCAAAAGTGCAAGGCTGAATGCTTCCTTGGCTCTGGAAGCACAGCTGAGCAATGTTAGACTGAACTGCAGAGCCCTGCTGCAGAGGGAGCTCCTCAAGGTTGGGTCCTTTCTGCTCTAAGTTGTGCAGACAGGGTCACACACCTGGTACAGCCTGCTCCTAGAGCAGGCACAGGGCTGTGACAGCTGCAGGAGAGCACAGGGATCTGCTCAGAGGGATTAGCAACCTGCACAGTCACTGAGTGTGCTCCACGCTCAGAAAGAACTGAACTGAGCCCTGGAGAAGGAATGATGTGGTTTGGTTACTGCTGTGGAAACAGAAGTAGAAGGACACAGAGAGGAATGTCCAGTACACAAACTGTGAGTCTCTGTGCTTGTGTCCATTGCAGCTGAGCAAGGCCTGACCTTCCAGAGGCAGGTTTTGTTGGAATGCTCTCTGACCACCCTGCAGCGTCTCTTTGTGCAAGCACGAGAGGCAGCTCCAGTCAAACCCAAATGGAGCCGAGTTCCAGCAGGAGATCCAGGAGATCCCCTCCCTTTCTGCCAATTTGCTGCTGAACTCCCTCAGGCCATCTCCTTTGTGCTGTGAGTTGTGAGGTGCAGACCCCCAGTGCTCTGGAGAGAGCCCCCAGGTGTGAGTGTGTGGCAGCTCAGCTCTCCTTGGGCTCTGGGGGCTGTTTTGGGAAGGGGCTGGCATCCCCAGAGAGCTGGGGGAGTGCCCCCTCAAAGCCCTGCCCTGCTCACACACGGGAGAGCCACGCTCTGCAAATCCCTGACGGCCCTGAGCAGGCACTGGTGTGCAGCCACTGGAAAATCTGATCCTGCTCTTCCCCGTGTGCTGGGCTGCACTTGTCTGCCCCAATGTTTTTCTCTTTGCCTGAGCAACAAGCAAAAAATGTGGGGTTTTGTGCAAGAAGTGTTTTTAGAGAGCAGGATTCTTTGAGCGCCATGGTCTCTTGGAAGCTTGCACGGCTGTTGCTCTTAAAGCACCATATGGTGAAAAAGCAGGAAGAATGTTAATCTGCAGTGGTACTAGAGCCCAATTCCTGCTTTGCTTCGAGGCAGCATGTGTCCTTCAGCAGGGAGACAAACTGTACAGAGCAGGATCATCACTTCAGTCAGCGTGTGTTGAGCCATCTGTATGGTGGCACAGGCTGATAGACAACCAGAATAAAACATTTTATTTCTCTGGTATATCCTTCTGAGACTATTGGAGACACAGTTCTTTGTAAACAGGTTTGTACTTGAGAAGTTGGGAGCAGCTGTCCCTCCTTTCTGTCTTGCTCAGCTGTTCTGGCTGTGTCTCTCTCCCCTTCTGTCTTTGGGGCTCCTCAACTCCTGCTCGGTACTTTGGGAAGAGATTCAGTGGATCTGGGTGAGTGGGGATTGTACATAAACACATGTGGAGATGCCACCTTCCCATGGGAAGCTGCATGGGAAGCCCTAGTTTCCCATTTCTTTCCCATAAATGTCTCCTTACCAAGGTGACTTCTTCAGGCACACACTGCACAGCCAGTCCTGAGAGATGCAGGGCTGAGCTAAGGCAGATGGATCAAGTTTGATTTCTGCTCTCAGCTTCAGTGATTCCCTTCCAGGACAGGGCAGGAGTTAAAGAGCAAACCCAGGTCAGCTGTGCAGAGAAGTCCTTTTAGCTGTTTCCAACTCCTGCCCTATAAAGCACTTCCTACCTTAATTCCTTGTGAAAGGTTCTGGGAAACATAAGCATAAAACAGAGCATTGAGTTAAGTTAAATCTGAATATTGTGACATCTCTGCTGAGATAAATGACAGGAAAGAGACAGCTGACAACCAGGGCCTATTCAGGCAAGCTAAATTCTACCTAGCTCCCCTGTCAAGTGATTCCTCTTGTCTGGCTGCAGGCAGCTCCTCACAGAGCGGCTGTTCAGGGCCTTTGGCAGTTTTCAGGAGCCCCAAATTCTGCCTTGACTAAGCAGAGCAACTGGTCTGGATGGAACTTGTTGCTGGGAGAGATGGCAAAGCTTCAGTGGAAGGGGTGGCTGTCCCTCCCAGGCAGGACAGGGGGGCACAGGACCGAGGTCCCACACAAGTGTTTCCTCCACCCAGGGAGGAATGAAGGCTGGAATTTGAAGTTGATGTGACCCATCAGACTCAGCAGAGGGGTTTGAGGCTGGGTGGGAGACACTGAGGTCTGGTGGGCTGGGAGAGAGAGATAAATATGTGTGTTTGCAGTTAACTGGATTTACTTCCTCTGTGACACTTGAGCATTGCCCAGCAGCATGCCTTGCCCTCTGGCTGTGTCACAGGCTGCTAATATGTGATTTTTTTTATTTTTTATTTTTTTTCCAGAGCCTGAGACCATTGGGGACTTGACTTTTGGTGCTGGAGTCAGTAGCATCAGCTCGATACACACACCCTCTTCAGGTCCAGGCAAGTCATCTCTGTGATTCTAATTTGAGGGGGGGGGGCAGAATAAAAAACCAACCCCAAATGACCAAATCTGTGGCATTTTGTAAAATATGAAAATACATATTTTTTTGCATTTTTTGTATTGTCTGCAGCGGAGGAAGATGATGATGCTGAGGATAGGCCAAAGTGTATCATCTATTTGCCTTCGCCAGAGGAACCGTAAGTTCCACACGGGTCTGGAGCAGCCACTGCAGGCAGAAAGGCTGGTCAAGGGCTTGGAAGTGCATGGTTGTCCTGCTTCCTTCCTTCCTGCAGCCCATCTCCACCTCGGCAGTGGAACGTGAAGTCCCCAGCGAGGAGAAGGAGCCGCCAGCAAGTGCCTCTGCAGCAGTCACAGTGCAAAACCCCCCTGGAAGCAGCCAAGTGAGCCTGCCCCTGGACTGCTGTACAGAACCACCACGCTGCCTGAAACCTGGCCCTCCCCTCTGCTTGTGAAGGCACATCCTTCCTTATCCATCTCCTCTGAGCTGTGTTTTCCCCAGCACTGCCCTAGAGATGGGCAGACAAAGCCTGTGTTAGCACACACAGGGGTTGGAAGTGCTGCTCTTGGCAGAGCTCACTGGAGGGCTGCAGTATAAAAGGAGGGTGGCTTTTCACTCTCAGGATGTGTAATTTGTCCATTTGGGAAAGTAAGGGCATAACGTTGCCACAAGCTTGGTAATAAATGCATTTATCACAGCTTGCAGGGCAGTGAGTGGCTGGGTTTATTCACCCAATCCCTCATTGTCCCTCTTGGTTATATAATAGAGTTGCTTTAATTTGAACAAAGGTAAAACAGCTTGTCACTGCTGCACCCCTAAATCTGGTAATTGCACGCTACATCACCTCTTATTTGTTGTGCAAACTCCTGTGTGTATGAACAGCCTTAATCTTCTTTTTCTATGGAATATTTCTATTCTTGAACTATGTTATTTCTGACTATTAGCATTTGATGAAAATAAATGGTTGCAGAATTAATTCCACCCACGGCGTTTCCCCTTTTCTTGAGCTGACAGAGAAATGAGTTTGGTTTTTTTTTCCTGTAGATTTCTACAGCCTCTCAGTCTCTTCTAGCACATCATTGGTATCTTGGGCCCTCAGTTCAATTAGTGTTGAAACCAGCAGCTTTTAAATAGAGACTGATTTGACTGCAAGCACGGTGTGAGGAACTCAGACAAGGTGGGTAAGTGCTCTGGGCAGATGCCTTGTTTATCATAAATACCCTGGGTAAATCTGACCCTTCCTGAGTCTCCCTGATGGCCACGTGCACCTCACTGGAGTTTTTCTGTTGTTAACTTTTATCACAGAGCTCATGGCCTAGATTTCATTGAAATTGGGAGCTGGGATCTGTTTTATTCCTGCTGCTTTGTCTAACTCAGACACGAACCCCAGGCACAGAGCAGGATTTGCTGCAGGAGTGGAAGCAGAGGCACTTGCCTCCTGCACTGGAATTCCATCATTTGCCTCCACTTTCCCCACTCTCTTTTGAAGATCAGAGAACCCTTCAAGGGAGGTTAAACTTTATTCCCAAAACCAAAGTCAGAGAGCAGAGGATGTATGGAATGGCTTTGGCTTAAGCGATGGTCAGCTGTGGCCAAACCATTTATTTCTGTACCCTCTCTCCTGCCTTAAGCGATTATTTTACCACTCTGAATGGTAAATTGGGATTTATTTCCTACTTTCTGTTTTGTCCTCGAGCAGTATCTGAGATGAGCCCTGTGAGTTTTAACCTGTCTTCTCTAGAGAGCCAGGAACAAATGTCCAAGAATTAACTGATAAACAGCCACGTACCTTGGACTCTGTGTCACCTCCATCCCACTGGGAGTGAGTGCTCTGACAGGAGAGCCTTTCCCTTATTTCACTGAATTGAAAACAGGAGCTTCCCGTAATTTGGCTGTTTGAAAAACACCACCAAGCCCAAACAAAACGCCCTACAAGAATGCTTTACAGCTTGGTATTTATGTAAAACATTCTTGGCAAAGTTAAACGTAATACATTAGTACAAACCTGAATATTATTCACAATGATACAATGAATTCCATCTGTCAGCTCTCAGGAGCTGCATGGGGGGGGATCAACTCCCCTTTCTCTCGTTAGAGATGCCACTGTGCATTTCAGAATGGAAAAAAAAAAAAGGAGTTTGGATTCTCAGCTCTGCTGGTTTGTCACACGAAGGCTGCCTTTGGTGGGACTGCAGACTGTGCTCCCAGCGTGCCCAGAGCTCCCCTGGTTCAACCTTTTCCTCTCTCCCTTCTTGCAGGTACCCTGAAAGCAGCACAGAGGAGGAGCAGTGGATACCCAGAGGGTGCAAAGGAATGTCAGAACAATTAGAGGCAGCAGTCAGTTCTGGGTGGCTTGGCTGAAGAGCTGGCATTAAGAAAGTAACCAGAGAGAAGCTGCAGAAGAGCAGTGGTGATGTGTGAGTTACACAGAGAACATCTGCTTAGGGCTGCCCCATCCTTGTCTTTACTTTGCCTGGCAAAGGGACGAGTGGCAGTGCTTTGTTTAGGCAAAACCAATGCAGCAATGGCATGTCCAGCGAGGGCTCTAGGAAACAGAGTCAAGCAGAACACTAAAAAATAACACAGACAGTCCAAATCGTCAAGTATCCAAAATGCTGTATACAGGAAAAGTTAAGACAACTCAATTTATATTGGAAATACAAGAACACTAAATTCTGCTACATTAAAAAACTTCTTAAACCACAGCACAGTCCTAGTGTTGCATCCACATCTTGCAGCCTGGTCTCACCCAATGCTGTCCAATGCTATCAACACGGATATTTTGGGAAACACGTGTTCCCAGTCATTCTCTAAAGCCAAGAGAACCAAATTTGGTTGGTTTGGTTTGTGGTTTTTTTTTTTTCTTTTTCCTTTACCATCTAGAGAAAAATTTCGGCTGACACTATGAAAGTGCTTCTGTGTTGAGCTTTTGCTTTCCCAACCCCAGAAACGGTGGCCTTGGCCATGTGGCTTAAACCTGCTGTAGCTGTCACACTGTGTTAGTGCTTTAGGGAACTTGCAGAGGGGCAGCAAACACTGAAGTCACTCTGTCACCTCTTTGGAACTGAGTCCAAAAGCCATCCCTGGATCTTTCTTGCAACAACAAAAACAAAGTGTTGGTCACTGGCAAGAAAAGGGTTTTTTTTTTCATATTAAAAAAGTTGATAGCTCCTGCCATAAATTTACAAAAACTATCCCTGAGTGACTGTTCTGTGTCTGGTAAGACCTCTTGTGACAAGGAAATGGCTGAAGCTGGCTGAAGAGGAAAGAGATGCTGTTCCACCTGCAGCTTTTTATTACACTTTGCATTAATACTGATATGCTCTGACAGTGCCATACTATAGCAACGTGTGAGCTCCTCTCTTGTAGCTTCAACAGTAAAAAAATAGCTCCGTTACTCAAACACTGCTGGCATCACGTATTTACACTTTTAAATAGAAATGTTACCTTTTCTGAAGTAATCAAAATAGATCTTTGCAAAAAATTTAGAAGGAGGGGTTTTACAAAATAAACGGAGAAGGTAAAAAAAGCTGGAGGATCTCTCGGTACCTTTTATGGCAATCTTAGCCCAGGAAATTATTTGGCTTTAATTTTCCTGAAAGGGATGTCTTAGCACTGGTTCTCTGCCTCCCCTCTAAGCCTCTTTCCCCACGGAAAGACTCAGGAGCCAAGCCTGCTTTGTGCAGATTAGAATGAGGGGTTACCTGCGAGCAAGGAGCTCTGCAAAGCAGGGAGCAGAGGCAATGCCCCTGCCCTGGGGGGTCGTGTTAGAGAATGTGTTGGGTGTGACTGAGGTAAAGCCCGCAGCCCCCCCAGCCGTGCTTTGTGCTGCTAGCTGGCAGGGTGCTGATAACAGAGCAGCGTTTTGGCCACTGCCCAGCAGCGCTGCCCCTCTGACATTCCCTCCCCCGGCACAGGGGATGGCAGTGGGCAAGATCCTGGCAGGGGACACAGCCAGGCCAGCAGCTGACCCAAACCAACCCAAACCAACCCAAGGGATTTTCCACACCAGATGACATCAGCTCAGATGTGTAAGCTGAGAGAAAGAGGAGGAAGGGGAGGGCATTCATGAGCTTCCCATGTTTGCCTTCCAGAGCATCTGCTCCGTGTGCTGAAGCCCTGCTTCCCAGGAAGTGCCCGAACATCGCTGCTGATGGCGAGCAGCCACTGACCTTTCTTCCCTTCAGCTTTTCTGTGCGCAGATCTCTGCTTGTTCTTTTTCTTTTACTGTAATAAAACTGCTTTCTCTCACCCTGCTGGCTGTTCTCCATCTTGCTCTCTCCCCTGTCCCAAAGGGAAAGGGAGTGATAGAGTGACTTAGTGGGCACCAGGCACCCGGCCAGGGTCATCCCACTACAAATAACAACAACTGGGGACGGTTACAGAAGGGCTGAGGGCATTAGTGGTGTTTTCACTGTCACTGGTGGCTGGGCAGAGACACCCCTGTGCACCTGAGCGGTCAGAGCCAAGCACAAGACAATCACAGATGTGGAAAAGTCACCAGCCAGGCCTGGGCAATGAGCTGCTGGGAGGAAATCCCCCCTTGCATGGATAAATCTCACTCTTTGAAGTCCATCTACTGCCGTATCAGCACCTTTTTTTGTCTCCTAGTAACACATTACCAGTAATGTCTACCACACGTTTACCTAATGCTGTGCCCCTGCTCGGTTTGCACATTGTGGCTGTGTCCCTGCAGCACAAAGAGAAGGCAATTCCACAAACTTCCACAGCCCAGTCTCTTGGGAAGGAGTAAAACCTTTCCTTAGTCCAAGGACAGGTTTGGGTGATCCTGGTGGTATCTCCGGAGGCAGGGGAGACGCGAGTTGGGCAGTGAGGAGTTACTTTAAACTTTGGCAAAGAAAAAAAAGATATACAGATAGCTAGCTATCAAGTTCTTGTGTGTTCCAAACTCTTCCAAGCGCACTTAATTAATCTCTTGCTCTTGCTTTGAGTTCCTGGAGGAGGTATTTTCACACTCGCTTTTGCTGGTTTGCAATTTTCTTTTGGCGTCTTAGATGACAAATGAAGACTTGTGTCTGAAGTCACCCTGCAACGAAACAGTTTGGGATGTAGGAAGGATCCAGCAGCTTTCCAGGCAGCTCTCTGTTCCTGCTGCCCCCAAAAAGTAGATCCAAGCTGTGTAACCATGAGGATTCTGCCCAGGCAGCTCCCATTTCCCACTGGGAAGGAGAGGGAGGCACCAATTCCACTGGCCAGGTGCTCCTCCTCCCATCCTCCTCACACACCAAGGCGTGGCAGGGGACTCTCTCACTCCCCCATCAGCATCTCTGCTAATGGGAGAGGCTTTTTCTGGTCTTAAGCTCAGTGACCCACTCAAATCCCAAAATACAAACTCTCTCGTAAAAGCATCACATCCTGCCCACTTAATCCAATGGAACTCACCCTAAGGGGGTCAGGCCATGAGATAACTCGGAGCAGAGCTGCCTCTGATATCTCCTGGCATCAGCCACTTCAGGCAACTTAAACTGTTCATCATTTCTAAGGAAATGACTCAGCCTTCACCCTTCTGTTTTCCCTCTGTTCCCCAGCCTTGCTTCGGAGAGGAGCCCACTCTCAGAAAGTCTGTAGGCCCTAAAAGCGACTCGTCCTCTGCCCACCCTCTTCCTCTCCTGACAGAGATGGTAAATGCAAATCATTTGTTGTTACCTCATCATCTGTCCGGATATAGTTGACGCCATCAGGCTTTGCTGGAGTCTTGTAGCTGGAAGAAAAGGAAAAATCTCATTTCTGGGACAGGAAGCCTGCAGGATTTTGGAGGGGAGGTGCTGGGAAAGAGGGAAATGAGGAGGAGCAGCTGAGTGAGAAGCAAGCAGAGCGAAACCCAGCGTGTTTCTCAAATGAGAAGTCTGTGTTTATTCCATCATTTGCCATGACTGGCATTTTTTCTAAATTCCCCTTCAGCACAGGGTAAAAAGATTGCTGTGTGTTTCCCTAAGACTCTGCAAAGAGATAAACTGATTCTTTCCTGGGCTCTCCTGCTCTGGTGCCTGTCACTGCCTTTCTGTGCCTCCTGCTCTGTTTCCTGTGGCAATTATAAAGTTCATTTTAATCCTTCACTGCCAGAACCCTCCAGCATTTTTCTTAGTTATAAGGAAGCACCACTTGTTTGCAATCCCACAGGAACTCAGGATTTATACACGACTGTCAAGTCCAGTGTATGCCAACCCTCAGCTGCATTTAAATGGAATATTTAGAGCTTTTTCCGAAAAACAAACGAAACCAAAGAGAAAAGCAAGACAGGACTTGTGCTGAAAAACAACATTTAGCACAGAACAAATCTATCTGGCGAGAATCTTGGCTTTGCATATATTATCTCCTCTCCAGACTCTGTAAGGACATCGAGGCTTGTCTCTGATGCTAATGCTGTTGTTCTTAACATTTTAATGTGCGCTCTGAAACGGCTGTTTTTCATCCCAAATTTAGGTCCTCACAACTAGTGAGATTTCCTGTAGAGAGCCTGCTCTGCTGCTTCCATTCCCTATGCATGTCCTGATGCTTCAGAATAATTGTGCAGTGAGCTGTGATCATCAAACCATGGACCTCGTTATGCCAACAGCACATGAGCTATTGGACAAACACCTGCAGGCATTTACTGGTGCTGGGCCTCCTTCCCCAAGCAAAGGATGAGGAGATCAGAGCACAGCTCCCATCCTCTGGCAGCCACACCACGATTCTCCCTTAGGAAAATGCCATTCATCCCTGGAAGTGTCCAAGGCCAGGCTGGATGGAGCCCTGAGCAGCCTGGTCCAGAGAAAAGTGTCCCTGTTTGTGGCAGGGGATGGAGCTGGATGATCTTCAAGGTCCCAATCCCGCTCTGGGATTCTGTGATGATTGCATGAAGTGAACCTGGGTGCTGCAGGGTTTTACAGCAGGGCATTGGATGTCTCAAGGACTGGCTTGGCCTGTGGACTTTGGTGGGGAATTAGGCATTAAAATTCCTTTCAGCCACTAATTTTTGGTACCCTTCAGACTCCTCCAGGCCACCTGAGGGTGCAGGGACTTGTCCAAGAAGGCCAGCTTACCTTTCCCCACTCTCTTTGCCATTTGCAAAGTATCCCCTTCTGTAGGCACAGCAGATCCCAAGGGTGATGAGCACCAGAACTGCAAGGACCACCAGGACTCCCCCGATTATCCCACCGATATTGAGGTCATCTGGCAAAGAGAGACAGCAGCATCCAGTGTTTCTTTAAGGCAGCAGCAACTTTCCAGCTTCACACACACTAAAATGACATCTCCCAAATATTTTAAGCAACAGTTCACAGGGAATTAGTGAGTCCCTGATTTGGAGATTGAATCTGTTCATGATCTGATGTTTCCCTGAATTTTCAGATTATTTTTATCTCCTTATGTTTGGGACTATGAGAAAGCAGGGAAGACTTAACGCTGTAGGGCGTCCCCCCTCATTCCTGATGGTGATGGCAATTTATTTATGGTGATGTATCAACAGCACTGATGAAAACTGTACAGAGAGCCACTCACAGACTTCCATCTCCTGCTCCTCACACTTGGCAAAGCCAGCATCGTTTGTTGCTATGCAGGAGTAACGCCCTGTGTCACCTTTGTGCACTGCATGGAAAACCTGGGGAGGGAAAAGGGATAAAGGGAAGGGATGTGACATGAGAAACAGGCACTGTGAGGGTAGAAAAATGTATACAAAAATGCATCTCTGCTAAGATCTTCTTCCATCAATCTTCCCCCTCCCAACTCGCCCAGACCCTGGAACACCTCACCTTCTTCAAATTATTCCTTCCTTGAAAGCCAGGCAATGTTTTTCTGAATTTACAAGCAACCTTAAAGATAACCCGTCCAGCCAAACCAGCCTTGATTAGATCTGTCAGGGCATTACCAGAGTGCCTGTGGCAGGGTTCAGGGTGTAGGAGGAGTTGTGGGATTTGCTGCTGGATTTGGCATCGGGTGACAGAGGTTCGCTGTTGCGGTACCAGCTGTAGGTGGACTTGGGGAAACCTTCATTCTCGTGGCAGTGAAGAGAGGCTGACTTGCCAACAGGGACAGCTTTAGGCACAGAGCATCTGGGAGTCATGGGTTTCACTGTGGGAAGACACAAACCAGGTGAGTGGCACTGCTGAGCAGGACTAAACCATTTCTGAATTCTGTGCTTCCTTAGGCAGAACCATCAAAACTTTCCATTATTCCCAGCTGGTTTTAAACCTCCCAGAGCGGCACTGATTGGACTTTGGAGGTCGCCACAGCCCCTTCTGTTCCCGTAGCAGAGGTTCTGGGTTTGGTACCTTGGACTGTGAGCTGGATGTTTATCTCATCGATGGTTTTGGTGTCAGAGGGTGCGGCCACCTCGCAGCGGTACGTGGCCGTGTCCATCCTCGTGGTGTTCTTGATCACCAGGGATGTCCGGCTCAGAATCTCTGCCCGAGTCACAAAGTCTCCTGACACACAGGAAAGAGGAAGGAAAACATCAGGGGGATCACACAGACTCATTTTGGGTGTATAAATTAAGCAGTTGATCTCTGGCTTTTCCAGAGTCAAAGGAACTCGATGCTTGAAAGCCCCAAAGGAAACCAAAGCTGCCAGCCGCGTAAGAGGATGAACTGGAAAGCACTCCACCACTCCAAACCTCAAAAACTGTGGCAAAATCGAACTCCCAAGACAGCCCCAGGCCTTGCCTCCTTTGGAAGATTCATTTGGATGTGGCTCTTGGTCCCATCTGAAGTGCTGGAATAATTCCAGATGGAGTGAAGTGCTACTGGCACTGGAGTTTCCCCATCAACCCAAGGAGGTTGCTCCTAATGCTCCCAGGATGCTGCAGATCCCTGTGCTGCCTCAGCAGAGAGCACTGATCCCTGCTGAGGTGCAGGTGGAGCCCTCAGATGTTATATGGGAAGTCAGGAGGGGTCAGTGCCTGGTCCCGAGAGCTCGGACACCCAGTGACCACGCTGGGACCCACAGAAGGGAAGCTGCAGCATTCCTTCCTTAAAAAATACCTCCTAGCCAGGATCTCACTGGAGCTCCCTGTGGCTCCCTACTGTGACCTGCCAATAATGAGCAGGGAGCAAAGAACATCCTGCTCCCTCTCCATCCTGCACTTCAGCTGCTGAGCTCTGCTCCAGGAGAAAGCAGCCAGCCAGCCAGGGCTCCTGCCTTTAACAGGTTTGTTTGCTCCCCGTTGTACTGTTCCTGAAATCTGTTTGGAAAGCTGTTTTGGAGACCTGAGAACAAGCAATCTTCGTACCCTGCATTTTGTTGTCAAAAAACACGTAAGAGGTTTCTCCATCTCGGATTTTCTTCCACTCGATTCTGGGATCTGGCGTCGCTATGGATTTAATGATGCAGGACAGCTCGACACCTAGCAGGAGAAATGAAGGCAATCCAGATTAATAGGAAGCAGCTGTATTTTTGCTCTGCTTTGAGCTCTCTCACTCAATGTTTTATTAGGAGATGCTGCCCACAAAGCAGAGCCTTCTCTTTCATCTGCCTCACAAACAGAAACGCTGCTGGGTTCCAGGAGCTATTGGAAGATGGATTTTGGCCAGCAAAAATAATAGTCCAACAGATATCAACTATGGAGAGAAATGAACACCCTGTTCTCTGCAGGCTGAGGCTTATGGCAAACAAAACCTTTTGTCAGGGTGAGCCCACAGCCCTGTCCTGCTGCTGAGCAGAGCCACAGCGTGAGTCAGGGGTGCAGCATCTCCCTGGGCAGTGCATGGGGGTGCACTGGCACCGTGACTCCTGGGCATAAACCCAGCAAACCCTCTCCCCTTTGCAGCTGGCACTGGCATCCCATCTCCCCTGCAGAACAGGGCACCCCAGCAGGGCTGGGAGGTGCCTTCCCAGTGTCCCAGGGCACATCTGTAGGAGGGCCAAGAGAAAATATAAATTTCTCTCCGGGTGTATTAAATGCAAGAACAACTGCTTTTCCTTCTTTTGGGACCCAGTTCAAAAAAGCACTTAGGCAGAGACTTTGCAATGCCAGTGGCTTGCAGGGGACCTCAAGAAACCATTTAAAACTGGGAGATACAGACGTATTCTTAGGCACTTCTCTGAGCCCCAGGCTCTCGTAGTCCCAAGGAGCCAGTGACCAATCAGCCAAATTTCCCTCCGTTGTTTGGCCTGATGTGAATCCCGAGGCAGCACAGGCAGCACTCACTTTGGAATTCCTGCACCACGGGCTTGGTGTTGCTGGATGTCAGCTCCACAGCCAAGAGTCTGCAGCCTGGAAAAACAAACAGAAGGTAATAAGAAATAGCACAGCTCATAAGTCACCCAGCTAGGAAAAGGCTGCCTGCTGAGAAATCATCCTGGCCAGCTCCGAGGACTGACTTCCCCAGATAAAACCTCTTCCTGGCTACCAGCACAGCGCCAGCAGGACTGAGTTTATTTAGGAGTTGTGGTGTAAATACAGGAAAATATAATTGTTAGAAGTAGCAATTAAAGAGGAGGATTAACATAATGGCACAAAGGCAGTGCCAGCACAAGCCATTTCTTTGTGTCTTGTGCTTGTTTAGATGGGAAAGGAACTGTGATAATGCAGGAGTGAAAGTTTTATTTTGAAAATTAACTTGATGGTCAGGAAAAGACAGGAAGCAGACCAAGCTGGAGAGATCCGGTCAGTTCCTGGGAGATGAAAGCGGCCAGGCCTGGCCTCTAACAAATGCAGATTATATTGGCCAGTATTGCAGGTCTGGTGATGTGAAATGTGAGGCAGTAAATCATGAGAGGACTGTGATTCAGGAGAAAACAGGAGTTCAGCTCTTTGGGTAGAGCTCCAGCCAGACCCCCACTGGGGTGAAAGCTCAGCCATGCAACGCTGTGAGGCTCCTTGTAACACAAACTTGCTTGTTCCCTTCCTGCTCTAGGCACCAAAGTGTTCCCAATTAATCCAGTCATCTTCCCTCTTCTGCATATCATTTTAGTTTGAAAAATCTGCCTTCCATGTCCCTTCTGCTGTGCATTCCACCAGAGCAGGTATCAACAGCACTCACGCTCTGCTGGATGCCCAATTCACCAACAACTCTCCAGAGGGAGAGGGAAACAAGCAGGGAGCTCCCTGGAAGAGGAAAGTGAAGCAGACAGAGGATATTCTGGAATGTTCTGGTGTTCTGGGTGTTCTGGGTGTTCTGGCTCTCCTTCTCTCAGTCAGACTTTGGTGTTCCCAAACCAGGCTGAAGGAGGTTCCAAACTACAGCCAGTGCCAAAATAATCAGCTGCAGGGGCCTGCCATGGCCACATAAGCAGCTCTACTGTGACCAATCCCATCAGGAGCTTGTGGAAATCTAAGGGAGATGCCCACTGAGCTCACTGAGCATCGATCAAACAGCAGGTTAAAAATGATGGACAACACTACCCCAGTGACATGAAATGTAGCTAAAGGTTAAGAGTAAAAAGCTGTAACAAACATGGATAGAAAGCAGAAGAGGCAGCTGAAGGGAGATGTGGAGAGAGAAATGATCGCCAGCTTCATGACATAGCTGGAAATTCCTGAGCTGGCTTTCGGGGGGGAAAGCTTTTGGGCAGAGATTGACAGTGCAGGGACAACGTCCCTCTGGTGGAGTGGCAAGGCAGCAAGCTGAGAAACACCGGAGAGCTGCAAAGTCACTCCCACTGAAAGCCTGAGGGCCTTCAACATCTAAAAGCCTTCCAGCAATGCTGAAATGTTCCCTGCTGGTTCCTATCCCTCGCAGTCTGTTAAAAGCTGACCCTTTCCTGGGAGCCCCGGTGCCGATACCCCAAAGACCACCAGGGAGAGCTGGAGTTTGGCAAGGTTTAGAAAGCTGCCTTTGTGTCCAAAATCATTGTTTCTCACACAAAAGCCACCAGCTGATGCTAACTAATAGCTGGCCCAGCCAAAACTGCTCCTAGCAGGACTTTTCCACCCTTCCCCCTTCTGCACTGGAGACGGTCATGCAGCATTTGGGAGAAATCCAATATTGAACTGAGCTGAAAGCGCTCTGGACTTTGGCTCCTTCCAGCCACGAGCTGGTCTAAGCAGTAATTTCTTCAAGTCTGTTTTGAAGCAGAGTCCATTTTCATCAGAATTTCTGCTTCCAGACCTACCCCCTGACAGGAGGGAATTGTGCCACACGACGCCAACGCTTTCCCTTCCCTCTGTTCATCACAGAATCATGGAACAGTTCAGGTTGGAAGGGACCCTAAAGCCCATCCAGTGCCACCCCCTGCCATGGGCAGGGACACCTCCCACTGTCCCAGGGTGCTCCAGGTCCCATCCAGCCTGGCCTTGGGCACTGCCAGGGATCCAGGGGCAGCCACAGCTGCTCTGGGCACCCTGTGCCAGGGCCTCCTCACCCTCTCAGGGAGGAATTTGTCCTGATATCCAATCTATTCCTGCACTCTTCCAGTTTGAATCCATTCCCCCTTGTCCTGACACTACGTGCTCTTGTAAGAAGTCCTTTGATCCTCCAGGTGTTCTGGCTGGGGCTCTGATCCTCGGGCGCATGAACAGATTCCACTGATCCCAGCAAACCCCCAGAGCATGGGAGTTGTTCATCCCCAGAAGACAAGGCACAATTTTGGGAAAATCCTTTTGAAATCTTTGGACATGTTTCCAGCAACAGTGAAACAAGGCATTTGATTATCTCTGCTGTGAGACTGCTGCTTCTGGGACCAAGAATTTAACTGAGAGCCCAGGTCTGAGCACTGAGCTGATCTGAGGGGATGCTGGCTGGCCTCCTGCTCTGGACCAGTTTTAGTTTTGTTATGGATTCCTGCTTGCACAGTATCTTTTCCCAGAAAAATGCTGTCCCATCAAATAGACATGGCAGCAGTCCTACATCTGCTGTAGTGAAGAGTATCAGTTCAGTTGAAGGTGGGGACAGTAAAACCACAGAGTGGTGTGGCTCTGAGGGAGTTATGGCCCTAGAAATATTCACTCCAAGACAGTGGGGCTCCGTCAGACTCCGGCCCCATCTGATTTCTCAGAAATTGCTCACAGCAGGCTTTTTCTCACCCACTAGAGATTCAGGTCTATCCCTCAGGCACAAAGCAGGATGACAACAAATTTTAGACAGAAGCTGAGTCCTTGGAGACTGTGGCAGAGGTTCTGGCATTATTACATGTATTGACCTTGGGCAGAGATCAATGTGGCTGCTTAAATCACTGCTCAGGCAGATTTATTCCTCTCTGTGTAGCAGAACACTGCAAGTAGCATGTTCTAAATTAAAAGAAGGTGACAGAAAAGCAAAACAAAAACCTGAAGTGACCATACAGACTGTACAGCAAGAGAGGAATGCCTTTCTAGAACTTTGCTCTGTTGGCAAAGGTTGTCTCTTTGTTTTGTTTTGTGTGAAATCATCACTGGTGCTTAAGCCACCTTCTAAAAGGAGTATTTCAAAGGTGTTCCTTTAGGCTCCTTCCAGCCCAGCACAAATAAGCAGCAAAGGGTTTGTGTTATGTAAATCCCACTTCAAAGGCCTCAGCACCCAGGGTCTGGAGAACAGCTGGAACTGCATTCCCTTTCCAGAGCAGCATGTGTGCCACAGCACAGGCACCCACCACAGCCGTATGTTCCACATCCCTGCATTCCCACCAGATCCATATGTGCCACATCTCCCAATTCCTACCAGGTCTCTATAGGCTGCAAAATCCCAAATCCTACCAGATCTGTATGTTCTACCCCCCTGAATACCTACCAGCTCTGTATGTGCTGCAGACTCAGCCAGACATATGGTTGAATCCCAAATGTCATCAGTTCTCCAAAATAGAATCCAGGACAAGGCACTGAAGTCTATAGCATATTCTTATGGCACTTTCTTTTTTTCAACTAAAGAGATCCAGCCCATGCTTGTTACTGTGACTCATGGTATCTGAATCATTTTAAAATGCTATCCTGAAGGAAAAAAAGCAGCTTTATAGGCAACTCTGTGTGTGTGTTGAACCCCCTTTCTACTGTTCAAAGCCAAGCCTGACCTTCCACCTCCTTCCATCCTGATGTCTGTTTGAAAGCTCTAGGCAGAAATCTGAAGAGGAGGTGAGGCATTGTGTTAAGAGGGAAAGTGAGAGGATAACCAGGAAAGAGTTTGGGAGAAGTTGCTGGCAGCATCCTGCGCTGCAGCATCGCTCGATGCCGCGATCGCAGTTATCTGAAACTGTAATTTTAGCTAATGCACTGTCAGGCACAGGCAGTACAAAACCACGCAGCTGTATTTAAACACCTGCCCACCAAAGCAACAAAAATATGCCTTGCTCGAGGTGTCCATCATCACTAAGCCCTTGCTCCATTTGCAATTCAAAGCGTGCCTAAGCCATGTGGGAACGCTGCGATAAACCACATGCCTTGTTAAGCATCTCTGCTTTCTGGGTGGTTACTCAGCGCAGCAGCAGTGAGTGATATGTTGTGGGGTGTTAAAACATGTTAGCTGAACCCTCTGCACGTCAGCACGCTCGGGGCTGCCCGTCTGGAGGTGCCCCTGGAGCATCCACCCATCCTCGGTGCCGGGAGCAGCGGGGACAAGGACAGCACAGCCCAGGCACAGAGCAGCACAGGGGAGCTGGGAGGGCAGCCAGGCTGACCCCAGGACTGTCCCTGCCTCTCCAGGGGGGTGTGTGCAGCAGGGAGGAAGCTGACTGTGAAATGTGTGGGAAATCTCCAGAGGAAGAGCGGAGGAAGCCACGCAGAGATGGGCTGGGTAAGACATGGAGAGGGGAGGCTGGGTTTCTGCCCTCAGCTTTTTCTGAGGAAATCACCATAAGCCCTTTCAGGAACATCTGACCATCTGCCTGGAAACATCCATCCTTTTGTCTCCCAGTGCTGCAGGCTCTTTATCCCCCCTCTTCTCTATTCCCAGCGCGTCTCGTTGCAATTCCACAATCAGATTTGTGCCAGGTGGTGCAGGACAGACAGCACAGCGTGGCACAGAAATGAGAGACCAGAGTGTCTTAGGCACTTCTCGGTGAAGTTCTTTGGGCTTTCTTTGTCCAACTGCCTTTGTGGAGAACTTCAGGAATAGCAAATGTACTTGTGACACATAAAGCCTGGCTTTATAAGGGATGAACAAATGTTTTGTAGCGCTCAGTCACAACTTCCACTCCTTTCCTCCAGCCCAAGGAGCTGCTGGTGTGTTTGCATCCCCGTGGCAGGTCGAAAGCCTCTTGGAGCTGAGAGAAGGGAGCAGGCAGGTGGATGGGCCACGTCTGCCCAGTGACCCCAGCGTGCCTTTTTTTACCCCATGTTTTTCCATGGCACCTCCCTGAGCTCAGCCTTGACTCCGGGGTGGGCTGCCCTGCTGGAGAACAATGTAGATGTGCAGCGAGAGATTAGGGAACAAAAGCTTAGGAGTGTCTCCGTTCAAATTAAGTAACAGATGGACCTGGTCTGTGTGGGAGCTGATAATGGTTATAAAAAGGCCATCACCAGACTGTGGCCAGCCCACCCTGGAAAAAACCCACTCAGTCGTAAATGCTCTGTGCTGTTATAGCTGCCTGTGCTAGTAAGGCTTTATTTTTACCAGCTATCATAAACCAGCATGACTTATTTTAGATGCATGGCTTGTACTGCTCAGCTAAAAGGGTGCCAGCTCTCTGATAGACACCTCCCAACAGAGATGTGCCCGCCTGGGCAGGGAACACGAGGCAGAATCAACCCAGAGAAGGCAAATGCAGCCCTACAGGGCAGTGCTTGGCATCCACGTGGCTCTGGCTTTGCTTTCCTCCTCTCTTAGGGAGCTTGCTCATAGCACTCTCTCTGAAACACCAGTCATGAGGGGCTCTCTGGTGGTCCCAGCAGGACCAGGACCCCACAGGATGAAGCTCTGTGGAACACCACCGGGTATTTGCATTCGTCTGAAGATGTAAGAACTTGGGATTTTGCCCTTAATTCACTCTCTTCCTGCTTACCAGTACAGAAGGTGAGGAGATGCCTGACTTCAAACAGGGTACGTGCAGTTCTGGAACGAAATCCTAACCTGTTTAAATCTCCTGATTTAAATCTCCTCACTTAAACTGGGACCTTAAAGACCTGACTGCATTTGCTGCAGAGAGGGCTCATTAGCACCCAGGCCATGCACACAGGCTTTTTGCTTCCTTTTCATTTTAGCTTTTTCTTTCCTCCTCCTTATTTTCTTGTTTTTCTTTTTTTTTTCCTTTTGGACAGGAGGATTTACTGTTCTACTTCCTAACCAGACAGCAAAGCACTCCCACCCTGAGGAGTAGAACAGGTTGCTCTCAAGGAGATATGGAACCCTCTTAGGTCAAAAGCCTCTCAGCAAAGCAGCTCCTTCTGTAGCCAAACACTCCTCCTCTCTCCCAGGCAGGCAGGGAAGCGTAGGTGTTGCCTGTGAAGACCACACAGAGCTTTCTGATGGTTTCCCCAAGCCTGGTTTCGCCACGTTGGGGTGCAGCTGCAGACTGACAATCTCAAATCATCATCTGATCAGGGCTTCTGCAGCTCCGAGTTTCACAACCTTCGCTTGCTGTGGCATTGCAGCGCGGGTAGAGATGAGATGTTAAGGTCCTGCAGATCTGCCCCTTCACAGAAACGACCCCATTTTATTACAGTGGGGTTTCCTCTGTCCCAAGAGACGTGGCTGGAGGCAGCAGCCCCACAAAGGGACCCACGCGCTGCTGCCATCAAGGAGAAGATGGACATTTAATACCCTGCAGATGTGGCTGGACAAGCCTTGCCCAGCATCTTAATCTGTGCCTGATCTGGGCCTAGCTCTCCTGTTTTCCCAAGCTCATGCCCAGTTTCTGGCTCTTCTCCTGGGAAGGACTGACTGTACGTGCGAGTCGGGAAGGAAGCAATATTTGCGTGGATGACTAATACCTAATACTTAAAAGAGATTAGGATGGAAGCAGCAAGGGCTCCAGAGCTTCCAGCATGTCAGGTTGCATCTTTCTAGAACATACTTCAGGCCAGCTTCAGCTCAGAGAGAAGATGGAAAGAGCTGGAATTTGCCCCTCAAAATCTGGGATGAAGGGTAGTGGAGGGGGAACAGAAAGGAAACATGAACAGGAAAGCTGTTGCTATCATCCCCTGCATTCTGGAATTGCTTCTCCCTTCCCAAGAAACTTGAGGCTGAACTGAAAGTCTTATTTTGCTTGTGTGAGCAACAGGGAATGGGGCATGGAGCTTCTGCCAGGGGGTTAAGTCCTGCCCAGAGCATTTCTTTGCCCTGCTGCTGGCCTCTGGGGTCAAGCCCCTCACACAGATGCTTTGGGCTTCCAGTGTTAGGCTGACTCTCCAGGAGGGAAAAACAGGGGCAGGTGGCCTTGCTGTGTGGTTCTGAGGTGGGAGAGCTCCTCCTTACATCTGCACCAAGGTTTTGGCAAAAACCAGAGGAGAAATCCAGATCACTTGGCCAGGAATGCATCAAACCAGGCACAATGTGCTCAGCTCTGGTCTTGCCATTTCCATTAACAAATAGGCAGCCTAATTACACCTTCAAACTGGGCTGGCTCACAGCCAACACCAGGGAAATCAGTGCCAAAAATGGGACATGAGGAGATCCCAGGAGGGCAGCTCATCCCCACCTCTGCTTTAGGGCACGAAAACTGCAGGGATACAGCTGGCTGGGCCCCTGGAACCCTGAGGAAGCCGAGGGTCTCCCGTGCAGTGTTTCCCCATCATTTCCATCTGCCCAAGTGCTGTACATTTCTCAGCTGAGCCTCAGCCCCTTCAAACTCAGTGTCCCCTGTAATTCAGTGAGGATGTACAGTTCCAGTTCACTGGAGGAAAAAAATGAGGAATGGAAATCACAGGAAGGGCAAAGGCACACGCTATCTCAGGCAGCAGTGGCTACGCCACGCTGTGACCCGCTCACCAGATGAGAACGCCCTGCAGCAGCAAATCCCAGGAACAAAGATGGTGAGCACTGGAGAGCAGTGGGAACCTTTGCACAGGGCAGATTTGAAACCAACCCTTCCTGCCTATTCCCACTTGCCTTCCATTGTTTCCGTAGCCAGCCCTAAGAAGTGCCATGCAGGCACATCCTACGTTATTTCTCACTTCAGCAAGTCCCCTTCCTCCCCAAAGTGGCAGATGCTGGTACCAAATTAGCGCAAAGTGGGAGGGAACCAGCATATAACTGTCACAAGAGCCAGGGGCAATGGTCTTCCTGCTGTCCTCTCCCTTCCTCCCAGCAGGACTCTCCCGGCAGCAGACAGATGCTGAGGGATGAAATCCAGGACGGAGTGGGGTCAGCGAGACGTGACAGGGATCTATGGCCAGCGTCAGGGAGAGGGAATGAACTGCAACGGGAAAAGGGGCAAGTTCCTTTATTTTTGGCTCATGTGGGAATTTGACTCAAGGATTGCTGAGAATCTCATAAGCCACAGTGACGTTTTCCAGGCTGAACGCCAGCCGAGGCACAGACTTGATCTCAGCAGGTATTTGACTTCCCCAGGAGCTGGGATGCTCGGCACCTGCCTGACCCTGGCTTTTGATGAGGACACACATCTCAGAAGCTGCCTGCAATGCAAAGACAGGAAATAAGCGGATATGCTATCAGCACCAGGCTTTGCAATGCTCCTTAGTGTCTGGCTGTGTCCCAACCATCAATACAGAGACTTGCAGGGGTTTAGCCTATAATCCTCTATTCCTCTGTCTGTGACTCTAATCTCCTGATCCTTCCTTCTCCTCCATCCTAGAGCTTGACCAGCAAAACACGGATCTGAGGTTCTGCTTATCGAAGACCAACCATGTCATCTTCCTGTGGAAAAAGGGAGTTGGGAAGAGAGCAGCAGTCATCAGAGCCAAGAGCCGGGAGTAGGCTGGAGAAGGGAACAGAAGAGGGCGTGAGCAAGCACACAGAGAAATCATTTATGACAAGACTGAAAGCAGCTCTCGTTTTAAGAACATTTCCTCCAATTTTACAGTGTAATTTTTGCCTTTTTTCCGCGCGTGTGTAATTCCAGCCCCGGGTACAAACCGCAATTGTCTCGCTAATGCGCCGCACAAAACACGCACAAATGAACGCTGCAGGAGCCTGACTGCAGGCACCCAGGGAACATCCCCGGCTGCCTGTGAGCAGACCAGGAGCCCCTGATCCCACTGCCGTCATTCCAGGCAGGAGAGGTGGGGCCGGCCTCCGCCAGGCAGCTTTGAAGCTTTGCAGCGAATCTGTCAGAACAAAGGACGCAGCCCCACCAGGGGGAAAAGGCGCTCAGCGAGCCATGTGCAGGCCCGGAGATGTGATTTTAGGGGCAGCCCTGGATCACAGAAGCAGATCTGAAAAGGCTTCCCTTGTGAACATCAGCCCGAGCACAGGCTGCCAACCCGCACGGGGAGAAGCGCCGCAGGGTTCAGGGGAGATTATTTCCTTAGGAAGTGCACCCGGGGAATTAAAGGGAGCCCAAGTGAAGTCAGGGACAGATAAGGATGAAAAGGGTGACACAGAGAGCTATTAGGAAGATGCTGCCATAAATGAGCAGGGGGAGAGGGAAGGAACTAATGCTGTGTCACAGCAAAGAGGACAAAACCCATCCTGGCTCGTCCCAGCCTGGATTCCTGACCAGGGCAAGTTTGTTTATTAGAGCAGAAAGGAGCCTTGGCACGGAGGGGTTAAAAGATTACTTGTCTTGGGGGAGTCGAATTAGCCACGTATCTGGGAACCAACTTCTCCCAGACCCTGACTTGTTTTTCTCCTTAAACATCATCTGCTGCTATTTTTAGCAGAGAATTTTCTCAGCCGAATGCTCCCAGTTGAGTCCTGGTCAGAGGCCCTTTTCCCAGGGAGACACAGCCCCAGCAGCACGTGCTGGTCCCTGGTTCAGCTCAGCTCTGTGCCACTGTCCTGACAGCTCCTCCAGGCTTCGTGTCACAGCGCCAGCTCTCTCCTGAGGCATGGGGACAGTCCCCATCCCAGCCTGGGGCAGGCATATTAAATGCCCTCATAGACCCTAAAAAGCAAGGGGAGGCTGCAAAGTCAGAAAGAGCTAAGAAGAGTAGACTGGACTTGGTAACTTGCCTGGAGGCCTTAGAGCATGAATGGCAAAAAAGGTGGGAAGGAGATCGAAAGAAGTGATTAGGCTGACATTAGTAACAGGACCTGCTTCTCAGCACTAAAATCTATTTGGATTCGTTCCAGCTCCTCCAAGGGAAACCATGGAAGCCTTTATTGTTCATAAAAGTTGCAACTAAATTCGGACTGTGTAAAGCTTAAGGAAATACCTCTCAGAGGACAATCCTGCTGGAAACAAATGAGGTAACTCCCTTCCTCTTCTCTGCTTTTCTTGGGGCCTTCAATCCTCCTTGGCCAAAACCCCAACCTGTCCATCAGCCCATCAGTGCCTTCCCCTGGCTCCTGGCTGCTCAGCCTCCAGCACTGCTATCTGTCTGCCTGGCTGCAATTAGCAATGTGTCACTGGATGTCTGGGGTTCTCAGGGAGGCAACGCTCGTCTCCTTTTATCTACAGCCTGATTTAATACCTGCTTGCCAGACATCAGCACAGAAATCAGAAGGCCAGATCAGGGCACATGGATGGACAAACTGAGTAAAGCAGGAGAGAACCCCTGGCTTGCCTGTGCTAACGTGCAGGTCAGGCTGGGGACCCGGGAGGATTGGGCTCTGTGGATGCTGGGGATGAAGCACAGCGGAGCCACAGTCAGGAAGGTCCCTGTAACAATGGCCCCTTCTCGGTCAGTGTATCTGTTCCCTGTGTGTCTTGGAGTCGTGTCAGCGAGGCAAACAGATTGGGAACATATTTGCACTCCCCACAGCAGTACAGAAGCCAGCCCTGACACAGAGGAGCAAGCTGGGCTCTTGGCTGCTCCGTGCCCCCGTGCCAAGTTTCCAGCTCTGCTTGGAACCCGTGGCCGAGCCCTGCTCGGGCAGGGGGAGAGGCCGGGCAGGGCCGGGAAGCGCTCAGCTCCCAGCCCCTGCTGCAGAACCCAGCAGCTGCCCACAGGAGAGGGGAGCCAGGCTGAGCTTACCTGAGCTCCTCTGAAGCTTCCCAGGTGACACTAAACCTGGCACGGCGTGGCTTTGCCCTCCTCACGGCCACGCTGAAAACAGCTGGGGCCCAGGGCAGCAGGAGTCCTGGCAGCACACAGATGCTGCACAAGGCCTCGTCCCCGTGGCAAGAGCTGCCTGCAAAAAGCTTCCCCCAGCCCTGCAGGAATCCCAGGAGCCTCGGATTTCTCTCCTGACCTTCATGTACACATTCCAGCACATGGCACTTAACCTTTGAGGCTCCTTTGAAAATCCCAGTGCCAGCGTTTCACGGATGAGTGTGCTTCCCCTCACATCTGCCCCCTGTATCAGATGCTGCCAGCGCCTCTCTCTCTGCTGGCTCTGCTCCCAGCTGAAGGACAGACAATAGGCATTTGAATCCAGTCTCCACTTCCCCTCCCAAACAGCCCGGGGAGATGGCATATCAGAGACAGCGCTGAGAGCAGCGCTTGCCAGCCAGCGACAAGTCTCTCCAGATCCCGGCCTGCCTTCTCCTTCCCTCCCACAGCCACGGCCCCACCGCTGCAGTGGTCACCGGGCACACAGGCCAGCTCTGCTGGGCAAGTCCTGGCACCCATCAGTTAGCCAGACCGAGGGAATCTTCCCTCAGCACCCTGCTGCTGCCAAAATCGACTGGATCGTCCTGGATTCCCAACCTGCCGGCCACAGCACTGGTCAATGGACCTCTCCTGGACCTCTCCTGGACCTCTCTGCTGTGCCAGCTCACTGGAAACACACTGGCCACCTCCTGGACCTCCTCTTGCTCACTCTTAGCAGCATCTACCTGCAATTAAGTGATCCAGGTTCCACCTGCAAGAAGTTCAACCGGGGTCCAGCGAGAGCTATCCTGGATTCTCCTGAAGAACCATTTTCCATCTTCCTAGAAATAGCTCTGCTTCTGGAGCCATTCAGCCTGTTTGGCACCGTTCCTGCTGCCTCAGAGATAACAAGAGAGTGAGAAAAACCTGTCTAGACACCGTTTACCTTCCATGGACGCCCACTACCACATCAAAGCACCTCTTCAAACAGACCTGCAAACTGGACAGGTAATACTCCCCAGCTCTCCTGTGCCTGCTTCAGCCAGAGGCAAGGACTCATCCCATCACACTCCAGAGTTTACCTTTAATCCAGGCCCTTGTGGCAACAGAAAGAGAGGTAGGATGAAAAATCTCATTACAGGCACATCAACAGAAGTCAGCTGGCTTCACATTACCCAGGTGGGGGCTGCATCCCCTCTGCTCAGCACCCAGACACAAGCTGAGATCTCACCTGTCTCCTCTGGGCAGGCTGCAACCCCCCAGCTCCTTTCAAAAGCTGCCACACACTTGTCACACTTGTCCCTCCTGCTCAGCTGCTGGACCCCTTGCCTCCCCAAAGCCATGTGTGTGAATGCTGGGCAAGCTTTGCTGCAAGCTGGGGATCACAGAATATCCTCCTGTGACACCCAAGGAAACGGAGGTCAGCACCCAGCTCATCCACCGAGCAGCAAGTCACTGTCACAGCAGGACAAAGGAGCTCAGGGAGATAATCAGGATACCCTGAAACCAAGGAGAGGATTCTGGGTTTCTTGAGCACAAGTTACTTGAAGTCCCTGCTGTGGGGAAGCACCTGGCACTAGCATCGAGCGCTGACCCCACGCAGCCACCACGAGAGCAACATTTACCTCATTATTTTATTCGGGGTCCTTTGAAATACCTTCTGTGTGAGAGACAGCTAAGAAAATCCCGTCTGGCTCTATTCTGTCTCAGGCAGAAACAGCCTTTATTTAGCAAACTGCTGCTAACAGCTCTGTCTCATTAGCCAGTGTTTAGGGAACCAGGCTGCAATTGTTCTGAAGTCTGGCATTGCAGAAAGAGCCTTGATAATGAGGTCTACAGGAGACGATTCCTCCTGACAGCCCCACAATGACCTAGAAATCCTACTTAATTCCCTGTCAGGGAAAAGTGCTGAGTAACAGCGAGGTGCAGAGGCACTGGGGGCTGATCCAAGAGGGAGCAGCAGCCTCTGCTCACACTTAGGGCTGGGATGCAAGTCCGGGGTGGCAGAGCCAGCCCTGCCCAGCTGCAGCAGCTCCCCAGAGAGAGCCTGAGGGGCAGAGAGATGGGGCTTGCTGTGGGAAGGTTTGTAGCCTCGTCTGTGAAAGACTTGGCACCATGCAGTGAGCTGCGAGCAGAAATCCCTGAGAACACAACAGGAGGAGGCATTTGGAAAATCCACAGCAGCACCTGGATCTGGGCTTCTCTGGGCACGAGGCACTGCCTCCTCTGGATCGTGCTCGCCTGCAGACTGTGCCAAAACCCTGCCAAGGAACTCCCTGGCTCAAACAGCTCCACTTTTCCCTCTGTTCCTAGGTCTGGCGTGGCCAGGAGCTCGCCAACTCCACCGCTCCCAGCAGAGCCTGTGGAATGCCCTGCTGTGGAGCAGCCTCTGGAGCTGCGCAGGTGCCATCCCCAGGACGTGGATGCTCAGTGTGTGTGCCCTGGGGTGCTGGCGAGTGTCTGACACATTCTGCTCCAGCCACTTTCCCCCAATTCCCTCGGAGGAGCAGGCAGCAGGCTGGGGCAGGCTTGGCCCACAGACACCCCACCTTCAAGTGGTTTGTTTTCCACAAGCAGCGCGTGGACGTGGCCAGGAACCTCTGGGCTGGGTGGCCCAGGGCCAGCTGGGCCAGAAGGTGAGGTGGGGGGACGCAGCAGGAATGTGGGCTGGATACAGCTGACCTTGAGGACCACCCCCAGTACAGACCCTCACAGGCACATGCTTGCCACCTGTTTCAGCCAGCAGACGAGGGGCTAAGGCAGGAATTCTGGAGCTGAATGCAGGGTTTGTCCAAGAGGGGTCTGAAGACTCCCACCCACGTGAGGCTGAGGGTGCTGTCTCGCAGCCCCTGGCACAGGAATGCATCTCAGCCCATCACGTGCGAGGCTGCGAGCGCAGCCCTGTTTAAAGCCCAGCTCAAATGTGCTTTAAGGACTGCTGCAAGAAAAAGAAATGTGCAAATGAAACCACCAGCCGAAACAGTGTCTAGAGACAGCCCCAGCCAAGTCCCTCGAATGTCAGCAGCAGAAGGAGGGCTCAGGAACGGAGAACCCGGCTCAGTCTGTGCCGGCTCTGCTGGCACACACAGAGGATCTGCCTCAGAGACAGGAGGAAAAGACATATGCTGAGAAGGGGAGGCCCAGCTTTATTTTACCAGCCTCTGCTCCCACCCGAGATGTGCTTTAAAGACTGCCTTGCAAAGTAGGAATTAAATCCAAAGGTGCCTATGCATCTTCCTCGTGCTGTCATCCCCTTATCAGTGATCTCCAGCCTGCTCTGAGCCAGAAGATGAAAGGATTGTAACACCACTTATCTTCCCACTTAAGAACATGCTTAAAAGCTTGCTCTTAAAGAGGAGGACGCTCAAGCCTGGGGAAGCAGCTGTAAATTCTGCAAATGGGCTTCCTTGCATTTCTTTGAAGGAGCTACTGCTTCTCAGTGAGGGACATAGACACCAAGAGGAAACTCGGGAGGGAGGAAAGAGGGAAGCCTTTGGAGCCAAGAGAGTCTTTGCCTCATGTCCAGGACACGGAGCTGAGTGACAGATGTGAGACTTATGGCATGTGTGCCTCAGCAGTGACCGAGGATGAGCCAGGAATTGAAAAGCTCTTGGGAAATATGGAAGCAGCCAGAATTATGCCATATTTGTCACTCCAAAACCACGCTCTCCTCGGGACTGCGCCGTGTCATGGCCAGCAAGGCTAGGGATCCCCTTGCAGAGCTGCTGCATCCAACCCTGCTCCAGGACTAAGCCTTGAGGCCAGGACCTCTCCCACACAGCCCCGTGTCTGAATTTGACCCTCATCTCCCCTCTTTGTAGAGCTGCTTGTAACCACGGTGAACCTGAGTCCAGCTTCCCTTTGTCATTTAATAGCTGAGTCAAACTGTCAAAACAGCCAAACAGGATCTGTTCCAAATATTTGCAGAAAGAGGAGGATCAAGGAGCCTGCAGCAGAACACCAGGAGCCTGCCCAGGCGGGGAGAACAATCCCTATTGTGTACCAACAGCGGGATGCTGGTGGGCGATGATCACGCCTTGGGACGTGGGGAAAGAGCCCCCAGATCCTCCCATGCTCAGGAACAAACTGGAATCTGGAGTCCCCTCTGCCCCCTGGCAAAGCCCCAGCCCTGCAGCACGATCGGCCCTGATCGTGGCTCAGCTGTTGGCTTGGAGAACCCGAGGAGCAGTTGGCAGGGGGAGAGGGGGGTACTGGGGTGCCTCAGGAACTGCTGCCAGCCCCAGCACGGACTTCAAAGGGCTCCTCTCGCCCTGCTGCGTGGGAGAGGACAGCTGTGTGTCGGCCAGGCCCACCAGAGCATTTCTGATGGCAGAAGAGAGGGGTTGGTACCTGGTGTAAACTCCTCTCCAGCACACGCGAGGCAGCTCTGGCAGGCAGAGCTCTGTGCTGCCCTGAGATTTATGGGATGCTGAAAACTGGCCAAAATGAAGGGAAAACACCAGCTCCGGGAGGATGTTTACCAACTCAAACAGCCAGGTCTGCTTGAGGGAGAGCCCACGAGGCTCGGGAGGCAATTACAAGGCACTCTGCCAGTTCAAAGGCAACTCCATCAGCTCTGAAGGAGATAAGCCATCGCTTATTTTCATCCCTGTGAAATCAGAGCAGCCCCATCCACGTACACTACGTGCAACCTCAGCAGAGCAGCTAAAAGCACAGAGGGACGGAAACCAGCACTTCCTGTGCTGTAGAAGCCTCTAGATCAACAAGGAGATCCGTGGTGGGTGAAGCCAACCTGTTCCATGGCTCGTGTCTCCAAGCCCGCCAGCAAAGCACAGAGCAATCACACTAACGGGGGGTGCATTACTCCTTCCACTTTGTTGTTATCTAAACACCTCAACAACCTCTTCCCCCAAGGCCTCCCACAGGCTGGGGAAGCCAGGGCTAGTCCAGAGGTCCAGAGACTTCCCCTTCCAAGATGCCCAGGCCCTCTCTAGCACAGAGCGGATGTTTTCCAGGCTCTAAAAATAACCATCTCCAAACAAAGCGGTGGGTATAAAGAAATATTTATCTCCCAGCTTTTGCTGAAGATCAATACAGAAGAAAAATATTAAAGCAGAGATTTAAGTGTGTATTAAAAATAGCTGTTGGTATGTTTCCTTTGAGGGGATAAAAGCTATTTCACAGAAGCAGCAAGAGCTGCAGGACTTTGCAACACCTTCCCTGCTGCGTGAGCTGCCGGAAATCATTCAGGAGAGTGTCAGCAGCCAGAGCCTCAGGAGGAAGTCCATTAGCAGGCAGCAATCTCCTTAATGGACCCTGGGGTACATGGGAAAAGCTGCTGTGGACACTGGGGCTCTTTCCAGCACCGAGATTCACGCAGCCAGTTCCCATCCCATACTCCCAGGAACGCTCCTCATCTTCATGGCAGCCTGATAGCACCATGAGTTCATCTTTCAGGGAGCTTCCAGTGAGCGAGGGCACAAATTGGGACAGTGAGTTTTTGCTTTTTCTTTCTCTTTTTTTTTGTCAGCCCCCAGCAAACAGCCGTGAACAGAAGCTGTTTGTAACGCAGGTAACAGCAGTAACATCCATCAAACCTCTGTTTTCCAAGGATAACATCCTAGCAAAACAAAAAATGCTGTCTCCATCGGTGATTTTGGGGCTGAAAGATCAAGCAGAGCCTTGTACATTTACACACAGACAAAATCATTAAGTTCTCTGCTGTGCAGCCACCTCCACTCGAGGTCTGAGAGAACACACAGCCACCCCAGAGGGATGAGAAGTGGCAGGAACCTTTCCACTGGGAACAAAAAGCAGGACTGCTGTGCAGAGCTCTGTTTCTCTGTTGAAAGGCAAGCCTGGCTCTCAAAAGAGCTCTCCTCCATGACCTTGCTTGCCAGCCTTATTCCATGTCTCTAATGAAACACAACTCCCAACTTCCTTTGGATACGTGGGGTTTTATGGGCTCCTTCAGCAACCACTGAACCAACCTCATGGTTGGACATCTTGAGATGTACTAGGCAAGGGTGTCAGAAATGGCAGCTTAATTAGATATATCAAGGGGAGTGAGCAGGGAAGTCTGGTGCTTTCAACAGGCCTGAAATTTTAGAAGTATTTCATTCCCACCCTTCAAAACAGAGCCCAAAAGTGTCCTAATTTACATCCTCTCTGTCAAACACTGGCCACTTATATAAGAAATTGCCCAAAGTTTATTAAGGCAGGGATTTTCAGAAGAGGTCACGGGCATTAGAAACCCAGCCTAGTAATAGGAACAAATCCCCTTAGATTTCAGTGGATTTCTCCAGCTCAGCAGAAAATCTTACCTAGGCCACCGAAATATATTTTTAATAGCGTGATTAAAAATCGTGAAATACTGCTGAACATGGGCCACTGCTGCTTTTTAGCCACATGCCAAAGATATAGTAAGTCCCTGGCACGCTGCAGTTTTAGAGCTCAGTGTCTTCAAACGAGCCAGCTGTGCCCAAACGAATTAGGAGGACTCTTAAAAAACCCGCTGATCTCACATTTGTTTTGTAATAATCAGGTACATTGAAGGGAGTAGGTTCGAGCATGTTCTGGCTTTAACTCTGAAATCCCTGGGATTTATGACTTAAAACAAAAAAAAAAGAAAATCTTGAGCATTATCTGAACACAATTTAATTTCATCTACTTCATCTACTGGTGCTCTGAAAAACCTTCATTTCCCCTTGTGACTGAGTCTTAAACCCTGTGCTCCAGCCAATGAGGGGCACCACAGAACCCAATACCTGGGATTATTTATACTGACAAGCAATTCTTGCATGACAGAACGATTCCCATTAATTTTTCAAGCTTATCTGAAGTACCTGTGGGCTGTCAGGTTACAACACGTAGGTGGCTTAGTTTCTTTCTGATTAGTCAGTGCCAGCCCAGAGCTGACTGGACTCTCATCTGACAGGTCTCAGCATTTTACAGGTGAGTTCATGGGAACCTGACCCAACTGCGCTCTCAGGAGCTGGAGAAATTTCTGAGATATTTGGTTGGGGTTTTTTTTGGAGGGGGGGTTTGTTTGGTTTGGGTTTGGGGTTTTTTTTTTGTCAACTCCTATTTATAAATTTTGCTCCTGCCTCTGCTGCTCCTTTCTCTGCCTGTTTTCTGGTTTGGAACATGCACCTAAAGCAATTTTCTCCAATCCCCAATGCAGCAGAGAAGCACCTTTGACAAGACACTGAGGAACTGCAGAGGAACTCCCTCTCCAAACCTCACTTTTTGCATGTTGGGGTTTTTTTCTAAGACATTTGAAGGCCTGGCTGAGGATGCTGCTCTGAAGAACAGGACTCCAGCTCCGTTTGCAGCTGTCTTGGTGCTGCCCTCCCTGTGCTGGACAGCTGAAGTCCTGCCCAGGAGTCACACAAAGCTTCCTTAGAGTGGCAGCAAGGCCATCAAAGTGACACCAGGACCTCAGCTGGCTGTGCCTGAGCAGGAAACATCTTTAAAATACCTCTCTCAACGTTTATTCCCCAAGGAAGCTACCTGACCTCTGAAATGAGAAGCAGGAGTTTGTGAGGAGTTGATTATGCCTGAGACCAGTGTTCTGGTGAAGCCCATGGAATGGAGTCCATGAACTCCTCACTGTCCTGCTCCTCACAGGTATATTTTGGTAAGTCCCCACAAAAAAAAAAAAGAATTGAAACTCTCCAAACAACACCTCTCCCCTCAGGTTATTCCTGTGGATGTTGGTGCTCTGAAGGGTCACAAGCAAACAGAGAGCTGAGCCTTCCAGCCAAAAATAAGTCCAGTTTTTATGTTATTATTTATTCTTCTGAAAGTGAAACCTCTGGTTTCCAGCAGGGAGCTGGAGCACTGTGACCCAGCAGGTATTTCCTCTGCCCCAAGCACAGCTGTTGCCAGAACTGCACCCAAACAGCAATCCAGGCCCTCTGGGGGAAATTTCAGGCTGTGTCCAGAACATTCATTAGTGCAATTAAAGCCATTAGCTGGTTCTGAGGCCATGTCCTGACTCAGCGAGGGACTGGGGTTTGTTGCACACACCCTTAACTCCTCCACCACACAGAACTGATGTGCTGTTTGAGCTGGGTTTTGATCCTGTCTCATAAAAACACGATACTCCCTGGGGGTTCTGAGGGAAGGCAACCAGCCCTTATCAATCGGGAGAAGACGCTGCAGCTCAGATTCCAGTCGATACAGAAGCCAGATTGAGAATGTAATTATCCTAATTAATTTTATATCTGGAACTCATCTCTTTTCACATAAACAGCAGTTTCCAAGCAGGCCACCAGCTCCTTTTTGCACAGAGCAGTGGTTTTATCTCGTTGAGGGGCATGTTGGCAACACAAGCTCTTGTTGTGCAGACAAGGACTCTCGAGGACTCAGGATCCTGCTGGCCTGTGGAAATCTCTGCCTTTGCTAACTCCCTCCCACCACTTCAGGCTGGCTCCGTAAGGAGTTCACGAACCTTCTCGGGATCATCAGGGCTTGATGCAATCAACTGTGAAGCATTAGCTCTAAATATACAACTGGGAGGCCAGTTCTGCTTCAACACACAAACACTCATGGCAGAGGACGAGCAAGCAGCCAGCCCAATTTGCAAGAGAAACTTAACTAATAATCCAAGCATGCTGCAAGGAAAGCAGGAGCGAGTGGGGGCTGATCGTTGCTTTGCCCCTTGGAGATGGCTAAAGTTAGGGGCAAACTGACAGGAGGCCACCCACAGCTTTTGTCCTTGTTTGTGGAGCTAAATGCAGCAGCTCATTCCGCTTTATTTACTTGTTTAGGTGATTTTTTGGCAACTCCAAGCGTGTCCCTGGTGCAAATCCTCAGTGTGTGGACAGATAATTGAAAAACAACTGCAGCAGGCCAAGAGACCCAGAATTCAACTTGTACAGGGAAAATAAACACTGAAAGAACCCAAGCTCACAAAGCAGAGCAACATCTCAGTCCACAGACTAAAGCAAACACATTTTACTCTTTGAATCTCCTCGTGTTTCAGCAACCAAGAAATTCTCAGAAGTATTCGGGGCAAGAGGGAATGTGCTGGTGTCGCGTTCTTTGTCAACAGCTGTAAAGGAGATGTGCATCCAACCACTCTTTGGTGGCGATGCCAGATCCTGCTTACCCAAAAAGGAACACCAAGCCCTTCCTAGGAATTTTTTGGAAGATGTTATTAAGCGTCTGATTTTGGCAGGGCTCTCAAAGCTGTTTGTCCCGGTTTTTTATTGCCTGCTGAAAAGAAAGCGATACTGCAAATACTTCCCACCAGAAAATACCAACAAGCAACTTATCATCACTGCAAGAGAGTCAACATTTCCACCGAGTGGTTTTTGGCACTGACAGCTGACTCACAACAGTTGTTGGTGGCTGGGACAGATGGACTTCATATATTAAAAGAAAAAAAAAAAAAAAAAGGAAATTAGAACTTCTACTCCATAGATTTTAAAAAGCCTTTTGCGAAATCCAACCTATTACCAAGCCCTCAGAATTAAATCAAAAAGGAGATTTGAATGTAATGAGCTTTAAAACTGAAATGTGCCTGGGACTTGCCCGTATCTCCCCATCAAGGACTGTGAGCTACCAGCATGTTCTATTTTCAACAGGAAATACTCAAGAGTTTTGGGAGGGTCTCCACAGCTCTGCTCTCAGCCCAGCACGTGAAATCCTCTAAAATCCAAATATTTGTTTCCACGGGGAAGCTGGCAAGGAGAGCCCTCGAGGCAGAACTGATGTCAGTCGTAAGCCTCACTCTCCATCAGTGCCGCCAAGAGCTTCCACTGCTTTAATTATGACCATGGCATTTCCCTGATGTGCAGAATCTTTAGATGCTTTTGGTGCCTAGAGCTGGGAATGCACTGAATGCTCCATGCTTCACTGGCTCCCGTTTCCTGGCAATGTTTTAAGGCCACGATCAAGAACAGGGGCTGTTCTGGCAGTAACACACAGCAGGAGGCAACCCTAGCTCACAGCACTTGGGAGTCAAAGCAGCACCTTAAGAGTCTAGAGCAGGTCAGACCTTGGGATCTCAGCATCTTGTGAGCTTTGTCTCCTTCTTTTCATGCCTTTTTGTTTTTTCTCCCCCAAGTAATCGGTTGGCATAAACACATCCTTCCAGTCACACTCCCATCCCACTATCCAGCACCAGCCCTGCAGGCTTCAGTACAAGTCTAATTTTAAGTACTGCTGACAGCATAGCCCTATTTTAGTGGGGTGCCCCCAGTCCCTCAAGTCAGGCATGGTGGAAGAAACCTTTTTGTTCTCAACCTCACTCTGCCCAATCTTCTGGGCTTATGACCCCACATTTAAACATTACTGGAAATCAACCCAGGATGAGGCACTTTTTAAATTTAATGGAAAGCAAAGCCTGGTGCCACTGCGTTCACTCACCAGCTGAATGCTCTCAGGCAAGGGTGTGAAACCAGTGCTGTTTGGCTGCTTTTAACAACTATTGTCTGAAGAAAGGCAGAAATATCTGGAGTTTGTTTCCAGTCTCCCTATCTTTTAGGCCAGGTTCAACAGGACACTCAGGCTCTGCTCAAGTAACTGAGGAAGGAAATGAGGCACCTTTCTACCCTGCAGCCCCGCTGTGAGGGAAAGTCGTGTTAAGTCTGTGGTTTTTCCCATTCGAAGGGAGCAGCTGAATCCAGAGTTAGCACCGGGCAGACTGTGTGATGCTCCGGGATCAGGCACTCCCCATTTCTCCCACTGAAGCTGCTTCTGCTCCAAACCGCAGCAAAGCAAGCGAACACCAGAGCCTGGAGCGCGTGACAACCCTCTCCTTGTTGAGGATGAGTGTCAGAGTCATCTTCGCACCCCTCCGCTCACTGATTGGGTAAAGAGCGCCCAAATCTCACTTTCTTTGAGGCCCAAAGCGACTCTGCAAGTTCTCTGGAGTCGCTGGAGGATTGTTTTTTGTCCTTAGATAAACTGTTTGAAATATTTCCATTCACTTCAGCCTCGAGTTGACCCAAAACAGTGACTGGTGAGTGTGTACATGCTCAGCCCATGTATTTTGGTACTCAGCTGTAGGCTGGTTGTCAGCCTAACCCCACTCCACCCCGTCTTCTCCTCCTGCCATCTGGGCGGAGGGGGGAGGACAACGCGAGCCCACCGGCTGCTGTCCCCCTCCTCATCCCCCCAGCTATTAATAGCCAGACAACAAATGAGCCCAAATTCATTCCTGAGCGGAATTAGCAAATGTTTTTGCAATTAAAACTGCAAACATTCATGCGGGGCCCCCCGAACAATAGGCGCCTGTGCCTGGTCTTGAATAGGCACTAGTGTCCGCCCTGCCTGCCTGCCGAGCCTGCACATTCCTGGCACCCTCAGCCCTGGACCTGCTCCTTGCTGAGCTGGGTTTTGGGATGTTTCCCCCGGTCCTGTGCGAGTGTGTGCGTCCCACGCTCCCGGCAGCATCACGCTCCCGGCAGGTCCTTCTTGCCGGCCGGCCCTGGACCCCGTGTGCCGTCCCATCCCCTATCCCGGCGGCTCCCACGCTGTCCCCGCATCCCCCCGCGCTCGGGCCAGCGCATCCCTCCCTCCCTTCCCCGTGGCGAGGATCGGACCAGCGCATCCCTGTCGGGGCACGGACAGGGACAGCGCATCCCTGCCCTTCCCGGGATCGCGACGGGGGCAGCGCATCCTTCCTCCCTCCCTGCCCCGGGATCCCAACCGGCCAGCGCATCTCCCTCTTTCCCTGGGATCGCAACCGGGGCAGCGCATCCCTCCTCCTTCTCGCAGTCCAGGATCGGGACGGGGGCAGCGCATCTCTCCTCCCTCTCTCACTCCGCGATCGGGACGGGGGCAGCGCATCCCTCCTCCCGCTCTCACTGCGCGATCGGGACGGGGGCAGCGCATCCCTCCTCCCTCTCTCACTCCGCGATCGGGACGGGGGCAGCGCATCCCTCCTCCCTCTCTCACTCCGCGATCGGGACGGCGGCAGCGCATCCCGCTCCCCGGGGCGCGGGGCTGGCGGCGGGCGGTGCCGGGCGGTGCGGGCGGTGCCGGGCGGTACTCACCGAGCAGGGGCAGGAGCAGGAGCCGGAGCAGCTCCGGCCGCCGCAGCGCCATGATGGGGTGTGCGGAGCCGAGCCGAGCCTGCGCACTGCCCGGGCGGCGCCGGCCCGGGGGCGGGGGTGCTGCCGAGCCCGGTCCCGGCTCCGCGGGGGCACCGGCCGGGGGCGGGCCCGGCGGGCAGGGGAGGGGAGGGGGAACGCACCGAACCCCCGGGCAGGGCGCGCCCTGGGCCCGCCGAGTGGGAGAGAGGATGGTCCCGGCAGTGGGACCCCCGAGAATGGGGAGAGGGGATGGTCCCGGCAGTGGGACCCCCGAGAATGGGGAGAGAGGATGGTCCCGGCAGTGGGACCCCCGAGAATGGGGAGAGGGGATGGTCCTGGCGGTGGGACCCCCGAGAATGGCGAGAGGGGATGGTCCTGGCGGTGGGACCCCCGAGAATGGGGAGAGGCGATGGTCCCGGCGGTGGGACCCCCGAGAATGGGGAGAGGGGATGGTCCCGGCAGTGGGACCCCCGAGAATGGGGAGAGGGGATGATCCCGGCGGTGGGACCCCCGAGAATGGGGAGAGGGGATGGTCCCGGCAGTGGGACCCCCGAGAATGGGGAGAGGGGATGATCCCGGCGGTGGGACCCCCGAGAATGGGGAGAGGCGATGGTCCCGGCAGTGGGACCCCCGCGAGTGGCGAGAGGGGATGGTCCTGGCAGTGGGACCCCCGCGAGTGGCGAGAGGGGATGGTCCCGGTGGTGGGACCCCCGAGAATGGGGAGAGGCGATGGTCCCGGCAGTGGGACCCCCGAGAATGGGGAGAGGGGATGGTCCTGGCGGTGGGACCCCCGAGAATGGGGAGAGAGGATGGTCCCGGCAGTGGGACCCCCGAGAATGGGGAGAGGGGATGGTCCCGGCAGTGGGACCCCCGAGAATGGGGAGAGAGGATGGTCCCGGCAGTGGGACCCCCGAGAATGGGGAGAGGCGATGGTCCCGGCAGTGGGACCCCCGAGAATGGGGAGAGAGGATGGTCCCGGCAGTGGGACCCCCGAGAATGGGGAGAGGGGATGGTCCTGGCGGTGGGACTCCGGCGGATAGACAGAGAGGATGATGCTGGGGGTGAGACCCCCGCAGTGGGGGAGAGCGGATGATCCCGGCAGTGACATGCACAGACTGTGGGGAAAGGGGCCGGTCCTGCCCGTGGGACCCCCGCGAATGGGGAGAAGGGATGGTCCCGGCAGTGGGACCCCCGCGGGCGGGGAGAGGGATGCAGAGAGGTGCCGGTCCCAACTGCTGGTTAAGCCCTGTGGAGAGAAGGAAACTCACCCCGAGTACGGCTCTGGGAGGACTTTAAGTGGTTTTGAACCAGAATATTAGCAACATTTTAGTTATAAAACCCATCCAAGTTTTGCTCCAAAGTAGGTGTTTCCCCTTGTATTTAACAAGAACCCCTAAAAAGAGTGATTTCTCTGAGAATTTTCCCTAAAAAGCCAACTCACATCGGTCTGAATTTCACTATAAACTTGTAACAAAGTGAGCAAGAAACACAAACAAGCAGCCGGGCAGAAAGTGCTGCTCCTGAGGAACTTCCTGAATCATAGAATCACAGACCGGTTTGGGTTGGGAGGGCCCATAAAGATCATTTCGTTCCAACCCGCTGCCATGGGCAGCGACACCTTCCCCCAGCTCTTGTGCTGGACCAAATCCTTTCTGACACAACCAAATGTTTGATTTAGAGATTCTGCCCTGAAAAATGTGCTCTTTGCACAAAGAGCATCCTGAGCTACTGTGTGGTCCTCAAAAGCGCCCCAGGACCTTTTTCTTTGATTAACAGAAAGCAACAAAAATTATCAGCGTGGGACAGTGGCCTCGAATTGAGCGAGTTCTGTGTTAATGCTGGCTCTTGCGTCACTGCCAGCAGAGTCTGATGAGGATGTAATTAAGAAGCTGTTGAAGATCAAGCAGCTGGAATGAAAGCCAGAGCTCTCCTCTGCTCTGTAAACCAGCTCAGCAGAGCTGGCAGAAGTTAAGGGATGTAAAAATGTATTTAACTTGATAACGTAGCAGATCTAACTCGAGATGCTAATGAGTAGATTTAAAGGGCTGATCTGAGCCCGGTGAAATTAATACAGGGAGTCTCATCAATTCTAATGGCCAGACAGGACATTTCCCTGAGGATGAAGGGGAAGGAATTGCCTAATAAGGCTATATTCCTTAAAACCTGGCTCTGGCAGTCTTTGGGCTGGGTCCCTGTTGAGTAAGGAATCATTTTAACACAGTCCATTTGGGCTGCTCTGACAGGAGAAGTAAAATGTGATGACAGCGAATATAATCAGCGATAAAGTGCAATCACTGAGGTGTCAGGATCCTCTTTAGCTTCCAGCAGCAGCTTGATCAGGGCAGAGAGGAGATGAGACAGAAGAGACAAAGAAGGATGAGAGGTCTCTCGCTGGACTGCAGAAAAAAAGGAAATTATTTCAGTTTGGATGGTGCTTGGGGCAACCTGGTCTGGTGGAAGGTGTCCCTGCCTGTGCCAGGGGGTGGAACTGGATGATCTTTGAGGCCCCTTCCAACCCAAACAGTCTGTGCTGCTCTGACTGGGGGTGATCCGTGCTGGGACAGCCACAGGACTGTGCTGAGGTGTGCTGGCTCCCCCAGGCCATCTGGGCCACTCGAGGGGGAGCTGGATCTGCTCTGAGGAGCTCTCCTAAGCCTTGATTTCCCTCTCCAGGCTGCTGGAGCTCAGCCTAGGCTGCCCTGAGAGTGTGTCTGTGAATAATCAATGCAGGCAGAGGCTGGCTTTGGAGTCAACTAGCAGAGCAGATATAACCTTCATGGATAACACCAGGGCATGACACCTCGAGCATCATCTCGGATACCCATCCTGCACCGGAGGAACGTGCCAATTGCTTGTCTCAGGCTGATACAACCGGTGCCAGCTCTCCTCTTTGTGCTGCCTCCGTGGTTTCATTGCAGCCAGATCCTGTCTTTTCAGCTGCCATCGCCTCCCAGGAGCCCTTTGAAACGGGAAACTCAACAAGCTTGAGGAGTACAATAAATATTATACAGGAATTGCAGCGCCCATCAACCCAGGATGGCAAAGCACTGCTGTGTAAAACATCGATTTTCACACAGAGATGGAGCTCCCTTTTCCTTATTCAATGTTGAAACAAGTAACTAGAATAAAATACATGCTAAGGGCAGCCCTGTGTGGCACAGGGATGTACTCAGGCATGACGAGGGACCTCTTCCTGTGGTTTCTTTGATCTCTGAAGGGTTCTCCAATCCATGCTCCAAACAAGAAGACAAATCTGTAGGATGATAGGGAGGGGGCACAGGCCCTGCCAGGGAGCCTTCCTGAGCTCCAGGACAGCCTGTGGTGGGGAGTGATGGAGAACAAAATGTGGGATAAGGCAGTGGAGCCTCACTCCTGGCACTTGTAAGAACAGAGAGAAGGTGACCAAGGACTAGACTGGAAAAAAAACCCCCTAGGGATTTCCAAAGGTTGTATGGAGCGTGTTGTACATCAGGTGTTTGGCATCTGAAGGCGACTCAGAGAAAATGGATCCTTCTGATGCTTGCAGTGCCTGGAGGCCCAAATTGAGTTTCAAGCCCTGCTGAGAAGAAGCTGCTCAGACCTGTAATAACAGGCTGTGCCTGTCACGATGGGTTTTCAGTAGCAGGCCGCATGGCAGGCAGGAATGTGATTATCCGAGGCACCGGGGCTCCCGGGACTCTGCCAGCGAGCTGTGCCGTACCTCGCGTGCGGAGGAGCAGCCCGGCTGAGCCCTCAGGGCTGTCCATCTGGACCCTTCCCAGCCAGCAGGTTCGCTCCAGACCTCTCTAACTCTGATGCTGTGATTGTGGCAGGCCACTGCTGGCCTGGGAAGAGGGAGGTCCTGGCAGACAGCTCCACCAGAGAGAGGGTTTGGCTGCTCTCAGAGGTGGGAGCAGGTTGTGGTGCCCAGGTGGGAGGGGCAGAACTGGGAGGAATCTGCTCTGTTAAAGAAAAAACTTTACAAGAAGAGGAGGGTTCTGGGCCACTGTGTTTTCTCAGGGGGAAACACCAGCAGACGTGAATTTGTTGGATGATCTGAAGTGTCTCTAGAGCCACCTTTGCGTGTGGCAGATGGAAGGTCACGGGTGATGTGGGCAGCTGGGGACAGAATGGCCACCAGAGAGGAAAAGTCTCCCCAGAGCTGCACTGGGGTGAGCAGGAGCTGTATCCCACCCTTGGCTGAACAGGCCTGGTTCCCCTTGGTGAGACAGGACCTCTCAGACTGACTGGGCAGGACGTTTGGAAGCAAAGTGCTGCCTCGTCTTCGAGGGTTTGTAGGCTCACTTTAGCCTCTGCAGGTATGTGTTTATGCACATCACTCCTGATATCAGGAGCCCTTTACCCCAGATCATTCTCAGCAGCTCTGGGAGGAGATGAAGGTGTCTGGCCTGTGTCCATCCCTCTTCCCCACCACTCCTGCTGCTTGGGCAGCTTTTTACGGACAGCCTCGTGCTACAGTGCCTCTCACTCCTAGCTGAAGACAGCATCTCTTTTTTTGTCTTCTGGAGTCTAGACAAGCTGTTGATTCCCTGGTGTCACAGACCATGACCCCACTCCTACACCAGTCCCATCATTTCCCCCTGGTTCATTGCTCAGGCATATGCTCATCTATTTTGAATCATTTGTATGTGTGAGGCTGAGTGGCTCCTAATCTCGTCTCCCTCCTGGGGCGTCAGTCACACTGGCATGTGCCTTTTCCCTGTCTGCCTCCCTCTCTTTATGGACTATGGGTATTTTTAACTCTACCCTCTAATTAGAGGCAGTTTTCTCGGGATATTTTGTGCACAAGGGCTCTCACGTCTGTGGTCAGCAGGGCAGGCAGTGAGCACTGGGGACTGGCCATGCATGGAAACCTTCCTGCTAAATACGCACGGCCCCAGCAGCAGAGCCTGGGATGTGGGGAATGCATTCCTCGGGTGCTGCCTGCAGCAGCGTGCTGGGGTGACAGCTACACAGAGGAGCCAGCAAACCCCCTGAGAGAGGGCCACGGCTGCCTCCTCGTCCTGCAGCACAGCGCGGTGCCTGCTCAGAGCTCCCTGCAGCTGCCTCCAAGCTGCACGCTCAGTGCTCCTGGCCTGAGGCAGCCACATGCCTGGGGACATCCCCGAGCTGAGCTCCCTTACCCCGTGCTGGTCCAGGCATGGAGAAGACAGCGATACTGATTAGAGGTGGCCTTGAACCAGGTGTCCCCAGCCTTGTCTCCTCGTCCTTCCAGCACCCAGCAGCGCTGCCTGCCTGGCTCCAGCACCCTCCGGAGCCCCAGCCTGCTGGAAGCTGCGATCCCCCGGCGCAGAGGCGCGAGGCAGCCGTGGCGTGTGGCTGCTGTGTGAGCAGGGCTTTCCTCTCCCTGCCGAGCAAACAGCATCTGGCTGGCCCAGGGCAGCCTCCGGGCAGCCTGTGGCGTGGTGCACATCTCCTGTTCACAGCCAAGGCCTCGCTGCCCTGCCACGGCCCCCAGCAAACCCAGGCCAGCTGGTCATTGCTCGTCACACCGACTGTGCCCTTGCCAAGGCGAGCCCGGGGGTGGCACCAGCTCGGGGAGTGGCAGGGTGGGTGCTCGGGCTGGTGACCCAGCTCAGGTCTCTGCACAGCTGGGCACGTCGCTGGCAACAGCAGCGCTGCTTCCCCAGGCTGGGACTGCGTGGATACAACTCCCTCTCCTCTGCTGGGGTGTGGGAGCAAGGGTGGACTGTCAGTGGGAAAGGGAGGCTTCCTCTCTCTCCTGATCCCACCTAGATGTTGGTGCACAAACACGCTAATAGCTGCTAGAGATAAGGCTCTGTTGAATTTATCTCTGTTCTTGAACGACTGTGTGGGATATAGAGGGAAAAACATTTGCTTAAGAGTGAGGATGTTCTGCAAGGCTCAGGGCTCCCGCAGTCCTGATCTCAGGCTGCTCGTGCCCTGGGGCAGACGGAGCTGCTCTGCTTCCTCAGCATCATGGCAGGAGGGCTGTCAGGTCTTCAAATCCAGCCTGTGCAGGTGAGAGCAGCCTCCTTTCTCAGTGCCCCTCACTGCCTCCCAGCAGACCCAGCTCCCTGTAATCTCCCGTGCTCTTCCCTTCCTGAGTCACTGTTTGCTCTGGCTCTGAGGGCTCCTGCTGCTGCGGTGGAGCAGCCTTGTCTGCGAGCTGGATTTTCCAAGCCCTCCAAGGTTGTTTTGACATGCCTGACTAACAGTCCAGTGTCAGCCAAGGGTCTCCCACCACCCAGGCAGCACCTTGCTGGCCAAACAACACACACCCCAGGGCGGGCAGCTGGCCATGCAAACACCCCCCACGCACGCACCTCTTGCACCGCTTTATTGTTTAATAAATGCCCTGGGTTTCACCATCCCTGCTCTTCTCCATGTGAATCCCTGGCTAAAGCTGGTTTTCATGGCTCTTGATGGAAACCAGTCAGGTTCTGCAATTGGCAGCGTGCTCAAGTGCAGCAGTTGCTTGGAAAGGAGTCAAGGGTTTAATTCTTGTTGGTCTCTCGAGTCCCTGTTAGTGCTGATTTCCCTGTCCCCATTTACCTGATGGCTTATCCAGGTGATGGCATCCCACGCCTTTGGATCTGAAGCAGGCACAGTGGTGGGCTTGTCTCATGGGAGAGCTGCTCAGGCTCCCTTGGAGGAACAGGGATTTCTTGGTCTGAGGCCTGGCTGCTTTAGGAGTTTGGGTTTCTGGAGGGCTGTGAGGCTGGGGGGAATTGCTTTGTGTCGCTGAGTGCCATCCTCGGTCCCCTCCCTGGGCAGCCTGGTGGGAGCAGTGTCCTGCTGCCTTGCAGTGGAGTGCAGTGCTTGGTTTGGAGGAGGAGCAGGGCCTTAATCTCTGCCAGTCGAGTGGTGCTTGCAAAGACGATTAGACATATGCCAGCTAATTCATAGTAAACAGGATGGAGGGAGACTTTGCCACTTATAAAAGGCAGATGAGCAAGCCCTCGTCACTCCCGGGTAATACATGCTGACATAAGCCCAGTTTAGCTGCAAGTTTGTCATTGCTAATCCTGCTGCTCCGTGCCTCTTTTTTCCACCCTCCTGGCATCTTTCTTCCCTGTTCTGTGTTTTGTCTCTTTCTCCCTCACTCCTGGTACTCCATCTTGGGGGCAAACAAATTCCTCACCATCCCCCACCCTTTTCCCAATACATTTGTCTGCCAAGGAATGTTTTCCTTTCTCCTGAAAGTGTCCCTGTGCAGACTGAAGCCACGGGGAGATATTGTCATCCCAAGGTTTTGGATAGACTTCCCAATGCCACTGCACCTCTCATCACCTTCATTTGCCTCTCTGCCCCCCTTGGTGCTACTTCTCCACGTGATGCAGCATTGCCCAGGTCCCCTCCAGGTGTGCTTGCCTCCGATGTCATCGATGCTCCTGCATCACCCACATGTGGGCTTGGGGCTCAGACAAGTGGGGACCCCCCGTGGGTTCTGCTCAGCCCTGGATCCCACCCAGCTGGAGTTTATCTGATACTTTTCCCCAAACAGACCCTCCCATAGGCTCCATGTGAGCAGCACCACAGGGAACTTTGTCTTGGAACCGCCCTGTTTGTTTGGAGAGCCAGGTGGCCAAATCAAACACCATCCTCTGCTGCTGGGGGGGCTGGAGCCTTCGTGGAGGTGAAGGTGAATGTCCATGTGGGAGAGCAGCGGCCACAAAGCCTGACCTGGCTGTGGGAATACAAAGCTGGATGGTGCCAGCCAGACTGGGGACCAGTGCTCAGTCTTATCCCTGCCCTCCTGGAGGGCTCTGGGCTCACTCCAGAGTGTGGCAAGTCTGGCTGGGATAGAAATCCTGCTCCCTCTGTACCTGTGTGGGTGCTACAGGACAGCAGCAGGAGCCAGACCAGTGACATTTTTCCTGGAAGTCCTGTTGGCTTTCCTTCCCAGTCATGATAGGAGTGTCCAGGCTGTCCTTGCTTGACCGAGCCACCCACGCAGAATCTGTGGCTTTTTTTGTGGTACTCTCAGCGATGTCTCGGAAACGTTGCCCTGCTACGCTCCTTCACTCAGTTAAACTCCCTCCCCCTTCGTGAGCCGTGTGTCCTGCCTGGCCTTCATCCCTCGGATTGGATCAGCTGGGGAAAGGAGGTCAGAGACAGGAATCCCATGAACCCAAGCCCTCCCCTGGGGCAGGGTGACGGGAGGTGCCTTCAGGTGGTTTGGGGCAAGCAAAGGGGTCCGAGGCCCGTTGTGCCCATCGAGAGCAGAGCATCCTTCCCTCCTTCCCTGGGGAAAAAACCTCCCTGGCGAAGCTGAGAGTGAAAAGCTGTGGAGCACCTCTGGGATGGATTTCTCCAGCCTCGGAGTTCCCCCTTGTGGCAGGAGGCTCGGGGATCTGCCGGAGGAGCCTCTGGACGTGCCGGGATCTTCCAGGAGATGACGTCTGTGGGAGTGTGGTTATCCCCCGCCAGGCTGCAGAGAGCCGCTGGCTTTGCCGTTCCTGTGGCCACAGGGGCGCCTGGATGGGCTGGGCAGAGCTCCAAGCCCTGCATCTCCCCCAGCTTGCCCCCCACCTCTCAGGAGGCGTTGCTCCAGCTCTGGATACCCAGCACTGGGTCCCTCTGCACCCTGCCCGTGTGGGCAGGCTCCGTGTGCGCACCCCTCGGCCGCTCCGTGTCGCACAGGGGTGCCGGCGCTGTGAGTGACGGAGAGCCCTGGATCCCACCTTGGCGGCGACCCCTGAATTCACAGCTGTGCTGGGGGCTGCAGCAGAGCTGTGTGACACAGGACCCGAGACCTGGCCCCTCTGTACGCTCCTCCGAGCTGGGGCACAGCCTGGGCTTCCCTCTCACACAGCAATAGGGAGCGAGATGCTTTGCAGCTGCCTGCTGACGTTTGTGGCTGCTGCAGCAGCCAGGCTTGAAGGGGAGGCCTCCACAGGCTCCGCCGCTCCAGATCAGGGGCTGAGCAGCCTCTGTGAGCCCCGTGCCCGCCCGGGGAGCCGCGGGGAGCTGGTTCCCGTGATGAATCAGCACCTCTCTGGATGCTGAGCCGAGCTCCGCGCGGCGCGGAGGCGACAGCGCCCGGGCGGCATCGATGTTTATTAATGACGGTATTGGGGATGCTGTTTAGTCACTGCTCCCACGGGGCCTCAGAGGCAGCCGCAGGGGGGGAAGCGGCTCCTCTGTCCTCGGGGGACATCTGAGGCACCCAGGCACTCGCGGCGTTTAGCGCGCTGATAGCCGCGTCCCCCGGGAGGACGATGCCACCGCCGCCGCTGCTGTCACCCTGGCTGGCACGAAGCTCGCTGCCTCCCCTCCCCGCAGAGCCAGAGCTGGGGAAACTGAGGCACGGCGGGCGGCGAGGGGTGACAGCAGGACACGGCCTGGCCGCGCTGATCTCCTGATGGGCAGCGGGGCAGCGGGCTCGTGCCTGCGTCTGGCACATCCAGGGGGATTTATCCGTGTGAGAGGGCTGCAGATTGAACTGGCGAGAACGTGGGCAAAGCCATTGAGGATAAAGGGGCATGGTCCTTAAAATGCTGGGCAGCGTGGGGTGTGCTCTGGGTACACAGTGGGGGCATTTTGGCACAGCGAGGAACCAGTTTAAGGGCTGGGTGCTGTTATTAAACTCTGTGACGGGCGTTTTCCCACTCTGCCATCTGCAGTGCCATGAAACTTGCATGAGGTTTGAGATGAAAAGTCTATTTCTTTGAATGAAGTTTTAATAAGATCAAATTGGAAAAAGAAAATAGTGCCTCTTCCCCCTCCCCTCCTGCCCCCCTTCCCTGATTGCTGTTGGATCCCCGTGGACTGCTGGGGCCTGGACTGGGAGCTGGGTGTGTTCAGGGGGGTCTCTGCAGGGGACAGGGGTGAATTTGAGGGCTATAAAAACTGGGGGGGGGGTGCAACGGAGGGGCTGTCCTGGTGCTCGGGGTGGTGGGGGATTCACAGCCCGTATCAGGGGCACACACTGACATGGGGTGCAGGGACTAAATGACCTTTAAAGGTCCTGTCCAACCCAAATTACTCTATGAAAGGGGGGCCCAGCCCCTCATGATTGGTGTGCCAGGTCCCTTAGGGTGCTGGGAAGGGCTCAGGTGCAAACCCCTTAATTAACCCTCTTTGAAATATAATTTGAATGGGTGAAAGCTGAATGTCTGCTGGGTGGAGATGGGCTGAGGGGAGGGGGATGCTGCCGGGGGGTGTTCTCAGCTCGGGGCAGCTCAGAGGAGGGCAGCTGGTGGCCTGGGGCATCTGGGGATGCTGCCAGTGTGGGATGTGGCGGATGTGGGACGCTGCCAAAAGGGAATGCTGCTGGTGTGGGATGCTGACGGTGGGGATGCTGTCGGTGGGGATGCAGTCGGTGCGGGATGCTGTCGGTGGGGATGCTGTCGGTGGGGATGCTGTCGGTGCGGGATGCTGTCGGTGGGGATGCTGTTGGTGCGGGATGCGTCGGTGCGGGATGCTGCTGACGGGAATGCTACTGACGGGAATGCTGTTGATGGGAGATGCCATCCCTGCCCGGCTCGGGGCGGGGCGGGGCCGCCAGGGGGAGCCTGCAGCCGCGGCGGGAGCTTCATCCCCCGCTGAGCATCATCATCATCATCATCATCGTCATCATCATCAGCAGCAGCACCATCCTCCCCGCCTGCCCGGGGCTGGGACCCGCTGCCGAACTCCGGCGGGGTGCTCGGCCCGGAGCTGCGGTTGAGCCCCGGCGCCCTCAGCACGGTGTGAGTCCCACCCTGCCCCAGCCCCCCGAGTGCCCGGGACCCCGTGGCATTCCCAGCGGGGCAGGTCCAGCCCCGGGGCCCCGGAGGGAGGCAGCAGGGATCTTCAGCCAAGTCGGACGGCGCGGGGAGCTGCGTGGCCCTGTTTGTTCTCCGAGAAGCACGAAACCCAGCTGGCATCTCCTCACTGCCTGCGGAACGGCTCACAGCACATGGCTGTGCCGAACGCCCCGTAGCTGGAGCCCAGCCCCGCAGGAGCCTGCCCTCTGCTCCCTCTGTGATTCGCAACTCCCAGGATCGGCAGGTGGGGCAGGTTCCAGGAAGAGGGTGGGCAATGCCTGACAGCAAGGGGAAACTGAGGCACGGCCCAGCGCCCGTGCTGGGCACAGAGAGAAGAGCAGGTTGCAGCCCAGCATGGCTCACCTGGAGCTGCCAGCCCGAGGAGCTGTGCCCAGGTGTGCTCAGGTGTGAGAGGGCTCAGTCCCGTGCCAGCCAGGCAGGACAGGAGGCTCTGGTGTTTTGCAGAAGCCCCCAGGCACAAAGGCCCCTTTCCCTGCAGATCCTCTTGGCCACACGTGCAGGAGCCAGCGTGTCCCTCTGGCACACGGACTGTGACACGCCACTGCCCTGCTGCAGCCTCACCAGTGGTCAATAAACTGTATCTTTGGTCTTCCTGCCTCTGCCAGCTTGTGTTTCCATGCCAGAGGGCTGGCACTGCCCCAGCTGGGAGAGGAGCACACAGGTACCTCCAGCTTCACCTCTTCCAGCAGCTGGGAAGGCCAAGGGAGAGGTGAGAAGGTACCTGGAGCTCAGGGTGTCTGTTAACATGAGTGGCATTCCTGGAAAAGCAGGCACAGATTTAATTCACTCGGCGGCGTGGGCTGGATCCTGCTGCTGGATCCTCCACCGTGGATCCTGAGTGCCTGAAGTGTCCGTGGAGGTGGTGCTGCATCCAGTGCCAGCTATTTTGGGCAGGTGTCAGTGCCCTGCTCCTCATCCCCCCCCACCTCCATGTGCCCTGGCTGCTCCGTGGCATCATCCCTAAGCAGTGGGTGGCTGGGGACTGGTGCAGTCCTAAGGAGCAGGCTGAGGGCACCAAGCAGTGCGAGGAAAGGCTGGGAGGGACTGGGAGGTGCCCCAGGACCAGCCCAGGGACAGAGCAGGGCGAACGACTGGTCAGTGGTTGTGTGCCCTCATCCGGGCATGGCTGGCCCTGCCTGTCCCTGCCTGCTGGGGTGGCCCTGCTGGGTTCCCCCTCTCCATATGGCTGTGGATGTCTGGAGATGTATTCAACACCCTTGGATGGGTAATAAATAGAATCAGGCCCACTGCCTTTTGTTTTGATTGATTCCATTTGCTCTGCATAAGCAGCTCCTTCCCCTTGCCAAGGCTCAGCTCCAGGGAAGGAAGATGCTGAGAGATGGAGGGGCCCAGTCTGGCTCTGCTGGGAAGGTCCCCGAGGCTGAACTCTGACTGGGGGACACTGAGGCACCCGGCAGTGCCAGGTCTGCCTCTGCAGCAGGTTTTGGTTAAGAAGGGAAGCTGAGGCTGGGAAAGGTGATGTGCTGTGCCCTGGGGACACACAGCGAGGCAGGGGCGCCTCTCAGGTCTAGAAGCACTTTCTCTGCTGCTGGATGGGGACGAAGCCACCTAGACTGGCAAGCAAAGGGTGATCCAGTGACGTCGGCCACCCTACTGGAGTGACTGGCACTGCTCTGCCACCGGCACAAAGGGAAAATTACTTTATATATGAGCTTGGGATGAAAATGAGCACAGGAGCTGGGACTCCTGCCTTCCCTCACTGGCTTGGTTGGAAACAGCAGCCTCAGGCGAGTCTGGTGCCTCCCTGCCTCAGTTTCCCCAAGCAGGAGAGGCTGTTTATCCATCGGGAGATGGGGAACCGGCAGGTTTGGGAGCAGGAGGGATGAAAGGTTGGAACTCAAAGCCAGGGGGGCTGCTCCATGAGCTCCCTGTGGGGCAGCACAGCAGCGAGATCCCGAGCGGTGGGCGATGGGTGGGGGGCTGGAGGGACCCCAGAGCCATCATCCTGCTGGTTCCCCATGTGCAGCCCCACTTCCCTCTCACCTACTTGCCTGGAGACCCCCGTCCCCGGCAGAAGGAGGGATGGGGTTAAAAATCATCGCTCCACGCCGGTGCTGCCGTGCCCCACGGGTGAGTCAGAGGGCCGGGGGTGCGTGTTCCGCTCCGCAGCTGAGGTGCCACGTCAGGGGGAGCGGGTGTAGGCCCGAAGGACACAGCTGCCTCCTCTCCGCGTCCTCTCACTGCTCCTCTCCTCCTTCTGATCTGCCTCATTATCTCCTGAGTCATCATCGCTCCCACCTCCGCTGCAGCCACCGCCGCCCGCAGCCGGCACCGCGCGGGGCTGGAGCTGCCGAAGAGACGAGCGGAGCTGCGGGCTCCTGAGGGTGACCTCCCGGTCTCCGAGGGTGTCCCGGGGACTGGGGACGGGGAGCATCTTCCCTACACATCCTGCTGGGCGCTCAGATGGACACGGGAGTGTGGCTGCTCCTGCCCGGCAGGGAGAGATCCCTGGGCACGGTGCTTGTCTTGCAGTGATGCTTTTGGGCTGGCAGTCGGGCTCCGGTGTGCCAGGCAAGGCTGCAGGCTGCTTCCCAAGCCCTGCACGTATCAGGAGCCAGGAATAGAGCTGGTCTGCTCGCTGCTCCCATTGCTGAACACACGCTGGCGTCTCGCGGATCCTGGGTTTGGCATGAGCAGGCTGTGGTGGATCCAGGACACGGCTGTGCTCCCCAGAGAGCATGAGGCATGCTCGGGGATATTGCCTCCAAAGGTGCTGGGATAAAGCAAGGCCAGGGCTGGCTCCATTTTGTTGCTGGGATGATGAGAGGCACAGCTCCGAGCTGAGCGGAAATCCGAGGAAGTGCCTCTCTGTCCCCGTGGCACTTGGCAGCCTCTTCCCAGCATTAATTCCTCTTGCTGCTACGAATTTGTGGCTTATTAATTCTCGTTTGAGCTCTCCTGGCTTTCTCTCGCAGCTGCTGCTCCGCTCCTCGTGCTGCCTCTCCCCGGCAGCCCCAAGTGCCCACAGTGGAAGTGCTCTGGGGGGATGGCAGCCCCCACGTCTCCTCCCGGCTGCGTGGGTGCAGCAGTTTAGGTCTCTTGTCAGAAGGTGTCTTCTCCCAGATCTGGGAATGTCTCTGTGGCTCATCGCTGGCTCGACATGACCGCCGGCGGGCTGAGCTGTGGTGGCTCAGGGCCAGGCTCTGTCTCGCAGACCGTTCTGGAAGTGCCCTGGGTTAACCTGTCCATCACCCACAGATTTCTGCAGATCTGGGCCTGGGCTCTTCCCCCATCCCTCTCTGCTTTGTGCTTTGCCTCCATGGCTAGGTCAGGAGTCCTGGAGGCCGGGGCACAGCAGCCAGGTGGATGGTCATCTCCCCATCTGCTTCCACTCCCTTTCTTCCTTTTCCTCCTGCCTTCTTGGAAGGAAGACCCTCCAGCCCACTCCTCTTCCTCAGGGCTGCGGAGGGATGAGAGCTGCCGTGTCCATGGGCTGATCAAGACCTTTTTTCTAACCAGGAAGGTATTTCCAGGCAGTAAATGGATTATGGCCCCACAGCCGGGCCGTCAGCTGTAGCCAATTGAGCCAGCAGCTGTGGAGAGCCTGTCCCGGTGGGAGCATCCCTTGGGTACAGACATCCCTGGAGTGGATTCCCACCCCAGCACTGGTGTGGCACTGGGGGATCTGGTGAGGCACCGCGGGGGTGGCAGTGGCCATGGCAAGTGGGAAAGCGCTGGAGCTGCATGGGAGTCACTGGATCGGTGCAGAAGGTAACACGCAGCTGAGTGACAGCCACAAGAGCCCCCCAGGGCCAGCCACCCGCTGCCGCAGGGTCGGGAAATCAAAGGCTTGGGAAAGCTGATGCCTGCAGGCTCCGCGAGAAAGGCTGCTCTCGGGAGGAAGGGCTCGGCGGGGGATGATGCAAAGGCCACCTGCTCGCAGTGCCCTGCGCCAGCGAGGAGCGCGGTGACACTGAAACAGCTCTGTCCCTTGAAGCACCTGGCTCCCAATGCCTCAGTTTCCCTCCAAGGGGGCAGAATTGCAGCCCCCAAGGGTTGTGGGGGTCCCGCGGCAGCATCCGGTCATGCTGGCAGTCCCTGGGAAGGCGCCGGCATCCCGCTGGCAGCGCGGGTGCCTCCGAACAGGCGGCCCTTGTGCGGCGGGGCCGGCGGGCGGCCCTGACCCCCCGAGGGGAGCGGGGAACAAGGGCGGCTGTGTGAGCCCATGGCACTGCCTGGCCCACTGCCCTGACACGCATTCCCGACACGGGCAGCGCTTTCCGGGCTGCCGGCGCTGGGATGCGCAGGGAGGGGTGCTGGCTACTGTAAGGGGCTTGTTGTGGAGTTGATTTTTCTTTCTTTTTTTTTTTTTTTTTTCCTCCTTTCCCTTTTTAAAAATTTTATTAGCAGCCTTTGGGTGTCTTTTTGAGCAATTAATCTGGGTCATGACATTCGCTGAGCAGATCGGAGAGCCCGGGGCTCATTAGCACCCGGCCGAACGTCGCTGGAGAGATGCTCTCGGCAGCTCCGCGGCTCCGCCTGCTTGTTATTCCGGGCGAGTCGGGGGCTGCGGCAGCTCAGAGTCCCCTCAGCAGAGACCCCACGGCACTGCTGTGGGTAGGGGGAGCACTGCGGGGTGGCCGGGGTCCCCTCCTGCCGTGGCGGCGTGGCCGAGCAGCCGGTGATGCCGTGCTGGCGCTGGGGTCCCCGGTAATCAGCAGGCAGCACCGTGCTGCAGGGCTCAAGGACTTTTGAGGGTCTCAGCCTCCCTGCTTCGGCTTTGGATTGACTTCATTCCCTTTCCATCAGCTGCTGGAGTCCTCAGAAGTGACCTGCAGCTGCTGCTGCGTTGGCACTGGGAGCAGGGGTTGGTCCTGCCAACTCTTTATAGGAGCTGGTGCTGCTCTGCTCCCCTCTCCTGGCTGGGGAAACTGAGGCAGGAGAACTCACCTGGCCCAAATCCAGTTGCCCACCCTGCCTGTCCCTGCCAGCAAGGGAGGGACCATCTCTCCTTGGTCAAATCCATCCCCACTGCCATAGGGAATTGTTCTGTGGTTCCTCAGCCAGGAGTCACCTCCATCTCATGGATGCTTCTTCTGTGGCTTCGGCTGGATTTTGCTTTGGGTTTCCACAATGCCCCATGGCCACGAGCTGCACCCAAGCTGCAAGCCCTGGCCTCAAACCCTGCCAGGGTTTTCACCCCAAGCCTCAAGCCTTCACCCCATCCTGCTGCCGACCTCCTGCACAGCCCAGACCCATCCACAGGCCTGGGGACCAGGAATGGCGAGGAAGCTCCCTGTGCCTGGCTGGCTGCGGCGCAGCATATGTGCTGGGATCTGCTCCCTGCCTGCTGTTTATCCGCTTCCTTCAAGTTAACTTATGTTTCCATCGCTGCCCATCTGTCTCCTTCTCTTCCTCTCTTCTTTCCACTCCTTCCGTGCTGGCAGGCGCCGCCGGAGCGCGGGGTCCCCATCCCCAGCAGCTCCGGGTGACCCTGGGGAGTGACGGGCATTTTGCTTCCCTCCACGTCTCCTATATTCCTGCAGGGCACTTTCTGGGGGGATCCCGGTGTGGAGGCATCCAAGGCTGAGCTCTGGCAGTTCCTTCCATCCACCATTAAATCCAGGAGGAATTCCGTCTGGAGGATCCCCTTCATCCGTTAAACCTGTGTCGGTGGTGGCAGCTCCCTCTCAGCCTTTCATTCCCTCCCGTCCTCCCTCTTCCTCAGCTCTTTCCACTCCCCAGGCTCAGCGACGTCGCTCCCATCCATCCTGCGCCGAATTTGCTCTTCAGATGTCTGCGCCTTCCCAGCTCGCGGGAGGGAAGCCCGGCCCCGCTCCCACCCGGAGCCCAGCTATTAGGGATACCCAGGCTTCTTCGGGAAACACAAAGGCATCGAGAGCCGGAGCCAACATGCACCTGCTTTTCTTGCTGCTTCAGAAAGCCCTTGTGGCTGCTGCCTCCCACTTCTCCAGCTTTTATTTATAGTCTGTCTTGCTCGCGCTGGGGATTTTTTCTTTCTTTCTTTCCCTCTCCCTGGTGCAGCTGAGCTGCTGAACTCGTAGCGCTGCGGCGAGGCTTCTCCCTTGGCTCGGCTGCACGGCCATGGAAGAGGGACCAGGAAAGAGATTGGATCCCCACAGGAGCATCCCAGAGCCTCGTCACCGTGCTCTTCGGCAGCGCTGGTCACCCCTGTGGGTGGTCGGGGGGGGTTGTGCACAAGGTCACTGCTGCTGGCCGTGACCCACATTTGCAGCTCTGCTGGGTGCTGTGGGCACGAGTGGCATCGTCCTCGCTGTGGCACCAGGCTCTCGGGGCCCCTGCAAAGGACAGACCAGGCCCTGAGGAGGGACATCCCTCCGGCTGTCTGTGCTGCTTGTCACATCAGTTTGGTGACACCAGTCACTTGCCTGCTGGGAACTGGGCTGAGACCCAGCAAACTCGTGCCACCCAAGGCCCTTCAGGGAGTTGCTGAAGGCAGAGATGAGGCTGGTGTTTGTCTCTTTGCCAGCACTGTCCCCTCCCCAGGCAGGATGTCCCTGTGCCCAGGGATGTGCAGAGGAGCCCTCAGCCAGGGGACACCAGCGTCACCCACCCTGTCTGGCAGCATTGTCAGTGCTGTATGAAGACTGGGGGCTGGCTGGGACCCAGTGCACCAGCCAGTGCTGTTCCATGTGGGACACTGGCAGCTGGCCATGTCCCACAGGGAAGCCACCGAGGGCTGTAGAGGGTCACTGAAAGCCAGGCTCCACTCCCTTGTGCAAAACTACGACGCTCACCACGGCCACCATCTCCACTCCTCCTGGGGAGGAGGTGGCCAAGGGGACACGGCATGGAGAAGGGAGGGGAGAGGGGGCTGAGGACCGAAATAACCGCAAAAATTACAAAATAAAATCCAATCACAAGGCGAGAGGCTCGCCATCTGCCGCGTGGGTGCCAGAGCAGGAGCCACCCGCCAGCCCTGCGCCGCTGCCGCAGCCCGGGCACCGCCGGTGCCAAGTGACTCAGCAGCAGGAGGGGAGGATGCTCTGGGGACTCTCCGGGCTTGACCCCCTCACCCCAAAACGTGCCCCGGGGGGAAAGCCAGGGGTGAAACCCCGACCCCACGGACAGCTGCTGGCAGGAGTTTTGGGCAACCCATGGCCGCTGGGGTCAAACCCTTCACACCTCGGTGTTTCCTCGGGAAGGAGGAAAATCCAGGTGGCAGCGGAGACACCTTTGTTCCACGGGAGCCACGTTTCCATGGCACCCAGTGGGGATGTGGGGATGTGCTTCTCCACGGACCTGATGCCCCGTGGGGTCCGGCAGCCCGGCGATGGGAGCTCGGGGTGCTCCTCCACCACGGGCACGCCAAACCAGGGCACCCAACCAGCGGTGCCCGGGCAGAGGGTGCTGCCCAGGTGACCCCAGATGGGCACAGATGCCACGACATCACAGGCAGAGGTGGCACCGCGTGTGACGTGTAAGCACCGAGTGCCACCCCCGAGGTTTCGTCCGCGGGACGCCGCCGCACCGGGGCTGTGCCAGGAGCACCGCGTTCCCGGCTGACGCCGTGTTCCCAGCTAACGCCGTATTCCCAGCTAACTCCGTGTTCCCGACTAACGCCGTGTTCCCGGCTAATGTGGTGCCGGCGCGGGAGACAAAAGCGGCATTACTCACTGCCGGGGAGGAGCGGCTCAGAGCATTACTCAGCCCCGCCAGCAACTGGGTCTATTCTTTGTGCATCAGCCTGGGGGACCGGGGAGGAGGAGGAGGGTAGGGGATGGGGGACTCATTTTTCCTAGGGAGCAATGACCGCCCACTCCCCTGCAGCCCCCTCCTTCCCCCGGTGTCACTGGAGGGACGTCAGCCGGGGGGGATGCTCGGGCGGGGGCTGTGCCAGCGCTGGTGCCTCCGATTCTCCATGCGCCGCTTCCTCAGGGCTAATTGGAGGTGATTGATCCAAGGAGGAGGTGGAGCAGGCTCGTGTGACCGCGGGTCGTGACCTCCTGCACTCCTCTCCTCCAGGTATCTCCAGATGGCTGGGAAAGGCTGTTCCCAAGCCCCCCAGATGTGGAGCACAGCTGGGGGTTTTGCTGGAGTGTCTGGTGGATCCGGGCACAGCTCCATGCAGGCACTGGCATCATGCTGGTGTGGAATTTTCTGGTGTGGAATTTTCTGGTGAGCCAGGTGCACACATTGCCCCGCTGCTGAGGAGGGTAGTGAACACATTGGCCCCTTCCTGGTGAGCGGGGTTCACACCTGGCTTAGAGGATTTTTTAAGGAGCTCTTGGTGAGGTTGATGCTGGGATGGATGGATGGATGGATGGATGGATGGATGGATGGATGGATGGATGGATGGATGGAGGCACTAATGGAAGAGCACTGGAGAGGGGAGGTCGGGGTGTGGGATGAGCCGCTGGCAGATTTTTAGCCATGGATGCTGCTTCTTAATGGAGGAAAATAGTCAATGTGGGCTGAAGGGGGGAAGAGGATTGTAAGTGGGGGAGGACATCGCTGCCCTGGGTTGGGAGCATTGGCATTCCCATGGATGAGGGGAATGAAAGGGGACAGCGTTCCAAAGGCATGGCCATGAACGGGAGCAGAATGTGGGGTGGGGAACAACAGGGCAGGGCAGGGCCAACAACTTCCTGATGGGAAGCACCTGGAGCCTCCCAAACCCGGGGGAACCACAGCTGTAGAACATGAAGCTTTAAATAGGGGAGGGGAAGCCCTTCTAGCCTTCCAGCTTCTCTGCCCTGGCTCCTGCCCGTTTTGGTGACCCTGTGGCTCTCAGGTACTGGCTGGGTTGTGTGGTGGGGGTGCTCGATGCAAGAGGATGTCCCCTCCCCTGGGAAACCACCCTTGGTGTGTGCACTGGGACAGGGAGAGTTGGCAGCATCCCACCCGCAGCAGGACCTGGATTTCAGTGTGTGAGGTGGTTCAGGTGGGGATTCTGCTTTGAGCTCCAGGGCATGCAGCTTGGAGGGCTCTGGGCATGGAGTGGCTGCTCCGGTCTGTTAGGGGAGTTCTGCTTCTCCATGGCTTTGTTATAGGCAGGAAAACAAGCTGGTGTTGCTCAATATGCAGGGAAATAGCTTCTTACTCAGTTCCCAGACACAAAGGGTAATTTTGGGCTGGACCAGACCTTTTCTGGCTGGTTCTGTGTTGCAGCTCCTGCTCATGTCTGTGCACAGGGTCTGTGCAGAGCCCTGGCAGCCGTGTGTGTTTCCACGTGGCTTTGCAGGCACTAATGAACGTCCCCCGTGCTGTGCTCCCCGCTCCCAGGGAGGAAAACCTCGCTATCCAGGGAGATGGATGCGGTGGCCTCTTCCCAGATGCCCCGTGGCAGAGCCAGGCTCTTGGTCTCGATACCTGGGTTACAGAGGTGCCTGGGGAGATGTTTTTGTTCCAAAATCAGTGGTGAATTTAGGGGATTCGAGTCCCACCACCCTGCTGCAGCACCCCTGGGGGTCTCCTTGTTCTCTACATCCCTCATTTTGCTCCTGAAAATGCATCCTCAAGCCTCCACAAAGCAATTAAAACTGCAGCTACCCATAAAAATTAATTGTGCCGTGCAATGCTGCTCTCTGGCCAATGAGCTTGTCCCCACCTGACCCTGGCGGGGGGACCCCATCTTATTGGAGCCCCTCCGAGGGGGGGGACTGGGTACCTCTGCATGTGGTTGCCCCAGCAACTGTCAGTCTCATGCAGCATCCATCACACCCAACATTTCAGAGCCGTTATCGCGCCTCGGATGCCGCGGTGATGGAGCGGTGCCGGGGGATAAGCGTCACCCCCTTCACCTCGCTCTTTATCTCGCAGTGGTCATAAATATCTGCTGGCTCCTTCATGTTCCCCTGCTCTAATCCCCTTCCAGTGCTGCTCACGGGAGGAGCTACCCGAGCAGAGACCTGTGTCCGTAGGAGACTCGGCAGAAAACCAATTAGGAGTTTCCGAAGCGCGGTGTCGTTAATTGCCTCTATCCTTGCAAATTAATAACGCGTCGAGGCCATTGTTTGACTCTGCCTGTGCGTGCGTGGCCTCAGGTGCGGCCCAGGAATGCTGGAGGGAGTCTGAGGGATGGGAAGAGTTTTGGGGGTGATGGGTAGAGGGGAACTGTGGGTGGTGGAGCCAAGAGCACGGCTCATGGGTGCCCAGATGCTCTTCCTGCTCCTTGTCCCGTGTGTCCTCGTAGGGCAGAAAGTGCTCTGAAAACTGTCCCAGATCTTTCCTCTACCCATTTTTTCCCTGCCTTTATCCTGCTTTCCCTGTCCCCTAACATTTAACCTGGCTCGTGCTGGGGGATTCCTGCTCCTTTTGTGAGCCTGCACCGTCCTTGATCTGTTACTTTGCATCATTTAAGGATTTAATTTTAATGGCAAAAATATGTTGTTAAAATAGGGCTGACTTTTTTAATGCTGCCTAGAACTAAGCAGGTTCTGAGGGTCACAGCTGCAGGTGTCTGGGGCTGGGCTGGTTTATCCCAGGAATGCTCGGTTCTCCTTAATTAATTCGTAAGGCCTTCTCTCATGTTTTTACACAAAACACCACGGTTTTGGCTCACAGCATCCCTCCCGAAGGGAAGCCCAGCGTGGGGCTGTGGAAGACACCCGCCCAGCTTGGAGTGCTGTCCTCATCCAAGGTTTTGCAGGGGAAGCCTGGAATAAGCGTGAATCAGCCATTCTCTGAGCATAAAGCAGAGTGAGCTCCAGCATCCCCCCCCGGGGGCTGCCTGGGATGGCTCCCTGCCCGCTGCAGGCAGCTTTTCCTGCAGGGAATGCATAATTTCCTTGGACCCCCTCAGGCAACCAGCTGGGAATCTTCAGATTCCCCAGTTCCGATGACAGTGTGGGGAGTTTGGGAGCAGCGTCTCCTGCCCTGTCTCGCCGCTCTGGGGATAAAAGGCAGGTGACAGTCGCGGATGTTTTGAAGGAGGAAATCACGTAGGGCAGCGCTGCTGCAGGGAGGGAATTGCCGGCCCCATTCCCAAAGGATGCCCAGGCTCTGTGAGGCTTTCCCAGCTGACCACGGATATGTTGGTCCTTTCCCTGCCGTGGCTTGCCCTCCAGTGGGACTAGCCCCAGGGATCAGAGCGCTGCTGGTGGGTCCCTGCAGGTGTTTTCCTGCATCCCTGGCTTTAGGTTGCAGGGATGCTCTGGCTGTGCCTGGAGCTGCATCTCCTTGTCAGTGCCTCAAAGGATGCTCATATATTCAAATGCTTTTACATCTCGGCGAGGCTTTGAGGAGCTGAGGCTCTGCACTTGTTCCCAGGGAAATAAATAAACAAATCAAATCATCTGCTGGATTTTCTTGCTCCCGTTTTGCTGGTGAGGAGTCAGGCCAGGGTGGGAGAGGGAAAAGCAGATGGTGTGGGGGGAAGGAGCACATGGGAGTGGGGTGGTCAGAGGAGGGTTCTTGCCGTCTGGGCATCTCCTGGTGAGATCCCAGCACATGGAGTGAGAGCCCGGGGGCCTGAGCGATGCCCCTGCAGAGGCTGTGCTGCCTCGCAAAGCCTCGTGCAAGGCCACCGTGTCCTTGTCAGCGGGGGTGACGCAGGTACGTGTGGCTGCTGCTCTTCCCGTGGCTCCGAGCTCCGTGTCACCTTCCCCGCCGCGCTGCCGGGAGCCGCGGCCGTGCAGCCGCCGAGCGGTGACCGGAGCGGTGCCGGCGGAGCCGCAGCACAGCAGGGAACCGGCATTTATTTGCTGCGACAGCTTTGCAACAGATTCCTTGGCGGAGCTAACTGCAATCCTAAACTGTCGGACGGCTCCTTTTTCCAGCCTGGGAGTGTGAGAAACAAATTTGTTTGGGTTATAAAAACATATTAAAAAGCAACACATTTTGTTTTGCAATATACATAGTTCTTCATGCCAATTTTTTTTTTTTTTCTTAATGACTGCCATTCTAATCCCTTCCAGACAAAGACGTTTCTTAATAACTTTTTGTGGAGGTAATTGCTGGGGAGCCGTTTCAAAGTGGCAGGCAGGGAGCTGTGGGTTGCACAGCTGCAAGTGATGGCTGTGCATTGCTCAGGTACGGAGGGAGGAAGGATCAAAAAAGGCTCTTGGGTGTCTCTAGCTTTGAAAATATTCCATACCTGGTGAAGCCTGACACCAGGATGTCTGGAACAACACAGGAAAGTGGCTTTTTGCTAATCATATGTGTCCAGATGGTTGGCATCTTGATGTTCATGTGCTCTGTAGTTCTCGAGTGGTTCACTGGCTGCTTGGCTCTTCCCAGATCCTGGGTTTGGAGTGTCTGGCTCTGAGGAGCATCTTCTCAGTACCAGCAGTTTCCTCTCCCCCTGGACCAGGGGTTAGTAACCTCCTGATTGGCATCTGGGTAACATTCAGGATGAGCTCAATTCAGCAATGAGTTTCCCTGGTAGCAACAACATGTTAGGGACCCTTGGGAGATGCAGGTGGGTTTGGATCCCAAACCACTTGGGGTCCATCAGCTCCTCATCCGTGGGCTGATGATTGTGATCCATCCTGGGGTCTCTCCAAATCTCCTTTGGAAATGAGTGGCTCCAGACTTGTTTGTCCAAGTCGGTGTCAGCTGCTCTTCAAATCAAGGCAAATGCCTGTGGGTTATTTTTAAAAAAATGGCACTGTTTGATGTGTAATTAAAATGCTCCATTTAATTAGACAAATACCAAAGAACCTTCAGAAACATGACTATTTTTCTATATTTACTCCCCTTTTTGTTTTCTTGGTGACTGGAGTTCCAATTAAAAACAACCTCCCCTATTAAACTGTTGGCTCTTAAACCCAGGAACTAAAAATCCAGCAAGACCACCGAGCTGCCCTCCCTACCCCACATCTTTACCTTGGGCTGCTGCCTCTGCGTTGCTTTGCTCCCTGAGAGCTTCTCGAGGCACTTGCTGGAGCTGGTGGTACTTGGTTTTGGCTTTGCTCCATCATTTCTCCTCCCTTGTGCTAAAAACGTGCTGCCTTTGGGCAGAAATATGCCCAGAGCAGCCCGATTAGGATGGAGGGATGGGTCCCTATGGGGATGGGAAGGCATTTACAGCAGGTTTTCTCCCACCCCATTAGTTTGGGGAGCCTTTGGAGGTGGTTTCATCCCAAAAAGCCCTTCTTGATGTGCCTCCAGCTGGGAGCTGACGCTTGCTGTGGCGGGGCTGGGGGGAACAGCTTGCTTCCACTCCAAACATGTCTGTGCCATCCATGTGTTTGCAGTATAGGAACAATAGCCGGCCTGCCAAGCTAAACACGAGCTGTTCCCGAAGTTATTGGCATTTTGCTTTCTGCCAAGGGTCTGGAGAGGAGGCGGGTAAGCAGCCATCAGCTCCGAGCTGCGGCTCGGAGTTGGGGGAGGGGCTGTGAAGGAAACCCCTTCCGATCATCCGGGTTGAGGCAGCATCAGCAGCTGTGGCTTTGTGCTTGTCCTCGGGGAAACTGAGGCACGGGCCCTCGGTTTGTATGCGCTGGGCACCCCCAGGGGCACCTCCCTGCTCTGCTTTGCCCCAGCTGCCGAGCTCACCTCCGCCGGCACTGCGCCTGCTCCCAGCTCTGTTTAACGGGGAGGTAATTTCCCAGAGGTGCCTGAAGTTGCCTTAATGCGAGCTGTCAAAATGATGTACAGCCGTGCCGGGCTGCCTCGCTCCCCCTGCCTCTCCGGTGACAATTTTGTCAAAGATCCTTTCTGAGATGCTGCTTTGACGGGGTGCTAATGGCTCCTTCCTCATCAGGCACTCGTGATGTCCCCAAACGTGCCAAGGGGAAGCTGCTGCTTTCTGTGATAATTAAGAAAAATGATAATAACAGGTTTAAAGGAGAGCAGCTGGGGGTCAGTGCCGCTGGGTTTGTTGGCAGCTCGGTGATGCTCACAGCCTGCAAAGGCCAGAGGTAGCATCTCCTCCAGGTTTTTGGAAGCCTTTGGCATCACGAGTGGCACCTCCGAGGGTTTGCTGGGGGCACGGGCAGCCCCCAGAAATTGGGAGCTGGCTCAGCTCATCTTAATAACATGAGAGGTTAAAAATAAAAATCAATAAATACCAGATTATTGAGATAGGATTAATATCAATTTTAAACACCCCCCAACATCAATAATGACCCAGCGTAGCCTAATGAGATTGGGAGCCTCAGCAATCAAGGCAGAGGATTAGGGATGATCAGAATAAATCCCAAATGATGAGGGACGTTGCCAAAGCCTATCCTTGGAAGACCCCACTGGCATGGACCTGATCCTGGGGGATGCTTGGGGCTGACTTTGCTTGACCTAAGGCTGGGTGATCTGACCTGGAGTGGGTTTAGGCACAGGCTGCAGCTCTTGGTGCCCGCTTGGGTGTTGGGGCCCAAACTCTGTGACACCTCACTCTTGCACACCATGGTCAAATGCCACCTGTCCAGCAGCATCCTGTGGGTTCCCACCTCCACCACTTATGCCTCAGACTCCAAGCCTAGATCAGGACACTGGGACACTTGGACACTGCCTAAAACCCGTTTGCCCACAGCCCTTGGATAGCCCCAACCATCTTCTCCCACAGCCACCCATGGTCTCCAGCTGTGCTCTCCCTTCCCAGTTCCCAGCTTAATCCCCATGCGTGTTTTTAATGCCTCTGCATGTCTCTAAGCTCCTCTATAGCCAGAAGCCAAATGCTCCTTGTAGGATTCAGATGTCTCCCCTGTGGATTAGATGGGATGGCTGCAAATTCCTTGTAATTTGCTCACACGGGGTCTATTATCTGCTCCTGGGAGGCATGGGAGGAGGGGGCTCGGGGGTGGCCCTCCTCTGTTTCCCATCTGTGTAACGCTGGGCCAGGGGGGATTTTAGCCAGTGATCCCTTGTCGGGGCTGTGATTCAATTATTCCCCACACCAGCCTTGCTGGTGCCTACTGGGCAGCACTGGAATTTGTTCCTTGTGTGGTGGGATGGAGGATGGCCCATCCCAGTGCCAGGCAGGGCTGGATTGTGACCGCCCCGTTCTGTGCAGGGCAGGACTAGAGCATCCCTAGCCCACACATGGCTGGACCAGAGCATCCTTGTCCCATTCAAGGCTGCACCAGAGCATCCCCATCCCACTCAGGGCTGCCCCTCTGAGCTCTCCCCCTTCCCGGGTTAGCTGGTCCATCAGCTGCCCACGCTATTAAATATCACTGCTGCTTAATTCAGGTGACTGGGATGCAGGGATGCGGGCTGGATTTGCTGATTCAGCAGGCCAAGGGAAAATCCTTTCTTTTATGGAAAAAGGGTGGGAGCTGGGCAGAAGCAGGGAAGATTTTGGGAGGGAAGTCCTTTCCTGCCAGGGATTTCTGGCCCATCAGGGCCGCGTGCTCCAGGAGTTTGATCCCTACTGTTGGTTGTCTCGTGTCCAGCAGCTGGAGAACAACTGAGTTGGTGCTTTCAGGTTCTCGAAGGTGTTTGCCCTATCCTTATGGATGCAGGGATGGAGAGCATCAAGTGAGGGCATCCCTGTGCCTCCCACATCTCGCCATGCGTGGTGGCATCCCCCCCTCGAGGCTGCCGCCGCCTTCCCGGGGCGGGGAGCCCGGATTTGTCTTTCTAATGCCTCAGTCAATGGCATCGATTGGGCTGGAGCAAAGGATCGATCGTAATTTGGTCGGAGGGCCCCGGCGCCGGGTGCGAGAGGAGTAATTAGAGCAGCAGAGGCGGCACGGGCCGGCTGCCGGGAGGTCGGGGCGGCCGCCGGAGCCCATCGCCTGGGGAGGGAGGGACGGACAGGAAGGGCGAGGGGCTCCCGCTCCTCCAGCAGCCGGGATGCCCTTCCTGGCGCCCAAACCCCCACCCCAGGCTGGCAGGAAGAGGGGAGTTTGCACTACGAAGGGATGGATGCTGAAGCTGCGTTTTGCAAACGTGTTTTCCCTCTCCACTGGAGCAGCCCCTCCAGCCCCAGAGAGCATTTTTTTCCCAAACTGGGCGGAGGTTGGGTGCTGGGAGGTGCCTGCAGAGGAGGGAACACACTGCTCTCCCCAAGGAGCGAGCGATGGGGGATCCTGGCGGGAGCTGGGTCTTATTACAGGTGGGCAAAAATGGGAGAAATTTCGCTGCAGCCCAAGGGAACGGCACCAGAGCCCTGAGCTGCAGTGCTGAAGCTTTCCCGGCTCTCCCTTGCCCTTCCAGCCTGCACCTCGCTGGCAAATCCCACCCACACGGCTGGAGCCTGCTGCTTTCCCCAGCCCTGCCTTCGCAGGGGGCTGCGGTGAAACAGACTTTCTCCTCTTCCCCAGCAAGAATTACAGACCATCTGGATTTCAGAGGCAGCTGCTTTAATCGGGAGCTGTTCCTTGCAGCGGGAAAGGAGGGGGCTCGTGTCTGACAGACACCCCCAGCTTTGTCCTCCCGTGCTGTCCATGGCGATGCTGGGGAACCACATCCCAACCGGGCCTGGGGGATGTCTGCACAAAGCTGGGCTTGGGAGCATCCCTGGGGTGGTTCCCAGAGTTGGGTGGGTGGAAAGGAAGGCAGAGGAGGATGTAAACTTGGGGAAAAGGTCAGGCATGCTATAAATAAGTGGCATCCGGGGAAAGAAATGTCAGTGTGCGGCAGTAGCGACACACCAGTGCCCGAGATTGGGAGGGAAGTGTTGTTGTCTGTGGAGGGAAATGTTGTTGTCTGGGGGACCAAATCCATGGGAATTGGGGCTGGGATGAGAGGGGAGGGGGCTCTCCCTGAATTTGGTGGGTCAAAGCGTGGCTGTCATGCTGCCCAGGTTGTTATTGGGGGTGCTCATGCACCCAGGTGGGACTGGGGCACACATCAGCCACAAGTCTCCCAGGTTCTCAGGAAACTTGGAAAGTTGTCCTGCTGCTGTCTGACAGGGAAAACAGGCTGGGGCTGAGGCTTGCCAGCTGCTTCGCTCTCAGGACCATCCTCAGTGAAGGCAGAGAGAGATGGGGGAGAGTTTTCATGGTCCTCCTGCCCAAGCTGGGAGCTCGTGGGTCAGGAGGATGTTGCAGGAGTGGGCGAGCACCCCGGGGCGGGGGTTATTTTTTGGAATGGGGGAGCAAAGCAAGGTGCTGTGCTACCCATGCCCACAGCCAGCTTCAGGGTATTCCCTGGAGCTGTACCGGCCTTCCAGGGGAGCGAGGCGTGTTCCTGGGGACTGATTGCACATTTGTCCCCAAAGTGGTCTGACTCGCTGCCGAGTCATCTTCCCGCAGCCCTGTGAATGCAGGCCTGATTGCTGCCTGGCAGGGAGGGAGCCCGGGGAGGTGGAAGCTGACTGGGAGCCAAGCCCAGCTGCGGGAAGCAATGCCGACAGCCGCTGCTCCCGGGCCGGGCTGGCTCGCCAGGCTGGTTTCAGTGGCAGCTGAGCACTGGCCAACTCGTCTCGCTGGTTTGTGCCCATCTCGATTGAAGGGATGGTTTGGGGAGCTGTGTGTCCCGGTGGTGCAGGACCCCCATGTCCCCAGGAGAGCCCTGGGGGGCTGTCACCTCTCCCTGTGTCCCTTGGGAGTGCCATGGCAGTAAGGGGTGACCGGCGGGGGTCCCTGGACCCGCAGGCTGGTGCCACTGTGTTTGTGGTTTCTGGATAGGGATTTTCTCCCCATGGCTGGCTGCACTGTCACCTGCTCACTGCACCTTCATCCCAGGGCCTCTCCTGGTCCAGGGAGGATTTGGGGAGGTTGTGGTGATGCCATGAGCTTGGGGGCACAGGGTGCTGAGCTGGGACCCTCCAAAGCCACCCGTCTTGAGCACAGTGTCTCTTTCAGCCCTTCATTGTGGCATCTGGGCTGTGGCTGGAGTGGACATATGGAAGGGCCAGAGCCTCTTTTTGCTGTGCCTGGCCTCCTGTGCAGGAGCAGACAGCTTGGAGGGCTGTGGCCTCGGGCAATCCTGTTACAGGTTGTCAGGCTGTTGTTTGCGGGAGGTGAGGATTTTCCCACCTGCTGTGGGGCAGGGAGCAGCCGGAGGGGGGCTGGGGCTGGAGGGACATGGGGGGGTTCCCCGAGAGGTTGGACTCTGCTTCCCCCACCCCTGATGTTTCCCGATTTTGGGGTATACCTGGTATGGCCATGGGGAAAGTGATCCAGCAAGGGATGGTCTCTGGCTGTTGGGTTCTCAGGGGCCACCCTGAGCCCCCCCACCCAAGATGATCACTTTGAGGGAGGAGAAGAGCAGTAACTGGTGCAGCCTGGGCAGGGAGGTTCGAGGCTGCAGACCCTGCAGCCATCATCATCCCTTGAACAAAGGCGGCTCTGAGCCTCTCCTGCCTCTTGGCACTGCACAAGAGATCCCTTCTCTCCGGCAGCAAAAGCCTTTTCCAAGCCTGGCCCCCCTCCTCGGGAGGGCTGCAATGCTCTTCACTGCCCTCGGCCAGCCCAGCCTGGCACCTGCCTGCCTGTCCCCTTCCTGGGCTGCTCTGGGGTCCAGCCGGGGAGGGGACCCCGCCAGCCTTGTCCCCTCCTGCAGCAGGGCCAGCACGTGTTGGTGAGATTTGGGGACTGGATGCAGAGGGTCCCGGTGCTCCCTGCCTGGCACCAACAAAACTCCAGGCGGGAGCAGGGCTTGGGGATGTGCTGTGTGCGTGGGGGTGACAAGCAGCCCCCCCGGTTAGGGTGGGGCTGGGGTGGGCTCTGGCCGCGGACATCGGGGTGCCCGACACGGCAGCAGCAGAGAACAGGGAAAGGAGAGGAGCTCCTGCGCCGGTAATTACGGACGAGGTTGATGCCACATGATCCGGGGACGTCAGCAGAGCGTGTCACAGCTGATGACACGCTGCATGTGCAGAGGCTGAAGAGGATGCCAGGGTGAGAGGTTGGAGCCCTGCGTGTGCCCTGCAGTGCTGAGCCAGCCTGGCCCCCCGACCTTCACTGCGTCACCTCTCCTCCCCAGCCTGCCAGGGCACCTCTGAGGTGGCCCAGCCTTGTCCCGCTCCCTCCGGGAGCTCAGCTGTCCGGCATGGCCGGATCCCCGTGCCTCAGTTTCCCCCCATGCAGGGAGCTGAGCAGCTACCGTGGCTCCGTGCCCGCCCCAGCAAGGAGAGCGGCACGCTCCTGGCTTTTCGGGGATGTTCTCGGGGAAGCCAAGGCAGAGTGTGGTTACTCATGGCGATGACAGTGCCGATGACAAGTGCCGCAGCCCCCAGGAGCACGTGCTGTGCCTGTGCTCCCGCGCAGGGAGGTGTGTTCCCGGTGCCAGAGAGCCCCAGTGAGTAATGGGGTGGGCGGCAGTGCTGGGGTGCCGTGGGGGGTGGGAGCGGCAGCGTGGTGCTGCAGGGAACGCTCTGTCATCCTTTTAGGATGGAGGGCCGACCCCCAGCAGCCCCAGGAGTGCTGGGAGGGACGTGTCCCACCACGGGGCAGTAGGATGGGGGGGCTACACCACCAGTGTGGGGGCAACCTGCCTTGTGTGAAAGGTGAGATGGGTCCCTGGGGAGCTCAGCAGTGTCCTGCTGCCCCTTGCTTGGGGGAGCAAACACCAGGTCACGGTAGCTGCTGTGGGTCTGGGGACTCCAACCCCACCTTGGCTGTATCTGCCCCAGCCAATACCCCACGGAGCAGCACAGCAAGGCTTCCCCTGGCTGGTGTTGGGACAAGGATGCTCCACGCCGTGGAAAGACATGTTTTGGCTGGAGAAGCAGGTGATGAGATAAGGATGGGGTATCGCGTTACCACAGTCGGATCTTTCTTTGAGGTTAACAAGACAAGACAGACAATCGCTGCTGCTTGATCCAGGGAGTGCTGTGTGAGTGAGTCTATTAGTGGGCTGATGAGTAATTAGCTCCGTTGTAGACCTGCTAACGGGAGGAGAAAGTTGTTACCGTGACTCAACTGACCCCTCTTCACACAAGTTTAGTGTGTCTTTTCTGAAATACCACAGGTGGATTATTCCACGACTTGGATGTGCAGCCAGGAAGGCATGGCAGGATATTCCTTCTGGTTTGCCAGCTGGAGTCACGCGTTGGTGATGAGCCACCAGTGAGGGGAGAGGGGACGAGGAGGGAACGAGCCTAACCCCAGCTGGGTGTGAGTCGAGTCCATCTGCCTGCTCGTCCTTTGAGGGGGCTTGTTTTGGTTTTTCCAAAGAGCAGGCTCGCTGTGCACGCAGCGACGCTGCAGGCTGGCTCAGCACTTCCATGCTCGGCTCCCGAGTTCTCAGTGCTCCTGCGGGCCCCTGCCCTGCTGCTCTTCCTCGCTGAGGTGGCAGGGATGGGGTGGGCTCTCCTGGTCCCCGCACAGAGAGGGGAGGAGGTGACAGCTGGGCCATGTGGGATGCTGTGAGACACCAAGTCCCACTTTTGGAATGTGGGCCGTTCCCTCCAAAGTACAGGAGGCAGCTCTCCCGGGAGATCAGGTGTTGTGAGACTCGTGACTCCACCATGCAAATGCTGGAGGCTGTGAATAATCATGTACTTGTGCAGGGAGACTCAGCCCTGCGTGGGTTGGAGCATCCCTCGGCCAGGTGGGAAGCAGCTGGGTCCAGATTCCTGCTTTCCTGGACTGGTCACCAGCAGTGAGGAGTCAGAAGGAGACAGGCAGTAATCCATACCCTGGCAAGTCCTGTTTTAAAGTCAGCCCCTCTCCAGTGTCGAGTCTTTTTGCTGCCCCATATGAGGTCTGATCCAGAACCTTGCTGCTCCAAGTGCTGGAATTCCCCGAGTTTCCAGCCTGGGTTGTAGCTCATTTCCACTTTTCTTGTGCCACTTCTCAACCCAAAACCTCTGTCCCTGATCCTGAGAGCCAAGTCCCAGGGAGATGGCAGCAGGGCTCAGCCAGGGCTGCGTCTCTCCCAGATGAATGTGTGTGATGGAGAGAGCTGCATCCCCCAGGTCTCTGGTGCTAATCTGAGAACTCCTGCCTCATCTGTCAGAGCAGTTTTCTTTAAAAAAGCAAAGACATTTTTATCCCTCTTGTCAGGCAGAGCAGTGAATTTATCACTGGGCAGTTGTCAATGACTCAGCTGGGCACGGTGGGCTCTGCTGGCCGTGGCTGTGCGGAGGGCAAGGGCATCCCTGGGTCAGCAGCACAACACGCAGGTACGGCTCAGGCCAGCAGAACGCTGCTGCCAGAGCCGCTCCAGCTGGGAATGGGAAGGGCTCACCTGTGGGGCAGGAAGGTGCCGACTCCAGGGTGACCTGCATCCCATGGGAGCCGCAGTGCTGTGCCCTGCGGAGATGGGGACAAGACATTTGTGTGGGTCTGGGGGCTGTGCGGCTGACTTGGTTCCAGCTCATCCCCTGGCAGCTCCTGTCTGGGCATGGAGGGCTGCCCACCTGCCTCCCACGTGCTGGGCAGGAGGTGCCCATGGCCAGGGACCTTGCCTTGCTCCTTGCCTTGCCACTGCTTCCTTCACCTGCTGCCGGCTCTGCCACCACTGACTGACGTGCAAGTACAAGGAGTGCCCTGCTCATGTAAATAAGCCCGGCTATAAATAGAGAGGGAGAGAAGTGTGAAAACAGTGGGGAATGGATTTCATGAAGCCAGCAAATTAGTCTGGAGAAACAAGGGTGTGAACTGACAGCCATGCTCCAACCCAAGCCCATGTTTCCAGTTTCTTGAGCAATGTTGGTGGGGCCCCTGTGCTGGGCTCGGCTTGGGGATGCACACACTGGGATCAGGGCTGGATCCCTCCATCCACCATGGGCTCCTGATGCTTGTTGGGTTGGGCTGTATTACCACAGGTGCCATCAATGCCCGTAATTATTTTTTTCTTCCCTCTTTGAAATTGTGGCAAAATCCCAGGTAAAGACATGGAGATGATCTGACTGGTGACAGGGACTCCAGCTAGACCAGAACACATCTTCTCTGTCTGGCTGGGCGAGGGCAGATGGAGCTCTGCCAGCATTGGGCTTGCTGCTTTGCAGGCGATGAGTGATGGCTGGGATTTTTTGGGTGCTTTGAAGGTGGCAGGACCGGCATGGGGAGGGTGCTGGCCAAGGGGCTCTGCCCTCCTGGCCACTCCAAACCAAACTTTCAGGAAATAGGAGAGTAGCTTGGAGAGGAGAACTGCCCCAGCACACACAAGGGTCAGCCCTGGCTGTGCCAACCCCCCGTGCAGATCTGCAAGCTTTCACTTCAGGCCTCAGCACTAGGAGCTGAGTCAGGCTTTTATGAGGTCTTGGAATTTGCTAGGGAAGCAAACTGCCCGGGAGCTCGCGTGAGCCGTGGCTGGGCCGGGGGATGCTCTCGCCTCCTGCCCAGGGCTGTGCCAACATCTGATCCTCCGGGAATGTAATTCCGGGCAGAAGGTGTGGGTTGTTTCTCCAACTCCCACATCCTCTGCAAGAGCTGGGGTTTTTTTTTGCTTCTTTCCTGAACGTGCATGGGAAGAGATGGGAAGCCCAGCAGCTGCTCAGGCCTCTTCCCAGATACTCTCCCAATGGGCAAGGGGAAGGCTGAATGCTGGGGACAAAATGTTGTGTCCCCCTCTCCATGCAAGCCCATCCCCTCCCGGGCTGGCTGTCATCTAGGAGAAGTTCAGTGGCCCGTTTTCCATGGCGGGCACGCTCCTGGGGGAGCCAGCCCGGCTGTTTGCCCATCTGGCATTGCCAGGTCTTTGCAGGGAGGGTGGGTGGGCTGAGACGGGGGAGCACAGAGTCGCTTCCTGCTTTCCGCCCATTTTCCATTGAAATGGACCCCAATTCTCTCTTGTCAAGTGGGCTGTGCCCAGCAGGGGACAAAGGGCAACATGGAGCTGTCACAGTGGGCAAGTGGCGTGCAGCAGGAGCAGGGGAGGTGGTGCAGAGTGGCAGGAGGAGGTGGTACAGCTGGGGCAAGAGGTGACAGTGGCACTGAGGCAGTGCCAGGTGAATGTGACACCAAGCTGTGATGGTGATAAAGAGGTGACAGAGCCGTGCAGGGTCCTGGTAGGGGTGACAGCAGGCTGGTGCAGGGGGCAGGTGACATGTCTGTCCCAGGCTGGTGGGGCAATGACCCTGGACCTCTGCCAGGGCACAGAGGGTGGCAGCTGCATTACCCTGAGCTGATGTGTGGTACAAGGCTGCAGTGGCACCAAGCAGCTGGCAGGGAGGTGACCCTGAGGTGGTGCAGGGTGGCAGGGACAGATGGCACAGCTGATGTGGAGCTGGTACAGAGGGCAGGTGGCTCAGCCTCTGTGGTAGGGAGGTGACCCTGCCTAGTCACAAACTGTCATTGGCATGTCAGAGAAGTGGTGTATGGCAGCAGGGGCAGGTGGCAGAGCTGGGGCTGGGGAGGTGACACTGCATCAGGGGAAGGGGGCACATCTGGGGCCAGGGAGGTGATGCTGAGCTGGTGTAGGGGACACATGTGGAGACAGGGAGGTGACACAAAGGTTGTGCAGGGGCACACCTGGGGACAGGAAAGTAATGCTGAGCTGGCGCAGAGGATGCATCTGGGGACAGGGAGTGACGGTGAGCCGGAAAGTGATGCTGAGCTGGTGTAGGGGACACATCTGGAGACAGGAAGGTGACGCTGCACCGAGGCAGGGACACATCTAGGGACAGGGAGGAGACACTGAGCTGGTGCAGAGGCACATCTGGAGATAGGCAGGTGACAGTGAGTAGGTGCAGTGACACATTCGGGGACAGGGAGGTGATAACGAGTTGGTGCAGGGGCACATCTGTGTACAGCGAGGCGACATGTTACCATTGTAGGGGCCCATCTGGGGATGGCGAGGTGACACTGATCTGGTGCGGGGGTACACCTGGACACAGAGAGATGACACTGTACCTGTACAGCGCACATCTGGGCACGGGGAGGTGACACTGCTCCGGTTCGGTGACACATCTGGACACGGGGGGGTGGCAGTGAGGCGGCGCGGGGGCCCGGGCGGGCGCGGGGCGGTGCGGGTCCCGGCGGGTGTCCGTGCGGGGAGGTGACCGTCCGGCGGAGGTGACCGCGCCGCTCCCGGCAGTGCGCATGATACTGCGGCGCAGGGGCCCCGTGCGCGCCAACCCACCTTGAACCGGCCCGGGCCGCGCCGGCGGCCAATCACCGCCCACTCCGCCGGGGCGCGGCCAATGGGCGGCGGGCGGGGGCGGTGCCGAGCCGCTAAAGGGCGCAGGCTAGGCTGCACCGCGCGGCGGAGCGCAGGTGCGGCGCGGCGCGGGGATGGGCGCGGGCATGGGCGCAGCGGCGGCCGGCCGGCCCTGAGCCGCCCCTCCGGCCCCGCCAGCCCCGCCGAGCCCTGCCCGGCCACGGCCAGCTCGGCCCGGCCCCGCCCCGCCCCGGCCGGGCCGCCCGGCGGGCGGAAGATGCTGCGCACCGGGGGCCGGTAGTACTATGATTTGGTATGTGGCCGCTTTGGTAGCAAGTGTGCTCGGCGCCCGCGGGCTGCCCGTCCAAGGTGAGTGCGGCCGCGGGGTGTTCTCCGCCGGGATGAGCCCGGGAAGGGCGCGCCGGGGTCTGCGGGGCGGCGGCGGGGCCGCCTCTGCGTGTCCCCCCCCCCCCCCCCCTCCCCCGGTGTACCGGATGCGGCGGGGGGGATGCGCGCACCGAGCGGGGGCATCACGTCCCGGGGAAAGGGTACCGGGAAGGGGCTGGGGAGGATGGTAGGAGGGGGAACTGCGGCTCCGGAGGGGGTTTGCGGGGCTCGCGTCTTCCCCGCTGCCGGTGCGGGGACCGAGCGCTTCCCGCTGCGGCGGGGCGCTGGCGATTCCTTCATCCCCCGCTGCCGGGGGGAGCCGGGAGCGCCCGGCGCATCCTCCCTCCGCAGGCGCTCGGCGGGGTTGGCCGTGACCTCCCCGAGGGCAGCGGCTGCAGCTGGGGAAGTTCGGGAAGCCGCGCTCCCGGTGCGGCTGAGCCTCTGCCCAGGGGTTGGAAATTCCCTTTGGGAGAAGGCAAGCGGGTGCGGGTCCTGGGAGGCGGGGGAACGGCTGGCTGAGTGTCCCCCTTGATCAGGGTTGGGCAAGATTTTCTCCGCATTCGGATTTCTTCTCTCATCCCGGGGAAGCGCCTGCGGCGGCTCCGGGGGGTGCGGGCAGCGTTTGCCCTTCCCTGCAAGGGTAGCCCGGCTGGGCAAGGAGAAATGCAGGAGGGATTCGTCGCCTTCCCCCGTCGCCTTCCCCCGGCTGCGGGTTTGGGGGTGACTTTGCTCCCCCCGCCCCCTCGCCCAGGAGAGGCTGCCCTCCTTCTCCCCCCCCCCCCCCACTGCAGGCTGGTTGCTGTGCTGGGGTAAACTGAGGCACAGGGTTGTCCAAGGTCAGGAGGGAGACGGCAGCAAGGAATAACCCTGATTTTCCTGGTCCGGCTTCTTTTCCTTTAGCTGCCAGCCCCCTCCCACCCCTCCGAGCCATCCATGCAGGTAGAGGGGAGCTGCCTGCCGCTGGTGCAGCACCTTCCCCCCTCTCTGCCGCTGGTTCCTCTCTGGGCGCATGGTTATCCCTGCGTCCCGGTGGTCCCTAGCCGGGATGAGACACTGGAGCCGTGCCCTGGGTGTCACCGCACCCTGCCCATGGGGATGCGGTGACTGCCGGCAGCAAGCGATGCCTGGCTGGCAGCCACCACCACTCCCCTCCCCGTGGCGTGGGGGACACTGCCTCGGCGGGCACGGGTGGGCTGGGAGGGGGCACGTGCCGGGGTGCTGCAGCTCTCCCCCCCAATTCACAGCGCTTCTCGAGCCCACTGGGTCACAGCTGTGCCATACCACAGTCCCTTGTCCTCCTCGCCTGGCAGGTGGCTCCTTGGAAGCAGGGGGGTGTGTGTGTCAGGACAGAGCTGTCCTTTCGGGGGGGGTCAGGATGGGGCTGCCCCATTTGGAGGTTCGTAGCCCCTCTTACAGAGCCGTGGCCGGCTGCTGCCTGCCTGAACTGCATGCTGCAGTGTAGTGAGGCAGTGTTTGCAGCAGCGGCTTGCACAGGGATGCTCTGCCGGGGAGAGGAGCAGAGCAGCGAGTTCAGCACCTGGGAACTTGGAAATACCCTGGAGCCGCTTGGATGGGGCTCCGGAACCGGTGCCGGGGTGAGTGGGTGCCGGGAAGCCCCGGCACGGGGGTGCTATGCGTGTGGAGCAGCGTGTACGTGATGAATGAGCGCGCCGTGAGTAATGCGTGGGTGAGTGCCGGGGGAGGGGATGCTGCGGGTCGGCGTGGCCCCCGCAGGGACAGAGAGCCCACGGGACTCACCCCAGCTGCTGCAACCCCTTGGTCCCAGCACTGTCCCGTCCTCGTAGGGGGTTGTCACCCCTCATTGCTTGGGGACAGGGCTTCAGAGGAGAGCTGGGGCTCACCGTGTGCCAGTGCCCTCACCGGGGCTTTTCCTCTTGCCGTGGCCTTCCTCCCACACCACTTCCTACTTGCTGAGCTGAGAAGCAGCAGTGCTGGTCCTGGGAAGCCTTCTTGCCTGGCTCTCCGAGGGCTTTCCAGGCGTTAATCGGCTCAGAGAGGGAAGGAGGGTGCGTTATCCCCTCTTATGGCATGGGGGAGGAGAGCCAGGACGTGACCGCGCCGGGAGTGGGTGTCAGAGGAGGGATCCGGCCTCCTGGCATTCCCAGCAGTGCTGTCACACCGAGGGGCTTTTCCTCCCTCTCCCACGAGTGTGACGCTGTGGCAGCACACAGTGAGTGGGGATGCTCGTGGATCCGGCAGGAGGGTTTGCAGAGGGAGGATCCGGCTCTGCCAGCCCTGGGTGAGGGCTCCATTGAAGAGGTTCCCTGGACACCGTGGCGGGTGATGCTCCCGGCGCTGACCTTGGCCGGTTGGAGTGGCTCGGTGTGGCAGTGCCAGCGCTGCATCCCCTGCTTGCTCCCAGCGTAGAGCTATTCGGTTTTGCCTCTTTGGCCATGGAGGAGTCTGGACCGGGAGCCGCTGGATTTGGCACGTGCGGTTTTGGCCCCGCTCTCTTCTGGCAAGGGGATGGTTTGGCACCGGGAACAGCCAAGGGCGCTGGCCAGGCTCCCATTTCCATCATTCCCTGGAGGTTTTCTGCTCCTCTGGACCTGTTGGATGGGAGCGTGCGGGGCAGGGAGGGACGTGAGCGTCTCGGTCGACGACTTGGCTTGCCGGAGGGTCATTGCGGTGATGCTTTGCCGACTCCGTTGCCTTTTGGCTTGGAAGATGCAGCTTTGCTGGTGATGGGCAAACCCAGCAAGCTCCTCTCCGGAGCTGTGGCAGGGTGGAACAGCTCCCATTCACCTCCGTCTTGGAGGTCGTGCCTTCATGCTGGAAGAGAAGCCCTGCAGATGGGCAAGCAATGGGTCCAACCCTGTGCTGTGCTGATGGAGGAATCCTTCCCTTTCCCTGCAGTAGGAATCTCCCGAGCTGGGAGCCCGGAGCGACCAGCTGGCCTTTGGAAAAACAACTCCCTTCCTCCCGCTCCTCCATGGAGAGGCTGGCGTTGGTGGGAGGGCTGCCTGAGCCAGGAACAGCGTGATTCAGGAGCTGCTGGCGGGCAGCTCGGAGTGCTGCCTGCATCCCAGTTTCTTGTTGGAGGGCTCTGAAGGCATCGGGATGGTACCCCCTGCTCTGTGGGGAGGGCGATGCCAGCCTGCCCGGGGGTACTGGTGCGATGGGGGGTTGGGCTGAGGGTACAGCACCCTGGCAGCACTCTCCAGGTGCAGGAGGTCTCCTCTGGGATGGGTTTGGTGCTCCGGTTCCCACCACAGCTGCTCGTTCGGCCCCGTGGCACACGGAGGGAGCTCACGGGGAGCGCACAGGTAGCTGCTGGTCGTTGCTGGGAGATGATGCCTCCCTCGAGGCAGCTGCCAACACTGGATGCTCAACACTGGGCTGGTGGTGATTAGAGGGAGAGGGCACAGGGGACCCCCAGGTGGGAGTGGGGTGACCTCAGGGAAATAATTTCTTCCCTGCTCCATCTCCGTGCCTCTCAGAGCACCAGCCTGTGCTCCCACATTCTTGCTGAGCCGCTGCCCAGCCAGGCACGTTCCCACCTGTGCCATTCCAGGGAGCAAGGAACCCCCCGTGGGGGGCTGCTGTGGGGCAGCATCCCATGCATGCGTTCCCCTTGGGATGCCAGGACAGCTGCCTGCCTGCCTGGGGACAGTGGTGGTGGTCCCACAGGACACCCCTTGTGCCCAGGAACAGGGTTCCATCTTGCTGTGAATGGGGCACCAAGCCACCCCTCAGAGCTGCTAATCCTTCTCCTCGATGGCCCCGCGTGACCTTGAGGCATGTCACTTGACCTGCGCGTCGCCCGCCATCCATCTGGAAAATCGGGTTTAAAACGCAGGAATCGCGCTGAAAGCCCAGATGCTGCTTTCCAGCTGGGGGAGGGGGTGAGGGCTGTGCTCCCAGCCCCGGGGCTGCCCCGCACCAGGGGACAGGAGGATGCTTTTGGGGAGCTCTGGGTACCCCATGACAGGCAGAGGGACTGGGTTTGTAACGGAGGGTGCAACCCCCACTGAGATATTTAGGAGGCTACGGTGGTGGGGGACAGGCGATCTCCCAGCACCCCACACCCTGCCCTGGCAGCTGGGGTCCCTGCAGCACATTGTCCCTGTCCCTCACCCTGGGCTGCAGTCACCCCCCCTCTTCATTTCATGGTGATGGCTGCCTGCTCTCCTTCCCTGCTGGCCTCCATATGCCATGCTGGTGGCCTTGTCCTCAGAGATCCCTGCCATATCCCGCCTCCACCAATGTGAGCGGGATGTGTCAGAGCACATCTCGTCTCAGCTCAGCAGGGAGGAGAGGTCCACAGGCTCCGGGCCTCGTGCCTACTCCCTCAGCCATCCCCATGGGGGGACAGGGATGGGGATGAGGTCCAGGGCTGGGGGGCAGCATTGGAAATGGATAGTGGTGCCTCTGTTAGCAGGCTGTGGGGCGATGGTGGGTCAGGGCAGGATCCCCTCTCTGCCCCAGGGCATGGGTGTCCATTGTGCTGGGCAGGAAAGCCTTCCCAGGCGTTAATTCCTTTGGAAACCGCTCTGCCGTGGCCACGTCCTTCTCACGAAGCACCTGCAGGAAGGGTCCTGCTTCAGCGAGTGCAGCAGAGATGCTCGATGCCTTCAGCTTCACCGAGTCCTGTGGCACCTTCTGCCTCTGCCCTCAGGATTGGAGGAACTGGATGCCCAGATCCAGGTGAGGGTCTCCCCATCCTTGGCATCACCATCCTGGGGAGCCCCGCGGTGGCACCGTCTCGGTGGCGGCAGCCTTTCCTCCTCTCCCTTTGGGATGCTGTTCAACTCCACCTCCGCATCTTGTATTCTTGCCTCCTGGCACACGGCGTGCTTTTATTTTTCCTGGATCTGCTTGGATGACGAAGCCTGTTGATTACTTGTTTTTCTTTACGAGGCATCCCCCAGCTTCACGTGAGCTCCTGCACCGACGCAGATTTGGGGTTCGCATCCCTGCTGCCGCTCCCTGATGTTGACCCTCTTTCCAAACTGCAGGTTCAGCCTTGAAACCTCTCTGAACTTGGCAGGGAAAATCAAGTGGGTTTAAAAATACCCTGTCTATTTGCGCTCTGTTTCTTCTGGCGTCTGCGGGTTGTTTTCAAGCTTTTCCCTACAAATGTGGGGGTGAGAAAACACTTTGAATCGAGAGCTGCAGTCTCCATTGCTCGCTTTCTTCATGGCCTGGACTGGGAAGGAAAACCTGGTCAGGGTTGGGACCGCAAGGTTGGTGGGTTGGGAAGTTGAGGAGACCCAAAGAGGGATTGTAAGACATCTCCCCATTGCTTTCCTGACGCTCTGGCAGTGGGGACAGGAGGGCACGGGGCCGGTAGCGGGGTGGGTGGCAGCTGGGGAGAGCCGGGGGCCGCTTCTCCACCATGGCTGCCAGTCGGCCGTGCGCTGGGGAGGTGATGCTCAGCCGTGCGTGCAATTCCCCACCGGCCTTGCGATCAGACACCGGCGCTGCGAGCTGCCGGGGATGACCTATTTTCCTCCGCCCGGGCAGCTCTGGCCAGGCGTGGGTCCGGCGGAGCGGCTGGCTCGTCCCCTCCCCTCCCCGGGGACATCACCCACTGCTCTGCCAGGCAGCCAGTCAGGGGATCCTGGCGTAGCGTGACTCCCTGGCGCCCATCTCCAGGGTGTCTGGGTGGCCTCTTGGGCAGCGAGGCAAACATCAGCATTCCAGGCTCCATTTGGTGGTGAGGTGCTGGAGACCAAGATTCTGTCTTGGTAGCCCAGGAGCTGGAGCGCTGGGGGGCTTGAGGAGGGGTTTGGGTGCTGCCGCTTCCATCTTCTGCTGCTGGTGGGTAGAGGGTGTCACTTTGAGGGTGACGATGTGCTGGGGCCCTGCTCGCTCGGGCACGGCGGCCGGGGAAGCGCGTCCTTGGATGCTCTTGAGCAGCATGTGACAGCTGCTGTCCCCGATCGGCGCCGGAGGACCACGGGCACGGAGGGGGATCCAGCCCTGCAGCGCAGCCCCCCTCACCCTCCCGGATGGGCACAGCGGGGTCAGGACGGGTTCTCACAGCTCAGTGCCGGGGTGGCAGGGGAGGGCTGACACCGTCCCTGCTGACAGGGTGCGAACGGGAGCTCATCGGCGATGCAGCGCTAACGAGGGATGGAAAGGTGCAAGAGTGTTGTCGAGGCGGTGCAAAGCGCGTGTGGGGGTGTGCGTGCACACTGCACGTGTGTGCTCAGCAATTCCCCCGCCCCGCTGGCGTCCGGGCGGATCCGTGGCCGTGCAGGACCCCCCCAGTTTTTCGGGACCCCCAGAGCGGGGCCGGGTGCCTGCAGTGGGTGTGCAATGCAGCATCTGCTCCTTGCAAGCGCCTCACAGCTCCGCACCCCGGCCTCACCTACCCTGCTGCCACCAGCCAGCCCCCCCAGTTAAACAGCCAGCCGTGCCCAGTTTGCTGATGGCGTGGGGGCTGAGGACGCTTGGGTGACCATCAGGAGGGACCCTCTGCAGCGGCACACCTTGTGCGTGCCGTGTGCGAGCCGTGGCCAGCTCTGCCCGCTGTCCTTCCCGCGGGGACACTCGGCCGGTGGGCCCGTGGGGTGGCACATCACGGGCCTCTCGCCGGTACGCGCTTGTGCCAGAGCCAAAAATAGCCGGTGATGCTCGGCGATGCTCGGCTCCCGCGGCGGGGAAGCGGTGATGTCACTCGCCGCCAATCACCGGCGGCCCCGAGGAGCAGCGCGGAGGAGTGGGAACGTGCTTCCCCGAGCATCCCCCCCGGAACAGCCAGCGGCTGCGTGTGCCAGGAAAACGGGGCGCCCTTCCTTGATGGGAAGGGCGATGTGGGTCTAGACCTCGTTTTGGGGACCCTCTGTTTGGCTTCCCTCCCAGCCCTGGGTTTCCCTCTCTCTCCCTCTCTGAACGCCGTGCTGAGGATGCAGCTTTGCTGCTGCTGGCAGAGCAGGATGACGCCAGGCTGCAGCGAGCAGGGCGGCACAGCCGGGGTGGAGCAGCTTCGGAGCCGAGACCAAAGTCCCCTGTAATTACCCAGCCGGGAGGAGCAGGGTGACAGACCCGACGCGCAGGTCGCAGACGGGTTTCAGGCTTGGGGCTCTCGGGGATGCCCGAGGACATGTGGGCTTGGCTGGAGCATCGCGGCTCCGGGGGCCCAGCCCACCCTGGCACCGGTGGGAGAGCTGGATCCGTGGGCCGGCACAGCCGAGCTGTGGTCAGTGGTCCCTGCATGCTCAGTCCCGCTCGCTGGAGGATGCAGGGGCACAAGCTAAAAGCAGCCTTTTCCCTGCCACAGGGATACAGGGTAGCCCAGCTGGTGCAGCTTGCTGGGGAGCAGTGCTAGGCATGCTCTGTGCTCCTCTGCTGTGAGCAGGGGTCCCCAAAACCTTTATGGGGTCACTGGGCATTACCCTTGCCTTGGTGCAGAGGCTGGGAAGCTGTCCTGAAGCATTGGGGTGCTGCTGGCCACTGTCCTGACTCCTGTGGTAGCTCAGGGTGGCCTTGGAGCTGACTATAAGGGCTTGCGACCCCCTGTTGTTTTTGGGGCAAGGCAGACCTGGGGGCTGCCCTTGTTGGAGACGGGTGGCTGGGAACAGGCATTGCTTCTGCTGTGGCTCTTCTGGGGTCCTGGTTCAGTGCTGGGGACCAGCAGTGGGATCAGCCACAGATTCTTCCTTCACCCCCTTGCAGGTGCCCTCGGCTCGAGGGAGGAGCCCGAGTTCGTGACCGCTCGCGCTGGCGAGAGCGTGATCCTGGGATGCGACGTGATCCACCCGCTCACGGGACAGCCCCCTCCCTATGTCGTGGAGTGGTTCAAGTTCGGCGTCCCCATCCCCATCTTCATCAAGTTTGGGTTTTACCCTCCCCATGTCGACCCAGAGTATGCCGGTGAGTCCTGGGGGCACAGTGGGACGAGGGCAGGGTGCCAGGCCCTGGCTGCGGCACAGCCCGGGATGCGCAGCTCCGCTCCATCCGCTCCTCCATCGGAAACCACGCGGGCTCTGCCTCTCGTTGCTCGCTTTCCACCCAGTTGGTTTTAATTAAGCAGCAGCGTTAAGAAGCCAGCTGGGCTGCGTGGGACGGGAGCAAGCGAGGCAGAGAAACCCAGGGTGACGTGTGGTGGCGGTGGCTGCTGCTGCTGCCGCTGTGCCCCGGAGCAGCTGTGAGCCTGGGGAGGGGTGCTGGGGGGACGGTGGGGATGGAGCCAGGGCCACGTGCTGGGCGGAGGTGACAGGTTGGAGCTGCAGAACTCATGTGGCTGCTCGCCAGTGTTCTGCATGTGACACGTGGCCGGTGTCCTCCGGTGGGATCTGTGAGCTGGAAACAAGCCCTGAGGAGGCTGGTGTGGCAGGACAGACCCACTGTGGCATCCCTTTCTTTGTGGAATGCTGTCCTGGAGATCTTCCCTGGGTCTTACAGGGCTCTCTGCCCAAATTGCTCTCTAAGAAATGCAGCAGGGAAGATGTACCAGCTGAGCCCTGCCAAACTCAACTCCAGAATGAGTGATGCCACAGCCTGGTGGCCACTGCACCAGCGTGGAGGTTTGGGCTGCTTTGCTCCTGACCCAGTTTTTGGGGCCGTGCATAGGGTCAGCTCAGGGCTGCCCTGCTTTCCGGGAGTCTCCCAGGCGGGGAAAAGCTTTGGGGCACGCCTGTGTGCCGGCTGTGTCGTTGCAGCCCCTGGCTGGGAGCAGAAGGCCGGTGTCGCCGCAGGCAGACGTCACTCGAGGCACCTTGCCTGGCCCTGGCAGCTTGGCTCAGCCATCCCCAGACAGGCGAGTGTGTCACCAGCCTGGCACCACCGGCCTGGCACCACCGGCTGCAGCCACTCCACGAGGCTCAGCCAGCCCCAAACTGGGACAGTGCCCGCACTGGGATGGGGTGTCCCCTGCGGTGATCTCCGAGGGGGTACTCCGATTTGGGATGGGGTGTCCTCTGCAGCGATGTTCCAGAGCTGCTCCGGTGTGGGGATGGGGTGTCCCCTGCAGTACTGCTCTGGGGGCTGCTCTGGTGTTGGGGACATGGTGCCAACGCTGTGCTCTCCCACAGGCCGGGCCAGCCTGCACGACAAAGCCTCCCTGCGCATTGAGCAGGTGCGCTCCGAGGACCAGGGCTGGTACGAGTGCAAAGTGCTCATGCTGGACCAGCAGTACGACACCTTCCACAACGGCAGCTGGGTCCACCTCACGGTCAATGGTGAGCGGGGCGGGGGCTGCGGCATCCGGACGGGGCCAAAATGGGATTTCTGGTGGATGCTGGATGTCTGGTGGACACTGGGCCTCAGTGGCATCTGTGCCTGGCAGACATGTGAGCCTGAAGCCATCCAGGCTGTCTGCTCCAGCCAGGGTGTGACTTCAAAAGGGACAAAGTTTTATTAGGGATTCCTCAGTTTAATTACGTGGAGCTTGTTTAAAGGAGAGACATCAAGGACCAGGGATGGGAACGAATCTCCTCTCAACAAACAGATCAGAAAATCAAATCTTTGTTTTCTTGAAATTCAGATTTAGTCAAATTACTTTTCCATTTTATTAAGACTGTATATTAAACTAATTAGCAAATTGTCATTCTCTGCATCAGGAGAGAGAGCTTTATTTTTAGCCCAGCAGCAGGGCTGTGCCTCTCCTGCTGCAGTGGGGTGGCTGGAGAGATGTGGGCACTGGCAGCTCCTCGCTGGTCCTCCCTTGACCTTGAGCAATTAATTTAACCTTTGGGGGGATGGCTGTGCTGTGGCACAGAGCAGAGCCACCTAATTGAGCCCAATTAGTGAGCGGGAGCTTTGCAAGGGGGGCCGTGCAGGCCATCAGCCCCATCCCTACCTGCTGCCCTGCCTGCCGCTTCCTGCTTTCCCCCTGCCTGCTAATGAGCTCCGAGGGCTTGGGAAGGAGGGCAGGAGGAGGAGGAAGGAGGAGGATGGTGGTGCCTGGCTCACCTCTGCCATGTGCATGGATCCTGCAAACCAGCCAGAGGGGCTGGAAATGGCCCCAGATGCCCTGTCCCTCCCCTTGGCAAAGTGGGCCAGTTTTGGGGTTTTATGCAGCACAGGGCGTGCAGGGGCTTAATAACAATATAATAACCATAATCCTCCCAGCCCAAGGAATTGCTTTCAGGGTGAGGGCTGTGGCTTTCCCCCAGCGCATTACAACGCTTAATTTTCTTCGGGGGGAAAATAAAAATCATTTGGGGAGAAACAAAATATAATTCCTTTTCCTTTTTTTTTTTGTTTCCCCCTCCAAGCAGATTAAATTGCCAACCTGTCTCCCTCTAAAGTGGGCTTTAACAACCGCGGGTAATTAGGGGCGGGCTGTAATCCTGCCAGCCTCTTTCATCAGGAAGGAGCCTTTCGATCTGCACTGCGGTGTTTTCCCATGTTTTGACAATAGCGAGTTAATGTGCATCGGGGTGGGGGGAGGACGTGGTGCTGGTGGGGAGGAGAGGGGACAGGGCTGGGGTGCGATGTGGCACCTCATGGTCGGTGTCCCCAGGGACACCCCTGTCCCTGCAGCCCCGTTTGCCTTTGGGGCGGTCCCAGCCCCGCCGTGCGGATGTGCAGAGTGTCCCCCGTGTGTAGGCAGCAGCCTCCCCTCTGTCCCCGTGTGCCCCCAGACCCACAGTGGCTACGGGTGACGCGGGGGGTCACGGTGGTGTCCTGTGCCCCCAGCTCCCCCCACGTTCACGGAGACCCCGCCGCAGTACGTAGAGGCGAAGGAGGGCAGCAGCGTCACCCTGACCTGCATGGCGTTCGGGAACCCCAAGCCCATCGTCACCTGGCTCAGAGAGGGAGACCTTTTGGGTGCCAATGGCAAGTACCAGGTAGGTGGGGGAGGGCTGCCGTGGGGACTCCTGGGCTGGGAGCTGGCAGGGACAGTATTGACAGGACCACGGTGGCGGCAGCTCGGCCGTGCTTGCAGCCAGCCGTGCTTTCTCAGCACTTCTCCTTGGTGAGATGCCCATTTCCCCCCACCCCGTCCCTGCTGAGCAGCAGCCTGCAACGCTGCCAGCCCTTGGGTGCAGGCTGGAGACCCCTCAAGTGCTTGGGACGCTGCACCTGACCTGCTCCCTGTGGACTCAGCCCAGGGGCCAAGACCCTGGAGATGGGGTGGGGGCTGCAGCCTGGGGTTGTGTCCCCCCGGGCAGGGATGGATGCAGCAGGGATGGGGCAGGGGAGGGTTGAGCAGGGAGGATTTCCCCTCCTCCCCTCCCCTTCAGGACCCTTTTTGCATCCCAGAGGCTCCCCAGCAGAGATTCCCCCCTGAGCTGTAATTGGTAAATCAGGCATTGGAATCAGCGCAGGCACTAATGAGAGTAATTAGGAATCATTTGTTACTAATTGAAATAGAAGGATGAGGCAGAATGAGGTGGGGGGGGAAGCCTGGCTGGGAGGCCTCCCCATGCATGGGGGTGCTGCTACCCCAAGGGTGAGAGTCCCTTGTCCATTCTTCTGCTGTGTCCCCAGGGGGAATCCATCCACTCCTCTTCCAGCTGAGAGGTGGCCCCACAGGGGGGATGGTGGCCAAGCTGGGGTCTCCCCCTCCTCGCCCAGTGATGGAGCAGGTCCTTGGGGGGCAGGAAATTCTCCAGCAAGGCTCCTTGTGAAGCTCCAGTGGTGCCGGGGTGCTTGGCAGGAGCGGTTTGGAGCCTGCTGCCTGCCAGTCACTTCTGGGAGATGAATATGCTGGGATGGTTATTTATTTATTTTATGATTTTTTTTTTTTCCCTTCCCCTTGGCGTCGAGCACAAACGCATGTGTTGGTTTATTAATATCCCAAGTCTTCCAGAGCAGGGAAGCCCATCTCTCATCCAGCCCTAAAAGCGTCAGCAGCTCTCTGCTGTAGGAAGCGGGGAGGGTCTTCCCCCATCCCCCTGGGGGTCCCTGCCCACGCTCCAGGGTCTTCCCTTGTTCCCAGGTGAGTGACGGGAGCCTCACGGTGCTCTCGATCAGCCGGGAGGACAGAGGTGCCTACACCTGCCGGGCCTACAGCATCCAGGGCGAGGCTGTGCACACCACGCGCCTGCTCGTCCAAGGTGAGACCTTCCAGCTGCTCAGCATCCCCTGGGAGGCCGGGATGGGGGGATCTCCATGGGCCACAGGGCTGTGGTGCCACCCCGGAGTGACCCCCAAGGCCTCTGTGCCTGGCATGGTGCTGGCTGCCCCGTGGCTCAGCATCCTGTTTGTAGGATGGAGGAATCTGCGTAATTGGCACATGGCGGTGGCCGTGCTGATGAGCAGCCAGGCCCTGATGGCAGCTCGGTTTTGTTTGGGAAGCGGGGAAAAGATTGAGGCTGTCATGAAGCGCCTCGTCAGACAGCGGTGATGCATGACAGGCCTCCCGCTCCTTGCTCCCTCTCTTATTAAATAAATCTTTAATTAGGTCAACAGCTACCGGCAGAGAGGAGCACGGGGTGTCCTCTGCTCTGCTTTTGTGGCAGTGGCGCGCTGCTGGCTCCTGGCAGTTTGCTGCGTTCCCCCTGGATTTTTCCTGGTGAAATGCTGGGGATGAAGGGAGGCGTGTCCTTGTGTGCCCTGGGAGAAGCACCGTGGGTGTGGATCCCCTCCTCAAAGCTGTAGAGATTAGGGAAAGGGCTGGGAATATCGGGGTCACTGTGGTTCTCAGTCAGTCCAGAGATTAGGGAAAGGGCTGGGAATATCAGACTCACTGTGGTTCTCAGAGGAATGGGGCCAGCCCTGCCCCAGAGCCCTCCAGCAGCCCCCAGACAAAACGCTGTGATGGAGCTGAGCCTGAGCAACCTTTGTGGGGACACTGGTAGTGGTGGGAGTGACACTTTCCTCTTCCCCCCTCCAGGACCTCCCTTTATCGTTTCCCCTCCGGAGAACATCACAGTCAACATCTCGCAGGATGCGCTGTTCACCTGCCAGGCCGAGGCGTATCCCGGGAACCTCACCTACCTGTGGTACTGGGAGGAGGAGAACGTCTACTTCAAGAAGTGAGTTTATAGCTGGCAGGGCAGCGTGTCCTCCTGCTGCTGCTGCTGCTGCTGCTCCTGGGTTGTGCTGGGAGCTGGGATTGTGTTGGGAATTGCCCCTGGGACTCGTTATGATCCTCCTCTTCTCTTCTCTCACAGTGACTTGAAGCTGAGGGTGCGGATCCTGATTGACGGGACGCTGATTATTTTCCGTGTCAAGCCAGAGGATGCTGGAAAATACACCTGTATCCCCAGCAACAGCCTGGGCCGCTCACCATCAGCCTCTGCCTACCTGACAGTGCAGTGTGAGTGCAGGGATGGGGCTGGGACTGATAACACCTGGCTCCCAGGCAGCCCCAGAGGCTCTGGTGTCCTGGTATGACACTGGGAGAATCAGGCTGATGTGACAGCAGCCTTTGGTTGAACACGGAATCGTCCTCAGCACAAAAGCTTGAGAGCATCCCACATGGGTGTGGGAGACAAGAAAGCAAATGGTCTGAGCATCCTGAGTGACACTGCTCAGCTGGGACCGGTGTCCACCTTTGCTACAAGGGTTTTTTAGTGAGGTGAGCATCATCCCATGGCTGCTCACTCGCTGTCCTCACCCTGCTGGGAGGCACCGGGTCAGGGCTTTCGGTGCCAGTGTGTATTTTTTGCTGTTCATTGTGGGGGCTCATTCCTGTGGCGCGGCCGTTCCGCGAGCTCCGGAGCCCGGTGTGTCACATTTTTCAGGCGGTAAGCGATCTAAACAGGCGGAGGAGAAAGGGCTGTGGCAGGAGCGTTGCTTCCCACGCTCGTTCTCCCGGAATCCCCGGGCGGTAATGGGTAGTGTGCCACCGGCATCTGTGGCATTCCACAGTAATGGCCTCAATTGCCGCCGCTCCAATTGCAATATTGCTCTGCTCGGAAAGACTGCGGCGCTTTTATTTCATAATGAAAGACAGGCCTGAGCAAAGTGGGCTCTCAACGTGGGTTTTCCAGGGCTGCCTTAAAGCTGCCGCTGCCTTTGGACCCGGTGCTGGTTAGGGGGGAGCTGCTGGGAGAAGGGCTGGGAGGTCCCTGTGGGGATGGATGGAGAGGCAGAGCGAGCAGGGGGACGGTGTGAGTGGTGCTGTGCCCAGGCACAGGCGTGTTTTGGGGCTTGGTTGTGCCCGGCTGGGTGGCTCTTGGGAAAGCCTGTGGCCTCAGGCCATTAAATCTGCCCTGCTGCTAATCCAGGGCTGCTTGTCAGGGCTGATAGCTGTTAAAAATAGCTCTAATGGCAGGGAAAACAGCGCTCGGACAATCTGCCGCTCAGCCAGGCCTCGGTGCAAGGAAGGGTGCTCACTTTTGGTACCACAAACCCTTTTCCTCCTGAGCAAACCTCATCCACACCGGGGCTGATGCCTCTGGAGGGAGCTTCCCACCCTCTGAAGCGGTGGGGACACAGCTCTGGGTCATTAGTGGGCTGGGCTGGCCCCTGGCCAGTGACCTAGTAGTGAAAGGCTCGATCCCATTACCCTCTCCTGCGCTGCTGGAGTCCTTGATTACATTTCCTAAGAGGTGGAGTTAAGCAGAGGGGGGTAAAGCCTGCTCCATATGTGGCACTGGGCAATCTGGGTTATGGTGCCACTGCCGGGGACGTGCGGTTTGGGGGAGTGGTTGAGGTGATATGCTGGGAGAGCTCCCAAACTCTGCTGGTTTTGCCCCAAGAAAGCAATAAGGAGAGGACACCCCCCCATCTTCCATCCCTTCCTATTAAGCACCTTAATGTTTACCCCCCAATTTGCATCAGCAGCACGGGGATGCTGCACCCCAAAACCCCTTCATTTATCCCTCAATGCAGTGTAAGCCCCATCAGGAATTTCCCATAACCTCGTGCTGCCGGTGTCTAGACAAGATTGTAGAAATACTCTTCTTATTAAAAATAACATTTTTTTAAAAAGCTTCTTATTAAAGAAAGTCTAGATTCTCTTCAACCCACTCGCACTTAATTAAAAAGCTCTTAGAAGTGCTGTTAATGACACATTCTAGACTGGAGGATTGCGAGACACCTCTCTGCGTGGGTGGTGCAGCGTGGAGCGGGGGGTTAGATATGTATTTTAAGGTTTTTGCATCTTGGAAAGGGTGAGGTAGCTGATGCTCAGCATGACCCAGCCTCAATGAAGCCCGAGTACAGGCAGATATGGGAGGTAAAGGACTCGTGGCAGACTGGACATGGATCCTTTTTCCCATCTGGGTGTGTTTTAAGGCTTGGCAGTTGAAAGAGCTTTGATTGCTGGTGTGTAAAACCAGGCTGGGCTGGGTGTGCATCACACCTGGCGCGTGTTGCGCTGTGGTGGAGCGGTGCAGGCTTAAGCAGGATGTAAGGTGGTGTGGAACTGGGGGCAAGCATATCTCACATTTCTTCTTAAATGCAGTCTTTAATGAGCTCCAGGTAGGAACACCCTGGACATGAGCAAAGCCTCCCAGCAATGCCAGGTATTCCAGTGGATTTGTGTGTAGCGAGCCTGGGATAACAGCCTGCGGGAGCCAGGGTGGTGCTGGGGTTGGAATTCATTACAAAAGTGAGGTAGATCCTCTGAAGTCAGGCTGGGGGGGAGAGATGGGCTCTCTCCCCGTGCTAACATGGTGCTGCTGCCCTCCCAGATCCTGCCCGTGTGGTGAACATGCCCCCCGTCATCTACGTTCCCATCGGGATCCACGGGTACATCCGCTGCCCGGTCGAGGCGGAGCCCCCGGTCACGCTGGTCAAGTGGAACAAGGACGGGCGTCCCCTGCGAATCGAGAAGGTAACGAAGGCCCTGGGGAGGGGAGGTGAGGGCACAGAGGGGTTCGGACCCTCACGTCCTCAGCAATCAGCAGTGAGCACCACCAGGTGCCCTGTGGGTCCCTGTCTGTGCAGAGAGGAGGAACCTGTGATACTGCTTTTCCTTATCAGCTGTGGGCAGAGTTAATTCCAGTTCTTGTGTGAAGCCCATGGTGCTTGTGGACGCTCTGTGTCTCCCAGACCTGGCCCCTGCTTCCCCCTAAAGTCACCTCCTGATGGCCCTGATTTATTTTTGCAATGGCAACTGGTGGCTAAAAGACCCTTTTAACAAATCTACATCTTCCCCTAATCGTGGTTTGATAGTCTGAGCAAGGATATTAGCCATTAAATATTTAAAGAAAACCCTCAATATTTTAAATTTTTTTCTTAAATATTAATGATTTGAAGTTTTAATTCCATTTAAAGCTGTTGCTGCTGTGGCCTCCCGGTCCTTGGTGCCCTCAGCCCTCCAGGTGGAGTTGTCTTGTCCACTTCAGAACAAGTTTTATTTAGTGTTAGATTCTGATCTAAAATCTTTTGGGCTACATGAAGGAGCCTGGCTGTGTTTGAATGGGCCGATGTCGCCCAAGTTTCCTCTCTCTGTTGACGAGATGCTTTGGATATTGGGAATGGGATTGGGCATCTCCTGGGGATGTGACAGCCGCCCTGGGCGTGGGTGGGGGGCTTAGTTGAAGGGGAAATAAGGAGCTGTGGTGGCTGTAGGGTAAGTCAGCTCCCTGGTTCTCCCTGTGCAGTATGCTGGCTGGAACCTGCTGGAAGACGGGTCGATCCGGATCGAGGAGGCCACTGAAGATGCTCTCGGCACTTACACCTGTGTGCCTTATAACGCCCTGGGTACGATGGGCCAGTCTCCCCCTGCCCGACTGGTACTGAAGGTAACTCTCCTGCCAAAATCCTGTGGGTTTGCCGGGAGCAGTGTCCTCCTGTGCCAGAAGCAGCTCCCGGGGCTGTGTGGGGAACAGCAGAGGCTCGAGGGGTGAGGCGTGTCTGTGCTGTGGTTGGAGATGTGCTTCCCACCAGCACAGGCAAACCCCCAGGGCACCCTGTCTGGCATAGCTGGAAGTATCCCACCCGAGCAGCAGCACAGGTTTTGACACTGGACTGGGGTAGTTTGAGGAAACATCTCCCTGGAATGTCCCCTTTGCCAACAAAACACTTAGCCCTGCCAGCCCGGGCTTGGGTTCAGGAGGATTTTAATAAATGGATGATCCGAGCTCCACGTGCTCCGGCTGCGTGCGGCGCCCGGGGCGCACTGGGCTCCCAGTGCGGTTCCCTGCGCTGCTGGGGTGGGAGCTGCTGCCTCTTCCCTCCCTGAACACGGAGTCCTGTGCCTGGGAGGGAGCCGTGGTGATTCATGGTGTCTTGCCGAGGTTCACACGATGATGCTTTGTGTACCAGACACACACATCCGCCGGGGCGGCTGCCGGGGCGAGGAAATCAGGTTGATGGCTGATGTGATGTGGGTGGGTTTCTTCCTGTCTCGAGGAGGTAAAAAGCAAGATGCTGCTCAGCCTGGAGAAGAGAAGTTGTTTGGAGATCTCACTGCAGCCTTCCAGTGCCTGAAGGGGCCTGCAAGGAAGCTGGAGAAGGATTCTTCATCAGGAACTGTAGTGACAGGACAAGGAGTAAGGGGTTCAAACTGTAAGAGCGGAAATTTAGGTTAGATATTAGGAGGAAATTCTTCCCTGTGAGGGTAGGGAGGCCCTGGCACAGGTTGCCCAGAGAAGCTGTGGCTGCCTCATCCCTGGAAGTGTCCAAGGCCAGGTTGGACGGGGCTTGGAGCAACCTGGGATAGTGGGAGGTGTCCCTGCCCATGGCAGGGTTGGAATGGGATGAGCTTTAAAGTCCTTTCCAACCCAAACCATTCTGGGATTCCATGATTCTGTGCTCCAGTGAAGTGGCTCTGTGGAGAGAATCTCCCTCCCGGTGTGTAATTTGGTGTGCCATGGAGGCTCCTTAGCACACGTTCTCCACACAATTTTCCTTGCAATGCCTCAAGCTTACCCAGAATGGGGATTGGGTTGGTTTGGAAAAGGCTTGGTTTTGGTGATGGGAGTTTGGGCAGGCTGACTCCTTGTTTTTCCCCTTGGCTGCAGGACCCCCCCTATTTCACGGTGCTACCAGGCTGGGAGTACAGACAGGAGGCAGGGAGGGAGCTGTTGATTCCTTGTGCTGCTGCCGGAGACCCCTTTCCCATCATCGCCTGGAGAAAGGTACCCGGCCTGCCAGACAAATCTGCAGTGCCTTTGGCTTTTGGTGAATATTGCAGACAGAGAAGCCACACTCTGTCCCGGTAAGAACAAACTGCAGGTACAGCTGCTTCGCTTTGGGCTGAGCCACTGCCGTCCTGTCCCGCAGGTGGGTGGGGGAAGCCCGGCTTGTGGCCACCGAATAATCCTGGGAAACCGACACGGCAGCATCCGCAAAGCTGAAACACTGCCCCTGTCCCTGCCCCCTCCTCTGCCTCGCCAGCACTGCCCACAGGACACTCTCCTCCTTGCCTGGCTCCCAGGTGGTCACCAGCAGGACGTGGCAGTCGTGGCAATGGGATTCTCGCAGCACACACCTCCCGTGGAGGGAGGGGATGTGTCACCACTGCACATCCAGGGGTCTCTTGGCTCTGGACCAGTCAGCACCTGCTCTACTGCCCCGTGACTTCAGAGACCCTGGGAAGAAGCTGTTTTTATGATCCTGAACTGGATATAAGGATTTCAAGATGTCCCTTTTCATAGAGCAGGGTGTGGTAGCACAGCTTGGGAGCAACGAGGGCTTTCCAGTCCTCCTTCCCCTTGCTTCCCACCTTTACTGCTCCCATAGGAAAGCCACTGTACAGGAGAGCTTCTGGGCTCTTTGTCCTGCTGTCAGGAACTTCCTTCCAAGCCTTCCACGCCCTTCTTAGGGCTCTTGAGAGTAAGCTGGGTCCCTGTGTCATCCAGTGGGACCATCACCAGTCCTTGTGGCTTGAACTGCTGGATCTCTGGTCCCTTTTAGCAGCATAAGGAGGACCGTGACTTGCACACATTGCAAGTGACCTGCCTAAAGCCTGTTGGCTGTTTAGTCTTTTTCTCCATCTTATTTTTCATTCCGTGCCCTCAGCAGTCTCAGGTTTCTTTCCAATCCCACTTGTGCCTTCTGGTGGTCCTCTTCACATTGTGGCTCTGGGCTTATCCCCTCCAACTCCAGTTGGGGCTGGCTTGGGCTGGGCTCAGTTTCCCAGTGGCAGAAGCCAACTCCCTCCCTCCCCACCAGCCCACCAGTGCTGACCAGTCTCTTGAAGGACTCCTGGGCTTGGCACTGGTAACCCCATGTGTCCATGGGCTCCTCTACTCCTCCTGCTTGGCATCGACCTGTGGGTCCCGGTGTCGATCAGCAGAGTCCCCCACATGAAGAACAGCTGAAGAGGACTCGGGACAACGTGGGATTTGCATAACTTTGGCTGATGGGCATAGATGAGTTGTTACAAGATCCATCTTTCTGCTCAGCTTGAGAGATTCCAGGCACCTCCACGCACGCCATCCTCCCACATCCCCATGGGGGTTGCTGCCCAGACCTGTGACGTGAAAGATCCTGCCTCTCATCTGCCGCTGACTGAGGCTGAGGGGCAGTTTGGGCATCTCCTGGGGCAGCCCGTGCCTTCCCCATCCCGGGAGGGGGTTTGCTGGGGTGGCCAGTGCCCCTCCCCGCAGCGGTTTCAGCTTTGGATGCCGGAGGTTGAGCCCTGGCGCGGGGCTCGGTGTCCGTGCGAGTGCCGTGGGGTTTCCCGCTTGTGTGTGAGTGCTGAGCAGCAGCCTCCTGACGCATGCCTCTCGCGTTGCCCCCCAGGTCCTCTCGGAAACGGGGGAACCGTCTGCCTTGCCACGACTGGAGAGACCAGATCCCCTGCCGGTGGCCGGCGGTGTCCCCTGGGCCGCGCAGGTAGCTTAGTGACCCCGTCGCCGCCTCGCCCTGCCCCACAACCCGCTGCTGAGTTGTGTTTTTTCTCTCTTTGCCCGGCTCCCCACCCCGCTCCTTGCCCAAGGTAGGGAAGCCCAGCAGGAGCAAGCACAACACGCTGCCCGGCGGGACCCTGCAGATCCGCTCCCTCGGCAAGGACGACCACGGCGAGTGGGAGTGCGTCGCCACCAACATCGTCGCAAGCATTACTGCCAGCACCCACCTGACCGTCGTAGGTACGGGTGGAGGGGGAAGGGGCCTGGGGAGAGCCCCCCAGGCAAGGCAGGAGATGGGGATGCTCCCCAGAAAGAGAACTGTGGTGACAGGATGAGGGGGAATGGCTTTAACCTGAGAGACAGTTTGGGATATTGGGAAGAAATTCTTCCCTGTGAGGGTGGTGAAGCCCTGGCACAGAAGCTGTGGTTGCCCCATCCCTGGAAGTGTTCAAAGTCACGTTGGACAGGGCTTGGAGCAGCCTGGGATAGTGGAAGGTGTCCCTGCCCATGGCTGGAGGGTTTGAGTAGATGTCCCTTAGAAGTTCCTTCCAAGCCAAAGCCCTCTACGGTTCTAAGAGCAATGTCTCCTTCAAATGTTATTTCCCGGTGGAGTTGCCTTTCTCTGCGCTGTTATTCTGTCCTGCTGCCATTTCCAGCAGAAATTCCAGTGGCCTTGGCTTGGTGCAAGAGGAGTCCCCTTGGGCCATGGCTTGGGAGAAGACCCCTCCCAGCCCTGGTCCTGCTCCCCTCTAAGCTGTCCCCTCTCTCCACAGGGACAAGCCCTCACGCCCCGACCAGCGTGCACGTCGTGGCCGCCATGACCTCAGCCAACGTCTCCTGGGAGCCCGGCTACGACGGTGGATACGAGCAGACTTTCTCAGTTTGGTACGGCCCTCTGTGAGTCATCCTGGCATGCTTTGCTCTCTGCTTCTTTTCCTTCCTAGCTGACCCGAGCTTCGAGCAGCCGGGGGGAGGAGGGTGGGGAGAGGGTGGCACTGCGCCCGTGGGCCTTACAGGGCTGAGCTCCCTCGGGGGGTTCCTTGGAGAGATGGGTGGTGATGATGGTGGGATCATGCAGTTCCCGTGTTTCCCTCTCCCTTCTGTGCTGGCCTCTGCCTCTGTCTGCCCCAGCAGGTTTTACTCTGCTTGTGGTACACGGGAGACGCTTTGCATTCACGTAGCTGTGCCTCTGGCATCTAATTTCAAGATAAACTGTTTACAAGGCTTAACAGCCAGGGAGAGGATGGAAAATGCAACCTTTAGAGAGTGTGTCCTGGAAGCGCTGTGACTAAGCAGAAATGTTCTCTCCTTGCTCTGTGGCTCCCTGGCGGTGGTTAAATCCCAGCTGAGATCATGACCAGCCCCTGGGAGATCCTGGCACTGGGACTGAGCCCCTGGGGCTTTGCTCCCACAGCTCCTGTGTTACCCAGCACCCAAAGCCGGTGGGTGCATCCCACCTTCCTGCAGCAGAGCCAGACTCAGCCCTGTGCCTTTCCCCTGGGGCAGGGGAGGGAGAAATGTAGCTGCAGCAAGGCTGGGGTTTGCTTTGGGCTCTGCTATTGTCATTTCTTCTGAAGAATCATCCTTGGAAACGTGGAGGGGGTGATGACTTCGCTTCCCAGGCTTGGGCTGGCATTCTTCAGCCTTTCCTCTTGCTCTCTCATTCTTTCCTTGCCTTAATTTGCCCTGATGGAGACTGCTGATAGAGAGGAGAGAGGGAGACGCTGCCTGTAATGATTTCTGCTCTGCTCCAGCCCGGGGCTGGGTTGTCTGTCTGGAGATGGAAAGAAGGAATGGATTGAGCGGAGGGGGGAAAATGAGGGAGCAAGCTGAGTGGTGCAGACCTTGCTTTGATGAAAATGTCCTTGGGAAGGAGTGGTTAAACCTCTGCTCTGGAGACATGGCTGCATCAGCAGCTGCTGCTGCTCTCGCTCTGCAACCTGCTCTCAGATTCCTGCCTCCTCGTGGCTCTTCCAGACTCCGCAGGGAGAGAGCAGCCAGCAGGGAAGGGTGTTTGCACCAAGCAAAGTGGGGACTTTGGACAGGGAGGCAGCGACCCGTCTTGCCCTGACCCTCGGGGGTGATCCCTGGGGGATGTGTTGTTCCTTGGGACCGGGATTCTGGGACACAGCTGGCTCATGTAGTGCCATCCGGAGTGCCATCCGTGCGTTTTCCTCTCTGCTGTGGCTGTGGGATGCTCAAGCAATCATGCTGTGGCTTCATTTTCTCTGGGTTCGTGCTCTCCTCCCGCGTCTGCGGTTGTTGAGGCTGGAAATGCAAACCCCGCTCCCCAGCGACGGCCGGGGCCACCACAGCATTCCAGCTGTGCCACGTCCTCCCTCAGCAAGGGAGTTATCCCTGTTCAGTGCTGCATTTAGCCTCTGCTTTCCCCACCCTCAGCCCCTCTCCCGTGCGTCCTTGCCCGCAGCAGCGCCGGGGAGGAGGGATGTGAGGGCAGTGGGATTAAACGCTGCAGGGAAACCTGCCCTGCTGCCCTGCTGCCTCCGTGGCGGTGGGGGATCCTGGGAGCTGGAGTCCCAGCCAGAGCTGCAGTGATGCAGAGGCTTTCTGAGGCACACGGCACATGCATGGCTCTCCACCGACCTGCTCGTTTCCATGGTTTGCTGCTGCTTCTCTGCCTCACCTTCTGCTCCCTGGACAGCAGCGTTATTTCTCTTTGCTCCATCTTTTCCTGCTGGGTGGATTCACCTGGCTGTGTGCCCGTGGCTGCAGATGTGCCCCCTTACCTGTGCAGGATAGGCCATCTGCACCAATCCTTCCCAAACCCTCTGTGGACACGGCCAAAACCTGCAACTGAGGGCTCAGACTCCCTAAAGCATCTCTAACATGAGCACCAGTACTTGCAGTATCGGAGCAGTGCACTGGTGCTGCTTTGGGATGTGGGATCCTGGTGGGATTAATGGCTTGTGGAGGTGGCTGCATGCTCCTGGGTGGCACTGGGATGGCTCTGGGAGCATATTCCACCCTGGGTTTGTGGGTAGACCCCAGCAGAAAGGCTCTGTCCTGCACTCCCTGCCAGTGCCTCTGCCGCGCTGCCAAACCCTGAGTGGTGCCCCAGGCTGTGCTGGCAGCCCCCGACTTGTGCAAATGTGGCAGAGATGGGGATTTAGTTAAATGTCTCTCGTGGGATGACATGTACAGGGCTACAGCTGAGGGAGAACTTGGCTCTGGCTCAGGAGATGTCGAGGTATAAATGGGAACAGGGCCTGTCTCCTGCGTCAGCCGTTCCCTTTGCAGCACTCACCAAAATGCTCCAGCTCCCACTTTTGCCCATGGGAATCTGGTAGAGATCACGTCAGAGCGGGGCTATTGGCACTGCTGTTGTCCCTGACCCAGCTCAGGGCAGAGGGGAGAGCTGGTGGCAGTGTCCCTGAGAGCTGGTGGGACATGAGGGGATGGTGGCCTGTGCCAGCTCGTGGGTGGCGAGTGGCTGCCCCACGTCCATCCACATCACTGCTGCCAAATCAAACCATCGCTCGGGAAAGCTCCATTTTTGCATAAGAAGTTAATGCTGCCTCTTTGTTCTCCCTGTCAAAGACACCTTCCCTGAGGATGCTCCCTTTTCTCTCGGCAGGATGAAGAGAGCCCAGTTTGGACCCCATGACTGGCTGTCTCTCCCTGTGCCAGCTGGTTCCAGCTGGCTACTGGTGGATACCTTGGAACCAGAGACTGCTTACCAGTTCAGTGTCTTGGCTCAAAACAAGCTGGGCACCAGCTCCTTCAGTGAGGTGGTCACTGTGAACACTCTAGGTAGGTCCTCCTTGGGAACAAGGGAAGGGCTGGGAAGGGATTTGGGAGGTCTGTGGGGAGAAGGGGGCCTTTGCATTCCTCCATGTGTCCTGTCTGCTGGAGATGACTGTTACCCAGCCATGCAGGAGATAGTTTGTGGAGGGTCCTGGATGAAGCTTGCAGACTTTGCTGGATGCAGGAGGCTCTGGAAGGCTTGTCCTGAGAGCCAGCGTGCGAGAGCTGTACTGTGCCAGTCACCTTTCAGATCCTTCCTTAAGTTCAGCTGGGATCAGGAGGAATTAATAGAGCACGAGATACAGCTCAGAGCCCTTGGGAGGGCAGGAAGCAGGAAGGCCTGGAGTCATGGCCTCATTAGTCCAGTGCCTTTTGAAAATCCACTTTCCTATTTCTGTGATAAGAGACCAGATTCCCGAGACGTGCCCTAAACTCCTGGAATGTGGGAACCACCTCTGTGGCCCTTCTGCTGCTGCTGTGGGCACGAGTGGGAGAGGATCTTCTGTGCTTGCCCTGCCCCATCTGAAAGGTGTCCCTGTCCCTTCTGCTCTGTCCCCAGCATTCCCTGTAACAACTCCAGAGCCTCTGGTGTTGGTTACCCCACCGAGGTGCCTAACAGCCAACCGGACACAGCAAGGCGTCCTCCTGTCGTGGCTCCCTCCTGCCAACCACAGCTTCCCCATCGACCGCTACATCATGGAATTCCGCGTGGCGGAGAAGTGGGAGATCCTGGATGATGGCATCCCGGGCTCCGAGAGCGAGTTCTTTGCCAAGGACTTGTCCCAGGTGAGCAGGGGCTGCCCGCACCGTACCCAGCTCAATGATCTTTTCCAGCCTTCATGGTTCTGTAACAAAATTGACACCATCTGCTGCAGCTCTGGGGAAGTTTTGGGGTGGCTCAATCCCTGAGCTGGGATCCTCGAGGAGCTGGTCAAGTGTTGGAAAAGATAGAACATTTTAATAATTTTAGTTAATGGCATGAAGTAATCATAATCAATATACGTATAAATTATAAATAGTGTGTTATTGTTCAATTACTCTTAGCCAGCATTTGGCAAAGTTGTCGTGAGCTACTTCTGTAGGAGCGCAGCTTGAGAAATGACTGAGAAACTTAAAGTTTTGATAAAGTCACTCTGATATGATTCAATGAGCAAAGCCTGGGAAAGAAAGATGAATTGTTGAGGTGGGAATGTAGGATTTATGGACCACAAGAACATTTTGCAGAAAGCAGAAGATAAAGAGACTAACAAAGTCTCAGTATACATTGGAAAGTCCCTACAGGAGGAAAAAGATACCAAAAATATGCCCTAATTAGCATAAGAAGCGAGAAATCAATAACCAATAGAGGATAGAATACTAATTAATGAAAGAGATTTGTGTAATTTAGAGCCAATGAACAATAATTTTTGTTTGATGAGAACGTATAAAGAGATGAAAAAGTTTTGTATCTGTGTCTGGGCGGAGGCCAGAATTTTATTGGCCCCGCACCCCTGGCCAAGGATAAAAGCCTGACCTGCTAACATTAAAAAGGTGACGTTAGAGGGTTTTATTTATCCTGGGAATGTTGGAGGATCTGGCGAGACGAGGCTGGAGGCTGTGTGAGGGCCCTGACGGGTGTGTTTGGTGTTCCAGGACACCTGGTATGAGTTCCGTGTGCTGGCGGTCATGCAGGATCTCATCAGCGAACCCAGCAACGTCGCTGGCGTGTCCAGTACAGGTGAGGGCTGGCTCCTCTTCTCTCCCCGGCTGTGGGGCTGTGAGCTGGGCTGAGGTGGGGTGCAGGGCTCTGATGGTGTCCTGAACACGGCGCTGCCTCCCGACGGGAGCAGGCGAGGACAAATCCCCGGAGCACGGCGCTGCCGGGTGCTGCAGAGCCCAGCACAGCCCGGCTCTGCGGTGAGCCCGGAGAACAAAGCTCCGAGCGGGCACTGCGCAGCCTGGAAACGGGAATGAAAGGTGGAGAGAGGGAAACGTAGCGCTGCAGTGCAGAGTCCTCGGGGAAAAGAGCTTTGCAAGCGGGAGACTGCAACGCGCTGCAGTTCGTGCGTGTTCCCTGCACATCCAGCTCGGAGGATGCTCCCCGAGCCGAGGGGCAGGCGGAGGAGGGTGGTGACGGCGCTGGGGAAGGCGAGGGCAGCAGGAAGGGATGGGGATGCGGCGAGCCCGGATTTTCTGGCTCTCGTGGAAAAGCCGGCTCCGCCGTGCTGCGATGCAGCGGTCTCTCTCTGCCCCCAAGTGGTGCCGGTGTGGTGAGGAGAGCTTGCTGCAGCCTCCCTGCTCGCTGCCCTTGCTCCTCACGCCCAGTTTTTCTGATGGGGTTTGGCAGGTGCTCGACCCCAGGCAGCTGCTCTCCCGTGCTCCGTGCGGGAACGTGCTGATGATCCTGGACGTGGCACACGGCAGGAGCACCGAGCTGTGCAGGGTGCACATCTGCCCGTGCCCACGGCCGAGGTCTGCTGGGGGTTCACATGTGCACCTGGTTAGTGAAGGGTGACAAAAGGGTTTGGAGCCCCGTGTTCATTGGAAAGCTGAAATGAAGCACTGACAGAAGAGGTTGAAATACCTTGTGCTGCTGCAGCGGGTTGTTCAGCCAGGAGGTGACTGCAGGTTTGCTGCAGTTGTGTGTGTTTAGGCATAAATATGTATTTGTTTGGTGTGGAGGCTTCTTCCCTGGGTGCCCATCAGCTAACAAAGAAAGGTTCATCAGGTTGCTTTGGGCAACCTGGTCTAGTTGAAGATGTCCCTGCTTATTTCAGGGGGGTTGGACTAGATGGCCTTTAACAGCCCTTTCCAACCCAAACTATCTAATGATTCTGTGATCTGGTGTGAGATCACTAAACCCCTTGGCCCTGCAGCAGTGCTGATTGCTCTCCCTGGGTGGGCTGGCTTGGAAGCAGGCTATTTGCAGAGATTGTCCTTGCTGGAGACTATCCGCACTCTGGCAGCTCCCTGGGGAAGGCAGCAGGTGTGACACTGAGTTGTTGTGTTTTTCCCCCAGACGTTTTCCCTCAGCCTGACCTGACGGACGAGGGCCTAGCCCGCCCGGTGCTGGCTGGCATCGTTGCCACCATCTGCTTCCTGGCTGCTGCCATCCTCTTCAGCACACTCGCCGCCTGCTTCGTCAACAAGCAACGCAAACGCAAGCTCAAGCGCAAGAAAGGTGAGTCCATTCCTGGTGTGCTTCCTCCCTCCTTCCTGTCTCCTCCTCGCTTGTCCCCCCTGGTTGTGTTGTGGTCGTAACCTTCTTCCCTGTCTGTCTCTTCTTCGTCCGTGCGCGTCCTCAGGTGAAGCCCTGACTTCCTCCCTCGGCTGTGCCTGAAAGCGCCCGTGGTCGGGAGCGGGAGAGGCAGGGTGGGTGAAGAGGCGCCAGAGAAACTAGCCTGGGAATTCCGAGGGAGCTCTCCCACGTGGTGATAACTCCTAGAGCCGGGGTTTAGGGCTGGGCTGTCCTCTGGGACGCAGACGGGGGAGCACCGGTCACCTCCTCCAGGTCCCCCCAGAGCTGGGCTCTCCAGCTGCTCCCAGCCCAGAGCAGGCAGTGCTGGGCTAGAGAAAACCCCAAAGGAGACCCTGCTGCTCTGCTTCCTGAAAGCTGGGACTGCAGCCTCCGTGCAGGAGCGGCTGGTAGGGAAAGGGGGCGGCTGGGGAGCTGGAGAGGGCAGGGAAGCGGCTCCGTCTCCTCCAGCCTGCGGGGCTGCGGCAGCAGGACGGGCAGGACCCTGTGACGGGAGCTGTTTGTTGTCAGCAACCATTAAAGCACTGGAGCAATGAAACCTTGGCCTCTTGTTGAGTGTCTTTTGTTGTCTTGATGTTGAGTCTTGTCTCTGTCGTGTTGCGCCTCCTCAGCGTTCTCTCTTCTTTCCCCTTTTTATTCTCTTCCAGACCCTCCTCTCTCGATAACCCACTGCAGGAAGAGTTTGGAGTCCCCGTAAGTATCTGTCCTAGCTGCGGCACCAGGCTGTGGGGTCTTCAAGGTGCCTCCTTCCTACATTGCAAAGCTCAGATGGAAATAACTCATCCCTATTTGGATGCTCCTGATGAGTTGTTTTTGGGTGTTCCCTGAACTTTTGGGAGCACAGCAGTTCACAAGAGACAAATGGGCTTTGGAGTAGAAAGCAGCAGGGACAGATGCAGCAAACAGAGCTAAGAGATGACCCCACTGGATCTGTGAACATTTCCAAAGCTGGAGTTGGCTGGTGGAACTCAATTCCACACCAGCTGGAAGGGGCTCCTTAGGAGAAGGACTAGCCTGCTGCATATGGAGTCCTTCCTGCCAGCTCGCTGTAGTTTTTGAGTCATTCTCTGTTGGCTCTGTTTTTCTCCTGAGAAATCCATCTTTTCTCCTGAAGAGTGCCCTGCTGAAGCCTCTTTCCACATGTGCCCAAAGGTGGTAGATTGTGGTGCTGCAGTAGCCACAGCTCCTTGCAGAGCCCATCAAAAGCATGTGTAGCTGCAAACCAGCAGGAGCATCTTCCCGGTGGGAGTGCAAGAGTCTGGGATGCGGACACCTCATGCTTTGGCTCCTGGACTGTTGCAAAATGTCCCGGTGCCAGTGGATCTGAATCTCACTTGTTTCTGGTTCATCCACTGCACTGAAATAACCTGTCTCTGTTGGATCTGCTGTCTTTGCCTCTCAATCCGGTTTGTCTGAGGCTTTCTGGGTAGGGATGAGGGAACTGTTCTGGTGCTCTCTGCCTTTTGAGGTGCTCAGCCTAAAGTCTGAGTGTTGAGAATGGGAGAAAGAGTTGGTCTGAAATGATCTGTCAGCATCTCCAAGTGAGATGCTGAGTTCTGTGGGAGGGGACATTTGCCTGATGTCTCTCTTCTCAGGGCCTTTCCTGGGCATGGATATCTCAGGTGAACATAGGAAACCTCAGAAAGAGATGGAAGCAAGCTCTGGATGTGTCTTTTGTCCCTGTGGGGTTGTGGAGCTCGTTGCAAGGTGTTGGTGGAGCTTGTTGCGAGGTGCTGGGGTGTTGATGGAGCTTGTTTCAAGGTGTTGGTGTGAGCTTTCTGCCCCGAGTGTTCCGAGCTGCCCTCCCAAGGAGCAGGGATGTTGTGCACTGCTGCTGGCCAGACTCTGCCATCCTGGTTAGCCCCTGCCAGTTTCTCCCAGCGGTTCCACTTTTGAGAGCTGGTAGCACTTTTTTTTCTGGATCCAGAGTTGTTCTTCTGGGCGAGAAGGCCTCCTTTCCGCTCCGGGTGACGGTCCCCTCTCTCGGTTTTTCTCCCCTGTGGTCCAGGTTGTCTTCCGGCAAGGTGAGTCCCGAGAGCATCCGCACGCTCCGTCCCCCCTCGGAGTCCTCTGACGACCAGGGCCCGCAGGCCAAGCGGATGCTGAGCCCCACCAAGGAGAAGGAGCTCTCCCTTTACAAGAAGACCAAACGAGCCATCAGCAGCAAGAAGTACAGCGTCTCCAAGGCGGAGGCCGAAGCTGAGGCCACCACCCCGATCGAGCTCATCAGCCGCGGGCCGGACGGACGCTTCGTCATGGACCCGGCGGAGATGGAGCCCTCCCTGAAGACACGGCGAATTGAGGGCTTCCCCTTCGTGGAGGAGACGGACATGTACCCCGAGTTCAGGCAGTCGGACGAGGAGAACGATGACCCCGTCGTCCCCACCTCCGTGACCGCCCTGAAAGCCCAGCTCACCCCTCTCTCCTCCAGCCAGGAGTCCTACCTTCAGCCACCAGCATACAGCCCCCGGTTCCACCGGGCGCTGGAGGGTCCCGGCGCCCTGCAGGCCACTGGCCAGGCCCGCCCGCCAGCCCCCCGGGCTTTCCACCACCAGTTTTACGGTTACCTCAGCAGCAGCAGCCCCGGGGAGGTGGACCCACCGCCCTTCTACATGCCAGAAGTCAGCCCGCTGAGCTCGGTCATGTCCTCCCCGCCGCTGCCCCCCGAGGGGCCCTTCGGACACCCCACCATCCCCGAGGAGAACGGGGAGAACGCCTCCAACAGCACGCTGCCCCTGGCCCAGACCCCCACGGGGGGCCGGTCCCCTGAGCCCTGGGGCAGGGCCGAGTTCCCCTTTGGCAGCCTGGAGCTGGCCCCTGCGCCATTCCCCCACCAGCTCCAGCCCTGCGAGGCGGCCGAGGGCTCCCAGCCCACGGGCTGCCTTCCTCGGGGGCCGCCCCCCTCCTCCCTCCAGGTGGTCCCCGCGTCCTACTCGGGCATCCTGCCCCTGGAGGCACCAAAGAGCTGGACCGGCAAGTCACCGGGCAGGGGTCAATCCTCCGTGCCCACTACCACCAAGTGGCAGGACAAACCTATGCAACCCATGGGATGTCAAGGGCAGCTAAGACATACCAGCCAAGGTATGGGCATACCCGTGTTGCCTTACCACGAACCGTCCGAGCCCGTCGGCCCCAGCGGCACAAGCACATTCAGCCTGGACACCAGGTGGTACGAGCCCCAACCCCGACCTCGGCCCAGCCCTCGGCAGGTCAGGAGGGCTGAGCCCAGTTTACATCAGGTGGTGCTACAACCTTCAAGGCTTTCTCCTCTGACCCAAAGTCCCCTGAGCTCCCGCAACAGCTCCCCGGAGCTGACCGCCCGCGCCCGGCCCCGCCCGGGGCTCATCCAGCAGGCGGAGGTGTCGGAGATCACGCTGCAGCCGCCTGCGGCCGTCAGCTTCTCCCGCAAATCCACGCCGTCCTCCACGGGATCTCCGGCGCCAAGCAGCCGCGGGGACAGCCCCAGCTTCCGACCGACCACCGCCTTCACCCCCGTGGGCACCGGCTTCTCCAACTCCCAGGGCTCCTCCCTGCCCGTGGACACCATGGATGTTTTCGGAGACATCCCTTCTCCGAGGAGGGCTGGCGAGGAGATTCTCCAACCGGAGCCGACATCCACCACCACGGTAGCCGCCACGGGGTAAGTGCGTGAGCCCCGTGGTGACCCCCCCGCCCCCTTCCTGGCTTCCCCCACCCTGCCTCACCCACTCCCTCTGACTCCCTCCCTGCCATCACCATCCCAACTGGTAGGGTCTTTCTGGGCACGCTGCAGCATCCCTTTTGGAGACGGCGTCCCGCGGGCTTTGCTAGGCAGAGGCTGGTGCCACGGGCACGGGTTGCATGGCCGCTGCCCGAGAGCGCTGGGTTTTAGGCAGGCGATCTTCCCGGTCCCTTGGGAATCTGGGAGCGCTGTGACTCGGGCTACGGGCCGTCTACCAGGTGTACAAAGACCTGGCTTGCTTAGGTAAGTGTCCTGGTGTCACTGGAGGTTGTTTCCTCTTCTAGCTGCTGGCTCTTGGCTTTCTTCGAACGTTAGGGCCGCCGCCGCCGCGCCTCTGTCTTCCTCCTCTTCCTTCCCGCGGAGTCTAGAGAGCTTTAATGCATGACAGAAACAGCTATCACGGTCACCGCCCCACCTGCAAAAGGGATGCTGCAGCCCCAGGACGCGGGCAGGGAGAGATCAAGGACTTAGCCACACCAGCAGCATGTCAGGAGAGGAGGAAAAATAAAAATAAACTAAGCCCAGCGGAGATCGGGAGGCTGCCGGCACGCTCAGATCCTGCCCTAAAGAGGGATGTGGCTGCACTAGACAGTAGCGGCTGGTTTTCCAGGTACCAGGGTTGCTCCAGGCAAAAGCGTCTCTCTTTCTCTCTATTTCTCCTCTTTCCTTCCGTCTTTCACAGCACCTTAGACCCCGTAGCCGTGCTTTCGTCCCATCCTTTCGTCTCGCTTCATTCTGGCTTCTTGTCTGGTGGGGTTGAGCCCCCTCCTCCGGCTTGTGGCAGAGAGGAGTCGGGGGCCGGGGCTCCCAGCCCCGCGGAGCCAGCGCGGTCGGAGGCGTTTGGAGAAGAGGCTGTGTTTTGGGGAGGGGGGAGGCAGCGTTTCACCCCGCAGTGCCCTCCGCATTTCACTCCTGCCCTCTGGTACCTGGAAGCGTTATGGCCTTAGCAAATCCCTCCGGCACCGAACGGAAGGAAGGAGGGCTCAGGGGAGAGAGGATGGGGAGGGAGAGCAGCTGAACGAGCCTGAAATGACTTCTGTGTGCCTCTGGAAAACCCAGCTACGGAGCGATGCAGTTAGGGATGTAGTCACAGGTCCACGTCTCCTAGCAGGGCATGCCAAGGAGAGCCAGCTCCAGGACAGAGCCGTGTTAGAGCAGCACTGTTGTCCGTGCTTTTATGCAGTGTATCCATTCGCTTCGTTGATTATCGTTTTCGTTTCTTCTTTTCCTTTCTCTTCTGTTTCTTTCCCCCTTTCTTCTCCAGCCTCGTTTCGTTTGTGTTTCAGTTTGGTTTCTTTCCCTCCTTTTTCCTTTTTGGAGTTGTTGACGTGCTGATGTGTTGCGGAGCTCGGCTCCTTGCGGGTGTTGATAACTGCTTTGTTTTTGATTAATCTCAGCTATCTGGGCAGTGTTGTCGAGACAAGCTTCTCCTCAGCTCAATAGGTAAGGGTGATCCATGTCCGAAAGGATGGTGTGGGTGCTGTGGAGGGTGGCCGGGAGCGGGGCATGACAGGGGACACGGAAGGGGCTTTTCCAATACCATCTCTTCCTTTAAAGGGGAATAAGGAATCCGAAAACACTAGGAAACACCTCTGGATGCACAGTCTCTGTGGCTTTTGGGTTTCCGCTCCCAGCAGCACACGCTGCTCCCCTGCCTTCGGGGCTGGGGTTTGGGATGAGCCGAGCTGCCGTCTCCCTGGGGCCACCCTTCCTTTCCTGGGAGACAGTGACACATGTGGCACCTTTGGCAGGGTGCACAAGGGTTATGTGGTGTTAGGGAGGCGTGTGTTGAGGTGGGGCTGTCCTGGATGATCCAAACCAGAAGGAGCCCATGAAAGGCAGGAAAAACAGTCGTGTTGGGAGCAGCCAGCTGCAGACAGCGTGCTCAGAGTGGGCTCCAAAAATCAGTCTCCAGCTGCAGTCCAGCACATGGACTGTTTCTGTTTCCAGCAGTGCCTGGATCTGTTTTCTTTTTCCCAAGTCTCCTCAGTCATGGAAAAGGGGAGAAGTCTTTCTCCCGAGCTAGATGGTATGCTTGGCAGCAGCAGAACTATGGTCTCAGGCTGCCGGAAAGGTGTTCTTTCCTTCGCATCACATGCGTGGTCTTGGTAAAATCCTTCCATTCCTGAAATTCTACTTGGAGAAATCTTTGACTTCTTTTGACCCAGATGTAATCAAACAGCCCTAAGCAGATCTTGAAAGACTCTTCCAAGAAAATTCCTCTTGGGCTGCCTTCATGGGGCTGGTTTCCTAGATGGCCATGGGCATTTCTGGAACTGGGATGGAGTAATTTGGAGCTGGTTTTCAGACCTTAAAAGCAGAAGAATATCACTAAAACTGCCAAATCCAGATGGGATAATAATAATTTGTGACCCAGAGGATTGGCAACACTGACCTGTTTGGCCATCAGCCAGGCTGGTTATGAAAGGAGAGATGGGATTGTAGATGGGCTTGTTTCTAGGGCCTGGCCATGCCCCAACTTCCTTAGGACAGACTTTACGAAAGGTTAAGCTTTGCTGCCTTTGTTGGGAAGAGTCAAGGTCCTGTCTGATATTCTCCAACAGCCTGAGGAGCCTTGTTGGGCTGGAAAAGAGCCTTATGAGAGAGGTGGGATGCCTGGAGAGATCAGGGGGATGTTTCCAGGAGAGGGGAATTCCTCCAGCTGACCTGGAGGGTTGTCCTGGGGTGGGGAGAGCAGGACTGGCGAGGAGGGGGTTTTGGGAGCAGGGACAGGATGTGTGCTCTGTGGAGGAGCCATCCTCTTGGCATGACAAAACCCATCCCATTTGAGCCTTGCAGCTCCAAAGCTCTTGAGCACTTGGCCGCTTTCTCTTTCTGTTTTTCCTTGGTGTCCCATGAGGAGCAAAGCTGGCACCAAGCCTTGGTGAGGTCTGGGCTGTGCCAGGCTTTTTGGGAAATGGGGAAGCCCTCAACAAGGATGTGGCTGTTTGTTCTTGCTTTGTGGCTCTTCCCTGCTCCGGCAGCATTAGGGACACGAGCGGACGTGGCTTTAGCACAGCACAGGTGAGTCCAAGCTCGTGTCTGAGTTTGGTGAGGCTCTTGCACAGATCCTGGCTGGCTCCAGTGCTGGCTGCCATGGACTGATGGATTTTGAGGAGCAGGGTCACACTGCCCAGCAGGATGGGAGCAGCTGCGTGTCCTACTCCAGGATGCTGCTGGGAGCTGCAGTCACAGCAGCGGCTCCAGAGTCATTATCCCCGAAAAGGGGAAGCCAGAAGAATAAATCTCACTTTAAGGCGAGGAATCCCGTAGAGAGCCCAGCCAAGTAATTTCTTGATGATTTGGGGTCATAAAATTGTCAGTGCATGTGGAGCACAGGGATTTTATACCAGACCAGCCAGATTTCTCTACTGCAGCATTAAAAGCTGAGAGGAGAGGGACAGGCAGCATGTGAGCTCCGTGCTGCAGCATGGTGGCTTTTGCTGGGTGAAGCTCAGGAAGTTTTTACGGATGGGCAGGGATAAACGATGCCACTACTGAGCCAGCACGAGGAGTTCTCCCATCTTCTTCTCTTAGGATGCGGCGCGCATCTCGGAACAGGGAAAAGGGGGCTGTCGTCTCCCTGCAAAGGGAAACCCAAAAACCACAGACGAGGCACCAAGCTCCCCTGCCCCTGGGCACGGCAGCCTGCCCTGGGGGGCCTCCCCAGGCCCCCCTTGCCAGGGCAGCACTGCCAGTGCTGGGAGTTGGGGGGCTTGGCCGTGGCGTAGCGTTGAGTGACGAAGGGACGTCGGCGCCAGGCGTGCGGGAGGAGCCGCAGCCCTCGCTCGCCGCTTGAAAGAAAACAGGTTCCCCTTTAAAGACTGTCCATGTGCTGATCCTCTGCATGTGTTCCATGCCTCCTTCCGCTTGGAGAAGTTGTGAGTCCGCTTGTCTGAGTGCGTTTTTTCTTTTCTTTCTTAATTATTATTATTATTATTATTATTATTATTATTATTATTTTATTTTTCTTTTCAGTCTCTTTAATTTCCTTAAATATATTTTCTCACTCCTGTTTTTCATTTATCTCCTCCTCTCTCCCCTCCCCTTCCCCATGACTGTATCCCCCCTCTTCCTGTCCAGCCCGGCCCCGTTGCCCTCGCCCTCTCTCCTCTCCGTCAGCATGGTGGTGAAGTCCGTTGTGTAGATGAGTTGTGGTGTCTACAAAGCTGTAGAAGGGCCCCCCTTCTCCAGTGTGCTCCCTGCTGTGACCAGCCCCTTGCTCCCTCCCTCTTGGCGGTGCCTTGGCAGCAGCAGCAGCCCTGGGCTGGGGCCGTCACCGCGGTGTTTTCTCTGGCACCCCTTGTGCTGAAGGATCCCAAGCGTTCTGGGATGGAGGCGGCAGCCAGCGCTGCCTCGGAGCAGAGTGGGAATTCTGACTTGCAGGAGCCTCTTGTAGGAGAGTTGAGCTCTTCATGTGAGGAGGATGAAGGGTTGAAGGATGCGGTGGGCTCCTTTCAAGTGGATACTCTGCTTTATCCAAGTGGATGCTCTAACGTGCCCAAACAATTCCTGGATGTCAATGTCTTGGCTCAAGGAGAGGAGGAGACAGGGAATGTGTGCTGAGACCTCCATGAGGTTAAATATATATAAATACACGTATAGTGTCCTTGAATCTCCTGGACCCTTCCTTTATATGGGTTCCCCTTTTGGGTGGAAAGAGGCCAGTGGTGCTCTCAGGGGTCTTCTCCCTTATATCTTTGCTTTGTACGTGGAAGGACGTTTGAAGAGGAGCTGAGATGTGTGTTGGGCTGGATACTTCTCCCCTACTTCCTTTTCCTGTCCTGACATCCTTCAGTACCTTTGTGGCCTCTCCAGTACCTCCCAGTCCATGCAGTCCAGACACTTGCTCATGCAGAAGGGTTTTCCTTTGAAGACTTGAGGAAAACTGCTGCTCCAGGTGTTGGTGCTGCCTGGCAGAAGGTTTGTGCCAGGAGTTCATGTGGGCTTCTCAAAGCTTCTTTGCTTGGCTCTACACTGAAGTTTCCAGAAGAAGTTCACCCACCTCCCTGAACATCTCATCTGTTGGTATTCAAGATCTCCCTCGTGCGTGGGCAGCTGCCCAAAATGTGAACTCTGGGGGCAGGAAGAGGCTTTTGGCTGAGCTTAAAATGAAAATTAATTTGCAAGAATTGGAGCCCTTTGAAGAGATAAAGGGCGGGTAGAGCAGATAAAATTTGGCTGCTGAGTAGCATCGTTTTGTCCTCTGTATCTCTGCCTTGCCAGAGGTCAGACAGTATTTGTGGTGACACATGGGTTCAGTGCACTCACTGTTTATGTTTGTGTGTATAAATACGAGTCCAATTACGGAGAACTAGTGGAAATGAGCTTCAGGCAATTTCCTCATAATCCCTCGTGTAAATCTGTCTAATTTTGTCAGCATGCCACAATAGCTTCTTCCTAGAAAGAAAAAAGAGTGGAAAGAGCAGGAGACTTTTACAAGCTGAGCTTTAATAACAGCGGCAAAGCTGTCTGGGTGGTGGGAAGTGGTGGAAGAAGGCGGCTGCTGGTGGGCAGGATGGTGGCAGGATCACCGAGCTCGGTGGTGTCCAGGGCTTGGCACACGTGAGCTCTGTGGGCGATGCAGCTGGAGCAGCTGAAGTCACCGTTAGCCAAGTACCTGCAGGAGTGTAACTCCTGTGCAACCCCAGAATGGTGGCTTTAAATGGGAAAAGCCTTTTACTGGCCGTTCAAGCAGGAATTGCTGCAGGGAATGCTGTGCTGTCACCTGTGGGTCGCTGTGCTCCTGCCTTCAGCCAGCATGTGCATTGCTGGCTGTGTTGGTTCCGCTCAGAGAGTAGAGCTGCTGCTGGCAGCACCTCTCACAGGAGGCTGGTTGCACTTGGGAAAGTGAGCTCTGCAAATGTAAACGTCGTCCTCCTGACAAGGAAAAGCTTGGATCCAGCCAGCGGGACTCCCAGCATGTCTAATGAGCTGCTTCATCTTCGGCTGATGTGATGCTCTGCTGGGAGCTGCAACAGAGGTTTTCTGGGAGCTGGAACAGAGGCTCTCCGGGAGCTCTCCGTACCTTGACGTCTTTGTTGCGTTGGAAAACATGAAAAGGAGCTCTTCTGTGCCCAGTGTTTGGGTTTCTGTTGCGTCTGCTGCACCTCAGCTGCTGCTTCACCTCACGCTGCACTTCCCTGGGTGCTCTCCGATGCTGCCAGCAGCACTGAGAAGCTTCGCAATCACATTCATCTTCAAAAAAACCGAAAACCCTTCTGCTCCCCAAGGGGAAAAATCTCCTGGGAGCTCCTTGCCTGTGCACTCCAGCTGAAATTTCACCGCCCTGGAGACGCTTGGGATGTCGGATGGGAAGCACTGCTGTCGCACTGTGCTCTGCAGTGGTGGCACACGTGGGCACCCGCGGGGGAAAGCCTGTAGGGTGTCTTCAGTGCCAGCCAGGCTCTGCCTGGACCCCAGGGGAGATGAGGAGCTCCAAACTCTCTGTGGGTGGGTATACTCTGGTACCACAGCCCGAGACTGCGGGGTCTGTGCTCCAGCCCGTGTTCTTGCCCTTCCCTGCTGCTCTGGCCAGCAGCCACGGTGTTTTTGCAATGCTGGATGGGGCACACCGTGCTGACAGACAGGGTGACATCATCCTCAGTGGTTCTGTGCCAAAGCAGGAGTCCGAAGGAGCTGATGTTGCCTCTTGCAGCCAGCTGAGGTGGCTCCTCCGCCTGCCCTCCTGCTGCCTGTGGCTTGCGGGGTTTGCTGATCCCTGCCCCAGTCACAGACCGATGCAGGAGCTGCCGTCAGCACTGTCCTCTGTGTGGCTCTTGTGACCAAGTTGTGAGAGCAGAAGAGTCATCTCCTCCTCTGAAGGGTGCAGGCAGGCTGGTTTAAATCTCCTTTCCTCCTTGGAGCCTGGCTTAAAGCGTTGGCTTTATCGCAGTGAAAGGTGCTTTGTGGAGGCTTCCTGTCATCTCTGGACACCTTCTGCAGGTGGCTTGGGTTTATCCCAGGTCATCACCTGTGGCCTCAGGCTTCTTCTGTGGCATTAGGAGTTGGTGACTCTTGGAGGGTTGTGGAAGTTAAATAGAGAGGGGGAAGGAGATGGGAAAGCAGCAAGAAGGGGGATGCTGTGATGAGTTATAGATAAGAGCTGGACTGCCTGCTCTCCTAAGGAAAAGGTTTTCCTCTAATGCTCTGCTCTCTACAGCAGTCGTGCTTTCTAGGCCTTGGATGGGAAAAACAGGTACAGTGAAGGAAATAAAACAAAAAATCTCTTTGCAAAGGGGAGGATACTGCACCTTGAGCTGGTTCCTGTAGAAGAGTGCCTCAGGGGGTACAGCTGATAAACTATCCCTTGCACCTGCTGGCTCTCCTGCAGGAAGCACCCCTTTGCAAATCCCCTCCTTGTCCTCGCAATAAAACCTTGTCAGTGTTTCCATTTCCAGCTCCCAGCCTCTCGCTGTTCCAGGAGCAGATGCTCCCGTGCTGTCGCGTTTCTGTTGTCGCTTCTCACAGGGACCTGGGAACGAGGTACCTGTCCCAGCTCTGTTGGTGTGTGCCCTTGGTGTCCCTGTCTGTCGTGTGGCCCCTGGTTTTTCTGGCTGTGGGAGCAGGGCCAGCAGGATCCTGGCTCCCTGCTGTTTGTGGCGCCGGTGTTGTCCGCCCCGGGTGGCTCGTGGTGCCCGTCTCGATGCTGCCGTGCCGCTTCTGCCTGTCTCTTTCTCTCTCTCTCCATCCCAAGGGGTTTCCTACCACTTCCCAGAAATGCCTTATCGGACATAGGATCTGCCCCGTCCTGTTTTGTTTAGCAGTGTTGGCATGGCAGGCAGGTGAGCTGGGGGTGCCCGTGTTGGACGTGGCCGGTGGCACCGGCTGGGGCGCGGCGCCGCTCGGAAACCTGAAGGAGACGTAGCGGGGACGCCTCACTTCCTCCATCCCGCGCTCTGGCACGCCTGGCTGGCCCTGCTCCCTCGGCCCTGGGTTTCTCACCTCTTCCTTTTCCACGGCAGAGCCGGCTGGGATCGGCTGATCCCCCACCGGGGATGTCCAGAGGCTCGAGCGTGGCCGGGAGCCGCTGACGGCGCGTGTCTGCTTTTCCTTCCTAGAAAATGTCCATCTCCGCCCGGGGACGCTGCTGCACCTGAGAGGCTCGAAGCTCTGAAATACCAGCGGATAAAGAAGCCCAAAAAGTCATCCAAGGGCTCCTCGAAATCCAGAAAACAACCCAGTGAGTGCGAGGACCCCGCAGTCCCCAACAGCATTCCCTGTGTCCTGCTGTGAGCAGCGCTCGGGCAGGTCCCTGCCGGCTCCAGCGCCGGGGGTCTCCAAGCCCATTCCTGGATGCTGCCCTTGTTCCCTGCCTCCCAAAGGGATGGCTCCCCGGGCTGCTTGCCTGCAGATTGTTCCTCCTTTGCTCCTCCAAACCGAGTCCTTTCCATGCATCTCCCATCTCCAGTCATCTGTTTGGATTTTGAGTGTTAATTTCTTTTTCCCTGATGCCCAACGTTCTCCTTTCTTGCCACGCTGCGGGTTCAGGGCCAGGCTTGTTGTCACCTCCCTTTCACAGCAAGCAAAGCGCTCTGCTCTGCGTGCTGCTGGCTCCGGTCCCATCTGCCTTCTCTCCCCCCTTCCCAGACGGCTCTGCCTCCCAGGTTCAGCACCCTCCCAGCTCTCAGGTACTGTCACCTGACGAAGCTGTCTGCCTCCGCAAGAAGAAGAGACACCCTCGTCAGGACCCCTTCGCCCGGCTCTCAGCGCTGAAGGACGACCTCTGCCACCGGCAGCTCCCTGAAGACCAGACAGCCATTCTCAACAGCGTGGACCACGATGACACCAGCGGACACGCCACCCTGCTCTAGCCTAGTGCTGGGCCCAGGAGGTTGAACAGGAGCGGTGGAGGGAGCTGGTGTCACACCACGGGGGGACGGAGGTGATGGGAAGGAGGGGGGGACACCCCTACGCTGCTGCCTCTCCGAGGGGTTCGGCGGCTCACGGCGGGGACGAGCTGGGGGGAGCCCGGGGGTGCTTTGGGGAGGATGCTTTGGGCTGGGTGTTCCTCACATGCACTTCTCCCCCACCCCAAACAGCTTGGGTGGGGTGGGAAGGGGGGTGTTGCACCTCGGTTTTGGAAAAGATCTCTAGGCTTCAAAGGCACGGATGGAGCTTTTGATATCTGCGTCTGCAGTGCGCGTTTAGGGGGGAAGTGTGGGATTGAGCAGCTGGCCCTCAATCGCCGGAAGAAATTCAATGACACAGGGTGTAATTAAGTGACAAGAACCTAACAACCCAGGCAGGAACTGGTAATCCCATGAATCTGATTATGATAAAAACATGACCAAATAATCCCAGGAAAGCTGTAATTGTGAAAATCTCCCTGCCTCCCCCTTCCCAGCCTCCTTTGATGTGAAGGTAACAGCAACAAAACCACCCGTGACATCTTTCCTTACCTATCTCTGAAAGGGAAAAGCCGGAAAGACCCCGAGCCTTCGAATCAATGTGAGATGTGAGAAATCACCATTTGTCTGTGTGCAGATGCGTTTGAGCCTCGGTAACGCGTGCTCGGTGCCGTGCGGGCGCGCAGCTACGGGGCTGCTGTGATCCGAAGGTGTTTCCCCCTCCAGGTGCGGCGTGCGCCAGCTTTGATGAGGGTGGGTTCGATTAATCCTGCCCGACACTCTGTGTACCGCAGGCAAATGTTCTTCAGTGCCGCGTGGTGATGTGATTTCTTACTGTGTGATGTTTAATCTCTACTGATAACTGCCAAGCGGGGAGACGCAGGCGTGCGAGCAAACGGGGTTTGGCTGCGTGGTCCCCAAAGCCTCCGTCGGCAGGTGCTGAGCCCGGGGAGAGCAGCTGGAAGTGCCCAGCTCTGCGGATGGACGTGGATGGCTCCGTGCAAAGCTAAGCCCAGCGTCTCGCGCCAGCTTAAAATGTGTCGCTGCTGGTTTCACCGTTTTCCCCTTTTTTCTCCTGCTCCAGCCCGGCTGTGTCGCCTGTGACACCCGCCGGGGTCGTGTCCCTCCCTTTGCCCCCTGTTCCCCTCGGTAATGCTGTTCTAACTCTTCACCAGAATGTACTTCCTCTTCAGAATAGGGTAGGTTTGGTGGCCGGTGGTTTTCTGGATTGCGTAGGTCTTTTTTTGGTTTGTTTTTAGCAGGCAAGGTGTGACCCGAGAACAGCTGGGCTCACTTTCCTGCTCTGCCTCCACTCTCTGACTGCGTGGCCTTGGGCAAGTCACTTAACCTCTCTGTGCCTCAGTTCTCCCATCTGTAAAATGGGGATAAGTCATATTTGAGCACTTTGGACAAGCACTTGGTGGCCTACAGACTGCAAGTGCTGTGTAAATGCTTAGTGCTGATACCAAGCAATCCCTACCTTTAAAATACTTAGAGTTGTTTTTTTTCTTCTTTTTTTTTTTTTAAGTTTGAAGTGGTAAAATCAACCACTGCATCCAGGTTTGCACAGTTCTTCCTCTGCGGTAAAGTGCTAAACCCTCCAGCCTGCCTGGGAATAAAACACCGAGTGTTTCATGTAGATATTCTTGCTTTGAGTGGATTCAGGCTGTAGAAAAAGTGTCAGGAGAGCTGGAGAGCCTGTAGGCATGTTTTTAGCCCCAGGCTCTCTATTTGCATATGAAACTTTTGTTTATTCCCAGGTAGAATTGCCAAGAGATTCTCTGCAATCTCGCCTTTAATTCTGCTTTGCCTTGGTTTTTGCTCTTGCTGCTGGTTGAACCTCCAAGGGCTGAGATATCTGGAGAAAGACGTGAGCTCTCGGTTGTGATCCGGCTCTCCGCCCACGCCACGCTCCCCAGGAGCTTTTAGGCCAGAGCCTGTCGATTGCTCTGCCTCAATTTACCTGGCTTTAGAGGTTGGGCTTCCTCTCCCAGCAGGATGCTGGGGAACCTGCGACCACCAAAAGCAGAGCACCGTGTCTTTTCCAATCTCCAGGCCCGAAGTACGGTTTGAACCACTGGAAAATGAATCCTCTAAATCGGTAACGAGATATTTCTGAGCTTTAACAACTTTGTGTAGGTGGTCTCAAACCATCAGCAGGTTTGTGTTGGGAAGGAGGGAGGGTCTGGCAGAAATGCCCCTCTCTTTCCAGCCTGCACCAGGGCTTTTTATTGACGTGACGAGTGACCTGATGTAAGAACCTCAACTCTCAGAGTGAGAACTCAACCTTGCTAACAGTATGACTGTATGAATTTCTTTTATTTGGGTGTGTTTTTAGGGTTTTTCCCTAGAAGCCGCTCGGATCTGAATTGATTTAATGCCATTCTCCCGCTCGGCAGCGGGGAAAACTCTGCCTGGCTTGGCCAACTTCAGCTCGCCGGTCACTTCAGCCAGGCTGCTCCTGATGGACAGGTGACCCTCGTGGAGGCTCTGTGCTGCCTGTGCTGTGGCCGACTGGCTCTTCCTTTTGCTCTCGTTGCCTCAGCCTCTCGAACAGAGGGTTGCTTTTCCATTTGAATGCTTCCCAAACGATTTACGACACCCGTTCGGATGGGCCAGGCGCTGTCTTCAGGCTCTTGAGGTTGCTGCCTCAGGACTGTGCCCCATCCCATCTTAAGGAGCTCTAGAGGACCTGGAGTGCAGGGCAGGTTGACGGAGCATGCCGGCTTGCTGGGTCAGTCTTTTGAGAGTTGTTTTCCTTTTGCAGGTGTTTTGAGCCACTGGGCTTTTCATGGTCTTCGACCTTTAGAGGCTGGAGCTGCAGCCCTCTCTCTTTCAGCCGTGTACCTGCCACGCTGCTGGAGTGGGAAATCCCGCCCGGGCGCCTCGTGGAAGCAGCTCCTCCCTAAACCATCCTTAACTCCTTTCCCTGCTAGACCGAGTTACCTTCCGATAGACTCGGGCCGTGCTTTGGCTGACTGGCTCGCCTCTTGCTTTGGCAACCTCCTCGCTTCTCCCAGCCCTCTGGTTTCCATGCCCTTCAGGGTTGCTCCTCTCTCCTTCCGCGGACCTGGAACATCGAAGCCGTGTCAGACGATGCCAAACGCTTCCCCCATTTCACCCCCGTTTGAACTCCGTGTCGCTTTGGTGGTTTGCAAACACAGCTGCTGTTGCTGCTGCTGCTGCTGCTTCTTCATTTTTAATTTTTTTTTTCCTTTCATGCTGCAAAATATATCTTGATTTTTATCTTCCTGGGCCAAACTCTCTTATTTTCTAAGCTGGTCTGAGGTAGACGGCTCTTTCTGTACCAGTAACCGGACGATTCCTCCTTGCACGTTGCGAACGCGATGTTCCACTAGGTCCCTTGGCAAATCCTGGCTGACGTGAAAAAATGCCTCTGAATCACAAGGATATTTGTCCCTGGGCTCTGCTGAGGTGTCAGTGCAGGGGTGCCAGCCCAGGTTTGGGGGGTCCTTGCTGGTGCTTCTCCCTGCAAGCTGGCCACGGTGGGGATGCTCCAGCGCCAGTTTCATGCCGCCATGGGGGTTGCAGGATTTGGGCACCCCGAGCTGGGGGAGGTGACCCGGAGAGGTGGGTCCAGGGTGTCACTGAGATCCTGTGGAAAAGGGGTGGTTCTGGGGTGCTGTCCCTTGCAGCCTGTCCAACATTGAGTCCTGGAGCAGGCAGGGAAAAAGGGCAGGGAAAGTGCTTTGCCTGCTTTTCCAGCAGGACTTGCTGAGCTCTCATCCACGTGTTCCTAAGGTGACTTTGCCATGCAGCCCCACCAGCATTTTGGTTCCGCGGTGCTGATGTGAGGGAAAATGCAAGTTAGGGTAAGGGCGGGGGGGAGAGGGAGTGTTCAGGGCTCGTTTATGGGGCCCCATTTCTGTGCCTGCCACTAACAGCATCCACAGGCAACTGGAAGTGAGGGGTTTGTGGGATGGGGGAGCTGGAAAGTCCCAGGGTCTCTTCCCAGTCTGAACCTTGGCGTGATTTGCAGTCTGCCCACGAGCTGAGGGGTCTCCGTGAGCCCCCAGGGTGTCTGTGTGAGCAGGGGATGCTTTTCCCAGGAGGATTCTCATTCCTGCTGCCCTGTGCCAGTCACTGGTGACTTGGAGGCTGCTTTGGGGCACTGGTGGGCTGTGGATCTGGTGTTTGTCACCTTTCCAGCTGGCTTGGTGCCACCCGCTTTGAAGGAAGGCTGGAGGTGATGCTGGTTGGATATATAAATGTAAAGGGAATATAAAGGGAATAACAACTTGCTGTACCTGCCTCCGGGAGTGTTGAGGACACTGGATTTGGGCTCAGCAGCCCAGGCACGGTCCTGGCAAGCCTTAGTCATGTCTGGTGGCCTGCGGACATGACACACATTCCAGACTCATTGCTGCTCCCACCTTGCTGTCTGTATTAGGACAAAATCCGCCTGGCATTTTGGTTTCTCTTCCTGCTTCAGGCAGTGACGTAGATTTGGGAGTTCTCAGAGCTTTAGGTTGGTTTCAGCAGTAGCTGTTCTCTGGAGGTACTTCTCCATGAGGCTGGACCTTCAGGGATTTCCACACGTCCCACATGGGCTTGCTGCAGGCCCAGACTGGAGTCAGGGCTTTTTGGGAAGGAAATCTTTTCAAGGAACCGGAGTGAAACCCACTGTACATATGAGATATAAATAGATAGAGAAGTGTAGGACAAAGGTAGATAGGTTTGCAGAATTCAGTAGATTTGCATGTCGGGGTATGTGTGTCTCTAGGGGAGAGTTTAGAGCTGTGCTGGAGCGGGGGATCAGGATGGGCAAAGCGGGGAAGGGGCTGGGAGCAGCTGGAGCCTGAGGGGAATTTGGGGATGGAGAGGCACTGGTGTGCCCTGTGCTGTGGCCCTGCTGCACACAACAGAGTGCTCTGTTTCATTATTTCATCCCCAGTTGTTAGCTTTGCTTTGCTCATTGTCCGTGACTCCCCTCTGGGCCGGGACACGGAGGAGCAGGAGGGACAGGTCCTGTGCTCGGCGTGTCCGAGGCACGTGGGGTGTGACACGGGACACGGGACACGGTGCGGGAGGGGGATGTCTCATGTTGCCTCATCTCTGGTGCCATCGCTTAAAGAAAAAGCTGCACCACGCAGAAACCCTTCCCTCAAGTCCCTCTAGATGCTGCTCTCTGGTTACTCGTGTGAAAGGATTTTGCTTTGCGTCTGTTCTTCCCAGAAAAGCGTGAGTCAGAAGGGATGAGAGGGATACAGCTAAATTTGTCCTCTGAGCTGAGGAACGCGGCACCGGCTGTGCCAACCGGCCCCAGCAGTGCCTCCTGGGAGGGACAAGATGTTCTTGACAGTGTCTTTTTATTTTAAACCTCATTAGCAGGACTTTGAGGATCTGAGGCAGAGAGGGGATTTGGTCACCAGTGATGCCAGAGCTGGTACTGGCCCCAGGCATGGGGGCAGCTGGATTCAGGCTGGATTCCCACTGCTCTCCCAGAGCCATCCCTGTGCTGTCTGGGCACAGGGTAGCCCTTAAAGAACACAGGATGTTTGCTCCCATTTCCCCCTTTCAGCTTAATTTTTTTGTTTGTTTTTTTTTCTGTTTCTGAGTATCTTGACTCCTCTCTGCCTGCGTTTGCTGGGAAGGAGAGGTGGGAAGTGCAGTGGTTCCTGTTAGAGATCTGTCAGGGAACGCTTGATCCAGGAATTGAGGGCTGGGAAGGAGCGACCAGATTTGGCCGCGCTGGTGCCAGCAAAAGAAGAAACTGAACGTTGCACTTCATTCCCATCAGCTGGCACATTTCCAAGCAGGGAGGACCAGCGTGGCTGTGGGAAGGGGCTGGAGATGGGAGTCTCTTCCCCTCCCTGGGTGACTGGGATTAGAGGGAGCCATGTTTGCCCATTTTCCCCTTTTTTAGGTGTTTTGGCACAGCTGGCTGAGCTCTGTTCCTCGGCATTGTGGGGCAGCAGGACGAGCATCCCCAGTCCTGGGGCTCTGGCTGACTTTTGATACGTGCATGGATGGAGGAAGGACCGTACCTGGGGAGGGGGTGGGCTGAGAAAGGGGGGCAGAGGGGCTGGTCCAGGCTCGGGGGGGGTTGGCTATGGAAAGCATGCGCTGTAGTGGTAGCTAAGGATTTTTATACTGGTGTCAGTGGGGTGGGAAATGCAGGATGGAGGGGCTGGCATCCCCCAGGGAGGACAGTTCGCCCAGATTTTGGATTTACCATCAAAACGACACTTCCTCTCCCAGGAGGGCTTTTATTCTTGTTCTCCTGAGGTTGCAGGGCTGCGAAAGAGGGTGCCCATCTTGCAGTCCTGTGGTCTGAAAGCTCCTCGGATTTCCACCCGCTCCCCCCCAGCACTTAGATTAAAATAAAATACAAAAAAAAAAAAGACTTGACAAATGAGCCCCAGTATCTCTGTCTGAAGAAATGATATTGGTGTATTGAAACCGCATTGTATATAAAATTAAACAAATATATATTTACTTTCTATTTTAGAAGGGGGGGAGAATAAATATTTAAAATAATTCCTTAGTAATAGGTGTCAGAAACTTCTGTGCAGCATGAGGGAGGCTGTCAGAGGTGGGGAGAGTCTCAACAGCGGGAGCAGAGCGAGTATTTTTACATTATATTGCGCTTCAGCTTCTCTGCTTCTCCATCCACCTATAAATAGACAAAAATATATATACAAATATATATATATAAATTATATATATCTAAGTCACATAGCTGTTTTATTTTTGTATCCATGCCTAGTGCTGTTTGAGCAATACGGTGGCGAGGGAGAGGAGGGCTGGGCCAGGCTGGGGGCTTGCAGGGCTCCAGGGAATCCGCCCGTTCCGGGCCCAGCGTCACCGCTGTTTGCTGTTTCAATAGGGAAAAACACTAAAAAGGGAAAAAATCCCGGGATGGGGAAGCCTGGGCTTGCTGCCAGCTTGCCCAGGGCCATGGCGAGGTGGTGTTTCCACTGAGGGCTGTCTTGGGCTTTTTTTTTTCAGAGGAAAAAAGACAAATTTCAGCTCTGAGGGCGCTCGGGGAGGATGAGGCAGCTGCAGCCTGAGGGGTGGCACAGGACGGGGACACTGTGGGGACAAGGTCCCCGTGCTGCTGACTCGCTGGGTGCTGTTGGTCACCTGTCCTCACCGCCCTCATAAATCCTGAGGGTTTCTGAAACCCTCCTGCAGTTTGTGGAGCCCCCCAGAGCCACCCAGGTGGCCACAGTGGGATTCTCCAGGTCCCTGCACCCGGCTGGAGCAGGGAACCTTCTCCGTAGGGAATTGTCAGTACCTCTCCAAGAGTGTCCCCAGCCAGCAGGGCTCACTGGTGCTGTGGGGGCTGCTGGTGTCCACTGGGGCGGCATGTGGGGCTCTCCCTGTCCCGATGGATGGGATGTGGGGCTCCCCCTGTCCCGATGGATGAGGTGGGATGGAGCCCTGGCGCGGTGGGGAATGTGCCGGGGGTGTTTGGGGCTTTTCCTGCAGGGCACTACGGACCTGCCGGATCCCTGCTCCCTTCCCTGTGGGCTGTGGGGGCATGAGGAGCCAGTTTGGGACTGAGCAATGCCAGGGAGCTGCAAACCATCCCTCTGCCTTCGCTGGGGCAGGATTTGGGGATTGTCTTTGGGCTTCGCTCCCCGCGGGCTGTGTCCCACAATCCTGGGCTCTGGGGGGATCCAGATGCTGTTTTTTGGGCTCAGATGTCCCCGAGGGGATGGTGGCACAGCTGCCGAGTGCTTCCACCCCTCCAGAGGCAGGCAGAGGTCCCTCACTGTGGTCATGCCGTGTCCCCACGGGCTGAGGCACGAATGTACTCCCGGGAGCTGGCCCCTCGCAGCGGCCCCGCGTCCTCCGTAGGTGTCACCTGTATTTTCCATGGTATTTCTCTCTTCTTCGTCGGGTCGGGTCGGGTCGGGGGGGGGGGGGCTGGGGGGGGGATGTTTTAATATCCAGCCGAGATTTGTTCAGCACCAATTCTTGATATCGAAGCAAAGCATGTTTGGTGGGACTAACTTGCATTTATTAGCGGTAAATACATAAGTGAGTATTTTATATGTTAAAAACAAACAAACAAAAAAAAGGATGTCAGGAGAAAGAGAAGGGATGAGGTTTCTCACCGCTCGGTGTCCGGGCTGGGGGGCTGCCTCGCCCCCTCCCCCGGTGGGGCTTTGGGGTATTGCTGGGGGTGGGCAGGGGGGCGGGCAGCTTTCTCCTTTCCCCATCTCCCCTGGAATCACTTACAGAAAAAAAACAGGCAAAGGAAAGCCAGAAATGTTTACAAAGCACACTTCCCACAGTACCGTTAACCCTCTGGATGCCAAACAGACACATCAGGAGCTGCTCCCTCCCCGTGCTCCGGCGGGCCCAGGGGCCGCGGCTCTCACAGCATCGTCCCGCTTCCCGTGGTTTCTTTGGTTTGGTTTTGTTGGACTCCATCCCCGCTGCCTCCATCTGCGCGCACCTGCCCGGAGCTTGCTTTCCAGGGGGTTTGCTTCTGCCCCCTCCCAGGCTCTTCCCGCTCGGCTGGGAGCTGTGGGAAGCGCCTGTCTCCGCTCGGGGAGGTTCTGGCTCGGTGGGAGATGCTGGCACTCACTCCCTGCCCTCCCAGATGCACTTTAAGGCCAAACTTCCCTTTATTTCCTTCTCTGGGGCTGCCAGAGAGCAGGCAGGGGATGCTCCTGTGGCCCCAGGGGGTGCAGGACCTTCCACACAGCTGTGCAGGCTCTGGCCCCTCGGCATTTCCCATGTGGGAAAGCCCTTTGGAAATCCTGGAAATGCCCACGTTGCTGTAAGGTTCATCCTTTGGGCATTCGGGGATCACACCTGCACGCCAGCTCCTTGGGGAGCAGCCCTGGATCCCCCCGGGAGCATCTCCAGCTCTCCCATGGGAGCATCCCTGGCTCTCCGGGGGAGCCCAGACTTTTTAATCCCCTTTTAATAGGTTTGTAGACTCCCTGAACCCTCGTAGACCTCCATAGGTAGCACTTGATTTAATCCCCTCCTAACCCCGTAGTGTTTTCCCCTAAGGCAGGATTTTCTTCCGGACCCAACGCATTCTCTGGTTGCGTGGGACAACTTTTTCCTCTTTTTAAGAAGAATTTCTTGCCTCTGGATATAAAGACTAGACCATCCAACCTCGTTTCCATCTCTTGAATGTCGAGTATTACGATGTATAACACACGTTAGGGTGCTCTTTGGTGCTGTTTCAATGGTAACCAGTGGAACTGGCTTTTTTAAAATAACAATAACAATAAAAGAAACTTTAGTGCCGCTGGTTCCATAACGTTCGTTGTCGTGACTTTTTTCCTTTTTTTCTTTTTTTTTGGAAGTTTTTTTAGGCTTTTGGTTGGTTTTGTTTTTTAAATTCTTTTTTAATTTTTACTAAACAGTGAGTAGCGATCAGCTGCCGGGTTTCTGTGGTGTTGATTTTAGTGACTGGTGGCTGCTGCGAGCCGGGCGGGCTGCGTCACAACTTAGTGGGATTTGGGATCGAGTCGCTTCCTTTTGGAACTGCACACAGCAAAACGAGCGTTTGATGGGAGCCCAGACGGCAACTAGAGGGTTAATTTTTGAACTTTCAGGTATGTTCCTCAGAAGAAAATAATAATAATAATTAAAAAAAAGAATAAAAAAAAAAAAAGAGTAACAAAACACTATTTTTTCAGTAAGCTTTTTTTTTCTGTAAACGATTTACAAATAAATCTGACATGATGGTGCTGTACCAAAGCCTTATACGAAACTTATTCCGCGCTCTCTATAATCTCTCTGTATCTGTATTGTTGCTCTCGGCCTCCGCCAAGGCCAGGAAATGCCAGCAGGAGGGACCGGTGGCCACGCTCGCCATCGGCATCCCCGGAATCCCCCGGGATGGGCCCGGAGCCGCTCCGGCCCGTGGGGAGGGAAAGCCAAATTTCAGCATCACTCCCCAGGCGTGCGATGAGGGGCACACGTGGGGGTCCCTCACCCCAAACTCTCCTTCCGACTGGGTGCTATCCTGCCCTGGGCAGGGATCCGAGACCTTGCTGGGAGCGCTGCCCGCTGCTCCTGGCATCCCCACTGCGGCTCCGAGGGGATAATGACCCACCGAGCCCCCTCCTCCGGGGGGTTCCACATCTTCCAGCTCAGCCCGACCTCCGCAGTGCTTAGCCAAGGCAGTCCCCTGGCTCTTGCCCTGCGAGCCCTCTCCCAGCCCTTCCCCTGGGGCCGGCCGGGAGCTGGGGCTGCTTTGATAGCTCTAAGCAATAATCCCACTCTGCCAAGAAAGTTGGGTCCTTTTGGCTCTTGGACTGTTGTCAGTTAATGAGTAAATGCTAATAAGCCAACAAAAATTGGAAGAAATGAGAGTTTGAAGCCCTGCCTTACTGGGAGTAGCTGGTCCCTCGGTCTCTGCCTGTTGGGATTTTAAGGCCTGCTGAGTACTTAATTTATCGCCGGTAACATTGCATGTTCATAGATTGACTTCTTGAGTTGAGTTTTCTTATTTTAATGTACCCACTATAAGAAATTCTGGCAGTGTTGCAATGTTACGTACAACTAGCCATGCTGTAGGAGAATGATGGGTTTTGGAATCGATTAACTTGCTCCTCATGTAACATTACCCTGCTTCAGAAATGTTTTGTATTTTGATATAAATAAACATTTGCTAAAAAAAAATATATATCTATAAAAAGGCTCGGTTGCTGTCATTGATTTGGTTGGAGGGGCTGTGGGAAGGGGGTGGGCTGCCCCAGAGGTGTTTTTGGGGGATGCTGGGTTGTTCTTTGCTCTAAGCATCCCAAGTTCTGTTGTCCCCTGGGATTTGCAGCATGTCCCAGCCAGTGCCGCAGGCTGACGTGGGTTTTGGGATGGACACTGATGCTCAGGTCCTGTTTTTGGGCAAGGAGTAGGAGGGGAGAGAGCCCCAACCGCATCTGACAGGGTGATGCTGGGCAGTGAGCCGGGTCCCTTGCTGTCCCCTCCCACAGCTTCCCTTTCTCATCCCCCCGCCCCCGCCCGGGCTTACCTCCCCTTCACCTGCTGCCTTTGGAATTTTTCCCACCTTTTTTTTGTGCGGTGTGCGGTGCCGCGCTGTCCCCAGCCTGGCTGGTGGCCGTGCCACGAGGTGGCAGTGCCGGCTCGGCAGCTCCCGGCGCTGGCGATGAGCTTGGAGGGAGAAGAGGCTTCCTCCACCACCTCCAGCATCGCTGTCCTCCGTGTATCCCCCCCCCGCCAGGGCCGGGATGGAGCGGCTGCTCCTGTCTGTCTGTCTGTCCATCCTGCTTTTCCTTAAACTGTCCCCCAGCGCTGGGGTCCCCACGGAGTTCCCCCCCAGCCTCCCTGCAGGTTGGTTTTTGGGGGCTGGGAGATGTGCTGTCCCCACAGCCCTCAGCGCGTTGGGGATGTGGCTCAGGGCCGTGCAGCATCCTTGGGGTCGGCTCCAGGGTTAAAGCCCAGCTCCCAGTTGAAGCCCCTCAGTGAGCAGGGGTGCAGCTCAGGGCACTGCAGCATCCTTGGGGTGCCAGCTCCGGGGCTTCCCAGTTAAACCCCTCCCCCGGAGGGAGCAGGGTTGCAGAGAAAGGCGATTTTCACATCCCTCACCAGCTGCTCCCCAAAACTGGGGGCTGGGGGCGGCCCCTGGCTATTCCCACACGGACCCTGCACACCGCTGCTCTGCCACTGCAGGGAGCAGGGACCGACCTGCCGTGGGAGATGCTGGGGAGATGTTCAGGTGCTGCCCTCCAGCTTTGTTCCAGGCTTGGTGAAACCCTGCGGGGAAGGAGGAGAAATCCTCCCAGCTGGATGTACAGGAGAACTGCTCCACGCTGCTTCGGAGGGAGCGAGGGGCAGGTACAGGGTGGCTGGGCTGTGACTGAGGATTGTGCCCTTGAATGACGCTGCTGGAGCTCGCCCAGGGGTGTGTGGGTCACAGGGGAGCTCCCTGGGCTGGGGGAGGATGGAACTGGTGTGCACGGCAGCTGTGAGCCCCAGTATCCCCAGTCCTCCCAGTGCAGGTGGGCCCAGCTGTGCTGCTGGCCCGGGGCACGGTCGCCTGGAAGTGATTTAAGCCTCACAAGGGCAGCTGACACTTCCTGAGGGTGGTTTGGACACTCTCCAAGGCTGCAGGAGCTGAGAAAAAGACTCGAGCTGCGATCACCGAGCCCAGGTGTTCCCAGCATTTGGAACACTCAGGTAACAAATTTATTTCACCTCCCGGAGCCAGGCAGCATTCCCCTCCTGTGGAACCCTGGATCTGGCTCCTTCCCAGCCCCTCTGGGGGCCAAACCTCTGCTGCCAGGGCGGGTGGCAGTGGCCGGAGGTGGCAGGGAGGCGAGGGGATGCCCCTCGTGCTCCGGGGGAGGCTCTGTGCCCTCCACAGGTGGGTCTGGCTGCAGGCACAGTTTCTGCTATCAGTGAATTATTGATTGGATTTACCGCCACGGCTCTGACAACACCATTACTGGCTTTGACTTCATGTTTAAATCATCACTCCAATAGCTCTGAAAGATGCGATCTTTTATTTAAAATGCACTCAGTGGCTCTTTTTGATCCCCTGGCTCGATGTGCCACTGGCAAGGGAGGGGGGAGCGGTGGGTGCACGGCTGGGGGAGCACAATCCCTGCACGAGAGGCTTCAGGGACACTCAAGGTCACTCTGGCGAGGGTGGAGGGAAAGAAACTTCCCCCTCATGCTCCAGATGAAAGGCTGCAGGTAACGGGGAGGGCGAAGAGCTCTGCTCCGCCTTCAGCCCCATCCCTGCTGCGTCCACGCGAATCCCTGCGGCTGATGGAGCAAGCAGGGAGTGCCTCCAGTGCTCTGTGCCCCCACATCGCCCCGCTGTGCTCTCCCACACATCCCCTGGCCACTGCTGTGTCCCTGCTCCCCATCCCCAGCGCTTCCCCAGCTCCCAGCTGAAGCCCAGGTGCTGTGCCTGTGTCTCCACAGCTCCTCTGCACCGTGGCCTGGCTCTGGGGTGTGCAGGGCAGCTGTGCTGCTCTGGGGCTGCAGGTTTGGGGCACAGCAGTGGGTAGGGTAGCAGCCCGTGAAGCCAAAATTCCCCCATGCCCAGCTGTGGGGCGGTTGGGATGCTCCGTGCCATCCCGCGGGGCAGCTGTGCTGCTCGCTCCGGCAGGATGGCAGGGCTGCCTGCATCCCTGCCTGTCTCTTTATCAGCTTTACCATCCAATATTCCCAGGCTGCTTTGTCTTTGCTTTACATTTATCAATATTACCAGCTGATCCCACAGTCCCCTCCGTGGGTTTATTAATATTGCCCTCTGATCTGCGGGAAGCGGCCGCGCTTTATATTCCTGCCCCATCCCCAGCTCCTCCAAGCCCCCACGCCATGTTTAATTAGATTTTCTCCTTGGCTCAGGCAAACACAAATTGAGCTCCTGGTATCTCTCTCCCGTGCTGGAGCTGGTGCCTGGCTGGGCTGGACAGCAGCCTCCCCCACATTAATATTCCAGTGCTGGTGCCTGTCTCGGGATGCTGCAGTCTGGGGGGGTTTGCCTGGGAAAGGGGATTATTTCCAACCCCCCCACCCTGTTTTCCATGGATGGCAATTAACCTGGCAGGGAGATATCTGTTCCTACTAGGTCAGGCTGGCCAGGTTGAGGGTTCATGATTAGGAAGGAGCATGGGATCCCTGGAGCAGAGATCAGAGATGCTGCATCCCCCTCTCCCATAGTGTTCCCCCCCATCCCGCCGCTCTGGGCCATTAATGCCATTTTTCAAGGAATCCTCCAGGGCTTGGCTTTTCCCAAGTCAGTGGGGGCCAGCGCTGGCCTCTCCCACTGCTCCATGGCAGCTTTTCCACATCAGAGGGAAAGAAAATTGTTTATGCAAAGTTTGTCAGTCCCTCCAGGCACGAAGGGAAGCGCTGATTGTTCTCCAGCTATCTCAAATCTTTTGCCCGTTTCCAAAATTAAAATTTTTCCCTGTGTCTTGCAGACATCTTTGGTGTTCGTGCTTGGATTTCCAGACTTGCTGTCCAGCAGTTGCAGCATTATTATTATTATTATTATTATTATTATTATTATTATTATTAAATTTTATTTTATTCCCTCCCCCCCACCCCAAAAATAAAGAAATAATTTTATTTATTGGATTTCTCCTCCTGCCACAGTGTCACCCTTTGCGTGTTCCTCTTCTCCCAGGGAGCACAGGATGGAATTTGCTCCAGGGATGCTCGCGTGGATGCTCATGGAGGGACCAGGATCCCCTCCTGGGGCTGGATCTGCCTTTCTCAGCTGTGATTCCATGGGGCACAGATCTTTCCATCCCTGCAGCCTGCAGTTGTGCTGCTGGGATGCAGGATCTGCTCCCCGGGATGCTGCCTCTCCGCTCCCAGCCCTGCCGGAGGAATGTGCTCACCTGAGTCAATAGGAAGCTAATTAAGCCATTTATCTGGGAAAAGCAGCCACTCCTGGTGAGCTCTGCTGTCGGGATGGAGGAGGAAGGGGCACAGAGCCAGGGAGAGCAGGAGCCAGGGAAGGCTGAGGGCAGCCCCTGGAAGGGGGAGAATCTCAGCTGGGAGCTGAGCAAGGTGGGGACCCATTCCCTGCTGCTGACCCCTAAGTCAGGTCCTGGTCTTCCTTGTGCTGCCTGAAACGAGTCCCTGCTGATGCTGCAGTGCTAAAATCCCCAATAAACTGCTTTTCTGTCTGGGAAGTTGGTGTCTAGTGTGACATCCATCATTCCCACCCATAATGATGAACAGTGTTTATTCCCAGCTGCCCCTCAGCTCTGTGCTACCCATGCAGAGGACCCAAATCCCCGTTTTCCCTCCCAAACTCCCCTCTCTGGGAAGACCAAGCTTGTTTGCAGAGCACAGCTCTGCACCGAAGCAGACTGCACTCTAACTTTAAATTGACTTTTTTAGTGGAGCCCTGGGAGGTTTTTCTGAGGAGTGCAGCCTATTCTTCAGGGCTTTTATAAGCCTTTAGTAGCTTAAGACACAACTAAGTTGGCCCTAATCCCTCATAAAAGCACGCAGGTTTTCTTGCCCTTCTGCTGCATCAAGGTCTTAGCCCGGTGCTTTCCTTCACTGTTGTGTTTGTCTAAAGGATGGGAAGGAAATGCCTGTGGAATTTTCCTTTTTAAAACCTCGATCCTCAGATCAAACCCATCCAGGGGGTTTAGGAGCAGGAGGTAGGTTCTTTGGGACAGGGGGAATGTCTCATTCCTGTCGTGGCGTCACAAATCCCCCTGGTTCCATGAACATGCAGCACCCGTGGAGATCTTCGGCTGGAGCATCCCCCCACGGATCCAGAGTGAGTGGGACAGGGTAAAAATGTGGGAAAAAAGGATTTCTCCAGCAAAATAACAGTAACCGTGCAGTGAGAGGGGCTGTGCAGCTCTGCCCCTCCAAAGAAGATGCCCAGCCACGAGTGAGTTGGCTGATGCAGCATTAGACACCTGCAGAGGGTTTTATCCTTCACTTTGGAGAAGTTTCTTGGATTCTGGCTGGGGTTTACTCTCAGAGACGTGGCTTTTGTGAGGAGAGAGGAAGTGCTGCCTTGAAGGTCTGGAAATGGGTGGATGCAGAGCTGGAGGGGTCTGTGCTTGGCAGGAATTTACTCCCCGAGAGAGAATTCTCGTGGGCACTGGCAGGATGAGCTGTGCCTCATTCTCCAGCCTTTCCCAGACCTGGGGCTGCCCCAGGATCACCCTGGGGTGGGGTCTGTGAGTGTTCCAGACCCCAAAAGGAGGATTTCTGCAGCCAGGGCAGCCTGTGGGGGAATGAACCCTGTGCTGGATGTTATCCCTGCACCGTGTCAGGGAGCAAAGCATCTTTGGAAGCCCCAAACCCCCAGGGAGCCTCGTGGGGTGACACCAGAGGTCGGAGCAGGGACAGGCTGAATGCGAGCAGCGGGAGGGAACATTTCCTCACCCCACACCCCAGAGCGGTGTGAGCTGCAGGAAGAGATGGATCACACTGGTGCTGACCCTGAACACACAGCTCTGCCCCCCAAAACCGCACACAAGGTGGGGGTTGTCTGCCAGTGTGGGGAGGTTTGGGTCCCTCTGGGCCAGCCTGGCGGGAGCTGCCCCATTTGCATATTAGGGGTGAGTTTATGAATTATGCAGCCACCTCGGCACGTCCAGAGGAATCGGCTGCAACATGGAAAGCATATTTATCTTCGTGTCTTATTGATTTATTTTTCCTCTCCTGTTTTTTCAAGCTCGAGCAGCTGCAGCGAGGAGGGGAAAACAGCGCAGGCAGCCGGGGGGCTGCAGTGGGACAATGTCCCCTCCCTACAGGCATCAGTCCTGTGGGGTTTCTCCACACTGGGAGCTGTTTCATAGTGACCAACACGTTCTGGGTACTCTGATGCTTGTTTTGGTGGAGCAGGAGCCTGGGAATATTTCAAAGAGTGAGGGGAATCATTTTTGGGTGAGAGCAAAGGTGCTCCTGAAGGGTGACCTGGACCATGGGGTGGTGAGAGGGACAGTGACCAAGAGCTGTCCTCCATGGGCATCACCACAGGTCCTAGACAGGAGCCAGGCTGGGAGGACACGTCAGAGCATTCGTCCTCATCTGGGTGGCAGTGCAACCATCCATTACCACGTTGTCTCCGTTGTCTCTTTGTCCATCCATCTACCCTTTCCACTCATTAACTCCACCATCTGCTCCTTCATTTATCTCCCATCCCAGCCAGTAAATCATTCCTGTCTTCCCTCTCCATCCATGCATGAGAGAAGAACCCCTTGGTCCCCTCCTCATCCCAGACCCCCAGGGCCATGACCCTGGTTAGAGCTTGGAATTCAAGGCTCCGTCCAGGAGGGAAGCTCCCAAATCCCTTCGGGCTTTATTTTCTCTCTTAGATGGCTCCAAAACACTCAGGGACCCTGGAAGGGGATGGGACCTGCTCCATCCCCAGGTGCTGGGCTGCAGGTACCGCTCACATCCACTCTCCACCTGCCCTCTCCTGCATCCATGGGAGCACCCCCAGCTCGCAGCCCTCCCGGCTGTGCCCTTTTCCCCCCGGCAGGAAAGGTTAGTCGGGATCACAGAGCCAGCCGGCTGCCCAGATTCCCGCTCCCTGGGGCTAATTATGGAACAACATTAGATAAAAGTCAACATATGTTGTAAAAGGCACGATGTATCAGCGCCTGACAGCTCCTAACAATGTGCTCACGTAACAGCTGTCAGGCTGCAATGCCTGGGAATGAGGAATATGTTGATTTATGGATATCAGATCTGCCCTCACGTTCGCCGACGGCAGCGCGGAGCAGCGGCAGCGCCCGCCAGGACGGGCTGTTCCCCACGCCTGGGCTCGGCCTCCTGCTTCTCCCGGGGATGTTTCCCTTCCAGATGTGCCCATGTTTGTGTCGCTGCTCCTACCAGAGCTGTTGGTTCTGAGGCAGGAGGACCCGGCCTCTCTCTGCGGCCTCGGAGAGCAGAGAGGTTCATCCAGCTCAGGAAGGATGTGGAGCTGCTGGAGCCAGTCCAGAGGAGGCAGCAGGATGAGCAGAGGGATGGAGCAGCTCTGCTGGGAGGAAAGGCTGGGAGAGCTGGGATTGTTCAGCCTGGAGAGGGGAAGTTGAGGGGTAACCTAATTTCAGCCTTCCAGTACCTGAAGGAGCCAACGAGAAAGATGGGGAGAGATGTTCTACAAGAGCCTGGAGTGACAGGACAAGGGGGAATGGTTTCGAACTGACAGAGAGTAGAATTAGATCAGATATTGGGAAGGAATTGCTCCCTGTGAGGGTGGTGAGGCCCTGGCACAGGTTCCCAGAGAAGCTGTGGCTGCCCCTGGATGCCTGGAAGTGTCCAAGGCCAGGCTGATTGGGGCTCGGAGCAGCCTGGGACAGTGGAAGGCGTCCCTGTCCATGGCAGGGGGTGGAACAAGGTATCTTTACGTTCCCTTCCAACCCAGGCCATTCTCTGGTTCTATGATCCATTCCTATATAGGACTGAAGTTCATTTCTATGCTAATTGTAATATTTTATTTAAAATACAATCAGTAAATATGTGCTGGCCCCATGAAACCTTATTTCCACCTCGACCGCTCCCTGTTTCAGAGCTCTGGATGCTCAGACCTCCTTGCTTTGGTTAAACCAAGCACTGGGTGGTTTCAAAGCCCTGGGGTCATAGGGCAGCTTTAGACATCAGCTCCCACCCCAAATCCCCCTGGGAGATGTGGTGATGTCCCTGCTCTGACCACGCTCCTCAAATCCTTGCATCTGAGAGCCGAGGCTGCACTGGGATCACTCAGGGCTGATGATTTCTGTGTTCTTCACCTCCTGCTTCTCTGTCCCTTTATGAAACCCCTGCACTCTGGCGACACCCCAGACCACATTCCTTCACTTTCTGTGGCCCCTAAGGCTCTGTATTTCGGGGTGAACCAAAATGGAATTGGGGTTTGGGCAGACTTCAGAACGTGGGAGGTGTGGTGGGCCAAACCCCCAAATCCTGCACCCTGCTCTCCTCCAGCTTTTGGGGTGAAGCTGCGCTTTTTTGATGTCCTATCCCCAAATGGGATTTGGGGGCACCTGAACCACCGACATCCCCACTGCAGCAAAAGGCAGAGGTGCCATCCAGCTGCTGGCAGAGTTCGTTAGTGGCTCTCACTAATCAGCTTTGATGGGAACAGGGAGGGAAATTCCTGCTCAGCTTTATTAGGCACGCTCAGCTGGATGCTCCCAGGTACGGCTGTGCCTGAGGGGATCCTGCTTCTTGTTCTGCAGTGATTCTGCTCAGATCTGTGGGGTTCGGGCTCATGTTTGGCAAGGAAAGGGCTTTTGGAAGTGTTTTTTTGGGCAGAGCGTGGCTCAGGAGGGGTTGTTGGGGAGGCAGGAGGGGATAAACCAGCCCCAAACCCATGTAATTTAAAATAGAGGCGTGAATTCCCTTTCCCTTCTTGTTTTCAGCAAACCTCAAGGTTTGAGGAGTTGTGGAATGGAGATGTCTATCCCTGGGAATGGGGTGGGACTGGGTCCTTTTGGTGCAAGCTGGCTTTGCTCCCCTGTGGGAGGTGGCAACATGCCCAGGGATCCAGGAGGACTCCAAGATTCCTGTTGGGAAGGCAGTGGATCCAAAATGAATTTGAGGTGGGGATGTTTTTTCAGCTCTTCATGTCATGAGACATCATTTTGAGTTTCCTTTTCCAAAGGCCAATCCCTGGCAGGGTTTGCATCGCTCTTTAATTTATTCCAGCCATGTTCTCCTGTATGTTCACGCTGGTTTTCCAACCTTTTTGTGGGGCTGTTTTCCTAATATTTTGACAAATATGGATAAAGATATGATCTGCACTCGCTCTGACTCTTTTATTTTTGGGTGCTGGGGTTTCATCCCCTGTAACAACCCTGCCAAGCTTCCCCTGCTGCAGGGGGAATGTGTAAATTCCAGTAAAAGTGCTCATTCCATTGAAATTTGAAAATATAATAAAGCCGGTTATATGACTTTATAAAAAGTAATAAAAAAGAAGGTTAATGTCCTTCCTCAACTTGCAGCCTGTGTGTTTTAATCTGCAAAACAATAATGGAAAACTCCGTTTATGGAGCTGTGGAGTGGGTTGGGCTGAGCCTTTACAAAACCTCACATAAGACTAAATAAACTCCGGCTCCATTGCAATTTGCTCTTTATAGGCTGATATTTACCAGCCTGGCAACTCCTCTACTTCCTAGCTTGAATATATTTCACCTTTTAAAATACATATTCATTATTTACAAACTTGTTTCCACTCTCCAATTTCTGCTGCTTTGTGTGATTTCTCGTGGGAATTCTTTTAATATGCAGATTTCATAGGAAATATTTTTATATATAGGTATTTTGGCTATGTAATTATCTCGGGTCTATTGTGTTTAATTCCAAATATAACTTTGAAATTCCCTAAAGGATGACTCTATTTTGGGTTTTCCCTTTCTTGGGGGAGGTTTTATTAACCATAGGTGTGTGTGTGAGAGTTTTGGGGGAGAATGTGGATGGGGGAATTATCCCAAATTCCCCGTGCAGGGCAAATCTGTGAGGAGGAGATGGGAGAGCAGCTCCAGGATGTTTTATTTTGTTCCAGTGGTGGGAAAAAAATCTCTGGGAATCTCCACCTTTCCCCTCTTTGATGCTGAAAGGAGGAACAGGATCTGGTGGCCGCTGGAGGAGCAAGAAGCTCCCACAAACCTTATCCAAAGCAAGTGTGCATTAATGGGCTTTTTTTTTTTTTTTAAAGGGGTTTGGACACTGAGCCTGGGATTCATCCAGGCTGGACCAAGGGCCCTGTGGCATTTGGAATGCAAATCACCCAGCCATGCCTTAATCATTACCACCGGGAGACAATTAGGGTTAAAATATAGATTTTTCCACAACAAGGGCAAACTGCAGGGACATAAAAAAAGAAGGAAGTCTTGCTATGATTCATTTATATCAGCCTGTTGCTTTGAGGAGGTTCTAGAGGCTGGGAAGGTGCCTAAATCCAGTGATCAGCCCCAAAATAGGGGAGAAAAGAGGGGGTTGGGTGGGTTCCCCCTCCATGGGGTTCAGGGCTGGCTGATACCACGGAATTCCCCCTCTGGCATGAGAGCCCAGCAGCAAAAAAGGGCTGGAAACAGGGAAGTTGCTCAGCTGTGCTGGAATCTGATCGAAAGTGCAAAGCAGAGGATGAGGCAGGTGAACAGAAAAGGCCTTTTTTGCATTTTTATAATCTTGTGGGGTTTATGAGCAAGGTAAACTTAATAACGTGGGACGAGAGCCTGGCTGAGCCCTGCCCGGGGCTGTGCAGGGAGGGGGTGAGGAGAGGGGCTGGGACAGCACATGGGGGGTGCTGGGGGGCACATGAGGGGCACTGGGGGACCCCCAGGAGCCAGGGGTGAGTAGCTGGTGCCAGGCTGGGCTTCCCCTTTTCCCCCTTGACTTTTCTCCAGGGATTTATCCAGCGCTGATCCCACCAGCAGGTCTGAACCTGCAGGAAACATTCTATTTCAACAATTTCTGGTGAAGGAAAGGAGAAGGAGAAAAAAAGGAATAAAAATTATTTGATTTCACAGGTTATTCCTGATCGCTGCTCCCTGTGGTGTCTCCTTGCCCACCTGTCCTGCCTCAGCACCATCACTGCAGCTGGGGATGGGAACGATGGGTGGGAACTGATGCCATGAAGATTTTTGCCTTTTCTTTTATACCCCTGTTATACCTTTTTACAACTTCTGTATTCTCAGTGCTTTTTACCTACATTCTTGGACTTGTTTGTCAAGCTGAGAGACTCAACATTTTAGAAGCTTCGTAGCCAGGGATCAGTGTGCCCCAAAGCCCAAGGTCCTCTCCAGAACACATTCTGTAAACCAAGATAGAACCATCCAGGGGAAGGTTCCTTGTGGAGGGGGGCTCACTTGAGCCTCTCATTGGGGAATCTTTGATAGATCTGCTAATTAGTAACACCTATAATGTTATACCCAGTGTTGGGGGGACTAACACACACACACACACACACACACACACACACACACACACACACGCACTCGGCGGGGTGCATCTCGATTCATATGACCTGGACGTGTGCACCTAAGGATCCTTAAAATAAATACCAAGGTAAAATCCCTTTTCCCCTTCTAACCATGTTTGACTCCTGATTTTTAGACCAGGAAAAGGCATCAGAACGATGAGGGCAGGAGGGATCCCCAGGGACCCACACAATAATTTTCCCTGCCTTTCTCCTTCCTTTTGCTCTCTGCTTTCCCAAGATCAGCACCAAGGGTGAGGAATGGGAAGCAGCGTGTCCTGCCCATCCTGTGCACCTTGGAATGCCCTTTCCAAACCCAAACCCCGTGGCCGGAGCCAGCACTGCAGCTTTGGATAATCCTCGCTCAGATTGTGGTACGGTCCCTGTGGGGAAAACCCAACAACAACCGCGCTCTAATCTTTAATTAGAGAGTTAATTACCCTCGGAAGCTTTTGAGGGGGTGGTTGGACATGGGGGGAAGCTGCTGTGTGAGTGTAACAGGGGGCAAAGACCTCTGGGGTTGGGGGTGCTGCTGGCTCCTGCTTTTAGCTGGATGAGGGGCGGGTACCTGTCCTGTCCCCTTGTCCCTTCTTCTGTCCTGTCCCCAGGCTTGGATCCCAGCTGATGAATGCTGGTTGTGGCTGGACTGAGGGGTGAATACCTGTCCTGTCCCTCTGTCCCCTCTCCTGTCCTGTCCCCAGGGATGGCTCCCAGCCCAAGGCCAGCTCTCCACTCCCTGTGCTAGGTGGTGTGGGGGTTTGGGTGTCACCACCCTGGCACAGGTGCTCCAGCAAGTGTCATGCTGCTGAGGAGCCGTGGTGGCCCACAGGGATGTGGGCACTTGGTGGCCCCTCTGTCACCTGCTTGGTCGCTAACACTGAAAGCAAGAAGCAGGAACACACACAGTGTGTGAGAGCCCAGCGCTGTGCAGGGCACAGGGCACGCTGTGCATGGCACGTGGGACAGGGCACATGGAATAGGGCACACGGCAAGGGGCAGTCTGCACGGTCCAGAGCACACAGTAAGGGGCAGATTGCACATGTCACACAGCACATGTGACACAGTCCATGGCCCATGTCACACAGTCCCTGGCACCAAGGCCATGTCACCCAGCTCACGTCACAGAGACCATGGCACAAAGCCCATGTCACCCAGCCTGTGTCACCCAGCCCGTGTCCCCCAGCCCATGGCACCCATGTCACCCAGGCCATGTCACCCAGCCCGTGTCACCCAGCCCATGTCATAAAGCCCATGGCACAGAGACCATGGCACAAAGCCCATGTCACCCAGGCCGTGTCACCCAGTCCATGGCACACAGCCCATGTCACCCAGGCTGTGTCACACAGCCCATGTCACACAGCCTGTGTCACAGAGACCATGGCACATTGCACATGTCACCCAGCCCATGGCACTCAGGCCGTGTCACACAGGCCATGGCACACAGCCCATGGCACCCATGCCACCCAGGCCATGTCACCCAGCCTGTGTCACCTAGACCATGTCACCCAGCCCATGTTACCCAGCCCGTGTCACCCAGCCCGTGTCACCCAGCCCGTGTCACCTAGTCCATGTCACACAGTCCATGTCATCCAGCCCGTGTCCCCCAGCCCGCATCCCTCAGCCCATGTAACATAGCCTGTATCACCCAGCCCCTGGCACCCAGGCCATGTCACCCAGCCTGTGTCACCCAGGCCATGTCCCCCAGCCCATGTCACCCAGCCCCTGGCACCCAGCCCATGTTCCCCAACCCGTGTCCCCCAGCCTGTGTCACCCATGTCTCCCAGCCCGTGTCCCCCAGCCCCTGGAACACAGCCCATGGCACCCATGTCACCCAGGCCATGTCACCCAGCCTGTGTCACCTAGACCATGTCACCCAGCCCATGTTACCCAGCCCATGTCACCCAGCCCGTGTCACCCAGTCCATGTCACCCATGTTACCCAGCCCATGTTACCCAGCCCGTGTCACCCAGCCCGTGTCACCTAGTCCATGTCACACAGTCCATGTCATCCAGCCCGTGTCCCCCAGCCCGCATCCCTCAGCCCATGTAACACAGCCTGTATCACCCAGCCCCTGGCACCCAGCCCATGTCACCCAGCCCCTGGCACCCAGCCCATGTTCCCCAACCCGTGTCCCCCAGTCCATGGCACCCAGCCTGTGTCCCCCAGCCCATGTCACCCATATCTCCCAGCCCGTGTCCCCCAGCCCCTGGAACACAGCCCATGGCACCCATGTCACCCAGCCCATGTCACCCAGTCCGTGTCACCCAGCCCGTGTCTCCCAGCCCCTGGCACCCATGTACCCCCAGCCCATGTTCCCCAACCCGTGCCACCCAGCCCATGTCCCCCATGTCTCCCAGCCCGTGTCACCCATGTACCCCCAGGCCATGTTCCGAACCCGTGTCCCCCAGCCCATGTCCCCCAGGTCTCCCAGCCCGTGTCCCCCAGCCCCTGGCACCCGTGTCCCCCAGCCCATGTCCCCCTGCCCATGTCCCCCAGGTCTCCCAGCCCGTGTCCCCCAGCCCCTGGCACCCATGTACCTCCAGCCCATGTCCCCCAGCCCATGTCCCCCATGTCCCCCAGCCCGTGTCCCCCGGCCCCTGGCACACCCCGCGCCCCCAGCACTGGGGGTCCCGCGGAGGGGCCGCAGGGCTGTGAGCAGCGCCAGTGACCAGCGGAGGGCGCTCTTGGCTCAGAATTGCCCCACCCAGCCCCTGCCCCGCCTCACCCGCGGGCCCCCCCAAACCCCCCCTGCCCCCGGTGCAGAACCGCCTCCCCCTGCCCCATCCAGCCCTGAACCCCCCCGGGCTCCTGATTCCCCCCAGCTTGGGGGGTTCGGCCGTGGGAGGGGGGGCTCACCCCATTGCACCCCCGGGGTGGCTCGGTGTCCCCGTGGGGTGTTGGGGACCCCCCAGGTACGGGGCTCAGCCCAGGGAAAAGGCAAAACCAGCAAAGGGGACTCGGTGCCAGGGACGGGGAGTGAGCGTAATGATGGGAAAAAAGGGGAAAATAAGGGAAAGTAGGAAATCAGCACAACAAAGTTGACTAAAGCAAATATTTCCATCCCTGCAGGAGGGAGCCGGGCTGACTGGAATGCTAAAAACGCCCCTATTTGCATCTTTTTAAATAGGAGCCGATAAAAGCAAATACTCCGCTGCCAATAATTATAATATTTTAATTGCGTTTCTTCAGGGCTTTTGTTTTTCAGCGAGACACAAAAGCTGTGTGTAAACTGGCAGAAATAAACATCCCTGTTGGTGCGGGTTTGGGTGAGATTTCGGGGTCCTGCTAGTGCTCCTCAGGACCTGCAGCACCTCTGGGGGTCAGCTGTGACCTGGGGGGGGGGTGAACATCCCCATCCCTGGGGCGGAGGAGGGGGAGGGGGTGAATTTTGCTCCCCTCTCCCTCCCAAATTCCTGGATGCAGGGTCCCCCTCATCCCTGCGCTGCTGCTGGGATTTTAGAACACCTTTAGAACAGGTTTGGTTTTGGGACCCTGCCCCCAGCACCCCAAACTCCAGGTCTGGGCAGGATGGGGGGGGCTCAAAAGGTTGGAATCAGATCTTAGAGGTCTTTTCTGACCCAAATGATTCCAGGAAACCCCATCCCCAGTTCCATTCTAGTATGAAAAATGAAGCTTCCCACTAATAAACTGGAGGTTTGGGGTTTGGGGCTGATATACCCGTGCTTTTCCCCCATGTTTTTAATTCACAACACGTTTTTTCACTTGCCAGCAAGGGCCCCAATCCAAAGGCTGCCCTGCTGTGGGGAATTTGAGATGATTACCCCAGCACACCCAGGTGGGTTTAGGTTGGCTGGGAGCTCCCAGCACCCCTGAGCCCCTGCAGGGGGAAGTTCATCCTGCAGAGTGGGAGAGCTGGAGGCTGTGGAGGAGTCTGAGGGTGAGTTGTGGATGTCTTTATTTTTGGGTTTGATTCTTTAGCTACAATAGAGGTGTTGGGGTTTTTAACAGGTGAAGGTTAACTCTTGGTAACTCTTGCTGTGTGCAGCTGCCTCCTCTCAGCTCTGCTGGTTCAGGAAAGGGAATTTTGGTGTTTTTCTCCCTCTGAGAGGGAGCCATGTTGTGCAAATCACCCCCAAACTCTGCTGTGGGCTGTCCAAGAGCTGCTGCAAGGCTGCAGTGAAAAAAACTCCTCTCATCCCCTCTTGATACCCCAGGGGAAAATGATTTACAAAGAGCATTCCCCCTCCAAGTGTGGGGCTTGTGTTTGGTGTCACCACGTGTCCCTGAGTGTGCCCAAGCATCACTTGGCTCCTCAGAGAGCTCTCCACGTGGCTCAGCCTGGGGCAGAACGACTAAATACTGAATTCCCAGAGGAATTAAAAGTTTTTCTGAGTTGAGCTCTAGTCAGGAGTTGGTTTTGTGGGTTCCATCCCCACGGTGGTGGCCCAGCACGGGAGGGCTGGGTCCTCTTGTCCTTTGGGGATGCAGAGAACAGTATCCTAGGGGACAGAGGGTCCCCCATTCCTCGGGCACCCCCAAACTGCCAGGGAAGGAGGGAGAGTGGAGCTGCTGAGCCCTCAATTTTGGGTGCACTGAGGTGAAACCTCATTTTTCTAGGGGGGTTTTGGGGCTGGATTTGCTGTTGCTGCCCAGGTAGAAGTTTTCTCCATTTTAGGCTGGTTGGCTGATACTGAGATTATTTGTAGGGTGAAGGGACAGGGCTGGATTGCTGGGCAGGGGTCCTGGGGAGGGTGGGCTGGCTGGGAAGCGTAGGAGCAAGCTCTGCAAACACCCCGGTGGGATGGGGGGGTCTCAGGCTGCGTTTTGGGATGGGAAAGAGCTGGGTCCACCTGATTCTGTGGGGAAAGGTAGAGAAAGAAAAAGGGAGTGAAGGGGAACTGGAACAGTGTGGTTTGACCCAGGTTTAGCCTCCTGCAGTGGTGCAGGATCTAACAGGGATTGGGGGATCCCAAAAGCGCAGATCTTGAACTCATCTTTTGGGGGAAGCTTCCCCCAGCCCCACAGGCTGTTTCCTCTGAGTCATGCAACCTCCAGGCATAAATCCCAAGGGCAGCAGGGTTCATCGGCTCTGGTGTTTCTGGGATGACTGGTTTTATTTAGGTTTCCACTCCAGGAAAGAGAATGAGACCTTTTTTCTCCTCTTTTTAGTGCTTCCCTTGGATATAATACAGAATTTGTTGCTGTTTTCTCTGTGCCTGGCCCCGAAGCAGTGGGGTGGAAGTGGGGATGGAGCAGGAGGGGATTTTTCCTTCTCTTTTCCTAGTTGTTAGAGGGGGACACAGCAACATCCCCTGGCATCACCCAGAGCTGTTGAAGCCTCTCCTGGCCCTTCCCCATCCCATTTCCAGCCTGTCCACCGAACCACGGGGTGCTGAACAAGCAAACCTCAAACTGGCCTCTGTGCTGGGGGGCACCACCAGAGTTTGTTTCTTTGGAGTTCAAATTAATTTCCCTCCCCCTGGGTCCAGGGCTCTGCTCACAAGTGCAAATAAACCCCGGGCACGTCTCGCTTGTGTGCCCCAGGATCCACGTGCAACAAGATATTTGCAGGGTCAGGGACTAATAATTTAAACTGCTGAGCAAAATAAATAAGTGTAAAGCAAAACCCAAACCCAGAGCGCCACAGGAGCAGGCAATATTGTTTGCTTTTCAAATAGACACACGAAAAATACAAACAGTAGCAGGAGGGATACAGAGATTAAAATTTTTATAAAAACAAAATAGCAGCAATCCCACCAGGAAGCGGTGTTTCTATTTTGTATGTGCATAAGATTAGCAACACTTTGCTGCCTGCTACGAGCATCCCTCTCCCCCTCCTCCTGGGAAACTTTGACCAAGAAAAAAAAGATCTTTTTGGACCAAAAGGGAAAAAAAAACCACCAAAAAAAAAAAAGATGATTGAGACTTCCTGCAGAAAACACTGACTTTTTAAATTGGACATTGCCCCTGCTTTGGCCTGGGGAGCAGCCAGGAAATGTCCGCTTTCTACTTTTCCCACACAAACCCTGAAAATTTGGACTTAGATGCTTTCCTTGCAAATCTGGATGTGTCATAAACCTGAAATCCCCAGGAAGGAGGAGAGGGATGTGCTGGCTCTGTGATGGGGAATTCTGGGCCAGAGGGGAGCGAGGTGTGCAGCCACAGCTGATGCTCCCGCTGGGCTTTGAGTCCTCCTGCTGTAAATTGTGATTCCTGGAGTGTCACCAAGGGGATTTTCAGTGGCAGGTCCCCAGGTAGCTGTGCCTGAGCACCACTGGGAGCCCTGGCCTGAGCCTGCTGCCATCCTCACAGGTGCTTTCCCTTGGTAGGAGAACATTTTATGTCTGATATATTTTTAGGATCTCAGAGTGTTTGACTTTCGCAGCTTCAAAATTGAAAAGAAAAGGCTGAAATCGATGGTTTGGTTAATAAAAAGCTCCAATCTATTCTCTTTTCAACTTCACTTTTGCCATTTGATGCCTGGACTGGCCCTCATTGCTCTGGTTTAGTTGACAAGGGGTGATGGGTTAAACAGACTCCCTGATCCTGGGGGTGTTTTCCAACCTAAATGATTCTGTGATTTGGTCCAGTAATACCTTGTCCAGGTGCTTGGAGTCACTCCTGAGTCCCCAGGGCTCCTCTCTGGCGTTGTCATGTATCCAAAGTGAGCTTGGAGCTGGAATTTGGAGTTTTTTGGACCTGGCATGGCTGGTACTGACCACATCCCAAGCCAGCCCCAGCTCCCTGCAGCCCCCCAGCTTTGCTTCCCTGAGACACCCCCATTCTCCTGGGATCAAAGCTGAGCCAAGACGCGTGCAGGAATCACAGGGAGCTGCAGGGGTGGCTTTGACAAGCAGATCCCACCACATCCTCACCTTCCCCACGAGCATTTGTCGCTGGCGGCGGCGGCGGGGGGCCGGCAGCGCCCGTGCCCACCCCGCTGCAGAAGGCTGGAGCCAGCATTTGAATAATGAATTCTGTTTAAGACTGAAAGCTCTGAGATCCATCTGTAACAAGACTCGAAATAATTACAGCTGATGATTGCCTGGTACCTCAGCCAGAAAAAACAGAACAGATTTTGGCCGCCAGCAATTACAAGCAGCACCCGCTCGAGCACAGGGAGAACTTTCTGAGCGAATTCATGAATACATTTGTGTGGATCGGGAGCGGTGGGGATGGGGTTTGGGGTGCAGGAGCGTGGGGAGGAGCTGTCTGTGGTCACATGGATCCCAGAGAACTTGTCTGGGAGAGCAATGGGTGTTCCCTTGGGGGGGGTGTGTGTCTGCAGCATCGTTGGGGGCTGGGAGGAGCAGGGAATCCGTACTCAGACCAGTGCTTGGGGTTGTTACCCACACTAGGATAAGAACTGGTGGGGAAATAGGAGAAAAACAGGGAAAGTGTGGCCAAATGAGGCCTTTCTCTGGAGAAGAGGGATACGTGGAGGTGGCGGAAGAGGGTGATGAATTTTGGACTCAACTCTGCCAAATGTTTTCCTCCTGTTCCTTTGAGTTTATGGCTTCACAGGCAGGGGCTGAGCAGAGCAGGGTTGTTTCTCCATCCAACACAACAGCACTGCCCCTTGGAGCTGCCAAAACCCCCTGTGCTGTCCCTGCTCAGATTTGCCTTCTGCATAATGGGGATAATTTATCAAATAGTGAATAATACGCTTCCCTTCTTCCATATCTCCTCCACGTATCATTTCAACTGACTGAAAATTGTCAAATTAGACTATTTTCCTTGACTGTTCCATTCAGGAGCAGGGGGAGCTGAAGGCTCCCATAATTGCGCTGCGCGCTCCGCCGACGTCTGGCGAAATAACAGCGAGTGAAACTGTTACTGCCCGAGCTCCAGGAGTGCCCTCCTCGGTGAAATGTGGGCTTCTCTCCTGAAACTGGATGTTGATGATCCTTAAAAGTCTGTTTCCTCTGTCCCCAGAGCGTGGCTGGTCGAGGCTGACTCAGGGAAACCTCGGCTCGGGGACTGTAAGGACGCGCTGCTATCGCGTTTTCCCATCCGCCAAAATTGCGTGTGCTCGGAATTGTCCCGGCGTAATGTGTCTGTATTAATCACTGCTCCCTTATCTTGTTTGCCTCCAATCTACAAGGATCTGCTTGGTTCTCCTCTGCACCTTAAATTCTCTTTTATCTCAACTGGTGTCACCGCCGAGCCCGCAGACAGCTGGAGCAGCTTTCCTCCAGCAGCTGGAAAACGCGGGTGGGACTCCCTGCTCCGTCCCCATCCCTGGATTTTCCCGTGGGATGTGGGATTGTTGTATGGCCTGCCTAGAGCAGTGTTGGCATAAAGGAGGATGTGGTGGGTGTCTCTGCAGCCGTCCTGGTGGTTGTGTGTGATCCTGGGGGGAGGGATGATCCTGGTGGGAGCGATGCTCCCAGCCTTCAGAGTGGCAATTCAAGAGCTCCAAAGAAATTTTGTGATGGGTGAGCCATGTGCTCTGTCAAGCTCTTTCCTTCCCCCCCGGCAATGACCTCACTGAGCCCCCATTTCTGGTGATGAGTCCATCTGGAAGTAGGAAAGGCAAAGCTGGGAGATCTCGTGCATCCCTGGGTATTTCCACAGAGCGTACGGCAAGGGCCTGGGGGCTTTTCCTCAGGGAATCTCTTGCACTTGTGTTTCCCACCCAAGCTGAGGTGGATAACAAACCAGAAGCACTTTATTTTCTGCCAAAGCAGCCTGCCAACCCAGAGCAGATATGCAGGGAGGGTTTGCTGGTCCTCCCCTATGTCCTGAGCTTATCTTATGTTGCCAGTGGGTTTTTGCATTTCTGTTGGTATTGGGATGGCAGGATTTCTTCTTCAGTGATCCAAGTCATTTTCTCCCTTTCCATCTTTATCACTGGAGCTGGTTAAATAAAACAGGAGCTACAAAATTCCTGCTGAGTCCAGGTGCCCAATTTGAATTATGACGATTCTGTTACAGAATCCCAGAGTCTTTGAGGTTGGAAAAGACCTTTAAGTTCATCAAGTCTAGCCACCACCGTGTTCACCATTAAACCATGTCCTCAACTGCCATGTCCACGTGTTTTTTAAACACTTCCCAGGATGGTGTGATTCCACCACTTCCCTGGGTAGTCTTTTCAAATATTTGGCAACATTTTCCATGAAAAAAGCTTTTCTTAATATCTAACCTGGTGCAACTTGGGGCCATTTCCTTTCATCCTGTCTCTCTGCACCGCCCTGCTCTGGGAGGAAATGTGAGCTGCCGAGTCTGCCATCCCAAACTTCCCACAGCCTCTCCTGAAAAATCTCCATTTAAACCCAGAATATAGGAGCTGCTTGGGCAATATAGACTGTGCAGCTTGGCTTAATGGGGCCCCAAATAAAGGGAACAGCTGGGTAATCAGTTCGAGTGGCTGGGAACCAGTTTACCGTGCATTAAGTATTCTTTGATTCCGTTTAATTGGGACATTGCAGAGACCCTGACGTCCAGTAATAAGGACAGTGGGAAGCTGATCAGACAGCTCGTTAACACTCAATTAATGTTGCTCTGTACGGCACAGCAGTAACTTTTAAAAAATGTATGTGCTCAGCCGAGGTGGAATGGGATTGCCAAGGCAATTTCCAGAGGGCCTGAGCCCAGGTTGCCGGGCGGGAGCGGCGCTGCCCGTGCGCAATTGAAGTGGAATTAAAAGTTGAAGTGCAATTTTTTTAGGTGAATGCAGTCACTTTACACAGTGCAGAATCAGTTCATTTTTAATTTATAGGCACAATTAAAGCACACTAAGAATAAAATTCATAAATCTTTAGCTAACTGACTGCGATTCTTCTGAAAACTCTTTTTGTTCCTCATGATGTGGGCGATAGGGGCACCTTGCGTGCCTGGAATTATATTAACAGCCAGCTCTTCCCCTTCACCCTCTGCCTTGTCAATCCTCCAGGCTTTCTTAATCTTCCCTGGATGTGCTCTGACCGTGCTGGGGTGTTTGCTTTGCACCCACAGCCATCCGAAGCCTCAGGAACAGGTTTAACATTGGCTTTGGCTGAGGGACCTGAGCCACAAGGGTGAATTCCTGCCTGTGGGATTTGTTGAGATGCAGAAATGGAGCAGGGGATGCCAGATGCCATCCTTTGCCTTGCTTCAGGGATCTGTCACCTCTGCTAGGCCTGTGTACCTCCTGAGAGGCAGAGGGACAAAGGGACATGACCCTGGGCATCTCGGGGCAGCCAGGGGTGGCTGTAGCTCCACTGGGAGCACTGGAAAGGACTTGGAATCTGTAACCTGGCAAGGGAGGGAAGGAGCTCTCAGAAGAGGCGTCTCAGTCTGCAGTAGCTCTGCAGGGTTTTCCTGTGGCACGGGTGGAGGAAGCTCTCAGTGGTCTGGGTTCAGCTTTTCTCTCTCCCAGTCTCTTTCCCATCAATTTCCCTCTGGCCAGACGGAGCCACGCTTGGCATAGCATGGCTGGAGGGGTAATTGCCATTTCTGCATTTCCCTAATGAGCTCTGGGTCAGCTAATGAGCCTATTGCTCCTCGTAGAGGAGGTCTAACAGAGCACCTCTGCTCTGAGGGGGGCACAGCTTTGAACAGGGGATGTCTCGTATCCCCTGCGTGGTCAGAGGGGGACGATTCCCTGTTGGCCTCTTTGGAACTCAGCTCCTCCAACCATTCATTGCCATCAATCATGGATTCATTTAAGGGCCTGATTCCCCCTTCTTTCTTTTCTTCTCTCCTTTTTAAATTTTATTTTTTTTTTTTTTTTTAGTACATCTGCACGCTTAGTCATGCAAAAAATTACACGACTGCAGAGCTTCAGCTGACTCCGGTCTTGGAGCACGGGGGCTGCTTAGTGCTGCCATCACCATTCAATTAGCCCTGAGCACAAAAGGGACACAAGGAGTACCACAGCCTTGGCATGAAAAGGGGCTCTGTCCCATGCAGAGCTCTTCGTGGGGAGTGCTGGAGCTTTCCCAGCTGGTCCTCAGCATTTCCTCTGCCCACATCCATTGGGATAACGATGGGGAGTGGGTTCCAGAGGCTGGGTTGAGCCTGAACATGCCCAGAGATGCAACAGGTGGGGATGGAGGTGTTTAGTGCTGCTGACTCCCAAACAGGTGCTTTGGTGCTGCCTCCTTTGCTGGTTGTGTGTCTGCTGTGAAATCCGGGCTTGATGGAGCTGCTTTGAGCATCCTCATCCTCCCAGAGGACAGATCAGCCTCCCTGTAGCAGCAATCCCCAGCGTGTCAGGCTGGAGAATTTCCTCAGCTCTTTGGATGAGCCCTGGAGGATGCTGAGCTGTGGGGAGGGCCCCCAGCCCTGCTGTGGATTCACCCCCCAGCCCGGAGCTGCATTTTTGTCCTGCTTGTGCAGCACTGGCGGGTGGGCTGCTGAGACGGGGGTGAGATTAAACACATGGCTGGAGCCAGCTCAGGGGGGCGGTGTGAGCTTCTCCCTGCAGTTTATAGAGTACAAAAACCCGCCTTTCCAACACTTCCCTTCCTTTCTCCGTGGAAAGCCTCCATTCTGCTGCTAAAACGTGGTTTGCAGGAGACGCAGGTGCTGGCTGCTGAACACACGTGTCACTCCCAGGACTCCTCCAGCCATCCCTTCCCCAGGGAGATGAAACACCACGTCACCTCTGTCATTCATGATCAAAACCCCTGTATTTTTCGGCTGGTGATGACTGAAGATGAATCTGTAGCTTTGAAAGGAGGGGCAGAGGGTAAAAGAAAAGTTATTCCTTTCCTTCCACCTCTGCCCTTGAGTAGGAGCTGATAAAATCCAAAGGCTCTGCCAGGAGATCAGACTCCACTCCGGCTTTGCTCAGGAGCCATGTGGATGAAATATTAAGCACTGGGGCTGGAGCAGGTAGAGCAGGCATAATCAGATGAGTAGTTAAAGGTCTGGTATCCTGTGGGGCACGTGTGATTGATCAGCCTTGCAAAAATAAATAACTCGGCCCTTTAGATCTATGTAGCAATTTTAAATTTTTAATAAATCTGTGTGTATGGTGAAGGATAAGTCATCACCCTGCACTCTGTGCCTCTGATTCTCTGGGCAAATTTATCATGCTCTCCCTTTTGGAGGCTTCACATCCTGCTGATAAACAGTTTAAAACTCCTGTCCCGTCTTTATCTCGTTGAGGCGCGACAGAGCCTGGCTGGGGATGCTCCATCTCTGAACAGGGAGAAAGGAGAGCCCAAACCTGGTACCTCTGGCTCTGCCAGCCCGTGGTGCCCCCAGGTTTGCAGCAGGAGGAGGGAGAAGACCAAGAGTGCAGTGGAGGGGATATGGAATCCTCCAGAGAAGGGCGGCATGTGGAGCAGGGAGAGCTGCCGGCTGTGGTGGCAGCAGAGATAACACTGCAGCCTTCCAGACATGGGAAATGATGGCACGGCATGAACAGCCCCTGCAAACTAATCCTGGCAGGGTCTACGGGGCAGGATTTGGGCTCTCTCCACCTGCCTGCTTGGAGTCGAGGCACGAGGGAATGATGCAAAGCTGATCGGTTTCTGCTGGAAAGAGCAACCAGGGCCTGAGAAAAGAGTTTGCTCCTCTGGGAGTGTGGAGGCAGAAGGATCCAGGTGCAGCTGAATTGCACATCTTAGAAGTACAGGACCTGTTTGAAGGCAAAATGCGCCTTTCCCGTGGCTTGGTGTAGGGCTCCAGGGAGGGGATGTGGGTGGCAGCGCTCCCCTGGCAGTACCAGAGCTTTTCAAAAGCCTTTTGTCACTTCTGTGCCGTTTCTGTGCTGTGCAGCTGTTCAGTCACACTCTCTGTCCCACCTGAGCTGTGGAACGAAAGCTGCTGCCATCCCACGCCTAAGCATGCAGGTCCTGCCGTCCTCTCCCAGTCGGGGTTCCAGCAGCCCTGGATGAGGGTTCCAGGTCCCTGATCTGTGCCAGGCTCTGGCACACCCAGCCCAGGGACCACACTCTGCAGTGCCAGGGCTCTCCCTTTGCCACTGGCTGTCCCCTGTGGCCGGGATGTTCTCCCCTGGAGGAGCGGCTGTTAAGGATCATATCCCAGCTTGGCAATAACAACTCCGTGCTCAGTGGGGAGGCAAATCTGAGCTCGGAGTACTTTGGGATTTTATTTTTACCATTGCTGTGGGAAAGCCTGTAAGATCTGCAGAGCCATGGCAACGTGGATGCTGTCGTTCCCCACGCTTGGTGGGAATGACACGTCTGGGTGTGTCACCTGCGCGGGGCCCGCGCTCCCGCTGGAAGCTCTTGGTGGCTGCAATTAATTTCCACTTAAGCCCAGATAATTACTGATTTTGGTGGGGCTTTTTTGTGCAGTGCGTCTAACAGCCATCAGTATTTTTAAAACTTGAGCTGCCAGCAAATTCCAGTCGTGGTAGGAACCTCCGGAGGAGGTGCTGGTGCCTCGCTGATGCTCTCAGTGGTGCTGTCAAGGAGAAGGCAGGAGGAGGTGAGAGCTGGGCTCAGCTGGATGTTAGCTGAGGGAAAACTTTCCCCTGCTCCCCTAACAACGTGTCACTGTGCTCTGGGCTCGGGTCAGGGATTTGGGAGCTCCAGGAGGAGGTACTGGTGATGCTTGGTGGTCTGGTCTGGCCATCGATTGTCATCGGCAGCCCCGAATTTCCCCCCAGCCCTGGGGACAGCGAGCACAGTGTGGTGACAGGCAGAGGGAGCCCCAGGCTAGAGAGCCAAGGGCTGAGCAGGGAAAGGTGTCCAAACCATCCAGGGGATGTGCACGGCCCTGGCACAGCGCTGGCAGCCGGAGCTGCCGCCTCGGGGTGGTCCCAGCCTGGCAGAAATGTGATATCCATCCCTTTTAAGCACCGCTGCTCCGCTCTTTAGGAAAACTTATTAAAAGCAAACATCTCGTGGCTCCGCAGTAATTGAGAGCTATCACTGGAGCACCAGGATGCTCTTTAAAGCCTTATGGGGGAGGAGAGAAGGTAAAAGCCCGGGGATGAAGGCCAGCCAGGCAGGATGAAATAGCATTTAACAGTGAGCAGGTTTGCCTTGGGCACCCTGGCAGGCATGGCAGCTCGAGGTGGGAGGCTGCTGGCACCCAGGTGTCATTTACTTTGATTTCCTGATGGTATTTTTAACCTTTCAGAGGCCAGGAAAGCCAGCCCTGCTATCAGCACAGACGAGGATGGCTGTGGGGGCTTTGGTGCCTTTGATGATCTACAGTAATTTGTTTCCCCCTTCATCTGAGGCAAACCCTGGTAACGTTCTCTGTGCTTCTTCCTCTGCCACAGCCAAACGGGGAGCCAGAGACCTTTTTCTGGAGTGAATTTGGCCCTGTGAGCATTGCAAGCCTTCCCACTGGTTTTTAAATACTCTCATCAGCAGAGCCCAGATCTGGCAGCCAGATTCCTTGCTCAGTTTTAAACGGGGGATTGCATCCCTCCTGCGCTCTGTTTGTTGTCTCAATTTCTCTGATCACCAGCAAAGATGGTTTTTTTAGACATTCTGCCTCTTGCAGATAATACTCCTCCTTGAGCAGACCTGCTTAAATAGGCAAAGCGTTGGGGGCTGCGTGTGCAGATTTTGCTGAGCTGCTCGGTGGTGAAGGTGAGGGGGCCCAAAGTGCTGCTCCTGAGAGAAAAAAGGATTCCCAGGGACAGTGGGTGGAGGTGAGGAGGTGGAGCAGAGCTGCCAGGGAAGATGATAGCTGGGGAGAGCCCTGAGGAGGAAGGCAGTGCCTTCCTGAGGTGGTAACATCAGCCTGGCCCTGTGCAGGAGACAAGTGATTCCCAAGCATCCCCAGCGTGTTGTTCTCCCAGCGTTTTTGGGTGCCACGGTGCTTTTGGGCATGGCTTTGCTCTGCTGCAGCCCTTGAAAGCTGTTGTCCCACACATCTCACTCCTGTGTGGCCGAAATAATTGTGTGAGTGGCATCCAATGCTCTCCTCGCTCCTTTTTGCACCCTCCCTCTTGTGAGTAAAAGCCACTTTCATCTCCTGCCTCCTTTAGCATTTTCCATCCCATTCTTTTCCTCCCCCCTCCTTTTTTTTTCCCCCCACAAAACGCAAAATTTTTGAAAATGAAATGAGAGCGAAAGAGAAAAAGAAAGCTCAGATGCAAGTATTTTTTTTTTTTTGCTCATGAAAAGGAAAGCGTGGAATACAACAAATTAAATAGCCACCTGGTGAGAAAAAAGGGAGTGGAGTGAAAAATGGGCAGGGGGGGATAAAACCCAGATGAAAAAGGCAGGCTGGTGCTGGAAGATGCCAGACAGGTCTGGGAATAGAGGCATAGCATGGCGGTAAAATAATTGTACCCCTTCGGCTGAAGTCCAGTGCTGCTTTCTGCCTCGCTACCCCAAGCCTGCCATCCTCTGTTAGCTCCTGCAATATTTTATCCACCAGCTCCGGCTCTGTTTCACCAGCGATGGAGAGGACTAGATTAATTAGGAGAGATCTCTCTCCCACAGCCAGCCCGGCTCTGCGGGGGGAAGGCTGGGAACTATTTAAAGGGATGAAGATGTACTGCAGCAGCTGCCATCTCTCTGGCTGGTAATGTGCTCGCTCACCTAGCTGAAAATTCATCTCCTTTTGCCCTCTGCCAGTAATTCCCAGCAAATAAAAGCTGGTGAGCTCCAGGTTAAGCTCCAAGACCAGCTGGGCTGGGCTGGGGGTTTGGGGAGAGCAGATGTGAGGGAGGAAATGGGAGCGAGATGTGTCTGGATGAAGCTTGGAACCTTGCAGAATGTTCAGAACCTGAACGTTGCTCTGGTTTGTGACAGCACCGCCCGTCACGGGAACGGGGCTGCAGGAATCGCAGGTATCCCCACAGCCAGCGTGGACCCAACCCAGCACCGCTACCCCATTTCTCAGCTCATTAAGGCCCAGCCTTGCCTTCGAGTGACACAGGTAATGAATGCTCTGCAGGGTGCCTGCTGGCTTTAATAAGCTGGAATGAACTGAGGATGAGAATTAACCTGGCAGGATTAGCTCTCTCTGCAGCGGGATGCTGGGGATGTCTCCTCACGGGCCGTGATGGGAATTTTAACACCTCTGCTGCCCGCGCTGGCTCCCGGCCGCTCTTTGTAGAGCATCCAGCAGCTGAAACCCCCTGTGAGGCCGAGGGGGAGCAGGCAGGAGAGCAGCACCTTGGCGTGGATGGTGCCCTGCTGCCCGTTTGAGCCCTGAGCGTGGGGAGAGGAGCGGTCCCGAGTCCTGCAGCCGCCAGATGTGCAGCATCCCATCCTCCTGCCACCAGGCTCCCTCCTCCCGAGCAGGGGAGGAGCAGGGAGCATTTGAGAAGCCGTGTGTGTGTCTGGGAGGTGTTTCAGGCAGCGCATGGGGTGGGTTTTGGCCAGGGCTCCCGGAGCCTGGTTGATCACAGCATTGTGTGCAGACTCAGAGAGCCTCACACCTGAAAACCCTGCAATCACCCTGCTGCATCTGCTTGGGGCTTCGGGCTTGTTATTTTCAGTAAATGGCTTGGTAATGCAGCCCCCTGCAGGGCACGCTCCGTGGGACACAGTACGTGCTTCATGTCCTAAAAGCCGCAGGGATGGCGGCGTGGGGCCGTGCAGGGGCTGCGGCTGTGCCCGGGATCCCGCACCACATCCAGGCCCTCGCCTGATCCCTGCATCAGGGATCCTGATGGGATCCAGGAAAGGGGGCACCGTGTTCTTGCTTGGTTTAGCACAGATGAGGAGCTTTGCTGCTGTCCTACTTTTGGCTGGGATAGTGTTAATTTATCTATTAAGAGTTAATTTTCTTCCTAGTCGCTGCTGGCTTGGATTTAGGATGAGCCCTGCTGTGACACATCCCCCTGCTGAGTGTCACCCTCCCCTCCACGCTGCGAGTCCCTGGGCAAAGCTCATCCTGGCAGCTGGGTGAGCCCTGGTGGGTGCCCAGTTGCACGAAAGATCCCTCGGGATGGGAGGGAATGGGCGGAATGGCTGATTGGAATACACACCTGGCTCCATGGGCACGGGGAAGCGGGAAGGTGATGAGGGATGGCACCGCTGTGTGCCAGCCTGGCAAAGCCAACATCCAGGGAGCCCTGCTCTTTGCCAGGCTGCCTCCCAGCCAGGCTGGCAGTGCTGTGAGCCCGTGGTCTCCTCTGTGGGCATGGCACATGCATATTAATGTGCTTTTCCTGCCGTACACGAGCCTTTCCTGACGGAGCCTCGAAGAACAGACGTGGAGTTTGAGAAACCCTTGATGGCACTGCATGTAATTAGGATGTAATCAGTGTAATGGGGAGCCCAGGGGCTGATTTGTGTGTTCTTGGTTATATTGAGGCTTTTGGGGTTCTCCACCTCCCCAGGCCTGGTTTGTGGGGGTTTAGTGATGCTGCTTTGCCTTGGCTGGGTCCTTCCTCCTGCCCGTCCATGGGGAGCAGGAGGGGAGGAGGGGGACAAGGACACAGACACGGAGCCAACACCTCCTTGTGGCCCCACAGCCTGGGTTCAAGGGCCACCAGAGCCATCCATAATTGATAACACCCAGGCTGTAACGAGCTCCCAGTCTGGGCTAGGAAATCACTGGCAAGCTGATCTGGGTTTCCATGGAACGGCCTTGTTTGCTGAAGGTTTTCTGGATTTTTCAGCTCTTATTAAGAGTGTGAATGTTTTTATCTCTGCATGGATGGTGTAACAAGTAGAGAGTGGACACCACATGCCTGGGTGTATTGTCCCCAAGATGCTGAGGCGGGGACAGTGCTCCTGTCCCTTGGCATGGGGACAAATCTGGTGGCAGCCACCAGCTCCAGCACTGGGGCTGCTGGTGGCTTGCAGGAACAAAGCCCAGGTGTGGAGCTGGAAGTGGAGGGAGCCTGGATAACTCCAAGTGTTTTGAAAAAGACAATTAATGGTGAGAGGAGAGGGCTTTCAACCACTTCGGTTTTCCTAGGTAAAGCCTGGATACCATAAGGGTCCATCCCAAATTCCTTGCAAGGCTGGGCAAGGGGCCTGTGCCTGCTCACCTTTAGCCTTAAATCAGTGGTGCAGTCCTTGATGAGAAAGCAGCCAGGGAGATTTTTATTCCGATGCTGGATTTCAGGAACTCGCAGGAAGACGTCTGTTTTTCTCTCCCAACTCAGTTTGTGGGAGAAGAAAAACAATCAAAAAAGAGTAGGGAGGGTGATTTTCTTAAATCCGCCGGGGCTTTGGGAGGATATTGTTTGTGCTTCTTGAATAATGGCTTTTGATACGTAATAATATTGTGTGGTTTTTTGATGGCCAATATTACATTTATTTTAAATGATATAATCAGCCCTCGGCGTCTCAGCTGATGTAGTCAATTAAGTTTTTAACCTCATGTCTTCAATCTCGTCTGTGAGTAATTTAAATGGGGTGATTTTAATGAAAGTACATCTACCTGTTCATTTATCCAGACACACCACTGCCCTTTGGATCTGTAGGGAGAGGGACAGGAGAAGCCTTTTCTCTTCTGCATGGAAATGTTTAGCAGGGCTGAGGAGACAACGCAGTGATTGGAATTAGGGAGCTAAAGGGTTCTTTTTTTTCCCCAGAGCAATCCAAATATATCAGATGCAGCGATTTCCAACGTGACTGCACATTAAGGCTCTCAGGAAGGACAGTGGGATTGCCTCGGATTCTGGGGTGGTGTTTTACCCCAGGAGATGACAACAGCTGACCATCCAAAGCTGGGGGAAGCACAACATCTCAGATGCTGGTGCAAATGTCGTGTTTTGCCCTGATATCTACGGCAGCTTCAGGGATCAGGCGCTGCAGGGGCTGAGATTCAGCCCCAAACCCCTCTGTGCTGTTTGGGAAACTCATGGCAGCGATGTCCTTGGGGAGGTGGCACTGGGAGTCCCCTTCCTGGCAGGGTGGTGGTTCCTGGGGGACCAGGGCTGCTGCAGCCCTGGGGGTCACCCTCGCAGTGCTCGTGGTTTTTGCCTCCTGCTGAATTCAAGCCCAGCAAGTGCAGCTGATGTTTTCCAGCCTTCACCAGCATTGCAAAGAGAAATCAAGATAAATGACCTGGGGCTGCTCAGAGCGCAGCTTTGTGCGCTCCTGGACACACTCGCTCCTCCCCACGGTGTTTTTGGGCTCAGAAGTGAGTCCTCTGCAGCACCAGCACAGCCCAGGCTGGGGTGGGTGATGGGGGTCCTTGGGCACACACCCAGGAGAGGTGACTGCTCCAGAGGGGATGTCTGAAGCCAGGTTCTTTGAAACCAAGCCCAGAAGCATCAGTAACAGTTTTTGTTCCCATCTCATAGGCTGACATACCTAAAATCCTTTCTTTTCATTTGTTTTTGATGTAAAAATATTCCGAAGGGGCATTATATGTGGTTTTCTCAGAGAAGGCAACCTGCCTCCCCCTGAAAACACTTGTTTCAAAATTTTCAGTGGAAAATGCGAACAGTTTTTGATAAAAGCATTTCTATTCATGAGCAGTAGCTCAGAGAGATTTGCAAGAAATAAATAGGTTTTGGCAGCATAAAAGTCTCTGTTGAACAAGGGGATGGGGAAGGTGTGAAACTTGATTTGGTATCGTTTGCCCATGGAATTTCAGCAAGAGTTCTTCAGCAGAAGTGTCAGGGGATATTTTTCCATCAAGCCCCTGCCCAAATCTCCTGGTGCTGGTGAGAGCTACAACATTCCTGTGTCAGTAATCATCTTCTCGGCTGTTGCAGTGCTCTGCTCCCTGGAGATTTGTCTCCATCTCACCCTGGGCCATGTTTGCTGCTTGCTGGCTGTGTTGGAGAGCTGGCCTTGAGCTCCCTGTGCATTTCAGCAGGTGAAGGTCGCTGTGCTGTGTCTCAGGGAAGCTGATTTCTCCCGGACTTCCGATAAACATTCCGCCTTATGAGTGCAGGATTTTCACAAACTCCATGCATATCGTCAAGCAGAGAAGGCAGGGACAGGGCTGGTGTTTGTCTGAAGCAGAGGTGAGGTTTTTATTTTGCAGCCCTCTTTGCTGATGCTCCATCTCCTGCTGGCCTGGGATGAGGGTGCCTGGGGCAGGGCAGGCTGGCGTTCCCTTGCCTGTATAAATGGTCAATAATTCCTAGCTGGGGTAAATGAGTGATTAGCCTCACCAGGATCCAGCAGCAAAGTCTTCCTTCCATCATGTCTCCCACTTCCATCGAGTTCTCTGCTGCCATGGGGAGCATCTCATCTTGGAGGCAAACCTTGGTTGCGTGTTCTCATACCAGGTTTTCAGGCTCTGTCCTGCCATAACTCTCCCAGCTGGAGTTTGGTTCTCCTCTCCTTGCTCATCTGAGGCTTTTTCCCTCCCTGCTGCCATGGATGGGATAAAACTGGTGATATTTGGGAGTGTGAGCTGGCCCTGCACGTCCACACTGCCTCCCCTCTGTGTTCCTTCAGAGCTGCATATAAGAAAGCTCAATTTTATTGAAAGCTGTCTTAAAAAAAAAGGGTATTTCCATGCCTGGCAAGGAAGCACTGGGATGCAGGGATGCTTGGAGCTGCCTCTCTACCTCCAGCTCTTCCCCCACGTCCACGTGGACTCAGCTCTGCTCCCCTGTGCAAAAGGGAGAGGGGAGGAGAGGCGCCTGCACTGCTTTCCTTTAAGCAGAGATTTGGCTGTGGCTCCGAAAGCAGAATTAGAGGTAGGGTTTAATCATACAAGCTCTGAAATATGGGAGATTAAATCTTTTTAAGGAGGGCAGCTAAGCACTTTATTTTCTGTGCAGGAATCTTCAGGGGGTCGGAGACCAGAGAACTGGATTTAAAGCTTTTAAATTACTTTTTTCTTCTTTTCTTTTTTTTTAACAAGTTTTTTTCTTTTTCCTTCCACAATATACAGTTGGACAGGAAAGACTTTAAAGTGAAGGTTAAAATAAAGAGAGAGAGAGAAGATGGGTGGAATGGAGATGCTTGTTGAAAGTAGACATTAATTACGTTGCGTTGAGTTGCCCAGGCACATTTAATCCTTACAGTGCAGATCTACTCTGGGAGGGGATTTCTGTGGAAGGAGGGAAATCTTTCAGGTGTTCCTTGTCATTTCTTGCCACGTTTGATGACAGATTTACTCCATGGCAAAGGCATTTGCAGCCTCGGACAGCCCTGGAGGTGCTTGTGGGTGCCAGCAATGCCCGGTGCTGCGGGCCCCCCTTCCCGGGGCTCCAGGGGGGATGTTTAAGCTGACATTGGCATTCTGGCTGGAACTGGGTTTTGCTTTTCCCAGCCAGGCGCTGCCCCAGCCTTGCTCGAGGGAATTGGTGCTGTTTGGTTGCCTCTCACAGAGCCTGCTCAGGGATGTTCACTTGTGTTTGTCTTGCATTTTTCTTAATTTCACGGAGCTGAAGAGATCGATGGGAAGGTAGGCCTGGGATTTAAGGCTGCCTATAGCACAGCTCCGTGACTGATGACCCCAGCTCTGCTGCTGCTCTCGGGGCTGGGAGTTTGCAGGGCTGGCAGTGCCAGGGCCAGCTGATGGTGACATCCAAAGGAGGAATGTTGTGTCCTTCCCATGTGTGGGGTACCCGAGGGGGTCATGGTGCTGTGACCACCCTGGGAAAGGAGTGCAAAGTTGGTTTTAAAGCCTTTCAAAGGCTGAGCTCTGTCCTGGGAGTCCTGCTTGGAGCTGGTGGGACCTTGGCCTGGGGTGTCAGCAGAATGACTGGAATCTCGGTGCCGCTGGCACCGCTGTATCTGATGCTTGTTGCCATGGAAACACCCTGTGGCACCGTGCTTGTTTGGAACGAGGTGGCATTGGCGTGTTGGCAGGACATGCTGCACTTTTCCCACCTGGAGCAAGTGCCTTTGGTCACTGGCAGTTGTGTGTGTGTAGGAAAGAAGGGTTGGCTTGGGTGACTGTGCTGGAAGGGCTCCAGCAGCCAACGCTGAAGACGCTGAAGGCGATGGGAGAAGGTCCCCTTGGTCGTGCTCCGTTGTCCTCCTTGGTGCAGCAGCACCCACTTCCTCTGCTCCAAAGGCTGCTCCACACCGGTGAAATGGTTTGTGCAGCCCCGGATGTCCCTGCGGAGATCCCACTGCATCCCTCAAGCAGCGGCAGCCTCTGCCACGCACCCTTCCTATAATGGCCCAATTCCACCGAGCCAATGAGGCAGCGCCTCCGAGCCCTCCCCTCGGTCTGCCAGCTAATTAGCACTCCATTAGCTTAACGAGGCTCTGCCGGCCACCCTGGACATGGACACAGCGTGCAGGGATGCCAGAAGAGGGGGAGGCGGGAGCCAGGCTTGGCTGGACCCGGGGGCTGCGGCAGAGCCTTTGTGGCTGAGCACGGAGGGCTTTGCCCCGGGGCCCTGGGGCTGCCGAGGCTTTTCTGTGCCTTTGCGTCCGTGGTGGGAATGGCCAGGGAAGGGAACGGTGATGGGAATGGCTGGCACTGCTGGAAGCTCCGGGAGGGAGCTGTGACGTTGTATAGGCTGTGGTGCTCCAGCATCCTGCACAACCGCGTGTGTGCCACTGCCCCGTGGCAAGGGGGACAGAAGGGAGTGCAGTGTCCCTCGGAGGAGATTCCCTCCCTGCTGGAAAGGCTCAGACAGCGGCAGCTCCCTGCCAAAGCTTTGTTTGTTGACAGAGTTAAGTTTGCAATTTCATGGTTTGGTTACAATGAGTTTAGTTTATAAAATTCATGAGCTGTTAGGAAGTGTTGAGGGGAGGGGTGAAAAAACGCGCCTGGGAGTCAGCAGGGACGTGGCTGCTGGCACATCCAGCAGGGTCCTGCTTTGGGGACGGTGTGGGGCTCGGAGACGGGATCTGAGAGCCTCCTGTAGGGCAGAGGGGTGAGTTCCCACCAGAGGAGAGATGCTGGTTTCTCCTGGTGGCACCCACAGTGTCTCAACCTGCACTCTGTGCTGGAAGGTCTGCAGAGCTTTCCTTGGGTGGCCTTCAGTGAGCCACTGGATAAACGGGAATCCTTCCAGGGATGGAGCCCAGGTTCTGTGGTGGCAGGGCCTTGGAAACAGCAGGGCTCAGCCTGCTCAGGGAGCCTGCTGCTGGTTTGGAATTTGAATTTGTGGTTCTTTGGAGCTTTCATTGGGAATCCACAAAATCAGCTCTGTTCCTTGGAATTCAGAAGTACTGGGACAGAGAGAGGCGGCTCCCTGGAGTGTCACTGCACGGGCAGTGTGCTCGAGTCCATCTCCTGTGGAATGGGTTGGTTCATCCCCTCACATCTACCTTTTCCAAGCGATTTCATTGCAGCCCTTGCAGTGTGTTTGGGGGCTGACTTGGAACAGCGCAGCCCCCCAGTCCCACCCTCCTCCCTGGCTGGAGCTACTTCCTTCATCCCCCCAGCAATGGAGGTGCTCCGGGAACCTGGAGCTGCTGATGTGCTGCAGAGGGAATCAAAAGGCGAAGTGCCAGGCAGGATCTAAATGAATATTAGCTAATTAACATGAGGTGCTGGGGAGCCCAGGGGGAGGAGGAAGAGGAGGACTCATCTGAGGATCCAAAGCCATGAGGTACCTGTCCAGCATGGCAATATCTGCGAGCAGCAGCCAGTGTGCTCTGCCATGGCTGGGGCTGATGTTACTGTGACATCGACACGAGGCTGGGGCATTCCCAGATTCCTTAGACATCAAAACCCACCACTGGACTCCACTGGAAATGCTAAGCTGTGGATTTTTGGGGTTTTTCAAAAGAAACCCAGTGTTTGTCACTGCATGGTCTGTCACTCTGTGGGGTTGTTCATAGACACCAAAACCCCCTTTTCCTCCAGTGTCTGTTGGGTTGCTGACTCCTTGGGATCAGCGATCTCTAAGGCTTGGCGGAATCTGTTTGTGTTGAACAAGTGGATGTGCTAAACAAGGCCCAGAAGCTGCTGGTGGAAATGGAATCAAAGATCAGGGCAGGCAGTTAGATCTGACCAGGGCATCCAAAACTGGGAAGGTGGTTCATGCTGATTCCTGCATTTCATTCTGGTGACCTCTCCAACAACACTGTCCATGAGGACACCTTGCAGTTGCTCTCTGCGTTCATTTACAGCCTTTGGGCTGTAATTAGTACATCCCTTGGCTTAGTGAACATCTCCCTTTGCAGCCATTCACCGTGTAAATGTTTCCCTGTGAAGCTGCTGGACTTCACGGGAGTGCTCGTGGCTTAGTTGAGGGTTTCTCCTTCTCAGCAAGCCCCAGCACATGGGTTATGTTGATATACAGGATGCAGGACCCAGGTGGGGTTCCTGGTCCTTGGATTTGTACGTGGGGCCTGTCTGGAAGGAGATCCCCCTCTTCCCTTGCTCTTTTCCATCCAAAGTGTTTAATCACCTAATTTGTGTTAAGGAGCATCGGCTTTTCATTTCCAGCTGTGCCAGCACAGAAGATGCTTCCTTGTTAATGAATCCTGGACTTGAAACATCTCCTCTGTGTGTGGGGGGACATGAAAGCCCAGGGAGGGGACAAGACTTGAGGTTCCATCAGGAAATTGGGAGCAAGGGCAGGACAGAGCACAGAGATGAGACCACCCGCAGATCCCACTGCATTGTGCTCAATCCAGTATCCAAATTTCAGTCTTTTAAGAGGATTATCAGGTGTCTGTTTCAATTACTCTGACATGAACAGTCACTCAGAAAATGTACATTCATTTGAAAGGTCAAGCACATCTGATTTCTGCCTTTGGTATGCGGGGGCTCATCCTTTCAACTCTCCCTTCCTTAATGAGATTCTTGTTTCAAAGAGTCGCGCTGTGCCCAGGATTTGACGGAGTCAAGTGTGCTGGAGATAGTTTTTGTTATCATGTTTACTCTTTTATCTGCCTGTCCTTTGAAAGCTCCCTGGCACACAATAAGGATGCAGCAGGACGGCCACTCAGGGCAGCTCTGCCAGCAAAATGAGCTTTTTTCGGGGCGGAGAGATGGAGATGTGCTAGCGGGGAGCTGCGGCACCAGGAATTTTGATTTCTGCATGGCAAAGCATCCAAATGAAGAGAGGGCCTTTGAGGAGACCCCCAGTCACCACGGGGTCTGGGCAGGCGTCGGGGTGTCATCAGCTCCCACGGAAACCTCGGAGGAAATAAAGCCAAGTCGGGCTTGGCATGGCAGAGTTGTGTTTCTTGATTAAATTAATGTGTATTGATATTTCTCCTGTTGTTTTGACTTCACAGGCTGTTTAAATTCAGGCTTGTCACAACAAAATACAAAGGAGGTTGCTCGGAGATTGATTTTTTTTTTTTTCCCTTTAATCCTGTCTCTGAAGAAGAAGAGTATTTTAAAATTTTATTTTTTTTCCCTCACTACTTCCAGGTTGACAGCCAGGGAAGGCTGCAAACGTTAAAACTGTTACGCAAATAATTATGTTAAAATGCCGAGCATACATTATGGAGGAGGGCGCTCCTTGATTGTAACGTACGAATCCATTTTCTGCGTCACGAAATTACTGACACCGGAGTTTGCTTTGGTGATTTATTCCCTGGAATGACAATCCTGTGACTGCCTTTCCCTGGAGAGGGTTTGGTTTTTTTCTTGATGGGTGAACCTTTGGTCTCCTTTTTGCTGTCACTGCTGTCTCCTCCCCGCCCCGGTGACGGTCCCCTCCGCTGCTTAAAAATAGCGGCTTTTATGCAAACTGCGTCCCAAAACGCTCCGCCAAGTTAAATAATGTAGTCACAAAACCAAATATTGAATAATGACTGAGGCAAGGATTAAGGGAGACAGGCAAGGAACAAAAGAGAGATTCTCAAGTGTTTTGAACACAAAATTGAGACGACACAGATGCGCAGGCGGCTTTTTCTCTCTGCAGCCAGAGGACTCAGATTAAAGTGGTCCTCCAGGACTGTGCACCCCCACAGCCAGCCTAAGCTGCCCAAAGACCTCTTTAAATCCAGCCTTTGCGACAAGCCCAGCTGGCTGGAGGAATTCCTCCTTGGAATAAATTCAGAGAATCATGGAATGGTTTGGTTTGGAAGGGACCTTAGAGGCCATCTCATTCCAACTCTCTGCAGGGACACTTGCCACTAGAGAACCTGCCACTAGAGAACCTCCCACTAGACCTTTCTAAATGGATTTCTGGGGAACATGTCTTGTTTTTTTTCTGGTGGAAACTTCCCATGGGAGCTTTTCTGCGCTCACTTTTTGGAAAGAAAACATTGCTTCTCTTTTTTTTTCCCTTGAAAGGCTGCAGCCCAGGCAGCGCCATCAACCTCGATTCTTTACACGACTCTGATTTTGCGGGAAGATTTAAATAAAGAATGCCAGGGGCGGGGAAAGAAAAAAAAAAAATCACAGGCATGTCGTTTCTCACGCAACTCGTGGGATTTTTCAAACCCACCTCGAAGTTGTTGAGTTGCAGTAACTCAGTGGGTAGCTGTTGGCTACTCATATGGTGAGAGAGGAACAGGCTGAGGGAATGTTGCACAAAAACTTATGTAAATGTCTTCTGTACAGCTCAGAGAAAGTCTAGGACTCCTCTAAATCTCAGAGTTGGAAATTCAGCTGGGAAGCCATAAATTCAGTAGATGTCTTTTCCTCAATAAATTCAGAATATTGGCCAGGGAAGAAGCATCCATGTTTCACAGAAGGAGTTACTGGACCTTCTGAGGGTTTCTTTTTTTCTCTCCTGGTCCAGAAACAGTTGAAATGTAGCTCAGGATAAATTGAAAGGTGGTGATTTACATGACAGGTGACACTGGCAAGCACATTATTCTCTGAGGAAGCATGAGATGGGATGTATTTACTGCCTGTCTGGGCAAATTATCCACTCTCAGATGTCTGGCATGTGCTTGTGTAGGAAATGCGTGTGTCCAAAGCAGCTGATAAAGGGGATGCAGGGAACAGCAGTGAATAAATGCAGCCCCCCATGGCTGTTGCTGCATCCCTCCTGCTGAACTCTCTCACTGCCTCTTTGGAGACACAGATCTGGAGATGCTCTGAAGCTGGGTTGGAGTGAGGAAGCACAGAGAGGAATTTCCTTGCTGCTGCAGAGGTGAGACGGGCATGGCTTTGCTGAGGAAAGGAAACTGTGTTTGAGGGGACATCAGTGCTCAGAGCCCGGTGTGTTTTGATTTTGGAGCTGCAGGAGCCAACTCCTTGTCTCCTGTCTTCCTTCCTGAGGTTATAATATCCCATCCACCGGCGAAACTCCTCATTTGAGACCAAGCAAATTACCCTGCTCTGGCTGCTACCGCTCCTTGGTCTTGTCAGGCTGGCTGTGATTTACTCTTAATATTTATCCCTCTTCACCTTATCTTTTCTACTGATGAGTAAAGCAGAATAATGAAGTGGTGGTGTTAACTCTAAGCCGATGTTATCCAAGGGGACTGCAACTCACAGGCAGGGATGGATTGGGAATTTCAGAGCAGTTTTGGAGCCCTGATGTCCCTCATGGCAGCTGGTCATGACCCTCCATGTAGAGACTGCTCTAGGCCATGTCTATTATGGACTACTGTGTTTCCAGAAGGTTTTTTTTCTCCCCCACCCTAGGAGGGCAGAAAAAGCAGGATGATTGCTTTTTATTTGTGTGTATGCCCATGGAAAGCTTGGGATCTAATCTGGCATTTAAGGATCTGCTTCTGTTACCTAGCAGGTATTGTAGGTGGATGTGTAAATGAGGATCCTTCTGTTTACAAAGAAATGGATATATAGTATAAAAACAATTTACTTGTAAAAGACTCATCCTGCCTCCAGAATATGTTTGAATCTTAACACAAGACAAAGTAATTTAATCCCTCCCAAACCCATATGTTGTTTGCTTCTCATTTTTTCCAGCAAATTTTACCTTCATCAAAAGATAAATCAATTTGTAGCAGCTATCGGCAGCTCTTTAAGCTGCCGAATTGAACAGCTTAATTAGGGAAAATATATTAGAAGATCTGAGAGATGCTAACCCATTCAGTGCCTCCTCTTGGTACATCAGTGTGGTCTTGCTCATGTGTGGGGCTCCAGACCCCCTCCAGTTTTTGTTTGCTGCTGCTTTTATGTGGTGCTTTGTGGTGTGGTGATGGCACGAGAGGTTTTACTGCCCTCTAAAACCTGGCAGGGCTTTTCTAGGCCTGCCCAGTTGGAGGATTTGAAAGTTTGTTCTCTTACGATTTTTTTTTTTTTTTTTAAATCAAAGCAATAATTTTTAGAAATTATTGTAATTAATTGAGGGCTCTTCCCAAAGCACCTGGCAGCTGCCCAGTGTCTGTGAGCGCCCTGTGCTGACCCCCTGGCAGCAGCTGCTTGGAGCATGAGATGGAGTCATGGTCTCATAGTTCTCACACCCAAATAAATGGGATAGGAATGATTTGGAGTGCCTTTCCCAAAGATTCCCTCTCATTCAGCACCATTCCCATGCGTTACTTGCACTTTAGAGGGGGGGATGGAAAAAGGCACCCATAAAAATACAAACTGCGTGAGTCAGCCTGAATCTGCTGTTGTGCCTCGTTCTTCCCATTAGCAAGCACCACGGAGGAGCGTGTGGGGAGGTGGGTATCCCCTCCTTCCTAAATGACAGCTTGTTTCAGGGGTAAATTCATTAGTGATGCTGCTTTGCTGAACATTCCCAGCCTCCCAGGCTGGCTCAGCCAACGCTGAGCACATCCCTGCCTCTCCCGGATGGCCCGGACAGGGGGTGGCTGCTGTTGACCTTTCCATTGCTAGGATGAGGACAGACCTCTGCTGGACCTGTGTTGGTGGGACAAAGCTGCAGTGGCCTCAGTCCCAGCCTTTAAAAACCTGCTAGGAAGTGGATTTTGGAGAGGAGTTTCCTACTGCTGCTGTTGGAGAGGATGAGCATCAGCTGAGGATTTCCGAGCTGTGCTTTGCAGCAAAGCTTCCAAACCTGAACTCTCTTAGGGCTCTTCCCTTGCATGACGTGTGGGTCCAGGATTCCTACAGATGAGCAGGCTCTGGACTGGCTTCAGCAAATAAGAGAATTTTCTTGCAAAGCCTGAGAATTCAGAGATCTGAACTCCCCGAGGCTTGTGGGATGGTGATGGGCTACAACAAAAAAGCAATGTTTGGTTAATTTAAGCTTCAACTTGAGGTGCTGAGATAAAACAGAGTTGATATCAGGGTAGTCTTGCTTCGAAGGCAGAGTATTGTCAGTGCAGAGCGAAGTGCTCTCCATCTGTTCCCGTGGCTGTTAGGAGCCAATATTAGATAGCTCCGCTGCAGGCTGGGAATCTGCGAGTGAGGGCTTGTGGCAAAAGCTTCATGTGGGAAGTTTTTTCCCTCCTTTGCCTTGCCTTAGGTTAACTCACACCCGAACCAGTCAGGATTTGCAAAACTGAGTGTTCCTGGTGATGTCTAGAACTTGTTTAACATCCTCCACTTCGCCCTGGAAGGACAGGGACAAAAGGGAAGGTGAAACATCAGCTGCAGGATCTCCTTGTCATCATCCTGAAAATCTCCTAATGACCCAAGGAGTGGTTTCCGTGCTCTTGGAGCTTGTAACACATGACAGACCTTGAGGTTTTTCTTCTCCCACCTCAAGGTTTTTTGTTTTTTTTTTGCTCCACAGAAACAGAGATGAAGTTTGGCTGCTGAGGGAAATGATGAAACTTAGAAAATGAGAGGTCTTGTGACAGGCTAACACCTCAGCTTGCTTTGAACTTGGTAGTGAAATATATAGACACAATTTTCGTTGCAGGTGGCTTTTTCCATGGTAGCATGTGGGTATCTGTGCCCAGCCCCACACGTGTGTGTACATGCACAGTTATTCTTGCCTCAGCACAACGATTTCCTAACGATCTCTTACCCATCCAAGACAGATTGCTTTTCATGGTTCAGTGGCCGCAGCTCAGGCATCCATTTTAATCAATAAAACAGTCAAAAGAGAGAATAGATTTACTTGTTTCTGGTTTTTTACATTTAATTGAAAATTTTCGAGTGATTACAAACATAGCTATTGTAAAGATTGCGGAGTTTAGAAGACAATAAGTGCCAAAAGAAAAATGTCCCTGGAGCCCAACCTCTTCCCCTCGTGATGCACAATAGATGTTGGTGGTTTGTGCTTGGCCTTGTCCTTTCTTCTCCTTTCTCAGGGTTTGTAAAAAGTGGGATGGATTTAATGGGGTTTTACCCAGGCATCGCAGGGATGTCTGTGATGAACAGTGTTAAATCCTCTTACTTGTCATGAGGGAGAATCTCCCTTCACACAGAGCACGGAAGAACCAAGAGAAACCTGGAGATGCATCATCATGTGAGCCACTTGGTCACCAAACACATGTGAGGATGGGCCCTAAAATCTTTCCAGATCCAACAGAAAGGGTTTAATTTTAACGAGAGCTGATTGAAAAGCAGTTTCAGAGGAAAAGAACTTTTGGTCATGAACAGGGGGGGGAAATGTATAATTTCTGTCGTGTTTTTATGTTGAAATCAATCCCCTTCTTCAGAAGGAAGCCATGGGGATAAATAATTGGAGAACAGGAGGAGTTTGGGATATTTCCTAGTGCCCCAAGGTGCTGCTGTGGTATTCATCCCATATTAGCAGGTAGGTTAACCTTCCCCACTGGATACTGCCTTTGGTTATTTAATCTGTTCGCTGTTGTCAATGTGAGTGTCTAAAGGTGGGTGTGTTTGTGGGGGTACCACATAAATAACAACCTTCTTGAAGTTTGAATAAATGTGTGCATGGAGCGATGAGTTGTTGTGTGGTGTTAGGAAAGGGGTCTCCTGGACCCCTGTGTTTTCCGAGCTTGCAGCTTGGATTGATGTCTGGCAAACTTTATCTTTCTTCTGGGGATTCTTTGGGAAAAATAACAAGCCATGCTGTCTCTCTGGTTGTAAATTTAATAAACCTGCAAGCAGCACAGCAGCTGAACGTATCGAAGCCATGGACTGTTAACTCCAATGCAGGAAAACACTAAAATCAGTCCTGGAGACCCCTGCGATCTCTGCAAAATGAGATCTGAGTCCTCTCTAAGTTGTTTTTAAGAGCTGGAATTACTGAAGATTGGTGTTTACCAGCAAATAGGTTTGTGAGGGAGCTGCCTGGTGGGTGCCCACGGTGATATCATTTCCAGTGGTATTCCTGGGATAACCTCCTGAGCACACAGGTCTCCTCACAAATGAATGCTGAACCCCGCGTGCCGCCCGCCTCCGGCTCCCAGACGGACAATTTCCTCAATACTTTTATTGTCATCTCTGATTTCCTCAGCTTCATTGCCTGCTGGAAGCAGATTTGTCCCGGCATGGGCCAGGATGTGGCTCTGGAGGAGTGGTTGTCACCCTCCATCTGTGGCGGGCGGTGCTGCTGTCAGCCTGCAGGGAGCATGGCTTTGTCCCCAACAGCCCAAACGCGGGGTGCAGCTCTTAGGAACCCGGAGATTCCAGGTTTGGAGACCCCTTCAGAGAAGAAAAATGGCTCACAGGGTGGTTTTGTCCACAAAATGAGGCATTTTTGTCCATTCTATCCCTGATATGATGTTGCAAGCTGGACAACCCCAAAGCAAACGTTGGATTATGTGCAAAAACTACCCGAACAGTTTGCAGCAAAACTGATTTTGCTGCCACCAAAAAAGCTTATAGATTATGGCTATTCCTCTCTTGGCAGCATTTTCACTCTTCATGCCCATCGAATTCTATAGATTTTGTGGGATTTTTCCCCCCTGGCATATCCCTCACCAGAAGGAAATGAACATTTTGAGGAAGAACAGATCCTTTTCAGGATTTTCTTTTCAAACTCAAAATCAAATTCTCCGTCAGGAAAAGCTTCAAATGGAAAACTCTGACCAGCCCAAATTAGGGGGGACTCCATTTACTCTGGTAAAATACTTTGAGAGCTGCAGATGAAAACTGCAATTTAAGTCCCTAATATTATAATTATACACCGATGTGTTTTATTAATGGGATTGAATGCTCATAGCTTTGTAGTAATGAGCTTTTTTGAAGATCCGTGTAATAGAGTTTTCTGATGGTGAGGACCCCGCCACGCTGTTCCCTCTAAAAAGCACCTTGAAACTCAGTGAGTAGCCAGGGACAGGGTTAATTCGTTGACTTGAGCAGTAATTAGTTGCCCTTCTCCTGGAGGAGCCCCTCCTGGAGGGGAAGAGGAACCCAAACCTCCCGCTTGCGGCGCCGTGTGGATGATCTGGGATTTTATTGTGGTGGGGAGAGTGACTCAAGCAAATGAAGCGTTTGGGGAGCCTTGGAGATGAAAGGTTTTGTGTTGACAAATTAGCACTTAGCAGATTGCTGGTATTAAAGAGCTGTGGGTTTGAGCTGTGTGTACGGTTGGGCCTTTTTAACACAGGAAGAAATCATTTTCCCATTCTCTAACAGCATTTGAATGCACTTCTGGTAATAAATAAGGAGGGAAAATGAAACCCTCGAGTCTTTTGCTGGGCCAGGGAGCCCCCTCCCACCAGGGTTAAGCTGGGTCAGTCAAAAAGATTCATGTTTATGGCTTGCATATTCCATGTGGAAAAACCTGGAACAATCCTAACCCGGGTTCTGAAAGAAAGTCTTTAAGATAAATTTCAATTTTAAACAAAATGTTGATATGGGATATTCTGATGATTTGATTTTTTTTTTCTTATTGTGAAATTATCACAACTCACTTTCCTGGGAATGAATTTTGACTTGGATAAATCAACAGGTTGTATTAATTATATTAATAACCACATTAATTATATAACAGTGCATAAGAATTCAAAGCCTTCTAAGACTGAATAGGGAGAGCACTGAAAATAAAGTGGCAATTTGTAGAGCTGTTATAGTGTGAACTGGATGTGTCTTACTTGGTATCTTTTGACAGGGAAAAGTAACTTTTCAAAACCCACCACAATGTTCTTTACAAATCCTGCTTTTCTCTAAATGCTTCCCTTCTATGCTGGAGCATAATTAGCTTTTGTCAATTTTCTATGGGCAGTTTTCATTTTGCACTTTCTTTGGATGCTGTGGCTGCTTTTCTAGAATAGCTGAAGTTTTGTTTCTTTCCTTGGCATCTTTAGTCTCCAATTTTCGTGGAGAAAAAACCTCATGTTTGGCCTCCCTGCATTAGTTAGGTGTCCTTGATGCATTTATTTAGGAAATGCAAAGCCAGGCAAGTGTTCCCCTTCTCTCTTTGTTAATTAACCCAATGTGCACAGTCACATTTCATTTGGCAGCTTGACTGGAGGGCCCAGCTGCTGGGAGATGAGCCACGAGAGGGGAAACAGGAGCTTTGTGCTGAGTTAATATGTGGGTTTTTGGAGCTTGTTGATGTTCCCTAGAACATCTGCTCCTTGGCACTTGCCTGTCCAGCTCAACCTGGAGATCCTTCCAGGAATGGTGGAACAAGGAGAGGTGGGGAAATGGGAATGCAAATGGGATAATGGGATGCAGAGTGAGAGACTTCCCCTACTGCTGATGGATGCTGCTGTCTGCATCAAAGATCAGAGTCTTGGGAACTTCTTCAGGGCAAAACCTCCCTCCCAAGGCCAAGGATCCATGTCTGGCTTTCAGCATCATCCTCAGTGACTTGTGGCACGCTGGGTTTCGTGTGGGAGGGTCAGCAGGACATGGGAAGGTCCCTGTCCCGTGCGTTCTCCATCCTGTCCCGCATCCCTCCTGCCCTTCTCACGCATGGTCACTGTCAGTAACGAGGTGGGAAGACTGGGCAAGGAGACAGCTCCAGTGCCACCCTGTCCACCCCTACATTATCCTGCCTTATTACATTGTAATAAATTGAACCATTCCACTTCATTATTTCATATTTGAGGAGATTTATAGATTGTCCTGGTGGCTGAAGAGGCAGTGATTAAAGGAGCAGTGTGCTAATGAATGAGCCTCAGCACAAAGCCTTTTTAATTAATGCACAGCCCAGGGGCTGTAAACGCCTTGCTGATAACAAGCCTGGCCCATTCAGGACATGAACTGACAACTTTGCAGAGAATGAAGGCTTATGTGGAGACATGGGTATGGTATTGAAATGGCAATTAAGGCTAATAAAATGATTCGTCTGCCCATCCATCGCCCTCCTTCCCTGTGCCCAGCCCTGTCTCTGCCTCGGAAGTAATGGCAGGTGGAGATTTCATTTGGCTCCTCCAGCCTTTCTTGGTGATTTAATTTACAGGCTGCATCTGTTCCTTCACGAGGCTCTTTCAGTCACATTAGAGATGGATTCTCACTCCAGGCTATTCTGAACTCACTGGAAATTTTCCTGAGTCAGATTATTTTGCCCAGTGTTTATGGCCGGTTTTCTTTTTATTTCTTAAAAACTTTTCTAATGGAGTGTCTTGCAGGGAGGGCAGGCAGTGAACTTGTTGGCACTGCTGTCCATCCAGCCAGCCAGCCAGCCAGCCAGCATTGACTCTGGGCTGGTCAGAGCACTGGGATAAACAGAGTGGGCTCACACAGCTCTGGGAAAGACAGAACCTGCCAGGGCAAATTGTCAGCTCCTTTCGGGATGGCCTCAAAGCTGTCCCTGATTTCTGACGCGTTTCATGCCCCCTTCCTGCACACCCCGTGCTTGGCGGTGTCGGTGCATTCCACGCTTGGAAAAAGTGACTTTGAAAAGGTGGATTAAGGGATGAGTCAGTGCTTAAATGAACAGTGGTGGCCAATGGAGGCACCCCGGTCCTTGGGAAGTTACGGGGCAGGTGAACAGCACGGACGGGTCATCGCTGCTCCACTGAATTCTGAGGAATCGCCCTGGTTTGTGCCACATCCTGCGTGGTGGTGCTGAAATGCTGTGCCCTGGGGCAACCTTGTGGCAAAACACCCTTGGTGTGTTCAGGAGCACACAGGGATTAAACCAGACATCGCTGATGTCTGGTAGCTCTGGAGAATTTGGGAATGCTCTATTCCTCTGAGCATCCCCTGTGGCTTGGGAGAGATGAGGACACCAGATCCTGGCACTATCCCTTCTTCCCACTGTTCAGCTTCTGCATGTTGCCTCACTGAATCCCTGACAGGTGGAAGCACAATTTTTCAGTAAGGGATGTGGGAAGAGGAGGTGGCAAACTTTTGAAACAAAGTTAAAAAAAGGGGAAAAAAAAGACAAAAATATAAATGATGCTGCTTGTGGCCTGCAGATTTAATGATATTTGCCCATTTGATTGATGAAGATGATGAACGAGGCTTCGTGGCCTGTTGAGGGTGAAAAGTCTAAGTACCAGGATGGAGAGTGAATCAATCACTTCCCTCTCCCGTGCCAGATGGGATCATCAGTTACCTGCGGATCCCGGCAGCGCCGTACATTACCCCTGGCTGAGGGACGGCACATCAGCCATGGCTGCTGCCTCCTCTCCACAGAGATCGATAATCCATGGCCAGGGGAAGCAGCACGACCTAAATGAAACCACTAAAACTCCTCGCCAACTTTATTCTCGCGTCAGATTTTGTTTGCCACACGTTCTGACAAAATGTCTCACGGGGGTTGGACTGGACACTGGGCTGTGCAGTGCCGGGCTCTTCAGGGCCGGGTGGGACACAGGAGCTGGAGCACATGGGGAAAAGTGCTGGTGGTTTGTTGAAGAACAATTTTCTCTGAGTGCTTGCAGTGCCCATGTTTCTTTTTTGGGTTCTTTTTTGGGTTCTTTTTTGGGTTCTTTTTTGGGTTCTTTTTTGGGTTCTTTTTTGAGTTCTTTTTTGTTCGTGTGTGTGATTTTTTTATGGTCTTTATTTAGTATTTGAGCACTTGGTCATCATCTCCATGCTGAAACCCACAGTGTGGGGGTGAAAAATGGTTCTGTCCCTGCTTTGGGTAGAGGGATTTGGGTTGCAGGGCTGCATCTCAATGCTGGACTCCTGCAGCAGTCAGGGATCTCATTCCTTGGGCATCACGAGCCATGTCCTCCACGTGCCATCCCTATGTTACACCTTCTTTGGGCCGGCACTGTAACTTTATTATTTTGAGTAGTATTTGCCTTACACTTGGCAGAAGTCCATGAATTATTTGAGGGTGTGTTGGTAAACAGAGTTTGACAAACAGTGCCTCAGAACCGTGTAACAAGCTCGGGACTTGGGATGTTCATCAAAAGTTTTGGGGTTTTATATTTCCTGAGTTCTACCAACCTTGTAAGCAGAGCCAATGTGATTTATGGCTTTGTGTTATGTTCCTGTGAAACTTGCAGGATTTTGATATAAAATTCTCCTGGCTATAACTATCAGGTTTCACCTGAGCCCTGTTTTGGAGGCCGTTAATTCTTTATGTTGTCATTTCTGAAGACCCTTTTACAGCAGGAGCTCGGCATTATATAGCACTTAATAATGGGCATGTTACACTCCAGAGTAAAGAACATTCTGCTATGTTCAAACCTCTTACAGTGATCACTGCAGCTGCTGATGGCCAGGATAGGTGTGCCCAGTGCTTTGCAGTGTATTTGTACAGGGAAGCACCATTCTGCTCAGGCAGGTTTTGGGTTGTGATTTATGCTCTGAGGTGCTGGAGGACTTTCACACTCTCTGAGTTCTGCTGTCTAATAAAGTCCCAAGTTGTGTCAGTGGAGAGGGAGAGCTGCCCTTGGGAAGAGTCCATCCCTCTTGTTGACTTGGTCCATTGACTTCCCCAGTCTATTATCAGGACTCATTGGAGAGCTGCCCTTAATTACCTGGCCTTAATATTATGAGTTTAATGTCCTGTCCTTCTCAGCCAGAGGAGCTGTCACATGCAGAAGTCCTCACCAACCATGAAGAACACGGCGGGAAGCAAAGGAAGGAGATGCTGTGGTGATGCAGGGAAGGAGGAGCTGAGCTCCTTGTAACGTGCATGTCCTGGGGTTTAAGACCCTAAGAAGGGAGATGTGGTGGGCCAGGCTTGGTCCTGTCACAGCACACACAGAACCAGCACATTAAACTTCCAGCCACAGGTGATGTGAAAGCAGGAGGATGGGGTGGATTTCGGACGGGGATGGCTCAGCACTGTTTTTTCCCTTGGATGTGCTGAAGGCTCCTTCAGTGACCTTGAGGATGTTTTCAAATCTTTCTTTTCTTCTTGTATCTGGGCTTTCTAGGGCAGGGAGCATCTCTTACAATGTCTACTTAATTGAGGCTTGCCTCTCGTTTGAAGTCTCTGGGCACTGCTTTTGATATCAATAACAATCATGATAGCGAGAGACCAAAGACAAAGGAACAATTCCCAGGAAAAATAGAGCAGTGGTGCTCTCCCGTGTTGGTAATTCAGGGGTGAGGTATATAGATGAGTTTTGACAAGAAACAAGAAGTACTGAGGAGCTCAGGATGCAGTTCTAGTGGGGACTGAAAGCTGGTGTGCAACGAAGAAGCTTTCCAGACCTTCCTGTGCTCTTTTCCCTGGGTGGGCGGGTAGGAAGGGAAATACAAACGTTTCCTAAGAGGATCTGTTTGAATTCACAGTGCCTAGAGCAGGGTTGTGAGATGGGCCCTGAATCACAGGCAGGAGCAGAGGATTTGGGGAGAAAAGTCTCCCCAATAAATCAAGCAGCACCTAACTTGCAAATGTGTGAACTAGAGTTTTTTTCAGGAATTGCTGGCTAAAGCCAGGACTTCTATCCAGCCCACTGCAGTCATTAGAGAGGGCCTTAAACTCATTCTCTCCTCCTCATTAGCATTGACCATTAGCTCTGGAGAGCTGTGTTATTGATATAAATGTCTTTGAAACCTCCCGAGCTCTGGGCTTTGACGGATTTCATAGGCTGGTTAGGGAAAGTGTTTCTTTTCATCAGTTTTGAATTTGTCACTATTTCTGTGGAATCAAAGGGGACTTCTTGTGTTGCGAGGCAGGGAGGGTAGAAATACCAGATGTACTTTGTCTCTCTCATTCATTAATTCATATACATTTATCATAAGACTTCCTATTTGTCTCCTTTTTAAGATAAATATTCTCAGCCCTTACAATCCCTTGTCATATGGAGACAAGAATGATTTAAGGAGCTGGAAAAGTTCCATATGACAAGGGATACAGAGATTCAAATGTTGAGTCTGGTCCTTTCATTTCTGGAGGACAGAGCAGAAGATGGAGATGACGGGACTGAACGTCCTGGCTCTTCTGCAGATGTCCTGTGGCTAACACAGGGACAAGTGCATGGAAACACAGCTCTCCACCCCATTTTTGATGCTGATAACACATTCTGGGCTGTGATCAATTTGAATTTAGTATGGAATAAGCGAAATTTGATAGGAGCTGTCTGTATGGCCTCTTAATCCCTAACTTCGAAGTGGATGCTGAATATGTTCGAGTCATTCCCTCCGCAGGAATGTTTTACAACTTGGCTGAGGTTGTAGCTGTGGTATTTGCTTAAGATCTGATCCAGATCTCCTGCAATTGCAAGGTATCTTCTGGAGGATTTGGAAGAGCCAGGCTGCCTTATTCCCTTCCTCCTTATCTGAAGGTTATGCATCACTGTTTTCCCCTGGAATACAACAGTCTTTCCTGGGATACTGGGGAGGATCAAAAGGAGGAGTAGCAGCAGCTCTGTTTTAGGGTACTAATCCTCTTGTAAATCCCAGCATTTGTATATCTCCAATAATAATTCCTGGCACTTGAATGATGGTTTAAACACACCCATAAAGAAATAGAGTAAACACTGAGCTAATCCTCTCAGTGCCCGGGGAGCAGCAGGGTGAACAAGGAGTTAATGTTCGTGGGGTGGGTGCGGCTGCTCTCTCTTCCCCGAGCAAGGAGAGGACTCCGGGAGCAGCTGATGCCGGGAGAGGTGTGGGGACCGGAGGCACAGCTCGCCCGAGGGACGTCTCTGCAGCATCCTCACCTTACCCCTCGCTTTGGAGCTGCCTGTGAGCTCAGACGGAACCAACTGCTTGAGAAATCTCTCCCTGCAGCCCAACCTAATTTGTGCTGTCAATCCCCTGCTTGCCTTCCCACGCTCGTATTTAGCGCCATTGATTTATTGGATTGCAGGAATATTAAGAACCTCAAACTATTAGTCCTGATTATAACTTCTTGGCAGCTTCATCACTCCATGTGTCTTGCCATGCTCTGAGGGAGACTGGGCCCTTGACTGGCTCCTGGCAGCTATTGAGCCTCAATTTACCACTCTCCTCCTCTCTGCATTTCCCTGCTCTCCCAAACTTTCCAAAAACTACCTTTCTTGCAGCCACAGGTGGTTTTGGGAGGGCGTGGAGGAATGGAACAGCTTTCCCAAGCTGAGATCAACTCATGCATAGCAGAGCCAGGGAGCTGAGGTTGCTCGTGTCCTTGCCCTGATGTTCCCAATGCACTGGAGCTCCCCTAATTCCTCCTCTGCTGCTGCTTCCCATCCCTTTGCTCCCTTTGGGGCAGTTAGCGCTGCCTTTTCTTTCCCACCTTCAATGTCCTCTTTGAAAATCTCAACATCTTTTGCCTTAGAGCAGCCTGCAGACTGTCTTCTCATCCCTTTTCCAAGTCCTGGGTGCTTCCAGAAAGGAACGGGGTCATCCCGAGTACAGATGGGAATGTATTTAGAGCACTAAATACCACTTGCAAAGAGATGCTGCAGTGGCCCTGGTTTTGAAGCTGCCCTGGATCAAGAGAAAAACAGCCTCTGGCAGTGAGGGAGGGGGAGAGCAGGGAATTTGGGGCGAGAAAAGTGCTGAAAGGAACAGTCTGTGCTCCACGCTGTGCCTGGGGGGGTTGGTGTGTGCAGATGGACCAGGCCCCGCTGGGCTCCAGCTGGGGTGTGAGTGCAGGGGCACTGCTTGGAGGGGCTGTGTGAGCTTCCCCTGTCACCACCAGGATTTTGGGGGTGACAGTGAGGGGGCAGCAGCCCCCAGCCCACACTGCGGTTGGGCTGTGTGGGGATGCAGCAGAGTTTGTGTTTGTTGGCTTTGCAGCTGTCCTGTCCTTCTGCTTGGCTTCTCCCTCCACTGGGGAGCTGTGGGATCACAAAGGAGTCTCCTGAGCCTTCAGGCTGGTAGGGCTGGACCCTACAAGCCATGGGGTCACTGGTGTTTATTGCTCACTGTGGGGTCTGGCAGCTCCCACCGCCAAAGCTGTGCTTTGCAACAGGGGCCAAGACTTCACAGGGGAAATGGCCTAAGAGGAGTTTGTTAGTGGGGGAGTAAATAAAAAGAAAAGGCCTTTAGCTGAATCTGAGAGTTCCACATTATTAAGATCGGAGCAGCTCTTACCTTTGCAGTGCCCTCTAAATGATGCCAAGGTCTCCCAAAATCCGGGTGGCTGGGAGCTCCCTGCCTGGAGTTGCCAGCTGTGTGTGCTTTGGAGAGGGTCTCGTGTCCCATGGTGACTGTAACTGGTGGGGGGAGAGGCAGCAGGCTCCCACCACCCCATCCCTCCTCTGCTCTGGGGAGAGAGCTGCATCCGAGCAGCTGGAGCTGCTGGCAGGTGGGTGGGTTCCTCCCTCAGGATGCCCTGTGGTGTCCCCACTCCTGAGCCTCCTTCCCTGCCCTCCAGAGGCTCCGTGGTGAGATACGAGCTCTGCCTGCAGCCCTGTCCATCTTCCATTGCTCAGGGCCTCAGGAGCATTTCAGAGGAAGGGTTTCCAGTCTGCTGGCTCGAGGCTGGATAACATCTGGGCGAGCAGCTGCTGAATGATGGCTGGGGTGTGCTCCACCAGGACCCGGCCCTTTCCCAGGAAAGGCTTTCCATCATTCTTCCAGCCCCGTGGTCACTGCTTTAGCCTAATTACAGCAGCACTGCTTAATAGACTTCGGAGCTTTGACCGCATCTCCCGGCTTTTACTGCCCAAGGAGCACCAGTTCTCCCAGTGTGGATGGAACCAGAGAGGGGTCCTGGAATCACAGAATATTCTGAATTGGATCAGGATCATCCAGGCCAGCTCCTGGCCCTGCACAGACACCCCCAAATCCCACCCTGGGCACCCCTGGCAGTGCTGTCCAAATGCTCCTGGAGCTCTGGCAGCCTTGGGGCTGTGCCCATTTCCTGGGGAGCCTGGGCAGTGCCCAGCACCCTCTGGTTGAAAAACCCTTTCCCAGTCATCCTAAGCCCCACCCTAACAGGATGGGCCCTGTTTCCCCATCCACCACTTCCAGGGTAGGACAGCAGCATCACTTGCAGCTGGAGTTTTAGGCGCTGCTCTCACCTTCAGCAAACAGAAGCGAAGGACACTCTGGGTGGATTTGGATGCTTAAATTAGTACTGAACAGCTCCTCCATCCACTTCCACCCCTCATCCTTTCCCTTCTCCAGCCTTGCTCCCTGCTCCTGCAGCCCAGAGCTGGTGCCTGGGATTGCAGCAAACACGTTACTCACGGAGCAGCCAGCCTGCTTAAGGACCTAAATTTATTTCATTTTCTAAACTGCAGCTGGGAAAAAATAAGAAGCCATTAGGCTGTCAGTTGTCAGAGCTTTACAGGAGCATCAACACATCATGTTTTTCTTTACTGAGACATTAAATGTGTCAAGACCTAGTGATGGACTGTGTGGATCAGATTCAGAGGGCAGAAGGGATGGCGAGCGAGGGCAGGATGGTTTTTTCTGCTTTCCCAGTGCTGCCAGGCTCCAGCGTTTTGGGAATGCTGTGCTTTCCCAAATGCCAGAGTCCTGCAGCTGCTTCACCTTAATGGAACCAGTCACAGGTGTCTGCAGGCGTGTCAGCAGGGAATGCCGAGCTCGGGTGCTCGCCCATCACAGGATGAAGCGGGACCACAGGTCTCTGGTGCAGCCCTTGTGGGGAGGATTTGGATGCTGCTGGCAGCCAGGAGCGTTTCTCCCCATTTTCTCCCCGTCAGGAGGTTAATGACTGCCTGACCACGGCAGTGTGCCAGGGCAGGGAACTGACAGGCAGAGCAATGTGGAAATCGTGACTTAAGCTAAGGAGAATTCAATGTGAATGGAGGTTTTATTATTTCCCAAAGTACAGCTGGACCCAGGATTTTTATTTCGTTTCTCCTGAGTTTGTCAGATGCCCAGAAACTTCCCAAAGCCTTCAACATCCCAAGGCTCTCCTGAACGCAGTGTTTGGTCTGCATGTACGCGAGATGTGTGGCAAATATTTTATTTCAGATGCTGGCATATTTGCACTGGCACTGACTGCACTCCATGTGAGTGATGAAAGGCCCTGTATAAATATGGTGTTTCCATTGGTATTGATTGCATTATGACTGCAATTCCACTTGCAGTGGGGCTGCCTGCAGTATGTGTGTCATTAGACTGGCACCCATCCCTAGTGCCTGCCTGTGACCACCTTCCTTTGCCTTGAGTTGTCTCTGTCTGATGCAGGAATGGAGCTCTGGTGGCAGAGCCAAAGCTGGGGTTGGGATGTTGAGTTTTCCTGCAGCACTGACCTGCCCAGGGCAATGCCTGGGTGGTTCTGGACCTGAGCAGGTCTCCCCACTTGTGCAGGGGAGCGGCTGATGCTCTCCTGGTTGTCACTGCTCGGTGCCTTCAGCTGGATGTCCCGTCACACACGGGGTGGCCAAGCAGCTCTGCTCTCCCAGCAGCTGCTGCTGCACTCCCTCCTGGTGTGGTGAGACCCCTAAAATTCCAAGATGCCATTTAAAATTCCTCCTTGCTCCTCATGCTGACCTCCTCATTACAGACCCAAATTTCCTCGGATATTCCGTGTAGTTCAGTGTCTCTTCTTCTTTGATTCAACCTCTGTGTTTGTTTTTTGTTTTTTGTTTTGTGAGACGAGGTGCTGCAGGCTCAGAGGCAGTTTTGATATTTTCCCAGTCAATATCTCTTCCTGCTAGGAACAAGATGTAATCTGCGTGCGTGTGCCTTCACAGGCTCACACAGAGCAGCATCAGGCTCCTGGAACAGGAAGAAAGGGATGTGCATTCCCCAAATGCAGCAGGGAGCTCTGACATTGCCTCTCCCTGGCCTCTGAAGCTGGTGAGAGGATTGCCCTTTGCGCCCCTGCCCTGGAAATGTCATCCTGAGTGGAGAGGGAGTTCTGTGCCTGCTCCTCGCCCGAGGCTGAGGCAGCTCTGTGGCAAATTGATGAGGAGCAGATGCTTTGAGCTCAGGAAGGGTTTTCCCTGCTTGGGCAGGTGTTAATGGGAAAGGTTACAGGTATGATGGGGAGTGAGGACCAGAGAGGGAAGGGGCAGATGGATAAGGCAGGAGGGGAGAAGGAGAGAGAAGCAGGATGTCTGTGTAGGGCTTTCTTCATCTGCTCACTTAATTAGAGAGGAGACTCCAACCTGACCACCCCTGAGCCTTTGAGGAGTGGTGGGGGTTTGCTCTGGACTCTGCCTCTGGCCTCAGCCACTGCCCCAGGGAATCTGTCTAACACTTGAAGAAAGCCAAAATAATTTTTAAAAATCCATGAAGGGGTAAAAAGGGGGAGGGGGAGGTGGGGATGAGGAAGGGACACAAAACACACTCCTTATCTGACAATCCACATGAGTTTGAAGTCAAAACATTCTGTGCATGTCTGTTTTTTTTCTTCCCTCACCACCTGGTAGCTATTATCAGATGACAATTTATTCCAGGCGTCCTCTTGGGAAGAGATTTCACAAGCATCAAGATTTTAAATCCAGAAAGGGCCACGATTAGCACGGTGTGTGCCTGAGCCAGTGCTTGGCTCCCCTTCCCATCCTGGGCTGTGCCCCTTGCTGGGGCTTTGTGTGTGTTCCCCTGGCAAAAGCTCAGGATTTGGCTCTGAAGTCTGACATCCAGGAACCTCCACCAGCCCTTGAACCATCTCTGCAGGAAGAGCCTCCAGCCACAGCTGGGAGAGGGAAGGACTCTTGCAGCTTGGCTGGGAGAAGGTGGGAGAGTTGTGCCCTGGCTCTGGGATGTGCTGAAAAAGGAATTTTATTTTGCATAACCTCGGGAGGTTTGCAATGCAGATGTAAATGGTGCAGAGGAGCAGGTAGATCGAAGGAGCACCTGTGTTTCCCTGGAAGGAGAGGATTCCCTCGGCAAACCTCAGCCAGCCTCAACATGGTTGTCTGTGATTCAGGAGTTTATCATCAGGATAAATTGGTGCATCAGGCAGAGCCTTTTGTCTTTGCTTTTCCTTTGCCTTAGAGCCTTATTAGTCAAATTGGTAACTATTAGAATATTACTTTACTGCTAATGACTTAGTAATAAGTTGTACTGGGATGTTGCAGCCCCAAAACCTGCTGTATTTATTGGTGGGGATGGCTTTTCCTTGTGTGCTCTGGCTTCTTGAGCTTTCTGTCATTAGAGAATTCTTCCCCTGGTGTAAAATCCCATCCCAGCTCCTCCTGAAGTCACCCTCTGGACACCCTGCTTCCCATATTCCCTAAAAGTGCCTTCCTGGTGCCACACCCAGGCGTGAAACATGGGGCTGTGAGCACCTCGGTGCCTTGCCAACGGTGAAAATAGACTTGTCATGTTTGGTTTGGTTTGGTTTCCAGCAGATGTATTCACAAATAACTTCATTTGATGGCAATGATGGGGAAAGAAAAGAAAACCATCCCCATGATTTTCTGAATGTTATCCAATGATCTATAAAGCTAGGCAGAAATTTAAAAAATAAAAAGGGAAAGAGAAAGGAGGAATTGTGAAGAGTTTGACAAGTATGTCAGTGTTTCTTGAACACATTACAGCACATAATTCAGTTGGCTTGAGTTCCTGGTGTGCTTCAGTGCTGGCTCCTGGGTGCTGAGCTGGGCTGTGCTGCCTGTGTTCCCAACACACGAGGGACACAGCAAAATGCAGGAAAAATCAGGGAGCCTTTCACACCACTGCTAGGGCTGGAGTGACGGTGTTTGAGGAGGGAGGGGTGTGATCAGATCACTTTAGTAGTCCCTGCTGCTCAGTGTCTGCTGCCAGAGCTGCAAACCCTGGGGTTTATGGGGCTCAGCGTGACGGGATCTGTAAAATCCAGGGAGTCTCGGTCTGGATTTGCTTCTGACCTGCTCCCACTGCAAACCCAAAATTCCCAAGTGTGCTGAACACAGCAGGAGGTGCTGGCCAGGTGTGATGCAGGGGCAGTACCAGCGAGCATCCCCCGGCCCTGGTGCCCGGAATGTGCCGGAGCTCCTCTCCCTGCACTGCAGCTGCATTAGGAACCTGCTCAGGCGCGGCTGGCCGCAGGCAGCCTCGGGTGTGCACATCCAGGATTCTGGGAGGAGCTGGGCCAAACATTCAGAGCCTGCAGAGTCCCACTGGAGTGGTGCTGGTGGTGGTTTGTGTCTCATAAAAGCAGAGGTGCTGGGTCACTCCAGCCAAGCAGCTGCTGCTCAGCACCTCCATCACCCTGGATTTCGGTTTGCTGTTGTTAAAAAGGTGGATTTGCTCTGTTGGCAGGCGGTGGGGGAGCGGTGCCCAAGCAGAGGGGCTGTGTCACTGCAGTTCTGGATTAGGCAGCATGAAGCAAGGAGGGGGAAAATCCAAGCAAATAACAATAATAATGGAAGCAGAATAAAAAATAATGCCATAGGAAGATGAATGCAAATTCCCTTCCTGTCCTGACTGTGTGTCTGGTGACCGATTCTGTGACACCGGCTTTGGTCACCAGGACTGGGGCTCTGAGATGGGACAAGGGACCTGGAGCTGGGTTTCTCGAGCGCTCCAAGGACCCCTATGCCCCATCTGAGGGCTCGTCTCCAGGTGCCTGGAGGCATAGTGTGAGGCTTTGTCTCTTGTTTAGAGAGCCTTGGCTTTTATAAGTTCAAAAATGAGATGGCAAATTGAATTTATTCATGAGCATGGTGGCTCTCTGGGGTTTCCTCTTTAATTCAGTAGACTTGCTTTATGGGACTCTGTTTTAGCAGAGAAAGGATGGAATTGGTGCTTTCATCTTTCAGGCCTCCTTTACTGGTGTTCCCCCCTTGCTCCCCACTCCTGCAGAGTCTGTCCCAGAGCAGAGATCTCCCCTTTTGTGGTTCCCACCCCTTTGTGTGGGATGCTGTGCCGGGTTTTTGGGACAAGGCTCCGCTCCCTGCGCAGGGGTTTGGGAGGATCCATGGGAGGGGCTGCAGCAAAGCCCAGCCAGGGCCCACCGAGGTCCTTTCTCCTTCCTCCCCAACCCCTTTGGAGCAGGAGTGAGGCGATGCCTCCGTGCCTGGCTGGCAGCTGCCTCGTGCCACGCTGTCCCTGCCACGCCAGCACCAGGCTAATGGGTTCCATATGGAATGAGCAGCAAGCCTGGCTCTGCCTCCCACCCCCCTGCTCCCAGGGAGCCCCGAGGGGTTCCCAAGCAGTGGCAGCAGCAGTCACAGGCACAGGGACCTGTTAGTTGCTCTTTCACGGTTCAGCAAGCTCCATTTCCCCCTGGAGATCTCTGGGGAGTCCCCATGAGCTGCAAAAGGTGCTGTAGGCAGGGAAAACGGGGGGGTTATCTCTGTGCAGGTTGAGGGTGTGCATTGGATTTGGGGGTTAAACATCCCTTTCCCAGGTTCTGGGAGATGCCCGTTTCCCCCCCTTTTTCATTGGCATTGCTGCTGAAAGTGAAGGTGGGTTCAGGGAAGGAGGGGAGACAGAGGCTGCTCCAGCCTGCGAACGCGGCTTGGGGTGGTGGTGCTTTTGTCTCTGCTTTAACCCAACGAAGCTCCACGGGCTGATAACCTCAGAGGGCTGCGCAGCAGCGCTTGTAAAAACCACGGAAATCAGGAGAATTTTGCTGTGGTTTAAGTTTGCTACGAGCTGAATGTCAGCCTGCGTTTGTCGTCCCTCTGGGAGCGTCGGGAGCCGGCAGACGGGAAGGTGCAGCACTAAAATTCATCGCCTGCTGAGCTGGCTGCTGGCGTGTGCGCACACCTCGCGCTCCCAGCAAGTCTCTGGGGCTGTAAAACCCCGTGGAAGGAGGTGATAAACCCCCCGAGACTCCGGCAGAGCTGCACCTCCGCAGCTGCTCCTGGGGTAATGGGGCCTCCTGACGCACGGAGAGGTCTTTACTGGGAAGGTGCCATTGAAGGACAAAGTCTGATGGTGTTTGGATCTTAATGTTTTACAGCTCTCCTGCCTTCGAACAATGCCTAAAAATACTAGTGTATGCAAATTATAAACTAATTTAGATGATGGAGCATGGGAATATTGCTCATACTCCCCAAGCATGGCATTTCCAATCATATCTTCGTTTCATTTTTAAGCAAAGAAATCATAATCTTGACATGTTTATCATTCAGTGCCTGCACCAATTATCTCTTTGGGTTCATTCTATAGTTCATAGAACTGATAGATTATGATCATGTTGTTAGGAGAATTGTGCAGTCATTATTCCTCCAGCTGGAGGAGAAGTTGAAAAACAATTATAAAGAATGATTCTCCTTTGGATTGCTTTTAGAGTTCATGGAATAGGCAAGTTCCTATTACCAGGGGCCAGGAGCTGCAAGGTTCCTGCCACCGGTGGGTTTGAACTCTTGTGATCCACACCCCGTGACCTGCAACGCTCATTTCCTCCAGCGAGCTCCAGTTGTAGTTATTATTTTTTTATGGGTTGATATCAGAGAGATGAATGCCATTGGCTGCACGAGGGCTGCGACTCGGAATGATAATTTCCAGTTTAATTACAGTGCAGGGCGCTGGGGATGCACCAGTGGATACCTGTTGGGTTAGAAATTGAGACTCGAGGCTTTGCATCCAAATAACCCAACGCTGGCATCCACGTGGAATTTTGACTTGAAACCGGATGAAGTGGGGTTCCCTCAAATCAAGCATTGTTTTCCTCCAAGGTCCTTAACGAGACTCATGGGATCGTGACCCTCCCGAAGAAAATATTTGCAGGAGATGCTGCTAAAGGAGTCGTCTGGGAATCTGGGAGTTGAAGGCAGCACGCTCCTGGGGGAGAGCTTTACTTTGATCCCCAGAAGGAGCTCTCTAATCTCTTCCATAAACACCCTGGCAGCTCCAGGGTGATTTGGCAGCCTTGCCTCTGTGATGGATCATCCCCAGAGGACCAGGCTGCCTCCCCGCTCCTCCCTTGCCCCAGTTCTCTGCTCACACTATTGAATTTTCAAGTTTCTTGACCAGAAGGCAGCAGAACCAGAAAAACAAATGTCTCATCAAGACATCATTCCCATGCAAGGATTTTGCCTCCCTGTCTCTCCAGGGCGTTTCTTTCCCTCCTCATGTCCCAGCTGGTGTCAGGACACGAGCAAAGGGCCACCCCCAGCTCCTTGGCTGCATCTGTGCTTATCCAATTTGGAACTGGATGAAACCCCCCGTCCCCCAGGCCTTTTTGTTTTGCCTTCTCCAAGTGGTCAATATCGACTGCTCGAGCAGAGCTATTTATTTAAGAATGCACCTTGTCAATATTTATGTAGCCTGTAGCTGGCTGAGTGTTCCAGAGCAGTGTGGGGAGTGATGGACGGGCAGCAGGAGCTCTCCAGCTGGGAAGGGCTCTGTGCTGGGGAAGGAGGGAGCAGCTTTGGAGGGGCTCTGATGATTTTGCTGTGCCTTGGAGCGGCAATGTCACGCTTCCCTCCTCCTGCTCTGAACTTCTTCCTTTTCCCTCTTCCTCCCCACTCTGGAGGGGCTCAGATTTTCCTTTGGGGAAGAGAGAGGACAATCACATGCTTGCCATGAGACCCTCAGTTCTTTTTGGGAACAGAACTTGCTTCTGCTGTTAATTACCTGTTTAAATTATGTGGCCTATAACAGAGAACCCTCAATTAGGTTATTCAGGTGTTGCACACCCAGGGAAGAAGGGTGAACGTCCTTAATCCAAGCTCATGTTTTAATATGAGACCTGTTTTTATATGCTGGGTAGTGGTGCCAAGATTCCTTAAACTTTGGAGGAAAGATGGAGAAACCAGCATTATTATTTATTATTTTCCAACACCTCCCACCCCGAGCTCCCGGAGTTAACAGGATCCCTGTAGCTCTCCACTGGCTGGGATTTGGTAGATGGATAAACACATTTTGTTTCTTTAGAAAGGGGAAAGGTTGTTTACAAGTTTTAAAGCAGAATGGAAATGTTGTTTTTTGTCAGGAGCATTTCATGAACAATAACGAAATAATGTTTAAAAAGCCTTTGAAGTGTCCCTTTCAAATGAAAAACTGAAGTGCTGGGGGGAATATTAAATGCCACAAACACAAGGTATTAACGCTTATTAATGAGCTAAGAGAAGAATAAAATGCAACTGAAAGCAGAAATTCATGCCTGACACCGAAACCTTTGTGAAGGCAGTGCCAGATCTCCACAGGAGAGGGTCATATCTTTATTTAAAAACAAAAACAGCCACAAAATGTGCTTTTGGGGGAAAATCAGCCTTGGGGCTTCCAGACCTACATTGATGTTGTATTAATGGTGGTCAGGGGAAGATCTTTCTGGGTAGGAAACACCCGAGGAGTTGGGTCTGAGGTTCTTCCTTAAGCAATGTGACGTGGATGTGCTGCTAATTCTGCTTGACAGAGCTTTTCTCAAAGTGTGTTTGACTACTTTTTTAATATTAGACATTAGCAGGGGGAATATTTTTGGTGCTTTCTCCTTTTCCTTTTAATTATTGTAGCAAGGATACAAAAAGCTTTTTAAAACAGGTCCTTCGATGAGTCAGAGCAAGACTTGCTTGTCTTGAAGAGCAGGCCCAAGGAGAACACAGGACATGTTTCCAATTACTTCATGGCCAAACCCATTACAAAATAAAAATATTTCCAAGTGCCAGAGGAGGGAGCCAGCAAAACACAGGAAATCAGAACGTTTCAGCCTTTTTAATGTCTCTTTTCCTCATGAAATCAGAAGAAATTGAGTGGAGCAGCACCAAACTTTGCTGTCACTTGAGAAAGAGTTGATGAAGTGGTGTCAGTGTGTGACTGAGGAGCTGGGAGCACTCATTTTAAAAATCAAAATTTGTGGCTCTGGGAGGACAGGGCTCTCTCCTTTCTGCTCTGCCCACCTGCTTCAGCCTATTTTTTGCAATAATCTCAGGGGTTATTTTTGGTCTTTTCCCTGCTCTTCCAGCACAAAGTTATCCATGGGGATAACTTGGGAATTTATGCTTGTCCAGGCCTGTCACTGCTGTCCCCACAACGCAGAGACAGTTTTTGCTGATGGGCTCTCGGATGGGCCAAAGGCACACAATAATTCATGGCCTCACAGAACAGTTTGGGTTGGAAGGGACCTTAAAGCTCATCTCATTCCAACCCCCTGCTGCAGTCAGGAACACCTTCCACTAGCCCAGGTTGCTCTAAATCCCATCCAGCCTGGCCTTGGACACTTCCAGAGGTCAGCATACACATACTCCCTGGAGAAAGGAATCATGGCAGGGGTAGACCCAGCATGGAGCTGCCCTCCTGCAGCCTCCCTTCCCTGGAGGACGTTGGGTTTGCACGGGAGATGTGCTGGAGTGTAGCTCATCGCTCCCATGGGGAAGGAGAGGACCATGGTGCCGCCTGGAAAAGCTGGGGGAAGCAGGGAAAAGGACATCTGTGAGATGCCGGAGGCGTCTCTCCGCCCCGCAGCGTCGCTGTCGGAGGCAGGGATGAAGCGGGAGGGATGGAGAGAGCTGCGCTCTGCCCTGGGCAATGCAGGCGACTTGGGTGACCCCAAACATCCCTGGGCAGCCCCAAAACTCCCCTCCAGTGCCTGGGATGGGTGGGAGCTGCCATTGCTGCTGGGTTTTGGGCCTTGCCTTTTGGTTGGTGTGCGCCCCGTCACTCCACAAATTCCCATTCCCCATCGCCTTGCAAAATGCCTGCGCCGCATATGAAATGGAGGAGATAAAATTGCAGGATCCGAGAATTGGCTGGGCTCTGTGCAATATATAACATACCAGATGGTCCTACAGGATGCCTCTGAAATATCTGTGCAATAGCATTTTAAGAAACTGATATAACTGATCAGGCAGCATATGGAAAAGACTTTCTGTGCTGTGTGAGGGTGCGGTGCCCCCTCTCCCAGCACCTGCTCTCCCTCCCCAAATTAGGGGTGCCACGCAACAATGAGCATCTCCCTTCTTTAATGGGAGATGTTCCCCTCACACATCTGGGACAGGGCCCTGCAGCTGGGAGAGCACCATTCCAGCGTGATTTTCTTTTAAAAAAAGAAATGAAGTTGTTGTCATTAAAGGGCAGAGTGAGAACACGGTGGTTTGGTGGATTCCTCACAACAACAACCTCTGGGATGGCCTTTTCCTGGGAGCATCCCAAGGATGGGACTGTTTGCACGGAGGAGTTTGTGCATGGAGTTTGTGACCACCCAGCCTCCCTCCTGCTACTCTGCTGTAAACAGCATTTTGGTCATGTATTTCCCACCTCCCCGTGCCTTAAGCAGAGGGCAGTGGGTTTGTGGGAGCAGACAGACCCCCAGAATGCTCCTGGTGGAAGGGAAGGAGCATCACCCTCATCCCCTGGGCAGCAGCACAAGCCCTGGGTCTCCAGCTGGAGTTTTGCCACTGCCCTCCACCTTTTGAGCCGCCCCAGTCCATCCAATTTCGGATTCACCTCATGTGCTCGTCTTGCCCGTGGTGTCCCTGGGCTGCCTCTCTCCTCTTGTGCATCCAAAGCCTCTCCTGCCTGTTTGCTGTTCCCTTCTCCTCCTGCTGCCCGTCTGCTTGGCCTCACACGTGGGCTGACCCCTCTGACAAACAGAGAGGACAATATTTCCTCTCCACAAGGCTCAGCTCATATTCTTTAAGGTGCCTCAGGGTCACAGGATGAAAGGCTCCTTGCTGCTTCTGCAATGAGTCCAAGTCGAGCTAAGAATAGATCTATAAACAAGCCAGTAGGAGAGGCTTCCCTGGGGAACCTCTGAGGACTCTCGGAGAATGTCATTGCTGTTGTCGTTGTCACAGGAGATGTGGGCCCTGCCCAGCCCTCACTCTGAGGGGTGCCTGCCTTTGCCATGTGGGGGATGGCTCTGGGCAAGTCCTCTCCCAACTTTCAGGTTGCTTTTGGTCCCAAGGAGAAGCCACTGGGGTTGGAGACCCCAAACCTGGGGCAGGAGAGGGAATATTGCATCCCCTGGCTGCGGGAGCCGTGGTGGGCGATGCTGCAGGACACAACTGGTGGGCTCTTGCTGGGATCAGGAGTGATGGAACCAATTTCCCTCCCAAACCTGTCTCCCTGGGTGCCCTGGGAGAGGGGTGAGGGCTGGGATGAGCTGCAGGGCTGGGTTTTTTGCCAGCACGTGAGATGCTCTGGCAGGAGGCTCCAGGCTCAGTTGCTACCCACGCTCGTGCAGAGAGGTATTTCGAGCTGTCAGTCTGGCGTGCTGTCTGTCTGTCCACCCACCCAGGCATCTATAAAAATCCAGGCTGGATTAAATGTCTGTCAGAGCCCTGCTGCTGAGGCCAGGGCTCCTGATGCAGATCCTTGTCCTGGAACCCCACGTCCAGGCAGAGAGGGCCGGGATTGGAGTGTGAAATGCGCAGCTTAATCCCTGTTTCTGGAGTAATCCACATAAAAGCTGAGAGTGGGAATCTTGCAGAAAGCAGACTTCCCTCCTTTGTCTTTCCCGACTCTGTCCTCTGCTATCTGGATGGCTTCTGCTTGGCTGCCGTGTTGCTCTTTAATCTGGAGCCCTCTGTTCTTACCTGAGCTACAGAAGCTTGACGAGGAAAGCCGCTGAACTCAGAGAAAAATGAAAAGGAGCAAAGCTTAAAAAAATGTTTTCTTTCTCTCTCATTCTTAAAAAAAAGAAGAAGAGAAAACCCAGCCCCCAGAAGCGCACAGCCAGTGAGCAATGCCTGGATTCATCCTTGAACCGTCTCCTGCTTATGGATCAGGGATGCATCATTTCTGCCCTGTTTTCTTTCTTTTCCCCCCGCTCTTCACCTGACATTCAGTCATTTTGATCAAAGCCAGGCAAACAAAAAACCCTTTGCTTTCAACCCATTGACTGGGAGAAGGGAATCCTGCTCCAGTCCTGGTGAGAGCATCTTTGGAGGGGATGGGATGGGGAGCCTGGAGCAGTGGGGTGTGAGGGGCTGGGGGGTGGCACAGAAGGAGCTTGATGCCTGCGTGGAGATAATGTTTTGTACATGACAACGATGGATAATTGCTGTGATCAAAGGTCTGTGTGAGGGTATCCCGTGTTCCATCGCTCCTGTCACTGGCCCATCCTCCTGACAGCTGAGGAGGGGAGCAAACTCCCTCACTGCCTTTTCCCACCATCCTCCTTCCCATGAGGATTTCTCCCAGGAGATGGGGTGCTCTGGAGGGTGGTGCTGTTTTGGGGGGTGGCTGGGAGTACCTGGGGGTGTGCAGGGGTCCGGCACGTCCCAGGAGTGCCCAGAGAGGGCAACGAGCACAATCAAAGTACAAGAAATTCTCTGTAAATGTAAGGAAAGCTGTCCAGGGAAGCGGTGCTCCAGCCTGGAATAGGTTGTCCAGGGACGCTGTGGGGTCCTGACCTCCTGGTGCTGCCACATTTTCCACTGCTCACAGCACATCTTTGGAGGTGCCTCATCCAGCATGTGGGGGGTAATGATTCTTGACAGGAATTAGGACCCTGTCCATCTGGCCCCGTTCTGCCATCTAACGAGAGGAGATAAGTGCACTTAACAACACACCAGCTCTCGTTCAGGCCCCTTCTTCCCAAGCCAGAATCAATAGCAGGTCTCTACAGCTTTTAGAGACTTAGATCCCATCTTTTCATCTCTCTCTCACTCATTTTTTCCAAGCAGCATGTGCATGATTTCTCTGGTTTTTTTCACGCTGCGGAAATTTTCCCATTCTACCTTTCATCTGCACCCGTGCGGCGCTGGCCCAGCCGGGGCTGCAGCTTTCGCACACCAGATAAGAAATCACCCCGTACCTGAGCTCCCCGACCCCCATCTCCACCTCTCTCCTGGTTAGGAGCTCTCCCACACTCTCATTTATCTTCAAAGTGCTTTACAAACGCTAATTAATCCCCCCAGCAACCCGCTGGGGGAGGTGATGCATGGTAGCTCTTTGCCCTCAGCCACTGATGACGGCACCCTCATTTGTCCCCCTCGGTTCCTTCCCTGCTTGCTGGGTGTGCTTGCCCCGGTTTGGAGCAGCAGGACGCTCTCCCCATGGAAGGGTGGCAGGACACTCGGTGTCTGTGTCACGGTGGTTGGTGGCCTGCGTGGAAAGAGCCTGACTGATGGCACTGCAAAGCAGGACCTTCAAGAGGTGAGCAGTGCTGCTTGCTCCATCTCCTCCCGAGCCCCGGCCTGCCTCTCCCTTGGCTTCTCCTGTTCATTTAGTTGCCTTGTCCAGCTAAATTGTTTTGTTTGCCTTCCCCCCGGGGCTGGGTGGATGCTGCTGGCCCAGCCTGGGGTAACTCGAAGTGTTTGCCCTTGCCTTCCCCCCGGGGCTGTGAGGATGAAGAAGCGCTTGGGGAGGATGGTCAGGTGGGTCCTTGGGCTCTCCCTGCAGAGCTTGGGGTGGCTGGTGCTCAATCCATAGAATCACGGGATGGTTTGGATTGGAAGGGATCTTAAATATAATTTCATTCCAACCCCCTGCTACGGGCAGGGACACTTCCCACTAGACCAGGTTGCTCCAAGCCCCATCCAGGTTGTTTATTCCTGTAGGAGCTCTGAGTTCAGAGAGTCTTTTTAAAAGAAAGAAAAAAAAAAAAAACTAGGGTTTTTTTTTTTTTTTCCTCTCCTTGCACGAAATGCAAATCAATAGCTGTTGTATTCACATTCTAACAAGATGTCAAGGAGAAAAGGGTAGCCTTTCATTCAGCAGAGCACACACACACACACACACACACCCCGAGGGAGGGGACAGGAAGGAGGGAGGGGGGAGGGAGGAGGGTGCGGGGGCTGCCTGGGGCGGGCGCTGCGGAGAGGGCACGGGGGTGAAACCCACAGGCACGGCCGCTTTGGGAGGCTTTCTGTTTTCCTGGAGCCCTCTGCTCCCCATCCTGCCCACACCACAGCTCCTGCTCCCCATCCTGCCCACCTCAGCATCCCTTCCATCCCAACCCTTCTGCTCCCCCTCCTGCCCATCCCAACCCTTCCGCACCCCATCCTGCCCACCCAAACTCTCCTGCTTCCCATCCTGCCCGCCCCAGCGCTCCCACTCTGCTCCCCTACACCTCCAAGGTGAGCAGACACCCGTCAAGGCACTGCTTTACAAAGCCGCAGCCCTGCAGAGAGGTGCCCGCCAGTTCCCTGGGACTGGTGTGGGTGGGATGGTCCGTGGGGGTGTGTGCCCAGCCTGCGGGATGGTCCGGATGGGAAGGAGAGTGGAGGTGGCCAGGGCAAGGCTGGTCCTGGGGACCTGGAGCAGCAGGGAGCCAGCGCTCTGTGGCAGTGGTGATCTGTGGTGTGTGGTGCCGCAGGACTCTGTAGGGATCACCTTTGGCAGCGGGGATCAGCGCAGTGGAGGCTGCTCTGGTGGCCGGGCATCGTGATGGAGCATCCGTGGTGGGAGCAGGGATGCTCCTCATCTGGCTCTCCTGTGCTGCTCTGCCCCCTCTCCCCGGCTGTGCAAGGAGAGGGCGAGGAAACCTCTGCTTCGCTGAAAACGTGTTATTTCCCCCAGAGACTACTCTGGTCCCAGATGTGAATATGCACTGAGACAGCTGGGGAAAAAAAACCTCTGGAAATACACACAAAAATCATGTCTAAATGTGCCCAGAGGAGCAGAATGTCTCCTCTCCGATCAGGGGCTGCCTGTCAAATTTAAATATGCATTTTAGATTCTCTGCTTGACATAGGAAAGCAAACAACCCCAAATATCCCAGAAAAGCTCCACCAGCTAAATACATATTTATACACCTTTTTATTATGTGTCTTGGAAATCAAACAAATGAAACAGGCCAGTGCCTGCTCGGTCCTGCAGAGCCGGTGAGCAGTGATGGATTTGTTTGGCTGATCAAAGCACATTTGTTCCCGTTTTGCAGATGGGAAGGTAGAGGCAGTGAGGTACCAAAGGTGTGCTCCGGGGTCACCCTTGGAGCTGTGTTTGGCAATTCGGGTGCCAGCCTAATTGGCCAAAATATATGCAAAGAGAGCAGCTCGGTGTGTGCTGGATTTGGGTAATAATCACAGCCAGGTGAAGAAAAAAAGCAGCAAATGGGAGAAGTGTGGTGGGAGAAAAAAAAAAAAAAAAAGTAAGAATGTGTTGTTTTGAAACTTACCCAAATATAGCTTTTCAACTCAGGGTTTGAAAGCAGAGCAACATGTTTGTTCTGAGTGCATCAAACATTTCTGTTAATTAGAAACGATTTCTTTGTTCATTTCCTTTAGTTCCTCCAGGATAACTTTATTTCTTTTTTGCCTTGGGTGGATTCAGAGCTCGCTGTGTGGGTTTTGGAGAATGAGCTGCAGCCACAGGCTTCAGCTGAGCCCCAGAGCAGCTCAGCTTCCCCTGGGGACAGATGTCCCTGTCCTGGGCTGGCCAGGAAGGATGCAGCCACACGCCTGGCAGCCCTGGGAAATCCCAAATGCCTCTTTGCAGCTGTTTTCCCAAAATACTTGTGAAGCAAAGGATAAATTTGCGTGGTGTCATCTGTTGGGGTGTCAGAGGGAAATTCAGGACAGAAATAGCCCTGTCCTCATCCCAGGCTGAGGGAGACACGCTGCTCGCTGGTTTTGGCTCAGTGTGATGATTTTGCTCTTTCAGAGGTCAAACAACCTAACTTTAATTAAAGGAATTAAATCCTTAGTCATGTTTTCTTTGGCACTTTCCTGAGGATGCGGGAGGTGGGATGCCTTCAGCAGATAATGTGGGAATATGGTTGAGTTAAAAGCTTTTAAAAACTCGTGGGTTATTCGTGTAGAGTAGAAAATGAAGGAAGATTAATGGCTCAAAGCCAGAGAAAGTTTGTCCTGGCAGTGTGTGCTCGGCTCCCATCCCTCTGTGGGTGAGGATGCCCCTTCCAGAGCACCACGGATGTGGCTTTGTGCACCCAACCCACTATTCCTGCTCCTCCTGGTGCTGCTGGGTATGGAAATCACGCCAGATAAGAGGGATATGCATGGAGGGGGATGTGGTGGTATCGAGTTGTAGCAAGTGGGTGAGAGAAATGGGGAAAAAAGACTCGAGGGGAGGGAATGATCCCAGGTTTGTGGCTGGATTTGGATGCCAGGAGCTGAAGGGTTCTGGCCCCAGCTCTGTAGCAGGTTGTGGGAGTTGGTGTTTGTGGATCCATCATCCTTCCAGGATCCCTGCATCCCAGTGCAGAGCGTCTCTCAGCCAGGCGCTCCCTGGGATGATGGTTTAGTGCAAAAAGGAGTCTCAAGGGAAAAGAATCCAGGAAAATGGTGTGTCCTGGGGATCCAGGGAGGGTGAGAGCATGCCCAGGTGTAGATGAGAACAGAGACTAAGGTGAGGAGCAAGTGAAACCCTGGAATGTGCAGTGTGTGGCCACTGGTGCCAGAAAGCTGTGGTGGGTTAGCTGGAAATCTGAAGCATTGGGCTGAAAGTTCTCTTGGGCTGGCCTGGAACTCAAAAAGAGACCTTTAGCCCTGAGTTAGTGGGGAGAGAGATGGTTTTGAGCAAAACTGAAGGTTTAAATTTGTCCTGAAGCATTAAAAAACCGCTTACAGTCTGTTTTTAACAAAGCTGCAATTAATGAGAAATGAGAAACATCTTTTTGTTTAGAAAATGTCAAAAATAAGTACTATTTCTTTTGGAAACTAACCTTTGCAACCTGTTGTTTTGTTTTCTTTTGGCAATGCAGCAAATTCAATCCCTAACTGGCGAATGCCTTGGTCTGGAGGTGGCTGTGAGAGAGGGACATGGCAGGGGCAGCTGTCCAAGCCCTGTGCTGGGGATGCTCAGAGCTCAGCACAGTGGCAACATGCCAAGGAGGGAGGTCTGGGGGACAGGAGGGAAATTGTGGAATCCTGAAAGGAGAGCCTGAGAACTCCTTGGTATGGGATGGTATTGGGTAGGGGGTCTGCAGGAGGAGGTAGCCCGAGCTCGGTGTCTTTTTGGGGCTCTGTGAGATGCTGAAGGCAAAAAACATGTCTCCAGTTGGGATGCACAGGGAAGATTGCTGCTTGCTTTCAGAGATTTGGTGTGAAAAACACCCACTCATGCTAAAAAGCTTGGATTGCTCCCTGGTTTGCCTCAGCAGTAGGAAAAGCTGCTGCTGCCTTCCCGGCGAGGGGAGCAGAGGGCAGGGCGAGCCAAGGGGCTGAAGCCTGGGGCTGCCCCACCAGCCAGCTCCAGGCTGGGGACGAAAAAATTCCCCTTTGCAGGCGGCTGGTGCACGAGGAGCCGGTGCGAGCGTGCCCGTGTCCGTGCGCGGCTGCTCCCTGCCTTCCGGGGCTGCTCCCTGCATCCCGGGGCTGCTCCCTGCCTCCCGGGGCTGCTCCCTGCATCCCGAGGCTGCTCCCTGCTTCCCGGGGCTGCTCCCTGCTTCCCGGGGCTGCTCCCTGCCTCCCGGGGCTGCTCCCTGCCTCCCGGGGCTGCTCCCTGCTTCCCGGGGCTGCTCCCTGCATCCCGAGGCTGCTCCCTGCATCCCGGGGCTGCTCCCTGCTTCCCGGGGTAGCTCCCTGCCTCCCGGGGCTGCTCCCTGCTTCCTGGGGCTGCTCCCTGCATCCCGGGCACCAGCTGGTGCCGGGAGGGATGCGCGGGGGGTCGATGCCTGCATTTAACTCCCCGGTTGCGGAGCGAAGCCCGCAGAAGAGCGGGTGTGCGTGTGTCAGTCAGCATCCTGAGCCAATGGGTGCCCGGTAGGAGGTCTGCGCTCCCGGTGCACGCACGGAGCCTGGTGCTCCTGCTGCCAGTTGTGTGCGAGAGTGTGTGCGTGTGCAAGGGGAGATCAGACACCCTGACTGCCTGTTCCCTTCTCTCTCCAGCTCGCCAACTCCGTCTCCCTTCCTCTGCAAACATTGGATTTAAACCTGCTCAGAATTCAGCGCAGACGAAAAGCAGCGGCGGCAGCAGCAGCAAGCAGCAAGCACAGCAGCCGCTCGCCTACCGCAGCTCCAAGATGTACCATCCTGCCTGCTGGATCGTCTTCACGGCCACCACTGCCCTGCTCTTCATCCCAGGTAGCGCAGAAAGCTTTTTCTCCAGCGGATGGGAGGGCAGGGGCTCGCAGGTGGGAGAGCCGAGCGGGGTCTGCGCGCCGGGGACCCGGGCTCGGCGCACATTGCGCACGAACGCGCACATGCAGGCAGGCAGCGAGTTGCTCTGCAGCGGGGGATTGCCCAGTGCTCCCAGTGAGGGGCTCCGAGAGCCGTGTTGGACCCCCAGGTGGGCACCGAGCCGCCGGTACCTGAGCGGTGCCGGCACCTGCAGCCCCCGAGCTGGGGAGGGTCTGTCCCCTCGGGCAACCTCTGCCTCCAAATGATGGGCTCATGCAGTTTTTCCCCTTCAGAGTTGGGCACCTGCTGTGCCCTCCCTCTTTTGAGAGCTGTCTTGCTATTCCCTGCGCTCCCCTCATCCGTGCTTCCCCGATTCCTGCCAGGCAAACTCGGTGCGTGCCCCTCGCTCCCTTTTACAAAGTGAAAATGAGTCCCCCGCCTCAATCCAGGCACCTGGGGAGGCCGTGCCGGTGCCGCAACCTCTGTGAACTGAGCGGGTGGCTGCCGAGATGTGGCTTGGCCTCGTCCCCACGGCTTGCCAGGGGGAGATGCTGGGTTTGGATCCAGCGCTGGCTCCGTGCTGATGCTCGCGGGGCAGCGAGCGCTGCATCCACCGAGGGTGGCGGTGGGGGTGGACAGCAGAGCTGAGCGCCGGGGGGAGCAAGTCACCGGCATATTTTTGATGATGATGTGCACTTTTAGCAGCTGGAAAGATTGTCATCCCTGTGCAAGCTGATGGGGACTGGGTGTTGAGGCTCGGATGCGATCTTAACCCAACATGTGTTTTTCATGACAGCCGAGGAGAATTCTGCTGGGCTCGGGAGGGCAGGGAGAGGCACGGCTGTGATTTCAGCAGCTGCCCGTGGTTTAGGGCTTTGCTGTGCAGGGGTGGTGTGTGTGGCAAGAGGGTGAGGCTGGCGGGGGAGAGGTTACTCGTGTCACAGCTGGTAAACAGCTCTGCCCACAGCAGTGCTGAACATGAGGGTTCTCAGGCTAAAACTTGCTTGTGGAGGCTTCTGCCATGGGACCAGCCACATCCCGGGGTCCTTTGGAGCTGTCACAATGCAACCTGAGCAGATCAGTGGGTACGAGACCCCCTGGAATGGGCTGGGTACCACTCCGTGGGATGGCAGGAGGCTGGGACGGGCATCAGCACTGGGGTCAGCGCTACCCCCTGGGCTGAGCTTCGGCTGGCTGGGGAGCAGTGGTGGAGAACCCTTGACAGCAGAGCCTCGAGCTCCTCAGCAACACCAGGAACCAAAATGGTGCGTCTGTATTTTAGCACGTGAGCACGAGGGAGCTGTGGCTGTGTGAGCTGCCTGACTTTGTGCACGTTAAGGGGATTTTTTTTGAAAATAGATCTGGAGCAGGACAGGGCAGGCACGCCTGGTGTGGGGGGCAGGTGTGCCTCAGCAGGGCTGGCTCTTTCACCCTCTTGCTGGATGAGGTTCTGTGGGTTGGAATTGCAAAGAAATGGATGGAGGCAGCCGTGCGGGCCAAATGGGAGGACGTGTGGCACTTGATGGGCTGTCATCGAGATGTCCTTAAGCTGCAGGAGCTGGCAGAGGCCTGACAGGGCACATTTGCTGTTTGCTGGTGTCCTGCTGCAGTTTTCTCAGGATGTGGCTGTTTGGGCCAAGGCCAAGCCAAGGCCAGGGCTGGCTCTGGCCTCTGTGTGTGCCAGGGAACGAAAAAACCCCTGCATTTAAGCCCCTGGAAGCTTGGGAGAGGCTTCTTGTTCCACATTTATGCAGTTGTAGATTTCCCTTCTTATTTCCATGAAGCAGCAATATCTGCTTTGGCTTTGGATGTCCCCTGAGCTAAACCAGCCCAGGGCTTTGCCTGGCTGGGCTCAGCCCTTAATCCATCAATCCAAACCCTCCTGCCTGCATTAGAGGAAGGGAAATACTCTGGGCTTCTTGGTGCTTTGCCTTCCTGCCCTGGATTTGAACACCTCCAATCCTTTGTGTTTGTGCCTGGCTTGCAGAGGTTGGATGTCTTCCCTCCCTGCCCAGCCTGTCCCAGCAGTAATTTCAGTCATGGAACACGAGTCGTGTTGGCAAAGTCATGGATGGCAGAGGGAAGGTGAATGGTCCCTGCTGCCTGTTGGAGCCTGCACCTTCCCAAAGTGTTTTTTTTTTTAAGCTGTTTATTATTTGCAGGCGTAATCCCAAGGGTTTTATACAGGTGACGCTCCCCTGGGATATGCAGAGGCTGTTTCTGAAGAGCAAGCTCTTTCCCTTTCCGTTTTTATCCGAATCCTGCGGGAGTTTCACACGGGGTGGTTAAAGTGAGAAGGGAACCTGCTTTTAGAAGGTGTAATTAGAGTGAAGGGAAACATCACAACTTGAAGGCTCCTGCAGAAAATAGCATCGCAAAGTTATTATTAGCTGTAATAGCTTATTTGCCAGTTTTTCCTCTTTCTCCTGCTCCCAACCTCTGTCCTTCCCCACTTCTCTTACTTTTGTTAGGAAAGACGCATTTTTCCCATTGGGTCTCGTGTCGTCTCGTTACCAATTTACTCTCATGGAATCTAAAGACACGAAAGGTTAATGCAATAATGAAACCCTGACCCCTCTGGTCATGGAGAGCGTCTTACTCTGCAGCTTTTTATTTCTTTGTAAGACAAGTTTCTATCTAAAATAATTTCGAAGGCTTAATGCTGTTGTCATCTGGAGCCTTGGGGGAGGCAGATTCCTGGACATGGGTTGCTCTCTGAGGTAGGAAGGATGCTGAGGATTTTTAATGAGCCCAGCACTGCAGGATAGGGAGGTGAGTGGGTAATTTAATTGTCAAGCTGTTGGCAAACGCTTTGAACTGCTGGGCATTGTGGGTGCTGCTGTTTTGAGATGAGGGTGGGCTGTGACGGAGAAGGAATTTGGGGCGGGGGGGAACCTATTTGGCTGAGCTGCAGTTACAGGGTGACATCATGGCTCTACAGGTGGCAAAAATCAATGCTCATCAGCCTCTTCAGACATTTATATCGCTGCCTTTGCAGGCTGGGGGAAATTACTTGTCATGGCAGTGGCTCCTTTCAGAGGTCAGAAATGTGGCAGTGCAGGCGGAGATGGACAATCCTGGTTTTCACTGCTCCAGGGCAATGGGTTCAAGGTGAAGCTTGTAGAGCTTGGGGTGTCCCCCTGTGCTCCCCCATCACCCTTGCACCCAGGACCTGCTTTCTGCATCCTCCCAGAGACTCTGTGCGACCTCATCTGTGCTGGGGCAGCCTGGCTTTGGTGGTGGTTGTAAAATCTGTCTAAATTTACAAGGTAGACATTGCAGGCATCAAAAACATCTTCCCATCCCTTCCCAAAGCGGTCCCTGTTGCAGCAGCACACTTTTCCCACTGCCTGTGACATGACCGTCACCTCTCTCCAGTGGGGGATGCTGGGCTAGTGGAGGGCTGCTGATCCCTGCAACTAAGCCTGAGAGTAAGTACCTGGAGCACATTAGTTCTGCTTTAGTGTCATTTCAATATGAGCAAGAGGGGCTTAAAGGGATTTTCTGTCCTCTCCCAAAGGCTGGGGATCGCTGTGGATAAGGCAGTGCAACCATCAGTCTTCCACGAGCCAGGGAAGCTGCAGAAGATGTCCAAGCAGGATGGGATGTGAGCCCAAAAACCCTGTCTGGTCTTCCTCTGCCTCTCCCTAAGGCCTGGCCCATAGTTTCCCTGTCAGAGGGTGGTTTCTCCATCCCCTGGATCCCAGGACAGGGAAAAGGTTGGTGCTGGTCTCAGAGGAGGTTTTATTTCTGCTGGGGAGGAGCAGCACTTGCAGTCATTTCCAAATGATGTGGGGAGGGAGCGTGATGGGAGAAGAGGCACACACGACTCTTGCTCTGTGCAAAACCCCCCAGTGCAAGTTCCCAGAACAATTTGCCCTGGGGACTGTGGGTTTTGGGGCCGGTGGCTCTGGCGGCTGCCTTTCAGGATGCCCCAAAGTGCTGAACCTTGCTTTGCGTTTTCCAGCAGCTTCTCTTTGACAGCATCTCCTTTGTGCATTCTGTGCTTGCAGACGGCCGGGTGGAGGAGCTTTTGCTGGTGCGAATCCCTCTGAAAAACTGAAAAGGGAAAGATGTTTCAAAGGCACCGATGGGAGCTGTGTGCCTTAACTGACGCCTTTGAAAATCTTCTCCAAAGGCTTGAATATTTGGTTATGGTGAATTTTGAGCTGCATAAACAGCTGTGTTCGTATTTTACACTTGAATATGAAATTTGGAGTTTGTGCTTTGCTTGGTAAGAAACCAAAGTTGATGAGTGAGGCTGCTGGGGTGCTGCGATGAACCCTGATGGGTTTGGGGGGAGCAGGGTACCCAGGAGGATCCTTCTGCTTCAGTCAGGTGGGGATAGAGGAAAGCTTGCTGGTTTTTGTCTGTAGTCTCCTTCATGACCCTGGAGTTACCCCCAGCTTTGCAACCCTGCCTTTTCCCTCCCCAGTTAGGCAAAACTGGGCACTGATCCTGAACCCTTCTTACCTTTGAGCATCTCCTGAGACGCTCTCGGCTGCTGGCGTGTGCAGGATGGGGAGTGATTTCAGCTGTCACACTTCTCCTCTTTGTTTAAACTTAAAAATAATAACAGCTTTGCTGCAAATCTCCTTGCCTCCCAGTCATCTTTGCCTAATGAAGGCACGGTACTTATAATTACCAGTGCGGCAACAGCACATAACAGAGTTGGCTTTGACACTTGCTGCTCCGTGGGTGGGTTTTTCCAGGGAGCTCCTCTTCGTTTCATGCTTAGAGGGAAGAAACACTTCCCTGCCTGCTTGTCCAAAGCTCTGAGATTGTGTTTTCACCCTCTAAGGGTCACCAGGCAAGGTGGCTTGTCCGGTGGGGGTGGCAGGGGATGTGTCACCCCAAGCCCAGTTGTTGTGGTGTCTGGCTGGGTGGGAGCTGGGGGATTCTCCCTTTAGTCCCAGCTTAGGCTCAGACAGCATGGGGTGGCTGAGGGCAGTGGTTTGGGATGCTCAGGTGCTGCTGGGACCCGTCAATGTCGAGAGCCATCTCCTTGGGAGGAGCTGTTTTTGGGAAGTTGAACCTGTTGCCTGTGCGGCAGAGTCATGTGCGCCAGGGACACGTGTGAGATGAGGCAAGGAAGGGGGAAAAAGAGGAGATATTTTTAGGTTTACTTTTCTGTGAATTCAGCGCTAGTGAAAAGTGCTGGATTGACTGCTCTGGAGACTGAAGCGGGCTGCAAAGTGCAGGGAAGGGGCAGCCCAGGAAAGCTTCCCTGTGAGCTCTGTACTTCAGGATAGGATGCTGAGACTGGGGCCTCAGCAGCTCAGACTGCCTGGACAGCAAAGCCAAGGGGGATGTCTGCAGTGTTGAGCAGAGCTGGTGCACTGGTGGGGTTTTCCAGAGGTTAAGGGATTCCCAGGAGAGCAGCCGGGGTTACCCATGCTTCATGTGGCTTTGTCCTGTGTGGCTCACCCCATGGGTTGCTCCTCCTGGCTCCTCGGCCACACGAGGACCAGCTGACCCTGCAGCAGGAGGGCTTGGGCTTCCATCTGGAACCGGCCTTTCCACTAACCAAACTTCCCAGGCATGCATATTCCCATGCTCCTTGCAGGGGATGGAAGAAGAGGTCTTCACATGAGGCTTTGGCCCTCAGAGCAGCTCCAAACTGGTGAAACTGGGCTGAGCCAGGCCATTCCCCACGTGTTTGCCGAGCAGTGTCCCCCTGCTGTCCCTTTGCCAGCCCTTTGCCTCCTCTCTCCCAACTCTTTACTTCTGGCTTTTGTTTCCTGGACTTGTTGCTATGCATGCAGCATGTGGAAGGAGCTCCAGCGAATATAGGCCACACTTTGATTGTTCAGCAGGCTGGAAAATGATGATTATAATTTTTGACAGAAGGGAAGGAGGGGGAAGGAGATCTCTGGGCTTTCAAATCTGCTCTGTCATAAGCAGGATCTTGCAAGGGCCCTCTGATGACTTCTCCCGCCCCAAAGGAAATGGCGTCTGCATAGCAAGAGGGGGCTAGAGGAAAAATTCCTCTCTTCACAAGGACAAAGCAGCACTTCTTTCACCAAGCCTTCCACCTCGCGTGGCGGTCCTGTCACACCACATCAGCCAAATGCAGTTGGTGTTGGCCGGTAATTGACTGGGAAGCATCCAAGGGAAACCTGGATGCTGCTTAAAGAATCCTCCTTCCTGCACGTGGAGTGCATCCCTCGGGATGCAGAGGTGCTGGCAGAGCAGTGCCCGCAGAGCCAGCCCCGGGGGATGTGGGCGTTGAGGTCCTTAAAGCCAACCTGGAACAGTCTGGAAGCCCCAAAGACTCCACAGACTAAGACCCCACAGACTTGTCCCAAAGAGGCAGCTCCGTTTGGGGCCACACCAGCAGTGGACTTGTCTCATCACATTCCTGGGTGGCAGCAGAGCTCGTGGAGACCTTGGCTGCTCCCACTGTGCCCCTTCCTTACTCACCGCTCCCTTGGCATCGGCTGCGCAGTCCTCGCCGGATCTCCCCATTTATTTATTTCATTTAATGGCATTGGCTAATTTCCACTTCAATTTTTTTTTTTCTTTTTGTTGTTTATTTTAATGTGATCACTTCTAATGAGGCTAATGACATTTAGTCTCTGTGGCGGTGCATTTTAATTTGGTCACCGAAATGTCAGCGCACGGCAGCCTCCTCCTATCTCCCCGTGACAAAAGGCACCTCAGACAAAGGGGCTCTGTCCCTGGCCATCCCTCGCCCTCCTTATCTCCTTCCTCCCAGGGATGGGCCAAGACTTTTGGCAAAGCCACCTCCTGCCATCCCCTCCTCTGCTGGCACCAGGGGAGCAGGTTCGGCCGCCAAGGGCTGTGAGGATGAAAGGCGAGGGCTGCCGGAAACTCGGGATTTTCAGGCGAGCCAGAGCCACGTAATTAATCAGATGTCAAAAGCTCTCAGCAAAGTTAGCTTTGATCGGCAGGGAAATCTGTCAAATAGGTCGTTCTGCTGCCCCCGGTGCTTTTCTGTCTCGCTCTGCCCATAAGTCTACCTTGGCACTTCTCATTTCCATGGCAGAGGTGGGACCTTCCCTCTCGGAAAGCCGGACCAGCTTCTCCTCGCCTGCACCAGGGCTGGTGCCATGGGCATTGCAGGGCTGGAAGTGGGAAAAAAGGGGAGAGGGCTGGGGTGGGAGTCGTAGATATTTGGAGAGATTGAGGTGCTCAGATGCTGCTCTGTGAATTTGGAGAGGGCTCTGGTCCAAAGTGGGGGGTCAGGAGCAGCCTAAACCCTGGGGGAGGTGGCACTGGGGTCACGGGTGGCTGCACTGGACAAGCGGTGACTTCTCTGCCTTGTGTTGTACTTGAGTTTCTCAAGATGTTGAACCTCAGAAGCCTGAGCCATTTTGCTTAAGAACAAGTCCTTTTTTCTACAATCTGGGTCCAAATGCAGCTGAATTTGATCTGTTCTCCTTTGATCTGTTCCTCCCTCGCTATTCTATGTACCAGGAATGGATGAAGATTAAAGTTTGCAGTTTCTGAGCAAACTAGGTTACTCATCACTGCACGATACCCAATTACCTGCTGATACCTCAGGAGTGAGAAGGTATTGATCCTGCTTGGATTTGAACTTGTTGAACCAAAGACTCCGGATATTTCAAATCCGTTGCCGAGGACGTGCCGTTTCCTTCAGGAATCAAAGTGGGATGCAGGCTCTGTTTGTGCACCACATGGGCTGGTGGGAGGAGGGTTTCTCCTCCCTGCCACAGGGGAGATGACCAGTAAGTGATAAATAATATTATCTGTACTCTCCACAGCACAGGAGGGATGTAGATGTAATGACTTTTGTGATGTGCCTGGGAAATATCTCAATTTTACTGGAAAGAAGTCCCCAGAAGCTGATATTTACCCCACATGGGTGGGTTTTCTGTGCCCTCTCTGCTCACCACCTCTTTGTGAGCACTGCAGGCTGCAGAAGTGCCTTTGATGGCATCCCCTGTGTCTGCCTTCCTCCTGTCTGTCGTGTTCCCAACCAGAAATAGCCCATCAATTCAAAATAAACCCAAAAATTCTTCCAAAATTACCTGGTGAGACGAGGCCGGGGGGCCTGGATCAAAACGTTTATTACTGAAACTCGGTGATATCAGGTCTCACTCTTACACAGTGGTTGTTTCCAGCAGATCTTAAAGTACTTCACGGAGGAGAGAAATTTCATTGTACCTGTTTTTGTAGACAGGGGAGCCAAGGAATAAAGAGGGAAAATGACTTGCCCAAGGCATGTGCAGAGACACGTGTTAAGAGACGTGTCCTTGCTGTAGCTCCAAATCTGAAATGCGTTTTTCCTTGTGAAACAGTGGAGTTTGGCTTCCTGCTTTGAGAAACACAGGAGAAAGAGTGCAGGATCAATACATTGGGTGCTAAAATCTCTCTACTGGCCTGACAGGGAGCTGGAGCATCACCAGGATCTTGGACCCGCCCTCGGAGCACTGGGTGCCCCAGTTTGTGTCCTGGCAGGAGAGGCTGTACCACAGTTCAGGCAGTGATGTCTGGAAGTAGGAAAATGTGAATTCATGATCAGCCTGACTTTGTGAGTCGAGGGGCACCCTGTGCTCCTCTCCAGGCTGGCAGGAGGGCAGCGTGTGATTGATCTCCCTGCCCTTTCACGTTGTATCTTTGCCTGCCTTTCCCCTGAGGTATGAGAGTGATGATCCCGGAGCTGAAAGCAGGAGATGAAGAGAGGAGAAATTCTCAAGCACGCTCTTCACTCAGCCCTTGGTCTCCAGATGGAAATGCTCTTTGGAATTTCATGGAGAGCACACATTTGTCCTGTCAGTGCCTGCCCTGCCTCGGCTCTGTGCGCTGCAGCATCCGCCGGCCGCTCCAAGGCCGAGAGCCGCTGCCTTTGCCAGCCACTCCGTATCCTCGGGATACTTTATCTTTATAAAGTCGCAATAAGTGGACAGTATAATATATTTCACTTTTAATAAGGTGTTGCCAGTTGCACACACTCCACAGAGCAATTAGTGTCAAAGGCAGCTAAGCAATGGCGGGCACCGTAATTCCACTGTTTACCGGGCTGCAGGATTTATGGGCAGCGCCGCAGGAGCCGCGGTCACAGCTTGGCTGGAGGCACAGGAAGGGCCGTGCACTGGCTTGGAAACCACGCTCCGAGCTGCTCCGAGTCCTGGAACTCTTGGGAGAGCAGCAGGAATGAGCCACTGCTTGTATTTGGTGGCCCCCCAGTTCTGGGACTCTGAAAGGAGAGGCTGAGCCTGCTCAGATGTGCCAGCAGGGACAGGCAGTTGCTCAAAATTCCGACTGGGAGGATCTTCGTGCTCTTTGTGTGTTGGCCTTTAGGGCAGAGCTTTGAAATGTGATGTTTTCCTAATCAAGGAAGGGAATCATAGAATCACAGAATGGATTGGGTTGGAAGGGACCTTAACACTCATCTCATCCCACATCCTCACCATGGGCAGGGACATCTTTCACTGGACCAGGTTGCCTGGCTTTGAACTCTCCAGGGATGGGGAGAAGTCTGGAGAAGTCTCCAGTGTCTGGATTAAAGGGACACCCTGGGGCTTTGTTGGCACATGGGCATAGCGCTGATGGTCTGACCAGTTGGGTGGAGACAGGACCGGAGAGGGGAATTTTCAGGTCTGGGGGAGGCTTTTTGCATTCTTGCAGCCTGTGAGGTACCTGGAAATATCCAGAGATGGTGGGGGATCATACTCAGTGATTCTGCTTCCCGTGAGTGTAACCCCATTTTCTATCCTGGGCATTTAGGACTTCATACTTCAGTTTTTTGGGGATTTTTTTAGCATCAGGGCATGTTGGGCAAAGAGCTTCATTGAGCTCAGCTCAGGGAAGTGCTTATCCCTGCCTCCTTCCCATGAACTGAACATTCCTGCTTTTGTCTGGCGACTCTCTGATCATCACAGGCTGTACTGTGCAGTTTTTCTAAAGTCAGCCCATGTGCTGATCTCACTGCTGAGGCTGTCAGGCAGCTCCACCATCCTTCTAGAGCTCTCCTACCCAGATCTGACCAGGCTCGTGCTGCCACTCGTGTCCAGAGGCTTGACCCACTGTCCTTGGCTTTGTGGGAGGACAAAATGTGGTGTCACAGCAGAGTGGTGTGGAGGGAGGTGCTGCTGTGCTTAATGGATGGATTGGGCTGCAGATGCTGCAGAGTCAATCCAGCCAGGATCTGCTGCGGGGAAGCAAACTCAGTTTGTGTCAGATGTGTCGGATCTGATTCCGAGGGTCTGGAATCAGCCCGGTGGGGAATGCACGAGCATGCAGCTGCTAACGAGTGCGGCGTTGTGCCAGGGATGTAGCGCCGGCTTCTGTGTCCCTCAGCTCCAGGTGCCATCGGCTCTGCACACCTGAACCTGCACCTCTGCTGGCATTTGCCACCCCAGCCCTGGGGATGCCTTTGCTCTTGGAGGGATCAGCCCCAGAATTTGGTTTTTAGAGCGAGCACAGGCGATATTGCTGAGCCCATGCCCATGCCTGATCCCCCATCCCCTGATTCTCAGTTCAATAAAGTCCTTGTTTCTTGGGTTTGTTCTCCGAATTGAAAACCTTCCATTTTCACACCTCTGTAATTGGTGCTATCTGTTGAGAGAAACTCTGCAACTCCAGCCAGCCAAGGTCAGGAGGAGCTGAATTGAATTAAAAGGAGCAGAAATTGGTTCGAGGTGGGCAGAGGGCTGCAGGGAGAACTATGCAATTTCTCTCCTCGGGGCTCCTGATGAGCAGAGCAAGAGGCAGCTTCCCATCTCTGCCCATGGGGGGCTGACACTGGCCCACCCGCACCTTAATCTGCACACCGAGGTGGGCACCTCTCAATTGAAAACAAGGAAATAAAACCCAGAATCTCCTCCTTTTATCTGGCCAGCAGGCCAGGGCTCTGCTCCTCTGGCTCCTTGGCCAGGATGCTGACAACTGTCACTGAAATGACCTTGCCGTGATTAAATACAGCAGGAAATGATGTTTTTAATAAAAAACTAAAGCTGTGATACAAGCTGATGGCTGGGAGATTTGAGATGCTGTGTGTTAATCCTACCTTTATCTCAACCCCAGGCTGAAAGCCCCTTGTGCCTTTGGACTGAGTTAAGGGCGAGCATCCTGGCCTTTGGACCACGGTTCCCCAGCTCAGTCTCTGCTGGCTTAGGCTGGTGTAAAACCAGAGCAATTTCAGCCAAAGCCAGTGGATTTATAGCCCTGTGGCAAAGCTACGGATGGAGAATGTGCTGGGAAGTGCCAGGTGTGGAGTTGTCTTAGGGGAATAGATGGGATGCTTACGGCTTTTACGGAGCCGCTTGGAAATTTTCCCACGTTTTTTTTCCCCATGAAAAATGTTTATTTTGTTATCTTCACTCACAGAGTGCAGGAGAACTCTTTGCTTGGCTCTGGGAAGCTTGCTTATCTTGAGGATGCTGTTTCGAGGAGGAAGAGGAGCCCCATCTGAGGAAGGGAATGCTGTGACCTTTGATCCCTGTGTTGCCCTTATCCTTCAGCCCACACAGAATCCTTCTTCCCCAGGCCAGGCTGGGCTGGCTTTCTCTTTTGCAGCTCTTCTAGTGGATGTACAATTAGTTTTTACAAGGGATTTGGCCCCAGGTCTTCCCCAGCCCAGCTAAATATCCTTGGCTCTTCAGAACCAGAGCCGCTCTGGCTTTGGTGCTGGCTTGGTGAGCATTCAGAGTAGAGTGGCTCCAACAGGACAGCGCAGAAAGGGGGAGATATTTCAAATGGTGAAATTTCAGGCAACAAGGGAGCAATTTTCCACCCACTTCTGAGCTGGAGTGAAGCCCTTCCAGTCTCCCTTTCTGTTGCTCCCCAGCTGGGCTGGCACCAGGGATGTGCCATTGATTAGAGGCAGTAAGAAGGCACGTGGCCAAGGTAGCCTTAGAGGATGCCAGGCGCAGTGCCCTGCCTGTCCAGCTGTTCAGAGGATATCTCTAGCCCCATTTTTCCCCCCAGGGTACTCGTGCTCATGGCCTCACTGTCCCCTGCTCCTGTCCCCAGGCAGGAGAGGAGGCAGTGGCACGGCTGGAGCTGGCCTAGTGCCCTGTGGGTGCCCCGGGCCCCCTGCTCTGCCTCTCTCGTAATTTATACAAGCGCAAGCCGATGTTCCCTTTTAAATTGACAAAGGCAGAGACTGGAGCCCGGGAAGCCCTCTGACCCCGGAGCCCTGGTCCATGAAAATTACAGGCGCTGTACAGCGCGTTTCCTCTTGATGTACTTGCAGTGGGGAGATGCTGGTTAATTTGCCAGGACTCAGAGGTGACCCGGGTTTAATAAAGAGGATTAATGGATTTGAGCTAAAGGTCTCGGCTGTTTGGAGCTGATAGCCTTCTCCTTCGAAGACACTCTGGCAAGGCACGGCTCAGCCTCCTGCCGGGAGAGGCGGGGGCAGCTCTGCTGGAGGAGCGCTGCCGTGTGGGCAGGGCATTGCCTCGGGGTTAATTAGCAAACCCAGGTACCCCGGCCCATCTCCCCCGGCTGGGCAGTGCTGCTGTGAGGCTGCCAGCCTGCCCCGGGTCCTGCCTGTCACTCCTGCAGTGGAGCAGGGAGGCTGGTGCTGCCCAGGGATGTCCACTTCGCACCTCCCAGGCACCTGCGCCGCCCTTCAGGAGGGACATGACCGGGTAAGGGCATGAGCAGCTGGGACACAGAGCTTGTGCAATGCCTTCTACTCCAGTTTTGGGATTCGATGCTGAATTTGGGCTCAGAGCCCTTGTTTCAGCAGCTTTCCCTGTGGCTGGTTTAGGATGGCAGTGCCCTCCATGCAGTGGATTCCCAAAGGCAGGGCTGATCGTACCAAGGGGAGTTTGTGCTTTGTACCGAGTCCAGTGATTTACACTCTTCCTCAGGGAAGACAGGCAGGGTTTTAGCGACGGGGATGGTCACACCAGCAGACTCTACAGTGGTGGGCAGCTGGGGAGCAGCAGAGGAGATGGTTGGCTCAGGGCTGGACCCGTGAGCAGTGTCACTGCTGGGTGTTGGGATCGAGGGAGGTTGGAGAAGGAGTTTTTTGCCTGGAGGATGCACATGTGAGGTATGACAGGGCTATGGGGGACAGGAACAGCCTGAGAGCAGTTTGTCTTAGCAGATCCATGCTGCTCTCGCCTCTGGAGTCCTCCCGTTCTCACAAGGGTTAATGACAGTCCTGTGGGAAGGATCCCACGGGGCTGGCAAAACCCGTGGCAGGAGTGATTGGCTGCCAGGGGCTGTGCTGGGGAAGAGCTGAGCCGCTGCCATACCCCCCCTGCTCTGCCTTCCCACTTAATGTTCCCAGCACGCAGAGAGCAATGCATTCCCCGTAGCGTCCCGCTCCCTGGCCCTGGAGTCTCTGGCGATATTCCCGTAATAAGTAAGTGGAGTACTTTGGACAGGAGCAGCCAGGGACTGGGCCAGTTTCCCTGCCGGGAAAATGCATGCACGATCAATGCAATCAACTTACCCTTCAGGTCCTTTTTGGGTTGGGTGGAAGAGATGCTCTGACTGAAACCCATTTATTGAGTGGAGAAGGTGCAATGGAATTACAAGCTGTAGCTTTTATCAGCTCCTGGCTTCTGCCTTGTCTTTTCCTTATCCAACAGAATGCTGAGTGTTATAAAGCATTATTCTCTTAAAACCCCATTACTCCTCATTTCAGAGGGGTGGGTAAGCACTCAGTGATTCATCCTTTGCCAACTACAGGTGGAAGTGTTGAACAGGAGGTCCTGGTGTGGAGCCGGAGTATTATTTATCCCTCGAGGGCTGAGCACTGACCTCTTTTAGCTCTCTTGCTCATCAGGGGATTCCAAGTGAACAATTCCCTTGCAGAGCTGAGCATCAAGTCCGAGCCAAAACCATTTGTGCTCCTCCCAGTGCATCCCACAGCTCTTTAGGACAGGAAGGGAAGGTATTTAACGTGTCATGGAGAAATAACGTCCAGGAGCTGGAATGGATGATCCAGCAAACGCACTTAAGTGTGATCCCCTGTTTTAATGGATCCTGATGTGCTGCAGGATCCCAGGTGGAAACCCTGGAGGGAGTTTTTGGGGGTGTCCATGGCTGCACAAACTCTGAATATCATTAGGAATGAGGTTAAATCTTGTGCATCTGTGCATGTGTTTTGGTCACTTTGGGGTGATGCTGGCAATATTTTTTGGTCTGGATAGTGCGTGACTCGTGGGGAATTTCTCCCTCTGTAAACAGGCCTATTTTCGAGTAGCTGCTGAAATGAAAAAAAAGGAAAAAAAAACCCAACCCAGAAATTGTGGGTGTGCTGTCGTTTAATCTCTTTAAACCAACCACCACAGAGGTCAGGGCAAGAGCCTGTCTGGCAAATAATCTTTAATGCTCACAGGCGGCCAGGGCTTGGGGTTTGTCTCACTCCTGCTTCCTCCAGTAAGGAGCATCACCTCCGTGCCATCCTCTTCCTCGGGAGCCGTGCGAGCCGGCTCCTGGCACGCTGTGTCCCCGCCTGGCGCGGTGAAGGATTCCTGATGTGACACGAGAGATCCGGCTAATGGCCCTGCGCCGCTTCCCTGGATCCGGGGGGGGGGTGGGCACCGAATTTAGCCGGGCGGTAGCTGGGCAAAGAGTCTATTTCGGTCAGCGCCGGGGCCTCTGCCGGGCGCGCACAGAGCAGCGCTCCGGTCCCGCAGCCCCTTCCCGAGGCTGCTTCCCAGGAACGCCCTGGCTCTGGATGCAAAGAGCCGCTTTGCAGTCAGGTCAGGCGCGTTCCGCGGAGCTCAGCGCTGAGCAGTCCTCGCCGAGGAGCTGGGGGTGCCGCAGCGGGGACCCCCCCTCTGCAGCGGGGCCTCGCAAATGAGCCCGGCTGCAGCGGGGCTGCTGCCTTAATGCAGTCAGCCGGCATTGTCTTCCCCGCGCTCCGCCTGGGATTTATCCCTGGGATGGCCATGTATTATTTAACTCGGCGCTGGAGATGCTCTTCTCGGGAAGGCGCCGGGCAGAGCATCCCGAGCTCCGGGTTTTGCCTGGCAAGTGAGCAGAGCGTCGCCGTGGTCTGACCCTCCGGCCCTGTGCTGCTGCCGTGGCTTTTCCTGGGAGAGCTCTCATCCCGGGCAGCAGACGTAGCGCGAAATTGCTGTTCACCCCTGCAGCAGGAGATTTAATTATCATTAGCTGAGCTTGCACAGCTCCACGTGCTGTCGTGCAGCTGCAAGTTTAGCTGGGCCTTTTAAAAATCCAGCTGCAATATATTTATTTCCCCCCTCCCCCCCTCCCGCTTTTTTTTCCTTGTGTTTTTATTCTTTGCCTCACACAAAAGCTTTGCTTTTATGTTTTGGGTCAATTTGGCAGCCTCTGAGCACAGTGCACGCTCGGAAAGGGTGGAAAATGAGTATTTCAAGGAGACTTGCAGCCAGGCAGAGCAACCTGTGGGCATGTTTAAAATCTGCAAGTCCCATTCCCAAGGATTGGGTGGTTTTTGCAGGATTTGGCGTTTATTTTATAGCTTATCAATTAGAGTGGGGAAAAAAAAAGAAGTGCTGAAAAATACTCTTTTTCTTGAGAACAGGAGTCAGGGTCATGGTGGGTGTGGGAGGAAGGGGAGAGATCGCCAGGGAATTTCCCCCTGTGGGCTGGAAAAGTCAAACTCCCTGAATTGCCCAAGATTTTCCATTTCTTTTTAAAGACTCCGGCTGCCTGTGCAATGAGCTGGCAAAACCCAGCCCAATCTTCCACAAAACTTCTTTTTAGCAGAACTTTGTTTCCATCAGCATTTCCAGCAAAACTTTCTTTTTTAATGCCAAATTGGGTTTTTTTCCGCCAAAAATCCCCCTTTTCTGGGAAGTCCTGGACAAACCCCCATTCTGTGGGCCAAATTCCTGGCGTGGTGACCTTTCCCCATGACTTTTCCCATCCCGGTCCCACCCAGCCCTGGAAGCTGCTTTCCCCCCCATTGCCAATAAAGGCAAACAAAAATTAAATCTATAATTATCATTACTAATTCCACTTAATTAGTCACAAGCCAGCAGCCAAATTGGCTTTCTCATAATTATCAGATAAGCAGTAAGCACATCTCATAGATTATAATTAACACTGCTTAATTAAAATCTAATATACATACACCCTTTCCTCAACATATGCCTAATTGGGTTCACAAACAGAGGGGGTGTGAAGCCCCCGTCCCTGTTGCTCCCCCAAAGATTTGTTGGATGCCACTTTTGTGTTAAGTAGGTGGCACGTGGGATGTTCTTCCCGTGCTTTCCAACACCTTGGCTTCAAAAAAAGTGTGTCCCTGCTGCACGGTGAACTCACACAAGACGCTCTCCCGACTTCTCTATTTTTTCTTATTATTGTTATTGCTCCAGCTGTGACCTCTCCGTAATCCCCCGTCGACGCTGGGCTCTGCAATAATAAAGCAGCTTGAATAAATTACGCTTTCAAAGGCGAAGGCCGGATTTTGGCGCAGAGCTCTGGAAATTGATGTCTCTCTTACTCCTTCTTTTCCTGAGCGGGGTCGGGAGATGCTCTGAGGCTGCAGTGAGGCTTTGTGCATGGAGGGAAACTCTCAGACTTGTTTGCACCCTGCCTGGTCATTGATACCTCACTGAAATCTCATTGATACCCCACTGAAATCTCATTGATACCTCACTGAAGTGGCCCGGGTGGCACAGCAGGGATGGCAAGGAGGCCCTGGGTCCCCTCCAAGCCTTGGTTGAGGAGTTGATGCTCCCAGGTGAGAGCCCACACACGATGGTTAACGTGCTGGGGGGAGGGGGGTGCTTTTAGCTCCTCTTTCCCTGGATGGGGAACCCAGGTCTGAATGAGCACAAGCATTGTAAGGGGCCACCAAAGCTTTGGTGTCCCCTTTGCAAGTGGCCTGACTTGTGAGCAGGGCACTGCCTGCCAGCACAGCTGCCACTGCCTGACCTTGGGGCAATAACTACACTGTGTTCCAGGTAGCTGTGCTCCCATTCCCAGATAAATTCTCTCCTGTTTGGCTGCCTGAGAGAAGCAGAAACTCCTGATAGTGCTGATTATTAATGAGATCATTTGCCTGCCAGTTTTTGCTGAGCTCATATCTGACTGGGGAGTTGATTCACTGTGGGAGATTTACAAAATGTGATTTCCCTCTCAGAGATGCTGAGCCGAGCTCCTTTAGCCGGGATGGAGGGGGCTCCGTCTCTGGGATTCAGTCCTGGCGAGGGCTCCTGGCTGCAGTGCCAGGGCTGGCGACCCTCCCTTCTGGGCAGGACAGGGAGGGGGCATTTTGAGCACCAGTCCTTGAGGATGGGGGCTTCTGTGCCCGGAGGATTGCAGCTGTGGGTGATGCCAGGGCATCCCGGCATTCCGTGATGTCAGCTCGTCTCCAAAGGCCTTTAATGCGGCGGCTGTGGAAAGGAAAGGGAAGGCTTGGCACGTGTTCCAGCATCGGGGGAGGATTTGCGGATTAGAGACGTGTAATTGTATGTAGTGCATGACAAAACAAAATAAGTGGCAAAAAGAACTCAGTCGTATTAGGGATTCAAAGCGAGCGTTAAGCTTTTCTACATTAAGGGAGAAAAAAATAGCCAGGAAAATGCACGAGGCAAAATCCCCTTTGCTCCGCGCTCCCGCCGCACGCTGAGGTGCTGCGGGATGAGGGATGCTCGCCATCCATGGGAGACAGGGGCCAACCACTCCTGAAAACTTTTCCCTCCCAGCTGCCAGCCTTGGATGGATTTGTTGGCCGGGGACAGAGGAGCATTTGGAAAATGAAGGCGAAACACGGCTGGGGCTTCCTGGCTGGTTTTCCTGGCGGTGCTGGAATGCCATGAAGGAGCCAGGTGCTCTGAGCTGTGGTGGTGGCTGAGCCCCCTCTCCACACCGTCCCCACGCCGTGCGGTCGAGCATCTCCACAACCGCTGCTTGCGAGGTTCTCGCCCGCCCGTGCGAGGCAGCTGGAAGCTTTTGTCCGTGGGGATTTCTTGCCATCATAAGATCTTCCCAGATTAAGTAAATAATTTCACATTAGCTTAATTAAGTCTAATAGACTCATTAGTTCACTCTTTGCGCACGTTCCCGAGGGAGGATGGCCGGGAACCGTGAAGAGTTACTGCGGAGAAATCCTGTGGCATCTGAAAGGCAGGAGCCGGCAGTGGGAGCGCTGCTCCTGGGTCAGGGTTGCCTCCAGGAGGTTCAGGAATTAAAAATTTCCATCCTTGTGGTGACTGGAATCATGGCCAGGTCTTTCTTGTCCAAAATGCTGCTGGGTTTTGGGCTGGCTGGTGGCTCAAGTGTGGCTGTGTTGGTGGGTGCGGTGTCCCAAGCAGGAACGTGGTCCAGACCATCCCCTGGTGCCACAACCACCTCTGTGTGCTTGGGAATGTCTTGCCCTGCTTGGAACAAGGTGGCTCCATCAGATCAGTCTGGCAGTGCCACAGGGGCACACTTTGGAGTTTTTTGATGCTTTTGAAGCATTTTTCTTCCTTCTCCCACTACCAAGAGGTTTCTAAGCCCACCATGCTCCAAAGGGTGGGGAAGAGCAGGGGCTCCTGATGCAGGGGCAGGGTTGGGATGGTCCCTTTGGCTGCTGCATGGGATGGCAGGAGTGGCTCCTGGATGGTGATGTGGGACACAGAGTGACGGGTGGGGGACAGAAGCTGAGCAGAGAAGCAGATGTGTGGGGAAAAAAGGCTGTGGCTGCCCTGGACAGAAGGTGGTGGGGAAGGGAAGAGCTGATGGAAGCTAAAATCTGTGTGTGTGCAGGAGCTGCCAGAGTGGGAATGTGCCTGTTTGCAGCCAGGGGAGATTTTGGCTTTTCTCTTCCCTGGTGGTGTGTGGGACTGAATTATACTGCGGTGTACAGGGCATTTTTATGATGCATTTTAAAGTTACATCAAGGCCATTGAGAGCATATGGGTAGGTGACCTCTTTTTTGCATTTGCATAAATCTAAATAAATAAAATAAAATTGAGAGCAGGAGGCAGGGACCTGCAGATCTCTTCATTCCGTTGGCGTGTTCCTATCTCCCGCACACAATGCTGAGGAGCAGAAAGCACAGAAGCCCGAGGTAGACATCTGGTTTCCCTTTCAGAAGTGTTGCCTGTTCTTTATTTATAAAGAAATTATTGTATTTAAAGCCAATACTCATCTCTTGTACCAGCAGAGAGCAGAGATAGATGGATAGATTAGAGCAAAGTGGGTTGTGCATATAAATGGAGGTTAATTTGCTGACTCTTTGGAGAAGTGAAACCTGGCTGAGAGCTTTGGAGGTTCCTGGGGGTGTTTTTGCCTTCAAAAGCAGCGTGAGAGGAGCCAGTCCTGGCCAGGGGGATGCTGAATCACAGCGTGCTGGGTACCATCCTCATTCCTGCATGGATGGAGGGAGAAGAGAGAGCCAACAGCATCCCCTGGGCATCGGAGGGGACAACTTCTCCTCTCCTTGTGGCTTTGGCATTTGCCCCTATGCACCCCACCCACAGCATTTCTCTTTGCCTCACTCCACCTGGGCAGTAGGATTTGGTGCTGGCCATGCAACAGCTCCAGCAGGGATGGGAATGGGAAGAGAATAGATTGAAATGCTAAATATACCCAGCAGGAACCAGCTGGAGCTGGTGGAAACCTCAAGCGTGCACATAGAGAGGAAGAACACAATGTTTCATTTGTTTTGTTTTATTTCACAAGAAAAATCTTCACAGCCCAAACTGTCACTTTGGAAGTAATTTGTGGCTGAGGATTTCAACACCCACTCCAATGATATTTTATTCTGACCCTAAACAAAATCAATAGGGTTTTTTTTCCCTCCTCCTTTTTCTTCTTCCTTGAGAAAACAGTATTTTTCAGCTCAGTGGAAGGAGAAAATAGATTCTGCCCAGTGCTGTTAAAAAGATATTATAACCAGTGTCTCTGGAAGTGTAAAAAGTACATGATCTAATATGTCTGAAGCAATTTTGAAAGGCTGCTTTATTTAGGATAATGGAGAAGCAGCAGTAAACCTCCTAATCTTCCAGGATAAGGAGTCTAGCAGGAGGGATCCGAGCTGCAGCGTTGTGCCCTGGCTGCTTTTTTTTTCCCCTGTCAGAGCCAGGGCTGAACACTGGATGCAGCCCAGTGAGGGGGTGGCACCCAGCAGCAGCCAGGGAGGGTGGGGGAGGCTCCTATTTTGGGTCTGTAAAGCCCGTGAAGAGGGGAGAGGGGCTCTGAGATGCAGGAGCATCCCTGGGAGGGGTTAGGACAGCAGGGATGCTGGTCAGGGATGTGTCTGGCACCGCTGCTCTGTCTTTTCATGTTCCCAACCTCTGAAAGCAGAGGAGCCCTCAGCAATATTGTCCCCATTGGTTGCACTCCTCGGGAATTACAGAAAATCTTGTTTGTCAGAAGGGAGGCAAAAAGGAAAAAAAAAAAAAAAGAGGAGTCTGATGAATTTTAAAATAAATTATAAATTATTTTTTTAATAAATTATGAATACATTTTCTCTGTCAGGATTTGAGGCTCTCTGCTCTGATCAAAAAGTTTCCGAGTGTGTTCTCTCCCCACTTAGTCAGATGTAGATGTGTGCATTTCTGCTCCTGATTTTATTTTATTTTATTTATTTTGATGAATTTTTTACTGCACCAACAACAAATACTTTGTTTGCTCTTGACGGGCATTGGGGAAGAAGACTTTTGAAAGGCTGCTCAAACACTTCACTTGCAATCAGGGTGAGCGCTCTGAGGATGCTCTGTGCCTCCACAGTCCCTTGGGCACTTGACCAAGGAGTGGGAGAGGCAGCAGAGAAAGGGTGTGGAGGACCAGGGAGGGTGGATGGAGCTGGTGCAAGGTGCAACCGAGGCTGCTCGTGGTGTGAAAACAGTTCTTGAAGGGCTTTCCAAAGGTCTAAATCCTTTGAAGGAATGAGATGCAGGGAGCGATGCACTTCCCTGGGTGGTTTGCATCCTCCTGTCCCCATGTCCAAGCTTCCACGTGTCCAGGTTTTGTGTCCATGCCAGGTTCTGGCTCTGCTCAGGTGCAGGTAAGGACCTGGCTCCTTACAGACGCTTCTGCTGCCACCCAAAACTGCTGCCCAGCATCACATCCTTGGGCCACTCGTTAGAGTGGATAAAAGGGCTGGGATTAGCCTTCCCTTCAGAGGACAACAGGGCAATCACTCTTGTAGATTTTAATTAAAATGTTTAATTATGCACAGCTCCAGCAGGCAGAAAAGTTAACACCGATCCTGGCTGGTCCCCAGGCTTGGGGTTAGCAGGAGAGGAGGAGATGGGCACAGAGGAGATGGCTTGAGCTGCCCATCAGTAACACGATGGACTCTCTTCAGAGTGTTCAGAAGGGCAGGAGGTGAACAAAGTCACAGGGCCAAAGTCACAGGGCCACAGTCAGAGGGCCAAAGTCATAAGGACAAAGTCATAAGGACAAAGTCACAGGGACACGTGTGCTGCTTATTCATTTCTCCCTGGTCCAGTTAGGGGGGAATGGTAGCTTCCTTGGATCTCCTGCAGCTGCAGGTTGGTTCATTTCCTTTTTCATAGCAGTGGCTCATCTTCTTCACCCTGCACACAACCCCCGGGTCCTTCTCGCAGCTCTCCTGCTCGGCTCATCCCTTCCCAGTCTGTTCCAGTGTGTGGGATTATCCTGCTCCAGGTGCTCAGCTTGGCACTCCGCTTGATGTCATAGATACTCTTCAATATTTTGAAGAACACAGCTGCTCCTGTAAAAACAAATCCCTGAAGTCTGTTGAGGTGTTTAAAACTCACTTTCCATATGGAGGTCTCTGGGATAACAGTGCCTGAAGAGGCAGCGGAGCCAAGGCAATGGCTGGACTAATTGGCTCATGTTAATCGTACTAGGACAAGAGGGATCAGCAAGGCAAGACCTCTCTGTGCTGGGTTTGGAGCCCTTTTGTCCCTTGCCCTGGACACACAGGTCTTCCACGAAGGTACATCCCAAAAAAGCATCAGAAATCAGTTCCTGAAATAATCAGTGAGGAAGGAAGGAAGGAAGGAGCAGAAAAAATAAATTGGTGCAATGTACAGCCTTTCTCCAGGGAGCAATTACCAGCCTGAGAAAAAGCTCTAGGTGCTGCACTCCCTGGAACACCTTTCATGTGTGTGCGTCCTGTTGCTGCTGGTCCCACAGCAGCAGGGACAGGAGGAGCCGCCCAGCTCCTCCAAAAACCTCCCCTGAGAGCGTGGAGCTCCCCCCTAAAGCCTCACCCTATTCTCCTTAGCCTGAAGGGGAAGGGAAGCCAGGAGATCCCCAGGAATACAGGGAGCTGTTAGAGGCCTCCAGCCTTGGCTTGCTCTGCTTTTATCCCAGGATTCTGCCTCCTGCTGCTTTGCACAGGGGCAATTCCAGCCCCCTTCACTCTTTGTAGTGGTTTTCCTCCCACTGCAAAATTCCATTTTGTCTGAGTTATGTGAGGCAGCAGAGATACCCCTGACTCCTGGCCCCTTTCTGTCCTGCTGCAGTTTGGGATTATCCTTACCTCATTCCTGAGATATTTCCTCCACAATGCACCACTCTTGTCTCACGATGCGTGTCCAGGAAGCCACACATCTGTTAACTTCACTAATGCCTATTAGGATTTGAGCCATTATCTTTATTTCTAAGTGTTTTCCCTTAACAGGCACTCAGTGTCCTGACATAACATGGAAGGTGCTGTGTTAAAGCTCCATCTTTCCAAGCTTTGGAGAAGGGATGCTCTGGGAGGGCTGGGCTTTAGGACTCCTGCCAGTGGGGTGAATTCTTCATCTGAGGGTGATAGTTGTCACCTCAGAGCTGGTGGCCAGGTTTATTGAGGAGCTGAGGAGCTTTTCAGCAATAGTAATAAAGTACCAACCCACGAGAAGCTGAGATTGCAGGGAGCAGCAGGACTGAGAGGACTGGAGCTACCAGCTGGAGAGCGACGTGGTCTTGTTATCCCGTTAACACCTCGTGGAGCTGGGGAGTATTTAGCTCTGGTTAGCAGGAGCCCCAGGGTGAGCAGCCAAGGGTTTCACAGCTCATGGTTCGGTGTGAAAAGCCAGGGCTCACCCCGAGCTGAGGAGGCAAACGCCGTCCCCAGTCCCCGGCGATCCCCGGTGCCAAGGTCGGCCTTCTCCATCTCCAAGGCAGGCTCCTCTGCTTCCCCTCTCCGTGACGATCGCTGGCATGTTTATTTCTCTGATTAATGAACTCTGCAAATTAACCTCCTCGCTGCTCTATAATTGCCATTAAGGCTTCAAAAATCACTTAAGCGTTTCCGGCGCTGGCGAGCCCATTCCGTTCGGCCGGCCAGCGCCGCGTGCTGATTGCAGGGAGATAGAGCCCGGCTCCTGACCTCCACGTTTACAATTAATTATTGCATTCAGCACCCAAATTACCCCCGCTCTCCACGTGCTCAGCTTTATCTCTCTGCACACACAGGCTTGGCTTTTAATTAAAGGTCCTTCAAATTAAATGAAAACAAATTCAATTATTGCCTCTCATTGGAACAGCTCACCGCAGACTCCTGACTATACTTCTTCTGTGGAGAACCTGGAGACTGCTGGTCTCCCATAATCCAGTCTGACTAAATTTGCTTGATCTGCTGTTTTCCTTATCATCACTTGAGCTGTTCTCTCACTGCCAGGTCAGACGTGGGCTTGACTTGCAGAGAAAGCAGAGTTTTAAATGGGCTTGTCCTCTCTTTATGTTGTTGCCCTTCAAGGAGAACATGCTGTGGTGGTCTGGGTGGGACCATCATCATTAGTCTTCATTTTGGCAGCTGTGGAAGGGTGAGGACCCCAAAAATGAAGATTTGGTCTCTCTGGTGCTGGATACCTGACTGGCAGGGGTGGGATGGGCCCTGACCCAAGAGCACTGTGGTGTTCAGAGCTGGTCAAGCATGGAGCCCTCCAAATCCCAGGTCTTCTCAAAAGGGGAAATACCTCATGTGAACAGGGGCAGATTTTTTCCAGAAGTGTGACTTGCATTATTATGGTTGTGAAAGTACCACAAATCAGTGTTATTTCTGATGGCCTTTGGTTTGGCAAAACCCATGTGGTTGAGAAGGTTTCACAGCAGGTGGATACCTTGGGAGAGCTTGATTCAAACAGGGGCTCTTGGCTGGAAATGAGCTTCATTTCACCCAAATAGCGCCTTCTGAAGCCCAGGTGCCTCTTCAAGTGATGTCCTTTCCTACCTCCAGGCAGGATTTCTTAGCCAGAAAAGCATCTCCCTGTCCCACACACACGAGCGGTCTCCTAAAAGGTCCCTGTTCATCTCCCATGTGAAGGAGAGACAGAATATGGCTCTGGCAGCGCTCTGCCAAGTGGCTTGGTCCCAGTTATTATTTTTCTTCCCTTTGTGCAGTTTGTGCCATCATCTGTGCTGGCACAAGCTGGCAGGAGGCATCCGCTCCAGCCTCGCTGATGCAGAGGGAGAAACAGTCCAGTGTGTGGAGGAGGGGGAACCAAGGTCAGCAAGCGTGCCCAAACCCCAGAATGATAATGGATGTCTGGGGTAGGACTCTCTGGTGGTGTAAATTAGCAAAATATCCGCAGCGTTTTGCCAAGCAACATCAGCCAATGATCGGCCTCATTAGCTTCACCTATGGAAACCCTTCCCTGGCTCTCCGGGGCTGCATGTGCCCGGCGAGGGCACCGGGCAGCGCTGCCAGGTGCGGGTGAGCCGGGGGATGCTCTGCCAGCACGGTTCAAAAAGCACCAGCCTGCGCTTTGCGGAGCAGCCAAACTCCTCATAAGTCTCCCGCTGTGCCGAGCTCTCTCCGTGCCGCTCTGTATGGTAATCACCCCAGATTATATTGCTCTTTAAAGGGCCGCAGCGATCGCTTTTATTTTGCTCGCAGCCGAGCGCGGCTGCCTGGCGGTGATTGAAGGTTAGGCTGCTGTGACCGCCCGCTCCCCCGGCCCGGGCCCACCTTTCCCCTTCATCTGGTCCTTTCTGGGAGCTTTCCCTGCGTCCTCTGCTTACAGCCGGGCTCTGTGATGTGCTGCTGCTGTGACATCTCTTTTCCCAGCGCTGCGCAGGGTGAGGATGGAGGGTGGCAGTGCGTTGGGAAGCGGGATGGATGCTTCCCAGCACCCACCCTTAGCCTGGGGTAGGGAGCATCCTGCAGCGCCTCCCTAGAGGCATTTTCCCCTTTGCTTTTCCCACCCAGCCTCTGAGCAGTGCTAAGACATCGTGGTGACACGAGCAGCCTGGCTGCCCTTCCAGCCCGAGGTGGGCTCCGGCTGGCTTTGCTCCTTTGGAATTCTGATGGGGAGAGGAGGGAGCAGCGCCTGTGAATAACCAGGATGCCCACGCGGGCTCTGTCCCTCAGTGCCGCTGCTGCAAGGGGAGAGAGGAAGGCAGCGCCCCTGGGAAGGGCGAGATTCAAAAGCCGGGAGGAAGGGAGGAGAAGGTGGTAGGGATGACAGGAGAGGCGGTGCGGATGGATGCACAGGAGGGGACTGGAGAGGAGCAAGCACCGGAGAGAGCTCATCTCTGCTGCCCGCGGGGTGCCCAGGCTGGGCGAGGCGGCTCTGCTGGCGTTTAATTTGTTGCTGGACACCGTGTCCCGCGGCTCACTCGCCCTCTCGGGGCGGCAGCAGAGCTGCTGCCCCCGGGTCGAGGAACAAGGCTCGTTTCAAAGCCAGGCATCGCTTTGTGGGTTGTTTTTTTTTTTTGCCACCACCCGGCGTTTGGGCAATTATTAGTCTAGAGCAGTCGTGGAGGATTTTCTGCTTCAGTTCACGAGTTCCCTCTTGCTGCACAAACACTCTGGTGGGGAACCGATTTTCTCTGTGATGTTCCTGCAGCCACAGAGATGTCAGCTTGGTGTCTGGGGTATCGCAATGAATGTCTCTTCCCCATCAAAACCATCTGGAGTGCTTTAATAACACGGGGTGAGATCCCAAGGTAGCGCTCCTGTTGCAGCTGAGGATTAAGATAGGATGCCAGAGTTTGTGTCCAAGGGAATCACATTTTTCCTTTACCTGCAGCATCTTCCCCTCAGTGGATCTTGAGATGTGTTAATCCTGCAAGGCACAGCAGGGTCAGCATCCTTGGGCTGGGGCTGGGGGAAATCAGGCGTGAGGAGAGACCACACAGCAGCCTAGAACTTCCTCGTGGTGGGAAGTGGATGGGCAGGCACTGATCTCTTCTCTCTGGTGACCAGCAACAGGACCCAGCAAATGGCTGGAGCTGTGCCAGGGGAGGGTTAGGTTGGATTTCAGGGAAAGGTTCTTCCCCCCAGAGGGTGCTGGGCACTGCCCAGGCTCCCCAGGGAATGGGCACGGCCCCGAGGCTGCCAGAGCTCCAGGAGCGTTTGGACAGCGCTGCCAGGAATGCACAGGGTGGGATTTTGGGGTGTCTGTGCAGGGCCAGGAGTTGGACTGGATGATCCTGGTGGGTCTCTTCCCACTCAGGATATTCCATGGTTCTCTGAAATCACTCCTCTGAAGATGGGTGGTTGGAGAGGAGTCCTGACTCCCACCACCTCTGTGCCATCCCTTTGCTTTTCCTTAAATAAATGCAGCAAATTCTCTGTGCTGAGCATCAAAGGGCTGCACTGTGAGCTGGCGCAGCCCAGGAATGCAGCTGAGGGTCTTACCACGTTTTTTTATTTTCTGGAGGTTTGAAGCGTGTGGCAGAAAGAGCAAGGTCAGAGTTCAGGCTGGACTGCAGTCAGGCGGAACAGAAAAGTTATGAGGCGTTTAGGAAAGTGTTTGTTTTGGGCTTGCGTTTGCCTTGTGAGGCCCATTACTGAGTGCAAGCCGTTCTCTGCAGCGTGGTGATGGCAACGTGTGGTTTATAGGCCTAATGGAGCAGATTTGTCACTGGAGCAAGGAGGTGTGACTCTACTCAAGTCTGCAAATTGCCCCCCTGTTTCTGCAGACTGCTGTTTTTTCTTTCCTTTTCCCCCTTTTCCTCCTCCATCCATCACCATTCTGGCTCGCCACGGTGATTTCCCCAAAGTCATCTATCCCCAGGCTGTGCCATTAATGCGCAGGCTTCAGTGTGATGGCTTTGTTTGTTCTTGGAAAACTATAAATATTGCTGGAGTAATGGTTTAGAGGATGAAGCTGGGCCATTTTGGGGTGTCTGATTTCTGGAGGGTTGAAATGTATTAAAAAAAAAAAAAACAACAAACTGATTCTGTAAAAGGAGTGAAGGAATTGGGTGAGGTTTTGCTTCAGTCTCCATCAGACACTTCATCCCTCCAGCTCCAAGTGTTTGGCACTGCTGCAACTTCCAGTCCTATCCGGTATCCTCATCCTGACTCGTGTCCTGAGCATCCCCTGCCCTCAACAAAGCAAGGAAGGGCTGGGAGTATCCTAAGGAGAAAAGTTCAGTGGTTGGAATGTGTAATTTGGCTGCCATTTGGAATTTTACCAGAAGAGAGCCTCTTTTTCTGGCGGGTTGTTTGGCTCTGTTGGTTTTTTTCTTGTCTGTGTGTATAAGTATGTCAGGAAAATTAATCCACAAACACCAGAGGTTTATGTCCAAAAAGGAGAAAGATGAGTTCTGTTACTTTATTTGAACAAAGGAAGAGGCCATGGGGCATTTCCCCTGGGGTGTCTCAGATTTTTGGAGGGTGCAGCCTCCTTTTTATCCCAATTTCCTGACTGCATTTCCCTCTCTCTTCCCCCATTGGCTGAGGTACTTGAGAGGTACAGCCTTCCTGAAATGACTAATACCTAGGGCTCCCTTCTAATGTATAACCCCCCCTTTATTTTAATTCTTATGGAATTTATGGTTCTTCCCATTGTTTCTTTAATCTCTCAATATCCAATTTCATTTATCAGCAGACCTATAGTTTACTTGTAAAGACAAATCTCTTTCTTTCCATTCGTCAATCAGTGGAATCCTTCCCGTTGTTTCTTTTATCTCTCAGTACTAGTTTTATCTTCCAGCAGGCCCACAGCTTGTTTGTACAGACAAGTCCCTCATTCCTTTCAAGAATATCCATAAAAAGTGTCATTTGGGATGAGGGCATAGCTTGTTTTAAGCCAGCTCAGCTTCTGCAACTGCAATGTAGATGCAATTTGAGTAATTAGAGCCGGTGCCTCCGTCTCCTGGCAGAGGGATGTTTATGTGGTGCACTGTTCCAGCCGTGGTATTTCAGCAGCTTCCTGGGCTTTAGAAGTGATGGGCCAAAATATTAATCAGGGTTTTATGTTAAAAATGAGGAATTGCTGGTCTGTGCGTGCTGGAGTTCCCACAGAGAAGCCGTGGATGAGGGATGATGGAGGGTACCCTGTCCTTAGCTGGGTGTCCCTATCCCAGCAGAACCAAAACACCCTCTTTATATTTAAGATGTCCTTACAGGATTTAGAAACAAAGGTGACTTGATTTATCAGCATCCCACTGGAGGCACAGCAAGTATTTCCTGGAATTTGATTGTGTGGGATGGTTTGGCTGGACTCAAAGGTTAGGCTGGATGATCTTGGGGACCTTCCCCAACCTAAACAATTCTGTGACTCTGCTGTGAAAGCTGATAATGGATGTGTAAGAAATGGGCAACGAGGATTAGGTGATGACCTGTTTTCAAATGGGAAAGAATCTGAATTCCCTGGATAATTTTCAGTTGGTTTGGGATGGTTTTGTTGCCTGGGGCGTGGGTTTTCCCAGCCATTGAGGTCAGGAGAAGATGAGTGTCAGTGTTCTTGTGAAATGCTGCTCTTCTCAGCCTCCCTGAGACCTAACAGCTCTTTTTGCTGAGGGCAGAGCAGCTTGTGAGGAGCGAGAAACACGAGAACCCAGAGGATGGCACTGCCACTGCTGCTGGAAAAGGAGAAGGCAGGTGAGAAAAGCCGGGATTTGGCGTCTCTTTGCCAATCGACTTTTCCCCAGCGGGGAGCGGAGGTTAATTGTTATTTGAGGCCATCCCAGCCCTGGCTCCATTAGCACCACGGAGCAGGTGGACACAAGATGGATGGGGCTGTGCTGCACCTTGGCCTCCTCGGCAGATGTACGGCTCCGAAGGCGTTTTTGCTGTGAGAGATGGGATTACACACAGGGAGTTTTGCTTTTCCCATCCTCCCAAGAAGCTCCAGAGCCCCCAGCTGTGTGGTGAAGCAGGGTAGAAAGGGAGATAAGATGGAAAGAGAGTGGTGTCCAGGAATGAGTTAGAGCTGTTAGAGCATTTCCTTGAGAGAGGCTGTTACTGAAAATTGTTGGCTGTTACAGGGCACGGAGAGGAGGAATGAGGCCGTGGGGATGGAAAAGGTTTGCATGGGGAAAACATCATGGAGCAAGGCTTTTAAAAGGGGCTTCTCACCATGGCTTTGTCTGGAAAGCAAGGAGCTGGGTTTTGCCTGATTTTCCATGTGTGCGTCAAGCCCTGGTGATGCCCTGGAGTGGAAGCCCTTGTGGCAGGGATGCACATACAAGGATTTACAACACACTAAATAAAAACAAAGCCAGCAAAGTCTTCCCACTGAGGCCAAACTGTTTTTCTGCCCAACCCGAATTCTGCCCAAGGCATGGCTAAGGTTAAATCTTTCCTTTTCATCCCTGTCTTCTGTGAAGACTGGACGACTTCGCTAAGTGTGATTGGAGCAGTTTGTTTTTAAGCTCCACATAAGCACTATGCTGGATTTATAGCGTTTTCATTCTTTTGGAATCGACCCACTGGGAGCCATTAAACTTTTATTGCTCTCTGCAGTTGCCTGGCCGGAGCGGGATAGAACAGCCCTGCTGCTGGAAACGCTCCGTCTTCAGCTGCCAGGGTTGTGTTGGAGAAGAGGGACAGCAGGGAGAGGCCACCCAGGGATTTGCTTATCAGCTGGAAGATGCTTTGGATGTGACGATGGTTTTCCCAATCCTCTGCAAGGCAGAGGAAGACCTACAAAAGCATCTTCCCCTGGGCCCTGCTGTTTCCCACCTCTCTTGACTGACAATATCCCTGCTCATCCTTAAAAGCTGGGAGTGCAGGAGGCTTAAGACTCTTATTTTTGTTGCATCCTGGGACTATCCATCTTATGAAATACCTGTTGTGCACCTTGGCTGTGCAGGTGAGGACCTGGCAGCGTGTCCTCCAAAGGATTTGTGGGGGGGTGTTGGATGGTGCTGTCTGTTTTCCCTGTTTCATCCTCAAGCCTTGTGACTAAACATTAACAAAAGGATCCTGCATTCTTAGGGAGGGGAAAAATTTATCACGTTTCATAGCGTGAGGGAGGCAGAACATGGATGTTGCAGCCTGAGCTGCCTGACTTGACACTCTCTTGGCACAGGAAGAGAGAAGAGCCGCCTGCTGAGGGCATTTTGCATGGAATAGAATTTCAGGACAGGTGAGCTGAGTGCCTTGTCCAGGTGCTGGTCCCTCTCCAGCTGTGCTGAAGCTAAAGCTGGGGGAGATGTCTCCTACCCAACAGAGAGGGACCAGGCTGGGAACAAATTTAGATCAAACCCAGAAGGTGTTCCCTGACCTGGGTGTCGTGCTGTGGCAGCTGAACCTCAAACGCAGCAGCTGAAAGAGTTTCTAGAAGGAATTTCTCTTGGAATTACAACCTGTGGCTCCTGTCCCACTCTTCCCAGACCTTCAACACTGTGGGCTTCCCCTTCTTCAAGACAAAACATCCTTTCTGAGTTTGTCTTTCTGGCTGAACCTCCTGCAGCCCTTTCTTTGCACTCCCATGGGATCCTTCCTTCAAAGTCAGAGCTCAGCCACCCCTAAGGCTCCAATATTCAACCCAAAACCTTGGGCAAGTGGAATTCTGCAAACAAAAACTGAACATCCCAGCATGGCCACTTTTCCCTCCTGAAGGGAGGTTTGCATTATCTCCTTCTAGCTCCAGAAGGCCAGGCTGGGCTACTTCTGTCGGCATGTTTTCTAATTTAATTACTTATCCTTGTCTCAAATTGTTTATGGTACACTAGGCTATTAAATGTGCCATAAGCAAATGGCTCTTGAAAGAGGAAGAGGATTTATTTGTTTTAGCAACCACTCCAACAAAAGTCTATTTCCTCAGCTAATTAAGATTCCATTCGCTAATTTAAATGTTATGCTAATTAAAGCATAATTCTGAAACTGTAAAAAGAAACTTAAAAAAAAGGTGGGGGGGGGGAGAAAAAAGAAGCAGCAAGTAAGAAAGAAAACTGGTTGGCCTTTAGAAATTACATTAAATTTATTGTGTTGTTGTAACAATGGTGAATGGAGTAATTATTTCATTTGCCTCTCATGTGCTATTCATGCTGTTGCTTTTATTCATTTTCCCCCCATTCTCACACTTCATCTCATTAACACCCCTTCTCTCCCCTCTAATGGGCATCATCTTGCGATGGTTTAAGATGAATTGTGAGCGTGATCCCTGTGCTTCCCAGAAAAGGGCTACACCGAGAGTATTTGAGCCTGTTTATCTTCCAGCCTGAGCTGAGACAACGCTCAGCAGCCAAACTCATGGAGTTACATTGTGCTCACTTTAATTAAAATATAAATAACCTACTTTTGGGGAGGGAAAAAAAGAAAGAGCAAAAGGAGCAAGGTCTGTTTTGGTTTGTGTTTTCTGTTTTAAATCTGGCTGTATGTGCAGGGGACTGGCTCCTTTTCTCAGTTCACCCATCGGATTCTGGCCCCACAACTTGGGAAATAGAATCACGGAGCACTTCAAAAGGAGATTAAATCACTGGAGACTTTACTGAGATAAAGTCTACTACTTTCAAGGACAGGTTGAATGGGGCTCTGGTTTTGTGGAAAGTGTCCCTGCCCATGGCAGGGGATGGAACTACATGGTCTTTAAGGTCACTTCCAACCCAAACCATTCTGGGATTCTATGATTGTTAAGCTGAAATAAATGTAGCAGGGAAAAAATTCATCAGAAGTAAGGAAACTGGACTTGCTGTTGTAGTTTTGGCTCTCAGCTGAATGCCAGGCCACGGAGGTCCACTGCCCACCTTCCATCTGGTTGATCCCACCAAGATTGGTCACCCACCAGAGCTGGTGTAGCCATGGGACAGCCTGGGAGGTGCTGAGCTGCTGGGCACCAGAACCCCAGCCTGAGCATCAGCTCCTTGCTTTGATGTTTGCTTTGCCTGGGTCAGGGAGAGACTTTGAGCTTTGCTGGAGCCTCTGGAGTCCGGGATGAAAGGGCAGAGCCATCCACAAGGTGGAGAGAAACAGAGTTCTTGAGAGCAAGTGCTTGTGCTGGAGAGGAGATAAAAGGAGAGGGGAGATGAAAGATGAGCATAGAGAGACCTGGCTGGCAGGAGCAGGACATGAACCCCAACAAAAAGGAGGTTGTAGCAGCCCCAATCTTATCTCCCAGGATGTCATCCCAGCAGTTGGGATCCTCTCCTTCCTCCAGGTCCCTCTTTGCCCCCCAGCTCCGGGGTGCCGGAGCCTTCCTGCACTCCTGGCTGCTCCACCTTGGGGGAGAGAATTTGCAGAAAGTTTCCTTGCAGTGTTGTCTTGCTGTGTTGGTATTATTAATAATAGAAACAGGCAGGAGTTTATTATATTGCTTTCCTTTATGCATTTGGAGTTTTTAAAGAGAAAACCAATTAAGATTCACTGATGAGCCCTCCAGCTCCCAGTGGCTTTGGGAAACACTGCCATGAACTGCGTTCAATCTGCTGCCAATGCCTTTGTGTGTGGTCCTGATAAACACTTTTGGGTGATGCGGGAAGAAGTGCAATATCTCCTCCTGCCTCCTCTCCTGCCTCCCCAGCCCTAATCCTGCTCACTGCCATCACTCTGCCTGGCAGGCTGAGTCCCTGCGTGGTAGAGGTTCAAAGTGGAGTTTGTGGAAAAGCCAGTGTGACATTCAAGGCGGGGCTGGCTGACTTTCTGCCCTGCTCACAGTGGGGATTGTGAGTTTTCAGCTGTTTCAGAGCTGGGGAATGTTGTCTGCATCGGCTCCTCTGGATGCTCCAGCTGAATGAAGGAATTTTGGGGTGTTGAGCCGTATCTGTGGAGGGATGGGCACTGAGGGATGTGTGTTCCTGGCTCAACCCCCTTCCCAAACCCCAGTCCCTCTATCCATTCCTAGTTTCTCCCTGCAGCTGTGCTCCAGCTGTGGATCATCCCCTCTCCATCCCAGCTCAGCCCCTCGCTCTGGACCCACAAGCAGCACCTGCTTTGCCCGTCCTGGTCCGCAGATATATTTAAACTTTGATCTTGATGGGAAGTGACTGATGCTACATTAAAGCCATATGTTTTAGAGGGAACGGCGAGGACGTGTAAGCTCAGTGATATTCACATCTAGAGAGAGCTGGGAACTTGTAGTGCCACCCACGCTTGGTATTTCTGCCGGCTCTGCGAGGCTTACACAGCTGGGGAAGGCAGAGTGGGAGCGAGATCTTCTGCTTAAGGGATTTTGTAGAGAGAGATGGATTAGATAGATTTGATGGAAACTGATAGTTTATGAAAATGAATTCACCTGCGTCTCAATTTGGTTCTTGATGCCAGGAGACAGAGGAGAAAAGGAATAAAAAAAGGCAAGAGGGGGAGAGGGAAAACAATCCCAAGTTAATTAAAGTGCAGTTTTGATGTGCTGTGCTGGGCTGTTTTCTTTTTAACTTTGGCAAGTGGGATGGATCCCTTCGTGTCAGCTTCCAGAGAGGAGTAAGCAAAGGGATGCGGCATCTTGGGATTTCTCTTCATCTCCTCTGACTGTCTGAACAGTGGCTTAGGGGATGAAGTGGGACTGTGTCAGAAGAACCATGTAGGCCATGGGTACTTGGCAGTGTGATAAAAACTGCTTACGATGGCTGCGTTTATCTCGGAATTTATCGGAAGTATCCTGGCAGGAGTGGAATTAGCACTGCTCATTCAGCACCCAGCTGGAGCAGGCTGCCATCCCCGCTGGCTGTCATGCCACTCCCTCATGTCTGGCCACTGGAAGCTTTGGGAGAAGCCAGATGTTGGGTGGGAACGAACAAAAAATAAAACTCCCTTTTTCAACTTGCCCATCACCAGGAAGGTGACAAACCAGAACATGGTGTTTCTGTTGGAGGCAGGGGAGTCCGGGAGGATTCTTTCCATCCCAAGACATGGAGTTATGAAAAGCTGGGGAGGAAGTAGGAAGTGTGAATTTTGAAGAGTGCAGGAAGAGTCACAAGCTGCTTTCCAAAGGCTTTGAGTATGCAAAGGTGCCCCTGCCTTCAGTCAGACAGGGCACAGGCAAGAATTTGCAGAGAACTCCTTTGGAGTGAAGGTTGAGCTGGACCTTGGACCTTGGTTTGAGTATTTCCAGCTGATGGAGCTGTTGGGATAACTGGCTCTGGGTCCTGTGGGAAAGCTGGCTTTTTCCTCGGTCTGGGTGCTCAAACAGGGCTTTTCCTTTCTTCCCTGTGATGGAAAGCCCTCTGAGCAGCCTCCCACCCCGAGGAGCTTGTGCTCCTCTGTGCTGAAATCCTGTTGCCAGGGCAGTGAAGGTCAGAGAGGTTCTTGGAGTATCATCAGAGCAGCAAGATCCAGGATCTGAGCTGTGTTCCTCTTGCTGTCCATTGATACTCTGATTGCTAAATAATTATTGGCATTGGTGAGCACAGGCAGCTCCTCAACTCCCTGTGGCCACAGGCAAATCTCTTCATCTCTGTGCTTTGATTCCTTCATTCAGACAACAGAAATAGTAATCCTTATTTTCTCTCTGTTTATGTCACTCTTTCAGTGTAAATATGAACTCCTTTGGGCAAGAATTGTCTTTGGGAACACATGAGGAATAATCGGTGTTTGGGAGTGGCATTACATGTACGAGCAGCACCTTTTTAACAGGGCTGTGTGCAGCTCCAGGGAGCATTTTTCAAAAGAAGACGGGAAAGAAGCCAGCACAGAAAGTTGAAAACAAAACGTGGGTAAATTAAGGCATGTAAGGCTCGCTTTGGAGTGTGAGGGAAGCATCTCTGCCTGGTTAGTTTATCAAAGGGAGGTTAAGAGGTGATTTCGTTGTGGTCTACATATTCCTCTGTGGGGGAGAAGCTGCTGAAAACGGACAGGTTTTTAATCTAGCAGCAAGGAGTGTGTCAGGATCCAGTGTTGGAAGGTGAAGCTGCACTCATTTACAATAGAAGCAGTGCCCAATTTTTGAAGGGAGGGTAATTAATCATTGCAACGACTCACTCTGAACCACAGCAGGGCTGCTGTACCCTGTGAGCTTTACACTTAAGGGAGACGTTTCTGAGGGGCTTTCAGGAGCCACGGGGAAAGCTGGCAGCTCGTGCAGCACCAGCTGGCAGCAGGACCCTGCCATCCCCAGGATGGGGACAGTCCCACGCTGGATGCTCACCTCCAGAAAGCTGGACAAGGACGTTTTTATCGCAGTTTGGATGTCTGCACAGTGCTGGGGTGTCCCCAGGTGCAGGGAGCAACCACGGATGCATTAAGCACTAATCACTGCCAGGCCTCCAGGGATCAGCAGAGTCGTTGTGCCCTTTTTTTTTTTCCTTTCAAAAGCATTTTTAAAAATCAATACAAATAAATAAAGAGGCCATAAATCTAGGAAGACACCCACAGCTCCCTCCGGAGCCCTCTGTTTTGTGGGGATGGGTTGAAGGGTGACAGAGCATTGACCTGCCTGAGACAGATGGGAGGATGCTGGAGCCAATGTACCCTCTAAAGATGTAGGAGAGGGCGCTCGAGGGGGGTTGCCGAGGTGAAGGGGTGCAGGATGTATATTTTATGGTACAGGCCATCCCCAGCTGGCCACTTACCAAGGGAAGAGCCTGGCTTTAGGAGCTTTTTGCTGACTTGGAGGCAGAGGCCAGGGATTGCTTGAAAAGCAAGACTGAGCTGAGGCAGACCCAAAAGCAGGCCCTTGTCTTGGCTCCCCTGACCTCATCTGGTCAGACTTGATTTTCCACGTGTTTCAGCTCTGGGGGCACAGGTCACTGGCAGCCTGAGCTATTTGAGCTGAGCAGCATCACCTGCCTCTGGCACACACAGGTGGAAGTGACGGTCTCATTTCTGCAGGGAAACCCATCAAGCTCCCTCTCTTTCCATCGCAGCAGGAGGGCTGTTTTCTTGGGAATGGTTTGGGAAACATCCTGCCTGTCCCTGGGAACTTGGGGTGGTGAACTAGTGATGCTCCTTGCCCTGCTGCTGAAAGCTGGCTAGAAAATCTCAGGTGGATTGTGCAACGGGTCGTTCCCAGTGCTCCTTCATCCACACTTGGGGGTACAGGCTGGTTAAAGCTCTCCCCAAGGGATGACATGTTCTTATAAAACACAAGATGTTCCATGTACCTCCTCCCATCCAGGCTGAACAAATTCTGTCTTGGACAAACAGAGCACAGAAAGGTGACACAGGCAGCACTGTCCTTTACCTAAACACTGTCATCATCCCTGTGGTGTGCAGCAGGGAAACAGCTCTGCCTTGGCAAGAATCCTGCTGAGGGGGAGAATTTGTGCATGGCACCTCCAAATGTGTGTTCATAGGTGCAAGGTGGGAGCAGCAGTGGCTGCTCGGGAGATCCTTGCTGGGCCCCTGGGAGGAGAATTCATCTCTCTGTGTGCCCGGAGTGATCTCAGCAGGTTCTGCGGCTCTCTTGTCCCCCTTCCCCCCATTCCCCCTCGAGGCGGGCTGGTTGTTTCTGGGGCACGGAGGGTCTTCCTCGGGCAGGTTGTGCAGGAATTGCTGTGCTCCTTGGTAATCATGGACTGTCAGCAGCCTAAGGAGGGGAGTTCAGCTCAACACCGGCACTGCAAGGAGAGATAATGGTAAATAACCAGCAGCTATTGGGGAAGGTTGAAGTAAAATAAATGGATCCAATTTTCAGTCTTTCTCCTGGGCTTTTCAAAATTTTTTTTTCTTTTTCTTGCTCTATCCTTTCTTCCTGTTTGACTCTAGAGCAGCTCGGGCTGGTGCAGCCCTGGCAGGGCTGGAGAGTCCTGCACCTAAAACTGAGGGGGCCCTGGTCTTTTGCTTGGATTTGCACCCAGGTCCCAAGTTTTGAGAGGGGAGGCAAAAAACCAATTCAACTTCTCGTCAAGGAATAAACTGGGAAGGAAAACGCCTGGTCTCTGCTAAGTGGATGGAGGATGAGAAAGGGGCTCAAAACCCCTCCTAACGCCTTAAATAAATCTTTTCCCTAGTCTAGCTGCCCACACATAAACAAAATGCATTTTCAACATGTTCTTCCTCTATCCTTGACAGCACAGTGGCAGTTTTTGCCAGAAGTCCTCGTGGGCTGCTGGTGGAAACGTGGTGGTGGGAAGCGAAGGGTCCCCGTGCCCCGCGGGGGCTGCGGGAATCGCTGCAATCGCTGCTCGCTGACCTCTGCTTGAGGCTTTGAAATCCGTGTGAGAAAACCGTAATAGCCTCCCACCTTGCACATCCTCCTTGTCAAAACAGAAACATTTCTTGCAGGACCTCATCCAGGACTTAAATACCTCCAGAAATTCCTCTGCAGCAACTCGCTTTTCTGTCTTGCATCCAGGAGCTCTGCTGTCAGGCTGCTTTTCTTCCTTCCCAGCATCTCTTTCTCAACGCTGCCTGCTGGCTTTGGGGACTGGGAGGATGCAATCCTAATTATCCTTGTGGTGTTTTCTGTCGATTCTTGGGATTGCATCTTCCTGTCAGGGAGGAGCAGGTGTGGTAACCGGCCCTGCTGTTGGCACAGAGCAGGGGAACACTGAACCCTCTTTGCAAAGTATTTTTGGGGCCACAGTGAGGGGCTGGAAATACTTTGGCTGCTTGAGCTGGGGGCACCTTCTGGAGCCCTGGGTGCCCACAGGTCATGCCGACCCCTTCCTGCTCCGCTGAGTTTCCCGGGACTCGGGAATGACAAACATGCAAAGCACGGGGGTAATTAAACACCCCGTGCTGGCTCATTGAGTGGTTGCTGGGAGCAAAGCGAAGGGCTCGCTGACAGCCCGGCCTGGCAGGGGCAGGGGCCGTGGAGATGACTCCTGGCCAAGCACAGCTCGATGGTGAGCGCGTTTCCGACCCGCTCCCGGCTCCTTCCCCGCCGCGAGGCACCGAGCAGGGATCCAGAGCATCCGCAGCCTCTCCCCCGCCACATCCCGCTCAGCTGTCCGGTGCTGCAGATGAGACACGAAATAAACAGCAATTTTCCAGTCGTGCAGGCTCTTTGAGCCCTGATTGCAAGCAGTGCGCTGTCTGCGTTTTCAAGTTCTCCTGCAAAAGCATGTCAGGTTTCCTTGGAAACTTCTGAAACTTCCTGTCCTTGGCGTGAATCCTCAGTGATGTTGAGGACATCGCGTGCTGCAGAGTGGGTTGAGCTGTCGAGCCGTGGTGTTGCCCTCCCTGCGCCTGAGTGTTGCTCAGGGGGAACTTTCAGGGCTTTTTGGGATGATGTGTGTGAGGTACTCCAGGGAGAGCTGCCTGTGGGGGCATCATTCCCATTGCAGGAGCTTTACCTGCCTTTACCTGCCAAGGCTGCTCTCTGCTTTTGAGCCCTCCAGAAAGACAAGGGGAATCAGTAAATCAAGTATCATCAGGGAATCTTCTCAAACAGCAAGGTCACCTCCAAAAACAGGGCAGATGGAGAGGCTCTTGGGCACCTTTTTACAGCTATATTGATCCTCAACCCAGAGCAGGCAGCCTTGCCGACCTTCCCATCCCGCATGCCGAGGGAAAGCCCAGGTGGCTCTCACGGCTGCGGTGAACGATGACCCAACCCTTTTCTTCTCCCCTTTTTGAAATCTGAATTTCCCATAAAGCTGAGCCCACACCTCCAGTGAAAGGTATCTTCTGCTGCACAGTTGTGGGGAGATGAGAAGAAAAAGGGTCTTCTCTCTCTTCTTTAAGGCTCTTCTCTCGCCTTTTCATTTTCCTCATGCCTTGGAGTGAAATTCCGTAAGGGCTCTGTGAAAGAGCGCTGACACAAGACTCTAATTTCAGGTGTGAATATGGAGACGTTTTTCATTAGGAGGCATATGGTGTTAAGGTTAAAAAAAAAAAAAAAAAGAGTTGAAGTTTGACAGCCAGGAATGAAACAATGAAATAATAACTACAGGTGGGCAAAGCCTCCAGCAGCGTTTGTAAACAACAAAACCAAGCCACGGGCGGTTCGGATTCAAGTGTTAATGGTACTTATCAGAGTTGGTGGAAGATTTTTCAGGGGAATCAGGGTTGTTTTTTGACAGAAACTTGGGTTTTCATCAAAGGTGAAATTCCCATGGGAGGTGTTCACCTTCTGCAGGAAATTTGGGTGTGTGGTAGGAGACAAAGAAAGAAAGAAAAAAGCGAAGGAAGATGTCAGAAAGCAGCTGAGGAGTTTTTATGCTGAGTGGTGGATGAAGTGGATGAGGTGTCTCCTCTCCCCAGTGCCAGGCAAGTACAGACTGGGAAGGTGCCTGCTGGGTGACTGGGTGTTGGTCACCTTCAGCTCAGGGGGTGCAGGCACCTGGCTCCATCCCTGTAACCTCATAAATACACAGCAGCTTCCCCACCCCTAAGAAAATGTTTCCTCCTTCTTTCCTTTGGGACTTTGTGGAAGTTTTCTGCCTCCTCATCTCCTGATTGATCCTTCTCTCTTGGAAGTGTTTCCTAATGGCAGGAGATCCAGACTGGGATGTCTGAGAGGCAGCTGTTTTCTAGAACATCTTTTATTTCTCTTTCTGCCTAGTAAAATGGGGTTAAAGGTATTAATATTCCTGGTGAAATACTGGGGGAGATGCTGATTAAAAGCCTGGGATGGGAGGTGGATCTTTGCTGCCGGAGCGTCGTGTCCAGTCTCTCATCTCTCCTCAGGGTTTTGGGAGAAAGTTGAGCTCAGGAGCCAAATGTCATTGCTGAGGCTCTGCTTTCTTCTCCACTCTTTGAATGCTGGATCCTGAGCAGCCTCACAATTTATGGTGAATATTTTATACCTCTAAATGATGTTTTGTGGGATTCCACTCGTCTCGCCTGCTGTGCCTCCGCCAGTCGTGGAGGATGGAGCCTTTGTTGTATGTGTCAGGCTTGAGGAGGCGCCGTTTTTCCAAATGGATAATTCTGTTCCTCTGCCGTCGAGGAAATTTTTTCCTTCCTGGAAAGGCTGATCTGTGGCTTAAACGAGGCTTTGGCTGCCAGGGAGTCTCCTGGCTAAAAGACGTAACGTGGCTGCAGGTGACCTTGAGATAAAGCATGGAGGGAGCGTTGAGGGCACAGCTTCCTTCTGTTTTTTCCTGGATCCATTTTGGAGCTTTTTTATACTGGGAAAAGCTTCAATGCAGGGGAAAGTGGGGGTTACTGAACCCCCTTCTCACAGATCACTTCCTGTTAGCTGGCAGGGCAGTGCAGGCAACGAGCAGGCTGAGGGGGGAGCAGGTTTCTCTACACAAGAGAAAAAGGGCACTTAAAAAAGCAAAACTGGAAAGTGGGAAGATAAATGGCATGAGGAACAAGCCACCAAAGCACCCAAGTCAGGAGCTCAGATTGGGAATATGCTGCTCCTTTTCCAGTTCCAGCCATTGCCTTCTGCTTTGGGCCGGCTCAGACAGGCTTGGTGCTCCGTGTCAGCACAGGGATAACCCACTGGTCCCACTGGTGTATCCCTGCAAAGAAGGAGCAGGATGGAGCCTGACCAGCCTTGCTGGCTGCCTTGGAAGCTGGAGCATCACGCTCCAGAGGTGGCTGCATCCCAATACCCTCGGCAGACACGCTCCCGCCACGTCTGCACAGGGCTGTGACTTCAGGGACCTGCGGGAGGAAAGGTGCCGCAGATCCACCGGTTTTATTAACACCGTGGAAGGCTGCCAGCCATAATTAAAGCCGTGAGAAGCTTGGCGGTCTCACTTCACAGAGCCTGGTACAAATATTTCTGTTGGGTTTGATCCATGCTGCTTCGGAGCCTCTTGGTTTCACCTCGCGCCGCCGAGCTGCGTGAGGTCTCCGCGATGAATGTGGTGAGCCCTTGCCGAGGTGAAGCAAGGCGAGGCTGACGTGATGTGAACGCTGATGAGGCGACCAAGTTTCCTCTCAGCGGGCCACAGTTTGCCTGCAAAGTTTGGATAAATTGGATGGGAGTGAAGTAACTTGGAGAAGTCAGTTAAGTAGCGCCTTGTGTGGGATTCACCGGCATATTTCCCGCATCTTCTCTGTCTCGGGGAGGAGGAGTGTGGGGAAGGAGGTGGGGAAGAGCAGACTAAGAAGAGGAGGCAACCTTTCGTAAGTGCGTAGAGATGTCTCTCCTCCTTCCCCACTCTTGCAGGAACCATCTGCTGCAGCTCAGCAGGCTTGAGCCCAGTCAAACTGTTTTCCCCCCTGCCTCATAAATTGCTTCTTGCAACTCAGGCAGGTGTCAAAGTCTCGGTTATAGATGCACCCTTTGGAGAACCTCTTTACAAACATGGTTTCTCTGGGGACTGGGAGTTACTTCACAGCACCTGATTTTAGCTCCATGAAAATCCAGCTGTGCTAGGTGCCCAAGTTTCTCCACAGTCACTAAGGAGATATGGGGGACCTAAGAGTTACTGCTCACTCTTTGCACCTCTCTGGTGCTGGTGGAGGAAACCTGGAGGATTTGCTTGGCTGGGCACCTTTTAGAAGCAAGAGCTGCCTGAGGTGATGCTTGGTGGGATTTTAGGAGAAGATCTTCTTCCTGTTTGAGAAAAATCTGAACAGAGGGACCAATTTAGAGCTCTCTTCAGGCTCTTACCCTTAAACTTTGAAGGTGACTTTAATCAGCTCCTGAAGGAATTGTCCCATCCTTGGCAAACTCCAGGGAATTGAGATGATGATTTAACCACCGCACAACAGAAACATTTGGTACAGGACGTAGTAACTATGATATCATCCTTGTGACAACAGATGACTCATCCTCAAGATGAAGAGAACCTCCCCAGAATTCTTAAAAGTCCTCTCTCATGCACACTGTCGAGCCCAGGCTGTTGGATCCAGCCTACAGACACAGTCCTGCTCTCCTGTTCTGCGAATTAAACACACCCCGGAGCGCCACAAGTGCAGTTTGAGGGTGGCTTTCCTGAAAGCGCCACCTTTTTCCTCAACAGCACCTCCCCAGCTGTGTGCAGCGGGGTTAAAAAGGGAGAAAGGGATGAAGAGCTCCTTCCATCTGTTGCCCACCTCTCCTTGCAAACCCGACGGGGAGGGCGGCAGCGACCGCTTGCGTTGCGGCACCTCCCTGAGCCAAGGGGGCACAGCGGAGTGCGCCCGTGGGAGGTGGCACGGGGAGGGTGCGGGCACGCAGGATATTTTTAACACCGCTCTCCGAACGTGCAGTCGGCACCGGCAGAAAGTGCCAGATTGCCAGCCCAGCCAAGAATTCCGGGCTTGCGAGTTGCCGGGGAGGGAGCCGAGGCGTGAATTCAGCGTGCCGCGCTTCTTTCCGGAGGGTGCGCGGAGACGGCTGGAGCGGCCCTCGAGAGATGAGAGCTCCTGCACCATGCAGGAACATCCCTGTTCGCCCCAGGTGTGGGCTTCGAGTCATCCCCTCCAAAATATCACCTGTTCACCAGTTCCCTCCTTATGAGGGAGGCCTCAGCCCATCTCAGGTCCCTGAGGGTGTTTATGGGCTGAAGTGGTGCCAGCCCAGCTCCTGCTTGTACCCCAGAAGGGGACAGCTGACAGCCGGCAGCTGAAGCCAAGCCGGCTGCTTCCTCTGCTGCAGCAGAAGCAGGTTTTTGCTTGTTCCTGACCTAGAAACAGGGCCAGCCACCTCGAGGTGAAGAGCTCTGCATCCTCTTACCCATCCCCGGAGCCTTTTAATCTTCTGAGCTGAAGATCTTTTGATGTGATCAGCTCTGTAGTGCAGGCCAGGCTGGCCAGGAGGTGTTGAATGTTTAAAAACCCTGGGCTGCTCTCACTACAGGGGAGTGATGCAGGCTTAAAAACAGATCTCTGGTTCCTCCTGTGGCTGGCCAGGGGAGAGGGGGAGGACAAGGACACCTGGCAAACCCTTGGGTGCCAGGCAGCAGTGTAATATCCAAAGGATGTTCCTGTGGTGTCACTTGGAGCAGTGCCTCAGGCTGGAGCAGCATTCCTGGAGCTTGGGACTGCTCTGCAGCAACAGGGCAGGAGTCAGGACTGAATTCATCCCTGCTAATGCTTTGATTTCCTTAGGAAACCCCTGCCTGGTCTCAAACTGGCCAGAAGTGCCTGAGTATCCCCAGGGGTGGGGATACAATCTTGGAATGACCACCAGAGATCAGGAGCTGCTGTCCTCGAGGTGCTGGCAATGCACCCCCCCAAATGGTGCTGCTTGGGGGAGAGTCTGGCAGTTGATGCCACGACCTTACAGCCCCCACAGAATGCTTCATTTCCAGCCTCCCAAGCTGCACACTGTGCACACTCCTCAGCAGCCAGGAGTACTTTTTGGAGAGCTGTTATCCTGCTGCTCCTGTGTGCACTGGATTTGAGCAGCCGAGAGTTTTGTGTAATGCTTCTCCTTCTGCTGCAAATAGGCCTCATGCCCTGGCAATTCCGTGGTTTTAGGGGATGCTGCTGTGGCTTGAGGAGGGAGCCGTGGTCTGGCAGGGCACAACCTTGGACTCTGACCTGCCAGAGCCTTTGCACAGCATTTGCTGCCTAATGAGGCTTAGGCAGCAGCTTGAGGGCGGCGTGGCAGATCATTGCAGGCAGATCAGCTATTACCGGAGTTGGTGCAGATGAGCTGAGCGATGATTTGCTTCTCTCTCAAAATACAATTAGTCACTTCCACCAGCTCAAAGGAGAGCAAGGGCCCAAACTATTTGTGGCTTTGTGCTGAGGGAGCAGAAGAGCGAGTCCTGGTCTGGACAGCTCCAGATGAGCTTTGCCTCGTGGTGGCTTTTGTTAGTGATGCTCAAATCGAGCTGTGTGTTCTGTGTCTGCATTTTTAGCACCCTTAGATTTGCAGCTGTGCCCTGGCTGTGGGGTGAGGTGCTGGAGGCAGAGGACGAGCATTGATGGAGCCAACTGGGTCCATCCACAACACGGCAGCAGTGGGGAAGGGGGAGAAAAACTGACTTGCCAGAATCCAGCATGGAGACGCTGTTATTTTGCTCACTAGAGTGGGAGAAAGGCTGTGCACAGCTGTATTTCTTCCCTTCTCTCTGGTTGATGGGGATGTGACGGTTTGGGCTCTGCCCCCAGGACAGTTTCTCTCCTCAGCAGGAGCTAAGGAGCAGGTTTGTCAGCTGGCAGGCTGCCTCCTCGCCTCGCAGAGCCTTGCTCCTTTGTAGGTGAGCTCTGCCTCGCTGGGAGCCAGCACCATGCCAAGAAGATGCTCGTGTGAGATTATTCCCAGTTTGGTACCCAGCCCCGGGTGCCTTGAAGGAGATTTCCTCTCTCTGCACTGCACTTTGCCTTTATACACTGCTGGTTGGTGGTTGCTGGGAGTGTGAAAGCACCTCAGGTCAATTGGTGTTTCTGAACACCTTAATTAAGTGCTTTTTCTTCTATTGAGCCCCTGCCCTTAAAAAACAGCCTTGAAATTGCAACATATAACCAACACCTTAAGGTTTCTTTATCGTCTTAACTTTCTGCTTACAGATTCTCTCTTCCTGGAGCAATCACTTCTCCCTGTTCTTCCCTGCCTGCCAACCACTGCTCCTACTGGGATCTCCCTGGAAGGGCTGCCCCGCATCCCATCCCGGCTGAAACCTTTCTGCCCTTCCATCCTGCCAGGCTGTCTGTAAAAACAGGATCAGGGGAGTGTTTTGAGACTCATGGGGTCTGCTGAGGTCTGTGGGCTCCCGGGGCTTTGGTGTGGGCATCTTTGGGCTGTGTTTGGCATCGTGATGAGATCTGGAAGCAGGGAAGATTTGTGGGGTTCCTATGTTTCCCTGCTGTGGGCACAGACCCCGTGCCAGTGCCATGATGCACAATGCTGTCCCCAGCTCTCCTGCTGCCTTTCCTCTCCTGATCAGAGCAGCCGCTGCGTTTTAGGCTGTAACCACTGTGCACTGTGAATTTCCATCAAGGATGTGTTGTGGAAGGGAATTGTATTGTATCTCCCGGCTGCGTGCTTCCTTTTAAACCATAGCCCGTCACCAGGCAGCTTTCTACAGGTTGGTTGCAGAGTGAACAGCTGAGAACCTGTGGGAAGACCCAAATGGCACTTAAATTATATTTGCTCTTTGATTTTGAAGGCATTTAGTACCATTTAATAGAATCAGAATGCAATTTAACTCTGCCAAGTGGGGGAGGCCGCCTCGGGAGAAGTGACACTGCCATAGCTGGGGAAACAAAAAAATTTAAGTGAGCAGAACAGCAGGGTCGCATTTACTATCCGGGTAATTATTATTAAATAAAGAGAAGAGTGGGACTGTGTCTGTCAGCTTCCCCGAGCACTCCAAGTGGCATTAACCACTTCAGGGCCGTGGGATGCTCCGGGTTAGGAGCACTCTGGGGGACACCAGAGGCGTGGCAGCTGAAGAGGCTGTTGATCGCCAGCCGGAATTAACCCGGGAGCGTTTAAGCGGAGGCTGATTTTAGTGCTAATGGTCCCGTTAGCCCGGCTGGGCTCCCTCCCCCGAGCCTGCAGCAGCACTTCAGCGCCAATATTGTTTTCTCCGCCAGGAGCCGGTTATTAAAAAAAATAACGCAGGGAAAGGGTCAGGAGCTGTGCTGCGCTGAGCCCATCTTGGAGACAGCTCCACGGGGAGGTCTGGCTTTCCTGCCTCCCTGTCTGGCTAAAAGGATGATGAAGACTTCTTGTTTGACTTTAAGCATTCTTTTTTATTCCCCCCCTTATTTATTTTTCTCCACCGTTTTCTGGTTTTGTTTGTTTATTTGGTTGGTTGTTTTCTTTCCCGCTGTTGTGAGGGTTTTGCTTGTGTTTTTGATTTTATTTTTAGCCTTAAACTGTCCATTTCAGCCACCAGGATGCCTTAGGTTTGGCAGCACTAAGTTCTCTGCAGTGAGGAGCAGTTAAGCCCGGCCTGGCTGCCTGGCAGTGCCCCGCTTAATTTAAGGTTTTTTGGGCAGGTCTCCAATGCAGCTAAACAACGACGTGGGCGGACGATTCCCAGCCGTTGTTCCCTGCCTGTTTAAAGGAGATAATAGCACTTCCCAGCCTCACCGGGGGTTTGCAGAGGACGAGTCTATTAAAGATTGCGAGGTGCTAAAGATGCTTTGCTGATTGGGGCCATCCAAGTAGCTGAGGGATCTGGTTTAGGGAAGCTTTGCAGTAGCGAAATCAGAAGATTGTCTTTTTTATTGCCTGGCACCTGGAAATCAGATTGAGTTGTTAGAATTTTATTTTTGCCTGAAAAAAAATTACGGTAAACTGGGAGATAACTTATGTGTGGTGATGATACATCACATTCCTCAAGTGTGCTTTGGCTGAAGCTTCTTACACAGCAAGGAAACAATCCCAAACTGCAGAATGGGAAACTGAGGCACTTGAGATAGAGGTGATGGGGATCACCTTCCCCAAAAGGACATGGGAGGGGTCTTGCCCTCATCATCCTGCCAAGGGGAGCGGCTGGGGACCAGCAGGTCGGCAGATCCCAGGATGTGCTGGATGGGTGGGAGCTGCGGGGAGGAAAGATCCCCCCTAGAATGGTCAGCACTCATTTCTGCTTCGTCCAAACCATCCAAAATCCCTGCTCACGGCAGCTCTGGGTGTCAGTAGGGATGTGCAGGCAGAGGCTGCTGCTCCAAGATGAGTTTCCCCTGGAAAACCTGGAGCCCTTGTAGAGCAAGAGCACCATGACAGATGCAGGTCCCCATCCCTCCACTAGTATTAGGTGTGAATTTATGTCTGCATCTCTCAAACGGCTTGATATGTCCAATCCTCCTGGATAAAGGCAAAGGATTGAATTATTTCCAAAGGACAATATTTCATTTCCTATAAGTGCCTTAATCTCGTGAGTAAATATTACAGCTTTGTGCTATAATCCCTAAGCTGGTATATCTCTTCCCTTCCCAGTTACCTTTTGTGTTGATTTACATTTAATATGTTGCCATTAAATCTCTTTCTCTCCCTGAGGCCTATTATAAGTGCAGTATTTATTCTGTTGAGCCTTTTTTAGTCACATTTCTATTGTATTCTAATGTGCTCACACAAAAGACTGCTGGGCACATTCCTGGGATATTTGCATCTTTTTCTTCCCTGTTTTTGTCTGGGCTCCTGCAAACACACACTGGTTTGGTCCTGCACCCAAGGATTCCTCACACTGATGAGATTCCTGCAGGAAAGCTTCTCTGCTAACTCCTGGGCTTTCCTGGTCTGCCAGTCCTGCTCCCAGGAGGAGCATCCCGCCTGGCAGAACTGAGCACCCTGATCCGTGGAAAAAATCCCTGAATCAGCCAGGGAGATCTCCATCTCATCTCATTTCATCCTTGGGCTCAGGCTTTGCATGAAGCCAGCTCATTCATTAGGCTGCTCCAGGAGGGGTTTTCTGGAATTTGCAGGCAGGAGGGGATGGTTTGAGAGCTGGCTGGGGGTGTTTAAGGGCAGGACAGAGCAGAGGGAGCAAAGACTGCAGTAAAACTTTGGGAGAGAATGGGGGGTTTTGGCTCCTTGATGCCATGGTGGGTCTTCTAAACCTCTCCTGGGGTATCTGAGGGTCTCTTCAGCCAAGTGGCAAACAAAGGTTTTGCTGAGCTGGGGAACCTCCCTCAGATGGTGTTTTTGGGGTGGGTGAGGGATGATGTGGGAGGTTGGGCTCAGGGAGGATCAGAGGCTGTGGGAGGTGGTGGAGAGGGACTACTCCACGTTCTTCTGGGGTGGGGGCACTGGATGAGGCCACCCCCCCTTTCTCATGGGAAAGGGAGAGTTCATCACCCCCGAGAGCGCCATTCTCAGGGGCACAGAGGAAAGCAGGGATCATTCCAGCTGCTTGGGGAAACCTCTTCCCTATCCCTGCTCTCAGCACCCACCCTCAGTGGGCACTGCTGACCTGCTCGTTCCTTCAGCCTGCCAGAATTTTGGGGGTGTGCCTCTGTTTCCCAGGCTTTGGAGGAAGGTGTGGGAGACTGGGGGTCTGTGCTGCCTGGGTTGCTGATTTCCGTGCTCAAGTCCTGATATTTTCCCGTGTCCCTGTTCTTTTCTCTGCTGTCCCCTCAATATAATAGCTTTGCTCCTCTCTAAAGTGCCTGGATCTCTACAGATTAAGGGTGCTCAGCAGAAGCTATTATTATTGTGATGCTTTTATTGCATAGAGAGACTGAGATATTAAAGGACTCCTTCAGCTGAGGGTTTTAGAGGTAGGGGAGATTGGTCAGAGCAGATTTGGGTGCAAACATCCACCCCAAGAGACAACCTGAAGCAGCAATGAGCTGAGCTCATCTGCCTGAGTTGGAGGAGAGGCTCATGCTCAGACTGCAGATTTCCACCATCAGCCTGAATGTCAGCTCTCCTCTGGAGCATTCTTGCCCGTGGGAAGCAGGGATAAGCTTCCTTCACTCCCTGCCTCTGCAGAGGGTGGCGTTGAAAAGCAGGAGGTCCCACAGACTCTGTTCACAGGGTGGGGGCTGTGGGCAAAGCCTGTCCCACTTGGCTGGGAAAAAAAATCATGCAATTATTGACTAATGGTCCTTATCAGGTTAAAAGTGTGCTCAAACCTGGGTGTCTCCTGCCACATCACCACCACCACCACCACCTCTGCTAGGGACAGGTCTTGTGGCAGAGCCGCTGCCAGGTCCTTTCTGGGACCATCAGCATGGATTAAGCATCCCAGACTAGCCAGCCTTTCCCTACGAGACTCGGGTCTGGGATTAAGGTTCCGCAAGATGCAAAAGCAAATGAGCATGTACAGCTATCCAGGGGTAGTGACAAAATGGCTGCGTTTGAGCTGTGCCAATGAGGCGAACAGCAAAGGAAGGAAAACCAAATGTTTGCTGTTGGGGGACACGGGGAAACTACGCTTTTATCTCCTTTAAAATCACTCTGCTCTGTTTGGTTTTTAAATCTTCCTTCCACACTGGAGTCATTCTGCTACTACGTGCAAAGCTACCAGGGGAGCTGGGGGAAGAGGGAAAAAATTAATTGAATCCTTATGTTTGAGTGATGGCTACTCCGAGAGCTTGTCAACCTGATGGTAAATCTTGGGGGTGTTAATTGCTTTGAAATCCCTTTCCTCTCGTCAGCAGTTCCCCACCTTCCCTGCAGTCCCATCTCACTTGTTTGCAGCCCATGGTGAGCTGCCCGTGCACAGCTCTGAGCATCCAGGGGAGGCTCAGGGTGAGAGGGAGGGATGCCTTCTCCTTATTCCCTTTCCAATGGCTCCTGTTTGCTGATAAGGTTAATTGATTTCTTTTGCTTTAATTAACGAAATTCAATTTCCGCTTAATGAGAAAGATTTTGGTGTGACACGTGTAAATGGTGAAGTGAGGAGTGCCAGGCGAGAGGGGAGGGAGGGAGCAGCCTGTGTGCGGGCAGGCAGCCTGGGGAGGTGGGCTCCCTCACCCTGGGCATCCTCCTTGTGTCCCCAGAGCGAGGTGCCGCCCATTGCTGCATCCTCTGCGGTACCCAGGAGCATCACCAAATGTCCTCTGCACTCGGGTGCAGCTTTGACCTGTTTGGAGAGACCTGAGCCTGGGGTAGAATCCCAGAGTGGTTTGGGTTGGAAGGGACTTTAAAGCTCATCCAGTCCCACCCCCTGCCATGTCCCAGGTTGCTCCAAGCCCCGTCCAACCTGGCCTTGGACACTTCCAGGGATCCAGGGGCAGCCACAGCTGCTCTGGGCACCCTGTGCCAGGGCCTCCCCACTGTCTCAGGGAAGAATTTCTCACAGACATCTGACCCAGCCAGCAGCGCATGGGCTCCTTTTCAGGCCCTTGGCTTCCTTGTTTGTGCTGAAACTGGGATCAACAGGAGAGGAGGGTGGGGGGAAGGAGGATGGCAGAAAGAGAGAGAGTCACTTCTCATCAAGTTGATCAATCTTTCTGCTGTTGAAGCCTCTCAATGAGTTGAATGTGATTTTCTCTGCCTTACGCGCAAGGTGGAAGTCGATCGCTTTCAATTTTCAGCATGCAGAACTGGCACTCTGTCAAGTTCCTGCCTTGCATAACCATGATTGCTGCTGGCGAGGGCTTCCAGCACACCCAGAGCCGTGCTGGGAGTGGGGCTGGGTGTGGGCAGCACCCTCTGCCTCAGCAGTGGGAGCTCCAGCCAGGGTGATCCCTCTGGTGACTGTGTGGGACGGGCTGCTGGGAAGAGGAGGGTGAACCTCTGCATGGGGCTGAAAAAACGCTGTGTTGGGCTGTGAGGGGATGGTTGTGACAGCACAATGTCCTGGGGTCAGCTTGACCACTCCAGGATTCCAAACCCAGAGCCCTGAGACCGTTAAGCTCATTGCACATCAATCAAGGGCTCTGCAGCTCTGTGGTCAGGGAATGGGATAGTGCTGAGTGGCATTAACCTGTCTGGGAATGTGGAGAAGCTCTCGCTGCCCTACAAATTCCCATTTCCCACGAATGAATCCAAAGGGAGGATGCAACAGGTGCTGGCAGAGTGTTTGGGACATTGTGTGGGGGCTGTTGTCAGCAGCCCCGGGTGTGAACATGGCCCCAGAGCCTCCTGCCTGCCACAGGGGCAAGAGGCTGCAGATAACAGAAAGTGATTTCTGGTTTTAATTAACTGAGCTTTCATTTCAGGATAAACAAAGGCCGTGTTTGTGTGCTGACAGCTGGCTGTCCTTCTGGGTCAGATAAGAAGGCAACTTATTGCCTCCAAGCTCTGGGAGGGACCAGGAGAGAGTCCAAGGAGTGCGAAACGTGAACAAATGCTGGGTGAACCTACATGGGCAGCCGAGCTGGGCTATTGTGTGTGTTAAATAGGGATTCTTGTGCCTATTCATCCTCCTGCCCCTGGGTAGGAGCTGCTATCCTGCTGTTGTCCCAGCAAATCCCTAAACCAGTGGCGAGCGCATTGTGGCGGGCATCCAAGGTTTCCTCTGCAAAGGTGGAGTGTTCCCGGGGGCTTTGCTGGCTTTGGGAAGGGTGGTTGCCCGTCCCTGCATGAACTCCGTGATTTCTGAGTCTTCTGGTATCCCTGAGGATGCATATGTCCCTGGGATGGGATCCAGGGAGAGGAGGGAATTGCCCCAAGACCAGGCACTGGTTTGCTTTGGCAACCCCTGGGCTTGGCTGGAGCAGAGGCTCCTGTGGGAGGATCAGGCAGTGCCAGGGTAAATGCCAGGCTCCCCAGTTCAGTATCCCCTCTGAGGGGATTAAAGAGTTCAAAGACCTGAGAAATGCCAGCATTTGGAGCTTCGTGCCCTAAACAAGACATTCCACAGGGAAATGGGCGCTCCCAGGCACCTGCTGCTGCAGGGAGGGAGGAGCAGTTACAGCCATGGAGGGGTGGAAACATCTCTCCACGGCCCATGATTCAGAAATTCAGGCAGCCCCTGTGGCACCTCTCCCCTGGCTGGTAAGGAGAGGGTGTTCCCAGTGTGTGCTGCTGTTCTCTGCTGTGTTCTGGCTGAGCAGAGGCTGGGGAGAGATGGATTTTGGTGAGGATGGGCACAGGGCTCTGCTCCCTATATGTGCCATACCCACGTGTAGGTGTCAGTGTGCACTTCTGGTGGATCCAAGCACCAGGACAGCGCGTCCAGGTCTCTGCAGCTCTGCACAGGAGAAAGCAAACAGCTGGTTCAGCAGGGTCAGCAGATGTGCTGCACATCTGGGTGGGGGACAGGGAGCTAAGAGCCTCCTGCACTGCCTGAGAGCTCTGCAGGTGAGTTCAGCTCTTGTCTGAGATGTGGAAAGGAAGATGGTGCTGGATGTTTTCTCATCTAGAACATTTGCAGGAGGTCTTTTGGTAGGTCAAAGCTTTCCATTACCTTTGTGAAAAATCCCAAAGCAAAACCTGAGGTTTTCAGGCTGTGGCTGTCGCACATCATCTGTTCGAGCCTGAAGGTAGGAGTATGTTCATTTCTTAGCTAATTTTTTACTCAGCTCTTTCCTTGTTCTTATTCACTGGAGAGACAAAAGTGAAAAAACTTAAATGACTCTGTGGGATGTGGAGGGAAAAAGTTTGGTTTTCCTTTAATCTTCAGCCATACAAGTTGGCAGTTTCAGTCCAGTTCCAGTCTTGGCACATTTTCTCCTTGTGCCTAATTTGAGGTGACCGCTGTAAGATCTGCTCTGGTTTCACATTCCTCAGCCTTGTGTTTTTGCACTTCCAAGACTGTGTGATGGATCTTAAGGAGTCTGCATTATACAGCCCTGTATCCATCTGTTGTCCTTACAAGTTAAACAGCCTGAAAAAAGAATGGATTAGAGCCTCAGCTCCTATAATGAAGCAGCAATTTGTCTCCAGATCCTGATCCAGGTGTAGCAGAGCTAACGAGCCGGCTGGCCTTGAGCATCAGAGAATGTTAAATACATTTTTTTGGTGGAGAAAAAGGTGCAGTGAGGAGGACAAAGCAGCATTGGGAGGAGGGAGGGAGAGCAAAGGTGGGAGAAATTGGCAAGTGGGATAGGGTTATCCCTGCTGACCACTGGTCATGGAGCCAAGGCGGTCTCTGGTCAGGGTGGATGTGCAGATTGTGCCTGGTGTCATCTCCAAAGTGTCTTCGAAGCAGTCTCTGACCATCCAGTGGTGCCACAGGTTGCTGGAAACCTGGAGGGGAGGGGAAAGTCCTGCTAAAGCCATCTGGCTGCTTTTCCTCTGAGAGGATGCCAAGGCTTGCATGGGCTGAGCCGCTCAGCGTCTCTTGCAGGGTGTGGATTAATGGAAGGGTCCCCCAGTCCCTTCCTGCTGCCTTCCAGGAGAGCAGCAGGATTATTAAGGCAGGTAAAAAACGTGGTGAGAAAATGAGAAGGTCTCATTCCATTATGTGGGAGAAAATACTTCCCAATTAAAGAGAATGAGCTGAAAGTGGGATGTGTGGGGGGAGAGGGAGGGGGGGAGTTGTGCAGCTCCTGGCAGAAACAGTCGCCTTCAGTGGGGCTGATTTCCTGCAGCAGCAAGAGGAGAGGATGAGGAGGATGGATGGATGGTTGGGTAATTTTTTTTCTTATGGTGAGGAAGGTTTGGTTCTGAAAGCGAGAGGAGAAGGAGGGGAGGCCAGGTTGATGGAGATCACATTTCATTCAATTTGGAGGAAAAGAGAGGGAGAAAAGAAGATGAGCCTGAAATGAGGCTTAATTTTAATGAAGAAAAATTCTCTGCTAAGTAAGGAGAGTTGAAAGGGAGGGGAGAGGAGGGTTTGAAAATGATAGGAGCCTGACACGCTATTGTGGTGGAGAGATTTCCTTTTCTTCTTTTCCCTTTGGTTGGAAAAGAAAAAAGATAATAAAGACAGTGAAAGGTGAAGGAGAAAAGAGAGGAGAGATCTAATAAATGAGTTGCAACACCTGAGAAGAGGTGGCCTCGCTGCTGGGGAGGTGGCTCAGGGGTCCTGCTCAGCACTCCACAGATGCAGATGGCTTTTCTCCCTGTTTTTCCCCTCACGGTGTGCCAGGCCTGCAGGGCCAGGGCAGGGCTCAGTCCAAGCCTTTTAATTGATTTTTAACTCAGAACTGACTCCTTTAATGGGTACCAGAGGGGCTTGAAGCACCCCAGGGGCCACCTGATGGATGGGGCCACAAAGAATGATGAGCATGAGCCTTTTGCTGCTGCTTGGGATGTTCTCTCCTGCTGGGGGAGGATCTGGGGACTCGCTGCCAGCACCATGGTAGGAAGGAGGGATCCAACCCTGGGCAGCTGTGTGTTGTAGCTGGCACATTAAATAAAATCCCTTCCTGGCTCCCGGGATGGATTTCTGGGCCCTTGGGACGTCGCTGCACTTAGGATGAGCATTCCTGCTCATTCCCAGCTACTGATTTCCATTAGAAGAGGTTAAAAACACATGAATGGTGTCCTTTGCACTATTTTCTTTGTCTCCTGATTGCAGCACCTTGCACACAACTGAGGCCCAGTCACTGTTGAGGGGAGGCTCAAAAGGGGTCTGGTGCCAGCTGCTTCCTCAGCGGGGTGGTTGGCAGTGCTGACCCAGTGGAACCCTTTTTGCAGAGGAGTTTTTTTTGCTCTGGGTGCTGGTTTGAATGCAGCAGGAACCTCTGTGGTGGCACAAGCCCTTCAGATACGCTGGAAATATTCGGCTGGGTGCTGTTGTCATTCTGGCTGCCCTTGGTTTGGTGGGAATTACTGGGTATTTCATAGATTCTTTTTCCATCTGTTTCCCAGATTTCTGCTCATTCCCCAGCTCTCCCGCCTGGCTTGCAGCTGGTGGGTACACAGGCTGAGAGCACCCAGGGAACCAGAGTTAAAAGCTCATCTCATCTTCTGCACAACTCACGCTGCAGAACTTGCTTGGTTTAAGGCTTATTAAAAGAACAACACATCCTCTGGGGACAAAGAAAACCATCTCGTTTGCAAATGCTTTTGTGGGGACAAATCCAAATGCTTGGCAATAGTAGGCCTGGGTGAAGCTTATATTCACTCATTTATTTCTTGCTCAGGTGACTTTGGCTCCATGCAGGCTTCTTGTTCTTGATGAACAACACCTCGGTCTTAAAGCAGTATTTGTGTAAAGCTGCTGAAGAAATAGGAGGCAAATTGCCTGTGATTGTTGGATCCTAATCAACAAGCAAACAAGAGAATTGCTCCCTCCTTTGTCCAAGCTGTCACATTTCCTCTCCACCGAAGTGTTTGATGGTGCTCCTGAAAGCAGAGAAATGGTGATGATTCCATTTCCCGTGCTCCATCATTTTTCCCCTTGCCAGGACACAGCTGACTGGGGAGTGCCAGCCTGTTCTGGAGCAGTTTCTGGAGGGATGTGGGCAGGCTCTGGGAATCTCTGGTGCTGCCCTGGTAAAATGTTGCCTTCCCTCTGATGGGGCCTGAAATGGCATTAGGAGAGTAACTGATCTGTGGCTTCCAGGAGGTGGCTCTGAAATAGGCTCTGTAATCTCAGACTTTGGACCTTTTTTCTCCATAATCCAAGGCTTAGATCCTTGATTTGGTGTGGCTGAGTCCCTCCTGCTCCCCTCTTCCCCCCAAATCCCTTCCCTTTGAAATAACACCTGCTCATATCCTTGTGTCTGTCATGGGGAGGCAGGAAGATCTTCTCATCACAAGGAAACGTGGCTTGCTTCAATCCCCCCCACTGCCACACATCCTCTTCCAAAATACTGCATAATGTCAGACTAAATCCTTATCAGAAATTTTAATGAGCAAAATAAAACCTGAAATCTGTGTGATTAAAATCAAATCTTCCCTCTTCTGCTCTGCTGGAGCTGGCTGCCAAAACAGAGGCACAACGCTGACAATGGGAGGCCCCTCATATTTAATTACCTCCGGCTTCATCGGCGCTTTAGAGAGATGTCCTTTGGTCCCTGCTGGGGCTCTGGAGAACCTCAAAGAACAAACAGAGGGTGGTTAAAGTGGTATCCACTAAAACGTGCCTGGAGAAGCTGTGGCTGCCCCATGCCTGGAATTGTTCCTTCTAGGGGACGGTGTCCCTGCCCGTGGCAGGGGGATTGGAACAAGATGATCTTTAAGGTCCCTCCCAACCCAAACCATTCTGGGATTCTGTGTTTGGCTGCTGCTCTCTGCTGCTGGAGATGACTCAGTTCTGGTTCCAGGGAGAGTCCAGGATCTCCAGAGGTCTCAGGGGACAAAAGCTGGCCAGTGTTGATCCCAGGTGTTGCTTTTTCTTTCCCCCAGTGATGGTCTTAATACTTGTGGAGGACTTTTCCATGGGTGGTGGCTGCTCCTGGCTGCCCTGAGGACACTCCATCTGTCTGCTCACCTCTCTGCCAAGTTCCTTCTGACTTCCTCTGTCAGCCCTGCATCACCTGTGCTGCTCAGTGCCCAGCTGTCCTTTCCTGCCTCCTAGAGATCCCTTTTTCCTGCTTTGTCTGTCCTTGAAGATATGTCATGTCCTTTGTGGTTGCTGTTGGGCAGATGCACACTACTACTACCAACTACCATCATCCAAGGCTTCAGAGCCAAGGTGGGGCTCACCAAAGGGAGGAGAAGGGGTGAATCCTGGTGGCTCTTGCTCTTGCCCACCTCCTTAGTGCTGTTCCAGCTCCATATCCTCTCTCTGTGCATGAAAAATCACCCTTCAGGCCCCCTTTTTAAAAATACAGTGTCTGTAGTACCTTTTGGCCTCCCTGGGCACTCCTTGCAGCTGACTTCCAGTCAGAGGTCCACACAGTGCTGCAGTGAATTAATTGACTTCCCTCTCTGTTTGTTTCATTCCTGGATTAATTCCTTGAGTACCTTTTAAAATCACCATCTGACTTTCCCAAAGTCTCTTGAATTATGTCTCCACCCGTATCCTCTGTCGTTTGTCTCCTTCCAAGAGGCTGTTTCATTTCATTTGTCCTTCGAAGGAAGCGGGAGCATATTTCATGAGCCGGAGAATTGAATCAAATAAAAGAGAGCAGGGAGCACTCACCTGAGCTCAGACCTTTCCCCACCAGAAAGAGAAAGAGATAATTAAGAGATACTCAGGAGGTGCAGCCAGCCTGTGTTTCTGGCAGGAATCCTGACTGGGTATCTCTGTCTGCTTTGCCCAGAACGCAGGATGCTTAAATTATCATAATTTAATGGCAATAATATGAGTATCCAGATAGGAACAACCAGAACAAATTCTGGGAAGTGAACGGGAGAACTTTGGTTGCAATGACCTTGCTGTGTCTTAAAACCTGATAAGCCACAGTGACTTGAGCTTGGAGAGACAGTAATGAGGGGAATATATGCAGATGGCCAGCGTCCTCCTCAGTTCCTGTGACATTGTCCCCAGGCAGGTGGACAGCGCTGCTGTCGTGACTTGTCTCGTGGACAGCTGGCGCTGAAACGGTGGCGTGACAGTGGGACATCAACTCCTCGGTGCTCCTCCCCTTTCTCTTTCTTTTTTTGGTGTGGTTTGAGAGGCGGGAGTAATTATGCCAAGATTAGAGTGTTAATCATCATTTGCAAATGGGGGAGTCGTTCTGACGAAGCAATAATATATTGAGGGAAAGTATGGATTGAGTGGCTTTGAGTCGGAGAGGAGCCATGCAAGTGCCATCCTTCAAGCATACGTCTCCTTGACCTCGTGAATGTGCTGTGCGATGCCGAGTCAGAAATCTGTAAAACTCATCCGAGAAATCCTGTTTTGATTAATGTCAGCCTGGCCAGACATTCCCCCCTTCTCCACAACCAGCCATGCAGTTTGCTGAACGTGCTGGGAGAAAAATACTCAGCAACTGGTTTGTGGCACAGCTTGCTGTGCGTGGCACTTGATGTTCTCCAAGATGTATCCTAGGAAAATTGGGCTGGAATAAAGAAGCTGCTCTCAGAAAAGCATCATGAAACTGGATAGGAGAGCACAGTTCCATGCCTGCAGTCCCCTTGGCCTTGTGGATGTTTGCAGGAAACATTTTTTAATTAATAAAAAGCAGAAAAGAGATGTCTTATTGACATTTGTTGTCTATTTGGCCTCTTCCAGAAGTTAAGCTCTCTGGGGCTGGAAATACAGATGCTCCCTGGAGGACCAGCATCTCCTTCCTCCTAATTTCATTTCATCTGACAGTAATAAAATATAAACCCAGAATTAAATCCATATTAAGAGATACAGCTCCACAAAGTCACGGGGGCTGTTGAATTAAGGTCCAGCCCTGCCTGGTCCCGAGTGCCTTTCCTTTCCGCTTGGCTGCAGTGAGGGCTCGAGACTTTGCAGGCTCTCACGTGGGATCCTCAGCATCTTGCAGAGTTGGGGCTTTTAATTTTGCAGATCATCAAAGGCAAACAAATCCATCAATTATCAACGCTCCAGCTTGCTGCTGAGTAAATGAGAGTATTACGGTGTATCAATTAGCAGCATCGGATGCCCTGAAATGATAACAGAGGAGCTTTGCAGACATGCCTGGCATCCCAGGCTGCAAAGGGAGAGAGCAGGTGCCAGGATGTGGCAAAAAGTGGTGGGGTTTTGGCTATTGGGGAAGGGAGGATGCTGGACCTGGGAGTTTGATTTCATGGGGAAAAAAGAAAGGGATGCTCCTGGGTTGGTCCAAATCCCGTCTCCTGTTCAAGGGTTGTAGCTCTTGTGGTGGTTGTGGTGGTTGACTGCTGAGAATCTACTTGTATTTGGAATGGAAAGAGCTTTGGGGTGTTTGGGGGGTTTTTGAGGTATTTACTTCAGTAATTCCAGCTCAGTACAAAATCCAGCTAAAGGAGCAGCACTCCCAACCTCGCACTCTGTGCCCTCTTCCCCCTCTTTTCCTCTGCATTCAGGGTGTGACATGACCAGGCTCATTGGAAAGGTTCCTTGGGATTGTCCACAGCTGCAGGAGCCATCCCTAGTTCCTCAGCATCTGTAGGGGAGCATGTGTATGGCACAACACCAAGTCCTGGTCCCTACACAATTCTCAGTGGTGGTTTGTCCTGCATCCCTCAAATTCATCACCACCAGGCTCTCATTATCTGTTCAGATTGATGCACTTGTACTCCTTTTATTTATTTATTTTTTATTCAGCACATTAAGTAGAGCTCAGTGAATAACACATTTTTCTGCTCATTTGCTGGATGGCAAAATTCCTTTAAAAAAAAAAAAAAGGAGGGGGGAAAGCTCAGCCCCACTCCCTGCAAATGCCACTGTTTTGTTTAGATTTCATTTATTTAAATATATTCCCAGAGGGTTTGAATAAAACAGAAGGAAACCCTGTGATGGGCCTTTGAACTGAATGCTCTGCATGTTTTTGTGTTTCAGCATCTTTTGAAGTTGTTCAATTCTTCCCCTTTCTGAAACAATCCAGTGGATTCAATCCAAGAATTATTTGGGGTCACTAAACTTTTGGTTTCTAGAGAAAGATTTTTGATAGTTTAGGTTTCTCTTCCTCCTAGTTAAGAAAATGAGTCTTGCAGCCTTTCATGGTGTGGGGACGGAAAGATTTTGCCATTTTAGGTTTGTGTTGCTGCTGCAAGGAAATGTGGAATGGAACCAAAGTTAATAGGGAAGGGTCTGGAGATCCTACAAGGAGCGGCTGAGGAAACTGGAGTGCTCAGCCTGGAGGAAAGGAGGTTCCAGGGGGACTTTCTGGCTCTGCACAACTCCCTGACAGGAGGGGGCAGCTGGGGGGGTTGGGCTCTGCTCCCAGGGAACAGGGACAGGACAAGAGTAGACGGCCTTAATCTGTGCCAGGGGAGGCTCAGGTTGGACATCAGGAGGAATTTCTCCATGGAAAGGGGGTCAGGCCTTGGCAGGGGCTGCCCAGGGAGGTTTGGAATCCCCATCCCTGGAGGTGTCCAAGGAAGGACTGGATGTGGCACTCAGTGCTCTGGGCTGGGGACAAGGTGGGGATGGGGCACAGCTTGGACTCGATGGGCTGGGAGGGCTTTTCCAATGATTCCAAGAGCCATGATGCGGATATTACTATAGCAGCTGACGGCTTAATTCCTCAGATACATTTTGCAACCAATTCCCCCTTGAATTCCTCTCCTTCGTGGCTTTTAACATCACCCTTTCCGTGGGGAAACGGAGCCACGGTGGTTGAGCTGCCCAGCCTCATACCGTGACTTGCTGGGATAAAGTCGCTTTGGTTTGCATCCAGCTGTTTGCAGCTGGCCAGCTGCGTGTGAGGAGGGATGTGCTGAAGTCAGCCTGGGACGATGTTTTGGGACCTTTATAGGGACCTGTGCTGGGGTGGCAGAAGCTGATGCTCCCTCCTGCATGTCCAAAGGCACCTGGCAGCATCTCCCAGACTTGCTGCCTTCTGCCTAGCGTGCAATAGCCTTAAATATTCCTGGCGTGTGATATTTTTAAGGAGTATTCATACAGCACTTCTCTTAACAGCTACAGCAGTGCACCTGAGGGATTAGAGCTGATCTTTGTCACAAGTGTTTAGTGCTTGATACACATGTTTATTATATATTTCAACTAAATTGGAGTCAATAAACTCTCTGCATAAATATAATGTCTCTGAACAAAACACACATCCCCTCCCCAAATAGGCCATTTGCTATGCAGGAGCTCTAAAGGGTTGCGGGGATGTCTGATTCTTACTTCTGTTGTAATTGGCATTAAAATATAATACCCTCCCTTCGAAGAGAAGCTCCCATACTGTGAAAATGTCTTTTCTGTCCAGGCAGGGGCCAAATAATAGCAAATTATAAGCACGGAAAACATTTAGGAAAAAAAAAAAAAAAAAAAGGAAAAAAAAGAGGAAAGAGGATTCTGAATTATCAGAGCTGATCCATAGCTTGCAGTCTCGTACAATTTGTCTTTTGAATACACCATACGAACCAGCTATGAATAAAATCAGTCAATTTAACCCAAAATCAATGTTCTTTTGTAGAAGTGCTTAAAATCTAAGTGGAAGGGAAAGCTTTGAAGCTGCCTATCCCTTGGTAAACGCCGCACTTACTCCCCATTTGATTTTAGCAGAAAATCCTTCCGTCTCCCAGTGCCCGGCACAGCACCTTCATTAGAAAATCTGATGACTAATTAGCAAATGTGTGGAAAATTGCTAATTTTTTTTTTTTTTTTTTTTAAGAAAACAATGTTTGTTCTTTCCATGGTTGGCACACATGGCTTCCATGAGCCTTGCTGCAACGAGGTTGTGTCCCAACTTCCTTGGAGTCTTGTGCCCCGACGGGGAATTGCTGGGGACACGTGTCCCCTGGCAAGGGCCACGCACGCTTTGTAGGAAGCACGGAGCTTCCTTTGTCTGCCTGGTGCCTCCAGGGAAAGCCCATTGCTTCTCCACCTTGGGAGAGCTGCCAAGGCTGGGAGCGCTGGCAGCCGTTTGCTCCTCGGCAGGTTGGCAGGCTCGTGTCTCCATGAGGGATCTGGGCAAGCCAGGTTGGCTCCTGCTGCTGGATTAGGGCTGTGGCGTGATAAAGACGTGCAAAGTGTTTCCCTGGTCTCCTCTGGGAGGGAAGCTCCTGATCCCTGGGATAACGGCACCGTGGAGGTGCTGCCTTGGGCTGGTGTGGCTCTCCTGGCTCCAGGCCACTGTGCCCTTGGCTTTGCTCCTTGGCTCCTGCCAGTTTTATCCAAGCCAAATTTGCAGCCCAGGCAGGAGACAAGTCCCTGTGCAGTGCAGATGGTTGAAACCCCACTGAATGAGATGTTTAGAAATGAACGGGATGTCACAGCCAAGGAATTGAGCCTGACACATCACCATGGAGGTGCCCAGTGACCCCAAACTCTCTCTTTTGAATCCCAGTCAAGAGTGCTCTGATTCAGCAGCTGTGATCTGCTGCTTGGAGGATTAAAAGGCTGCTTGGGCCTCACTGAAAGGATTTTGTCCATTTTGCTGTCATATCGTGGCACCCCAGGCTTGAAAATGTGCTTTCTTTCCCCTAAAGGAGATCCCAACCCGACTGGGGATGAGACCAGGGAGCCTGGATGATGTGTCAGCCTCGCTGGGAGGCCGTGGCAGAGCAGAGAGTGACCTCTCTTATCCAGAATCCCAGACCCTGTTTCCATCAGTAACATCTCTGCTCTTCCAACCTCTTCCAGCTACTTCTTATACTGAGGTCATCAGGGGCTTTGCATGATTGAATTACAGGGTCAGAGGTGGAGCTTGAGCAGGTTCATGAGATTTTTTTTTTTTCCTTTTGTGATGTCAGGTCTCCTGAAGATCCACATTTGGTGAGGTGCTTTAATGGAGTGAAGTCTTGGGGGTCAACTAAGCAATCTGCAGTCTTGAGGGGGAGGTGGTGGACCTGCTCTTGTCAGTCCTTAGGTATCAATTACTGAAGTGAAAGGTTTTGTTCTCCCTCTTTGTTTTGATCAATTGTTGATAAATAGCTCAGTGCTCGTGATGGATGTTGTGATCAGAAGTTTGAACTTGCCCCAGGCCTGTCAAATTTGATGTATCTCAGATGTCTGCACTAATTTATACAAATGCTTTGCAGCGCTAGAAGAAATCAAAACCTTGGAAGCACAAGAGTTTGCCCAAAAATAGAGCAACTTTTCTTTCTTGTTCTTTTAAGTTTTGTGCCTGCTTTGCTTTTTTCCTAATTCTTATTTCACAGAAGGTAAACAGTAATGAGTATTTTGGACCAAACCACTACACTCCAAAGACCTTGTGTTATTTCAGGTAAATGTTAAGTTTATACCTGGGGACCCCCACCCCAGTTGGGGTCCTGCAGCCCAGCTGTTGTATCAAAACACAGGAAGTCAGATTCTTTCTTTCAGAAAGCTGATTCCAAAATAAACACAGATCTTGAAGAGGAAAAAGGGAAATATCACAGTACCCTGGCTTGCAGAAAGATGTGCAGGTGGTTGGTAATGTGGCCATGAGTGTAACCTGGTCACCTGCATCTTTGTCTTCGCTAATCTGCTGCTTTCATTTCCCAGGCTGGCATTTCAAGCAGGTTAAACACAGAAATCAAAAAGCAGCTCTTGCTAAATTCCCTAAATAAAAACATTTTGTGGCTTAGCCTATTTATAGCTGGCTGAGTGAAGGCAGCACTCAGTGAGAGGGACATCAGGAGGTTAATACGCGTGCAACTGGTTTGGCCAATTGATTTTTGTGACCATTAAATTCCACTTCTGAGAGCCTTGCATACACATTTCAGTTGATCCATCTTGGATGGCGGAGTGCTCCAAAGAGTGCTTGAAGCTTTGTTTTGACTGGTTTACAGGAAATAAGGTGTTGCTGGTGTAAGGTGCTGCAGATAAACACGCAAGGGTTTGGGTTTTGTTTTTTCTCCTCATTGTTTTTGTATTTTAATTGGCTGGCAGCTCTCCCCCTGTCTCCCCCGGCCCAGTCCTTATTTAGTTCAGCGTGTAATTCCGCACACAATGCGCTCACACTGAGGTGCGGTTTCAAGGTCTTCGCATGTTTAGCAAATATTTCAGCCGAAACGATCTGTTCAGCTGTTACATTGATTGCCAAGATTACAGCACGACAACAAACATTATTTGGGGGATCGGAGATGAAATTACAGCCCACTCTCGGTGGCGTCTGCAGTGAGGAGCAGATGCACCGTTAATTTGGTGCTGCAATGGCCATTACCCGGCGCAGCGGTGTGGGATGCCGCAGCATCCAGCCAGCCGTGCCCGCCAGTGCTGCCACGGAGCTGCAAACCCTGCAAGGATCCGCGCCATGCCAGGGCCTCTTCTGATGACCGAGGGCTGTAGTGGTGGAGGCCAAAGCAGAACAGGTGGTAGAGCTTGGCAGAGTTGTGTTGGACGGTTGGGATGCAGAAAGTGGCTCTTGAAACGGCGACAGATCCGCAGCCGGTCTGTGGAGCGGGGGGTGGTGGTGCTGGCCACCGTGCAGGCTGGGTTTTTCCATGAGAGTCTTGGACCAATGGAACGATGGCGTGACCATAAACCTGTTTGTTTTGGAAGGAGTAGTGGTGGGAAAATGGGGTGTTTGCTCCATAAGCTGGCATAGGGTCTGCTTTGGACACGGTGGGGCACAGTTGTGTTAGTTTGGGACTCAAACTTTTGCTGGAACCCATATCCATCGGCTTGCAGATTGCCTGTGACTCAGGCTGGTGGAGGAATTGGGCTTTGGCTTGTGAATTCCATCCTTGCAGGATGTGTGAGCGCTGCTGGCACTTTGACCTTGGAGATGAGCTGGAAGCAGCACCGAAGGCAGCAGGAACCCCTCTGCTGTAACCCAGCCTGCCTCAGTTTCCCCATCTGTACAGTGGGGAGTGTCCTGCAGGTGTGCAAGGGGAGCCCTGTGGAATGTTAGCGCATTGTGACACGTGTGACAGTAGGGCTTGGGGACGTGCTGGCACCCATGGCACCAGAGAGGGCCAATCTGTGAGGGCGAGGAGAAAGCAGCAGCGTTCTGCCCCGTGTCCTCATCCCTGAGAGCTGAGAGCACTCCCCATGCAGCTGAGCAGGCTGTGGAGAAGGAGGATGCTTCCTTCAGGGAAAGGAAATGTGACTTCTGTGCCGTCCTTCCCCACAGCTCTCACTGTGGTGCCCCCCCTCAACACACGCTTTTCACCTCCCATCTGCAAAGGGTAAAATATCTGCTCTAACATGGGAAGCCGGTGCATGCAGAATGAGGTCACTGCGCTTGATCTCATCATGAACACTTTTATGGTAGAAAGGTGAATATCAACTGTGTAGTGGCCACCGAGGAGCTCCAAGGAAGGAAATGCAGCCTGATATATGGCACTGCCTTGAAGTTTGGGGCCGGGGCTCTGCAGTCCCAAGGACAAGGCTGGATGAGGACTCTCTGACCTTGAATGCCCTGCTCTGTCCTGCCTGCTGCTCCCCGGAGATTTCTGGCAGAGGAAAACAGCCCAGCCAGAGAAGTTGATTGAATGACATTTCTGTCCTGATGCTGGCTACGGGGTCACCCTTCTTATTAAAGTTAGGGTTATTGATAGCTCTTCAGGAGTCTGTATAGAGTTAATAAGTGGTTAGCAGATGTTAGAAGCATATTGCAGATATTAGTGGTAGATTGGGATAAATCCATCAGTGGATGATGCTGCTGGTGGCTACAGACATGAGCTGAGCACTGCCTCATCAGCTGAATATTCAGCAATCCATTACCTGTTAACTATTTGCCTTTATTAAGCCTTGTTTAACTCTCTGTTAACCAGCCAGAGCCCCTCTCTGGGAAATTTGGCCTGAAATAGCACCAAGTACACAAATCTCTCAACATCTCTGCCAAAATGTTGGCTAGCGAGTAATTTGTACATCTGATTTGTGCCTTTGCTTTAAATCCCTCTCAGAGCAACCTCCTCAGCCCATTTCTCCAATTTATTAAGCCACTTCGTCCTTGGAGTGGTAGAGGCACAAAAAGGTGATCAAAGAGGAGGTGGAAGATCAAATATTAAATTTCTGAATGTTTTTTGCTAAGTGACAGCAAGGGAGCCAGGAATTGAGTGTCCAATATTGCCGCTTTCAATGGCTTTCTCTTCCAAATGTCACCACGTAAAAATAAAACTGAAGGGAAAGGGAAAAGCCAAACAGCAAGAGGGACACATCACAGCTAAATGACACACACCCCGAATGCTGGAGTGGTTTCAGTGGCTTTTATGGGAGCTGCTCCCATCTCGGCAAAAGTTAATGAGTAGCCAGTTTTCACTGCCTGCTGGGTAATGTCAGGTCTAAAATACAGCAAAGCCTGTCTGAGGCAGCCACTCAAGGGAGCAACAAATACAGGTTGCAGGCAGAGACGGCTCAGAATTGCTCTCCACGGCCCTGGTCCTCTGCAGTGACCAAGGAGCTTGTCTGCTGAACAAAGAGAGATGACAAAAGTGGTGTGGAGCTGTGTCCTTTGCTAGCCAGGGAGCTGTTCCTGCTTTTCTCTGGTTGCCTCTGGCTCTTGGTGGCCCTGTCCCTCCATCCTAGGGGAGATCACTGTGAGGGTGTCGCTCACAGGGTTTCTTCTGCATTGTCAAAATCTTCAAGCATTTGAACCTCTCCGTTTAGCCTTGATTGGGGATTTGCACAGAGTAGGAAGCCAGAGAAAAATTCTGCTGTAAAATTATCTGAAATTGTTATGCAATTATTATAGACCTGCTACTGACATTTCTGATTTTCTTTGTCTCCTGCCAAGCTGGCCTTCGTGACCTGGTCTGCAGCTCAAATTTCTGCTCTATTGTCAGTTTTATCTCTGATTAAGCCAATCATGTGCAGATGAACCAGCGTGACCCACACGGTCCCATCATTTCCCAGGGCACACCTGGATCCCGCGCTGTGGCTCAGTGCTGACCCTCCTGAATCACTGGCGGCTGTGGGCTCTAATTACCTGTGGTGTGGCTAGCTGAGATGTATTTGGGAAATTGATAGCTTGGCATAATCATGAATTTCTTGCAGCTTGGTGAAGGTGGGATGAGTTACAGGTTAGTCCTTCTCCCTGCTGGAGGAGGGTAGTGGAGGAGCCTGCATGCGGATGGGATTGGACTCAGCTTCCAGGAGAGGAACATCTTTGTTCCACAGCCATTTTGGGTAATCCTGCCTGGGGTTTTTAGCATCTCTGTGCAATGTGGGAGTCCTTTGCACCTTGAGGATGTGCTCCCTTGCACCTGCATGCAGGATTTTGTGTCCCAGCAGAGAAGACTATCTAGAGGAGAGCCCACAGGTGGAGTTCAGTGATGCGTCCTGGTGGGAATGTATGGACTGGGGCTGTTCCCAGGGGACAAAACCCAGACAGTGGCTGCTGACACCCTGCTGCTCATAACACGGAGTTGGGAGCAGAGGTTTGCCAAATGTTGCCTGTCCTTCACCCAGGAGGGGGAGGAGGAGGTTTCCTCTGGCCCAGCTGCTGGTCCATCTGCATTTCTGCTGAATAACGGAGCCGGCATGGGGGAGTGTGGGTGGTGGAATGTCGCCTGTTTCCATGGCATCTAAGTGCTTCTGCAACGCTCCAGCTCGGGAAATGGGTCCGTGTTATTATTCCCATTAGAGAGATGGGAAACTGAGGTGCGGGGAACTCAGGAACCAAGTTGGGCTTAGTGATGCTGTCACTGTTTTGGGGACACACAGCTCTGAATGAGGGACTTGGGAGAGCTGGGTGCTTTACAGTGGGGGGCTGAAAATCCAGGGATGTGCTTTTCCTGTTTGAAACAGGTATTGAAGTCCAAATAGGAACTTTCAGAAATGTTTTTAGAGCTGCAGTTGTTTGTAGTAACTGCACTGGCCTTCTCTGGCTTTTTAAGCCATGTTGTGCCTCTTGTGTTTGCTTTCATTTGTTTATTTATTTATTTTTATAATCTTCACAGAAGGGATCTGCAGTGAAGGAATTAGTGGCCTGTCAAGGCAATTTCTCACCCTCTTCACCCAGGACATCTGGTTAGTTTACATTAGGGATACTTCAAAAAATAATTGTTTAGAGCCCATAATTCATTTATTATTCGCTTCAAAACATTTGTGTATGACTTTCCCTCTTTTGAGTTTTCTCAAGTCTTAGGTAGTTGACATTTACTGGAATTATTTTGTCCCTAATTACCTCTATTTTTGATGAAAGAGAATTAAAAGCATAATCAACATCCCCAAAGTATCTGAAGTCAGACAATTGCAGAATGGGTTCATTCCCAGCAATCCTACACATCATAAAGACAGCTTTTTTTTTTTTTAATCTTCTTATTTCTTTATTGTTTATTTATACAAAGCTCGTTGTATATTTTACTTTAGCATTTTGTGTACATATTTCATCTGTTTCTCTACCACATTCAGGATGTTTATATTGAATTTCATGCTCACTTATGCCCAGGCATAGTTTTTGCTTAACTGACTAACATAGCTTTAAGAACCATGGATGGTTACATATTGTGCTTCCAATTTCACTCGGTTTTTATTATTATTTTGAGCCATTTCCAGTCATTGCAGCATGCTACCAGCGTATTGCACAGGCTCTATTTTAAATACCCGTGTCTTGTTAAAAATAATAAAGGTTTAAAGTGTTATTCTTGCAGTATCTTTAGCTGGTAATGACCTTTCTATTGCCGAGCACTGAGGTAAAGGAAAGACGTGGTGGTTCTTTATTACCAGAGGAGCCTAACTAAGCTGCAATTGCCAATGTCAAATTGCTTGCGAGCTGTTTGACCTCCTATTTACTTCTAATTTCTGCAAGCTGTTAGTAAGAGCTGCACTAAATCAACCTGTCATTTGATTTCGCCTTTTGCAACCATCACTGAAAGATTTTATACTTATGAGCATCGCAGAGGAACTGCCTGAAATGGCTTAAGAGAGAGTATTGGAGTTTACAATGAGTGTGGGAATGTTTGGGGATATAAACGGTAGAAATTATAGGGTAAGGGCAATGGGAAGGGAGAGGAACTGGTGCTTCTTACACAGGAGAAATGTGGGAAGCAGCAAGGGAAAACATGGACCTAAAGCAAGACGTCACCTGATGGAACTCCACATTTATTCTTACTCCGTGGTTCCGATTACGGATTTACACAATTTGTTCTTTCCCCTAAGTGCTGGAGCTGCAAAATCAAGCTGCATTCACCCTGCTTCTTAGCTCATCACCAATAATAAAGATCCTTCACCGGGAGTGGAGTTGACAGTTGTGCTGAGGACAGTCATCGCGGGGGCCGCACCGCGAGCGAGGACGCGTTATTGTTCGGCGTGAACCACTGTTCCCACATTGTACAGCTCCTTCAAAGGCTCTCACAACGCTGCTCAGTTGTTCAGCTTCTCAGTACCTCTGGTAAGGAGCTGACGTTCAAGGTTTCCTGCAGCGAGGAAAACGGAGGCAAAGGAAGGATGAAAAGGGAGATGGGAAACAAAGAGGTGATCGTAATTCCTGTCTCCCAGTGGGGTGTTGGGTCTTGCTCCATAGGAGACTTAGGCCTGAGCTCTGCTGTTGAAAGTGTCTTGATTCCCCTCTTTTGCAGCAGAAATGTGAGTCTGAGGAGTGCTCGTGTGTACTGGTGTGTGGGTGCTGGGTAATGGCACCAGCAGCTTCTCCCGAGCAGTTTTTCCTGAGCATTTTTAAGAGCCTGATGCTGCACTGATGAATCTGCACTTGCAAAATAGCAGCAAAAGGTGTTGCACAGAAAAGTGCCTCTATTACAGTATTTACTGATCTATGTATGTATAAAACAACTGCAGAAGGCAAAGCCATAACAGGCCCCTTTAACAGGTATTTATGGCCAGGTTCTGCTGTAGCATTGTTCCCATTCCTCTTCCTGTCTCCCAGGAGTGTTTTGCAGACACAGTTCTCTTTGGAAAAACAACACAGGGAGCAGCATGTTTCATCTCGGCATGGTCGCTTGGCTGGATTTTGGGTGCTGAGTTTGCCTGCTCCAACAGGAGGAAAATAACTACTTTTGGGAAACCTCTGTGTGCAAGGTCTGCTTCTTTCACAGCATCAAGAGAAGGAGACCAACAAAAGGCAGAGCTGAATAGCAGATAAGGCTGGGAAGAATAATTCCTGACCTGTTCCATTGTGAAGATAAGTGAGGCATAAAACTGGGTCTGTATTTAAGTCTGAGGGAGAATTGGTTTCCAGGGATAAGGCCATGCTCTGGCCAGCACCTACTGAAGTGTTGCTGTCTCCCCTAATTGGGCTGTTAAACCCTAGGGGAACAAAAATGTGGTAATGACTTTCCTGGAAACAAAGCTGGAGAGAGGAGGAAAGATGGGGAAATGTCTCAGCAATCTGACCGAGTGCTTAGCACCAGGTGCTTGGATGTGGGGAAGCTGAGGGTGAGATCTGTCTCCAAAGAGATGGCAGCGTTGTGAAAACACACTGAAGTAAATCACCTCTCCCTAAGCAGAGCCAGCCCCCATAAATCAACGATAATATCTCAGCCCTCACTGAGTGCACGTCTGAGACACTGCACTCAGCTCCAGTCACCGCGTTACGAAGGAGGAAATTACAGAATAAGAGAAGGTGAGAATTAGGGCAATAGGACCAGAGCTCTGTGAATATCAGATTTTTTTTTTCATAGTACTTCTGGACAATTGGGGTCAGATTGGTTTTGATTTTTTCTATAAAATCAAAGTAACACCCAAAATGAAATATCAAACAGTAGGGGGGAAAAAAGCGTCAAAATGATTTGAAAAAAAGTCTCACCCTTCTCCAGGCATGGTTTTTATATTTCTAGAAGTCAAAACCTATTCAGTGGGCTTGGCATAGTTTCACTCAGAGTTTCAGCAGAGCCAGGGTCAGATTTCTGGTGGTGCCAGTTCTCCCTGGCTTGGACTCCAAAATATATTGGAAAAAGGGCAATGCATGGAGGATCAGACAAACCTGAACCTTCCCCTCTGTGTAAGATGAAAAGGGAGAGAACAGCTGCTGGATTCTGTGGCAGAGGAGAGCAGGGCTGGCTGCTGCTTTGGCAGGAGTATCTTCACAGGAAAAGCTGGTTTGGGCTGCAAGGGGGTCACACAAGGCAAGGGAAAAGGAGAATATTAAAAGCGGATTTGATGCACATAGCTGGTCATGGCTTTCAAGTAAGATACAAAGACATTAAGTAAGGCATGAAGTGCTGGAGTTTGTCCAAAGAAGAACAACAGAGGTGGGGAAGGGTCTGGAACACAAGTCCTATGAGGAGTGGCTGAGCAGCTGGGAAGGCTCAGGAGAAAGCTCCTCACTCTCCACAATGACCCAAGGGAGATTGGAGCCAGGTGGGGGTTGATCTCTTTTCCCAACTAACAAGTGACAGAGCAAGAGTAGATGGCCTTGAGAGGAGGTTCAGATTGGGTATTAGGGAAGATGTCTTCACCAAAATGGCTGTCGGGCATTGAACAGGCTGCCCAGGGTGGTGTTGGAGTCCCATCCCTGGAGGGGTTTAAGAGATGTGGATGCGGCTCTTGGGGACATGATTTAGTGGTGGCCTTTGCAGTGCTGGGGTAACAGCTGGACTCAGTGATCTCAGAGGTCTTTTCCAACTTAAATGGTTCTGTGATGGGCATTTCTTAGGAAGACAGACTTGCCCCAGGGGTTTTCCATGGGGCAGCTTGACTCCTCTGGCTATATTTAGCCTGGGTAAGTGGCAGCAAAACCCAAACCCTGTTGCTCTGAGGCCTGGGGCTCTGTGGCTTTCCTAGCAGTGAAGGTGGGAAAGGCTCTACCACTGAGTGATTTGTTCATAATAAGGTTCCGTTATTAATGCTCACTAATGACCTTGCTGGGGCACAGTTGAGTGCCTTGTCATCTGTCCTGATCTTATTAGAGGCGTTGGCGGGATTCGGTGTGTGCCGGGTTCCTCTTTATCTCGTTGCCATCAATACCGCGCGCAGTCATGAAGGCCCCATTCCCAAGGGCCTCCGATATGTCTAAAACCCTCTTCGTGACTTGCTATTTTAAGAGTCACATTTGTAAGAAAAAAATAGACAGTTACAGTAGACCAACAATGTCTTTCCTATCACCAGCAGATATATCAGAGATAAAGTACCCTGGCTCCTTCCTTTTTCTGGTGCCAAGCAAGGGAAGAAATCCTGGTGATTCATGGGCTGGTGGTGGCTGTTGGCTCCAAGGCCTACTAATCACAGGTATTAATGGAGCCAACTGGAGAAGTGGGTCAGTGCTCGGCCTGAGTTAGGAGCAGAACGTGTCACCAGGAAGAAAAACGAGGGGCAAGCTCAGAGATGATGTTAGCAGAGGGATTTCTGCAGTCAGAGCCTGGGAGAGAACAGAGAGGGGAGCAGACTCTGGTGTCTCCAGGGCAGATATGAGCAAACATCTTGTGCTGTTGTAAATGGGTGACAGTGAATTGCTTGCTTGATTGTAAATTTAAAAAGATAGTGTGTTTCTATCAATAACCAGAGGCTTAAATAATAGGCTTTGGTCTGACTACCAATCTCCTCTCCTCATTTAGGGAGAAAGTCTCTTAGAGCAGCGGGGACAGTCTCCACGCAATGTCTTGTAGCTCTATCTATCACCTACCTTATCAGTGGGTGTACTACAACTTCTTGTTCCAAGTCAGCTTTTTCTTTGTCTCTTCATCCTCTTCTTGACTTCTATTTGTGGTTTCTAAAATATTATTTCCAGGCAGACAACACGATGGCTCAGCGTTGCTCAGATCCAGCCATTGCAAAGGAGCTGGAAGCAATGCCGTGGGTGTTTGTGCATGTGGAAAACAGGACCCAAACCTGTGTCCATCCCAGCGTGGCTTTGGGAGGTTCTGGGGGTCTAACAAAGCTGAGTCTTTCTCCTTTTAACCACTCCTTTGTCTAAAAGGGCTCGGTAGCATTCTCAGCGTTTTACCTGCGGAGCGTTTTGTGTCCCGTCACTGGCTTCCTGCTGAATTTGTTGAAGTGAAGGAAACCCATATGGTGGGGCCTTGCTGCACACTTGGAAAATGGGATTCCAACCAGGAGCTCTCCCGTTGCTGCCTCAGCCGAGCCATTTTGTGCCCCGCTGCCGCGCTATTAAAATAAGCACGAATTGAGAATTAGTGCAGCACAGTGGAAGGGACAGGCAAAACAAGTCCGAGGCTCCAAACAACAAATTATTCTTGAATCAAACATCTCATTAATGGCTGCAGTGTCGCCACTCTGCTTTGCATAATTAAGTTTCATGGGGCGTTACAATTAACAGTTGTGCCGCAGTGTAGGTAGGAACAATCTCCCGTTTATTTACCCTGGCTGTATCTGAAAGTGCTGTGTGGTGAATAAGACGCATTTACAAGTAGATTAGGGTGCATTCTGGGTCATAAATTGAGTAAGGCTGTAATTGCTTTCCAACAAAGGAGAGCTGCAAATAAGACAGGCCGCCTCTCTTTTTTTTTTTTTCCCCTCCTGAAACCCCTTTTTTCCCATTGATGTGTCTGAAAATTCTCATCCCCAGCTAAATAACACAGTTATGGCATTGAAAACCTTGTAGAAGCTTTTTCAACTTGACAGCTCCTACTCTGTAATATTTCAAGGCATGTTTTCCCCCTTCTTCTTCTCCCTTCTTGAGTCTCTGCTGCAGAGACTTGTTTCAAAACCACATATTCTGGCTTTGTATATTATCAGTCAAATATCCGCATGTGCATCCACGATGGGGAGGGAGAGAGGGGAGATGCTTGGGTTTCAGGCACTTGGAATTAACTGGGAAAGAAGCCAAAATGTCATTAGAAGCACTCAGATACGGCAGAATGCGAAGCACCTCCAGTCTATATTCAGATACGAAGGCAGGCCCAGGAATTAAACATTTATCAAGGCTGGGGGATTAAAGCCTGACCACAAATACTCTTCTTGGTGAAGGGCTTTCCCTGCAAGGAAGGAAGGATCCAGAGCGTTAGCAATGCCGATTGCAGGCTGTTGAGGAGCAGGAGAAGCTCTCGCCGCCTAGAAACTCTCTAGGCCAAATGAGCTTTCCTTGCTTCAAATATTTCTTAATCGTACTTTCTTATAGGATTATGAAGAGGCTGGTGGAGAATGTTAAAAAAAAAAAAAAATTGGGTTTTTTTTCAGCCTCACGAGTATTTCTCGGGTGGTTGGTAAGACTTGGAGCCGGAGTAGCTCAAAAAGGGAGAGAAAGATTCAGCTCCCAACCAGATCTGTTCATCGTTATACACTTAAGGAAAAGCTGCCATTTCCTGCTAAAAACCCATTTGTCTTGCAAATTTCTATAATGAGCAGATTTTGGAATAAATACCATGTAATCTGCAGTGACAGTTCTCTCATTTCTTTTTTATTAGTTCAATCTTCTCAGCATCTGAAACACGTAGCAGCGGAGTCTCAGAAGAGGTTTAGGCAGCTCTGTGGGAGTTTTTTTTAACACCTTGGCACACAACTCTGCCACTCACTCTCCCATGGCATCGCTCCCCTCTCCGTTACCTTCCATTTATTTATTCAATTGTGTGTTTTAGCAGCATCTGTCCATAGCCCCAGGCACCCTTTAAGTCATTTAGAGCACACGCAGCCGTGCATTAGCCAGACCTGCCCCGTCCCATCATCCTCAATTCCTACAACAGCCTACGGAGCAACAGCTGGATGGGCACAGCCTCCTCGCTTGGTTTTCCATGCTTCCAGATGCCTGTGGAAAAAAGGGAAGGGCTTCTCATGTATCTCCAATTCATATTTATCGTATCCACGAAGCAGATTTTTTGATTGGGGTTGGTAAAGGTGGAATTTCTTTGTCCGAGAGAAGGTCAAGCTGGTCTTTTTGGAAGGAAAGGATGGATAGTTGTGTTTGTCCTGTGTGTGTGGTCTTGCCTGGTGGGCTGGAGATCAGGTAGGACATCCCCACCTGGAAGGATGAATTGCTGCAGCTAGAGTTTGGGACAGATGGATCCTGAGCAGGTTTTTTCCACAGACCATGGAATCAGGGATGATATTGGAAATATTTGGTGGCATTACCTGTTTGAGACTGCAGAGGTGGAAAGGTTGGTGTTAGACCTTGGCCAAAGGGTGGGCAATATTGCTGTTGGAGAGAAAAAAACCAACGTAATAAAGAGCAGGAAGCACCTCTCTGTATGGATTTAAATTTTGGGGTGGGAAGAGGCAGCTCTTGCCTCTGGAACTGAGGCCTGTTCTACAGGCTTGGGTAGGGGGATGGAAAAAGCTGAGACTTTAGAAGTAAGTAAGAAAACAAACAGCTCCTGGGATGGCCTTGTGACCCTGTGCCATTCAAGCTGACCTTTACCAAAGTGTATTAAAACCTGGAGTTTGCCCCTTTGTGTTTCCTCCAGCCTACAAGTGAATTACAAATTCCATCACTTTTAAAATGCGTCGCGTTAAAATACTTGGTGAACTTTAACTTTTTCTTCTTTTTCCTCCTAGGTAAGTGGCATTTACTTAATGTTGAAGTACTTGAAGGTCCAGAGTGGGAATGTAAAACATCCTTGCCCAGTTGAAGGTGAGAGTTGAAGGTATACCCAAATCTTTTCCTTCCTTTTTTCACCCCATGTCCAACCCAAGCTGTTTCCTCTCTCTTTTGATGTTCCTGAGGAGGGCTGATAAGGAGGGGAAGGGCGTGAAGGTGTGTGAGCTTCATTTCCAGTTCACTGCTTTGAGGAGCTGAGTTGCAGTTTGGATTGGCAGCTCTGACTGTCTCCCTCAGGGTTGAGCATCGCAGTGCAGGAAGGTGTGAGGTTCAAAATCCTCTGGAAAGGTGATGCTGAGCCGCGCTGTGCTCGATCCAGCCAAGTATTTCAGCAACGCTGGAAACTGTCACGGAGCCTGTTGCCATCACACAGTTTTGGAAAGCTTCAGAGCCGTGTTTCCAGGAAAATGATGCTTGTGCTTGCTCTCACCTCCCTCTGACCTTTCAAAGCATGGTGCCTGCCTCTGCAAAAATCTGTCACGTGCCTGACTTTGAAATATTTCTCTTGTACGGTGATTTTCACACTCAATAGCAATTCAGAGCGATTTTCTTCCTCAAACCCTTTCAGCCCCAAACCCTCTGTGAGCTGGTCTTTTCTTTGCTCAAAATGCACCCCTTGTATCCTACAGAGCCCCAAAAAGCCTGGGTGAGCCACGGCAGGAGCCACCCGGGGCCGGGAGCGATGTGCTGAGCCAGGTCTCATGGTGTCGTATAACTCCCGGCAGCTCATTCCCTGTGTGTCACTTTTCCTGAGGTCGCTGTATTATCTCACCCTGGCAGATGCAGCGAGGTAGAAATACAAGGCTATTTGCAATGCAGTTTATTAAGACATGTTTTAGAGGTGGTTTGAGGGAGCACTGGCTGGAAATGTTAATCATCATCTCTGACAATGTATTGACCTGCCTTCTGCCTTACCCCGCTGCCTCGGGCGCCGGGGGGAGTGCGGGCCGGGATATCGGTGTGCTCCAGCCGTGCCTCCCCCACCCGCTCCTGCACCGCCTCTCCTGTGCCGAGCAGGGACATCACTGCTGGCACACGGAGGAGAAACTTTTTGCCTGTTGAAAAGCAGCTCGTGGGTGGGGAAGGCAAAGGAAAACAAGCACTTTTTTTTTTAATTTTTTTTTTTTTATTTTACTTGTATTTTTTTTTTTGAGCTGGTAGTTTTCTTGCGGGGAAGAGGGAGTAATCTGGCTTCTGTGGAAACAAATGATGTTGCACGACTGCCTTGCTGCTTTCTCCTGCTCCACCAGAAAAGGTGTCATTATTTTTCCCCTTTTGTTTTAGACTTCTGTGAACCAAAAGGGCTTGAGGATTTTAATGGTCTATCTCAAAGATTGAGAGGCCCTTTATATGTCAAGCCACAATCCCATCCTAGGCTGTACTGGCCTCTGTTTGATTTTATGAAGCTTATTTTGGATAGATGGTATTTTTATAGCTCCTGCCTTGCTTCACCGATGGCCATATTGATGTAGCGCTACAGGACAGGGCTAATAAATAGTTTATAAAACTGTAGGTTCATTCTCCCAAGTGATGTAGGGCTGTGTCTGAGCAGACTGCAAATCACCGTCCCGCCGATGCCGAGCCTCTGCATGGCACGGCCCTGGGCACACCGTGGGGAGGGAGGGATTAAAGTAAAGAACAGCTTGCTCCAGCTGAAACTGCTCCAAACTTCCCCTCACAGCCATGCTTTGCCCCGGCAGTGGATGGTGGAGCAGCCAGCTCAGTGTTGGGTTAGAGCAAACTGGTCACTGCAGGAGCATCCCAGCCTTTGTCCTGCCCGTGGGCCCTGTGAGGATGCCATTGCTTTGGGAAGCTTTTCCTTAGGCTCCCTAGAGCCCACCACATGATGTCACATTCCTATTAACAACATTTGGCTGGCGGCACCTTCCCTCCTGTATGAACCTTCCTAAGTCTTGGGATGAAATGCCCTGGGTGATGCCCGTCTGAAGTGCAAGGTCACATCAATGACCTGTGTGTGACCACAGCGGGGCCTGTACCTGTGGACTTGGTACACACGATAGTGGAGCCCTTGGGGAAAGTCCTCCCCTGTTGTTTTACTCCTAAATGCTCATTTAAACAGTTGCCTTTGAGTCTCTTTGAAGTGCTAAGGTCTGGTGTCTGCTTGGCCTGTTCTTCCTTCTCCAGAGCTGCCTTTTCGTTTGTCCCTGGGAGCAGTGTGTGTGTGAAAACCCTCAGATGTCTGCTGGCATCAAAGGCTTTCTCCTGTTGCTTCCTTTCGGTATTAGCAATACGAGCCTCCCTCATTTCTCCCACTTTTCCAGTCTTACAGCGCTTAAGATGAAGAGTCGATGAGGCTTTCTCTTTGTGGATGGTGGCATACCCAGTACTGGGATCCTAAAAGGGACAAAAGGCATCTTTGTGAGTCCATGTGGAAGCTGGGTTTGGTTTCTAGAAACACAGGAATTGATAAAAGTGCACATGCAAAAGGGAAGGGAAGCAGTGAGGGTGTGAGGTGTACCCGCACACTTATACACTGACTTTTACCGTGCATCCCCTTCATGGTCTGGGCTTGCTTTGGAGGCGTCTCTGGGCAGTAATGATCCAAAAGAGTTGTCCTGTCACCACCAAGGACTTTATTCATTTGCAGATATAGCTCAGAAGAAGGAAAAAAGCAAACCCAACCCACAGCCTTCCCCGCACCCGCCGTCCACACCCCGCCAGCATTTGGCAAGTGAGAAAATATTAAAGCCATATATTTTCCTGCTGTGCTCAGTTACCACGTTGTCCTTTTCTTTGGAAAGGAAATGCAGTTGGGAAGACATATGGAGGTGCTTGTTCTTCTTGTTGCCATGGGTATGTCTGTGGTGTCTTCAGACATGTGGCTCTGGGTGCCCAGTTTTGGCTTGGTCCCTCAGCTCCACCACTGCCAGATGCTTGTCAGGGGGTTTAGGTCCATATTGCCAATTCCCTCCTTCTCTAAGATGTCTCCTGTACTATTTTAGGATAATTTTCCCTGTAAGCTCTGTAATTTGAAGGTTAATTTGGATATTACTATTCTGTTACTACTGCTCTGAGGCTCTTACGTGGGCTACTACGATTACTCCAGCAACTGGTACGTCTTTAGGTGCCACAAGCCTGGCTTAGGGACACTCAAGCTGCTTTATCCAGGGTGATCTTAAAGCACCGATAATCTCCAAAAACGTGAGAGAATAGCTAGGCAAGAACCAGAGCAACTCTGCAGAGGTGATGCATCCAAAATTGAGATCTCCTGAAGGACCTCTTGGAGTGAGTTTTGGGCTTTCGAGGAACAACTGGATGAGTGGGTGATAGAGATACAGCCATACTGCAAGGATATTTCTTGTTTGATGCCATCCTGCACAAGGAAAGGTGGGAAAAGACCTATGGGGACTGTCATGTCTTTTAATTTGTTCCTTGAACCAGTCTAGGACAAGTTGTTGTGTTGGTGTAGGAAACCTTAGGCTGTCCCTGCTTGTTTTGTTCCTCATTATAAGTACCTCACAGTTAACTTTAAAAGCTTCATTCTCCAGATAGCTCAGCTGAATGTTGTTTTTTTTTTTTTCTTTAGTACTGAGCATAAAAGAGAAGTGCAGCCCTTCAAGCTCCACAGTGGAGTTCAATGAGGGAGAGAGAGATCGGGACTCGATGCATTTATTAGAACCATTAGGGCAGAGCAATGTGCACGGATACATCGCCAGCACCACGCTCGGAACTGGCATTTTTTCCCTGGATTTAGATTGTTCTTGGTCTTCCTGTGCTGATACAGGCAAGTCCCAGCAAGGGATGATGAGATCAAGTGCACATTGGTAGCAAATGCAATTTGTAAAGCGTTGGTTGGGTAAATGACATTGTGTATGAAAGAAATGTTGCAACACAGCCGTACTAATGCAGCCATGTGACACCAATTTAATGCATTTTCCCCATTAAGCTGCTTGTTCAAGACATCTTTCGACCGTTTCGAGTACAGCAGTGGTGTGTAAGGCCTCTATTTTCTGAGCATTACTCATTTTGCAGCTAACAGATGTCAGTGTCTATTTGTCCCTTATGGAAAAGTCCCTTTAAAGTTCAATAGGGATTAAATTTGTCAGGCTCTATAGAAACATAACAGGATTCTATGGAAATTACTCTGCAATCCTATAGAATGTAACAGATAATCTCCTCGTCTCTGGAGGTATTTTAACTCTTGCATAATTGCAGACCAGAATAGAAAATCTCCATTAAATTCAACGAGATGGTTCACAAAAATCCTATAGGAAAATGATAATTTTCTATTAAAATCAGTAGGATTTTTTCATCAGCACGTTGGTATTCATAGGGAGGTTTTATTCATTTGCCAATCCTACTAAAAAGTGTTTTGTCAGGAGGCTGATACTTGCTTTGTTCTAGGGAACAGTGATTTGTGCATAAACGATGCTTATGTCCAATGCTCGTATAATTTATGGCGAGGCACTAAATTCCCTTTCAGAATAACTGGAGCAGGATGAGGCTTTAAGCCCTGCAGGGAGGAATAAAAAAGAGATGTTGCTGGGGATTTGGAGAAGGGGTCTGCCTGTGAGGACCATCCTGCTATTGTGTTACACGGGTCGCCGGAGCCCACAGCGGACCCAGGCAGGGTGTTGTGAGCATGCACGGATGTGCCACAGTCACAAGCTTGTCCCTGTCATCTCCCTGGCTCTGGCGCTCCTTATCTAAAGTGTTCAGCCCAGGATGCTGCAAATTAATGTTGGATTGAAGCTCTGTTTCTGTGAAACTGCCTGTGGCTGGTTTGAATGGCTCTGCTGCCTCCTGCATCTGCAGGCTGGCTTTTCATGGCGTGGCCTGGGTGGTGGGGAGCAGTGGCTCTGCCAAAATCCAGGGCTTTGCCCTTGGAGGTCACTGCCTCTGCCGTGTCGCTGGTGGAGCTCAGCCAAGACACGGCTGGAGCAGTTAATTACGGAGAGAAAGCTCTGCTTGGCTGTGGGGGGTGCGAAAAGCCACCCCTTGAAAGGATCAGCCTCCTTTTCTCCAGCCTTGGAAGGTGCTGCTGTGCATGTTGATGAAGGCAAAGCACCCAGGTCAGCAGCAAAACGCTGCCTGCAGATGGATCATCCCCTCTGTCCAGTTGGCACTGCTTGAGGCACACAAAGGGGACACCCTATGAGGGAGCTTGCTCAGAGCAGGGGACACGGGGGTGGGCGATGCTGTGGGGAGCAGGTAGGGCTGTGCTCACAAGGTCTCTCGGGGCCGATGCAGGGATGCAAGCGCCGGCTCTGCGGCGCGCTGACACGGCAGCGTGATTGCTCTTCCCGCCGTCCCTTGTGTAGGAGGATGAGTCATCTTGGAGAAGGGAATTGCTAACTTCTTGGGGGGTATTTACAAAGGAGAATTCTGTGAGGAAGGTTGCTTTGTTTTGGCAAGACGTGCTTAGAAGGACTTCCTTAAAAGGTTGGTGAAACAACTCCTCAGCTGAGCATCAGCTCACTTGGTGGCATTGCAGGGGGAACAGTGTCCTGGTCCTGTGGTTGTGGTGGCCAGTGTGTATCTGCCCTCAGAAAGCACAACTAGCCCTGGGCTAAAATGAAACCTCAGTTTCATTCTGAGGTCTTACACTCAGTGTGCACCTAGCAAAAACTTTGGGGTAGATGCCGAGGCTTTGGCTCATGTGTGAAACATGGCACAGATGCCTCCCTCCAAGCAGTGGGAAACAGCTCAGGGAGAAAGGCTGCCTAGCAGGGATGGGATCAGCTGATAGAGCTGAGGAGGTCCATGGCTAGGGGAAATTTGATGTCACATGGTGAGGGTCAGGATGTGCCTCAGGATGGGGTGATGCCAGGAGAGACCAGGAGCCAGCTCCAACCTCCAGTGCCTGCCTTCCTTTGCACTTCCCCAGTGCCAACACTCACAGCGCAGACTATAAAAATCAATTGACACAACATATGTAATGGTCTCATTTACTGGCGAATAGAAATGTGTGTAAATCTGGCATTAAACATGAGTTTACACTGCTCCCCTTCTTGGGAGAGCAGTGATTGACGGCGCTGTGTAAATGACAGGAATATGCCGGTAGAAGCTGGGAAACATTTACCCTTCGGAGAGCCGTGTGTACATTGGAGGATTGCCTCGCCTCGCCAGGCGTTAAACACATCTGGAGGGATCACTTCTTGCACGTTCCTCGCTGTTGCTTACAGTTAATACCTTTTGTGGTAAGAAGCAGTGCATGGAGAGGCAACCTTGTCTTCCATAAATTATTCCTGGTGTTTTAGTCCCTCCTGAGCCATGCTGTTCCCTCCCAGAAGGTGCTGGAGCAAAAGCTCCTGCAAACCCCTCGCGTAGCAGCAGGTTTTCCAGCTCCAGAGGCTGGGAGGCTGCCCAGGTGAGTAGGGGCTGGCTTCTCTTGCTGTGCCCATCAGCCGGCTAGTCCAAGAGAAAATTCAATAACAGCCATTTGAGATTAAATTCTGAGCACTTGAGCAATCTAAAGCCAGCAAGGAGTTGGTGTCTCAGCAGTCAGTCAAACGGTCTGGGCTGTCATCTTATTAGAGGCAAAGAGAAACTTTGATTTAACCCCAGACCCTTAATTTTCAGTAATGTTTCCCGATTCCCACTAGCTGTTACCATTTCACGAAATCTTTGGGTTCTAAAATTTGTGACTTGTCTTCAGGGTTTGGACTTCCCAGGCAATTTTCTTTGACAGGAGGATCCGTATAAATCAATTAATGGAAGTAGGGATGGAGTGCAGCGGGTCGTGTGGGCGTTGGAAGGGGATACTGGAGCAAACTGCCTGGGATGAAAGATAAAGGAGTTGCCATTTGCAGTGTGTGTGGATAATGGTGTAGCAAGGGAAAAAAACAACCTAAACCTCAGAACTTGATAAAAAAACCTGAATAAAGTTCTTCCCATCCCCATGGGTTTCATAGCTTTGAGTCCTGGTGTGGATTTAACTTCCTGGGTGTACCTGTCCCTTCCTGCTCCTCCTGCATTGTGTTCAACTGCCGCCATCTGATCACAGCCTTCCAAAATCCTTGGAAATTAATTGCAAGCTTAAATACTACCTTGGCCTTTAACTCTGCTCCAGACTGAGTGAAGTAAAGGTTTTCTCTCATGAGAAAGGTATCTTTCTGAAGAAGGGGAAGTTGTTCTTTTTCCGCTGGAATCCATTTTCCTTTTAATTGCGCAAAGCCCCGGCCCCTTGCCAAACGTGAGAATCAGCCACGAGCCTTTTATTTATGTAACTATACATTTATTTATGTTATTGCAAATTCCCACCTTCTGGCTGACGATGGTTTTTACCCTCAGAGGCGAGCTTGAAAAGTAATCCTGGGTGCTCTCTCCACGTTCCTCCCGTGCTCGGGAGCCGCACAGGCAGGCAGAGCAGAGGTGTGAATTGGATTTCGGTGTCGCGGCGCAGGAGCTCTGGTTACACCACCTTCCCCCTTCAATGCAATCCTTCCCTAGCTCCTCTCACCTCCTTCCCTGCTATTCTTCCTGCATTTATTGCCTTCATTTCCACAGCTCGTCCGGGGCTGCATTCTCCTAGCCCGCTCCCCTGTAATGTGTGACCCAGATAGCGCTTTCTTCTCGGACAAAGCCGTAAACAATGGCTTCCCTGACAATGTGCTCGGCTGCTGCTCCACGCTGAGTGGGGCTTGGACTTAGCATTAGGGAAATATTCTCTCGGAACCAGATTATCTCAGGTACTCCATGCCCCCTATTACCATAGGATCTGAGCGCCTTGCGGCTTTTGAAGATGCTTATTTTCCAGTTAACCCTGTGGTGTTATCCTTTTTTATAAAAGGCTGGGGACTGAATCATCAGGAGCGTAAGGAAAGCTCTGGGCACAGGGCCTGGAGTGGCTTTTTTTGGTAAGATTGCATTGATTTTTGGATACTTAAGCTGGGATGAATTACAGAGGCGGCTGGGCTGAGCGAGGTGCTGTGGAGTTTTAACATCAGAGCTATTTTGTGCTGTGCCCCTGCCATCATTTTCCCTTCGCTAGGAAAAGCTGATATTCCCTCCCCAGCTGGTGGAAATCGATGGAGCCCAGCTCCACTGCCATCCGTGCAATCGCCCCGTGTCTGTGAAACTCTGAGACCTTTCAGAAGCTCCAGAATCCATTAAAACACATTTTCCTTCCTCATGGAAATGACCATCTCCTTGTTGGTCCCATGCACTGGAGATGTGCTTCCCCCACCTTTGCAGGGACAATAATTTACAGTACCATGCTGCTTCCTTTATCTCCATTTATACTCTCTTAATGTGGTTGGGAATCCACAAATTCCCTTTTACGCTGTTCTGAACGTAACCTACTAAACCTTAATCATGGTTTGGGGAGTAGTAATTCTTTCTTTTATATGGCTCTCTTTTATTTTTTCTTATATAATTTTTTTTCCTTTAAGAAAAGATCATTAATCCATGTTTCTGAGCCTTCCCATCAATCTATAATTGAATCATATAAAAAAGACTTGATTTTACATCCGTATAAGAAAGAATTCAATTCTCCCTAATGCCTGTAGATTTATGGGTCTAAATTTCCAGATTTCTCTTAATTTTATTTTACTTTTAATAACCCAGCTTGTCTGGACTTATCTAAATTATTAGTGAACCTGAATATGCTGTGATCTGAGGAGATCAGTTATCTTTTCCGCAGAGGAAGCGCCAGAAGCTGAGCAGGCCCATCTCTCGGGGAAAACAAAACCACTTCTGAGAGCTGCCTAACCTTGGTGCATCGGGAAGCCCCTCTTGCCGGCGCCTTCAAAAGGTGCTCGCTTAATTGTTGCATTTTTAACACCGAATTGCCCTGCAGGGCTTTCCCCTCTCAAGTCTCAGCTCTGCTGTCGCCTCTTCTTTTAAAGCACAAAGGGAACACGTCGTGCCTTGCTGGCTTGTGGGGCTGGGAGGAGAAACTCTGCCTTTCCAGCCCGGTCTCTGCCACCAGAGTTGCTTTTAAACCTGGGCTGAGTTATTGCTGTTGCCTCGTTCAAGGCACCTTCTCTGTTTAATGCATCCTTTTGCTTGCCTTGGATGGGTTGTACCCACTGGGGTGGGTACCTGGTGCTGCTCCCAGTCCAGATTTTGGGTGAATGCAGCTTTCAACACAGTTTTAGCACTTTCAGAGGGATTTGTTTTGTGCCTGCATTGATGGGAAAGGGAGAGAGTGACCAGCTAACTTCACTCTGACTCTTGGGGTCCTCTGCCAAGCTCCTCTGAGCTGTAAAACACCGCTGGGCTTTTATTGTGATGTTGGGGTCCAGCTGGAGTGTCTGGGAGTGTAAGGCCTGCAGGGAGCCAATGGCTTTTGCTAATTCCATAATGCTCCTAAAAATATGTGGCTTGGATTGATGGAAAATCTGCAGGGCTGTCAGGCTTGTACCCTGACGGCCCAGCTGGCCCTGCTTTTAAAGCTGAATGGTGTCAGCTAAAGTGTGACGGACTTTGATGATCCTTGTGGGTGCCTTCCAGCTCAGGATATTCTGTGCTTCCAAAGCAGCTTTGCCCTCACTGAGATCCCATCTCAGAGGTGCTCAGGCATCCCGTGGATCTCTCTGCTTCACCTTCTCCTTCCTCCTCCTCTCTGCAGCAGAGGAGACAAAGGCAGGTAATTGTGCTGTCTCTGCACACAGCAGATTCCAGCTGGGGTGTCCATTTTAAGCACTGCTTGGAGCCTTGACAGTGACATGTGTGTGGGAAATTGCTCTGAATTCCTCCAGCCTCCACTGTGTTTAACTCCTGGAAAAGGAGTTTGGAAAAACAACACGTCTGATATTTGCTCTGAGTTTCTTGTGCTGGGAAGAGGAGCAAATCCCAGGTTTTGCTGTCCGTGCCTTTACCAGCCTCCATCCCTGCCTTTCCTTGCAGGCTCTCAGCCCCATCTGTTCGAGCTTTCTTGCACTGATGTGCTTTTTCTCTATTTTCCTGCCATGCCAGTGCTGCAGATTCCCCCTCTTTAACTGAGACATGTTCTCTGCTCTCCTGCTGCGTCTCCTCGCTGTCCATCTCTCCTCCCAGGCATCCCCGCTCCCTTTCCCTCCCTCTGCGCATTCCTTCCTTTCCCTCCCTGGCCAGCAAGGGAGGGCTGGTGTTGAAAGAAGGGGTTTTGAGGTGCTCAAGAGATGGGGGAATCACCGTTGGGGTTGGTCCATCCTCTGGAACCACCTTAAAATGGAGCTCCAAAGTAGGATTAAAATCCTGGGCAAATTTCCCCTCAGCCTGACCCCTCCTGGTGCTGGTGTGCAGGTTATGTGATTCCCAAATATCCTAAGGATCCCCTGGCTCCCAGTATTGTGTTACTAGGGAATCTCCTGGGTCTGTTGGAGCACTTGGAGGTAAAACTGCTGTTTGGAACGGCTACAGGCAGATTTGTGCTCCTTTTTATTTTAGTCATTACTTTTTCTCCCTCCATTCTCCTCGCTGCTGTCGGAGATTCAGATGGGTTATCCAGATTGCAGAGCACAAACCTCGCCTGCCTGCCAGGCCCTTCTGTTCCCTTCCAGTTCATTTCTTACAACCAGTGTTGCAACCCCTTGTTTTCATGGGGGTTGCAAGGTGCAGGAACAGCTCTGTACATCCAGGTTACTGGTGGGCCAGGGCTGTGGTCACCTCCAGGACACCAGTTTGTCCCACTGAGGTCTCTGCTGGTGGGGAAGGATTTGTTTGGCAGCAGAAAGAGGCCAAGGGTTTGCAGGAGCCACTGGGGTGGTTTTGCAGGAGGTTTCTTGGGAGGGGTGTCTCATGCAGGGATGTCTGTGCTGCTTCCCCCACCACAGTCTCAGGGTTTCTCCCTTCTGATGTGCTTTTCCAGGATTATCCTTGGAGTGTTTCTGCCTGCAGCCATTCCAGAACTTGCTTTCCCCCTGCCTGTGTTCTCTTTGGAGAGCTCTAGGAAACAAGCTGGTCTCGTAAAGGTAAAAAAGGAAGGGAATAAAGGGGTAAAACTCCCCCGAAGTCACTTTATATCCTCTTGTCCATCCAGATGGCAAACTGCTCCTGCCAGAGGCTGTCGGGACACCCCTGGCACATGGGAGTCCCATAGGGGCTGGAGCCAGGCTCTCCCCATGAGTACTTTCTCCTGGATGTCACTTTGAAAATTGCAGGTTGGGAGACACTGAGTGATGTGGCAGTGAGGGGAAAAAAAACCACAAACGGTTTTTTCCCCCTTTCATTTTGGAGGTAGGCTCAGGAGTTTGGGAATGTGATTCCTCCCTTGAGGAGTTCACTCTCCAGCTTGCTCCTTTGACTTAGCACACAGGGGATGTTTTCTTTCCTTGGAAGGGAACAGACATAACCATTTTCTTTCTGTATTGATTAAAACCAGCAAACATCTTTGAGTGATTTTGTGCTTCCTTAGGTGGAGGGAGAGAACGAAACCCAGGTCTTTGTTTGCTCATCAGTGTCATGAGGCTTTGCTCTGGCTGCTGGGAGGGAAGAGCATTTCAGCACTGATGCCACTGGGGCCCACCAAAAAGGACGAAAGAGGGTCTGCTCTGTTACAAAAAAATAAAATTACTCCCCTGGCTGGGGTCAAAGGGGTCAAAAAGGCAATGCCTGTGGCCAGTCTGGGGATATAAGACCTGGTTTTCAGTCCCAGAACACTGGGCAGGTCTTTTTGCTCTTGGCCTGCCTCAGTTCCCCCCTCAGCAAACCTTGATGTGCTCATTCCAGCACTTAACCTTGCTCTGTGTGCAGTGCTTTGTACCTGGGGATGAATCTGCTTATAAAATGCACCTGAAATGCATAATGGATGTGAATTAGAGAACAACAGCTTTTCACTCTCTGCATCTTAAACTCAAGGTGATATCCCTGGTAACTTCACCATGGCCCTGAGCTGGGTTTGAGGTCCCACGAGATGTCATTTGGGACCCCATATAGGTGAACACAGGTGTTAAATACTTCCTGTGATCCCACAGCCCGGGCTCGCTGGTGTTCCTGGGCATGATGGATGACTCCTGGACAGCTGAGATTCTCTGAAACGTTCTGCTGGCTGTCAAGCCCTGTCTCTTTCCCTGTCTATCCATCTCCTCAGAATCACTGCAGTTCTGCGCACACGTGTTCTGCGGCTCTGTGGGGAGATCCTGGAGTGGGGGATCCTGGACTGCACGGATTAAGTTATTACAAGCGGCGTTTGTGATGTTTTTTTTCCTCCTGAGGGTCTCAGAGCAATTTGCTGAGGTCTCTTTTACACAGGGGGAAAGCAAGGCAGAGCCCAAAATTGTGCAGCAAGTCAGGAGCAATTCGGAAATGGAGCTCAACTGTTCTGCCATCCAGGGTTGTGCTCCTTTCTAGGACTCAGAAGAGCAAAACATGCTTCAGAGTTCAGTAAAGAGGCATGTACTGGGCCCTGGGGGGAGGCTGGAAGCTGCAAGATGACAGAATCAGTCATCATGTCTAAGCAGTGATTCTGGCTCCATCCTCCTCCTCTTGCTGCGTTTCTCTCGTTTGTGCTACCCCTCTGGGAGTCCAGCTAAGGATGGAAGAAATTGCCTGAAAAAGCCATCAGCCCACGTCTAATTCCCTTCTGAATTGATGTTTCAGGCTCTGAGAGTTTGTATTAAGCCTGCAACTTTTGAATAACAATTTTGTTTTCCATCAGGAGTTGGTTCTCCCAGCTCAGAAGGCTCTTGTGCCACACCTAGGAACATATCCCAGATTTGGGCTTGGTTTCCCTGCTCTGGTTGTCTGGAGAAACTTTTCTAAGTGTTGAGACATGGGGTTGTCCTTTCCAGCCAGCCTTTGCTTTCCTGGCTCCTCCCAGGAGCAGCTCCTGGTGGGCAGCAGCTTTGTCTGCTGCTGAGGTGAAGGCACAAAGAGGAGCAGTGCTCCTCACCTCTGCTCCACACAAGTCCCTCAAGACATTCACCTTCCCCGAAAAGGCAACAAATCAACTGAAATTGTTAATATTAAGTATGATGAGTAAAGTACCAGCCTTGGCTTCACAAACCACTGGGTGGGTACTTCTATTTTAATTATAGGGTGAGTAATTTGATTTGTGTCTTATTTGGGCAGCTTTGCACAAGCAAAGTTGGGCAAGAGAGTTTCTCTGTGCTGTGGTTTATTTGCCAAGAATCCTGAGTATGTGGAGCTTGTAGAAATCATTATTCTCCCTTGGAAATTCTGTTTTTTAATGGTTGGGAATAGCTGGGGTTCCAGCCAGGACAGAGCTGGGGATCTGCAGCATGCTCCATCACCTTTTCTTGCTCTTTCAACTGGAGGTGTTGAGCCTCCCCTTCCTCTCTCGGGGTGACGTCTGCACTTTAATTAGCAACTGCCACTTCCCTTGCAGGAAAGTCCTGGAGAGTTTCATGGCAATGATACTAATGAACGTCTGTGGAAGTTGTTCCCGAAACATATGGCAATGAATATTTCTGTTGGGTTTGTGTCGCTGTCCCACCGAATGCTGTGACGGGGAGATGCTTTCCCAGTTTGCTTTGAAAGTCAAGCACTTGTGCAGTCTGTAATGTCTGTAGGATTTTTCCATAAAGATGAAAGGTGTGAAGGAAAAGAAAAATGGTTATTGATGCTTAATTATTGTTTGGTTTTGATGACAGAAGTCTTGGGCACCAAAGAACAAAGGTTTTGCCTTCTGGTCCCTCCCTACCCCATTATACAAGATTTTGGGGTTCTCTGTCATTTTCAGAGCTGCCATGAGCCCCACAGATTATCCCAAACCCAGGGATAACCCAAACCAGCATGGTTTTGGCCCTGTTGTGGTGTAACTTTTTGGGTGAATCATTCCCTGTGCCATCTGTCTTTCCCTTTCCCTCCAGACCCCGTTGCAGAGCAGAAGCCCCAGCACAGCAGGATTTTCCCTGTTATGGTGGCACAGGAAGAGCTCTTTCCGTGCAAAGAGCTGCCGTCTCCTGGCATTGCTGACGTGGTCTTTTGCCCAGGAGTTAAACTGCAGGATTTTGCTGCATCATAGTCAGGGTTTGACCTAAGCCTTGGGGACTCCAAGGGATCCTGCAGAGGCAGTGCCTGTGAGAGAGCGTGGGAGGGATACCTGGGATCCAGAGCATGTCCCACAAATTTGCACCATCCCAGGTCTCACTGTGGGTAGAGCCACACCCCTGCTGATGCCAGAGCTCGGCATCTTGTGTTGCAAACCCAAAGGCAATGGATTTTCTGTACCTTTTTGGGCTGGTGAGCAGTGGAGTCTCATTTGGAAATGCTTTGATGGGAAGCTTGTTCCAGAGGCTTGAGTTTCTCCTGAGCTGCTGTGAAACACTTGAGTCCCAGGAGCACGAGCATGAGTCTGTGTGACGTGAACCAAGCTGCTGGCCTCTAGATCCCAAATATTTAACTTTTCAGCATCCCCATACAATTTCCCTGCAAGTCAAAAACTCCTTTTACCATGGTTTAAGGTCCATCATCTGTTGGTTGATGAACCCAGTGTGCCCCACAGGATGCAGTGGGAATATTCAGACCCATAATTGCCGCCTCTTGTGGGGTCCTCTCACTCCTCCTTTATTTGGGATTTCTCTGTGCTGACATCCCCAGCCTGCATAAAAATTTAGCAGGGAAAAAGCTGTTCCCTGTGCACCAAGCCCACTTCTGAAAGATGTTGTGTAAGTGACTTGGCGAGCAAGTAACTTTTGCATTTAGACTGTAATTGGCTTTAAATTCCAAAGGTCCATTGCTAATGATATTCAGGGCGCTTTAATTAAAGGGACACTGTCAAGTACTTCCTTTATAGTTTTCCTTTCGCGCCTGCTCTCGGTTGTAATACCAATTTTTATTTTTTTCCGTGAGCTTGAAGGTAATAATTAAAGTAATTCTCTGCTGATTTTGTCCTTTTCTGTTTGGCAAACTTTGATCTATTATTATTTTTCAATGGAGATGAGATTAACATGGCCACTTTTGTTCCACGATCGTTCCAGTTCAATACGGCCCCGGATTGCGCTGGGATCTCGCCACCCTCGTGCCGGTGGCATTGCTTGGTGGTGACATTGATGCTGCTTTGGGGAGGGCAGTGACATTGATGCAGCTATGAGGGAGCTGCTGAGGCAGCTGCAGGAGCTCATGCTCCACCTGAAAGAGTCTCTGAGCTGTCTGATCCACTGCTGGGAAGAACCCGAATCTCTGGTGAAAGGTGGGGTTTAGAACTGCTCGAAGTGAAATGAAGATAAGCCTCTCCTCTCCCTCACTAGGAAAGCCCATCTTTTGTGTATGTAACAGTATTTTCTGATGGAAAAAAATGTATTTGCAAGGTGTCGGCTCATAACAGAAGCCATCTCATGATCTAAGTTACAAAGACGCTCAGCTCTAAGCTGTCTCTTCGGTTTTCAACTCCAGACTTAAATTGGGGATGAATAATTTGTCTAGGACTTCAAACTCCCCGGCTTCCCTGCTTGTTAAAGGGGAATAAACAGGGCTGAGGGATGGCAGCTGACTGGCCTGCAGTCAGGGGCTGCTGCAGCAGCTCCTCTTGCTCCGTGCCCTTCCCTCCCCATGCATCTCCTCCCTCAGAGTGGGGGATGCTCGCCCTGCCCGCGACCTTTCCCCTGAAAGCACTGCCTGGAGCAAAGCTGTGCTTGTGGGGTGAACATGAACCCACCAGGGCGTGGGTGGGATGGAGCAGGAATGTTTTCCTGTTCCGAGCATTGATGTGCCACCCATTAGCTTTGGGACCCCGTGAGATGGGTCAGGAGGGAAACACTGACCGACCAAAGACCCTCTGCATTCACCAGCCACTCTTTAGTCTTCCGTGGAGCAGCCAAGTGTGGAGAGGGCTATTTAGATCTGAGATGATAAGGCAATAACCATTTTAAGAAAGATATTCGCAGTGGGTCAAATTTTAAACAATGAGAGTGTTTCCACATGGCAGCCTCTGCCAATTATTGCTTGTAATTGCTTTCCCTCTGGTGCTGCCTTTGCCCTTCCTCTTTTACAGGAGCTGCTATCCCCTGTCCACTCCACGTGGCTTTCTCCCACCTCCTGCTGCGCTGGAGCACATTTGCAACTGTTTTTTTCAGACACTGTAAACGGCTCGGTTGCATCTACAGGGATAAAGGGTTCCTGCTTTTCCTGCTGCCTCGGTTATTTGGCGGCAGCGGTGAATTCACTCAAGGTTCATGTTGAAGTGTAGCTGAGGTTTGAGTTGAGGGAACCAGCAGCTTGTTTTCTCCAGGCAGGGACTGAAGGTGCTGGGTAATGTGTCTGAGGGCTTTCTGGAGAGTCCAGTGGTGCCATGGATAGGGAAGGGTGCTGGGTGTTTAGGAGTTGTGGGTGAGCACACAGATCCTCACTGTGGTCCTGCCAGAGGAGTATTTATGACAGACAAGGAGACCACGTGGACCTACACCAGGACAAGCCAGCTGGGCTTTGGATCGGGCTGTAAACACCCACAGCACCCTCTCTGAATCCAGCACTGCGAGTTTTGGGAATGCTTCTCTTGGCGGGTGAAGTGACAATCCTCTGCTGAGCCACCAGCCCTCAAGGCCATGCTCCCGTTTAGCCCATTAAAACTGGCTCTCGTTTTCCCTGCTGAATCAATTTCTAAGTCTTTAAATGGTACCTTCCTTGTACTAATCATACAATAGGACTACTAATGAATGTCTCAATTATTTAATGTTTGAATCGAGCAATTATTTTCTTGAGGTAGCAAATTGAAGTTTTCAGGAGGAAAAATACCATCTCACCCCCCCCCTTTTTTTACTGCTACATAATTAAGTAATTGTATAGCCAGTGATTTAATAGCTACAAGATCAGGAGTGACATATTTTATTCATTTTAAGCAGGACTGTTTCTCGTTTCTCCTCTTTCTGTCTAGGAGCAGCCCTTAGCACCCTCTGGGAGGGCTGGGGAAAAGCTGCAAAGCTTTGCCCTTGCCTCTGTCGCGTTTCTTTCTGTGTTTAAAGGTTTTTCTCTTCTGTGCTGAGCTGCCTGTGCCTGTGGCTGCCAGCGGGTCCTTTCTTGGCAGTCCATGGAGGGTTGTTTTGGAGGATGGATTTGCTGCCTGTCACCACCACCAGCTTGTGTCCCACCCTCTCTCTCCGTGTGCTGTGTCTGATGCACTTGGGTGCTCCCGTGTTTTTGGGGGCATATTTGGAGGGAGGAGAGGAGCTGAGGCACTGAGTATTGTTTAACTGGGAGCTGTTTCTGCACCAGTGATGGCAGGAGCCCCCCGGGGAATGCCCCGGTCAGGGGGTTTATCTCCCTTCGGAGCAGACACCCAGCCCTGGCGCAGAGCGTTTGTCACACATCATCCCCGTCGCGCTGTTGGAGAGACACGCGGAGTGACAGTCGCGCTGGTGGAAACCTCTCTGCTTGTTTTAAATAAATAAAGAAGTTAATCACTAGGGAATTACCGTGCTCAGATGTTGAGACATCCTGGGGATGAAAAGAAGTGTCTAAGGAACAAGAATATTTAGTGTCGACTGAGCGTCTACCTGAGTTCCCCTTATGTGTGTGCGTGTCAGCCGTGAGGGGTATCTCTGCTGGGGAGCAGAAGGGCTGGGTGGTTGTCTGGACAAATAATTCACCTTCCCTGCCTGTTCTTCATCTACTGGTGGACAGACTGTGGTTCCTTCAGAGCCAGTTGCTGTAGATAGGTAATTTCTGATAGTGGGACTCATCTGTAGCTTGTTTGTAGGAGCCTGCTTGGGAGTAGAGACTTTTGTAGCCGTAAAATGCCCTGATAAAGAATGGATGATGTGTGATATCCCTGTTCTCCCGCCAGAGTCCCGGGCAGGCTGTGATTGCTCCCTCCTTGGATGAATGCAGCGTTAAGTTGTGCTCCTGGCGTGAGCGTTCGTGACCGTGAAGCTGAAATGGGCCTTTCTTGGCACCATCCCCCAGATTTCAGACAAGTTCCCAACAGCACGGGTTGGTGAGAGCGCTGGCAGAGAGGGAGCACAAATGTGCTGTGAATAGACATCGGAGGGAATTCATTAACAGGACCTAATTAGCAAATTCTAAGTGGCAGCGCTCGGCTGAGGAGCGGGGCTGGGCCGATCCAGTCACGGTGAGCATCCCATCAGCCGGGTGGGTGCGAGGTGGGGATGCACACCCAGGAACACGCACGTGCCTTCTGGAAAAAGCCACTTTGGGAGGAATGAGGTGTGACCTGCAGCGACACAGCCCCCACCCGGCCGTGCCGCTGCCGGCAGTGACAGAGCCGCTGTCTCCTGTGACAGGGTTAAACTCCTGTGACGGTGAGTGATTGCTTGCCAGATGACAAACGAGCCGAGGGCTGCCGTGGCATTGCAAGTAGTTTTTCAAGGGCTCGGTCTTTCGTTAAAGAAATAGTGACTTGTAATTGTTTAGTTAAAACTTTGTGTCCGGGGCTGCTGCTTCTGTAGCATCACGTGTCTCTCTCCAGCATCACCTTTCCCACTCTGAAGCCCCCTCAGATTGGTCTTGGTGGCCTCACCACCAAGCCCTGGCGGTGACATAGCCCTGAGAGGCGATGGCCACCCTTAAACCCAAACAGGAGTGGTGGTGATGGCTTCACAACCTTTCCCAGGTAGTTTCCACTGCTGCTTTCTGGTGTCCTTATTTAACACGAACATTGTAATTAAGAAGAATTTCCTGTACTCCTCTGGGGCTCACGAGAAATTTGAGAGCTGGAGGGTTTTGTGTGTTATGTTAACATGCTTGTTAAAAAGGAGAGGTCTCCTCAGTGGAGCTGAATGGAGCCCAGATACCAGCTGGGACAGATGTAATGTTGGAGGACCTTTGGGAAGCACAAGTGTGGGATGGATTCCTGTGTGCAGGAGCAATGCTGGTGGAAAAAGAGGATGGGAGGTCAGGATCCTTCACTTTGGGTTTGATTAGAGAGCTCAGGTGGCCACAACCAGCATGTGGGTTGCCTTTACTCCATGTCATCCGGCAGGGTGGCTCACCCACATGGTTTGCACTGAATTTGGGGAGACCTGGTGGGTGCTAAATGTTCTGGCTCTCAATTCCTGGTTATCATGAACCACCACGCCACATGCACAGGAAACCTTCCCATATGAACCATTGAAATCATGCTGCAGCCTGGGCGTGGCTCTGTGTTCCTCTACCCAAAGGAGTTTAGCTGGTCAGTTTGGTGGCTGTGGGCATGGCCACAGTACCACACTGATGGCCTTTGCTTCCTAGAGCCTCCTGACAGTTTTGGTGTTTGTGGCTGGGAATTCAGCCCATCCAGGTGATTGCTGTGAGCTCTCTGGCCCTGGGGACTCCCGAGCTGTGGAGCCTGGCCAGGAGGATGAAAACGTCCTGCTGGGCCAGGCACTGTGCTGGTGGCCTGGGGCCTTCTTTAGCTGGAAACTTTTAGAGTCAGTCACCACAGGCAGATGTGGAATAACAGAATTGTTCAGATGGGAAAAGACCTTTAAGACAGTCAAGTCCAACCACCACCAAGTTCACTATTAAACCATGTCCTCAAGTGCCACATCCACTTGTTTTTTAACACTTCCAGGGTTGGTGACTCCACCACCTCCCTGGGCAGCCTGTTCTGATTTTACAGCCCTTTCTGTGAGGTAATTTTCCTAACACCCCATGTAAACCTCCCTTGATGCAACTTGAGGCTGTTTCCTTTTGTCTGTCACTTGTTCCCTGGAAGCAGAGCCCACCTGGCTCCACCCTCCTTTCAGGGAGTTGTAGAGAGCAATAAGGTCTCCCCTGAGCCTCCTTTTCTCCAGGCCAAATTTCAGCTGAAATCTCAGCACATTGCTGATGTTTGGGCAGAAGAAGGGGCTGGTTTTTCCCTAAGTATCAGCTTGCTTAGGTTTTATTCTTGCTTTCATTTTAGTTCAGCTTTCCATCGTGCTTATTGACAGTATTAGGAGCTATCCAGGGATCATGTAGGAAAGAAAACTGTGGTGAGGCTTCACCTGGGACCAGTCTGCCCTTCCCCTCGTGGTTCTGCTGCTGCAGTTGTGTACAGCTGTGTGCAGCTGTGCTTCTGCACCGCAGCCCCAAGACCCGGCTGTGCTCCCAGCAGGACTTCTCCCACAGCTGCTGCGCTGCGAGGGTGACAAAGCCTGGATTTATGTGTTGTGACTTCCCCTGGCCTCTTCTGCAACTGGTTCTTGCCTCTTGGCTATGAGTGACCCCGTCCCTGACACCTCCCTGAGCGCCTCCGCTGCCGCCAGCGCCGGGCGAGTTCCGGAGTGTCCCTGGCCATAACCGTTACCAGATGTTTACACGTCTGGAGGTGCCATCGCCGGGGCTCCATCTCTCATGCCTCATTCCATAAGGAACACTTGTGCTTTGCAAAGTTAACTCCACTCCCTGAATCTCTCTGTGGCCTCGCTGTGCCGCGCACTCGCATATTCCAGCAGCTGCTTCCTGCGGTGGGGCACTGGGCTGTGTGCTGCGAGCATCCAGCTGTGCTGGGAGCATCCAGCTGTGCTCACTGGCTCTGTTTTGGGCATCTGAGTGGGGTTTAGTGCTGGGGACTGTCAGAAGGAGGCTGTTCTAAACTCCCATCCCCTCCAGTGACTTTGCCCCCAGCTGAGCTCCATGGGGAACGTGTCTGTGGTGACAGCAACGGGCACAACGGGCAGTGCCCGGGTGGGCAGAGGTGACCTGTTTGCAGGGAAAGGACACCCTGGGAATCTGCTCTGGTGCCACAGAAAAAAGCAAGGCATTGTGGTTTTAAACATTCCCCACATGCAAAGCTTTTGCTTGCCTGTGTCACAGTGATCTCAATTTAAATCCTAAATAGATGTGAGTTAAATAACTTCTTGGAGTTGTCATTAAAGGCTCCTTCTCGGGTTTGTTTCTGTTTCTCCCTGAAGGTGAAAGCTGCGGGAGTCCCCAGTTGTCTTAATTTCACCTTGAGTGTTTTTGGCTGCAAACTTGTGGTGTTTGGCTTCTCAGAGATGATAAAATCTAAGATTTCACTTGTGAAGGCTTCACTCTGCTGCAAATCCCTGTTGAATGAGGAGTGCAGGATCAGACCCCTCATTTAGATCAATGGTTCAGGAATGGAAAAAAAAGGGAGATGAACTTGGAGCCTGTGAAGAAAACCTGGCTGGGGGAGAAGGGAGGAGGGGGAGAGCTGAGTTAATGGAAGAGAGATATCTCCAGCCTGGAAATGGATGAAGGGAAAGGGAACGTATCTCACTTCGTCCTCCTGGGATTAATTTTGAATATCAAACGCTTGATCTCGAGCCGTTCCTCAGGCAGGCGGTCATGTTTCTGTGAAAGCTGTATTTTGAAAAGAATTTTTCTGATGCTTTAAAACAGAGGAAAGCAAAGCAAATGACCTTATCCTGCTTTGCATTATGTCACACCCGATGATATTCTTTTGCAGTACTTGCAGATAGCTTGACACATCGAGGCAGACAGCCCCTTATTATTAAATCTGTTTGCAAATGTGCTCAGATTGCCCTTCACATCCACCCCTGGTTATGAGCGGTGGCAGCCCGTGGCTGCAAATCCCAGGTCCCCACAAACACCCACCTTCTCCCCGCCTCCCCACTGAGCTTGTCAACACTTTAGGAATTAATAAAGTGTCCTGTGCGAAAAGGAAAGGGCTTTCTTCCCCCACCAGCGAGGAATGAAGGGTAGTGCCTCCTTCCTGTGGGTTCTCCTCCTCCACAGCTCTCTGGGCTCCTCACTGAGCTGCTGACCTTAGGAATGTTCCTGTGACTTGCACGGAGGGACCCAGTCCCTGTTCAGCTGTGTCATGTCTCCCCCCGGGTCACATCAGGCCAGCGCCGCTGCTTTCCGCGGTCGCTGAAAGCTGAACCAAGAGTGCCTCACGCTGCTGAGCCGGGCTATTGCTGCAGCCCATCCTCTGCATGCTGCAAGGATCCTGCTTCCTGCAAAAGGCCACGCTGGTCCTTCTGATTTCCAGCCTTTCCCTGGTAAATCCTCTGTGCAGAGCACCCCCGTGGTCAGCATCACCTGCTTTGCCTCCAGCAGCAGCCGTGGCAGGGATACAGGGATGCCTGGCTTCCTCAGGAGGAAGTTTTCCCAAGAGAAAACCCAGGGGAAATTCTCTTTTCTGAATAGAAGCCGTTGATAATTGCCACCAATCCTCTATGAGGATATTAAATAAATACCGGGCTGGCCAAAGCCACAAATGGGTCAGACTCCCAGAGGTTTTTATTTAGATCCTAATGGATTTTTATCCTACAAGCCGGTCTTTGGGATTTGACGTTTGTGTTCACATCTGATGCTATTGCAACACCTGATAGCCCCTGGGATCTGAGGAACTGCTCCCTGCACCACTGGCAGCTCGTGGCAGAGGCTCCCAGGGCAGCCTGGGCATTTCTGCTGAGGCACTCCCTGTCTGTCTCTTCCAGACTTGTCAGCTTTCAGTGTCAGTGAATTTGTGCTTTTCCTTATGGGAGGATGAATAAAAAGCACCACGTAACCTTGGGGGTTTTTTTTGAAATGTTTTTCTCCTTTCTCATCCTCCTCTTGAATGATCCACCCCGAACATTTTCATTAGGTATGGAAATGTGTTTAGGACCACATTTTTTCATTGTTGTTTTCCTATTCTCCTTACATACATCTGGCTTTCCAACGCTGAAGGTGATATTGCAAGTTGAGAATGTTGTTTTCTTCCATGAAACCACCACAATATTTTCATTTACTGTTTTCGCTCCCTTTCTCTCCATGTCTTGCTTTCTTGGCCACCGTTGTCTGTTGATGAGATGTTTTTGTTAAGTTGTCCAGAGTGATGTGTGGGTTTTTTCCTTCCCCTGAGTGGTTACAATTAAGTTAGAATCCATCAATGTGTATGAGTTGTTGGCAATGTTGCTTTTGATAGGCATTACCTTGTACTTGTCTGTATTAAATTTCAGCTGTCATTGTTTTCTTAATTGCCTGTGTTAGATAATGTTGAATTTCCCACAGTGCTCTCCTCCTGACTAAAATGAATAGCATTTGTATCACAAATGCTTCAAACTTGACACCTTTTTTCCCCCCATGCCATTTAAAACTTCACCTTGGTTTGGCTGATTTAATTTGCTATCAATTTCTCATATTTTGAGACATTCCTTTCTTTCCTTTCCCTCTCTCTGTCCCTGTGTCACCCTGTCAGCTTTGGGGGGTTTCCTCCATGGTAGGAGGTGTTTTGCACACCTTGGATTTGGGTGAGGAAAGCTCCATTTTCCTAAAGGTGAAAGGGGGAAGGTGTAGCACAGGTGGTATAAACCCTTCACGAGCTCTGGGATATGGGTTTGGGTTGTAAAACCAGAATTTTCTCAGCCGTGGTGACTCAAATCCAGCTAATCCGTGTGTGGTCTCGTGTCCTCCTGGCCATATCAATGTCATTTTTGGGATCTGCCTGATACAGGAGTGGGAGAGCCGTGATTCAGGAGATCTGGCTTTTATTTTCTACTCTCCCACATCTCTGCTTTGTGTGGATCTTGACAAGCTGCTGTTTTTCTCCAGCTGCTGGTTCGGTTTGTGTACTTTGCTTGTTCAAATGACATCCCTTCACAAGGCATCTGCAGGGAGATGGTTTTCATCTTCAGAGCCTGCTGCTTCTTCAGGGGTACTGGTTATTTTTAAGACATTTTCAAAGGTCTAATAAACAATAACAGCTTCTCTTGAAAGCATTGTTGCCTTCCTCAAAGGACTCTAATAGATTAGAGAGGGGACACTTAATTTTCTAAAAGCCACACTGTGCCACGTCACGTTCATCCAGAGAGTTTATTATAACTTTCAAACCCCTAATTTAACAAGTTTACTTACTGCTGAAGTAAGCCTTTGAAGTCTGGAATTATCTGTTCGCTTCGAAAGCATGGAATGATCATTTCCATGCCAGCAAAAATTACTGAGTGAAATTGGGTGATAATTTTAGTCTTAATTTGGTTTTCAGTCTATGAAAGTTTCTCGATATTTTTAAATGATGTGAAAGGATCTCCTCTATTCTGTGTTGCCCAAAATAGTCTACTGCAGCAAATTAAGGCACTTGGTAACTTGGCCTTTATGAGAACTCTGTATGGCTTTTCTCCCTTTGAAACACCTCTTTGAGGAAGAACTGGATGCCACATTAGCGGGTTGGCAGACCAGACCTTCAGAAGGGGCTGGAGGGCCATAAAGAGGTGGCGAGACCTCTGGCATTGCTCCCGAGGCAGATGAAAGGCACAGAGAGAGTTTATGAACCCATCTGCAGGAGGAAGGCTGCAAACTTGCCAGTTCAGCGAGCTCAGTTGAATCCTTCCCAGTCAGGGTAGATCCAAAGTTAATCGCTCAGAGGTCTGTTGGTATTTTTATCCCTGCATTTATATTTTATGGAACCATCTGGTCCCATTAAAGCTTTCAAAGTCAGCTTAGATTGAATTGAGTTTCCCGGGAACTGAGAAGAGGAGGAGTAAGCGTAGGTGAGGTGTGGGGGTGAAGGAGGCCTCGTTGCAGAGCGAGCACAGACGGTCAGGGGGAGAGGGATGAGGGCAGTTTGGAGCACAGCATTTAAACCCTGAGTGGTGATGGGGCTCCTTGCTGTGCCTGCCCTGGGGGTGCCTGGTTTTCCAGCTGGGACCTTCCTGTCCAGTGAAACACCATCAGCAGCTTTTCCTCTGGGGTCACTCGAAGAGAAGGAGACCTTGTGACTCTTTGTGAAGGCAGTGGTGACAACTTGAAAAATGACTTCAGCAGCAGCGAGTGCTCTTCCTGGGCTGGAGCTGTAGAGAGTTGCTCCAGGGCATTGAAGTCTCCAGCTGGGTCCCATCGACCTCCCCAGCCTGGTGCTGTGCACAAAGTGGTCCAGGACCTCATTCCCCCATTTCCACCCCTCTCTCACCAGCTTTGCAAAGCTGGGGAGGGAGCTGCCCTCGGGAGAGGAGCTGCAGCCCTGGCACTCTCCATGCTCAGGTCAGTCCTGTGCTCCAGCGGTGCCAGTCCTGAGAGCGGAGCAGCTGCCGAGTCATCCAGACTTGGAGCTTTCCCCTCCTCATTTTGGTGTTTGCTCGCTTGGAGCCTGCCTGTCCTGTCCCCATCCTTCACGTTGCCTTTCCAGGGCTATGGCCTGGAAAAACAGGAGCGGAGGGGCGTGCATGGAATCTGCATTTGCCTTCTGTTCAGCAGCACTGGTCGCTTTCCCAGGGCTGGCCCGGCTCACACCGAGCCTCGGTGGCACTCCTGCAGGGTTTGGCTGGGCCACAGTCCTGCTGTGCCCACTTGGGATGCGAGTGTGTGAATCATCTGCTGTTCAGTGTGTTCCCAACCTGTTAGGAGATGGGAAAAGAATTTGTGGGTGTTCTGGTGTTTAGGAGCACCTCAGGTGCCACAGCAATCTGGGAATAGAAACCTTTTCCTTTCAGCTGCCAACAAAACTGGCTCTTGTTAGATGGAGCCGATGGTTCCCCACACATCTGAAAGGCATGAGCCACCACTTTTATCGATTTCTTCCAGAGAATAACTTGCATTTACTCTGTAAATGCTCCTGCTACCCCCTGTGATTCTTTTCAAACACCCCTAGCCTGAATCATCACTTGCTGCTGCCCAAGGATCTCGCAGCCGGATGGCAACTCCTTGCTCTCCAAAGGAGTGGAGTGAGAAGCCCCTTCAGATGCAGAAGAAGGTGTTTGCTGCACCTGCTGTTTCTTGGGGAGTGGGAGACGTTTGCAAACACAGGGCACCTCCTGTTTGCACTAAGGGATATTTTGTGGTGGTAACTTGGCCCAGCTTTTCGTGGTCACAATTTTCCCTCTTGCCCCCAAGTACCTTGGAGCTGCTGAAAATGCCGTGGTTTTGGGACAGCTGCTCTTGAGCCTGTTAGATTTGAGTGAATAATTCATGGAAGCAATTTATTCATTGAATTCACCAGTCTCAAGCTCAGGGTATGTCTGCTGGGCAAGTTGTTATTTCCTTCAATTTATTAGTGGTGGAGTAATATGCTGATATACATTGAGACTTCTGTGTCAGAAAACATTTGTAATTCAGAGATCTGGGCTGACTGGTGAGCTCAGAGGGGCAGATGAGGGATGGGGTCCTCCCCTGGGAGGCTGCCCTGAGTTTTTTTGGGAAAACATCCTTCGGAAAACTCTTTGCTGATCCACCCTGCTCTTGCAGCCCGGCTCTGTTGGGCATGAGGGGCTCTGGGTTTGGGATGAAGAGGGGCTGAAGCTGTTAACAGCCTTAAACCAGTGTGTGCACAGGGCTTTTCATTCACCCTCTGCTCCTCAAGGGCCGGGGGAATTGGAGCTCCTGTTATTATTTAAGTGGCTCTCCAGCTGCTCCTTCTCATCCTGTCATCTCCCTGCCTGTCTTTGATTAATGACTGGACCATCCATTCCAGCGCTTCCCTCTCTCCTTCACTTAATTCCCTATTTTTTCCCCCCCTTTCCCCTCCACTTCTATTTTTTTCCTCACACAAACTGCTGATCTAAATGTTCAAAATAAATTATGCTGAATAATGGATGAAGGCAGCTGCATAATTTATGGTGCCACAGGGTGAGGCGAAGCCCCGTGTGCTCTTCCTCGGCTTCTTGCCCCCCGTGCCACCCTGTGACCTTTCTCTGAGCAAACTGAGGCGCTGGTGGCACCAGGTTTGCTGGTGGCTGCTCTTCAGATCCAACTTTCAGTCAGAGAAGGGATTTATTATCGCAGGATTACGCACCCAGGGGTGTTGTGACCATGAGAGATGCGAGGTGCTGATGATCAGCTCATCAAAGGTCATCCCTGCCTGCTGGGGCAGAGGTAATGGGTTTAATTAGTCACCCCACAGTGTTCCCCTCCTGCCTTTCTGCAGCAGGATGGTGCTGCTGGAAGAGGCTTTAAGACCAGGTGGAAGGGGTGGGTTTCTTCCTTATGAGGTCTTGCTTTGCCCAAGTGTCAGTATGAGGAAGTCTGCTGTTGGTTAGCGTGATTCATTCTGGCAGGCTGAGGCAATTTCTTCTGACTTTTATATTATATTCAGAATTTCTCTCCATAAGGATATCAGATATAATTATAATATGTTGAAATGAAGTACTTCAACCTTATCAAAAATAACATTTTGATAATTTTTCGCTGAAAATGTCAACACAATCAATAGGTTCTTGCAAATGTTTTCATTTCATTAAACTCAGCAGATTGTTCTGCTGGCATGTTTTAACCCACACTAAATATCCTTTTTTCCATATTGGGATGAACTTAGATAATAAGGTTACCTTTACAAAGCCACATGGTGATGAAGTAGAGCTTTTTAGCAGCAGCCCTCCATGTTCCTTATGAAAGGATCAAAGAGTGGCAGAGATGACTGAGACAGTGAGGGAAAGGAAAAAAGAGAGACAGAGAGACATCATTTTTCCCTCTCCAAGTTTATTATCCCATCCGTTTGCCTCTGTCTTTCTCTGATGTCTTGTCCGTCAGCCGCCAAAACCTAATTCTGTAAGAAATAAATACAACTTGAGTAAATTAAGTGAAAAGGCTGCAGAGAACCCAATTACTCTCTGTCCCCCGGATGCTCGGGAACAGAGTTCATTTTCCTGTAATGAACAATGTGCTGAGTGACAGCCTGGCAAAACGAGCTGTGGTTTCATCCAGGGGCAGATGTGGGGATATGGAGTAGTTAGGGAGGGTTCTGCCCGTGGAGGTGGAGAGGTGGGGATGCAGGGGCCTTCCCCTGGGAGACTCCAGCTCCTCTGTCTGGCTTCCCAAGAGAGCTCACCTTTATTGTGGAAACCTTTCGTTGCTAAAACTGGGAGCAGCAAAGGTGGTTAAAGGTGCCCCAGTGTTTCCTTTCAGAGTCTCCAGGTTTCATTTGCTTGTAGGTCTCAGTGTTGTGCAGGCAGAGCCTTCCCCTGCCAGGAGGGAAGTTCAGGAAGACCATGGCAGGCATGGAGCTCTGCCTTGCAGCCTCTGGAAGGAGTTCAAAATAGGTAAACCCAAATGTATGTGGGATCTGTAAAGTGGTGTGGCTGAGGAATTAACCTGGGACTCAGGACTCAGCCCTGCTCTGTCGCAGCCCTGACTGCGTGACCTTCAGCAAATGGCTTTACAGTCTGCCTCTCTCTTCCCCAGCAGCACATCATTTTGTTCACTCCTCTCCTCTGATTGCAGGCAGCTTTGGTAAAAGATTTTGTTCCTCTGTGTGTGTATTGAACTTGGCACAAAAGCTGCTCGTTCCAGCTGTTGCTGTAATACATGTGGGGAGATTTGTGAGGAGTGCTGGAGTAGGGCAGGAGGGAGCCTGGGCTGAAACCTCCGCTTGGTTTTTCTTCTGTGCTTGTAGGACTAAACCCAAGAGCTTAAGTCAAGCAGAGGTGAGACTGTGGGCTGGCATTAAGATTTTATAGGGCAGTGGACGGGGTGCCAGTCTCGTGTAACACAGGGATCGATGCGGTTGCTGTGACGCTGCTGATGCAGAGTTGACACTGTCTGGTGTTACCAGAAATGAGGATGAGCGAGTTTTGCCTGTTCCCTTTGCCTCTTTGCATGCACAGACTCCTTCACACAGCTTCCTGACTGCTCCTGCGGCTCCGCAGGGATTATCCAGGATACTGGACTGGAAGGGCTGTCACTCTGCACGGCCCCGTTGTGTGCTTGTTTTAACTGGGCTGCCTGCGGCGAGGCTGAGCCAGCACAGCTTGTGTGCAGGAGCCGTGGTGGTGCAGCGGGTAATGACTGCTCCGGAGAAGGAACTTGCGGTGCTTTATTATGCGGAATATCCAGGCGGTGAAAGACAGCTGCTGCTGCTCTGTGCAGTATTATACCCCCATAATCAATATCGGGGAGGAGGAACTGCTGGGCAACCTGTTCCCTATTATGGGCACTTAAGCAATGCTTGGGTTGACAAAGAACCTTGTAGCAACTGCAGGCAGCACATGTTCAATATGCTCCTCATATATCAGGGAGCGATCCAGCCAAAAGCCCAGATGCTCTTGACAGCTAACTTTGGAGAGGAGCTGGTGACAAAGCAGCCTTTCAACCACAGGAGCCTCCTTTTCCTCTGGACACTCAGGAATCAGCTTTGCCTGAGCCTCGAAACCTGGAGCAGGGAGACTGATGGTGGTGTGCAATTAAGTCCCTAAATATCACCCAAGCAGGAGGCTGGAGTGCTGAGATCTGATGTCAGGTGTGAAGGACCCCAAGCCAGGCGCTGCCACTGATTCATTTTGACTTTGAGCAAGTCATTTAATCGCTCAGTAATTAATGCTATTCATACAGCTAAATTGAGTACTGCTAGGTACGTGAGCTCTCGCTGCAGGCACACTGTGGCCATTCAAAAAAATCACAGCAACACCTAGAATAGAAGAGAAGGTGTTTGATTTCAAAGCGTCCTGGGCTGCCACTTGAATCCTTCTCATCATGTACCTAAAAAGGGCCTGTGGCACATCTCTGAAAGGCTCCACTTCCTTACTGCAGGAAGGAGTGATGCCCATGGGCCAGAGCTGGGAAATCCATCACCTACCTCAGCAAGTAAGTGTTAATGAAGTTCACAGGGAGTCTGGGAGGGATGGTGGTAGGAAACAGCAGATGATTCCTGCTGTTTTAGCACTGATCTCCTCCCTGACCTGTTGGTTTGAAGCTGGCACAGCAGACCCAGGACCTTGGCTCCTGTGCCGACGTGACCTCCTGCTCTCCTGATCCGTGCCCATTTAACCGAGGAGCTGCCGGAGTCAATCAGAGCCAAGTGTTTGCAAGCAGGGCCAGTGCCTGGTGCTGAGTGTTTTTATTAGCTCAGTACAAACTGCAGCAGAGCACTTATTGATTCCCGTGATCCACTGCCATCAGTAACATCATTTGTAAACTTTTGGGGAAGCAGGAGCAGTAGCAAAGGTTGCTGCACGATCCCAGTCACTGGGACATTCAAATTACCTTTACTGAGAGGAGTATTTGCTGTCCGAGACTCGACTCCAGGCTCGGCTGGGTCAGGAAGGGCTTGGAAAGCACTGAGTACAAAGAGCTGCAAACTCTGTCTTAGCCCACAACCCAAGACACGTGGCTTTGCCCAGGGGCTGGAGGCCATGTGCATGCTGCTTAACCTCTGTGTTACAAGGCAAAATGAGAGACCTCTGGCTTTTTTATCTGCCCTGCCTTGAACTAACGCTGCCTGGAGAGGCTTTCTTGTGCTCACTATAAGTAAAATGAAAGATCTTTGCACCTTTAGCTGCACGGCTTTGCTCAAATTCCCCTGTACTTATTCTTGCTCCTGGCAGACCCCTGTAATTGCACCGCGTTTCTCTGTATTTATGCAGATATACTATATATCAATCTGCTACCAAGTGCATCAATTTCTTCACTAAACCTGCTGTTTGGGAGTCCATTAAGGGTGTTTTGTTGACCAGATGTGGTCCCGAAAGGAAAGAGTTCCTCCTTTTCAGCTGTTGTGGATGTGGCTGAGGGATGTGAGGGAGCAGGGATGGAAATATCTGCGGCTCTGCATGCGCACAAAATGACTTCTGGGAAGCCGGGATAAGCATCTTGTCCCTTCAGCTTTTGAAAACGACAGATCTCTGTCACTCAGAGTTTTTTCACCTAAATAGTGGCAGTAGATCCACGGGGTCCTCTGGGGGAGCAATGGACTTACTGCAAAGTCAGGACAGTTTAACTGGAATTTACAAACCCACACAGGGTTTTGGGTCCGTGCTTCGTTTGAATGAGAATTCAATAGCTGCGTTCCCCGAATGGCTTAGGAAGTTTTGCTGTGTGTTTTCCAAAAGGAGGTTTTACAAAAATGTGGAAAACCACCAGTAAAATGTGTTTTGCCACAAAAAAACCCAGTGAATTTTAGATGGCTGGCTTTTAACTTATTAGCAGCTACGGGATGTTGCGGCCCAACAGAGGAAATAAAGCTCCAGTTATCCCCTTCAGTGCAACTTTTACCTCCTAAAGAGATGTCAAATTGTCCAGGACAATTTAAGAACACATAAATCCATGTGTATTTTCTTTCCTTGCTACATCTGTAGTAAAACTGGTTAGATTGATATGTACTTTTAGAGATGCTAAACTGCATTTAGAGGGAGGAGTTAGGGAAAGGAAGAAGGGGAAAGATGGTGGCAGAGATAGAGCCTGTGAATTAGCTGGACTGGAGGGAATGATCGGGGCTACTGACTCATCCTTATTATCCACACATCCACTTTCTGTCCCCAAGGCCATGCTCCCAGGCCATTTCCATAGCATTGCCTTCAAACACACCTTCCTGGGCCTCCAGTCTCTCCCCTGGCTGGAGGTGTTGATGTGTGGAGGAGTAATTACTCCGGGGATAACTCTGGACTCCGAGATGGACTGGGAGCCACCTGACACTGTCTTGCCTCTGGTCCTGCCCTCCATGGGGAAATTTTAAGCGTGTCGGAGCGATGGCTTTGCACAAATTCCCAGCTGACGGGACGCGTGTTTGGGCTGCCTGACTGGTCAGGAATTCATTAGGAACTTTTGTGTTTGCAGCTGTCTCTCGGATTATATCTTTATTGATCCTGCCTGCCCATGGCCAATGGGAAATATGTGGAAATGATGAAGCTCTTCTAAAGGGGAGTTCATAATCTTGCTCAAACAAAGCCAGGCCCCCAGAGAGAGGGATGAATGGCCTGCGTGTAGCCTATTTTGAGATGATATGGCTATCATATCTTGTTCCCCTTGTTTTACTGGGATAACATTCAATTACCCCTGCCAACAGCAGCTTCCCGTAAGGGTTGTTGAGATAGCTAATTGCTTGCCCCACTTACTCCAGATGAGAAATACAAGGCAGCTCTGAGGCTGTGTGGGGCCAAGAGGATCACTGGGAATGGCACCAGTTTTAGGACTGCATGGGTCCCCTGAAGACCTGGTGTCCTGAGGATGTTGTGGAGCTGGAGGTCAGCCTTGAGCCCAGCTCTGCCATGGCTTTGCTGCTTGACCACAGGAAATTCTCTTCATTTTGTGGCAGGGTCTGAGGGAAAGGCCATGGATGCTGTCTGGGGGATCAGGGAGATGCCAAATTAAGCTGGAGTTTGTGCTCCCTAAGCATTGGCGGTCAGTGGCCCTTCCTGAGTCTTGCTCTGGGGACACAAAGGAGGGTGAGATGGTGGCTCTGTGGACTGCAGAGGATTATTTGGGCTGTGCTACCCTCCCTGCCAGGGCTGCACAGCCGGTGCCACCATCAGCATCTTCAGCAGGGAAGCTTCCCCACAGCCCTTGTTGTTCCGAGCGAGCCTGGGCAGAGCTGTCAGCAGGTAACAGCTTTCACTCAGTTTTGTGCTGCACCCCAGAGAGGCAGAGCCTGAGCAGCCCCATATCGATGCCTGACAGCACCTTCCTGTTTGTACACCCGAGCAAGGAGACAACTTGTGAGACAACTGCACTTAGCCCCTGCCAAAGCCAAGCGCCGGAGAAGTCCCTGATGTATTTAGAGAAACACACTGTCTTGCTGTGTCTGCTTTGGAGAAACCTTGCTAATCCTTCCTGAAAGCCCAAAGGGGGATCCAAAGCAGCTTTTCATTAGCCAGACAAGCCCTACAAGTTCCCCAGCAAAATACATACAAGGGAGAGGGATGCTGCCGCAGGCGGAGTGATGGAGGGGAAGGGAGGGGAGGGATGCGCTGGGCAGGGAGAGGGATGTGCTGGGCAGGGAGAGGAATGAGAGTGCTGGCCTTGCATCAGAAAAGGGCTGGGAGCTTTGGAAAGGGCTTGGAGGCTTTAGGAAGGACTGAGAGCTTTGCATTTCAGGGAGGGGTGAGAAAAAGCGGGATTCCTCCCTGGGATTGCACTGTCTTTCTGGTATCCCCTGGAGCTGCAAACCTCGGCCAGCGGTGCCTGCTCTTTTCCCACTGGAGGAAGGCTCATTCCAAGACTCCCTGATAATGGATAGCCCTCGCTGCTGCCTGCAGCCAGGGCTGCCTGGCGTGTTTCTCTATGCATGTGCAAACAAGCTATCCCTGACACAGCGCCTTTATGGCAGAATAACTCCATCCCTTGCATTGGGCTGTGCTGCTTCTTGCTGAGCCAGTACAGCTCATCCAGGAACTGAGCGTAAACAAGCCCAGAATGTGTGGAAAGCACTTATTTAGACTTCCTGCTGCATTAGAGAAGGGATGGGAGTTCATTTCTCAGTGGGGCTGGCTGATCCAGCAGGGATGGGGGTCTATAGTCAGGACCTGGGATGAGTGCAAACTGCAAGGTCATTAATGCTGCTGTGCACATGTAAATATTCTGCTGCTGCTTTGCCTTGTTCCTGCTGAGCATCCATCCCTGAGCTGCTGTCTCTGCTTTTCCCTGTCTCTCCCGGCCGGCAGAGCCCTGAGGTGCAGCAGGTTAGATCCCATCCGGGATCAGGCTAATACGTGGTGCTAACAGGTTGTCAGCTCTGGGGCTGTAAGAGGATGCATTTCCCAGGCTGTGGGAGCTAAATCCGGGTGGACGTGACATGCATGCCCACAATTCCCCTCCTGAGTTGCAAGACTTGCAGGAGCTGAGAGTGCTCTGGTGATATCTGCAAGCATGGCAGAAAATCGTTTTCGGTGGTGGAAAGTGACTTTGCTGTATGGATAAAATCTTGTGAAATTACTCTAGGCTAAGAACAATTTGTTTCAGTCTCCATCTCCCAAGATACTGATGTTGGAAATGTCCAGATTTGCCAGGCCTTCTGTCTGTGCACCCATTTTGAATGCTGGGTTTGGGTGTTTTTCTGTTGTTCTGCACGGGCGTGCTTGTGGCCTCGGGGACAGGAGTTCCACTAAAGCAGATAAAGCACTTTAAATAATAAGCACCTGCTAAGGTGTCAGGAGAATACCTGGCTGAAATTAAACCCCTGCTGAAGAACTGGGTGTGTAAGTGTGTGTATGAGAGCATATAGAATAGAGGTGTCATTTTGGTGACGTGGGGCAAGTGTTCAGACCTGCCCTTCGTATGCAGAAGGGCTCGCTGAGAGTCCCCACTGACACAGGCAGAGGAACTCGGGAGCAATATTAATTTAGATGGCTCTCCTTCCCATTCCAGGCCTGTTGTTATGGTGCTGTTGGTGTGTAATAAAAGACCTTTCAGTGCTGGGGGAAATCAAATAATCCTACGCAAATGTGAAGGCGTTTGGATGGTGATTGTCCTAATGAAATTGGTGATTCAGCTCTGGCTCTGAGTGTCCCCTTTCCTCCTCTTAAGGTGCATTTTGCCAGCCTGTGGATTGATAGATTGATGCCTGAGTACCTTTGTTATCGGGAGCTTGTCATTAAGGGTTTGTGCATTGCTTAGAATTGAGACCAACCTGGGCTTTTTTTGGCTGGGGGATATTTTGGAAAAGATTTATGAATTTTATGAGATGGACTTAAGTAGTAGATAGTGAAGGCTTTGGGATGGTAAAAAAGTATTTATCTTGAAAAATAGGAAAATATTATGAACCTTGACATCTCTTTCACTCCAGAGGCAGCCTGTGAACTCCTAGAGCTGGAAAATTACTTGCAGAATGTGCCACAGGGCAGCTTTCTATACTCTGTCGTGCCTCCTCCTGTCTTACACCCTCTCCTGGCTTGACAGGGCAGAAAAGACTGTGAAGGAGAGCAAAATGAATTTTCTGGGCTAAGGCAGTTCCAGCTCTCCTTCCTCCCTTCCCACTAGCCCTGCCTGTGTCAGTGTCCTTGGCCCAGGCAGTGGGAGTAGGGATGCTCTGGCAGCCCTGGGTGCTGCGATACTGGTCCAGTCAGGTGTACCTGATGGCTCCCACTACCAGATACTGGCGAGACAGGTGCCCAGGACCTGGGATGATCTCTTGCCTGGGAAAGGTTTTGTCTGCACCTCTCGGTCAGTCAGTGATTGACCTGTGTGCCAAAGCAGAAGGTTTTAGGGCCCTACTGTGTTCTAATCTCTCCTAATATAATGAGGAGCTTCCTCGTGGGTGTCCTCCACCTCTGATTTCTGTGAAGCCCCGTTTCAGCTCCTCCATCATCGCAGAGCTCAAACCAGCCTTGTCAGAGGCAAGGGGGATGAAAAGCCACAGACCTTTCTTGTTAGAGACATGCTTCCCTGGCTTTCCTGCGGGCTCGGGGACTGCATTACCAGCACTCTCCAAGAAGGAAATGCACTTTGTACAAAGCGTTTAACCTCTCTGTGCCTCTGTTTACCCTTTTAAAAAGGTGTAATACCCGCAGCGATGCCGTGAGGATCAATTACTGTTTCTGTATTCTGAGATCCCTGGATAAAAGGGTAGAGAATTATCCTTGCCAGTCTGCCTCAAGTATTGTTTTCATTAAGATTAACACTCTTCAGTAAACAGAACCGTTAAAGCCATATTAGGTGTTTAATAAGTAATATGGAGTTGTTATCCATCACTGTGTCTTTTCGGAGGGAGCTGCTGGGGAATGCGCAGTAACAGGGCTGTGGAAGTGAAGCATCCTGCTCTAATTGCTCGTTTGATTAGCAGCACTTAGGGTTACGTGAGGATGATTGGGTGGACCTCATCAAAATTCCTCGTCTCAAGGGCACAGAAGCAACAGGAGACACAGGAATGATATCAACAAGTGTGGGGATTGTTGAGACCAAGATACAGAAACTCGACTCTGACTTGCAGGCAGCCTCCGAAATGTGGGCAAAGGCAGCTCAGGGCAGATGGAGGGTGGGGGAATGGGCAGAGGGCTGCAAATCATGCTAAATCTTGGCAAATCTAAAAGAAAAATTAGATTAATTAGTCAGGTGGTTGTGGTTTCCTGTTGCCTGTAGTCAGTATCTGCGCATCCTTGGTTGTGAATCCAGGGCTGCTTCACATGGAGCACCTGGGCTCCACCAGAAATGGGAAGTCTGGCGGAGCTGTACTCCCATTCCCAATCCCTGAACTCTGTGGGTGCAGCACAGTCCACAGAAGGAAGATTTCCTGATCTGGTGCATCAACTACTCTTTAAATGTTCCCTCTTTTTATCTGTTTCATGTGTTCCCAGACCCTTCCAGGCCAGAACCTCTCAAATCTCCTCCTCACTTTTGGTCACTGTCCTTGCAGCCCTGACCATGGGAACAGGTCTCTGTCTCTCCCCATATTTTTGGCTTTTTGTTACCCAGACTTGGCTGGCAGGAGCTACAGAGCTGAAGAAAAATAGAGTTTTAAAAGTCAGCAGCCAGAACTGGGTCCACAGCTGGGTCAAGTGCTGTGGTGATTTACACTGGCTGAGGTTCTGGCCCATAATCTTTTGTGCTCTATCATAAATATTACGTTGATTTAAAATGAACAGATCTGTCTCAAACTTGGCTGAGCCTTCAGTGTAAATAATGCAACCTTTGGAAGTCCACTTCCATGTTGTCCTTGCTGCTTGTGAGGACTTAACTCTGTCTTAATGGTTTGGTAACAGAAGGCATTTTCCTTGCCTGCAATTTTGCTCAAATTTGGAGGAATTTCTTTCCAGTGGGCTGGACTGGGAGGCCAGCAGGCCCATGCCTTGGTGCATCCAGCTTATGAATGCCATCTTATTCCCTCACCTCTGGAAAAAGCAGTGCTGGAGCTTCCTGGTCAGTTGTGCTGGGGCATGTTCACAGTTGTTGATGGCAGATGTTGGGTGCTGATTTTGTTGTGTGGAAGTGACGGGGACATCAAAGCTGTGATTCCCAAAATGTACGGAGTTATCCGCCTCGGAAACCCGGACAGCTTTTAGCCAAGACTGGCATGTGAATAATACATATGAAAACCAGTTGAGTTTGTGAGGAATTACCTTAGTCTGAAAGCATGCCCTGACCCAGTTTGGGTGCAGTAGGCCTGTCTGTGGCTTGAATAGTGGATGACATTCCCAATCCGTTCAGAGCCATCGCTGCTGCGCTCCAAGGCAGGCGTGACATGACAGTGCCTGTAAGCCCTTGGCTTCACATCTCTTCCCCAGGGACGTGCGTGCTGAGCTATAACTGCCTCGGAGTGCTGCTCCCTGCTAAGTCCCGAGGAAATCCCATTCTGCCCACCAGCCAGAAAAGGAGTCTGCAGGATTTCTACCAGCCTGGAAATAGTGGGAGAGTAACACCAATTAAGAGGACAGCTCAGTCCGTCTCCTGCTGTTCCGCGGAGGAGATCAAGGCGCGTTTGTCGCCGTTTGAAGAGTGGCCTTTGAGGAAATTGTCAGTGAAGATGTTCTGAAACTGCTCCAAACGTTGTAAGTTGCTGCTGCTCGGATACATAGTGGGAGAGTGGAGTCTCGTCTGAAGAAGAACCTGAGGAAGAGCGGCAGAGCTGGATCCCCGTGGGAGGCCGGTGGGAGCTGACTCCCAGGATGATGTGCCAGGGTTAAAGCTGGTGAGAGCAGAGGTGAAGAGGGAGGAAGGGGTTGAAGCAGGAGTTTGTGGGACCAGAGCAGCAAGAGCAAGGCTGTTCTTTGCCTTGAGCTGGGGGTGAAAAGAGAAGGGCAGCGTTTTCCCCTAGGATTGTCTCCTTCCTTATAACCCCTATCTTCTGGAGCAGGGTGAAGGATGAGGAAGAACAGTGGGATGGTACAGGTGCTCAGACAGCTTTGGCCCAGGCTGGTAGTCCAGTACAGAGCCAGAATCTATCTGGGGCATTACATGGTGAAAGCTGTCTGGGAAGAGAGGAGAGATGTAGGAACATTTCCATCACATTAGTCCCTCTTCAGTGAGGGTCCTGAGCAGTTCTTGGATTTGGGGCTGACAGCAGCCTGGCACAGTATCCTTAGCTGTGCCTCTCCAGCACTGTGTTAAGGGACGGAGCACGTGAGTGAAACCACAGGGTTTTGTCCGTGACACAGAGACCCAGCAGGCACAGCTGTCCCTGGGCCACTGAGCCATCTTCCCACCTTCTCCATTGCACAAGCTGCAAGGTTCCAGCAAGGAGCTGCGAGGTTCCAGCAAGGAGCTGCAAGGTTCCAGCAAGGAGCTGCGCGGGCAGAGTGTCAACCTGCAGCCCCTGTGGTTTGCAACCTTCTGGCTTGGATGGGGCTGCCCAGAGCTCCTCGGGTACAGCAGATTTTTAACAGTCTGTTTTCTGCCGCTGCAGTGCCAGAGCAGCTTGATCTTCCAGCGCTCCAGCCCCTGGGGAGTGAAAAGCCCGAGTCCTCCAACCCAGGACCTGGCACTGATCACCACCAGGATTTGGCTGCTCTGAACAAAGCTATGCATCTCACAGGCAGCTTTATCCAAGCTCCCTTTGACACTAACCAGGCTGCACCAGGTTAAGCTATAGAACTGCCTGTGTCAACCCCCTGGCCCTGGGAGCTGGCAGAGGGAATGCTCATGGAGGGCAAGAGCAATGGCCATTGCTTGCAGTCCCTGTGCATCAGTGTCTGGTGTCTCTGCACCTCTGACCCAGTGATTTATTTAAACCCTTGTTAGGGAGGAGGCCGAGCCCAAAATACGGCTCCAGCCCTCTGCGGGACTGAATTAAACATGTGCCATCGCTTCTTGCAGGCTCTTGCTAATTTTTGTGCAGGGAGGGAGGAGGGAGAGCTCAAACAGATGGCCCAAGTATCACTCTCGCTGTCTCCTACCTCCTTCCTAAATAAATAAGTGGTTCCCAGAGAAGTTTGGAGGGTGTAATGTGCTTTCAGGGAGGACACTTTCCAGGCGAGGCTGAGGCTGAGGCTGCTGGGGTCAGTGTCGATGTTGCTCTTACACCCTCTTCTCTTGAGACACCAGTTAATTTATGCAGCACTTGATCACACTCTCATTACTGGAGATTCAGCAGGGACAGCTAGCGTGGGTATTATTTTATTTCCTTGCTCCATGTTCATTTAGTTCAGTAATTTCTTTCCCCCAGGAAAGTGTGGCTCAGATGAAGCATCTGGATTTTCAATGAGGTCCATCTTTATTTTAAGGTGGCAACAGGCATTTGGTTTTCCTGTGAAAAACCACCCCATCACCTCCCATTTTAAAGAACAGGGTTTTTTTGTATAGTGATGCTGGATGCCGTTGATGAGAGCAATATATAGGAAAAGACCAGGATCAGAAGGAGTCTCTGCCATGCTGGGAAGGTGTTAGAAAGTGTCCTCCATCAAAAAGGTCCATGACCCAAGAATATCAGTGACCCTGCCCTGGGGTGGCAGATGGGTGTAACCACCATATCCAGGGGCCTTGGCAGAGGACAGGAGGTCAGGCTTGGTCAAGTCCTGTGGAGATCTCTTGGGATGGGGCCTGGCTGTGTCCCCTGCCAGCCATCCCTCCTGCCTGGAGCCTGCTGGGTTGTCCGGCCTGGGACTGCGGAGGAGCGTGGAGCCAGAGGCGATGCAGGGAGGGACAGCAGCCGCCGGTGGAAGAGAAAATGCTGACATAAATTAATCAAACGAGGCATCTCACAAGATTGAATTAGATCCTGATTTATGACTGCAGTGCTGCTGCTTCTGCAGTTCTGATGCTCCATGCTTATTCCTCACCCCCTGATTTATGGGGAGGCTCCTGCTGGGAAGGGGCCCTTGTGGAAGGAATGGATGGATGGACAGATGGATGGATGGATGGATGGATGGATGGATGGATGGATGGATGGATGGATGGATGGATGGATGGATGGATGGTGTTACCAGCTGGGCTAACACCAGCCATCACATCCTGAGGCTCTTCAGGACTTCACCTATTCAGCTGCTGTATCAGCTCATTTTCGAGGTGTTTTGGATGCATCACGTAGCTGTTGAAAGGATGATGCTTGAAACAGGAAGGAGCCTTTGATCCTGCATCTTGTTCATCCTCCACCTGCTCAGCACACCACGAGAAGCCCTACCTGCATCTTCCCGTGGCCTGAAAGGTCTTTCCAACCCCTTCAGGTCAGGTTGCCTTGAGAGTGAAGCTGGTTTATCTTCTGAGAGATGTTTCTACTCCCAGGGATGCCAATCCCTTCATTTCTGTTCCACTCGGAGAGCTCCTGTAGCTCCTGGCTCCCTTGTCAAGCCTGTCGAGGGGAGCCTGATTTGTCTGGACGTGTCCAATATGTTCCCACACTGCACAAGCAGCAGGTTGGCAGAGCATGAAGTGGCTGATCACGAGCAACTCCTCAGCCTTTGCAGAGGAGCCGGAGTAGCTTTGAGGGAACCTGGTACCAAGGTGGCTTCAGAGAGATTCTGGGGAGCTCACCCCCAATGTGGAGGGAGCAAGAGAAAATAAAGAGACTAGGTGATAACTGAGTGCTGTGACAACGAGCAGCTCCGAGCAGAAAGTCGGGGTGAGATCACTGATAAGCAGGGAAGGGAAATCCCGTGGACAGCATGGAAAATAGGAATGTGTAGGTTGTGTGGGATGAGTTAGAGGAGGAATCTGAGGAAGGATGTAGAGGGTCTGCAAAGCAGGCAAAGACAGGGATTTGGAGATAAATCCCTTCCTTAGGGCTGTCTTTTATTGCCTACCACCCATATGGGATTCATTCAGTGTCATCCATGTAGAGAAAGCATTTTCCAAAGAGGCAGCCCCTCCCCTGGCAGTGAGTGTATCCCTCTCTGTGATGACTGGTGTGGGGAACCGGAGGACTTGGCTTGAGCAGGAGGGCAGTAGCTCCCAGACTTGTTTGCAGTGATGTTCCCTGGGTACCCAGCATCAGAGATGAAGAATAGAAACAGATCTTCTGTCTTCCTGCAGCATATTGATTTTTTGCTCCCTGCTCTGGCCTTTTGCTCATCCTTTTCAGCAGCTGGAGGTGAAATGAAATATAAGGTTTGAAAAACTAAAAATACAAAATGTGACAGCTTCATTGCTCCGAGTGATGGTATTTCGAGGGGACTCGTGACCTGAAAAAATGGAGGCGATGCCGTCCCGACCTTTCTCCACTCACATGGTGAGGGAGCAGGGGAAAGGAAGGATTTGGGGCTTGGGTGTGGAGTTGTGTCACTGCCGTGCTTGGGAGCAACCCTGCCCCATGTGCAGAGGCACCTCTGGCTTGCCATGGACATTTGGGAATGGGAAGGGATGTCTGCAGTCCCAGGACATGGAATGTGCCATTTTTGTCCCTGCCACACGTTTACACGGGACACATCATCCTTCTATAGCCGTGTCCTCATCTGAGCAGCAAAGGTGGCTGTGGGACCCTGTGGTGATGGGAGCAGGGATAAACCTGGGAGCAGGGATAAACCTAACAGCCCATCGCTGTCGAGGAGCGTGTTTTAGGGCTATTTACAGGCTTTTGAGTGGTTACTAATTAGCGAGTGCCGCAGCTCACTGCGACACGGCAGCCGCCTTCGTCGGAGAGTGCCCAGCAGGGTTTAAATTACTTGTCATTTGCCTTGTTTTGCTTGGCCATTTGAATGCTTGACTCTCTCCTAATTGGCATCGTAACCGCTGTGGTGACACGCTCAGAGGCTCTTGATTGTATTCCTTATTTTTTTTGGAGGGAGGGGAAGCCTGGCAGATGCCGCAGAAATTAAGCAATAGGATTAAATTCCTCTGTGTTGTTGGAGAGACGCGCGATGCAGAAGGGAGAAATCCCTTGGCTTTGCCATGTTAGGGTGAACTCAGCTGGGGATTTGGTGCAGGTAGAGTTTAAGCAAGGGGAGTTCATCCTTTCCCTTCTCCCTCGATGCTGTGGGGTCCTGGGCTTTGGGAAGGTTCTGCGAAGGTGGAGGGCTGGAGGCGACGTTTGCACGCTTGGGTTGTACCAGCCGAGATGGATAATTCTGGAAGGTGTTCCAGGGTGGTGGATGTGTTAATCTGTGTGTGCCTACAGGGAATTACACAGCCCAAAACCCGGAGCAAGCATAAAAACTGCCCCAGTACCATCATGAACATCACGAGGGCTGTGGGGTTGGAAATAGAGTGTAGAGTCCCAGAATGGTTTGGGTTGGAAGGGACCTTAAGGAACATCTAATTCCAACCCCTCTGCCATGATCTTTAAGGTCCCTTCCAACCCAACCCATTCCGTGACACTGTGACTGTAGGGGATGGCTGGGTGAGCCCCTGGTGCACATCTCCTACCTCTGGCTTTGCTGTGAGCTCACAGATCCCAGGGATTTAGGATCCCCGTGCTCCTGGGCAGTTTCTGTGCCCACTGCAGAGCCCAGCTCGGCGGTGCACTGTTGTGGTTATTAAATCCGATGGCGATGAATGGGACATGACACCTGTGTATATGATTCAAATCGAGTCATCCCATTACACGGTGTAAATCAATAAACAAAATGTAGCCGCTGACAGCATTTACAGTTCCCCCTATTACTGCCAACCAGCCCATTTTCTGTGCATGAAAGAGGCATTTACACCCCATTTAACTGTGCTTTGATGCGGGATCCTGTTCCTGGGAAGAGGGGAGGCTTTGACAGGTGGCATTAGAAGGGGAGATCTACAGCGCTCATTTGCAGAGACCTGAGCCGAGGGTTGTGAAACACATCTTCACCTGTTTGTGCTGTCCATCACCCTAATTGATGATGTGCAGGGTTGGCAAATAGAGCTTGGACAGGGGAGAGGTGATGCTGGTGGTGCTGGAACACAGCTGCGCTGGTCTTTCCCGATGGATCGTGGCCTCAGGAGAGAAGGAATGTTGTTTTCCCTTCTGTCCTGGTTGGGGAATGGTCTTTCTCTCAAGCTGAGTGTCAGGGAGAGAAAGGACGAGGGAGAAGCAAGCTGGGACACGCTCCGAGGGACATCGCTCTTGGAACACCTCAACTGTCCAACTCGATTTTATTTAATGGGCTTTGCAATCTGGTGATTAATCTGGTAATCAGAGCAAATGTTACAGTCACGGCTGGCAATAAAAATATAACCTAAAGTAGATAAAAACTCTCTTTTTCTTCTCTTTTCCTTTTTTTTCCCCGCTGAGAAATTGTCAGATGACATCTCTCCCCTTTATGAGAGGCGGCAGGAGGGAGAGGAAGATGCATGTGATGGGAAAACCTGATCCCTGCTGCATCTCTGCAGGGCTCAGAAAACTTCCAGCTCATTGCTGGTGCAGAGGGTCTGAGCAGTTCCCCCACCCTGAATTTAGGCAAAGCGATTTTTGGGGGAGGCATGGACAGGGATCAGATTGGCTGCCCTTGGAACTGCAAATTGATAGTTCTGTCTCGTTTCCTGGAACTCCACCAAATCGCTGGATTACTCCAAAAAACACAAGAAAGGCCTGTCTTTCCCTCTGCCTGCCTTTGTTGTTGCTTGATTTTGTTGGTGTTTTGCCACTGCAGTTGGCTACGTGGATGAAAAGGGCAGTTTTGTGACCAAGAGGCAGAGACGTGGTGAGAAAACAGCAATAGGGAGCAGGGATTTTACAAAATGTACTGCTTGAACATCCTTTTGTCTGCATAGAGACATAAATCCAGGCACGTTTTTCACATTCCTCATCACATTTTCCTGCAGATTTCCACCAAAAATGTCCCTTAAGCCCCAAAACACAGCTTGGCAGGAGGCAGCGCTGGTGTTGGTTCTGGAGGAACAGTATTCCCATATGCTTTGCTTAGTCCAGATCTGCTTCCAGTAAATATCCTCAGCAGCCAGGACTGAAGTTCGATTCTCTGCCAGTCATCCTCATCTAAGACTTGCATTTATTTATCCTTTATCATTCCCTTGGCCAATGTCCGAGGTGGCTCCAGTCCTTTCTTTCTCCAGTTCCTCGAGCTTTTATTGTAACTCCCATGGGAATGGGGAGGTGAGGAGCCTGTGTCCCCTGGTGCTGAGGGATGCAGGGGGTGGGGATGGCATTTCCAGACTGACTCGACGCCAGACCTGCAGGCTGGAGTCTGTGGAGGTGGCAGGGAGAGGTCTGGGAGATAGGGAACAGCACTGGAGCTCCTGGAAGAAATGGGAAAGGGGATGTTTCAATGCAACTCCTCATTAGAAAAGGTTAAATATATCAACCCAGGGTGTTTCTTCTTATTACAAAGGTTGGGTTTGATGCTTCCTTTCTAATTAGGAACAAGTCAAGAAAGATTTTGAAACCTTTTGTGTGATTGTGTTTGAGCTGTTTCCCCGTGGACTCCGGAGCAGTTGGCGTTTGCGTGGAAGGGCCCTGGGGCTCTGGGCGGGAGCGGTGCCATGTCCTGTCTTGGGGAGGCTGACAGCAAAAAAAATAGCCTTGGACTTGATGATTTTCAAGCCAAAAAAGCTTCATGTGGGCCAGACAGCGCCTCCAGACTCATTAAAGCTCCAGGAAGGTGACCTGGCTCTCCTCAGCCAGCAGGGAGGGGAGCTGCAGGTGTGTTTACCTGCAGGCACAGGGAGTTTTGCACCCTCTGGCACCGAGCTGCATCATTAGTGTTGCCTGATTTCCCTTTGCCACCTTGGGAAAGCTGGAGTTTAATGCCTCAGTGTCCTGTGTGCCCTCCTGTGCCCTTCCCCGGGCTGCTGAGCACCGTCTTTTAACTTTGAAGGAATTGTCACCCTTCTTACGCATCTTTCCCATCTTTCCTTGGCTGTCTGTCACCTTTTGCTGCCAAATTTTCTGGACTGTGAAATGAAGCTTTTATTATCTTCCGAGAAGGGGGGGCCAGAAATTAAATTAGTGAAATTAAAAAGATGATGATGATGACGACTGTAACCTGACTTCAACCCTTTTCATTCTGCCTCACATAGCGAGGCAGCCAGCTCTGTTCTGGAGCTTCTGCTTGGATTGCTGGAAAGAACCGAACTTTTACTTTCAAATTAACCTGTCAAATCATATATTTATAAGGGAATTGAAGGCAGGAGAATGAGGGTCCCGGATATTCCCACGCATCAATTAGGGGGAAAATTAATTACAATTTACTGGCATTACCACATTAGAGCTCCCTTGATTAGAGAGCGACTTGCTCTGTGCTCTGGAAAAAGTTAAATTAAGGAGTTTGGAGGGAGGAGGTCCTGGGCTGTTTCTGTGGACAGAACCTCCAAGAGCAAACTCTTGGATTTGGTATCTCCTCAGAAAAGCTGTTTTGGGATGTGAGTGCATTGGACATTCCAGAAATTGTTCATTTGACCTTGACAGAGCCCATGGCTTGAGGTTTGGTGATCTCCAACTGGGGCAGCTGGGGAAAAGCTGATTCTCCTTGTCCTTGTCAGCACATCTCACCCCATCCTTGTGCTACATCCTTGAGCTGATGAGATCCCTGCTTGATCCTACTGCCAGGGAGTCCCAGAGAGTCCACTAGACCCTCTGTGTGGTTATTCTGGGGGTTATTGAATATTTCATGTGCCTAAATTAGCGCTGGAAGGAGCCCCCAGGCCGTGGTTCCCCCAATGTCCCTTGTGTGGCTGCTAAATGGGGAGATCTGGGGAAATGGAACCTTGGGGAATGGCTGCAAAGCTGCTTTTCCATGGGAAAGCCAATCTCATTCCTGCTCCCAACAGCCAGGCCATTAACAATTTGCTGCTGCAGTAAAAGGTTGTGGCACGGGCAGAAGCCACGGGGTGAGGTGTGGCACAGCCGGGGCCCTGCCCCGGGAATTCCATCCAATCCCACTTTATTCTGCACCCGAGGGCAGCTTTGTGCCATGGAGGCAGCAGCTGTGCAGGGGGAAGGTCAGGGAAGGCTTTGGTGGGGTCTGGGGAGGAGGGGAGGCAGATTGTGTGCTGCAGGGAAAGGGAGGGAGGGATTTCACGAAACTTTGAGGAATTTGGGAACAGATGAACCTGGCACGCGGCCACCTTCCAAAGCCTATTGTGGGTTGTGTTTTTTTAATATTCCTGGCATCATGCACCAGCAGAGATGAAGTTCATAGGCTCAGAAAGCCCAGATTCAGAGGTCGAAACTCAGGCAGCGATGTGTTGAATCCAGAGTGGGAATGGAACCGTGGTACTGGAAATCACCCTGGGACAGAGTTAGCATCCCTGGGAGCAGCATGCCTGCAGGGCTTTGTCCTGTGTGGGAGTGCCTCTTTCCAGGCAGCTGGGACAAGGATATTTGATGTTTGCCCTGGGAAGGTGAGATTGGGCTCTTGGAGCAATGGTCCAGCTCCTGGGACCAGTCCCAGACCCTTCATTTATCACCCCCTTGCAGAACAAGGCTGGTTTGTGGCCGGGGCGTGCCACCTCTTATCAAGGACACTGCAGCTGCAGCACGAGGTGCCAGGGATGGTGTGGCAGGGAGGGAGAGCCCAGGGCTGTGCTCTCATTCCCTGTGTGCCTGTGCCAGGGAGAGCAGGACCCAGCCTCGGAGCTGCTGCTGTGCCTGGGGCCACGCAGGCTGGGCAGGCTTGGGAAGGATACTCTGGGAAAGGGATTGCCTGTAGTGCTGTGCCCTCCCTGTGGGCTGTCTTGGCCAAACCAGGTGTTGCTGGGGTTGTCCCCTCCGTGACTCTGTCCCCACACCCCCCTTTGGTAACCGGCACTTGCTGCTGCTGCCCGTGAAACCAGCCCTGAGCCTGCCTGAGCTGTCAGGAGAGCTCTCAGCAGCAGCTCCAGGTGGATTTACACCAGGGAAGGATCCGGCCCTCCACAGGAGCTGAGGGTGGGAGAGACACTGGGGTTAGGGACCCCGAAAGCACAAACATCCCCGTGACAAGCTGTTTGAAGCCGAGCTGATCAGAGAAGGTGACAGCCCTGCCACATCTGGGAACAGTTTCTGTGTCCTCCTTGCTGACAGGAGGAGTTTGATTCCTTTAATATTTGATGCGTTCTGTCTTTTGCAATGTTTGTTTTTGGCGTTGTGGGTTTTGACTTGGTTTATTTATTTATTTATTTTTAAAACTCTGCTGCTCCTCAGAACCAGCTGCCCGTTTGCCATGGGGATGGGAGCTCTGCAGGAGCCAGGGGACGGGCAGGCAGCGCGACAGCAAATGCGACACTCGGGGTCCTGGAAACTCTGCCTGACCTGTGAGATTCCCACTGCTTCTTCCCATCCTCCCCCATCCACCTTTCCAGCTGGAGTTAGGGGTTGCATTCTTCCTGTGTGCAAGAAGAGGCAAAGGACTCTAATATGGCTTTTTATCCTCCTCCTGCTCCCCGTGTCACTCTGCTTGACACTGGGAGTGGCAGGAGGGAGGTGACCTCCTGGGACACTCTTGGACCATCGCCTCACACCCCTTCTTCCCACCCTGGTCCTGTGCTTGATCCCGCTTCTGCTGCAGGTGGGCAAAGCTCCCACCTGGAGAACAAATTTCCTGCAGCTGGGATAACTTCTGCTCTCTTGATGGCTTTTTTTCCTTTCCTGGCACATCCCTGCAGAGGAAAAGCTCCACATCTTGAAATGCTGAGCTGAGGGTCTGGAAGGAGAGGGCAAGGAAGTGTGTGCTGAAGTCACCTGGGGGATTTTGGGAGTCGCTGTCAGAGAAAAAATCATGGAGGGCCTGGAGAAGCTCTGCAGGCAGCAGGACAGGGGGGCTGTGAACTTTGGATGGGGTCCTGGAGCAGGACTGAGCTGGGGAACGTGTTCCCCTCTGACAGGGAGCTTTGCTTGGTGACATGCTGCCCACATTTCCGGTGGGAAGGCAGGAGCAGGACCCCAGAGAGGATGGGCAGAGGCTGTCCCAGGCTCGGCGCTGGCAGGGCGAGCTCCCTGCCATGCAAATGCTCCCCCGTTGACACAAATGTAAGTGGGTGCCACAATTACTGCAGGCTCTGACATCTGAAAGGAGCAGAGCCACCCTTGCTGTAATTCGCTGCCACTCTGATTGCAGGGCAGAGCAGGGAAAAGTCAAATTATCCAACGAAGCAAAAAGAGGAAGGGAAAAAGCTGTGCCTCACTGATGGAGGTCAGGGTGCTGCGGGGCAGGACGGGAGGCAGAGCTGCACTTCTGCCCTTGCTGTGGCCAGGCAATGTTGTCCAAGCTCTGGTTTGAAGGTCTTGCCTTGGACATGGTGGGATGGGGAGGTTCATCTCGGCAGGATTTGGAGGTGTGGGTGCTGTGTGAGCCAGGCCAGAGCGGAACAAATCCAGGACGTTTGCTCGTGGGCATTTGCTTGGGCAAATTTCTTCTAAGTGGTTTGTGGAGGAGTGGGTGTTAGCTGGGCTGGGTGGGGATTACTGCTGCTTGGCTCGGGGTCAGGCAGACAAATCCTGCTTTCTGGTTGCTTTCCAAAAGCCCAGCGTGACGTGCCTGAGAGCAGAGCTGTGGCTTGAGCCTCCTAAGCCAAGGAGCACAAATGTCCCCATTTCCCACTCCAAGTGTTGTCTGTCTCTGCCCGAGGGTGCTGGACAACCTAACTCCAGCTCCAACTCACTGTCAATGCTTTTGAGACTCTCTGCCTGCATTTCCATGGGGATTCTGCTCCTGCCCAACAGCTGGGAGGAGGAGGAAAGCACTGCCACAAATTTGACTGCTCCTTTGCAGCCACTACCTCTCCCCAAATCCCCCCCAAGCACGTGGGGAGGGACCCTGGGTAGGCATCGCTCCTCTCCTGCTCTTCCCTCCTTCCTCCTTTTCCTCCTTTCAAGGTGCATTTCTGCATCTGTCGGATGCAGCAGCGTGCCAGCTCGGTTAATTACAGTCTGCTTACCTGAATTCCCCTGTGGAATTCCAGCTGGATAATGGTATCCTTCACTGGTGAGCCTTAAAGAATCACGGGCAGCCAGACCCCTCTGCCTTTGGCTGTAAATGTGGGTTTATGATGCTCAGAGCTCCCCCAGGGCAGCAGCAGGGCAGTTGTGATGCTTATCCCTAAAGGCCTGTGAGCTGGTGCCTTGCCTGATCCCTCTGGGATGGGTCTGTCCAGGAGAGCAGCCGGCAGGGATGGTGGGAAATATGGCCTGTGGGAACAGAGCTGGAAGCCATGAGGCTTGTAGGAGGTGGATGAAAGCACTTCGAGCTGCTCTAATGCTTAAGTGGACAAGATAATGGGATACTTTTTTTTCCTTATTGGCCCACCAGATAAGTCGTTAATGCAGGCGATTTCCAGCGGCGCCTGTGATTTGCATGGATACAAAAGAGCGAGATTTTCATTATTTGGTGGGGTGCTGCTTGATCAAGGGCTGCAGAGAGGAACTCGGGGCTGATTTGGTGCACTATTTATGGTCCTTCATTAGCAGCCAGCCGGGGGCTTTGTCCCACTTCAGCTCCGTGTGTCTCCAGCGTATCGTTAGCACAAGAAAAGCATTTCACGTGAGTCTTGTTGGATGATAAAGTTATCAGCATTCGGGTACTTTGCTGCAGTTGTGGGCTCTGCATCAGATGGTTTTGGAGGCAATGAATGTGATTTTTGTTAACAAAAGTGCTCATCTACCACAAAACGATGAGAGGCGAGGCTGATGTCTTGAGCAGCTTAGAAGGTGCTGGTATGGGAGGTCTTCTCTTCTTCACTCCCTGCTCCATCTATGGGTCATTCCAGCCCAGCCAGTCAGAGAAAGGATGCCCTGAACCCCCCAAAATCTCTCACTCATTCCATGCTGGCCTCCTGCTCAGCGATCCCTGGGGAAGCCGCGTGCTCCTGCAGACCCTGCTTAGCTCATACTCTAAAGCAGCTTTTCTTTGCTCTGACTGATTTTTCTGCACTCTCTCTCAGGAAGACGATGTAATCTCTTTCCTTATTGACACTCTCAGCAGATCCTTATGGAGAATATGGTCCAGGGGTGATGCTGCAGCTCAGGAGCCAAGCAGTCAGGTTACTGAAACCCCATTATTTGGGATTGCAATTCCTGCCTCCTCAGACAGGTGAGAGCAGTGTCCCGGGACCACTGCAGGGGTCCATGGTAATGCAAATTACCCAGGAAGGGTTTCCCATGCTCTGGCATCACAAATCTATAAACAGCAGAGGATTTTGTGAGCTTCTGTTAGGGGAATCAGTCCTTTCCACCCCGCTCACAGAGCTTCGGGGTTCGGGGCTGCTGGCAAGAGGGAGGATTTGATATTCAAGGCACAGGGGCAGGAAAGCAAAGCCTGAAAAGCGTCAGTGCAATCTCACTGGCCTTTGTGCCTTTATTTATCTGAAATCCCACAGAGCTGTCCTTCACTGCGGCTTGGATCAAAATTCATCTGATTGTGGTGTGGCTTTTGCAAGGTGTTTATTTTTCCTTAAAGCCCCAGTTCCTGCAACAGTGCAGGAATCTCAGTCTGCCCTCTCCTTCTAATGAGAAAGTTTGTCTGAGTATTTGGAGGTGAAGCAGAGCTTTCCTAGGGAAGGGAAACTGTGCTTCCAGGCAGGGGTTTATTGCCCATAAGCAGCTGGCTTTCTCCTGTGCCACTGAGCTTGTCCATGAGCTGCTCTGAGCCAAATCCAGCCCTGGTTATTGTGCAGAGTAATCACAGAGGTGTCTCATTTGTACTAGGAGTGAACCGGGGCCAAGAAATAACTCTCTAAAGAATCAGCCTCATCTTCTCCACCTGCCCCTCCTTACCCCATCATCTGCCTTGGAAAGCTTGAGGGAGTGCATGACCTGCTCCTTCAGCCCACGGGAGTCAGGGGCTGGTGTGCAAAGGGTGCAGCATGGAGGCTGCCCAGAACCCCAACCTCCTTCTGGCCGCTTTGCCCTCGGCAGAGCCAAGGTGGGCTCTGGAAAGGCTTGCAAGCTCTTGGCAGGTGAGGGAGCCGAGAGGTGGGGTCTGGGCAGGGCCGAGCCAAGGAGGAAGGGAGGTAGGAGGGTCGTGGGACAGCTCTCAGGGCCGGCCGACCCTTCGGCATATGGAGCCGTTGTGCTTGGGTGCTTCGTTTTAAAGAATTTTCAAAGAGCCCGTCCATCTGGGCCCCCTCGCTGCTGCCGGCGTGGCAGGGCGCCGAGCAGATGGTTTGAAAACAAAACAGCTTCGGCTCGGGAGGGGAAGGAGACCTGTCCAAAGTGGCTGGAGCTCGGCCCCGGCACCGCGAGCAGGGCTCTGGCAGCAGCGTTTCCTGGGGATGTGCAGGTGTGTGGCTGTGGGCAGGCAGGCTCTGCGGCTCTTGGGGGGGTTGGTGTCCCTGCAAACCTCCTCGTGGCTGCCCTGGGAGGGCTTTGATCCCAAATCCTGCCCTGGAGAGCTGGCTGGGAGCTGCTCATCCCCTCTGCCTCTCATCCCTGTCCTCACCCACAAGCGCTCTGCCCGCGCTCCTGAATGTGGGATCGCTTTGCAGAGGTCGGTGCTGAGCAGTTTAGGGAAGGGCTGATCTGCTGCTCGCATTACCTGAGCTTTCCTTGAAAATCCTTCAGCCATCCAGCCGCTGACCCTGAGATGTGACAAGCTCACAGCTCTTGCCAATAAAGCGGCGACTCGGTTTGAATAATATCTGACAATTACGTGCTGAGCCCCAGCATTATGCAATATTTATGCATGTGTCTGGACTGTAAAACAGTGATTATCTAAAAGGAGTAATTGTTTGCAGCCTTACATGGAATTTCTTTTCTTCTTTGGCCTTGGAGAGCCACACTTAATCAGCAGCACACACGCCACTCGCTAAATGCTTCCACTAAAACCAGCCCCACCATTAGCCCAGCGGGGCTCCGAGCAGTGTCTTGGTGCAGTGGCACGAGGCTCTGTGCACGGAGCTTTATTTTAGTGCCTCAGGTGGATTGCTCATGTTTGAGGAGCCAGGCAGGTGAAGAGGGTCCAGCACCCACCCTGCTGGCTGAGCTTGTGTGGGAAGACAGGCTTTGATGTGCTGAACAGAGAGGTGTCCAGGGCACCCAGCAAGGCTTTCCACCCTCCCTTTCCCTGCCGGACACTCAATCGCGCTCCCATGCCCTTGGAGTGGGGCAGTGATTAAAATCTCTCTTTGTTCCTCTCTCCCTCCACCAGAGCCGCTGCCCTTTAGTTTTTTCCCCCTTCTCTTCTTTTTCCAAGTGTTGTTGGCTGTCAACCTGGGCTGAGGAGGAAGTCAAAGCTGAAGAGACAAATACGGGCTGTCACATCGCAGGGATGGGGTGGGACGGAGAGGGCAGCCCGGCCTCCTGCCCTGCGGCCAGCGGGAGGAGGGACTGCCCAGCACACGGGAGCCCCTGGCACGCTGGGGCCACGGGGGTGATGCTTGTTTCTGCAGCACAGAAGAAAAGCCTCTATTTTGAGGAGAAAAGAAGCTTTCCCATCCTTTTGGTGCTCTGCAGAGGTGGCAGCGGGGCAGCAAAATGTCTCCCAACTCGCACTCCGGTGACAGCGTGGTCACAGTGTTTGGCACGGGATATATCCCAACGTAATTCCTGCAAGAGGCTGGGATTCGAGGTGGAGAAATGCTCAGGGGACCAGGCAGTGGAGACAAACAATGTGCCTGGTCAGCAGAACCAGCAGTGGAGCTGGAGAGGGCAGGATTACTGCTGCCACAGCTTGTTAACATAAACTAATACAGGCTGCTGCGTTGGACGCAGGGAGATAGGAGGGAGAAAAATGGGAAGCGTGTGCAGGAATAAGGGCCCAGATAATGAACCTGGCAATGAGAATGCAAAGCAAAACAAAACAGGAAGAAACGCTGTTGTTGCAGAGTCCAGGCTCTATCTGCTCCAGCTTCTTGCTGCTTCTCAAAGACTTTATTCGTGGCTGGGATGGTGCTTCCAACAGTGCTGGAGTTGCTGCTTCACCCCCAGAGCTGTGGGAAGAGAGGATGAATGTCCTGCTTGAGGTCGCAGTGGCACCGACCCTCACTCAGCCAGGGTGTCCCACTACTGTAGAGGGGTGTGAGCAGGGTGATGCTTCCGAGCACCTCCTGGGACAGGATCTTACAGCAGGAGAGGCATTATCCATGACCAGGATGGTTGCATGCCCTTCCCAGCCCATGCAGGAGTAGTTCTCTGCTGCTGAAGTAGAAGAGCCAGTGTTGAAATGGATTTTGCCTGTGGCTTTTTGGGCTCTTGCAGCAAAAAGCAGAGCAAGGGCTGTAGTTATTCCTGAGAAATTTGGGATGAGAGGGCTGCTTGCACATCCTGGCAAGGGAGGGTGAGGCAATGTGAGATGCAGGCATCACCCTGGGATGTGCTGTGGCAGGGATCACCATGCTGAGCTGTTGGGTTGCAAGAGGGCAGGGGATCTCCACCCCTCTTTTTTGGGTATGAAAAGTGTGGGGAGGAGTTTGCTGCAGTGTGTGGGACCAGACAGGACCCCTGGCAGCACAGGGCCAGCCCTGCTGAAAGGCAGCACCGGTTTGATGAGGTATGCTGCTTTCTTGCCTAGAGGGTCCTGTCTTCTCACAGGTCCCTGAGCCGTGGACAATTCATCTGGTTTTATGGTGATGACGGAAGAATCCAATCTGCAGCCTGTAGAAAGTTCAGAGCCACGCAAGGCTGGCTGGGGAGGAGAGCAGGTTTTATTGATGGCCTGGGCTCCTGGATGTTGTGTGGGAGGAATCTTGTTAATGGTTCCCTTGGGCCATTGCCTCTGACTCTGCCATATCTCCTTGTTCACCTGCCTCGGCTCCGATGGTTTCTTTTTTGATTTTCCTTCTTTTTTTCTTTTTTCCTGCTATCTTTTGGTGTTGCAAAGGCTTTTAAAAATGCAATAGGAGGGGAGAATGTGGTGCTGAGCAAGGCACCTGCCAGTCCTTTCCAATCCTTCGTGGTGTGTCCTTCAGCATCAGAGATCGCCACAAAAGATGTCCCGGGCTTCGTGATGTGGCTCTGACAATGCAGAGCGATGGCCTTGGCTCCAAGGTGACCAGGGAGCTGCTGATGGGCTGCAGCCCCATCAGTCTCTCGTGTCGGTTAAAGGGGTGAAAGGGTGATCACTCACTGCTCACCTTCCTGAAATCATCCCACGGCCGTGCTCCGCAGCTGGAATTGCGTATCCTCATGGGAACAGTGGTGCCCCTGGAGCCTCCTGATTGCTGTCACGGGGCGTGAGGATCAGGCTCTGCTTTCTGGCCCAGTTTTGATAATTAATTGATAGTTGAAAATGTTTGACAAACAAACAGCAAACAGAAATCAAGCCCGCTCACGTGCGCATTAACATTTCATGGAGCCTTTCTTGTTTGTTTGCTTTTAAATCACAAAACGCTGTGATACATTTTTAATCGAAAGCACTATTGGCTGCTGCCATCCCTGTTCCAATAACTTTCGTGATGAAAAAGAAGTTCAATGCAGAAATGTAATGGGATCTTTTAGGAGGTGGGCGATGAGTTCGTGACAACCGTTTTCACTTCTACAAAGGGCGTTTTTGTCAGGGAGAAATATATTTTAAAACATTCTTATTTGAAGAAGCTCTCTGAGCTCTCGGGATGTTCTTTGATGGCTCTTGGCATGGCAGATCAGCACCTGATGGGCTGCGCGTGGTGGGAGGGTGGGGGGTGATGACTGACTGTGTTTAGTGTCCCCAGGGCAGGGTCCTCAGCCCCTCGAGGGGTTGTTTCCTTGCAATCGCATCTTTAAATCCTCCTTAAGGTGCTCTCAGAAGAAAATCCTCCCTCCTGGCTAAACTCAGTGGCTTGCAGACAACAGCCTTATCTTGAAAGCATAACTAAGGTTTTTCCCTCCTCCTACGAAGGCAGGAGATGAAAGGCAGTTGTTTGTGTGCATCTGTGTGGGAATGCAGCACAGCAAATAGTGGGTAGGGAATATTAATACAGGACTAAACCCATCCCTGGCACGAATCACAGGGAGGACATATGTTGTGACAACTTTCCTAAGGGGGTTCTGGCCAAGGTAGATACCGAGTGTTCCCCAGAGGGAGGGAGGAGGGAATGACAGCTCTTTTCCTTCCAAGACTGATGTAATTAGAGAGTTGTAGTGTCCTTTAACTTTGCTGCCCTTGGCACTCTTGTGCACTGGTGTATTTATTTATTATTTTTTTAGCACTGTTTGGGTGACTAACAAGTTTATGTGAAGAGGCAGGAGGCCCAGGAATACAGTTCAGCATTGTGTAGAGAAAATGTGGTTGTGTTTCCCTGGAATTGAGCATCCATCCATCCATCTATCCATCTATCCATCTATCCATCTTCCCAGACTCTGTGGCTGAGCGTGAGGTTAAACCCACTGTCCTTCCCACTGTCGCTTAACACACTGAACTTTGTCAAGAGAAGCTTATTTTAATTTAATAGAGAAATACATTATACATAATACTCCCCATAATTTTCCCTCTGATCTGAAGGAGAATCTGCTGGTCTGCCCAACCAGCCCAATACCTGCGGATTTGTCGCTGCATGGCTTAAATAATAACAATAACAATACCAGGAGCAATAATATCCTTTGCTGCTGTCCTTGAGTGACAAAGATGATGGAAAATGAAGTTGTAGATAGCTGGAGATGACAATGTGAGTATGCTCTACCCATCTTCCAGGTTATTAGCAGGTGTCAGTCACTGGAAGGAATCTAATCATTTCCAGACGCAGTGATGTCTCCGAACGTCAGCCGTGCTGCTGTGGCTGCAGAAAGCAAATGGTTTTATGGGCTCAATTCCCATTTCTGCTCAGTCTTGTTGTTAGAGAGGCTGTAATGGTGCAGTGTCCGTGGCCACGTGGCATTGTCCACTGCACCACTCATGGGTGTCACCATGTCACACGGACAGCACCCACTGTCTGTTGCTGCTGTGGAGTTGCACCACCCATCCTTTCCCACCTTGCCTTGCTAATGGCCCTTACCCAGTTATCCGTCCTCGATTAATCGGGAAGGGTGCCGATGGTGAGCCTGTCAGTGCTGAGAAAGGGGGAGCACAAGAGGTCTGTTCGCCCCTCTCCCCATCCCCACGGATGTGATGTGCGTTTCTTGAGCTCTTGTGGAACAAGCCATGAGGGACAAATTGCTCCCTTGGACAAACTGCTCCCTTGGAATCAGCATCCTGATGAGAGTGGTGTAAACAAGCACTAATTATCCTTTTTGAGTGAACACGACACGCACGATGGGTGTCAAGGCTTGCTGCCCTGGGGAGGGCTGCTCCCACCTGCCTTTCCCGGAGGGTCCGGCCAGTGGGGAGGAGCTGGGGAGCCACAGGAGTTCATTGTTTTCCAAGCAGGTGGTGCTTTGCGAGCTTGAAGTGAGCACCAGATGGGCAGAGATGATGAAAGAGGCATCGGCGTGAAAGGCTTCCCTCTAGGGTGTTAAATATTACATTCCCCGAGCCTGCCGAACTGTTGAAACCAATAGAACTAATTAGGGAGCCGGTGCCGGGGAAGGACGCGCCGTGGCTGGCGGCTGGAAGTGGTGCCAGATCCCACAAAACCCTCCCTTTGTCTGCCCCAGCGCCTCGCGTGAGCGTGGCAGACAGGGCACACCGTCCTTTGGGGATAGCTCTGGAAAGGGAGCGTGTCCCCTGTCCCAGGGCCACCTTCCAGTGTGGATGAGGGCTGGGAAGCAGAGGGGACAGCTGACTCCTGTGCAGCAGGGTTGGTTTCCCCCCATTTTAATCTACTGAGCAGATCTCAGGAGTTCTTGCACACCTTTGGAGAGCTGTGCCGTGTCCTGTGCTCATGGTGACCTCTGCCAGGAGTTTCCAGGGGAAGGGAGTAGAGCAGGGCTGGGCAGGTCATGGGGGCTCTGGAGAGAGTGTTAAAGTCACCGTCACTGTGTGCCTGCTCCTCTTTTCCAGCGACAAGCCAGGCTGTGTAAGCAGAGCACCCCGGTGACCCCATCAGCACAGGCTGACCACGAGGGTTTGGCTGGATGTGAGACCTTGACCCCCAAACTCTCCCGTGTCCTCCCTGGCTCCACAGGGAGCCATAAGTGCACCTCAGCCCCCCCAAATCCATCTTTCCCTGGATTTCTGTCTCTGCTGGGGGAGCTCCTGCCCCGGTATGCGGGAAAGCCATGAGTGAGAGTAAATCCATCCCTGTACCTTTGTCAGTGTGAGGTCCTGTTCTCTTAATGGGCTTGTTCAGCCCATGTGCCAGCAGCTGCCCTGGAAGAGGGCAGGATCATCCAAGCCAGCCTGTGCCATCTGTGCCCTCAGTCAGAGCTGCTTCATCTCTGTGCTGCGCGTGGCCCTCTGCCTCTCCCTCCCTGGCAGCCCTTACACTGGAAATAATAATAATAATAATAGTAATAATAATAATAGCAATAAGAACAACAATAAAAGAAACGGAATTAAGACAAGCAAACATAAAGATGAGTTGTTGCATGGCTTCTGTGCCGATTCTGATCTCAATGTCAAGGGAGCATCATTCCAGCCTAATGGCATCTTCCCGTGGAAGCGCTTTGTAGCAGTCATAAATAAACATGCCGGGTGAAAGGCATGATAACAAAAAAATGGAAACTGAGGCGCCGGGGATCTTTATTATTGAGCGGACAAAGCATCTGTGATTAGTAGGAACAGGGGAGAGGAGAGGGTAAAAATAAAAGGCGGCCGATTGTGTTGCTGCCTTGTCCGTGTCAAGAGAGGATCTGGCTGTGGTAGGTTGACAGGTTGTCTGGATAAATAGTTTGGGGGCAGAACACACATTTCTGATGGAACTTTCTTTTTTACAGCCGAGATCAGGAGCTCCAGAGGTACTGTCAAGGACGGACGAAGCTCTATAAATCAGGACAGGCTTTTTTGTCTGTCTGAAAAGTCTTATCTCGGAGTTCGTCCAGGCAATTTTTTGAGGTCTCTCTGGCTTCCTCCCTTCTCCTTATCAGAGCGCCACAGCTTTAAATGCAGATAGATACCCTCTAATGGAAGCACAAGCCAGAGCCCTCACTCCTTGTAAGTGCCAGCTCGTAATTTAGTTGTGTGCCCTTTGGCACCGGCGCATCCATCACGGGGTGCGGAGGCAGCGTCACCTCCCGGTGCTGCGCCAGGGACCGCGGTGGCAGCGGGGGCTCAGCAGTGAGGGGACCCCAGCTCCGGCCCTGCTTGCTCAGCGTGGGATGAGCCACCTGTAAAATGGGCTGAGACCAGTGGGTTTTTTCACTCTGCGCTTGTGTTGAGGGGATTAAGGAATGATAAAGAAATCCTGCCCCTGGTATCTGAGGCGGCAGGGTGGAGGTGGGCAGGGTGGAGAGCAGCCATTCCTCAGAATTTTTTAGTTTTTCCCTTGCCGTGTCTTTCCCCCTCACACACTTTTTGTATGAGTTGGGAAGGAAGGGTTGATTTTTGGCTGGCCGGGATCTAGAGGGATGCCATGCCCCGGGAATCAGAGCTCAGCGGGATGAAAACCGACACGGGGTTTGATGGGGGAAGCTGTCAAGCCACCCTTCGGCTGTGGAGCCCTACCCAAACCTCCTCGAACCTTTTGAAAACCACTTGTCACCTTCTCTAACAAACAGTGCACAGCTAATGGCGACACTTCACCATTCCCGACAGCTCCAGATTGTTAATTCCCCCTGTTTTTCCCCCTGAATGGCATTTTGCCTTCTGGCTAAAGCAGCGTGGCTGCATCAGCCCGTGAGCTCCTCACCTGTGGACATGTGAAGGGGGTTTAATAGGTTTCTTCTCTTTGCCCCACTGGGCTGTGACCGGGAGGGGAGCCAGAGCTGCCTGAGTCACTAATTGCTTTGGCCCTGCAACTCCCGAATGATGGGAAAGATTAAGAGGGAAGGAAAACAGCCATTCTATCTCTTTCTTGAAAAAACTTGCAGCATGAAAGGCTCATTAACATCATTAATGTTTCATTAACCTCTAGCCAGACAAATAAGCTGGAGGTAATTTAACAGTACGGGGAAAAGAAAGAAAATTAAAAATTACCCAGGTGTAGGTGACATTCTCCCGTTTGCCTTTCGCTGTGCATTTTGGAGAGGTGTGGGCTCCTCTGCCTCCCCACCCGGCGCTTGGAGCGCTGCCAGCGGCGCCGCCAGCTCCGGAGGGCTGCAGGTAATAACGAGCAGGGAAAGTCATTGATTGTGACAAAATGGGATTCATTTGAACACAGCAACATCTGAAATCTTGCAAAGGAACACTGCTCCGCACAATGCCGGCTTTAGAGAAAAAAAAATAAAAAAGAAGGGGGGGAAAAATCGGTGGCTGCAAAATGACTTTCTTTGTTTGAGTAAAAGACTTTCTCCCCTTGTTAATTTTGGTTGGGTTTTATTTGATTTTTATCTCAAGTTTACATGCTCCACCTCCACCCTGCTCATCCCAAGCCCATGTGAGTGTGTACACGCAGGGAGAGATGTTATTTATACATATGCAAACACTGGTGCTTTGTGAGCCCACTTGTAACTCGCTGCTTCCCTCTCAACTGCCTTCCCGTGAGCAAGACCTCTGGAATGAAGGAAACACGGTTAGTTCATCCCTGAAATCTGAAGGTGGGCTGAAAATGGAGTGAAACTGCAGTGGTTTTTGGCTCTTTGCTGTGGAATAGTCTGGTAGCTCCCAGAATTGCCTAATTATTCTGGGTTGTCCATGAGCAAGTGGTCAGAGAGAGTTTCTGCTTGTAAGAGAGCAGAGAATAAGAAAATCAGCCAAAGGGAGAGGTTTCTCTCCATCCCGAGTTCAGAGAGATGAAGGAGACTTGCCCAAGGTCACCCTGAGGAGATCCCGCTGGAGCTGAGAGTTGAACACGCTCCTCATGGACAATTGTCCCCTGGTTTCCACTTGTTCTCCTGTCCCACAAAGCAGACCCTGCACAACTTTGCAAGGTTTGCCTGTTCCTGGGTGATTTTTCCCTTGTGGAGTTTGGACCGGCCACTTTCGAGCTGTGATCTGTGGGATGGGAGGAGGAGATCTCTGCTGGTCTGTTCACTCTAATCCTGGATCTTCTATTTGCTCTGTCTGGGGTTTTGGATAAGGGGCCTGATTTCCATGGCTCTGTTTCCTTTAGCCATAGAATGTGAGTAACTCTCCCAAAGCTCAAATTAGTCCTCATCAAGAGCTTTAAGTGTGAAGTACAACATCAATGTAAATGTTCCTCTCTTTGCCCACTCCTGTCCTGGGACAGGAGGTCTCAGCCAGGTGAGTGGATGTTTCCTGAGCTGAGGCTGGGATCGGGCTGTTGTCCAGCACAAGGAAGGGATGGGAGATGCTCAGTAACATTGAACCACCTGCTCTGGCTGCTCACAGTTGCTTTCAGCTGCCCCTGCACTGCTCAGGGGCCTCAGAAGGCTGCAGCTTTTAGCGTTACAGGAATTTTCTGTCTGGTGCCAGCCCTCGGTATTTCACAGGTTCCCCAAGCAGCCCGCAGGCACAAATAACCTTTACGTCCTGCTCTCCACTGTTTATGTAAACTTGGCTTCTGCTTGTTCCTGTCACACCGTGCCTGTGGTCTTATTCCTCTGAGGATGGAGAGGGAAATAGAGCAGGTGAAAATTCCTGTGTGAAAATTTCCTGGTGGAAAAAGATCTCTCCTACGTGGGCTTGAAGGGAAAGCAGCAGTGCAGGTAGGACAGGAACTGAGAGCTGGATGTTTCCGTGCCTTCTGCCAGGTTGTAGTTCTGTGTCTGTGATGACAAGGAGTGGGTCAGCACTGGGTCCTTGCAGGGAGAAGGTCCTGCCTGCAGCAGCACGCCCGTCCTGGGGGGTGATGGTTGCTGTGGTGGTGGGAAAGGTGCTCTCCTTGGGATGCAGCCTCCAACCTTGGCTCAATACCTGCTGCAGGCCGGTGCCTGGGGCTGCACAGCACAGGCTGCAGCTGCATGTACAGATGTGGACCCCACCTAGCCAGATGTGCAGGCAGCAAGTCTGATTCTCTCTTTAGGCAGGGCGGGCAAGATGAGGAATGTTTTTAAGTCTCTCCAAATTAGCCAGTGTGGTAGAAAACTGCCGAATTTCCTGGGTGACCCCATGTTGAGGAGTTAAACTGAGACTTCTCGTAAGAGGTGAAGATCTAGGGGCCTGTCTGAGCAGGGGCCTGTGTATGAGCAGTCATGAAGGGCTTTCTGAAAATTTGGGACCCTTTTTTGGCTGGATGAGCCCTTTGAACAAGAAGACATTAAAAAAATCTCTTGGAGAAATCTTGGTCTAGTTTTGCCCCAGTGAAACAGCACAAACTGAACCACTGTAAAGATCTTTTTTTATTGCCATCTATCAGTGTTTGTATCTGTGTCTCCATCCCATCCTTTTGACAACAGTATATGAGCAGCCAGGATTTATCCTTCCCAGCTAAATCTCTTTCAACCCATGCAAGAAGCCCAGGAAATGATTTCACAAAAATATATAGTTCACCAAAATTATTCAACCCTGAAGCGTTCAGGTTTAGGTCAGTGTAAATTTAGAATAAGTATTTGTTCTGGTTCTTATCTTAGCCAAGCTGATTTACCCAGGAGCAGCTGATAACTCCTTTTAAATTCACTACAGAATCATCTTCTTCCAAATGCTCATTCCCCACATCTCCCCCCACGTTCCTGCCTGGGTTTGTTATCCTGGGGTTGCACACATGGGTGTTGGATTGCTGATGAGCTCTGCAGGATCCTCAGCTCCGTGTTTTTCCAAAAGGGAAAACATGCATGGCATGTACCTTGTATAGAAGAATTTCATAAAAAAATTAGGAACAGCTTCCCCAACTTTTCTTTAGAAGCCCGAGTTGGGAACAAATATTTGACTTGCACAGAAAAAAAAAAAGTGTTTATGTGCTTTATGATGTCTTTTCACTTGTTCAACTTTTAAGCAGATTTTTTTCTCTCTGAACCTCAGCATTCCCTTCTTCGACAGCAAATCTCTTGAGGTGGAGAGTGCTTTGGAATAGAGTTATTTACCCATCTCTCTCTCTTTCTATGAACAGACTTTAAATGAGCTGAAAACCAGGAGCTGCAGGAACTTGTACTGGCTCCTGCCAGCTCTTCCCATCTGCATTTCCCTCATCTGCTCCTAGCTGGGTGTGGTGCAAGAACGTGAGGGGCTGCAAAGAGAGAGGTCTTGGAGAATCCCTGCTCCAGCCACTCTTATCCCTGCTCTGTTTGCTCTCATCCCTGCATTCCTGCTGCCCTGCATTCCTGCCCTTGCAACCAGGATGCTCTGCATCCTTGTGCCAGCAGCTGCATCCCTGCATCCTGCATCCCTGCATCCCTGCATCCCTCCCTGGGCAACTGAGTCCCTGCCCAGGCAGCTGCATCCCTGCCGTGGCTGCTCTCATCCCTTCCCCAGCTTCCCTGCCCTCCTGTTCTCCCGCATTCCTGCCCAGGCAATCACATCCCTGCCCCATTGCTCTGCATCCGTGGGCCAGTGGCCACATCTCTGCCCAGGCAGTCGCATCCTTGCCTAGACAACAGCATCCCTGCCCTGCATCCCTGCCTGCTCACCTGCATCTCTGCCTGCTTACCTGCACCCCTGCCCTTCATCCCTGCCCTGCATCCCTGCCTGCTTACCTGCATCCCTCCCCTGCATCCCTGCCCTGCATCTCTGCCTGCTTACCTGCATCCCTGCCCTGCATCCCTGCCCTGCATCCCTGCCTGCTTACCTGCATCCCTGCCCTGCATCCCTGCCCTGCATCCCTGCCTGCTCACCTGAATCCCTGCCCTGCATCCCTGGCCTGAATCCCGGCCCCGCGTCCCTGCCCCGAGAGCCGCACCCCTGCCCCGCATCCCTGCCCGTGCCTGGGGAAGCAGCTCCATCTCGCGTCGGTCTGCAGCCGGCACAGCCGGGCCCGGCGCGACCGCACCTCCTGGAGAACCCGGGGAAATGCCGACACTCCCCAGCACCAGCTCATCCCAGCTGCCTCATTCAGCCCTCTCAGAACGCGGATCCTGCTTTCCTCCTTTTATTCCCCTCCTGTTTTTCAAGGACGGGGAATTCTGAAGCGTTCTGCTAACTGAGGTGATGTTGAGTGGTTGAAACGTGCATCATTTCTTTTTCCTAATCTTTCAGGACACGCCAAAGTGCTGAGTTTTATGTGCTGCTGCTCAGACTCCATTTATACCACCCTATTTATGCCTGTCTGAAATAATAGCAGAATAGAATATATTTAGGAATGCTGTTCCTTTGAGGTGTGGTTTTCAAGGGTATGTAGGACCCAGACTTTACAGCAAGGAGTTGCTGCATCTTCTAAAGTAGTTTTATCCTCTCTAAGGCTGCTGACACCCAGGGATGGTGAGTTTAAAGGATTTCTAATGAAAACAGGACTGGGGACAGTGTCAGACCCAAAAAAGCTTATTCTGAGAGGTCTATTTCTAGCACTGAGAGATGCTGAAAGGCGAAGCTGGTGCGTCACCGCTCCCGCTGGTCAGGAGTTGTGTGTGTCGAGGCGGGGAGAGGCTGCAGAGAGCAGGACTTGCAGCCCAAGGCCTGGAGATGGCAGATCTGAGACTTAGCTGGGTAATTCCTTTCTTTTTAGAGCTGGCATAAGGATTTTCCTGTGCTGGAAACAGCCGAGTTCAACCTGACACTGAGATGCTGCTGTCTGGAAATGTTTGGCTCGGTCCCTGCTTGGGAATAATTTCATTTTAGGGGAAACTGAGGCCCATTGTCTTTAAAATAGCAGGAACAGCAGCTCTATCATTTGTGAAGCAAAGTGTGTTTGGTGTGTCCCCAGAAGTTCTTGAAGCTGAAAGCTTGGATCATGCAAGGTAAAGGTGCAGCACCGAGGACTGGAAAGAGTGAGTTTTTCCAGGCAAGACTTTTTGCTGAAAAACTGTGAAAAAAAAAAAAAAATCAAAGACAACATTTGGAGAAACAAAATAGTGCAGCCTCCTTCCACCAGCAAGTGAGTTTTCTTTGGCTTGTTCAAATTGAGATATTTGCATTTGAAACACACCTACATATCTATATATTTATAGATAGAGCCCTAGAAGGTGAAACTTGTAGTTTCAGCAAAAAGACTAAAATAGCCTCATGTTTTTTGCCTTTATTTTTCCATTCTGGTTAGTAAAGAATCTGGGATTGGCATAAAGCTACTTGGAAAATGCCAGGCTGGATCAGTATCATCCTTCTGGCAGCCAGCTTGGGTCGATGGAGAATAAATACAATCCCTCTGTGATCACCCTCTTTTCTGCATCGTGGCATTGTTGGATAGCAATGGGATGGGGATACTTTAAAGGGGGACTTTGGGAGCTCTTTGTAACTCTCCAGCAGCAGCTCTGCTAAGGCAGCAGGGAAAGGAACTCTCCATGGGCGCAGGGACTCTCCGTGGGACGCAGGGACTCCCTGTGCAGTGCAGTAACTCCCTGTGCAATGAGGTTTCCCGGCTGAAACCCCTCCCCAGGAGCTCTCCTGTGCCTCCCAGCATCCAAGGGATGAGGCAGGACCTCCCTGAGTCCCACCAGGCACCAGTACCAGGGATATGGCAGTGGCTGCTGAGGGTTTCACTGCCAGAGGGCCCGAGGGCAGGAGCCAAATTGAGGCTGGATATTGACATTGAAAGTTGGCTTTTTGAAAGGCACGACAGCCTTTGCTTGCTGCAGAGCTAATTATTATGCAAATTCATGCTAATAAACTCTGCCTTGCATGTTGTGGAGAAGCTGCCTTTCCCGGTTAACATACCAGTAATGAGAGGTAGATTTGTAATTCAGATGCTGGTGGTAATATCCTAAATTACTCCGCGCTGTAATGGACTTTATTTCTTTCTCCCCTCGGCTCTCCCCCCAGTCCAAATGTCAATGCAAATCAGTTACAACTTTGCATATTTATTGCAGATGTATTTATTGTTGATACAGGGGTGAGACCCTCAGCTAAACAGCTCCTGCCAGCACTGCTGCGGTGCCGGGGGGCTCAAGGTGTGGTTTTGCCTGTCATGGTGCTTGGAGGAGCTCCTTCCATCTCCTTTTTTCCTCTCCCAAGGAACAGCCTCGGAGTGAGGAAAGCATATGTTATTTTTTTATTCATTAATTCCTTTGCATCTTTCCGTGTGTGGTTTTACATGACTGCTTATTCCCTGAGTTGGTGGAGATAACCAAGGAAGCACAGATCATTTGCAGACTAAGCTAGGATTTAGGCCTAAAGCTACTGAACCAAGGCTTAGATTAGATGGCATCAGGCCTCTGTAATCGGTCTCTGTAAGATTTTGGCCCAACTTTGTCATCTTAATCAACGGAAAATCATGCAAGTCAGCTGTGCTTGACATTTCAGCTGCTGTTGGGCCACTGCTGAGCCAGAAATGCCCTTCTGTTACTCAGTGTCTCATGGAGCACAAATATAAGGCAGGTTTCTGTCTGCAGCCATGAAGCCATGCTCAGAAAATCCTGACTTGAGACCATATGACGGGAAATAAAAAGCAAAACCATTCCCACATTGCCCCGAAGCTGCCAGAGGGGCAGGGACTGTTTCAGGGTATCGCTGGCTGGGCAGAGGGGATGTGAAAGGACAGAGTTATGTCCTGGTGGGTTTAAGCCAGGTGTGGGCTCTGATCTTACTGGTCTTGCCTTTCTGCTTGCTCTGAGGCGTGTTTTCATTTTCTTTTGCCTTGTTGCAGAAGAGAGAGCCTCAAAGCTTGGGAGTGTCCGTGGCTCTCCAAATCCATTGCATCAGTATGGACAAATTGATGATGGATTAAAAATTGGCTTTTGGGGGAATATTCTCTGCCCCTGGCTCTGGGGGTGATGATTTGGGGAAGGGTGGTGATCTGAGCTCGAGCTCACCGAGCCGTTGCAGACATGCTGTGTGTGCACAGGGTTGTGCATCCCTCGAGACCATGGATTTCCTTCCCTGGGTTAGCTCCAGCCTGGAGTCAGAGCATGTGGCCAAGTTCAAACAGCACAAGGGACTGGGGAGGCTGCTCTGGCTGAGACCTGGAGCGAGTGTGTGAGTGGAGAGAGAAGCAGGAGTGCCTCCGGGCCTGCTCAAATCTAACGCAGAGGTTTTTGAAGCCTTTGAACATTTTTACTTTACTTCCATTTGCATTCTGGCTTCTGCACAGCAAGAAACCACCTGGGCTGAGAGGAGAGACTTTGAAAGGGACTGGGGAATGCTCTGCAGCCCTGCTCCTCCTCCTCTCCATGGACTCCCTGTGTGGACCATGTACTGGACACCTGGAGTTCGCTCTGAATCACTGTTTGCCATTTTTTCCAAGGCCAGGCTAAAAATCGTCAGAACCATCTCTTCCAGCCTCAAAATATCAATGAGTCACTCACTGAGGAGCAAAGGGCTGCAGAGCCAGAACACAGCGTGCAGCCTGTGGTGGGTAATTTTAGACCGAGAGTGGCCTTGAGGGCTGTTCAGCATTCCCAGCCTCTCTCTTTTGTGTGCCCCCCTCTGATGTTGCCCTGGCCTCGCGCCTGTGCCTTTCTGGGCATCCTCGTGCGTCCTTGTGGATCCTGGTGCATCCTCCGTGCACGCTGGCACGTGTGAGGCATCCCGTGGGATGCCAAGCCTTGTGCTGCTCGAGGCAGGTGCATCACAGCCGGATCCCGTCCCCACGGAGGGGCGGATGCGTGCGATCCATGCGGATCCATGCGGGTGGCTGCGCGGTGAGGAGCTGGGAGCAGCGTGCAGTGCTGCTGCTCTTCCACACGGTGCTGACAAAACTCCACACAAGACACAGAAGCCTCTGGATCCTCACTCCACAGGCCACGTTGTCCCGCCTCCCTCCGTAGTGCTTGGAGGTTTCCCCATCCCGTAAGTGGTGGAAAGCTGGCAGTGCCCACCCTGTGACTGTGACCCCTGGAGCAGGATTAACTCCACTCCAGGGATGCAGAGAAGAGAGGGAGCTGCTCAGCTGGATGTTTAGGATGGATCTCTCAGCTCCCTGACTGTGGCAGGGTCTGGAGACCCTGGATGATGCCCTGCTCCTCTTGCTCTCCGAGCTGTGGGGTCAGGGTGGGCAAGGTGTGCTTCCTCCCATTTTCAGACCAGCAGGTGAGGCTGAAAGGGCACATCCATGCTCCGAGGAGCAGGACACAGCCTGGGCACTGCTTATGTGCTGCAGGCTTCGGATGGGCTCAGAGACAGTCAGTTCCTGGCTTTGTGGGGTGGCAGAAGCAGGGCTGCAATCTCCTCTCATCACTGTGTATGCTGCGCTTCACTCAGGAGCAGCCAACCTCCCACCGAGTGTCTGCTGCAGCTTCTTAATTGCTTTCTTAACTTCGTTACTCCTCTTCTGTTGGCAGTGCCCTGAAGCAAGGAGTCCCCCAGGTGCACTCGCTCTTGCATGCCAAAATTAGCTTCTTTTATTTAATTTTAAATAAACGTAGCATCCTTTGAGTGCTCCCAGCATCTGCCGTGAAGGGGCAGAGGGAGCGGGCGGTTAATTTTGCATGTGCTGCTCCTCAAAGACCCTCCTGCTACTCGGCCTTTGGAAAGTTTTTCATGTTTCTTGCAGCTGTCCTTGGTGACCCTGAGCGAGTCAGGCTCTGTGGCTACAAAACGAGGAGATGAATTCTTCATCTCTCCGACATGTGTCTGTCTGCACTGCTTAGAGCCAACACTTCTCAGCGAGGCTGTGGGAGTTCTGGTGGATGCTGCTGTCACACAGAGCTCTGAGCAAGGTTTAGAGGTGTTAGGCTGAGCCCTAGGACTGACTTTACCTGGGCAGAAGTACAAGGTGGGATATCAAGGTGGCTGGAGAGCCCTCCTCTGCCACACTGTCCCCGTATGACCTTGGGTATGTCACCTGTCGCCCAGCTTCTCCCGGTTTGGGATCACGATGGAGTGGCATTAGGGTGGTAACTGGAGTAGTCCAGCATGGAGAGGGCAAGGAAGGGTCACAGAAGATCGTGAACCAGGAGGGAGAAGGGCTGGAGGTCTCCTCACAAAGTTTGCTGAGCTGAGGGTGGCGTGCACGTGCATGTTTTACATAGGGCACTGAAATAATTTATGGAGAGCTTCTCCCTTTCAGCAGAGAAGGTGGTCAAGACGAGCGAATAAATCTTTAAAAGAATAATGTTTTCAAAATCAGGCTCCTTGTCCTCGAACCCTTTGATGTATGAGAGCAATAGTAGGTAGGACACATAGTGAAATAAACATGAGATCTCCCTGGAAGAGAATAGTGGAGTGGAGAAAATATTAGTGTTTACATCAAAACTCAATTGGAGCACTCGTTTCAAGATGATAGTTTATTATATTGAATCCAATTTAGTCCCACAAGGATGTTTCTTCTGCGGGTGACACTCAGGCTCACTCCGTGTCTCCTCCTCCTCGCCGTACCTGGGCACTGCCGTCCCCACCGGGTGATTCATCCTCTCCCTCTCGCTGCAATCTCGGGATGGTTGGAAAGGCAAAGGGAGGAATTAATCAGCTTTTGGCCAATTTGCTGTTCCTTTCTGGGCTGCTGTCAGCTCGGGATGTCTTGACCCCAGGCTGGGAGAGATGTGCTGGGAGATGAGGGGATGCAGAGGGAAGGAACCTGTGGTGACGTGGAGAGAGGATGCTCAGGACATCAGTCCCTCCTGGCTGTCCTGATTGCTCAAAACCAAGCCACGATTAATGCATGGGAGAGGTTTGCTCCTGCTCCCAGCACTTTTGGGAGCTTCTCACCTCTTTGCTGAGCCTGGAGCAGGTCACCAGTGGATTGCGTTTGCCAGTCTCCAGGTACCTCAATATTGCACCATGTGAGGGTTGGGAGAAGAAAGGTGTGAAGGACTTGGCATCCTCCCAGAGCCCCGATGTGATGGGGATGGGCAGGTGACCTGGAGACACCTGCCCCTTCTGCCCCAGCTGCAGCAGATACGAATGCCTGCAGTCCTTCCAGGTGTATTTAGTGTGATTTTATTAGCACTGAGTGCACTATGGGGATTTAATGGCTCCATGACCTGAACCTGGTGAAGGGTATCTTTGGGCAGATGATCCCAGAGGGCTTATCTCAATATTTTCTCCACACCAGGCAGCTGAGGTGGCACGGGACAGCCTGGCTGTGCAGGATGCTTGGCATCACCCCACAGCTGTATGGGGAGCCCTGAGCATTCATGGCAGCGCAGCTGGGCCAGGAGTCACTTCCTGTCCAGCTTATTCAGAATAATGAATGGAGAATATTTTAGAGCCCCTGGGGTAAGGGGTGCAGAGAAGTCTATCAGTTTGTTTGCTCTTCTTTTTCTTGGTGCATTTTCCTCCTGGTTATGAAGAGCTGGGTCAGAACTCCCTCCTGCCAAGTGCATTTGTTACCGGTCTATTCCCTGGCTGGGCAGTGTTTGGGATCTCGTTTGCTCTTTAATATTGGCTGTGATCTGTGCACATTGCCTGGGTTTGGTTGATGCTGCTCCCCAGGGCTGGGGCTGTGGGGGCTGGCAGGTGTGATTTGCTTTGCAGGCAGAGTTACTGGCCCTGTGGGTGCCGGGCAGAAGGGGCTGTCCTGGGATAGGTGCCCATCCAACCTGGATGCACTTGGATTGCACAAGTTCTGAGCTCTCATCTCCTCCCTTTCTTTGTTTCCTAATGTGCAATTAGTTCTATGTATGTAAATTGCAGAGCGAGCAGAAGCAAAGGGAGATGAGTGAAGAGAGAGGAAAGAAAAAACCAACCCAATAATTTATTCTGGTGCAAATGTTGTTTTTTGTGACCCTGATTCTCTCGGCGGCGCTGGGGTGGAAGGAAGGAGGCGGCCAAATGGGAAGAGAGGCTGAGAGTTTCAAAGTCACTTGGGAGATTGGGATGCTCAGTTCCCATTAATTTTAATAAGAAGAGGACATCTGTCTCATAGCTGACTTTGAAAATATCAGCCCAAACTTTGCCTAACCCTTAGTTCTTTCTCCACCTGTTGCTATCTTGTAACAATGCTTGGATGGCATTTAGCAGTAAAAGCAGCTTTTAAACATGTGGGCGCTTTCTAACCAGCTGCGGGGATGGATTTGTAGAGACTTTGTTAGAGGCAGGACTCAGCTTTTTCATGGTTCAGACCTGCTGAAGGCAGCAGAGAGAAAACCTCTTGTTTGTTCTGATGATCAAGAGATCAGCCAGCATCTCGCTAATAGAGGGTCAAGAATATTTCAGGCAGATCGTTAATTCATTCTCAAAATCTCCAAGATGAGGATAACTCACACTCTCCCAGCTTAACTCATTCCTGCTGGGGATGTGGTTTTCCTTGGGAGCTGGTATCCCAAACTGGGCCCTGCAGTTCCTCTCAGCCCAGCTCATATTTACCTGGTGATTGAGTGTCTATTTGCACACCCTGCGCCACAGCACCGCCGTCTACCTGGCCTTTGATTTCTTCATCCTCACTGTATTGCTCTGCAGTTGTCTTTATTGAATTTCATCTCACTGACTTTTTTTTGGCTGTTTGTCTAATTTATCACCAATATTTTGAATTCTGATCCTCATTTTTGGAGTGCTCCAGGCTCCTCTCTGCAAGGTCTCAGACTGTTTCTGCTTTATTATCCCCAGCACTGCTGAAATATAAAGCAAACAGACTCCGGCCCTTGGCAGAGGAGGGGAAGCCATTTGAAATGGGCTCCTCGGTGATGGGAAGTGCTTGGCAGCTGTTCCCTGTGTCAGTTCAGCTGATGACACTTCCACCCCTGGCACTGCCTGAGCTTTCTTCCCAACTTCCTGTGTAAGGGATGTCACACGGGACGATGTCAAGCATTTAATGAAGTCAAGGTATATCACATCTGCTGCCTCCTCCCCTCCGATCCAGGAGACCAATTACACCGTCAAAAAAGGAAATTAAGTTGGTTTGACATGATTTGCTATTGACAAATCCTCAGTGGCTGTTCCTTATCACTCCATTATCTCCTCAGTGCTCCCAAAATTGATTGCTGTGTAATTGGGCCACGTGTCTCGTGGAGTACAGGGCAAAATGTGCTCAACCCCTCGGGCAGCCAGGAAAGTGGAAACAAAAAGCACTTTTCCTCCTTGGCTGTCATGTTCCCAGATCCGTGTGTGCTGCCTTGGATGTGCTGCCAGTGCTGGGGAAGGTGTGGGGGCACCAGGATGGCTCCTGCCCTCATTCCTTGGGTAGGCATCCCAGTCATTCCCATTTGGGTGGTGTCCAAAAAGGGCTGTGCGCTTGGTTATTTAGGGATTTATGAGCTCTCAGGGGAAGCTCAGCATTGATCCAATTTATCCCGTGGACTCCCAAATCCCTGGAGCCCTTAAGCAGATACGGAGGCAGCTGCTTCTGCAGCTCTGCCCTCACTGTGGTCTCCCTCCACCAACTCCTGTGTTTACTCTTCTTATGAGCACCACGATTTAGTTTTATGACCCAGCGATCAATTCTCCATCAGGAGCTCTGGAAAAGCTACTGATGTGTTTCCAATAAATGGTACGTCAAGGAAAATATATATGATCCTGTCCTGTCCCTGTCTCGTTTCCTTCTGCGTCGCATGCAGCCTGTGCAAACATTTCGAGGAGGCAGAAAAAGGGGGCTCGTTGTTTGTTTGAGGCATTAGGAATGAGGGGATATCGATTCCCCGGGGACAGGGGGATTGGTGGACAGGGAAATTCATACAGCAGTCACTGGCAAGGCTCAGACAGGGAGCGTGTGCCGTGGGCCTGCAAAGAGCAATTGCTCTGGAGGCAGAAATGAAACAAGTGTCAGGGAGAATAACTGGAGGCTGATGTTAATTATTAAGCTTTCTAATGAGAGCATTCGTTTTTCTTCAGTAGATGGATTCGGCCTTTCCCGTCCTGGTGTTGTTGTGTACAAATCGAGCTCATTTTTTCACCTGCTCAGGACAAAACACAGCACAGGCAGAGATTGCTCCTCGTGCCTTCTGGGATGGACAGGCCGGACGAGGATGGGGACAGTCACGGGAATGGGAGCTGAGGGAGATTTCATGGCTGTCTGCAGCTTCCTCTTGGTGGGGAGCAGAGGGACAGCACTGATCTCTTCTCTCGGGTGACTGATGACAGGAGAATGGCTGGAGCTGTGCCAGGGGAGGGTTCGGTTGGATTTTAGGAGAAGGTTCTTCCCACAGAGGATATTGGGGCACTGCCCAGGGAATGGGCACAGCCCCAAGGCTGCCAGAGCTCCAGGGGCGTTTGGACAGCACAAGGTGGATTGTTGGGGTGTCTGTGGAGGGCCAGGAGCTGGAATTAAATGATCCTTGTGGGACCCTTCAAACTCAGTGCATGCTAGGATTCTATGATATTTAATGTACTCCTGCTCTGTGGCAGCTCAGTCCCGCCTCTGCGGCCTTCCAGCTTCCTCGTCTGGAAAAGGAACCTTAGGAGTCATGGAGCTGGGTGAATTTTAATGAAAAAAAATATTTTCTATGAAGAATCTGAGTTTTGCTGAGATGCACATCTGTGGTGATAGGAATGGGCTGGAAACAGGAGCATCTATTATGCCGCAGGTTTTTTTATTTCCTGGAGAAAATCCAAACGAAGACATTTTTTGTTTGAAATTGGTACATCAAAACATTGCAAATGCAGTTTGGTACAACGCCCTGGTTTGATGAAACAAAGAAAAAAAGTCCCCATTTCTGAATTTCAGCGTTGTGGAACTGATGATTCCAGAAAAACCTTTCAACTTCTCACCCTATCTCAAGATGAAAACAAATGTTGAACTACAGAGGTTTCCCAGAGGAAGGAAATTCTGCTTTCCTAACACCTCTAACACTTACTTTTTGTTGTAAATCATTTTGAGCTCTACAGATGAAAAGCTCTTGGTAGATGCAAAATATTGCTGCTTTTTATTTTATTTATTATTCATCATGATAGTTCATGCCCAAAGAGGAATTCATATTCTTTCTTAGCTGCTGGGTCCTGTGAAAATTGCCCAGCTACAGAGCCTGGCTGCCTGCACTTGTGGAAGACATGGGAAATTCATTAAAATTTCATCACTTCTGGCTTAAATTGTTTACTTTTTTGACCAGCTCTGCTGGGAGATGTCATCTGGCTCCCCAAGACCTGGTGGGCTTTGCTTTGCCAGCATGGGCCACTTTGTCCGTGCTCTTGGCACGTCGCAGGAGGGAGCGTGGGAAAAGGGGGATCCTGGGGGAGCTGGGTTGGGAAAAGAGGAGGCAACTGATGAGCTTTGCTAATTGCCAAGGCTTGCAGATGGCTGGACCCTGTCTCTCCCGACGTTGTGCCGGCTGGATTTGCTCTGGCACGAGGCAGACAAAGCACCTGCTCCCCAGCAGCCCCAGGGGCACAGGTAGCCGGGAAGGGGGATATTAAAAGGACATCTGGCAAAGCACCCGTGTGGCACAGGAGGGGAGGGAGCCTTCAATGAAGTTTCCCCAAATACGCAATTAATTTTGACTTAATAAGACATTTATTGTATAATAAACAACAACTGATTCTATGAAAAAATATTTATTGAGGATTTACGGCTGAGTAATGAATTTGTAGCTCAGTTTGCCTCGACGAGATTTATTTACATAGCAGTTAAACCCCAATCAATAATATGCTTTTAATAATCACTGTATTTAAGTAGTATTTCAACAATACACTGTAATTAGGCCATGAATTCTTCCGTAATTCTTTAGATTTAGTGTACTTTGGGGTTCCGAATCTCTCCTGGATCGTGATGCGAGTGCTCCATTAACGTTAATTAAGTGCGTGCCAATCAAGCAGAGAATAAACCGCGCTGTGTGCGAGCCGTCGGTGAATAGCAGTGGGGTGGTGGGAGGGAAGCAGCTCAGGCTTCCCGGGATGGAGAGCAATGGTTTCACTTCAGCATCCTTCCCTTTGGATCAGTCATCACCAGGATCAGCTCCTGGGAGAAGAAGGAGGGCAGAGACCAACGCTACTGATGGGAATATTCCCATGTGCCACACTGTCCTCTGATGTGTGCCAAAGAGCTCCCAAACAAGGCTGTATCTGCCTTTGAGATTAACCTGGTGGTTTATAGATGTGTAGCTGTGACTCTGAAACTCCTGGAGTCCCCAGGAGCTGGGTTTGCTGGGAGTATTTGCTCTGTCTCTGGGAAAACAGCTCCTGGGCTAGGCGGGACAGAGGGTGCAGGATGGGGATGCTCGTCCTGGTGCTGACGGATGTAGGTTTGTATTGCTGGGGGCAGGGAATGGATCCTGCTTTTGTGCCTGTTGAGCTGCTGGTGGAAGGCGAGTGGCCACAAGGAAGCCTGGCACTTTGGTTCCCACTACCCATGGGAATTTTAACTTGGATTTTCAGCAGTTTAGTATTTGGCTGGGTGCACTGAAAAACGTGAGCGTGGAGTGGGGGCACTTCGGAGCATGATGCTGCAAAGTTTTGTTCTACTCACCAGGCACTTGGAAGTCTTTCTAGATCAATCACGCTTTAAATGCACATTTTTCTCTGCTCTTGGTCTGTCTAATCTCTCTTTGTCTCAGCAATTGTACCTCCTGTCTCTGTCTGCAGCCGATGATATCGCTCCTGAGAAAGATACGGGTGTGTATATTTAGAAAACGTCTCCTGCATTCTTCTCCCACAAGGGACACTTGAAAAGTCTTTGGGGGGGGGGGGGGGGGGGGGGACGGAAAAGAAAAGCCCAAAAATATGGCCCTGCACTGTCTTGCTTCTTTCTGCCTTGTTAGAACAGGGCCTGAGGCAGGAGAGTTGCCACAGAGCCACATGAGGAGCAGGGCTGGCAGCGCAGGAGGGGATGCACTGAGGAATATTTCCTGCACCAGAGAAAAGATTTGGTGCTAAGGACTTATTTTCTTTTTAATTTGGTAAATCATCCTGTGCTGTGGTTCAAGTGTGGCTGGTGGAGCGGTGAGGGAGGCAGGGAGAGAAGCGAGGAGTGGCAGCTGCAGAGGAGATGGGGGAAAAGCCTCCTTGACAGGTTAAAAGCTCTACGTGAGAATGTCCATGTGAGCTTTCCCAGGAAAGGCACTGAGTTTGGAAATTAAGCAAGACAGCAGGCAGGGAAGAAGGATGCGCCGCGTTATGGTAATCGCTCTTCTTAATTGCTTTGACTCCAATGACCACTCATTTCTTATCCTAACAGAGACATGAGAGCCGTCTGCTCTGGACTGCAAAGCAAATCCCGAGGGAAGCTCCCCTTGTGGTCTGTCAGGGACCCAAACAGCTTTGTGACTGCCAGCCCCAAGGTGCAGCCGTGCTGGGACATCCTGGTGGCCGCTCTGGTGGTCATGGTCCCACAGGAGGCTGAGCCCAAAGAGCCCAGAGGGTTTTTTTGGAGAGAGGGGTCATGGGAGGCATCGGTCCAGCACCTCCACTCCTGCTCAGCCAAGGTATAGAAAACCAGGCAGAGCTGCTGCCATCAGTGTTTTACCAACCCTCTTTGAGCTGAATAGAATCCTATTGCTCAGCTGTACAATTTGCACTGATTCCTCCGTAAATTCACGGTCTAAACTCACGAGGAGCAGGCAGAAAGGTGCCTGCTGCTTTTCGCTTGGGCTTGATCCAGCACAGAATAATTGCCTTGACTGTTTCACTCCGTGCTTGGCAGTTCAGGGCTTAGAAATCCCCCACAAAAGAGCCCAGCACACAGAAACTTGACTCGGAGTCTAAAGCAAAGCTGCGACTGGCAGAGGTGCAGATCTTCAGGCTCAATCAGATGCATAAAGACAGGCAGGCCAAGCTGAGATGGGAATATGTTGCTTCAGCTGTGCGCTGAAAGCTGCTGAAATTTTCCATATCAGAGGCTTGCTTTACAAAAAGGGATGGTCTGGCCTGGGGTTTGCAGGGAGGAAAACAGCAGTGGTGACGACAGCAGCAATAAAAAGCTCTCCCTGCTTTCCACACTGGTGGGAATTGCTTCTCTATGCTCTTCCAGTGACTTTCCAAGGCAGTTTTCTCTGTGTACGAATCAAAAGCATCTGCCTGTTTGCCCTTGGTGTGTGCCAGGCTCCAGCAGCCCTGCACCAGTGTCACTGGTCACAGTGGAGCTGTGTGCCCATCCCGGCTGCATTGCCGGTGTCAAGGCTGGGCTGTGTTTGGGCTCAGAGGTGCTGGAGAGCAGCTGTGTTGTGGACAGGGGCTGGTTGAAGCACCTGTGGGTATTCATTTAATATTTTTTAATATATAGAATGGTGATTTTACACATTTTAGTAGAATCCCAGACTGGTTTGGGTTGGGAGGGACCTTAAAGCTCATCTTGTTCCACACCCCTGCCTTGGGCAGGGGCACTTTCCACTGTCCCAGATTGCTCCAAGCCCCATCCACCCTGGCCTTGAACACTTCCAGGGCAACACTCTGGGCAGCCTGTGCCAGGGCCTCCCCACCCTCATAGGGAGGAATTTTTCCTCCTTCCCTTCAATGTGCCTCTTGCTGATTAAACGAGCAGCTCAGCTGCAGGGGAAAAATACTGCCCATGCTCTGAGTTGTTCTGGAGTTCTTCAAAATGAGTCTGAGGAGGAGAGAAATGCCCACTGGTGCTCTGCAGGAGATTTTTAACTCAGTCTGAGTGAGAGAAGTCGTGTTTTTTGGGAGGGGAAACTTTGCTGATACCAGCAACATCTTTTCCTCCAGTAAGGAATAAGTTGCCTGACTTGGGAGAACAATAGGGCAGCCCAGCTGGCCCAGGGATGGCCACAAGAGGACTTTGGCCTCCCTGCTGCGTTTCAATTCCCCCAGCACTGCGGCAGCGATGGACACTCGGACACTGGTTGCATTAAACATAGGGTCAGTCATTTCGCTGCCTTCATTCTTTGTCTGTAATTCTGCATCTAATGGCAGCAATTAGTCACTGTCCAAGAAGGGATGAGCAAGCTCCTGGCTCATCCCGGCTCTGTGACGGATCTGCTCCTCCAGAGGGATGGAAAGGTCATTAGCAGAGGGTTAGTTATTGATCAGCTTGGGGGAGAGAGAGGGTCCAGAGGTGAAGCTCAGCACCAGGCTTAAACGATGGGCCAGAGGAAGGAAAGAAAAATAGGCTGGCAGCAGCCCCAGGGAGCCCCCAGCCACCATGCCACAGATGCAAAGGACAAATTCTTATTGATTGGAGAGGTGTTTTTGGAGGTAGGTTATTTCTTTTCCCTCCCTAAAGTGGGGACCAATTATGGCTGTTGACTGGCAGAGACAAATGCCACAAGTACCAAGCCTGGATTTCCTGAGGCCATCCTGCTTCTTCTTATGGTGGGGTTGTAAAAACCCAGTGTGCTGAAACAAGCACCCTCAAACTGGCTGGGAGAGAGAACTATGACCCAAAAAAGGGAACGGGACTGGTTTTTGCATGCACTCCTCTGCCAGGTGGGCAGGACCAGCTCTGCAAAAAGGCACAAAGAGGAACAAGTAAGGAATAGGCGGCTCTTGCGTAGGAAATCAGAGGAAATCCTGAGTGCAGGATGTGGAAGGAATGGGGTGCTCTGGGCAGTGGCTGTGCTGGAGGGAGGACAGAAGGATCTGGGGCAGATTCAATGATTTGATCAGCTCGTTTCTGGCACTGACTATAATTAAGTTGTTCAGCAGGTAAATTAAGGCCATTGCCAAGTTCTAGGAGGGAAGGACCTTTATGGTGGATGAGGGCCAGGCTCTCCTCAGGGCGAGGAGCTGGGGGGAGTCTGGCTCTTCTTGACCATCAGTCACACCTCAGGGCCTGTTGAGCACCCTCCCACCTTCTCTTCCATCACGGCCGTGTCAAAAAGAGGGATGAGGTTATTGACCATGTCAGCAGGGCTGATAAATCACAGCCTCCAAGCCTGGCACTGCAGGATGCCCTCAGTCTGCTTGGGTTGGGCTTCATGCTCTGCCCAGCTCCGAGTGTCCCTCCATGGATGTGGGGATGGTGTTCCTAGGGAGACATCAGTAGTGATGCTTCCTGAGACCAGAGCTCTTCCTTAGAGTCTCAGAAGTGTGTCCTCTAATGCTTTATTCCTCCTCTCCTCTTGCTGGTGTGGCTGTGTTTCCCAGGTGCAAACTGGCTGTATTCCCTGAGTTGTCTCACTCCTGGAGGCTCCTTTCTCTGGAAAGGAGGCGTGAAACCATTTCTGCTCCTCCAGGCCAAGGGCTGCACATCAAGACAGGGGTGCAGTGAAAAGCTGACAAGCCCAGCCCTTGCAGGCAGCACTGCCAAGAGCCTCTTGATGCTCCCACAAGCTGACAGCCAAGCTCAGCCCAGGTGGAAGCAGGGATGGATTCACGTGTGGGTGGGAAGGAGGGAGAGCAGCAAGGCAGGATACCTGCACCCTTCCCATGCTCATCCTGTCTCCACCCTGCGAGTGATGGAGTGTAACCCTCTTCTCTGAAGTGATTATCCTGTTCTTGGAGGCTTCTTTGACCTTCAGCAGCAGATGGATAATGCTGCGGGCAGGCAGGAGGAAGGCTCGGGAGCGTTGCCTTCAATACGGCTTCGCCCTCCTGATTTATACGGGGGAGCGAGCGGTGCTGATGCTCGCTGCTGCTCATAGATTATCTTCATTCCAGCAGCACTCAGGCAGACAGGAGAGGTAACAGAGAGCCACCCGCCACCCTATCCGTCACCTTCCCTCCGGCACCGGTGGTGGCTGCCGCAGAGCCGTCTCTTCCAGGGGAAACTTTCCCTCTCCATCAAACACCGCAACAAAAAGTCATATCCTGCAAACAGGTCCATGTATCTCTGGGGAGCTTGTCATGGCTGTGTCTCTCCCAAGCCTCTCTGGAGGACAGGGAAACAGGGATGGAATAATGCTGGGGAGGAGCTGATGGGCTCAGGGGAGCAGGAGGGTTGAGGTCTCTGTTCAGCCCAGGGTGGTGCTGGGATTCGTGGCTGTGTTTCAAGGTCTGGGCATCTCAGTTCAACTAGTGGAAGGTAAATCGAAGGCGCTGGGGACCCACTGTGATTTCTGGCATTGCTTTTATTTTATTTTCCTTCTCCTCACCTCTCAGGCCTTCATTTCCTGAACTGGGATTAATCTTAATCTTACTTACCCTCCTCCTGGGGGAGCAGGGAGGCTTGTTCTGTTCATGTCTGGAAAATGCTCTGAAATCCTCCGATGAAAGGTGCTGACAGAGCACTGAGGATTTCTAGGATTCACGGTTTTAGATGAATGGGGAGGTGGAAAGCACAAGGGGCTGAGGAGGTGGCTTTGTCAGCGTGGTGGGGCTCAGTGTGCCGGGGGGAGCTGGCAGAGGGATCCCTGGGAGATACCCCCTACAAAGGACACTGAGAATCACATTTTTTGAGCTGAAAGTAGAAAGTCTTGGCAGCAGCACCAGCCAGGAGCATCTTGGGAGGAGGGGTAGGAAGCCTGAAGGCAAGTTATACCTTTCTTCTCTCGCTGCCTCTGAGAACATGAATTATCCAGCCTTCCTTTGCTGCCTGGAGACCAGGATCAAACCCAGGTATGCAGAGTGCTGGTGTTTGTGCCGAGGCTGGGCATACAGGGGGTGCAGCAGGCGAGGTGTGGGGCCTGCAGTGCTCCCCTCTTGGAGACCATCATGTGCTTTGGCTCTGAATTGAACTTTCATTCCCCTTTTTCATTTTTTTTTTAATAGTCAGGCTTTAGATCTCTGTGCCTCTCTTTTTTCATTATCAGCTGTATGTAAAATGTGCCCAGTAGCCCAGGCATAATGAGTGTACTCAGCGTGGAGCCAGAGGAGCGTTATGAGCAGGGAGTGCAAAGCCCAGCTCTGCAGGTTCCCAGTGCTGCACCTCCTTCTTGGGTAGCTCCAAACAAAGTCCTTCCACTGAAACCTCTGCAGGCTTCAGGGCAGGTGGGCGACTGCACATCCCAACCCTCCTTCTGCTCGGGAGAACCGTGTTTCTAACACCAATTTGATCAGCATCCCGTGGCCGAGCAACCTGGGCTTGGTGCATTCAAAATTGCCCTGCGGCATAAGATGAACGAAATCTGAATGCCTGGTGAGCAGCAGTCCATCGAGCAGGAGGATATATTGCTCCAAATGGAAATAATTTCTATTGCTAGGGAAGAGAGTGGCCTGTTCTGAGCTATTGCACCGGGCTGCTCAGTAATTTGTGCAGTGCAGATGGGAGCACAGAGCCTTTACTGCCGGAGAAAGCTCGAGTCAAGTTGTTAAGGAAGAAATATAATCAGAAAGAGCCAGGAAACATAAAGATCAAAGTTGAAAATAATTTACATTTCATCAAGAACTTGTAAAAAAAGGACAAGGAAAAAAAAAGCAAGCCCTGTCGGTTATGTGAGGTTTTCAGCAGGAGGAGTAGGATTCAGGAGGAAAACACACAGAAATTGACTTTTCTGTGTATTTTCAAAGTGAGACTTGACTGCCGAGCCACAAGTGTTACTCGAAGTGACATTTGTGGGCGCGCTGTGAAAATCCTCAGACAGCACAAAGCCTTGTTCAGCACCAGCCATGTGTCACTTTGAACCCCGTGAAGCTCTCGCGGGCGCTCTGACAGCAGGGACACGGGATCCAGGAGCTTGGAGTAGACAGCGTTGGGGTTACCCATAAAGTTGTGATTTTCTCCCAGCCTTTCACCTTTATTTTTGGGGGAGGACCATCATGCTGAGGGAGAAGTGGACACATGGATGGGATGCAATTTGTCCTCTTGCCCAACTCCTTGGAATGTTCATGCATCGTTCCTCTATCTGTAGCATTTTAATGCCTTTATAAAACGTTTCCTAATGACAGAAAGAGAATTTGGCTAAGGCAGCTCTGCACAATTAGGTTCCTCAGTTAACATCATGTTCCTGCATTAGATGCCCTTTCCTCTTGTAGCCTATTTTTCATACCCTGGGTAAATATGTTTAATAATCAATTGGCATGTTATTAACGCACAATAACGATCTCACTAAATCGAAGCTCAGGCTTTATTTGAGACACTTACAGTAAATATTGACTGTTCTGCAGAATTATGGCAGAGCCCTGAGCAGTCTGTTCCAATGGGAACTGGATCCATTTTTTAATACCAGTTATTGATTTTCAGCGAGCAAAGTGCCTTGAGACATCCGTGGCTTTCCTCCTCCTCCCTGTGAGCTGTTGGGAGGTGATGGACACACACCAGGGAGACGATTTCCCTGTGCTCCATCAGTAGTGCCATGGCTGGGGATGGGCAGAACTGGTGGGCATTTCTCCCTCTCCTTTTGGAGGTTTTCCCAAGGCCAGGGTCACTCCCATCCAGCAGTGCTGGCTGGGGACAGGTCCCTGCCGCCCACCCTGGTGACAACTGCTTGCTGCAAAGGTTCTGGTTTAATTTTCTGCCCTTAATTGCTGCTAAGGAAAAAAAGTAGGCTTGTTCGGACATTTGATGAAGATTCCTGCCAGCTCCCATTTTCCTGCTGTCCTGTGACCTGTCCACTTGCAGGCTGATGAGAATCGATGCTCGCTTCTCCCAGTGCATCCCTGGATGATGTGCCCCTGGCACCTCCACACGGATGAGCTGGCTGATGTGGGGGTGACACGTTTACAGCCCTGCTAAGATCCACTCTCTCTTCCCCCATGCTCTTTGTGTCTCACCATTGCATCCTTTTAATCAGGGCCACCCCTACGAGGACTTTTTTCCATGCTAATTCATGTCCCCATGAGTGAGGTCAGTTGTCCTCATGCTGTTATTTGATGATGGTCCCACCAGCCCGGTGTGTCAGGCTGCTTTTCCCAGAGGAATGGGTGTTGGCTTTCCCCCAGTGCTTACAAAAGCCATGGGAATAGCAGATATCTCGATTTTTCACTCAGGTGGGAGAGGAGGGAGATGGAAATGAGTCACATCCCATGCAAGATCTATCAGTGAACGCCTCGGAGGGAGCAGGTAGGGATTTTCCCTGCTGTTATCTTGTAGGAGCCCTGTTTTCTTCCATGGAGAGAGGCTTGAAGGGTGACTCTCAGGGCTGGGAGTTACTGCGTGTGATGTACGACACATGGAATTCCCCAGGAATGACTTTGCAGATCATTCTCCTGGTGGGCAAATCCGTTTGTTGGAGATAGAGAGGGACAAGGAGCGTGTCTGCTCTAGGTGTGTGTGCAGGGAGGCAGGGACAGCTGTGCACGCTCTGAATCCAGAGGAGCTTCCAGATGTGCACAAGCTCTTGCAAATGGCTGTGATGCCCTGTTAAGGCAGGAGCTGCTTCCCGAGCCAGGAGTTGGGGAAAGGGCTGTGCCTTGGCCATAGCTCACAGAGATTTGAAGTCCATTGGCGTGGCTGACTGTCTGTGTGTATTTATGTAGAAGACTTTGCGTCCCTGGAAGGTGCTGCTGCTTGTTATTTTGACTGATTACAGGAGAGTGACTGTACTACAATAGCAGGAGCCACTCATTAGCTTTGGCATAGCACAGAGAAATCGGCAACTTGTTCCAGCCACATCTGCCCCTGGAGGTGAATATTAAACAGGAATTGATCCCGGGTAATGAGAACACAGCCTGGGCTGCTGTGATTAGCACCAGTTGAATTTTAAATAGTTAATTATTTCAACAGGCAAAAAGGAGCTGTTTGGGGGGGTGGGAGTGTGTGTTGTGTTTGGGGTGGTGGCTGTGTGTGAAGGGGTGAGTGTTGGGGGGGTGGCAGTGAGTGTTTTGGGGGCTGGAGGTGGCTCAGGTTTGGAAGGTTTGTGTGCATATGGTGTGAGTATGAGCAGGGTACACTTGGAATGCTGCCTGGAGAGTGTTGGGGGGCGGTTTATCCAGGTGAGGAGGTAGATGTGTGGCCCCATGACTTCTGGAAGTGCATATCTTGGAGAAACAAGTTTTGGGTAGAGTTCAAAGAACTGTGGAGATGAGGGTCTGAGGGCACATGTGCTGCCCCAGCTCCGTGTAGGGTCCATTTCCAGTCCCCTCAGCCTCAGGACAGGAAAAACCTGGGGAAGCAGGTCAGAAAGTTGCGGTGGGAATGCACTGAATCCAGTTTTCCCTGCATTCCCCCATCTCCACTCCCTTCTTCTGGAGCGCTGCAGAAACAAAGGGAAGGCAAGAGAAGGTGGCGGGTGCCAGGGGAAGGCGTGCTGTCTGCCTGGAGACAGGGGAATTATCCAGCTTCAATAAATACCTTTCAAAAAGAGAGGAAAGAAAGAGAATTTCGCCCTTCTCCTCACCCCACGCCTCCCAAAATACCAAATCACCATGATTAAAAATTGACTCAAATGGACAAGCAGGCCCGGTAATTGATTGTGGCCTTTCATTCTTGCAGCCACACTTAATTAACCTTTAGACTCAAATACCAAGCACTGGTTAGACAGAAAGGTGCAGGCAGGGAGGAAGACGACAGTGCCTATTGGGAGGATCCTGGGCTCTGAGAAGTCCTTTGGGGTGAAGATGCCTGGATGATGCTCTGGGGAAGAGCAGGCTGTGCAGTAACCCAAAGCTTGGATTTGGAGGTTTAGTTCCCTTTACCAGACTGTAGAAGGAAGAATAACCCCTTCCCAGATTATTTTCCCCCAATGTGTTCCAGCTCAGCTCCCTTTCATGTGCTTGTTACTGATATTTAGGACCACTGACAGGAGCTGACACCAAGTTGTGCTCAGCTGTAGGGAACCACCAGGCTGAAAAGTGCACAGATGGGTTTGTCTTTGTATGTTGAGTGTTACCTTGTAGTGGTGAGGGAAAAAAATGCAAAATGTGTGGCAAGGAGTGCTGTAAATGGACTCTCAGGTAGTAGAAGACTGTTAGTTGAAGGATGCTTTTTTTCCTGGTGTGTTTCTTGTTCAATCAGTCTCCAGAACTAAAACAAAAACGTGGCAAGCAGGGATTCCTGCGGCCCTTCTGTTAGGGGAGGGTTCAAAATCCATCGTTCGGTATGAGGATCTGAGAGGATAAATGTCCTGACCCTGGGGCTGTGTGGGCCTTGCTCCTCCCACAGTATTATCTCCTTGTTGGACCTCCCCAGGCTGTTCCCTGAGGATCTGTGGGAGACCGTGTTTGGGTGCAAAATGGGTATTTTTGTCTGTTTCAAGAGCTGCCTGTCTCCCACACATCCCCTTTCCTTTCAGCCGCGGATCCTGTGGTTTTATGCTCGGGATCATTAATGCAGAGCTCCTCTGGCCTCCTTACAGCACGAGTTGTCTCTGCTCTGTGCAGTGCAGACGTGCTTTGACCTGGAAAGCCGCTGCCAGCAGCAGATGGAGCAGACCTGCAGGCCCAGCTGCTCCGTGCCCTGCCAGGTGCTGGGGATGCTTTGGTTTTTAAATGCTTTGGTTGAAAGAAACTTCGAGTCTGCTCTGGAATTGGGGATGTATCAGAGGAAACGTGGGGCAACGCATCAAAATGTGTACTCTAAATGAGGTGACTCATTTCGGAGGAGATAAGGATGAGCGAAGAGGAGGCTCCGAGTGGTGGATCTAACAAAGGTGACGTGGCTTTGATGGTGTAGTATCAGTTCTGGTTTTTACATCAAGCCCTGGTTCAGCATAAAAACAGGAGGGCTGATTTGGAGAGCACAGCAGAAAGGCAAAAGCGTGAACAAAAAACACACGGCACGATAAACAGGGAGGGTTCCTATAGGAACAGTGGCAGCTCTGAATGTCCATGGGAAATCGTTTGCTTCCAGATATGTAAATGTCTGAGCTCGTCCAGGAAGCTTGGTCCCAAATTTTTGGATGGGGCAGCGTTGGCTGAGCTTGGCTTGTACTCCAGGCTCTGTGGCAGGACTTGGGCTGAGTCCTACCCGCAGCTCTTTCTGTATTCATCTCCCTTCGACCAGGGGCCTCGCGAGGCTTGGAGACAAATTGCATTTGTGCATATCAGATGGAGACTTTGGGGGTTTGAGCATGAATTCTCTGCCTTTTGTCTTTTATCATTAGGAGTCAGGGATGGAGGTGACAAGAGAGTCATGTATGAATGCAGAGTAAACAAAGCTTCGTGTGGGTGTGAGGACATGTTCCTTTTGTCCGTAATGCATTCATCCTCCGAGTGCTGAGGGTTATGCATTTAATTTGTTGTGCAATTGGCAGCTTTAGAAGTACTTAAGCATCCAGCTATCCTTGCCTAAAAATAACTGGAAAGCAACGGGGTTGGGGTTTTTTTGTTCAGGAGGAGGTGGGTCAAGGAGAAAAATGTGTTCTGCAAGCCAGGAATGCAGCCCAATCCTGACGGGCCCGCCACGGTTTTCTGGTTATTTGGGTCTTTTCTTCATCCCTTCCCCAATTCGAAGCAGCTCTGGCCACAGGCAGCTATGGGGGAGGAAGAGCAGGCTGGTGGTTACAGCACCAGCCCAGGATTTAGGTGATTTAGGCTGAACCTCTCATTTTGCTGCTGTCTTTCTGTGTCATCTTAGTCTCTCTGAAGTTGTAATATCACCGTTTCTGCACAGGGGGGTTGCAAGAGTAAATATATTAAAGATTGGGAGGCATTAAGGTGCTGTGGGAAGGCTCCTGCAGAGCAAGAGAGCGTGCACCTGCAAATCTCAGTGGCTCAGAGGGTCGACAAAAACAGCCTCAAATATATTATTTTTAATATCTCATTATTTCTGAGTAAGCCAAAAGATTTTGAACTGTCCTTGGCAGGGAAGGAGACCTTCCTTGTCAGGTCATAGAATCACAGAATTGAGGTTGGAAAAGACCTCCAAGATCATCGAGTCCAACCTGTGACCAATCCCCACCTTGTCAACCAGCCCAGAGCACTGAGTGCCACGTCCAGGCATTTCTTGAACACCTCCAGGGATGGGGACTCCACCACCTCCTTGGGCAGCCCAATTTCAAAGTCTGACAATCCTTTTAGTGAAGAAATTCTCACTGATGTCCAACCTGAGGTCCAGAGCAGCGGCTTTGAGTTCCCTCCCTTTGCAGGTCCTTGTGCCATCTTTCGTTAGACACAGGAGTATCTCCAGCCCCAGGTGGGCCCTGTCCCCACAGCGCTGGCAGTGCAGGCTCTCCGTGGCACTCTCGACTGGGAAACCGAGGATTTTGAGCTAGTCTGGGTGCTTGGCGCTCCTCAAAGTCGGGCTCAAGGTGCTGGTGCCCAGCATCATCTCCAGGCTGGTTCAGCTCAGCGGTGGGCTGGGTTCTGCTGTGGAAAGGACTCAGCAGCAAGCCAGGCCTTGGTGCTTGCTGTCATGATGCCATGAAGATTTTTGCCTTTTCTTTTACACATTCTGTAAACCAAGATAGAACCGTCCAGGGGAAGGTTCCTTGGGGAGGGGGGCTCACTTGAGCCTCTCATTGGGGAATCTTTGATAGATCTGCTAATTAGTAAAACCTCTAATGTTATACCCAATGTTGGGGAGGGGGAGAGAGAGATAGACTCGGCCGGGTGCATCTCAATACCTGGATGTGTGCACCTAAGGATCCTTAAAATAAATACGAAGGTAAAATCCCTTTTCCCCTTCTAACCGTGTATGACTCTTGATTTTAAGACCAGGAAAAGGCATCAGTCAGAGCTGCTCCTTCTCCGTATTCAGCAGCAGCAGCGCTCAGGAGCAGTTTCTGAACCCTCACAGATGTGTTTGGCAGCTGATAATGGGGCTGAACTTTTTGTTTCAGATCCTACGGAAGTTTGGAGCTGAAAAACCTTATGAGCTCAGGGTCTGAACCCCTAGGAAGATTAAAATTCCCTACCCCTACTTTGAAAGGCGCTGAGAGTCTGTCTGGCAAGACAGGTTCATTAACAAATTAATAGAATAATCAGCGGGGCTTTGTGTGCGTTTTGCAGATAAAAAACTGGTAACAGCGTTCTTTGGCTCTTTAATGGGCTGATAAGAACCAACTATCTGCTCCATGGCGGGGCTAATCACAGAGATAACAGAGGTTAAATCAACTGCGGGGCGCTGGCGAGGGGCCGCGCAGAGGCGGGGATGGATGGAGGTGGGAGCTCAGGGGTTTTAAACACGATGAAAGGGAATAGCAGCAAAGTGAGGGAAGGGAGAAAACCAGCAGCCAGCTCCGTGGATATTTTTAGGAGCACTGTGCAAAGACCACGAGGGCTGAGCCTCCGGGAGGCTGATGCAGTCGGGAAGTGGCTGGGTGGGGTGTAGGGAGCTCCGTCTGCTCTCGGGTCTTTCCATGCGAGTTTGGGCAAGGAACAGGCTGCCCAGAGAAGCTGAGGCTGCCCCATCCCTGGAACTGTTCAAAGCCAGGTTGGGCGGGGCTTTTGGAGCAACCCGGGATAGTGGAAGGTGTCCCTGCCCATGGCAGGGCATGGAATGAGATGATGTTCTTCAATGTCCCTCTCAACCCAAACCAGTCCAGGACTCCACAATTCTATGGGAGTTGTTGCCAGTACCTTCTCTCTACAATAAGAAGCTGGAGACAGTGGGGGAACAGGTTTTTTAGGAGTCCAGCAGGGAAGAGGCAGAACGGGCTGCGTGCAGGTTCCCAGGCTGGTGCAGCAAAGCCAAGGCACATCATGGCCAAGGGTCCCACCACAAAAAATCTGTGCAGAGGCAGGTGTGAGCCTCTCTAGGAGGATTTCAAGACCCAACCTAACACCAAACCACCCCCAGCCATGCTCAGCCTCTCTCCTGCCTGGCATTCCAACCCAGCATCCTCCTCGTTGCAGCCCAGGAGCCAAACGCAGCAGGAATGAGTGGCAGGTGGAGGAGACCAGGTTGGGTAGCGCTTCCAATGCCTTTCAAGTCCAGGAGTCCACTGGTTTTTGTGAACAAAACCCACAGCCTATCTCCTCTCTGCAGGCCTTCTGCACCTGCGACTTGCAGCGAGTGGGAGCAGCCCTGGGGTTTGCAGGCGGCAGAGCGATGGCTTTCGCAGAAACGTCGCTTTACCTTCATAAATTACAAACGTGTGTGCTGAAATATTGATGTGGATACGAGAGGGATCCTTGGGCTTGCCTCAGGAATGCAGCAGCCGAGAGCAGTCAGGATTCAGGGCGCGTTTTGCTTTCTGCAGCCTCCTCTGTGGAGGTTTCGAGGTGCGTCTGGCATCCAGGGACCTCTGCTCGTCTGTCATGCCAAGAGTGGAGCGTTTGTCCTCATGTCACCTCCCCAAGATCAGGTTGTGGAAAGTGGCCGTCAGGGCTGCCATGGGAAGCGCTTGGCTCTGTCTTTCCCTGAAGGACTATTAATTTATACAATATTTGCTTTGTTAAAGGAAGGACGTTGTCAGGCAGCTTTCAAGTGATGTGTGAAAGTGACTCTAATAAGATGTTCTGGGAAAGCCTGCGGGCAGCCCCGCCTCTCCACCAAACTTCTCCAGGCCTTCTTTGAAAGGAGCAGCAGCAACCTTGATCTTCCTCTCCTCCTCCTCCTCCTCCCCCACTAGCGGAGGCAGTTGCTGCAAACTCCTCTGGCACGGGGAGCCGGGGATGGAGGCGCCGGGCGAGCGGGAGGGCCGGGAGCCGGGCTCAGTGGATAATTGCCTGTGTCTGACTGCCGGGGAAGAGAAGCGAGGAGGAGACGGTGCGGAGGGGTGGGAGTTTTCTTTGGAGAAGCAGCTGCAGCTCTGGGCTGGTGCTTGGCTAATCAGTGCAGTGTGGAACAGACTGTCAATGAGACCTGGATCTTCCTCTCCAAAGCCTTGTGGGCGTCCTCCAAAGGGGATGTGCTCACAGCACCCTTTGGATGGAAAAGGAACCCCGGTACGCCATCACCACCAGCTTGTCCTGTTCAGGCTCTGGCGATCATTGAGGGATTTTGGTCTCGCTGGGGTCTCCCTGCTGTCCGTGCTGCAGTGTGCGAGTTAAACAGAGGTAACTACTGCTGTACCCCACCTTTGTCCATGGGACAGCACTGAGTGTGTGTGGCTCTCCCCTTACATATCCACAGTGCTGCCTGCCACGTGTTCTCCATCTTCACCAGCACCAGGATGAAGGGTTGGGATTGTTTAAGGTGCTTCTTGCTGGCCCCGTGTGTTACAGGAGAAAGCCAAAAAACGCCCCCAGATGAAAAGCAGCTTCTGGGCAATGAAGTGTCCCAGGCAACCCTGGGATGTAAACCTGGGCGTGTAAAGCTTCCCGGGTAAACGGTGTTTTCAGGGATTTTTAAATTGTTTTTGCAAATATTGAAGGAATTAAGTATTGATTAACTCATTAACGCTGTGCGCTGCTATCCCACCTTTCATCCCCGGAGCTCCAATCCCATTACAGATGTTAACGAAGCGTGAACACAGGGGGAATGTGTGTGGCGAAGGAGTAAACTGAGGCACGGGTCCAAGTTCAGCTGAGCCAGGCTCACAGAGCTCTTCCTCCTCCTCCAGGCCCCCAGCTGCCCGGAGCAGAGCACGACTGTTGATAAAACACCCAAGAGAACAGAAATGGGAGTTAAAGGCGACCCCTTGCCTCACCTTCCTCCATCCCCAGAGGGATCCCTGAGCCCCTGGGGGTTGTGAACTTGTGGAAAGGACTTTTAGGTAGTTCTGTCAAGTGGGAGGGAAAAAAAAGAGATCAATAACTACAACTAAAAGGCACAAGAAGGTAAGAGAGGAGCCCAGTTCCTGCACAGGGCAGTGGTGTGAAGGTGCAATCTGGGAGCCCAGAGCAGTCTCTTAGTTCGGGGCAAGGAGCCTTGACATAAACTCTGACAGTGACAAAATGCCTTTCCCGCCCCTTTTTTTTTTTTCTTTTTTTTTTTTTTTTTTAATTTATAAGGATTCCAGGGATGTTGGGAGGCTTAATTAGTTAGTTAAGATGTTTTCCACTGTTATTGTGCCTCCCCTCAAAGGCTTCTGACAGTAAATTCTCATCAAGTGGAAGATCTAATAAGTGCCAATTATTGAAGTTTGCTAATTGCCAGCTAATAATAATGCTGATTAATAATGCTTTTAACACCACTGTTGATTTCAAATGTGGGTACATGTGCTGCAGCACCATTGATTTAAATTGTCATTTCTTCTGCTTTGTGGCTAATTGGGGTAAAAATCAGGTCGGTGGAATTTTTTCGTCCAAAGAGCACATTGTTCTAACCCTGGAAAAACTGGTGAAGTTTTTAAGGAAGAGATTTAAAAATAAAGGAATAAGCTCGGGAGGATAACGCATCGCGGAGAAGCGGTTCGTTCATTTCCTTGACAAGTGTAATTTAATTTTAATTATTTATGATTCTTCATAGCCCGCTAGAAAATGTTCTGTAGGATATTTTGTAAAACTAATGAAGTCTTAGTAATAGGAAACCTAACTCGAGCCCTGCGCGGAGCCGCGGGAAGATGCAGCTTGTCTCTCTCCTTCTGATTAATCTGTTCTAGAGCAGGAATGTTTTGCATGATTATACTTTAGGAATCCCACCCAGGCGGGGATGCTGCTGCTCCAGTTGTGTGGGAAGTGCATCCCAAAGCTTTATTCTGGTTTTGCTGTAAAACTTTTTCCTTTTGGAGCTGTAGTGATGGGATGCTCCAGTGAGAGGGGAGCCTTGCCCTCATTAGAGCATCCCACGTCATTCCATGGGATTTGTGATCCCATTGGATCGATTATAAACTGGGGTTTCCCTCTCGATTATTCCTATTTTGGGTTTTGCCCCTAAATGCCCCAGGGGGGTGAGGAATCATGGAGCAAGGAGGGGGGAGGCGCCTTGCTTTGAAATTCCCCAAAGGAGAGTAGTGTGTCTTCTTGCTGCGGCATCGCTCAGGGTCCGGGATGGGCAGGGATGCCGGCATTCCCGGCTCCTGCGGGTGGATCAGGGTCCGGGATGGGCAGGGATGCCGGCATTCCTGACCCCCGCGGGTGGATCAGGGTCCGGGATGGGCAGGGATGCCGGCATTCCTGACCCCCGCGGGTGGATCAGGGTCCGGGATGGGCAGGGATGCCGGCATTCCCGGCTCCTGCGGGTGGATCCAGGTCCGGGATGGGCAGGGATGCCGGCATTCCCGGCTCCTGCGGGTGGATCAGGGTCCGGGATGGGCAGGGATGCCGGCATTCCTGACCCCCGCGGGTGGATCAGGGTCCGGGATGGGCAGGGATGCCGGCATTCCTGACCCCCGCGGGTGGATCAGGGTCCGGGATGGGCAGGGATGCCGGCATTCCTGACCCCCGCGGGTGGATCAGGGTCCGGGATGGGCAGGGATGCCGGCATTCCTGACCCCCGCGGGTGGATCAGGGTCCGTCATGGGCAGGGATGCCGGCATTCCTGACCCCCGCGGGTGGATCAGGGTCCGGGATGGGCAGGGATGCCGGCATTCCCGGCCCCCGCGGGTGGATCAGGGTCCGTCATGGGCAGGGATGCCGGCATTCCCGGCCCCTGCGGATAGATCCACCGGGCAGGCTTGCCCACAGCAGCACGGGGCCTTGAGCGGAAACCTAAATTTAAATGTTAAAAAGCTTTTGTTCATTACTGGTGGCATTTCCTCCCCCTCCCCATTTGTCACTTGGAGCGGAGCTGTGACTCTTTTAATATCAAACAAATAATAAGCTCCCTCTAAAGTGATTTTTCTGACAAGGAGCTCAATATATTAAACTTTATCTATATTTTAATAGCCAATTTCACACCAAACTGCCTTCTTAATAATGTATTTACCACCTGGGGATATTATTCCAACCCATCTGGAAAGAATTGGAAATTAACTGTCCCTAAACTGAGTCTGTGTGTGCTTTAGATGCAGTGGAGATAACAGCGGTGTCATTCCTAGGGGAAGTGGGGGAGGAAGCTCATCGTGCACCGAGCAAAATGTCAGCAGCAAAGACAATAGCTGGCGGGGAAACGAGTGCTCTCCTTCCTGCACGCGAGAGCCCAGCCCACCTCTGGAATATTCAGCCTCTCCCAGGAAGAGTTGAGAGCACCTCAAGGGCCTCTTCTGTGCTGTAAGAGTGGAGGGTTTTGGTTTCCAAGGATGCAGCATGGATGCAGGGCTCTGGGGAAAGGCAGCATCGTGCCCAAGCTGCCGCTGGTCACCTGCCACTGTGGTGTCAGTGGGCACCCAAAGGAGGGGGAAAGTTGTATTTTCTAAGGTGGTGCTTCTACTGGCAATTTCTCTGGTCAGGGAGTGTATTTAACTGGCCCTGTTTTGGCGTGGTTCTCTCTGGATCGCTCTGATCCCATGTGAATCAACACTGAAGCCTGGGCAGATTGCAGCCTCCCCCTCTCCGTGTGTAGGTGTGTGTTTGGAAAATATCCCGTTGTTTAGTCTAAGTTGTATTTATCATGATTGTTACTATTCGTTTCCTTCCCGCTGTTTCAAGGGGTTGGGCAATTCAGCTCCCCCCAGCACTGGGTTCTGTGCGAAAAGAACATGGGGTGATCCAAATGCCATCCAAGCAGGCCTTGAACAGGGATGGGGCAGCCACAGCTGCTCTGGGCACCCTGTGCCAGGGCCTCCCCACCCTCACAGGGAGGAATTCCTTTCCAATATCCCATCTATCCCTGCTCTCTGCCAGTTTGATCCATTCCCCTTGTCCTGGCACTACAGTTCTTGATAGAGACCCTCTTCAGCTTCCTTGGCTTCCTTCAGCACCTCCCCTTCTGATACTGGGAGGAATTTTGACTGTATTTCTTACCAAACTAAAGCCTATCAAGGTCTGTCTAGGTGATGTTACTCATTGCTGGCTGTACAGAGCATCCCTTGCAGTGAGGGGACTATCAGGGGTGGCATTGCTGGGACATCCAGTCTGAGCCAGAACTGAGTTTTCCTTTTTGCCCTCAGCAAAAATTCCTTCCTGAGCTTCCCGGGTGTGTTTGCTGGGAAAGACCTGGCTGCGAGGTCAGGGCTGTTGGTTTTTATGCCACACCTAGTCTTGCATGGTGATGACTGATAAAAGGCTCACAGAGCACAGATATTGCTGCCAGCATCCCCACGGATGCACAGACCTCCCTCACACCACTGTCCTCAGCAGAAAAATCCTGAAGAATTCCATTGTTTTAAAGTTTTGCTTCGTATGTGACTGTGTTTGGAGGTTTGTTTTTGTTATTCATAAATTTCTAGGAGACATCACCCGCACCAAAGCAGATTAATCCTTGCAGTGTTTCCTTTTGTTTTTAAAATAATTAAGGGCAGCTGCTACTTAAAGTCAGCTAAAACATCCCAGTTTTAGATAAAAGTGCCTGGTGTTTGTTGTTGTAATGAAGTAGTTTGACACGGAGATGAAAGTCTCTGCTGTTTGTGTTGTAAAAACTGGTTTTGACGCCATTTTTGAACAATGTCAAACTGTTTCCTTACATTTTGAACAAGACACGCTTTGATCTAGGGGAAAAAAACCAACAACCCCGTGATGTTTCAATCAGAATGGAAAAGCAGCAGCCCTTAATGATTTTAAAATAGGATCAAATGTTTCAATCATTATGTTATGTCACATAATGACACCCTCGTAGCTGTGCTGTGTGATGCTCAGCGTTGCATTTAGCATCGGGAAATGTTGTAGAAATAATTCAAAATAATCTAAAATGCTGAAATGAAATAGTGAAATTGCAAAGTGGCTCCTTAGAGCGTCAAAGGAAAATGCTGGTTTCTGGCCATTTCGGAGTTGCTGAGCTCATCGGAAGAAAGTGTGCGGCTGCTTTTGGGTTTTTTCATTCTGAATCCAAACGAAAACAAAGCGTGGAGGAGTTGAAAGCGCCTTGTGAAATGGAAATTCTGCAAATCGACCCATTTTAGCTGTGATCCCCTACTGCTGTGGCACGAGGGGAAGCATTGGGGAGGAGAAGGAGGAGTGGGATTCTCCAGTCTGTGGCAGTGCCCAGCCCTGTGGATCGGGGCTGGATTGGTTTTGGAAGGGGTTGGGAAGCAGAGAGGTGTTTGTGCATCCCTGTGCCAAAACAGGCGGGGGGACTATCTTTGGGCCCCTTTGCTTTTTGCTGCTTTTGCATTTCCCAGGGAGGTGCCAGCAGTGAGGGATGAAGGCAACAGGGTGCAGGTTCCTTTCTGCGTGGCCCAAAAGGCGTGATCCCGTGGTACCTGGGTCTTTGGATGTTGGGAGCAGGGGGTGACAGCCACCTCTGTGTCCCCCAAACCATCAGCCGAGCGCGGTGGCTGCGGTGACAGCCGGGTCAAGGAGGAGAGGGGCACAAAGGCTGCTGAGATTCTGCCGGGGGAGGATATGAGCGCTGACAGTTACCTGGGGACCCAGAGATACCAGAATCCCTAACTTAATCAGACAGATAACGGGAGCAGCTAGACATGAGGCAGGAGCAGGAACCGCCGAACAATAGGAACCAGCCCCCCCGGGCCCTCGTGCTGCGACTGAGATAATAAACTATATAAAAATCTGTCACTGTGCGATAAGTGATGAATTAGAATCAATTATATGTTTAAAATAATAGACCTCCCCGTGGTGTTACTCTCCAGAACGGTGATGGCTCCTGCCTGGGCTTGGCAGTGCTGGTGGCGCTTGCTGGCACTGTCACCATCGGGGCTGGGACACCTCGGGCAGGCGGCTTTGCGGCGCCGCGGAGCTCGGCGTGGTGGCAGCCAAAATCAAAAGTGACAGCTGAGATTTTGGCGTTTAATTTTGCATCTCCTCCTGGTCCCAGCAGAGCCACGTGTGGCGTGTGGATGCAGCCAGCGGATGCCATGCCTGGCGCAGACATCTCCAGCGTGCTCCTCATTATTTGTGGTTTTTAGAGATTTACCGTTTTTCCTGCATTATCCGCCGCTCCATGTGCGTGGCCGCAGTGCCGCTCCCTGCCTGGAGCAGCGATTTCTGAGCAGCTGAGTGCCGTTGTGCTACACAACACCGCTTGAGTGTGGTTTTCCTCTCCCTCAAATGCCAGGAGGAGAGACAAAGGTGTGAAAATGCAAGATTAACCCCGTGAATCACCCGTCAAGTGATGCACGAGGCGGAGGATCCCGGCAGGATTGTCCTGTTAACGACCGGTGGATGGGATGGTTGGCAGATGTTCCCAGCAAAGCTCTTGCAGGATGGTCGGAAGAGTGTGCTTGTCCAGCCCAGTACTGAATCTGGGTTGACAGCAGAGCCATTGTCCAGAGGAGCTGTGGCTGCCCCATCCCTCTGGAAGTGCCCAAGGCCGGGTTGGACGGGGCTTGGAGCAACCTGGGACAGTGGCCCATAGCAGGGGGTGGGATGAGATGAGCTTTAAGGTCCCTTCCACCCAAACCTTTCTGGAATTCTGTGATATTTGGTCTTCTGACCGTGCTGCTTCCAAAGGGGCTCAGGAAGAGGACTGGGGCTGGGAGGAACATCCCACCTGGAGGCAGTGGGTGCATCTGTGAGCTGCTCTGCTCGGCAGCTGGACTGCTCTGCTCGGCAGATGACCTTTAAATATCCTTTCCAACTTCAGGCTGGACTTGATGATCTTGGAGATCATTTCCAGCCTTAATGGTTCTGTGACTCTAAACCATAATTCTGTGATCATTTTGGTGAGGATCAGAGCTGAGTCCTTGCATTTCCTGCAGGAATTGAAGTGCTGTGACATGTCACAGATGTGCTGCAAAGGATTTTAAGACACTGGGGCCTTCCTTACTTGGCACATTTCCAAACCCAGCCTTTCCAAACAAACTCAGAACCCTGCTCAGGTGTTCTCAAGAGTTTGGAAAGTTCTCCATTGCTCTAATTAATCTGAGGTTTTTTCCACTGAGGGCAAAGGCTTTTTGCTGCCTTCCTCCAGCCACATCCCATTCCCTCTGCAAGCTGGGGAGTTTCCCAGCTCCTTGCACTGACAGGAGGGAAAATATCCTTTGTCCAGCAGAAGTTGGATTGGAAACCTGCGCCTGGGCTGGTTTGCTTTATTATTTTGTTAAACAGCACAACTTGCAGCCATAAAGCCCTGGAAGGCTGTGCTAAGCAGGGGCGCTGGGACCAGCGCTAATGGATTGAAGCGAGCGGCTCACCAGCCACAGGGGTGCCCTGGGATTTCCCTTTTGAATCTTATTTACATTCGGACTAACTATAGCTCCCAAGCTTGGCTATAAATAATTTCTGGGAAAGAGTTGTCTAATTAAATGTACAGCAGCAAAGAAAGTACTTTTAACCACAACACTGGTGTCCTAATGAACGTAATCACTGGATGGGGACAGCTTAGGAAACAGAACTTGACATCTCCCCGCGGAGGCAGAGAGATGGAGGGGGAAACCTACTTGGGGAGAATTCCCAATCAATATTTAATTGTGTAGCACGTAATCTGCCCTAGTATTTTTTTAAAATAAAATTAAAGCCCCACAGAAACTGGAGAACCTTTAGAGCAGATTTGAGGAGGGGGAGCCTTTCCATTTTTTACAGCTGTCTGGGGAGGGAACAGCATCTAACTTCCCCCACAGGCATGCAAATTGTTCTGTGCTTGGCAAAATGGCCTGGATTCAGGCTTTGACCAGGGATTTACAGCCTTGCCTCATCTATCACAGTCTTCTGCCCTTCCTGGGGCCTCAGTTTTGTTGTCTGTAAATGAGGAATACAGAAATTCCCCCAAACCTCACAGGTGTCCAGCTGTAGCTTGCATCTGGAATGCATTTTGAGAATGACAAGTCATCAAATTATCTGTAATAATGAGTATCCATAAAATTCACAAGGGCATGGAGTGACAGGACAAGGGGGAATGACTTTAAGGTGACAGAGGACAGGTTTAGATGAGAGATTGTGAAGAAAACCTTTACAGTGAGGGTGGGTACAGGCTGCCCAGAGAAGCTGTGGCTGCCCCATCCCTGGAAGTGTCCAAGGCCAGGTTGGACGGGGCTTGGAGCAACCTGGGACAGTGGGAAGTGTCCCTGCCCGTGGCAGGGGGTGGAACTGGGTGAGCTTTAAGGTCCCTTCCAGCCCAAACCATTCTGGGAGTCTGTGTCAGCCCTGTGCCACGGTGCTGTGGAGGTAAAACACAGCAAGAGCTGGTGGGTGAGTGATGGGCTGAGCTCTGTGCCTTGGGCAGATGGAGAGGTAAATCCAGGTCGAACCTGAGTCAGCAGAGCAGCTCCTGGACAGGGCCTGATGCTCAGCTGGGAGGTTTTGGCTCAGTGTGGGAGCAGGCAAAGGTGGAAATGCCTGAGGAGAGGCTGCTCGCTGGCAGGAGGGATCTGTGTTTAGCAAGATGTGTCCCCACCTCTGTAGAATGTCATACCAGGTGCTGGTGAGCCACCAGGAAAAATCCAGTGTTAATGGTTGGACTTGACTGTCTTAGAGGGCTTTTCCAACATAAATGATTCTGGGAGCTACGATTCTGTGAAATGAAGCAGGGCAGCTCTGGCTTGCACCCTGCAGAGTTTGGGCTTTCTCACAAGACTGGGACACAAAATTAGGGGGCCACCAGCAGAAATTCACACATCTCCAGCTGGAGCAGAGGTGCTGATTGGTGCTGCCGGACCCGCAGCCCCCTCCAGCGTGGAGGAGGATTTGGGAATAACAGCCTGGAACGCCTGTCCCGCTGGTTTGTGTGGTGGTGGCCCTGGCAGGGATGTGCAGCAGCAGGATGCTGCTGTTCTCTGCCTGTTGCCGCTCAGACAGCACCGCCAGCCCTCGCCGAGCGCTCGCTCCTTCCCCCGGGAAGTCACTCCGGCTTCGCTGCGATTAATCTCATCGGCCACTGGATGTCAATGTTGCCTCATCCAATTACAAATGGGAAAGTCGTGGATCTTCAGAAAGGGGGAGAAAATGCTGCTGTCAGAATATCGCAGGTCGGATGTTGTTTTCTTCGGCGAAGTTGGTTATTAAACACCGTGCAGCCACGTACGAAGGTGCCGGGGAGGGATCAGTCACTGCTCTTGTTTGGCTCAGCCGGGGCGGGATTTGATCCCATCTGCATAAAGACTAAACCTTGGTTTGGGATGAAAAGCCCCGGCAGAATGAAAAGCTGGGTACCAAAATGTATCCCCTTCGTTGAGGCACAGCTGAGGTGGTGGTGGTTGGCACTGCACCCTTGTGAGGTGTTCAGCAGGACAGGGATGTGTTCCTTGGAGCTTCGGGGATGTGTATCCAGAAAATCCAGTTCTGGAAGGGGAGGATTCTCAGGAAGCAGATCTGGATTTAAACACTGCAGCTTGGCCTCCTCCCCGTTATCCATCTTCCAGCCAGTCGTGGGGAAGCAGCTGTATCCTGCCAAGATTCATGATCAAGAATGCGTCTCCCCCACCTCCTTCCTCCTTTCCACAAATATTTTAAAGCCAAGCCCTGGGCTGGGAAACAGGTGCCTGTCTGCACATCCAGATGGGACATCTGTGGCGAGAGCGAGATTCCTTGGGAAGTGCGAGCCCTGAGTCGGGATGCAGGTCTGTAGGTGTGGCCTGGTGGGGTGAGATGCACCCCAGTCCTCCCCTGTGGTGTGAAACCACTCAATATGGACCTTCCCACAAAGAAAACCAGAAGATGCAGAAGCTCTGGGTATGTCCTTTGCTTGGATAGAACATCCCTGGCAGTGGGATCTGTGGGATTTTGAGGGCTCCCTGCCCTCCCTCACACCTCTGCAGCAATTAAAGTCAGGACATTACTCCCCAGAGCTGCCAGCCTGCTGCCTTTCCTTTTCCAGCTGCAAAATAGAAGGAAAATGGATTCGTGTTTTCCATCCCTTTGGAATTATCGCCCCCCCTTTCACGTTGAGTTCATTTGAGCATGTTAATATCTCAAGTTTAATGATAAGTCTAACAGAATTCATTTATAAGATAAATAAGATGTTATTAGTACATTAGTAGCAAAAAATGTGCAAGGACACTGCTAATCTAAGGTGAAAATGCCTTCCTGCGTGAAATTTAATTAGCAGATTGTGTTCTATTAGTGACTTTTATGGGGATTTCACGAAAATGAATACAAATATGATCCAGGCAGCCTCTCCTGTGAAATGAGAGCCTCGCTAACCTACCCTCCCTCTCCCCACCAGGAAAACGCAGATGTGTGTCCTATTCCTTTTCCAAAGGGAACTTTGAGGAGGCAGAAAGGCAGCCTGTGGCCACCTTGCAGCATGGGGACGTGGTTGAAGGCTGTCACAGAAGCTGAGTGTGCTCACAGCGAGTGAAGCAGACTGGGGGAGTCAGAAATATCCCAGCTTTTCCCTTTGCCTGAGCCAGCAGCTGGCCAGAGCTGCTTTTCCATGAAAAAAGCAGCGATGGTTATGGAGATCTCCTTCGTGCTCGGAATTTTCTCCCTAGCCAGATGTCCTGCAGCAGGCAGCAGCGGTGGCAGAGGATGCCAGGTCCTGCCCAGGGTCCGTGCGGAGCGCGGTGTCACAGCGCCGTGTGCTGGCACCCTGCGCATCCCGCGGGCCTGCTGGCGTGGGGGAGCTGCAGGGAATGGAGCCCATCCAAGAACATCATACATATTTTAAAGACTTATGGTCCCCCAGCAAGCCCGAGGGGGTTGTGCAGCTGTCACTGCCAGGCTGGGCTGGAGTCACACGCTGCAGAGATGTGCTGGTGTCCCTTTTCTTGCGGCTCATCTTGCAAAGCCAGCACAGCAGGGAGTCCGTGAAGGAGCCGTGGAGGTGACACTGCTGCACCTTCCTCGGTTTTGTGCTGAGCACCAGCACTTGGGGTGTTTTTGGAGCTGGAAAACATTCCCATGCTGTGGTTTCAGGAGCTTATAGATGACTTGGAAAGGAAAAGCATCTTGGCATCAGCAACAAGGAAAGAAATAAATGAAGGCTTTTCTGTTCTTGGTCTTTCCTGGGAAGATTGTCTTCCATACCCTGCTTTGGGAATAGTTGTCACTATGGTATAACCTCCTCCACTCAATCTAGAACCTCCTGGTCCCAGTCCGTGTGGGTGACTAAGGGAGATGGAATCCCAGGATGGTTTGGGTTGGAAGGGACCTTGAAGTTGATGAGGTGGTGTTGGGTCATAGGATGGATCTCCAAGGTCTTTTCCAACCTAGTTAATTCTGTGATTCTGTAAAAACCATGCCTTTCCACCCCCCGCCATGGGCAGGGACACCTTCCCATGGTGCTCCAAGCCCCATCCAACCTGGCCTTGGATACTTCCAGGGATGGGGCAGTCACAGCTGTCCCTCAGTGATGCTGTGCTGGCTCCTTGCTCTTGGGACCAAAACCCAGGTTGAGGTTTTGCCTCATCCAAAATTGTGGCAAAACCGCCACTGGTTCTGGAGTGGCCAGGAGGGCTGGACAAAGTGTCATGGGGCTGCCCATGTGATGTTTGTTTGAAAGGACTTGGGAAGGTGTTGTAGCTCCAGAGGAGCAGAGAGAGCCTTTGTGCCCTGAGAAGCAGCCCAGGAGCGTCACCTGCCCTTAGCAGACCTGTCCCGCCCCTTGTGTTCATGCAGAATGAATCTGGTGACCCTGCCAGGATTCTGAGGCTGGAGAAGAGGCCATGAGTTACTGTAGGAGGCATCTGGTGGTGGTTCCAAAGCTCCTTCCCTGCCATCTGGAAGTGCAGGATCCTCCTCTTGCCGATCCCTTTGCTGAACAGCGAAGCAAATGCACAGGGAATCATTATTCATGCAGATGATCCTCACAATTCAATAGAGGTAATTAGGAGAATGATGGAGGAAATTAGCACTTTCTGCGGGTTTATTAATATTAATAAAATGATTCTATGGTTAAAAAAAATAATAATAATATTCATAAAATAAATACATAACTGCAGAAGAGCTCTGCCCAGCTACTAAACACCAGGCTGCTCCAGGCAGGAATCAACAAGCAGCTGGAATCAGTCTGCTGGATTTTTGCCCCCTCTAAAGATGGAATCATGGAAGTCAGAATCAGTTGAGGCACATTTGGAGTCATTTTTTGTTTCCCACATTTATCTTCCACATTAGGGAGAGGAGCTGAAGCTCAGCAAATCCTTAAGGCTTTGGGAAGTTGAGGGACTTGTCTTTAGTGTGCCAATAGTCTCGAAAATAAGACATTTTCTGGGAACTACTGATGGGACAAGGGTGAGGGCTTCAACCTGACAAAGGGCAGGGTTAGATGGGATATTGGGAAGGAATTGTTCCCTGGGAGGGTGGGCAGGCCCTGGCACAGGGTGCCCAGAGCAGCTGTGGCTGCCCCTGGATCCCTGGTAGTGTCCAAGGCCAGGCTGGATGGGGCTTGGAGCAGCCTGGGACAGTGGAAGGTGTCCCTGACCATGGCAGGGGGTGGAACTGGGTGAGCTTTAATGTCCCTCCCAAACCATTCTGTGATGATTCTGTGATTGAGGCATATTTGGGGTCATTTCTTGTTTTCCACTTTTATCTTCCACATTAGGGCGAAGAGCTGAAGCTCAGAAAATCTTTAAGGCTTTGGAAAATTGAGTGGCTTGTCTTTAATGTGCCAATGGTCTTGATGTTAGGATGTTTCCTGAGAGCTGCCTCTGATTCCTGTTGTCCTCTTGCTTCTTCACCTGCTGTGTAGTGGTCCTAGGAGGAAAAGCATTCCCACATCTCCCCTTGCCATGGATTTGTTGTAACGTGGCTGTGGATACCCATTTCTGGGTTGCTCCCTCTGTTGTGTTTCCCATTCCCATTCCTGTTGATCCCAGCAGAGGACCACGGATCCCTGCCCGCCATGTGCTGTGTACCCTTGGGAATGGTTTTCAGCTCCCCGTGCCGCTGGCGTGCTGGATGTGCCGCAGGATTTGGAGGAGGTTATTTGCAGAGGGTGAGGACATTATCAAATTAAAGACAGCACAGAATGCTATTAATGAAAATACATGACAAATGTATTTAAACATGTAAAAATTTAATTAGAATTTTTATTATTAGAGTCTTGCTACAAGTGCTTTCTGAAGCCCTCTTCTTTCTGTGGAGATCAAGGCTGCTTCATTTTCTTGCATGCTAAGAGGAGGATTTGGGGTAAGGAAGGGAATAATTGTACCAAATGTCTTCTGAAGAAGGCAACAGAACTTTTCCTTTGGATGCTGGGTGCAGGATGAGGCCTGGCTGGACCCATGGGAATGCCTGCCTAGACCTGATTCTTTTAGAAATGCATTAATAGGGTTTTGCAGGACCAAAACACTTCACAGGCCAGGAGGGACGTCTGGGGAGGTTCAGTGTCAGACTGAGGATGGTGCTGAGCTCTGAGGGTGGCAGCAGGCTGCTGGGAAGGGCAGCAAAGATCCCAGATGGGCTGATGGACTTGCGGCTCCTCCATCCAGGGGAGACGTGCGAGCCCAACAAACTTACAGGGGGAGCAAAGAGAAGGAGCTCAGAGCTCCATGGAGCTCCCAGGCTGTGTGGTCCCTGCCCTTTCCTCCTCGGAACACCTCCCATCTCCCTGTTTGGGGCACTGGGGAGCAGCTCTGCTTGTTTTCACTCTGCAAGGAGCTGGGAATACGCCAGGAACAGCTCTCCTGGCTGACCTGATTGCGCCGGCACTCCCGAGCTAGAGATGCCAGTCTGGTGGGTGGTGCCAATTCCCAGAGCCTTCTCCTGCTGTCTTTATTAAATGGGAAAAGATCAGAGCAGTTGAACCCTTTGCTTTAATGAGAGATTGCATTATATTAAACGGTAATTGCAAAAAAATCAGTTTCTATAATTAAAAGGAGACCTCACAGCCAGGCATGGGGGCTTTCTGCAGCTCCGAAGATCTCCATCTTCAGCATCTTACTGCTGCGGATCCTCATGTTCTCCGAGTTTCTGGGTTGCTTATGGTCAGCAAGAGCCAGGATGGGGACTGGGATGGGATTCCCTGTCCCATCCACTCGGGAGCCATGCCCAGTGCTGTGTATCCTGCACTCCAATGGCAGAGCTGGTGAGGGGAGGCAATTATTTCCATTCCAGAGGAATTTGCAGAGCTGGCAGTTTTAAGGAGGGGGGAAAGCAACCCTATCTCCCAACTTGTAAATTAAGCAGATCTGGTTGGGAACTGTCACCGCAGGAGAAGAAATATGAAACCTCTGGGGTCATGTATACAGAGTAATTTTTCTGACTGTAACTCTACTTAAAAGTAAGGATATGATGGAAATGCTTAGAGCATTTTAAATGGACCCAGCAGAGATCTGCTTCAGCTCCAGTGAAGTCTGTGCAGACTTCATTGGGTGGTGGCTTACTCTAAACTAGCTAACACCAGAGTTTAGTGCGTGACTGAGAAATAAATTGGTTCCTTCTCCTTATTAGCTGAAAATACTCTCAGATGAAGGAGAAGGAACAGTCTTACTTTAATATTTTGGTGGGATTTAAGGCATGAGAGCGAGGAGGTCGGTAATGTTGAGGTGAGACTTGCTCCCCACCTCGTCTCAGGATTCCCCACACAGGACTCAGGATGGATCAGGTCTCCAAGTGATGGAAACCCCCAGGGGTGAAGCTGACCTTGAAAAGCATCAAGGATGTCTGTGTGTTTGTCAGGCTCACTGGCCATGTGAGGGAATACACGACAAAGCTTGTTTTAAGGAGTTAAAAAAAGACCCCTCCACAAAAGCTCAAAATGTGAGCCAACATGAACCTCCCTTGGGAATCACTGAAGGCACTTCCACTCCCAATTCTGCTCCCAAGATTTTCCCTCTCACTCTACAGTGGCTGAGCAAAGCCAGCCTGGTGAAACCACTCAGAGAAGCCCTTTGAAAGCAGCCATGACCCCGAAGCTGTCCATGGGTGGCATGTTGGATTCCGGGACATGCTGAATCCAGGGAGTTCATGTAGGGGGAAGAGCAGGAGAGATGCATCATGACCGCTCCCTGGCATGCAAGCCTGGGCAATGGCAGGGTTTTCCTCCCAGTTCTGAATCTGAATTCCCACTACCAAAGACCTAACTTGGCTCTGCTCTGCTCCACCCCATCAGTGAGACATTTGAAGGCTGGCGCTTGTTGGTTTCTGGCAGGTGGAAAAATGAGTGTGCCAAGGCAGAGGCAGGAGGATCCCAGAGGATGGTGAGCAGAGAGTGAGCTCCTCCTTGCACCCTTTGTGAAGTTTATGGAGCCATTTGGGACACAAGAGTGTCCCAAAGTATTTTCCTGCAAGGCACAAGCAACGGGAGAAGGAAGGGTTGGGAGGTCACCTCAGAGCAACGAGCTCCCTCTCTGTCAGGATGCTCCCACCTCCTTGGCTGTTATGGCTGAACCAGACCCACCATCCCAGGCAGCAAGTGCCACTCCCTTGGGCTTGATTGGAAGGATGCAGACAGGGCAGGGTGTGCTCCATCGTGAAGTGGCTCAGTGGAGAGCCAGGCTGGCCAGGACAGCCTCCTCCTGCGCTGGGGTCAGGCATCTCCTTCCAGGGAAGGTTTTTAAGCACCCCGATTGCAGTAGGGAGATACAGGGAATCTGCTGCTCTTCTGCTTACTTAGGAGCATAAGGAATGCTCCAGATTATCACCCCATAAGGAATGAATAAGGCTGGGTTTGCTGGCTGATTGAAGATGGGGCAGCTGCGAGTGCATTCCTGCAGGTATCCATGAAATGTAACCTCTAGATGCTCAGGACTGAGGTGTGACAGGAGGAAATCTGGATGGAGAGGAGAGTGACAGCCACCCCAGCTTTTCCTTCTCCTCTCCATCTCCCTTCCTGCCTCCCCTGGATTTCCATGGTGTGAGATTTTTCACCCCGTGCATTGGAAACAATATCTTGGAGCAGCTTTGGAGCCATTTGTTTTCCCTTTAATTGGCTAGTGGGGAGAAAATAACGAAGGGAAGTCATGCAGGGGAAGTTCTCATCGGTGCCATTTTTGGCAACAGAGTCACAACATCCTAAATTTATTTATTTAATTGCATTATTAAAAGTATAAATAAAAATAAATCCAGGAGAGCAGCCGGATCTATGCTTTGCATCTCTAAAATAGAACCATAAATGCCACGGAGCACTGGGGGAATGATTTATTAGCCTGTTATCGTGAGTGACTGGGATGCTTTCGATGGAGTCCTTGCTAATTTCTAACAGCTGCATTAAATCACAGATGCTATCAGCTATTATAAAATAATCACCCAGCGCTCTGCGAACCAGCACGAGCCCAGGGTCAGTGCTGGAGCCCTGGATTTGTTTCACATCTCAGCCCCTCTGTTTCCCGTGAGGGTGGGAAATAAATAGGGCTTGTAGCGGCCTCATTTTATCATCCAGGAGTTGACAATAAATAAAAACCTCTATAAAACTTTTTTCTAAAAGGAGTTTCGACCGGAATTTGCAATGAGAGGAAACCTGATTTTGTGCTGTGTGATGTCAGGACTCCTGGGTCCTGTTTCTAGCTCAGAAAGGGAGCTGAGTTTGCTGATTTATGGGGCAGCTGGAGGATTTCAGGGGTTTGGCTGCAGACAGGGCTGGAAGGAAGGGAACAGGTCCTGTAGCAGTAAGAAACGCCTGTCTCGTCTCCTCCGCCTTTGCTCCTCGCTGCTCTTTCAGACAAGTCACTTAAATTTCCCTGCAGCTCGACTGCCTTCCTCTCGTTTGACAAATAACGTGTGTGTTTATGTGCCTGGGCTCCGGAGGGGGTTAATACTTGGCCTGGAAATCTCTTTAGAAGTGCCAATTTGTAGCAACAGAGAAACAACAATGAATAGAAGAGCCTGCGAGGACCAGAAGAAGTGAGCGAGCGGCTGCTTATCAGGATGGTGGCTCACAGAGCCAGCTGCAATAGCAGGGGTAGTTGTAAAGGGTGAAGGAGATGGGAAGGAAAAGAAAAAAAGCACCCACAAATAAATAAAAATAAAGGAGTTAGGAAGAAAATGCTGCCCATCTGCAACACTCATATTTTTCTAGGCAGTTTTGCTTTATGTTAGAACAGCTGCTTAACATGACAAACGCCAGCTTTAATAACGAGGAGCGGGAGGAGATGCAGGGATGGAGCTCTCTGGCTCATCCTGCTCGCTCGTGCTCTTCCCTGAGTGTGAACAGCCCAGGGCAGGGTCACCCTGGTGTCCTGCACCACCTTGTCCAGCCTGGCAAGATCAGTTTGGACCCAGTGCATGCTGTTTTGGGGACAGTGGTGGTTTTGAAGCGCTGTGTCCTTGTTTGAATTGGTGGGGTTAAAGGGGTTTTCTGGAAGAAGGAGCCTCAGGGCTGTTTGTTGGTGGAGCAGCAGCTGCTGGTGACAACCTAGGCTGCTCCAAGCCATGTGTCCATGGGGAACAATGGTTTGGAGGGACCCTGGGCTTCCAGGATAGCTGTGGGCAGGTCTCTTATTTCCCCAGAGGTTCCTTTGTCTTTTCCTACCTTGCCATTTTCTCTGCAAAATGGGATGGTGGCTTTGCAGCTTGCAGGTTGTTTCCTTCCTGCGGTATCGGAGATTGTCGGGTTGTCAGCAGCGTGGAGATAGCGAGGATTGCTGACAGCAAGCAGAACTCAGTCAGAGCTGTGCACAGAAACCTTGCTCAGCCTTTGAAACCGCAGCCAAACCCTCCCCCAAGGTTACTCTTCCTCATAAAACATGCTTAGTTTTGTTTGCTGCAAACCTAGATTTTAATCCCAGCATCCAGGCAGAGCCGGGCTTTGAAGAGAATTGGGTTGGAGTCAGAAGTGAATGGCTGAGACCAGGCTGACTGAAACAGATGAATTAAAACTGACCTAGGACAATGGAGATGTTCCCATCCGCACCCCAGCTGTGCCACTTGCATATTTATCTCATTGTGCCCGATACCACTGGGAATAAATCAGCAGTGAGATATGCAGGGAGCAGCTCTGAGAGCAGGGACCTGCACCAGCATTTACCCACAGCTCCCATCAAACTCCCAGGGAAGTTTTCCAAAGCCTGCAGAGCCTTTCCTCACCTAATGGGTTTCTCCCCCTCACTTCAGCCCTTAGAAGCAGGAATTTCAAAGGTGAAAAAATATCACCTGCACTGGCCACAGAGGGGAAGACTGAAAATACTGAGAATTTTTATTTCTCCTGGGACCTGCAGCACAAGCGGCCTGGGTAGTTCAGACAGGCTGAGAACAAGTGTTCAGACCTTTACCTGCTTAACAGAACTGCCAAACCTGCCCGGCAGCGCCTGGAGACAAGGAGAGAGTGGAGGGGTGAGGAGTGGGAACAGGGCAGTTTCCTCCCCAGTTCTGCAGAGATCCCAAACAGCTTCCTTCTGCTCCCAGCCCTCCTGCCTCTGCCCCTTCCAGCAGCAGCACAGGCAGGATCTGAGAGCTCCCACGAGCTGCCCCAGCAGTGAGATGTTCTGGAGGCTGGTTTGTGTTGGTTGATTTGGGAGAGTGGGTGCGTGTGTAGGTGTGAAAATCCCAGAACGGTTTGGGGTAGAAGGGACCTTAAATACAGTCCCACCCCCTGCCATGGGCAGGGACACCTCCCACTGTCCCAGGTTGCTCCAAGCCCTGTCCAACCTGGCCTGGAACACTTCCAGGGATGGGGCAGCCACAGCTTCTTTAGGCAGCCCTAAAAACGAGTGTGTCAAGGCAGAGGCAGGGCAGGGCTGCCCGGGGTGGTGGTGAGGGCCATGGGAACATTTGGGATCGTCCTGCCCAAGCTGAGAGGACCATGTCGGAGAAGATGAGGGTGGACAGAGGAACACAAGTGCAGCACTTCAGCCCTCATGCTGCAGGGCACAAGCCATTGCTTGCCAGGAAACACAAGTCTTCCAGGCTCCATTTATCTCTATGGAATCAGTCAGGCATGGTTTTCTCTTCTCTCCCTCTTTATCTTGAAATCTTGTCTGTTTGGCTGCTCTGCTGATACCAAAGGTTTGGTTTGGGCGAGCAAACCCTGCTGCCCTGAGTCTGAGCAGGGCTCCAGGGTGTGCAGTCCCTCACCTGTGCATCACACGGGGCTGGATTTGCTGGAGGAACACCTGGTCCTGCTGCCCCCGACCACAGGAGTTGGTGGTGCCAGCCCAGCCAGCTCCATGAGCAGAGGCTGCGGTGCCATCCAGGTGTGAAAAAGAGCAGCACACACCGAGGAGGATGGGGAGACAGGATTTTCCTTTCTCTCACCTGTGCTGGGGATGCCGTTTGGAGCCTCCCAGGACAGCCCAGAGCGTGGTGTTTCCCTCTTCCAGCACGGAGTGTAGGTGGCACAGCTGCTCTCTGATCATTCCTGCATCTCTGTATTTTGTAAATAAGCCCCGAGGCTACGCGATGGCTTCGTGTTTAGAAACAGCAAAAGCAGGGCGATGTGATATCTATTTATTTGTTCTTTTATTAGTTCAGTGCAGAGCTCACAAAACACTTTGCGAGCGTCTATGAAATGAGCCTTGTAATGCTCCCAGGAGAGGGAAGAAACATTCCTGCTCCACTTGGTGGGTGGGGGAAGCTGAGGGCTCCAACACCATCCCTGCATGTCCGTGGCCAGGGTGAGACCGTGGTGGATGCAGGAGTGGATCCCAGGTCCTGTTTTCCATTTCCACTCTGTAATGGCTGGGCAGACTCAAGTGCACATTGCATGGCCAGGCTCAGCATCTGTGGTCCACATCCCCTTTTCTGGTGTTTCTCCTACTCCTGGACTAATTGGGGAATGGGATTGTGCTTCCAAACCTTGTCCCAGGGAGAGGTCATTAGGTACCAATGATGGAAAAACCCATTAAACCCAGGCTGCTGAGAGCAGCTGTGGCTGCCCCATCCCTGGGAGTGTCCAAGGCCAGGTTGGACAGGGCTTGGAGCAACCTGGGATAGTGGGAGGTGTCCCCACCCATGGCAGGGAGTGGCACTGGGTGTTCTTTGAGGTCCCTTTTGGAGGTGGGGCACCCACATCTTCTCTGGAAAAGGCCAATACCTCTCACCCTCACTGAGAGGAATTTCTTCCTAAAATCCAATTTAAACCTGTCCTCTGTCAGGTTGAAGTCATTCCTCCTTGTCCTGTCACTCTCTGCTTCCCAGGGCTGTGGGAAATTTGGGACAGGGCTCCTGGAAGCATCTCTTTGGCAGAGGCTGTGCACTGCAGTGGGGTTTTTGTTGTGCTGTTTGGTTTGGTTTTGTTTTTTTCCAAGACAATGTCCTTGGTGGAGCAGCCTGAACTTTGGCTGTTTTGATATGGAAATGTTTTGGCAATGAAGCAAAATGTCACATGTCTGTAATGGCCCCCCCATCCCTTCCCTCCAGAGTTGGGTTTTCAGGGAAAGGGACCGCACAGGAGTTGAAAATTTGCCCAAATGCACTAAATACCATCAGAAATGGCAGCAAAAAAAATCTTGGCATCCCAGAGAAAATCTTAACATTTTGCTTTCCTGAGAAAAAAAATGAAAAAACCCCAAACCATGCTGGATGGCTGTCAGAAATGCTGCAGGAATATTAAATCCGTGTTTTTCAAGCTTTTAGGGTGATGTTGTGACGGTTCTGCTGCCCCTGGGTGTCCCAGCCCCTCCGAGCTTTGCCTGAGCAGCGTGGGGGGTTCTCAGAGCTGGTGCTTTTTATTCCTTTAATATTTGGTGTAAGGAGGAGGCTGCTTTAACTGCTCCAGGTGGGTGTCTGAGGAGCTGCCTCCGTTTTGGATATCACTTGTCAGGTTTACACATGCCTTAAATGCGCCATATGCCGGGGTTCAGCCGGGGATTGCAGCTGAGCATTAAGTGCAGAGTAATCCCATTAAAATCCCCAGGGATCCCCATGCTCTGGGTCCTGCTGCACCACGTCCTGCCTTGCCACACTGTCATCCTGCCTCCAGGCTGGGTTTGGGTGGTCTTGGGGGGATTTCATGGGAGAGGGAAGGATTTGTGTGTGCATTTAGGGCACGAGGATGGTGTTGGAAGGGCTACCTGAGCACTGACTGCTAAACCAGCCCTGAGCCGGGTGTGAGGAGCTTGAGCCTCCAGTCTGGATTTTCTGCCCAGGCGAGCTCAAGCACCACAATTAATGTGAAGAACGAGTCACATTTTTTTTTCCACAATTACCTCAGCAGGTTTTTGGTTTGTTGTTTTTTATTTTTCTTTTGCTAAATTCACGCGATAAAAAGCATTAAATGTAACAGCATGGAAAATAAAAGTTCGGTTTGCAGAGAGAGCCTGATTTAGTGTGAAGATAAAACAAGATGAAACTGGAAAAATTAAGTGGCATAAATAAATTCTGTTGGGAGGAGGCTGAGGTGACAGAGGGGGAGGTGTGTGTGTCTGCTAGTGGTCAGTGCAGCTGTGAATCCCGTTCCTAAGGCTTTCCACTTGGGAAAGGGGTGATGCTTTGCCGTACCCCACTCCCACAAACTGGCAGATGCTCAGCTTTATCCCAGGACTGGGAGATGTGATTCTCCCTGCATGGGCGTGGGGGTGTGTTCCTCCTGTCTGTGCTCGTGCCGTCTCTTTTGGGTGAAGAAATGAGAATATTCGGCAGCAAACGGGAAAAGCACGAAGTGGGGCGGCGGGGTGTGGGGGAAGAGGTGTCGGGATGGATTGCCAAATATGCCAGAGAAAAATTAGCAGCTGCAAGTGTGCAAGAGAAAGGTGGAGAAGAGGGGCAGGGACAGATGGAGAGAAGGAGGGAGAGAAAAAGGAGGTGGGAGGAAAGGGAGGAGGGGATAATAGTGTGGAAAGAAATTAGTTAAAAATCTTATAGCCCCGAGCCCAGACACCATCTGGATGGTGCAGGATACCGAGACACAGCTCCACACTCACCACAGAGGTGTCACATATGTCTTGGCCAGGTAGGGTGGCCAAGAGGCTCACGATTAGAAATTTCCCATGCCCCAGGAGAGAGATGCCTTAAAAGAGCCCTGTTTTTGGAAAAAAAGTGCCGGCAGCTGTCTGCCAGCACCAGAGAGGAGCTGTTGTCATTGAAAAAGCTTTCCAGAGGGAGATCTGGAGAACTTCCACTTCCACCGGTGCTGGAGGGCGAATCCCTGGAAGCAAAGATTACTCTTTGATTAAACAAGCCCGGGGCCTCCAAGGACTGCTCTTCCCTTCAGCTCTGCAGTGTTTTCCTTTCCTGGGTGCAGCATTAACCCCTCCTGTTGTGAACAAGGCTGAACGGCTGAGAGACAGCAAAGTTCATCTCAGGGAAAAGCAAAACATAGAAAAAAAATGCTCTTTCCCATGATCTTTGCCTTAAGATTTAGTTTTCTTTGCCTGCTGAGGACTGTGACAAGGACATGGTTTGTTGTGCCCACTGTGGGAGAAACTGCTGCCCTGGGGTGAGGCACATCTCGCTGGTGCAGCTGTGTCCATGTTTCCTAGCATTCCTCTACCCAGGCAGGTTTAAAAGGCATCAGAAATGGTCCTCGGATCTCTTTTGGAAGAGGCAGTGTCCCAAAGGAGGAGGTGGCACTTGCTGGCCAAGTGCGCAGTGTCCCGGTGGTATTGCAGCCACCCCATCCCTCCCTGCACTGATCCCAAGGGAGCTGGGCTCACTCCCTGCTGCACAGTGAGCGTTTCAGTGTGCCCTGAGCTGTGTGGAGGAAGGGGAAATACTCTGGGAGCAGGAATGAGGCTGAGGAAGGAAACCCGGCGTGTCCATCCATCGGTCCCAGTGGCTGCAGGCTGCTTCCCAGTACAGTGCTGGAGCAGCGCTGTGCCTGAGCTGCCTCATGGCCCCCAGGCTCTGGTCTCTCACTAATTACTTCCAGGCCTGTACTCCTGACATTTGCAAGCTCCTGATTAGAGCAACGAGGGAGAAATCTCAGAGGGAGAGGGAGGCCAAACTGCACCACTAATAAAAGCCGAGATTGACAATCGGCTGGGAGGCGAGAGCCGGGGAGGTGCAGGGACTCGTCCTTGCCGGCTCAGTTTCTCTCTGAGCCTCTGGGATGATGAGAGAAGGTCAGGGCTTGTTAACGTCACCGTGAGGAGCAGGATCCGCCACTGCCATATGCCTGGTGCCCCCAGGGCCTGTGCCAGCCCTGAGTCCCCCTCAGCGAGGGACTATTTTTAGACACGGACCTGAACTGAAGCCACCCTGTACAACCTCAGGTCTGCAACTGTCTCGGTGCAAAAGTGCCTCTGCCTTTGTGTCTGCTGACTTTGTGTTTCATGCAAATTTTTCAGCCTCCTGGATTTCAAGTTCTTTTTCCCCTCGCCCTTTTCTCTCCCATGTCCCATCTCGCTCCCTTCATTTGACGGCAGCGCAGTCACTGGGGAGGTACCGTTAACCCCAGCAGAGGGACTGGGACGTATTTGTAATGGGGTGGCCCAGAATACCAAGCCAGGAGAGGCTGCTCTGGCTGCCTGCAGCACTGTCGGGTGCCCAAAGTGGCCTCTGGGGTGAGCGTGGTTGAGCCATGTCTCCTGCAGTCTCCTGCAGAGCCATTCCAGGCTGTTGGGTCCCTACCCAGTTACATAAATATGGATCACATTAATTTTCCAGCCCTTTCTCTCCCCTCCCTGATGCCCCATATCCTCTTACCTGTCCGTAGCAGCTAGTTTAGTTCTCTGTCTGTCCATTAATTCCCTGCCTTTGCATCTGCTCGTGGCTCCATGGCTCTCCAGCCTCCTCAGTCTCTTTGTGAGGCAGACAGGCTTTTTTCCCCTATAAATCTTCCCTCTCCTGGATTGCTCTGGCTCTGGCAGGCTTTGTGCTACACGCACTCTATGTCTACAGCTTCTATCCCAAGGGGTAAACACCATTTTACCCAGCAGAGCTTGTGGTCCCTGCAGCATCCGTGTCCCCTGGAGCTGATCCTGCTGCTGGATGAGGCTCAGCAGCGCCTGTGGCCTCACTGCTGGGGGCTGTCATGGGTTTGTGCCGGCTGCTGCTGCTCCCTCCCTTCCAGCAGACACAGTTCCTCCATGCCAGAGTGGAGCAGCTCAGGAAGGAGATAGAGTGTCCTTCCTCTCCCATCCTCAACCCCTGCCCCAAAGAACCCCTGGCATGGAAGCAGCCAACCTGCACGTTTGGGGTTAGGCCAACATTTCAGCAGCTGAAGAGGTTTCCGAGAGAAAACTCAGCTCTGCTTTTCTCCGTGCTTTTCGGGCTCCCAGGCTGTCCTATTTATCCAAGCTGCAGCGAGCATCCCTCTGGTGCTGGAGCTGGGAGCCAACACACATCTCTGCAGTGCCAGCCCACGGCCAGTGGGTGTTTAGGGTCACTGAGTCCCACTGCCACGTACAAAGGACCTGTTCTGCTGAAAATTGGGCTTGGGATCACTGAAAACCCCTTTCAAAACCTCTTTTTCAGTTCTAACAGCTGTGTGGGGATCCCGGGATGAGGCTGGGGTCCTAAACTAGCTAAAACTCCTTTGTTGGTGGTTATTTCCCTTCTCCAGCCCCCGGAAGGGGCAGGTTCCCTGGGATATATCAGTAGAGGAGGCAGACGCCCTTTGAAGGAAGGTACCCAGCCAAGGTCCAGCCTGGCTTGGGCATGAGGAACTGTGTGAGGAACACTGGCAGTGTGGGGTTGGTTTTCTTCTGTGGGCACACAAGGATGCGTCTGGATGGTCACCAAGGTCTTGGTGCCCTCAGCTGCTCTTTGAGGAGATAAATGGGGGTCTGTGGGTGTCTCCAAAGGAGGAAATTTGTTGAAATTTATTGTTGATGCTCTGTTGTGAGTGGTGGGGTGGAAAGCCTTCGGGCTTCCTAATTCAAGGATCTCAGTGTCAGGGAGCAGGGACAGCACAGGGAGAAGCTTTGGAGCTGCCTTACACCATCCCGTGGGACAAGGACGTGGGGACAGGACCCTGTTTCTCATAGGGCGAGAAAAGTAGAGCCCGTCCCCCACAGGGACATGCATCAACAGGTGGATGCAGGGAAAGATGCTGGGCTGTGGGCAACCTGCTGCTCTTTGGGAGTCATATGGCGAGCACAGGGGTGCGTGGTGCGAGAAGAGCCCTCTCTGCAGCGGGGCTGAAGCGGTTCAGGAGTTGAGGGCTCCCTCGGCCAGTGGCAGCCCCGGTCCCTGTGCGGGAGCGCGGCGCGGCGGGGGTTAATGTGCGTGTTCTCCTGCGCATCCCGCCCCGCTGCCGCCCGCCCGTGTGCGGGGCTCGGGCCGTGCGGGAGCCGAGGCGCCGGGCAGCGCTGGAGCCGCTGCCATGACAACCCCGGGGATGCTGCCGGCCGGGGCCGGGGTGCTGCCGCCGCCCCCCCGCGCCCTCCCCGCCCCGCGGCGCGCCTGAGCTGCAGCCGGAGCAGCGCCGGCCCCGCGGGGGCTCCGGGACCCTCTGGGCGCAGCCGAGGAGCATCGGGGACATCGCCTGCAGCTCCGCGGGGAAGTTTCGATCTTGCGACAGAACCGGGATTTTTGGGAGCTTTATTGTTTTTGGTTTTTTTTTAATATATTTTTTCTATTTTTTTTTTAAATTCTCCTTTCCCCCTATGATTTAAACAAAAGCGCAAGAGCCGGAAAACAGCCCAGCCCCGGCCCGCTGTTCCCCCCGGTGCCGATGCCGCCCTCCCCTTCCTTTCACAGACACTCACGTTTCCTCCGTGGGTTATAAACTTTTGATGCCAGATCTCCGCAGCGCCTGCCCAGCTGCAGCTGAAAGTAGCGTCTCCAGCAGCCACACATCTGTGACCTTCATCTCGTGCTCCGCACCTTCTCTCCTCCTCTTCCTCCTCCTCCCCCCGGCCCTCCCGTCCTCCTCCCTCGCCCGAGGACAGCGGGACTCCCTCCGATGCCGCTCGGCAGGCTCAGCGCTCGCAGCCAGCCTTGCCGGGGGCTCTCCTGATCTCCGTGGAGCTCCGCAGCGCTCGCCCCGGTGGTTTTGCTCCCCCCCATCCCTCCTCTCCACCCACCCCTTCCCCCTTTTCGCCTTGTCGGGTGTGTTTTTTGCCTGTTGGAAAAGTCCCCGCTGCCCAGGATGGGGGTCGGTGGGTGCTTGGCCCTGCCCTGGAGGTGCCTGGTCGTCCTCTGTCTCAGGCTGCTCTTCCTTGTGCCCGCAGGAGTGCCCGTGCGCAGCGGAGATGCCACCTTCCCCAAAGCCATGGACAACGTGACAGTGCGGCAAGGGGAGAGCGCCACGCTCAGGTAGGAGCAGCTGCACTGGGGCCTTGGGGGGCTGGGGGGGTCCTGCTTGCGGCTTTTGGGGGATGCTCTGTGGCCGGCGGGGCTGCCGGAGGCTCCTAGGACCAACTGGAGACTTTGCACGTGTCCCAGGGGCTTGTCGCCATCGTGGCAGGGGACGGTCCGGATGGCAGCTCGTCCCCGTCGTGGTGGGGTCACCCCGTTGGAGCGGTTTTGGAGGGACGGACGTGCCGGTGCTTTTCGGGCTGCAGCGCGGGGCTGGCAACCTCCTGGGGGGGCTGCGGGCGCCAGACAAGGAGCCAGCACAGGGGTTTAGGTGGCAGACAGTGAGTTAGTGCTGCCTGACACTCCCAAAGTTGTGCCTGCGTGGGAGGGGAGGGGGGTCCGTGCTCCTGGCACCGGTGCCAGCCTGCACTGCCAGCGGCTTTCCAGGGCTGCGATGCCTCCGAGGTTTCAGTGCTTGCCTCGATCGCTTTATAGTCTCCGCACGAATCCGTTAATATCAAATCAATCTTTTACTCCAGGGGTGCATCTTATGAATTCTGATGGATGCTTTCCCTCACATTGTTTGCTGTAGGAGAAACACAGGCGGCTGATATGCAGATGGGTCACTCCTGTGCTTCACAACACAGCCGAGCACCCCTTTCATTCCCTGAACGAGTTACAGGTGTACGCGGTGCATTGCCCAGGTAGCGCAGCAGCTCTCCACCGGCATCGCAGCAGCGGGGCCAGATGAGCAGGGAGCAGCCCAGCCTTTTTTTTTGGAGGGCAGTGGGGAGGCAGTCCGTGCCTGGGGCTTTCGGTCGTGCTCTGCGTGCTTCAGGCAGCCCCGGGAGGACCTGAGCCCGTTAATCCGGGAGCCGTGGGACTTGGGGAAGGAGCCTGGGGATGGTGGGACGTGAGCATGGAGCAAGAGAGCCCGGAGGAGTTTGTCTGCTTTCCCTGCGCCGGTGAGCAGCGTGTGCCCCCCACCCGAGGCTGGCTGCTCCCTCGCTCAGACCTGGAGGAACAGGGCTGCAGCAGAGAGCGGCTGCTCTTCCCAAAGCCAGGCTCGGGCATGGCACAGGCAGAGCCTGTCGCGCTCTCCGTGAGCAGCCGAGCCGGCGCCGGGCTGGGGAGCTGGTGCCGCTTTGAGCAGAGGGTGCTGTGCTCACCTGGGTGGTCGGGCAGGTTTTCCGTGCCTGAGGCGGGCTTTGTAGGGGGAAGTGTTTGGTGGTTGTGGGAATCAGGCTCTGGCTGGAGGCTCGGTGGGTTCCGTGCTGCTGAGGGAGGCGGTGGTTGCCTGTCTGCCCTCTTCCCGTCACGGCCACTGCCAGACTTTGGGATGCTGCCTGTGCCAGGCACGTCCCTGTTCCTCAGTCCCTGCCAGGGACCTGCTGGGACACGCTTGTAATCGCCCCGTGTACCTGGGGGCTGTGGCACAGCTGGAGAGCAGAGGGCTCTGTCTCCTTGTGCTCTTCCTAATTGAACTGCAATGATGATTAACCTGAGCTGTGTGAGCAAGGCAGTTTAAAGAAGGACAATCCCCCAGAGAGGTGCCTTTGGCCCTGGTGCTCTTTTCCTCGCTGTTGGAATTTGTCTCCGTGGTGAAGTGTGGGCTTTGGGGCTCTCGGAGGCGATGCTGGTGGTGGTCAGGGCAGGATGGGTGCCTGTGCCTGCTCCCCGGGGAGCCCCTGCAAGTCCAGCCGAGCCTGCTGCCAGCAGAGGGCTGACTTGGATCTCCTTTTTTATTTTTTTTCTCTCTTTTTTTTTTTTTTTTTTTTTTTTTTTTTTAATTTCTATGCTTCTGGCCTCTTTTCTGTGCTGTTTGTGAAGCAGCCCCGGAGTGGTGGGAGATTTTAGCCTTCCCATAAGAAACTCTGCATCCCCCAAGTACTGACACTTAGAGGAAGCCCCTGCCCCAAAAGCACCTGGTTTTACCCAAGTCCCCCCTTGGCATCTGCTCCTGCCCAGGCTCTCCAGCGCATCTTTTCCATTCTTTTACCCCCTCCCTTCTCCTCAAGTCCAGCTTTCCCCTGCTGCAGGCAGGTTTCTGCCTCCAGCTCCCGTTTGTTCCGAGTCTGCTCCACCTTTTTTGCACTCCTGTTTCCCAGTGGTCCTTCTCTTCCCTCCTCTCCCTGTTTCCCTGCTGCTGCCCCTCTGCAGCCTTGGGGTAGCAAGAAGTTTTCCATCTTCCCTTGGGATCTGGAGGTGGGCAGGGAATTGCACGTAGCAAGCCAAAGAGGTGGCATCAGTGGTGGGCTGAAGGCAAGAGGACAAAGGTGGAACATCTTGAGGATGGGGCTGATGTTTATTTGCAGGCTGTGCTTTCCTATGCAGAGACAGGCAGGAAAAGTGCCCTGGGAAAACCTTCCCAGTGAGTGGTGTTATTGCTCAATGGTGTTTTCTCCTGTCACCCACAACAGGAGGAGGTGGTGGGGTCCTCTGCTGTCCTCCCCACAAATGGCACTTTTCTTGGGGCTCAAACCAAGGAGTTGGGCTTGGAAAAACTGAGAGCAGTAATTCCAGTGTGTAACTCTTGCAGAATTAGCCCCAATCCTGCTGGTCTGGATGACCAGGTCCTCTCCCTCATCCTGGTCTTGACATGGGCTGAGCCCGCACTTCTCCCTGGCTCTGGCAGGTTTGGTGGAAGCTCTTTACTTTCCAAGATCAGCTCTTTAACCACCCCTTGCATTGCAGAGAGGAGCTGGGAGAGAGAGCAGACCCGTGTGAGTGTGGTGGAGGAAACCTGGAGGCTTTTCAGGCTGCTTGTGGGTTTCCTGTATTGGATTTTGGGGGCTTCCATTTCCAGCTCTCCACCCTTTTTCCGAGGGAGGCTCAGCATAATCCTTGCAGAAACTCAGGCTCCATCTACAGGCAACTTGCAGGTCATCTTAGATCAGCAACAAATAATTTCTGTTTTAAGCAGAGATTGTTGGTAATTCACTCCTTTTTATTGTAAGAGCAAACAATTCCCATAATACCGGGGCACCTTTTTTCTCCAGGGAACTGAAGGCAGTATGGAAATTCTCTGTGTAGTGTTAAAAATAAAACCAAACTCCCTCTTCCCTGACTCAGGAACACAACACTCAGGTGTTGAGTAGCACCAGTAACTCATGTTACTCACCAGTTTGGGACCCGAAACAGACCAAGGAGCACACTGGTAACCCACAGGGAGGTTGGAGATGGTCACTTTTTCATGTCCCAGCTGAGATTTGATGTGGAAACAAGGATGAAGTTCCTGCTTTTGGGAAGAGTGCCATTCAGTCTCGGCTGCTCGCTGGATGCATGCCCTGGGGTTGCTGTGGGGGCATCGCTGGCAGGCCATGGTTGGCCATCCTGATGGGTTGATCCTGCCTGGAAACTTTGGTTGGGCTTTATGCCAGCAGCACCGCAGGGGTGGAAGCATCTCCATTGCTGGTGCATGAGCCAGGGGGGAAACTGTGGCAAATATTCCCACGGTGTTAAAATGGGGATGGAAATGGGATCGTCCCACTGTGCCTCTGGCAAACCGACCTTTACAGCAGCCATCAGTACAGTTCATAAAGACATAAACCACCAGCTGCTCAGAACTTCAAGGCTTTATAGTTTTATCTGTATTTAAGAAATATTGTCTTTTTTTTTTTTAAGGGAGAGAGTGTGTTTTAAAGGTTGGAGGGATTAGCTGGGAGATGGGGTGTGCTGAGTTTTCTCCATGGCTGTCACCGCAGAGACACCAGGACTTGAGGAAGTCCCTCTGTTGCTCTCGGCCTCAGTTTCCCCATCTGTAAAATGACCCAACAGCAGTGGTTTGTCAGTGATGATTAGAAGAATGGGTGCTCATAGGTGATGCTGAGGCAGGTATAACTAGGCTTTTTTCCAAACTAAATAATACAGAGCTGCTTTATCTCTGTGTCTAAGGGCAAATTTTCAAGTCAAATCCCCTGGGCTTGTCTGCTTCTGGTGAACCCATGGCCTCCCCCACTGCCTGTGCATGAAGGAGACCAAGAAGTCAGGATCGCTTTGCTCATTCGCATCCAAGACTCCATGCCTGGCTCTATTCTGTCAATTAGCGAGTGTGAGAACAATTCCAATTAAAAATAAAAAGCCCGAATAAAACATCACGAGATGCTGTTCTTCCATTTATTTTTGCAATTATAGTTTTAATTATTTCTGACAATGCTGCTTTGATTCTTCTTTTTTTCTTTTGGTGTAATAACCTACCGCAGTCTATTTTCCAGCACACGACGAGACCTCAGTAAAACACAACCAGCAGGAGCAGGCGGTAGGACCACAGTTTCCAGGCATAGGTCTGGGAAGTCAGGAAATCACATTTTTTGGCCTCTTTTTCAGTCAAACCACTGATATTCCGTGTACCTACCTGCTAATGGGGGTTGTGACACTCACCTGCCGCCCTGCAACAGCAGCCACGGACCCGGCAGAGAAAAGAAGCGTTATTGCAGCCACGTCTCTGCTGTTAAATCCTTGCTGGGGAGCAGGAAGAGAGTCACTGCTCTTTGTGTGCCAATGCTAAAAGCGTGGGGATTAGCGCAGAGCAGATTAGCGAGGACTTGCTCCATTGCTGCCCCTTCCTTCCCGCCCTCTCCTCCCCAAAAAGTTTTCTGGAGCAGCTAAATATATACCTGCCGTTTCCAAGGTAGAGCTCGCTGCGTGGCGGAGCTGTAATTGGCGACTCAGGGAAATTACAGCCATGGATTCTGGCATTTGGATCCTCCTGGCTGGCATAATAATTTCTCCCTCGGTAGCTGGTATTTAACTTGTCTTATCTGCTCCTGATAGTTGTAATTACAGTGCCCGCTAATTTCTCTGTAATATTGCAGCCGCTGGAAGAGTGGTTGGAGAAAGGTCAGGGGGCTGAAGGAGGGCTCCTTCCTCCCCAGCCCACTGCACCAATGATGCTGCCAAAATACGGATGCTGAACCCGTGGAGCTGGTACCCCATGTCCCTGGCTGTGCCCCTTCCCACCTTGGTGGGGCTGGAGCAACCTCACATCCCGCTCCCCTATGCTGTTGTCCTTGTTGGCATGAGGGAAGGACGTGCTGGAGATAGGTTTAAGTCCTGGTGTCCTTTGCTGTGGCATGAGTGTTGGTCTGCAGCTCATGTCAGGGCTGGCTGGTTGTGTGAGGTCACTGCTCGGGTTGTGCGGTGACAGGCTGGCTGTCCCTGATGTTGGTTGCTCCTGGGTTGGTTGTTCCTCAGGCTGGTTGTCCCTGAGGCTGATGTTCCTTGTGGTTTGTTGTCCTTAAGGTTGGTTGTCCCTGAGGCTTGTTGTCCCTGATGTTGGTTGTTCCTGGTTTTGTTGTCCCTGCAGTTGGTTGTCCCTGAGGTTGGTGTTGCTTGTTGTTCGTTGTCCCTGAGGCTGGTTGTTCCTGGGTTGATTGTCCCTGATGTTGGCTGTCCCCAAGGCTGGTTGTTCCTGGGTTGATTGTCCCTGCGGCTGGTTGTTCCTGGGTTGATTGTCCCTCATGTTGGTTGTCCCTGAGGCTGGTGTTCCCTGTGATTCATTGTCCCTGAGGCTGGTTGTCCCCAACACTGGTTGTCCCCAACACTGGTTGTCCCTGTTCCACGGCCCTGCTGTGCAAGGGGAAGATTTGAGTCTGGCTTTGAGGAGACTCAGGGCTGGCTTTGGGGAGTTCCCCTTCAGCCAGAAAGGCTCTGGCTGCTGCCTGTGCCAACCCCTCTCCTGCTGAGCCAGCACCAGGCAGGTTTTACGTGGGTGTTGGGCTGGACTTGGCGTCAGGGAGCTGGGGAGTCCTGCTGACACGGGTTGGAACCAAAACACCAGGGGTTTGCTTCAGAAAATGCTGGTTTTAAGAGCACAGTGAGCTGGTGGGGCTCTGCAGAGGGAGGAGGAGACCCTCACTGTCACCTCTCCCAGGGCCAGAATTCAAGCCCTGGGAAGGTCCACTTGTCTAGCAAAAAACCCACCCCCCACAGGAAGTTTTTAAGCTCCACTAGGCAGAAATAGTTCCAAGTGGAGATATTTACCTCCTGGGGATGAGACTGAACTGTTGGTAATCCTTGCGCTATAGGGTACAGAGATCTTTTTGCAAGGATAATAAACTCCCTGGTAATAGCTGTCCTTCCCCTGGATCACGCACACTCCTCCAGGAGCTCAGTGCTTTGTTTCTGGAACAGGATTAGGTGTTAAGGCTGCAAAACGAAACGGGGGCACAGTGGCTGTCTTTCACATTCCCGCTTTCCAAAGAGTTTCTCTGTTCCCTTGACTGCTCGCACAGTTTGCCTCCTCCTTGCATTCCTCAGCCCTGAACCACGGATGCTTTTTACAACAGCTGGACATATTGTTTTAAGTGATAATCTTTAGATACTGCAGCCTAGCAGACAGTTCATAAGAAATATCTGATTCGGTGACTATCACTTCTTCCTCTGTCCTTGTGAGCAGCCTTTGAGGGTTAGCATGTGCTGCTTTTTCTTCCTTTTTTTTTTTTTTAATGAGAAAAATAATTTCCCCACAGCCCCTGTCAACAGTTTTTAGCCTGTAATGGGTTGTTTACTGCAGGTTGGATTTGATATGTAGGTCTTGTCTTTCCTGACAGAACCCTTCAAGGTCGGCTCTTCAATGCAAAACACATTTTATATTTCTGTTTTCCTATGAATATTTCCCAAGATTTGCTTAAAATGAGTTGTTTCCATGACTATGCTCACTTGACGGACTTGTTCCTTGGGATACAAATGGGTCTCCAAGTCTGTTTCTCTGTGGAGGGGGAGGATAATGAGAACAACATCTGTTGTGGTGTAAGCTGTAAATTTAAGATATTTTTTCTCATCCTGTAAAAGATCAGCAAATTGTGCTGATGCTGATGAGTTACTTTGTGCCATCTCCAGTGCTGGTGGGTTCAGAGTGGGGACATGTCACTTAAGGACATGTCACACATCTTGCTTTTGCTTCTCTTGGTGTGCCAAGGCTTGTGTGTGGTGTCGCCTCCAGGCTGGAGCTGGAGAGGAGAGGAGTGGGAGTCCAGGAGGGAGAAAGTGGAAGAAAAGAAAGAAAATTTAGGAGGAGGGAAAGAAAAATGTCAGGTGGAAGAAGGGAGTGGGGAAAGGGAAAACCAGGGCATTGGAAAGGGAGCACCAAAGAAAAATCCACAGCTGGTAACTCCCAGTGTGTGAAGTTCAGCGTTGTGGGACGAGCTCTGAAATTAGAGCCCGGCAGCCAGCACAGAAATGTGGGGGGATTTGGCTTAAGCCAGCTGGTACCCGAGTTCCAGTGGGATAGTGCATCCCCTCACCTCCTGTTTTTTCTATTTTCCCTGTGTGTGTGCATGTCTGTGTGTATATATATATATTTATATAAAAATCTAACAAATTTCTAACCCATATAAATCCAATTACCCATGTTTTGCCTGCAGGGAGCGAGGGAGATTAATGTTTGGTATTTTGGCAGGAATGTAAAAAGAAATAGGTGGTAATAACAATGAAGGCTCATAAAAAGGAACCGATAGTCCTGTCTGCGCCCGGAACCCGGCCGTAATTCTCCTGGGGATTTGTCAGCAGAGTGCCCTGCTCCTGTGGAGGGGCAGGAAAGAGCCAGGAGTGCTTCCTGGGCACTTGAGCATCCATCCTGCCAGTGAAGGTTCCATTAATGTGATAATAATAGAGGCTGATAAAGAGAAATGGTTTATACTCCCAGGGCACCTTCCTGTGACAGATCCTGCTCTGTGTCAGGGCTCGTAGGAGCCACGGGAGCGTGCTGCTCTAATCCCTGTTTCACTGAGAGGCGAGTCCCGGGAAAGGAGGATGAACATGGAAGGAGAGGAGGGAGCTGAGCTCTTCTCCACCCTCTGTGATGAATCCGTGGTGGTGCTGGTCCCTGCCGATCTGGCTTGGAGTGACATGGCCTGGAGAGTGGAATGGAGTTTCAGGCAGAAGTTGGGAGAGCCAAAGTTGTGCTCTCATCAGTTTTTCTCCACTCTGAGCCCTTTCCTGCAGTCTCTTCCCTTCCCTAGCATGACCCCAGGCACCTGAGATGCCTTTTCCTGCAGCTCTCACTCACAGGACAGCTTTTTTGGATGATCAGGAGTCACTGCAAGGCTGTTCCCATCTCCTCATGTCACTGCTTGGCCTTGTCCCCTCGTGCCCGTGGCCTGTCCCGTGTGGTGCCTGCTGTCAAGAGGCTGCTGTGGCAGAGTGCCATCGAGTCACGGCTTTCTCTGCACGCTGCATGTGTGCCCTGGGGTTGCTGTGTAGGCATTGCTGGCAGGTCATGGTTGGCTCTCCCGATGGCTTGATCCTTGGTTGGGTTTTATCCCAGCCTCATCACAGTGGTGGAAGCATCTCCACTGACGGGCTGCAGGCACTTGAGCTGGAGGTGCCTACCAGGCACCTCCACTCCCTCAGCTTCAACACTTGGGAGCCAGTCACTCATCATCCTCCCCTGACAGCCTCCCTCTGGTGCCTGGGTGAGCTTCCCTCTGCTCTTGCTGTCCCCTGTGTTGCTGGTGGCACCTGCGCTGCTCCTGAGCTGTCACCCATGGTTGTGTATTAATCACGGTTCAGATATTGTCTCCCTACAGTGGGTTCTGCCTTCTCTGAAGGCTTTGCATCAGGCTCCTTGCTCTCCGTTTATTACCACCACCGATTTTACAACCCACTTTATCAGATGACTTTTTTTTCCCTTTCTTAAAGAGCATAACCCATGAGCAACTCATCATTTCCGAGAGAGGGAGAGTGCCGTTAGCGGGAGAGCAGGGCTCCATGCTCGTACCTGAAATGAGGAGCCTGCTTTACCGTGGTGTTGCATTTAATTCAATCAAGGCAGTTAAAGCCAAGATTTAAAGTCCTTTGTGTGATCACAGGAGTTGCTGTGATGCGGCAGCAGGTAGAAGGAAAGATTGAGCCCATTTCCGAGGAGACTCGGAGTAACTGTTGGAAGCAGCCAGGCCTGGGGCTGACTGCGGCAGCGGCCACGGTGGGAAGCTGTTAGCATTCACAGCGCGTCCCATCTCTGTCTCCGTCACCCTCCCTGCTCCTGCTCCTTATCCCCCATATATTCCTTTAAGTAGAATTGATTAGTTTGCCTTTTTTTTTTTTTTTAATTGGGGGGACGGTTGGTTTTAATTAATATTCTTAACTGTATGATAATTGCGCTGACTGGTCCCATTGCTGTCTGAGTCACCCTCTCCTCCCTTGTTCTTGCGGGAAGGCTCTTTGGACTTAATTAAAGTTAGGGATCCAGGGCTAGTGGGAACAGCAGGAGTCTTGCAGGGTTTTTGATGAAATGATTGCTGTGGGGGAAGTGGCTATTTCCTACCCAGAGCCGTGGATTGTGATGCTGAGACAGTGTTACGACTGTCTGGTTTGACCACCTGCTTTCCACAGGCTGCTGCATCTCCTCCTGCATTTCATACCCTGAGCCCACAAACCTCTCCTGGACACCCCAGCCCTCATTTTGGGGTGAGAGGAGCCCAATTTCATGGTGTTTCCTCTGCTTAGAGACATCTTCTCCTTCAGGGAGTGTGTCTTGGAGCAACACCGGCTGAGATCCCCATGCCCATCACCTCTGGGGTCTTGCAGGTGGTGGTGGGGAATTTTGGAGGGATAATGGAAAAGCTGCATGGACTCAGCAGCTCTTTTCCATTTCTGGTTTCAGCGCAGGTGCTCGCAGGCAGCACTGCCACCAGAGCTCAAATGCAGCCAAAGCGAGAGCTTAACAAGCTCCGAGAGCTGTCCAGAAAGTTATCCTGACACCAAGTGACAGACTCTCAATTGATATCCTCTGGAGACTTTAAACTCACTTCTGCGAGGTTTCCAAAGCTGGTTTTGTCTCATACCTGAAGAATCCTTTATCTGCCACGATGCCTCCCCTGCCTCGTCTCATTGCTCTTGACGTTTCTTTGTTGCCTGCTGCAGCCCGGGTAAACTCCACTGCAAAACTATTTAAGAGGGGTTTCTCTCATCCTTTGCTCTGCTCTCTTGATGGAGTTCTGGTATAAATCGCCTGGGCTGATGCTGTTCTTGCTTGGCTCTGCAGGGAAGTGGCTGGAGCGATGTCAGGACTGCTGCTGCTCATCCCAGAGGGCAGGGAATGCTCCAGACCCCTCGGGAAGGGCAAATATAGTGGTTGGTGTGGAAAAGGGAGAGAAAGTATTGTAGGAGATCACTCACCTTCCACCCTGGCAAAGCTGAGGGGCAAACAAGCAAAATCATTTGTGATCAGCTAGAAAGGACAAGAAGCTGTGCCACAGCCAGCAGAGATTTGTCAAGGAGAAATTGTGTCAGACGAATCGAATCTCGTCTGTACCACGGACTAAGGAGCCTGGTGGGCAGAGGGGAAGCAGGAGGTGCCTCAGATGGTGACCCAGGCAAGGCTGGAGCGGGTTGGAAACCTGAGGTCGGAATCCCTGTCTAGGATGGCTGTAGGGAAGCAGGCTGGGAGCTGTAAGGTACTCCCCTGCTTCTGAGACCCAGCCCAGTCTAAAATCCTTTCCCAGCTGGCAGGAAAAGCCACCTTTGCAGTACTTTCAGGCTGCAGCTGGCTGGTAACATCCTGCTGGATGGAACAGAGGGCTTGGGGAACTGTCTTTATGTCCTGAATCTCCTTGTGCAGGAGTGTGCCTGTTCTTAGCATCATTGTGCTGCAGGACTGGCATTTGGGGATGCCGCCAAGGACTCTGGATGTTTCTGAAGTGGACACGTGCAATCACTGGTGTTTTGTCCTAGACACCATCCTTTGGTGCCCTGAGTGGGAAGGTCCACGATGGGGTGTATTGATTTTCCTTCCATGCAATGGGGCTTTCCAGCCCACTGCAGGATGGCTGCTGGTCTCATCCTGCTGCCTCCTGCTGCCTTTTCCTGTGGTTTTCCCAAGCAGCAGCACTTTTCCTCCTCTCCTGGCTGTGGGTGTGGTGCTCCAGCACCCATCACAGAGCCAGCCAACCCTGGACCCCTTCCCCAATCACCTCAGACCCATTGTGTACAAGACAAGCTTTTAAGAGGCAGCTGGGGCCTGCCCAGACTCTATAACTGAGGTTGGACACTCTCAGGGGTGCAGTTGAGACATTTTCCTTGATTTTGCTTTTATTGCCCAGTAAATCAGCAGCAGGACCAGCCCGTCTGTGGGAAGCAGCTCCCTGCACTGAAAGGTGCTCTCCCTGCTCCATCTCGCTCCTAGCCCACCTCTCCAAGCGGGGAGCCTTCCTTCAGCCCCTGACCATTTTTGGGTGGCCAAAACCAGGTGGTCCTGGCCACAGGCTCTCTCTGGGAAGAAGCCCTGACATCTGCTCAGCCTCACTCTCCCATGCTTTGTCCTGCAATTGCTGAGCTTGCAGCTGTTTTCAAGACTGATGCTGCACTTAGCAGGGTGCTGCCAAACCGATGGAGTCCAGCAGGTTATTTCCCTTCAGAAGCCATTTATCTTCTCCCTTTCAGATGCCAGGCTTCTGTCTCTCATCTCTGGTGTTATCTCTCACATGGGAAGGAGCTCAGTCTTCCCAATCCTCCCAAATCTCTGGTGCTGGGCATGGGGTCAGACCCCATCCTGGGGAGGAGTGGCAGCTCTGGAGGCAGGTACCACGGGCGAGGGCGTGGCAGGGCTCTATTGATTCCTTTCCCATTATTGTTTAGGGAAGTTTGCTCCAAACTTCAGCTTCTTGTGCATGTCTTCTCCAGCTGGATGACGCTGCCCTGTGGGCTGGTGGGATTCCAGAAGATGCCAGGCTGGGGTTTGAAAGTTTTAGTCCAGCAGGGAATTGACAACTTGTCTTTCTTTTTGGGGGGTTGCATGGGCTGAGAGGAAAGCTGAGATGCAAAATGTCAGATGGGAGGTTTAGGAGTGCCTTGGGCTCTGCCACCACCTCTTGCTTGACCTCACTTCACCTGAGGCGCCAAATTTCCTGACTTTTTGTTGCTTTGAGGGACTCTGAACCTTGCATGCTGCCAAACACTTTGGAAACTCCCATCCAAAAGTTTCCTATGGGAACAACACTCTTTCTCATTAAACACTAACTTAATAGAACAGGAGAATACTGTGTGATGGATATTAAAGTTTAACAACTGTGTATATCTATTACCTTGCTGCTAAATCTTTATATGCCTTAAATAATCAATTGATATTTAATTAGCATACAGTACTATTACTGCCTTCCTAAATCTATAATGATAAACCAAGTTACAAGTTATTGGACGTTAATTACTATCTGATGATTAGAAACAGCAAGACATTTACCAGTCTCATCCCGGATATAATCCAGCGTGTCCATGCACACTGCTGAGCAGAGCCACGCTCCCTGTCTCTTAATAATCAATGGCTGTTCAACATGCAATATTTGTCTAATTAGCACTAAATTAAATCCTCATTGACAACACTTCAGGGTAAGAGATCTGCATCAAATATGATGGATTAGACACGGAAGGGCTGTTATTGTAAGCAGGAGATGTGCGTGTCACTTGCTTTGCTTGTCATGGCTGGCACATGGCTCCCTGTGACTGTCAGCCCGCTCCTGGGGGGACGGTGATGGAGCGGTGCCTGGATGTTGGATTGACAGTCCTGGAGACCCTGGGTCTCTCTTTAATCGAGCTGTAGACATGAGCAGCTCTTCCCAGCACCCTCCTCTGCTGCCAATCCCCTCTCACCCATGGATGTCCAAGTGCCTCCACCGGCAGGGTGGGTTTGGGTGGGAGCAGGGCTTTCTGTGCCAGGGCTTTCTCTGCTGGCAGAAGGCACATCAGCTACCGTGGGCAGATGTTTCTTCTGCATTTTGTGCTTCCAGCAAACTTTTTTGGGAGTCTGTGTAGCCTCTGTTTGGGCAATAAGGGTCAGGGAGATGAGAGAATCCCAGAATGGTTTGGGTTGGAAGGGACCTTAAAGCTCATCTCATGTCCCATGGGCAGGGACACCTTCCACTATCCCAGCCTGCTCCAGCATGGCCTTGGACACTTCTGGGGATGGGCCATCCCCAACACAAGATGTTTGAGCCATGAGCTCACATCAGGGACGCTGGGGGAATTCGGAGGGATGTGGGGTGAGAGCGGTCCCGTATTCTGGCGTTGCAGGGAGGAGCTCCCTCGGGAGCTGCCGTCTCGCACACGGCAGCCCCGCGCCGCACTTTGTCAGCATCCATGGAAGCTGTTTTGCGAGAGCAGCGGGAAGGATTGCACAGCCGCCGGCTCCTTGCGAGACTCAGCCTGTCCTTCACACTCAGCGTGGATGTAATTAACTGTGCTGATGGGATGTTATGCCAACAGCAAAGCAGAAAACACCAGAAATGAGTCAGGAGCGATAGCGGGGCTGTTCAGCGCGGAGAGGCGGGAAGTGGCAGCCAGGCGTGCGGCTCGGCTCGTGTCCTGCCACACGGCAGGAGCGGGAGCACCAACCTGCAGCCTCCCTGCCTCCGACCGAGGGCAGGGCCTGGCTCTGGAGAGGAGCAGTGGAGCACTGAGAGCCTCGGTCAGCATCTGCCCCGGCTTTGCTGTGCCATTCAGGGGAGACACGCAGTCCCTGGGAGATGCTCCTCTCCCTGGATGTGTGATGGATGTGTAACTTCAGCTCTCAGTTCCCTCCTTTCAATCCTTTGCAAGGAATCACTCTCCTTGCTATGTCAGGGATGTTTCTCAGCACTGGTTTTCCTGTCTCTTCAGGGTTTTACAGATGGTGAAACCTCCTGAAGCCTGAGCAGCTCCTTGGCTCCTCAGAGGTCTCTCTCTGCCCCCCCAAAAGTGCAGAACCCCACTGGCTGGGAGGTCTCCTGCACTCAGCAGGAGCTGGGATGAGAAAGAGGAAAAATTAAAAAAAAAAAAGACTTCCAATTAGCAATTGAAATTGTTCTTAAAAGAATTTGCCTATTCTGCAAGGAATGTTTAGTAATTGATAGCAATTTCTAGCAATTAAATACAAATTAATTCGTGCTACCGAGAAGCAGTTTATTTATGGCTCTGTATTTATGGGCACTCCCTCTCCTTAAAACTATCATCGTTGCTTTTGATAAGTAATTAGAGTTTACTGAATAATTTCCCAATGTAGGTATGAATTTTAAATAATTTTTAATGCCATGCAAGTGTTCCATTGTATTGCTGAGTGAGGGATCATCATTATTTATATCATAGTAGGGCCTGGAGGCTGGGACAGGCACTGTGCGAGTGTATAGCACAGAGATACTCCCTGCCCAGAACAGCTTGCAGAGAGTTTTATGTTAGCAGCAGGATCGTGAATATGCTTCTCCAAGAAATAAAAGTTATTTGGAGTTGTTTGCACCTGTGTACAGCACCAGGATGCAAACCTGTTTCTCCTTCCTCTTGATTAGGGGGAGATAGTAATTCCTTAGTACTGATAGTAATGGTTAATCACTTAGAAGAGGAAGGAGAAAACCCAGACCATGAGGGGGTGAACAAAACCCATGTATTTTTATGATTAGTTAACTATGTTTTGGGTTATTTGAGCAACCTGGGATGGTGGAAGGTGTCCCTGCCCATGGCAGGGCTTGGAACAAGATGAGCTTTAAGGTCCCTTCCCAACCCAAACCATTCTGGGATTTTATGTTTTGAAGTGCCTTTTATTTGCTTTGTGGCTTTTCTGAGACGATCTTAGATCATGGCTGCAAACTTTTAACCGTGTTCCTACAGCTCTGCACACACAGTTCAGCTCTTAACAAGGTGAGATCTTCGTGCAATCCCATTTCCAGGACTGGCAGAGTTGAACGGAGAGGGAAAAGCAACAAGTGGGTGGGAGGTGACAGTGTGACACCAGACATGGAGAGAGCTCTGGCCAGGGGAGTTGGTTTCAGGAAAGCTGTGTCCCCCAAGCACCTCCCGTCAGGTGTGTGACTCCCCTCAAAGCATCCAGTGGATGCTCGGTGTGGCAGGACTCTTGTCAGGGATGGTGTGGGAGGGAGAGATGTCTGCTGGTGCCTGATTTACAGATGGGGAAGTCATCTTACAAATGTTGGAAGCAGGAGTTGGCCAGGCTGGAGGGAAGTGCTAATTAAAGCACATGGTGACAGCATCCATGCGAGGTGGATCCTGGAGAGAGGGAGAAAGCCAAGCCCGGAGAGCAGACACCGCGTTCAGAAGGGAGCCTGGGAGCTGGCAGCAGCATCTGGGCTTGCAGTGCCAGGCAGGAGTACACTCCAAAGCACAGACTTTGTGCCCTAAATATCTTTTAGGGGTTCTGAGGTGAGTGTTGCTTTTATGGAGGGTTAAACTCGAGCCTGGGAACCTTGGAGAATTAAATAGCCCACAGTGTTAATGTGTGGGGACAGCTGTGGGATTTACCACATGCACTTGTGTTGTAGCTGATGTGCCCATGGGCTGTTTGGAACTTTGAGGCTTCTTGGGTCCTTTGGAGCATCACAGAGGTGCCCAACCCCATTGCTGCTCCTGTCCCCTTTGTCACCTGCGGGTAGCAGGGTCGGCCTCCACCTCTGATTCAAAGTCTGTGCTGATCCTGCCTGTGGCAGCACAGCCTGTTCTGGCTCATTTCTGCCTTCATTACTGAGCTTGATTAAACGATACTTGTACAGCCAAGGGTTGGGAAAACACACAAAGGGACTTTTCTACTCATCTGAGGCACTTGGATACCGTGGAGACAGATGCTGAAGGGAAAGGGAGACGTGGTTTGACATTGTGGTGGCGGTAATGAGGTGTAACCCATTAGGGCAGTGTCCTTCTGGGATCCAGGTGCCCCCAAGACAGGGAAAGGGTTCAGACAGAGCCCCAGGACATGGGAAAGGCTCCCTCTGAAGAAGGAAAGAGTGAACTAGGAGTTGTCCTGTCTGAGGGACTGGGTGCCCTGGCTTTTGTAGAGGGTGGGGATGGGAGAATATGGTGGTGACTGTTTTGGCATCAGGTTCTCACGTCTGTATCTTGTTTTATAGAGTCTGTGTGTGCAGCCAGAGATATTATTGAGCTGCATTTAACCAGCACCTCCTGGGCTGTGCAGCTGCTGAAGCATCACGGGACATGAGCAGAGCATGGGGTGATGCTAAGAAAGGAGATGACTCCTGTCACCTCTCCGTGAACCCTAAAGCAGGATGTGGTCTCCCAGGTCAGTTCAAGCTTGTCTTTGGAGGTGGGGAAAGGCTGTAGCAGAAGGTGGCAACTCTTATTACAGGGCAGCAATAGGTGAGTTTGGCCAGCCCTGAGGATGCCAGGTCTGGGACAGTCCATAGGGTCCACCCTGAGTGCTGGTGTGAGGCAGATGGCTCAGCAAAGACAGGCCCAGGAGTGACTTCTGAGGATGAAGAACAACTTCAAACCAGCAGGCTCATGGCCTTGAACTCTCCTGCTCTGGCCAGTCTTCCCTTAGATTTCTCAGCCCAATTATTTTTGTGCCGTCCTTCCCATGCTGGAGGAGTGTGGAGCTTTCCTCCCTGCCCATCCGCAAACCTCGTCGCGTGCTTCATTTAAACGTTTTCCTTTTACCCGTTCCCTGCTGCTGTGAGGGTCTGGGGCACGATGGTGGCTTTCATCCCTCCTTCCCTGTGATGATTCAGAGCTGGTGGCTTTTGGCCTCTGCACTACGGGTCTCTGGTTTGTTAGATGCTGTTGTGAGCTGGTTTCTGGTGCTCTGGTATGTGGAGGAGAGATGCTGGGGACTCTTCTGAGTTAATGAACTGCCAGAGTGCGAGCGGTGACACTCAGTGACACACCGGGTCCCTTTGGGAGGTGTGTGCCACCCCCTGCTCTCACCCTGTGATCTGAACGTGCTGGCACCGGGCTGGTGTCTGGACTCAGAGATCTTAGGAGATGGTCAAGGCTTTTAACTGTGGGCTCTGGTGGCCCCGCTCTCCCTTCCAGCAGCTCCAAGAGCTGGTGTGATTAACTGCACATCCCCAAAGCCACTGCCTCTGTGAAGCTTCAGGGCCCTGCCAGTGCTTCTGACTGCTCCAGCGCCCTGTGAGTCTCCAGACAGGGGTCAGCGAGGCAGCTGCTGTCAGAGGAGCTCAAAGGCTCCAGGTTGGAGAGGCAGGAGCACTTCCCCACCCTTGGATAGAGGACTGAAGCACCCGCAGACTCGGAGGGGTGTAAACAGGGCTTGGGCTCTCAGGACCCACGCCGTCACAGAATGTTTGTGCTCAGCTCAGCAGGGCAGGGCTGTGGTAGGTGCCAAAATCACCATGTGATGAGAGAAATGACGGCGATGGCTTTGCTGAGGACAGTGGCCTTGGGGGAGGTGGGTGCAGGGAAGGAGCTGAGCCACCCTAATCCTTTCTGGAATGATCACAGTTAAACTCCCGCAGCAGGATTGCTCACCAGTGATTCATCAGCCTGAGCATTAGGGCGGTTCTCCCTTGCTGTCTGCAGAAATAACACTTGGGAACAGGGGAGGGGGTTGTGTCATCCCCAGGGAGATTTGGGTGGCTCTGAAGTGTCACCACATGGATAACCGACCAAAGCTGGGCGGTTGAGAGGAGGAGATTTGCAGGCTGGAGGCAAGGGTGCTGCTGCCATGGTGGCTCTTTGGGGTCTCACTGACCCTGTGCGCACAAGGGATGCCCCAGCCATGGGTGGACACTCAGGTTTGGGGTGCAGAGGTGCCTGTCTGTGGCTGAAATGAGATTTTGCATTTTGGAGCAGAGAGCTTGAACCTTCTGTTGCTCGACCACAAGCAGCACCTGAATCACACAAAACCCAGGCAGAGTGAGTTGGGCAGGTCAAAGCCTCCCTGCCTTTATTGCCTCTTCCTGGCAGCAGCCCGACCCTCTGCCAAATAAAAATTCCACGCACGGAGCCGGTTAAAAACATCAATTAGCTCTAAAACAATTATTATTTTTTTTGAAATGCCATTTTATATATGCAATAACACAACACAATAATCCTGGGTTATTTAACAGAGCATTTACCATGAAAACAGTCATTACTCTTTAAACGCTGCTGACTGTACAAGGCTCTTAACATTAAACGGCAAGTGAGGCAGAAGTCTTGCCATCAAAAATGCCACATTCTCCTGAATGTATTAAAAACGCTGGCACTGGGAAGCTCACTGCCTCACTGAGTGCCTTTTCCCATGCTGGGAAAGCTCTTGAGACGTTGGGGGCAGCTCATGGAGCATGGGAGCATCGTCCAAATTTTGGTTGGTTTAGGTGTAGGTGTTTGTTGGAGGGGATTAGATGGGTTCAGCCCAACTTCACTATACCCCCATGCCTTCCCTGTGCCCCCATCCCTCTCTTTTTCAGCCTCAGTTGTGCCAGAGCAGGTTCAGGTTGGACATCAGAAGGATTTTTTTCACAGAAAGGGTAGTTAGACATTGGAAGGGACTGCTCAGGGAGGTATTGGGGTCCCCATCCCTGGAGGTGTTCAGGGGAGGGCCGGACGTGGCACTCAGTGCTCCGGGCTGGGTGACAAGGTGGGGATCGGTCACAGGTTGGACTCGATCTGAGAGGTCCTTTCCAGCCTCAATGGTTCTGTGGTCCTGCACCATCCTGATCTCCAGGGGTAGCAGCCGGATTTGTTATCTAGCTTAAACCCAGTGGATTTAGCAGGTTTAATAGGCTCGATAGGGCCTATCATAATGCACTGATAAAGATGGTTTTGGCTGCTAAGTCAATAATGAATTTAGTAGCAGCTTCTGCATTTCCCCCCTTTTGTGGTTCAAGGGAATTGTGCTGGATGTATATTATTTGCTTATTTATTAGACCTCTTCTAGCTACCTGGCATGAGCCCGAGGGAGCAGATGGAAATACCATTCTCAGGCTACCAAAAGCCTTTGGTTTAAGCAAAATAGTTGTGTTTAAAGATTAATTTAAGATGCTTTAAAAATTGAGCAGGCCATTCATTTTTAATATTGATTGATATTATTATAAAAGATTCAGCTGCAACTCTTCTCACCAGGACCTCTCTTGGCGCGCAGACAGCGCGTTTGTCTGCGAGGGACGTGGCTTAGTTATTTTTAATCTTTGATACTTGTTCTTGTGAAATTTATGGGAAGCATCGTCTCGTGTCTGGCACATCAGAGCATCCCAGGCAGGAGCTGGGAGGGCCTGGGGAGGAGGTGAAGTTGGATGAATGGCTGGTGGGGGTTGGAGCCCATGTCTCTGCTGGAAGAAGGGAAGAGCTTGGTACATCTTATTCCAGCAGCATCGTAGGACTGGGAGCAAATCTTCCATTAAACTGGAAGGAGCTGTGGTACAGTAAATGCTGGGAACCTGAATAGGCAGAAAATAAAATCTGCCCAAACAGCCAGGACATTTCGTTGTGCTTCTTAGAAAACCTCCCATAGCTGTTTTTATTATTAAACATTTTTTAAAGTGGAAGTGGAAATGAAACCCTGGCAGAGCGCCCGAGTGTGGGCACCTCCTTTGCATTGGCATCCTTTGATAGTGTTTTGTTGGCAAACTGGGGACACAAGGCAGGCACCCCAGCCCTGGAGGAGCTGAGTTTGATGATGAGGAATAATTCTCCAAATTGCATTTATTTCACAGGCGTGAAAGGTCACAAAGTGAAGGGAAACAAGAACTGTATTCAATTAGACAATTCGATCAAAATAAATCTGTCAAGGTGGCATTCCTGCTGAGGAATCAATTGACTTGGAAAATGAAGGCAGCTGCTGCTGCCATTATTGTTGTTGTTGTTGTTATTATTATTATTATTATTTTTATTATTTTAAATTAGCTCCAGTACCTGCCACAAGTACCTGAGCTGGAGTTGCTCACATCATCTATCACTCTTATTAGATATTAATACGTCCTCCTCCGCCTCGCATTTAGTGCCCTGTTATTGGTCAAGTGGCCCCCGAGTGCCTCCTGGGAGGCTGATGGGAATGATTAGTAGTGAGAAGGGATGGCCAGGATTTTTTTTTTTAATTTCTTTTTTTTTTTTCCAGCCAGAAAAGGTTCAGGGAATGAAAAACCTGGTGAGATGAAGAACAAGCAAGGGCGTGCACAGCCGGTGTGGTTGGTCACACACGGTTCTTGGTGGCTCTAAATCAGCCTCAGTAATATCCCTGCGTGTTCCTTTCTGTTACAGCAGAGAAGCACTCAAATAATGGAATTTATGGCTGGTGATTGGGAGGGAAGGGGTTTGTCTCCCCATGTTGGTGCTGCTCTGGGTGTGCTGGCTCTGACTGGCTTTGTGGCACTGGAGTTGTCCCCAAGCCTTGATGGTCAAAGGAGTTTGCTAAGAGATGCTACAGGAGTGTGGGGTAGAGGGCCACGATCCATCAAGCTGGAAGCTGAGGAGAGGCTGAAGTGGGCAAAAGCTAGGATGAGATGTTCCCTTAGGGAATAAATTATTTTGCAGATGAAGAAATCTTCCCATTGGAGAGAACTTGAAGTCTCCACAGTGCTCTCCATCATCTGAGCTATTTAAAACTTGACTTGATAGAGCACTGGAGAATTACAGCAAAGCAACAGGCCTGCCCCAGCTGGATGAGAGCCTGGAGAACTCTGACAGATCCTTTCCAGCTTTGGCACTTCCCTTTCTGCTGCCGTCAGCCCTTGGTGACTGATCCGGCGTCACCTCCCGGGGATGTCCCATCTTTGAACATGCAACACAGGGAAATGAGATGTGCAGGTTCCCAGGGCTGGCAGGTAGAAGTGTTCTCGGAGTGTCTGGGCTGCCTGTGATGGAAAAGGTGATGAGAGAATTTTCCTTCATCTTTTACCAACTGGGATGTTTTCCTTTGTATCAGGCAGATTTTAAAAACCCACAGAAAAGATAGAAAAGCCACCAAGCTCCTTTAAAGACAGATTTTATCACAGCAATGGATTGCTCTGCTTGCCAGCTGCCTTCAGCTTGGTGCAGATCATCAAAGAGCCTCTTCCCATGCCTTGGCAGCTCTGCCTGAATACAGCTTGTGGCCAGGAGGCTTTGCCCCAGGTGGGTCACCTGAAGTGGCACCAGATCCTCCTCTCTCTGTCTCAGAAGGTGGATGAAGTGTTGGCAGTAGGTAGAAGGGAGAAACAGGGGTCCTCCTGGACTTCTGCTAGGTACCAGCACTTGGGTTTGGTGCTGACACCATGCCCCAGATGGATTTTGTGGGTGTGACTCCATCCCTCTCCCTTAAATAACAGAACCATTTCTGTTGGAAAAGCCCTCTAAAATCATCAAGTCCGACCATTCCCCAGCACTGCCAAACCCGCCACTAACCCACGTCCCCAGGGGCCACATCTGCACATCTTTTAAATCCCACCACTGCCCTGGGCAGCCCGTGCCAGTGCTTGGAAACCCTTCCTGTGAAGATTCCATATCCAACCTGTCATTCCTAATATCCAACCTACGCCTCCCCTGCTGCAACGTGAGGCCATTTCCTCTTGCTCTGGTCCTGCCTGGCCATGAGACCCCTGCTCTGTGCACTGGCATGGCTGTAACTGTGCCCACCTTGAGACTCTGGGGCAGGGGTTGTGCATTTGGAGCCAGACTGAGGATGGACTTGCCTTTGCACACCTGGCACACCATGATCCAGTCGGGATCACACGGGGGCAGCGTGGCAGGAGAGGGACCCTGGCTATCACCTCCTCCTCCCATTGCTTGAATTTTTATTGACTGGTGATGACAAACTGGTTTATGGACAGATCTTTTATACCCGCTAGGACTCGGCAGTTATTTTTGAGATGATGCTTTGCCTCAGAATCTTCCTTCCTTCATCCTTCATAAATCTTGAGCGAGGCTGCTGCATTCAGACCAAGCTTAATATTCTTCTTGCAGATCTCTGCACCAAAATGGCTGTATCCAAGCAGGGAGGGGTTGGCAGATTCCCCTCCACCCCTTTGCTCTGCTCTAAGGCCACCTCAGTGTTAGGGTCTGTAAAAGGGTGTGGGGCCCTTGGAGGGGGCAGGATGGTGCTGCCTTGGGGGTGTTTGTGTGAGGATCCAGGGTGTGGAGATGAACCTCTTCTCTTCCCATCAGGGTGTGGGCTGTGAGGAACAGATTGGAGTATGGAAGTGATGGTGGTACATAGGGAAGAGCACTGAGGGGAATACTGGGAATAAAAGAATAAGGAAGGGATTGAGAGAGAGACTTATTTTGCAGCTGTGTTGCTGTTGTTGGCTTTTTTTGAGTGAAAAACAGAGGAGAAGGAGTCCCGCCCTCTCATTTCACCTCTCATTCACCAGTGCCTTCGGTTGCAAAGGACAGATCCCATTTGCTTGGCCTTTTTCCTCTCCTCATTAACCCCCATGACCTTGGGGCTGTGGCAAGAGCAAAGCGTTTATCCCAACAAAAGGATTATCAAAATGAATAACCAGAGTCTTCAGAAAGGTCGTGTCCCTTGCAAGCCCAGGCTGAGGCAAAACCTCTGTGCTCAGCTGAGTTTGGACTGGCTTTTCTTCCCAGGGTGTCGGGTGATAAACCCCACTTGTGTCCCCTCACCCATGAGCACCGTCCTTCTCCCAGCAGAGCTGGAGAATATTTTCCTGGGAGCTTCAGGAATGGGGAGTGGAGCAATGCACTGTCCCCCAGGGATGTCTGAAAAGCCCCGTGGGACCATGGTGTTGAGTTGCTGCCCTTCCCAGACCATTCCAAGGATCTCCCGGTGGGATGTGACCAGCAAAATGAGGCCCCAGGCTCCCTGCTAGCAGGTCACTGGGGGACTCCTCCTTTAGACAGGCTCCAGGAGAGGAAATGGACCCTGAGGAGTTCCAAATCAGGGCAGAAGATGCTGATTAGTGAGAAAGTGTTGTATATAGAGGAATTAAGGAATTGAAAACAAAAGTGCAGGTGTCTCGGGAAGTGGTTCCTACAAATCCACCTGCGTGTAGGTGTGTGCATGCATAGGTGGTTCCCAGATAAGCCCTAAAAGTTGTTACTCCTGATCTTGGAGTTAAAAATAGTAACATTGCCTCTAATTTTCACATCCTTTGGGATTTCCCTGTGTACTGCACTGCTCTGGCTTAGTTCAGGTCGAGCTCAAAGGATGAGGTTTGCCCTCAGCTTATCAGGCAGCACCTTCTCTAGCAGGTGGTCTTTCTTTCCATGTTTCCTACAGCAAACTTGTCTCTGACCGTCTCCCACTTTCAGTCTCTCTGCAAAAAGTTAAATGCATGTTTGGTGATGCAAATGAATGCGGCTGCTTCCAGGGAACCCTTGGGAAGCTGTCAGGAGCAGGCAGGCGTTGCGCACCCAAGTCTGGAAACCCACGAGCTGAGCTGCTGGGAGTGCAATACCTGTGTGGAGGAAGAACAGAGCTGCCTCGCTGCAGGAGGTTCTCACATCCAGGGTGAGATCCTGCCTGGGATCTGAGCTGGCTCGGCTGCTCCGCGCTTCCCTTCTGCTCCTCTTGGTTCATGCAGCTGGGGAATAAAAAGCACCTGCCTTTGCTGCCGCTGCCTGAGTGAAGTGTTATCAGGTTTTATTCTCCTGCCTGTCTCCCTTTTTCACACCTGTGTATCACAAAAACGTCTCCTATCATCACATGCCCTGCGAAACTCTCCCGGAGCGTTTATCTATTCGAGAGCAATAGCAGAGGATGTGATTTTGAGGCTGGCGTCCTCCCTCTGCCTTTCATCCCTTCTCTTTGACATGATAGAGCATCTCCGAAGTTGTAAAGAGCATCTCTCTTTGTGTGGGTGCACCTGCTCCGCGCGCGCCGTGGGCGGGGGTGCTGTTAGCAGGGGGAAATCGGTGAATAATTTACCATGCAACCAAAAGGACCCATAGAGCTTTAAATTATTAACACCAAGTTCAGTTCAGAGGAGAGATGTTGGAGCTGTTTGCTTTGGCTGTGGGCTCTGCCTCCGACTTGGGGTGGTGGGAGCGGAAGCGGCTCAGGAATGATTCTGATGCTGCGGTCGTGTTCAGGCTGGAAGAGCATGAGCCAAGGAAATAAATAATTAAAAAGATCAGATAGGTGTAAGAACAATCCCAACAGCTTTAATTATGTAAACTGGTGATGCCTTTTCCTGGGAAAGAGCTAAAAAAAAGCGACCTTTTGTTGCACTGCCTGAGAAATGGCATTTTCTTTCATTGCCTCCCTTAATTCTTTAGGATGCAGAGGAGCAGGTGACTTCTCTCTCCTTCCAGGAAGCTGGTGTGGGGCAGCTCCTTCCCACCTCAATCCAGGGATCCAGCACTGCTGTCAGAGATGTTCCCACATGTTTAGCCTGCTGATTCTTTACCTGCGTCTTTGCACCGCTGTGTGATTCTTCTTGAATCAGGTACCACAAGCCCAGCCAGCAGCTGCACCTGGAGCCCAGGCTGGGATGTTCACCCAAACCACCAAAATTCCAGCTGGTTTTGGCAGGTGAAGGTGCTGCCCAGCAGGTCGGATGCTGTTCCTCATCCAGGAAGCATTTGGTGGGATAAGAGTTGTGTGAACCAGTGCTGAACCCGAATCAAGACCTGCCATTGGAAGGGGCTTTGCCTGCTTCTCTCTATTTTTTTCAAGCACACCAAGAGCTGGGAGTTAATTCTGGAATCATCACTCGCACAAGGATGTTTCTGGCAGGCTCGGGGTTGCTAAGTGTAGTTAAGTGCCTTGAGCATCCCCAACTATTTGGCTCCTTGGTTTTTTTTTTTCTCCATGAAAAGAAACTTTCGGAAGAGGGAAGCGAGTGCAATCAGCCGTGCTAAATAATCCCGTAGGGTGCTGCAGGAGGTGCCATCAGCACTGATGTGTGGGCTGCCTGGGCTGGCTCCTTCCCCAGTTTCACCCTCTCCATCTCTCATCTCCTCTGGATCTTTTTGCTGGTGTCTGTAGAGTAAGGAAGTATTTGGAGCTGGGTGTTGGTAGACCCTCAGGAAGGCAGCGAGGAAGGTGCACTTGGTGCCTCTGAGAAGCTTCTGGACTCAGAGTCCTCTTGCTCCTGATCGCACCAGTGCACGGATGGGCTGAACTGGGATGTGCCAGGATGGAGAGCTCCAGATGTCCGTGGCACCAAACATAAACCCACGTGTGCTCTGTAATTCCCACGTGCTCTGGGGCACCGGGTGTGCATTAAGGCAGCAGTGGGGCGGGCTGTGCCCTGTTCCTTCTCTGGAATGAGGTGGTTGGTACCACTGAGGGCTCTGGAGGAAAGAGCTCATTTCTGGAGTGGTGTGATTTGCCTCTGGTGTTTTCAGGCAGGATTTTTGTAACTGTTTAAACCTGGTAAATTGCTAATTACTTAACAGCATGTTTCTGAGAGGAGCATAAAGAGAAAGATCCAAAGCTTCTAAGTGGTTTTTAACAAATACAAATTTCATTTTCTATTAGCATCTTGGAATTGGTTTCTGAGGTGGTTAATGCTGCTCTTTGTAGTTGTTTTGGGTCCTGTTTCTGTGAATGTAGGAGCTGGCCCTGTAATGCAGGTTGAACCCCGAAGCTGATTCAGTTTGGTGGCTGTTCTCACTCTCTTGGCTCCTGGTGTGGGCCAAGGGGCCCCAGTTAGACACGAGCTGGGCTGAAAAGCCTTGCTGGGAAGGATCATCCCTGTCCTAAAGCTGCACTCATTTTCCACTAATTCGGCTCAGCAAATTCTCTCTTTCTCCTCTCTTTTTTCACCCTCTAGTCCCGTTTCCAAGGGTGCAAGAGGGAGCAAACGACCCAAAGCCTCTTCTCCTTCCCTGCCTCTCATGCTGCAAAAATTAATAACAAGATTCAGCTCCGAGCCTGTGCTCACAGAAGCTTATTTATACCTGTGCTTAGTGTTGATTCAGCTGCCTCACATGCATCACTCAAATTCACAAGAGCCCTCATAGAAAGGAGAGGTGAAAATTGCACTATCCCGCTTCTGCCTCCCTTTCTTTTCTCTCTCCTGCAAGCTCGCAGCATTTGCTTCCGAAGTTTTAAGCACCAGGAAAAAGAAGTTACCACTGAATGTGTTTCAGAGCCCCTGTGTGAGCTCCTGGCCTCTCTCCTGCTTAGGCCTGGCTTTGCAAAGCAAGGAGCTGCACTTAGCAGACCCCTGCCCCCAGAGAGCCCGCTGCCTACATCAGAGGAGAAGAGAAAAGGCCCAACAGGTGCCTCCTCGGCCGTTCCAAATCTCCCACCGTCGGCACATTTGTGTTGGATATTGATTTCTGTTTAATAGAATAAGCCAGGAGAAATCACACTCTTTGTTGGTGTTCAAAGGATAAACCATAAAAGCCATTAAGAAGAACTGTAAGCGGCGGGATGATTAATGAGACTTTAGGTGCATTCCACTGACTGCTCCCAGATAATGTCTTTGAAAGATCCCGTTGCTTCTGGCTGCAGTTCAGAGCTATTTATTTGCAAGGTGAAGCTCTGAGGAGCGGTGCTTCCAGCCCTGCCTGATACTGTTACAGAGACAAACTGGATGCCCCCGATTTCCCATCTCCAGAGGGATCTTTTTGCATTGTGGTTTTGCTCATCAGCCTTGTTGAGATACTGGGGAGGACAAGTGAAAGATGCAGTGTCTGTCCTCAAATCGCTGCTCTGTGCCTGTGGTGAGAGGCTGCCTTAGGGAGAGAGAGCCATGGGCTTAGACTGTAGGATTGTAGCCCTTTTTGGGACATACTGATCCTGTTTGGGTTGTTTTTCCCGGTGCTTTCATGCCTTCCTGTGGATCTATGTCTCTGTCCAGGGCAGCTCTCTGGCAGTTGGGCTGTCTGTGATCCTGGCAGTGTTTGTACCCCATAAATACCCCTTTGCTTTCAGTCTGGGCACAGCTCACAGCTGTGTGCTTCTACCTCCAGGGCTAAAACCTCCCCAAAACCTCTCTGCTGGGTCTCTGAGTGGGTCAGCATCTCACTGTGAGCCACAAAGCCATGTGGATCAGCATCCCACTGCCACCCCAAATCTGTGTGGGCCAGCATCCCACTGTGAGCCCCAGCAGACCTGGGAATGAATATTTCTTTCAGTCCCTTCCATGACATCTCCGTGCACTTTTGCTCCCTGGGGTTCCTAAACTGGTTTTTCAGGACCCCCATTTTTCAGCAGGTGGGCTTTCCAGGACAAGCTGGGGAATGGTTTCTCTTCCTGGATAAAACCAGAGGGGCAAAGGGAGTCTCAGACACAAGGACTAATCCATTCTTTTTGCTTTCTTTTTCCTGCTGCACAACTTGCAGACTTCAGGGGGTGATGTGCAGGGTATGAGGTGGCTGGAGGTGCAGAGTTGCTCTCCAGACTGGGGCTGTGCACCCCACGTCCCAACTTCCCACCTGCTCTGCCAGGTTTCTCTTTTTCCTGGGGCAATGGAAGTTACTGGTGTCACAGCCAGTGCTGTTTGTTTCTAAACCAAGTCCATCTGCAGTGAAATAACAAACAGAACTCAAGGAAACAGAGAAGCTGAGTTTAAAAAAAAACCTCTGCACTTGAAATAGTCTTTTTTTTTAATCCCTGGGAAAAAAAACCCAAAACCTGTGGCAGGGCAGGATACAGGAGGCAGGAATCTTCTGTCAAGGGAGCTGGAGCTGCCAGAGTTCGTCATCAAGAATAATAACAACCAAATTATGATTGGCAAACTGTCGTTGAGGGGGTAATGAGGATATAATCCAGTGCAGCAGAGGAGCAGGGAGGGGGAGCAGGCAGTACCCCATCTTTGATGAACAGCAGCGCTGCTGGTAGGAGGGGAAGGATCCAATTCTGCTCTTCCCTTCCTCGGTGGCCATGCTGCGGCAACAGCCAGAGACAGAACCCACCTTCCTTGCAGTGGATTGGTTTCTCCCGTTAAACTTGAAGATAAAAGTCGGCTGCTAAATTGCTGTCACTGTTTTAATTCTCCCTGTCTCGCCACCTCCCCTCTTCCCCCGCTACCTCCTCCTCCTGCTTTTCTCCTTTATTTTTGTCTCCTTCTTTCTCCTTTCTGTGCCTCTCCTCCATCTTTGTTTTGCTCTGTCAATCTCTTCCTTTATTCTAAAGCTCCTTTCCCTTCCTCCGCTCTCCCATCTCCTTTATTCCCTTTAAATTCATCGCTACTTCTCTCTCCCAAGCCCTCCTCCTCTCTCAGCATCCTCTCCATTGCCGCCGGGCTTTGCAGCCTCTCCTGGGGGCCCTCTGCTCCTCCAGCTCTTCCCACAACTGATTTATTGGCTCACTTGGAGAAAATCGGGGCTGGTATTTTCTCTTCCAAGATGCTGCCAGCAGCCGGGAAGGCACTAAAAGGGCACTGGGTTTGATTTCAGGATCACAGTCAAGTGATGTGGTTTGGGCTGGGTGAGCTCCCCTGCGAGCTGTGTGTTTGGAGAGGCTTGAGGGTCTTTTGGCTTTCAGCATCCTCTGCCTTTCATACCTGCCCTCCAGACGTGAGCTGTCGAGCAAGGTGCTCCCCAGGCTTTGCTTCTTGCATACACTTAGCACTTAATAAGCAAAAGTTTGTAGTAAAAACAGTGAGTGGAGGGATGTGGGGGGTTGGGAGCCCTGAGGTGGGGGATTTATAATGTTTATGAGCTCCGGGTTTGCCTCTGCCACTGACTGCTGCCGGAGATTTAGCAAATCCTTTAATCTCTCTCCTTCCTCAGTTTCTCCAGTCGGTTAAGTGAGGATAATGAGCCATAACTAACTTGCAAGCTGTCGTGGGAACGATTTAATTAGCGGCTGATCTTGCTAGGTGCTGTGGGGCTTCGGTTCCATCGTGGTACGGGAGCGTGGATTCAGGCACGAGAAGGCTCCAAGGGGCTCAGGACCTGCAAGATATTTGCCTGCCTAAATGCTTTGGGTGATGCAAGCCCCAGCTCATGTGGCAGCTCCTACAGAGTTGTCTCCTGGGGAGGTGACGTCCCCGGTCTCCTGCCCAGCTGTGCCCCATGCCAGCGAGCAGGGGATGCAGGGACATCAGCTCTGCTGTCCTTTGCCATGTGTTTTGCAGGCAGTGCCTCTCCATCCCTTCCTGCTTGCACAGGGGTTAATTGCCTCTTGCATCTGCCAGCCGCAGGGCTTCCCAGCCAGCACCGCTCTTCCAGGAATAGAGGCTCTTGGTTTGCAGCTCTCTGTCATAAATCCAAAAAAAGGAGAGAGAAAGAAGGGAGGAAATCTATTCCTTCCAGCTGTCTCTGGCTTATGTGGCTGATAAGATGTGCTGGTTTCATTTGGAGTGGGCGGGAGGAGAAGCAAAGGTGGTGGAGGAAGAGAAGTAAATACCAGTACAGAAACACTCCTTGGTTCTGGGGATCAGCTTTGGATCCTCACATGAGTATCTTCCACCCTTCCTGCTCACTATCCAGTGAAAAATTCCTGTTTCCTTCATCATGATGCTTGTTGCTTCCTTTGGATGCTTTCTAGAGCTTGGCTGCCTTTCTATCCCAGGGAGCAGGAAACACTGTGCTTGTGACATCTGATCTGACTTGCTTTAGGAGTGTGTGTGTCCTATTTTTCCCAGTGGTTTTTGGTTGTAACCACATGCCAAAGAGGCATGACAGGGATTTGTTCCTGCCCCCTTCTCCGTGCTGGGGCTGCACATGCTCCTTCCAGAGGATTAGCTGGCACCAAAGCAAAGCACATCCACTGTCTTCCTTCTGTCTGCTTTAGTCCCTTAACAAATGCAATTACATTTGCCTTGCGCCATCTTTTTTCTCGAGATGAGCCCATGCTGATCAGCCTTTACAGTCCCATTCTCTCTTCCTCTGCCAAAAAAGCAGAGGAATGGTGTTCACATAAAAGTCTTTGAGAAGCCAAGAAGCTCTTGAAATCTCACCTTGGAGCGACTTTTTCCCCCCTTCCCTTGAGCAGGCAAAGGGCATCGTGTAACCCATCTGCTGAATCCCATTAATCATTTTTACAGACATGTAAAATATCGGTGAAAAATACTTCATCCCTTTAAAGAGAAAAATAAACAGCTTCTCTCATCATTATACAGTTTCTAGGAAGAAAAACACAGTTGGTATTGACAAAGCTTAAAAAAGCGAGGGGGGGGAGATGGGAGAAAAAAGAAAACCCAAACTCAGGATGCTGAACTTCTCACAAAACAACCTGCCTTTGATATTTACAGATGTGAATTTGCTCCTCGTCGGATTTGCTGTGAACTTGTCAGCAGAGCTGCGCGTGGGCACGGGGAGGCAGAGCCCTCCTGTTTGTTGGCTGAAATTGTAGTGGGAGCTGTTGAACGTCTTGGTGCTCATTGGGTGTGTTCATTGCACCTGAAAAAGCTGCTTAAAGAGTGTTTATTTAAAGAATCACAGAATTTAGGTTGGAGAAGACCTCCAAGATCATTGTGGCTGATCCCCATCTTGTCACCCAGACCAGAGCTCTGAGTGTCGAGTCCAGGCATTCCTTGGACACCTCCAGGGATGGGGGCTCCATAACCTCCGTGGGAAGCCCCTTCCAATGTTTAAAAACCTTTTCAGTGAAGAAATTCCTCCAGATGTCCAAGCTGACCCTTCCCTGGTGCAGCTTGAGGCCACGTCCTCCTATTCCTTCCCTAAAGGATGCTTTAAATGTCCTCCCAGCCCAAACCTGTAATGGTTAATGATGAGACTTGATGAGCTTCGAGGTCTTTTCCAACCTCCACAGTTCTCTGATTGGGGTTTGCCATCATTCTTTGAACAGCTTTGAAGGAGAACCTGCACAAGGTATGCCACTTCCAGACTGCTGTAATTAGCTGAGCTCGGCGCTACCCTGAGTGCTCAATGCAAGGTGCTCACCTGGGGTTTGCACCACCAGCAGTGTTTTGTCTCTCCGAAATTCCCTTTCCATCAGCTGGGCTTGATTTCAAGATGTGAACTTGACTTCTCTTGTGACCTGCAGTTGGCTGCGCGCTCTGTTACGTTTCAAAGTGCTCTGAGAGCCGTAGAAATGCAAAGCCTTGTCTTTTGCCATTGAAATATTTTTATTCTTTCCCGTTCCTGGGTTTATTGCCTTTGAGTTACGCAGGTGCCTTTGAAGTAGGGATGAATTTTAGCCATGGAGTTTCATCTCGAGGTGTAGATCCGCACTCAAAGGAGGGAAGCATTCGCTACATTTTCTTTTCCCATTCAGCCTATTACAGAGTTGGAACCAAGCTGTGAAATTCAGATGTAAATTCTTCCTAAGCCACCACCAGACACGGTTTGATTGCCCAGCTTTTAAGCTGGTGAGCACTGATAGTCAGGATGGAAACTTGGGAATGCCTTCCTCAGAGATAGGAGAGACCACTGACTGTCTTCCTTCTGCATCCCAAATGCAAGCAGGGAGGGGGGTTGGTGGGAAGCCACAGTTTTTCCATCTCCAGCTTCCCAAAGCTAGGCTTAAAAAGGCTGTTGCTATGTTTGCCTCCAAAATGAGTCTGTGATGGAAAACAAATGAAGGTTAGAAAACTACGGGACCCGACTGGGATTCTGGTGGGGGAAAAAATCCGTATGATGCCCCACTACCACTCTGAAAGCATCTGAGGTGCTCCATGGCATCCCCCATGCTGTCTTTGGGCGAGCGGGATTTCCTCATGGCCTTGCCGGCAGAGCCGCCCTCGGTGTCTAATTGGCCGTAGTCACAGCTCCCGGCTCGCTCCATTTATATCCACAAACGGGGATTACTGGGAGCCAACCAACTTCAATGCCAGCTGCGGAGGAACGGAGGGGGAGAGGGGAGAGCAGGAAATGAGCCGTGCAGATGTTGGAGAGTGAATTAGCCTTTCAGAGTGTTTTCCGTGGCAAGGCGGTGCGGCAGCCGAGGTAAGAGGGAGCAGGATGCTGACAGCATCCCTCCAGCAATCCCTCATATTTACTGAGGGATTGAGATGAGTTTGTTCTCTTCTAGCAGATTGAAGGCTGCAGAGACCTCAGAGCATGCACCTCCTAAGGGTGCATGGCAGGGCTTAATAATAAAGAATGAGTCAGGTCTTCAATATTTTACATGAAGATACCAGGCTTAAATAATAAATGAAGCAAAATTAATCAAGGTGTATCTGAGGAGAGAGGTTCCAATGCAGGGAGCTTGGGAGCAGCTCAACAACTGTCAACACAGAACAGAAATGAAGTTGTACCTAAAAATCAGCCAGAGAGGAGTCTCTAGATGATGTTCCTCTTCCTTTAAACACTGTGATTCGTTGTGGGATTTTGTGCTAAAGGTTTCACTGCTGCCCAGAAAGAATTGTCTGTTACCAAAAAAGGAATTCTCATGGAAAAGTTGTGGTGCTTCAGTTCCAGTCTTGTCTGGTGGGTGGAAAAGGTGAGGAAAGGCAGAAACAAAAATATAATGGAGTTGAACATCTTGAGTGATGCTGGGTGGATGCACATTCAAGCTGGGCTCTGGGAAAGGGCATCTGTCTGAGGCACAGAGCTTCCTTTCTCTGCCCCCCTCTTTCATCCCTTTCCTCCCCTTCAATACTGGAGTTCCTCCTGCTGATCCCTCCCAGCCTTGCATCGTTCAGAGGGAGAAGCAGGACAGACCCCATCACATCTCTCTCTGCCTTTGGTACTTCTCTGGAGCAGACAAGCCCAGGCATGACAGCACCTGGACTTATTTCCATTTAGATGGTTCAGAACGGCCTCGTGGGCTCAGATGTTCTTCGTACTTTGACTTTCAGTGGGCTTTGGCTCTCAGATTCCTTTGCAGATCTCGGTTTTAAGCCTTGCGGCTTTCCTCTCCGACAGGGCTCCGTTTAACCTTTCCTCTTGTCTGAGGGAAGCACATCACATTAGCCCATGAACACAGATGGAAAATGGAAGAGGACCTTTGCCCTTTTCCTTCTTCAAACGTAACGACTCAGGGATCCCCCATAAAGGCTGGATTTCCCTTATGAAGCAGTCAATGGCAGAAGACCTACGAGGTAATTGGAAGAGTAGCCAGGTTTGAGATTAAAGTTGTTCCGTCAGCTGAGACATTCGTCAAAAGCTTCCCCTCTGGCTGATTTACATAATGCTCCAAACCATTTCAGGAGGAGTGTTGGGAATCCCATAATGCAAATAACCCCTGAGCCTCTATAATCAAACGCCTTCACCTGATCCAAGATGAGCCCAGAAAGAAATTTGCCACGTTTTACCCAGCTCAGCAATGTCTCCTCTGCAGACGGAATTGTTAACAATATTCCGACCTGTTGGAGCACAACATTGAAACGTATAGAAACAAGACCTGCAGCCACGTTCTGCAATTCAATCTTGTCTTTATTGCGGTGGTGGAGGTGTGCTGCATATTAGCGACGAGTTTTTTCCCCTGACTAACCTTGGCCAGGTTTCATTACCTGCTCCTAGCTCTGCTGGGATGTCCATCTGTGTGGGTCTGCACCCTGTCAATGGGAAGGTGACTGGCTTCCCCTCCTGCTGGGAATGGGGTGGTGACCAATATCAGCCTCCATATGCTTTGTCCGGCTGAATCATAGAATTATTTAGGTTGGAAAAAAACTCTAAAATCATGGAGTTTGAAGGGTTGAGAGTATTGGGATCGTTTGTCCTGGAAAAGGAAAGGCTTCAGGGTGATCTGATTGTGGCTTTCCAGTACCTGAAGGGATCTGATTAGAAAGATGGAGAGAGACTTTTACAAGGGTCTGGAGTGAGAGGACAAGAGGGAATGGCTTCACACTGAGAGTAGGTTTAGATTGGATATTGGGAAAAAATTCCTCCCTGTGAGGGTGGTAAGACCCTGGCACAGGGTGCCCAGAGCAGCTGTGGCTGCCCCATCCCTGGCAGTGTCCAAGGCCAGGTTCGACAGAGCTCTGAGCACCCTGGTCTAGTGGGAGGTGTCCCTGCCCATGGCAGGGGGTTGGAACTACATTATCTTTAAGGTCCTTCCAACCCAAACCATTCCATGATTCTATGATTCATTAAACAAAATTCCCAACTTGAATTCCCTCCAATGGCTGGATGGAGTCAGGGATGATGGGAGAGGACGTGCTCTTAACTTCTCTGGATTATGGTGATGCTGCATCAACTTCAGTATCTCTACACAGAATTCCCCCTGCTGAGGATCTGTGCTCTAATCCTCTCTTCTTTTTTTCCCCACTTTTATCTTCTGGAGAAGAACATTATATCTCTTACCCGCTTGGTAGTTTCTGTTCCTCGATTGAATTATACAGAGGGTGCACTCGAGTGATTTTTAAATCTAAATGAAAATGTAAAGAACCCTTTGCTGGAGTGCCAAATCCTGCAATAAGGCAAATTGTTTGACTTTTTCCCACCCCCATCTGGCCCTAATTGATTCTTGTAACCCAACTGTGATTTCTAACATGTTCTAGGCAGAGAAATCTACCGGCACTAATTCAACACGGTGAGCGCTGGTTCGGTGTTTAATGCGACGATGAGATCAATGTCCCTTCTGAGGGAGCCAGCGAGTGCTCATCATCCACCCAGCCACAGGCAAACAGCAGCTCTGGGGTAGGCTTTTGCCCAACACTTTGTTTTTAAAGATGGGAAAGTTTGGTTTTTTTCATCCCTCTCTTATTTTTCCCTCCTTGATCACCTGCAGCTCTTTCTTTTCCCATAGAAATCCCACGGGAGGAGGCTGCTCTTTCGGGAGCAAAGATTAAAAAGCATTTTAGATGAGCCTGTGTTCTCCCTACCCCTGCCTGTGAACCCTGGGATGTTTGGCATTTGGATTCAGCCTGTGGCTTGGGCAGAGGTTGAATCCTGTTTCTGGGCAGCAGCTTTCCTGAGCCTCATCCCTGCTGTGCACAGCAGGGATCCAGGGGCTGTCGTCCAAGGATGCCTTCACTCAGCATTACAACTTGGATCCTCTGGGGCCGTGCTATGAATAGAAGGGTGCCTTTGCTTTTGTTTTTTTGTTTTTTTTTTTTTTTTAACTATACTGAAAATATTGGCTTTCTGGGTATCCTTGGCTTCTTAATAAATGAGCTGAGAGCGTGGACCTCTGGGCCTCATCCAGCTCTTGCACTGAGCTCTGCTGGGAATAGCAGGAGGCCCCAGAAGGAGTTCAGCCAGGTCTTTGGAGCCACAGAAGAGCCAGCCATAATTTCTCTATCCCCACAGCTTTCTGGAAGTGTTAACGTTTATCTCTTTGCTCTGGGCTTTCAATGTCAGGGAATTGGAAGCCGTTTACCCTGATCATCATATTTTAAATGAGGAGTAAGGGCTGTGTTGGTGGGAATATATAGCCACAAGGCTTTTCCACTGGAGTAGGATGAGTCATAGGAGAAACCCTTGTGGAAGGGGGTTTTCGTGGCGAGGAGGTGGATGTCGCTGCTGCCTCCTACAAGTGTGTAAGAAATGTGGTGTGGTGATGGATGTGGGACAACACTCCCCCACCTTAGGCTTGGCATCATGCAAGGGTGTTGCAGTCGTTGTCTTGGTCCCTCATTGCTCCATTTTCCCCTTCCCACCTCCTCCCCGAGGCATTTCTGGCTGCCAGCACTGGGTTAGAACAATGTGGCATTTTAGGGCTGAATGTGATGAGCCTGGCAGGCGACAGGCAGCTCAATGGCAGTGAGTGATGGGAAGCCGGCCTCCCAGTTGGAGATGACAGGTCCAGCTGACACCTCACCATGCGTGTGGGCTGCTCCTCAGCCGTGCTGGGGGGAACAAACAGCATTGGAAAGTGCTTTTTAGCTGTCCAGCAGTTGTTGTCTCTTGTGTTGCTACACTTGCATCTCCAGATGCCATAAGATCCATCTTCCCTGGCAAGGTGATGGTTGGAAGCTCCTTTTTGACCACAGTGAAATGGCTGAGTTGACACCCGGAAGGCAGCGTGGGCCATGGCATGTCATGCTGGCCACAGACAGCACTTGGCTTGTCCAGGCCAAACCCAGGCTCACCTTCCCAAAAATTGGGCTCACAGGGGTTTATTTGTGTGCTGGTAGCTGTGTGTGATGGTGGATGTGGCATGGTTGAGGGACGAGCTCATCCTCTCCCAAAGCAGACTTTGTAACTCCAGCTCTGGAGTTGTTTGCTGTGGTTTCTCTTACATAGCTATGCTGAGATTTAAAAAAAAAATAGGAAAAAACAGATGTTGGAATCAGGGAGATGAGATTTACATATATAGGAGGGCTAAAAAGCTTCATTTTTGTTTGGTTTTGTTCCTCTTTGTTTGCTTTCTTACTTTTCAGACTGTTTTCACATTAAAAATTCAAGATATGTCTGTCTTCTGTTTTCTGGGAGGCTCTGAGGACATCTGGAGAACTTGTTAGGATTTTGTTGTTTGAGACACGACTTCTTTGGAGGCTGAGGGGTAGCTCTAGCTGTTTGAAACCCCACTTTTGGTGGTGGATCGTGTTGTCACCTCCTTTTGGAATGCTTATTTTGGAAAAATGGTCGTGAGAGAGGTCTCATTGTTAAAACCTGCACCATGAAATAATGGCTCAGAAAACCTCCGGTTTGGGGGAACCTCTAATGAGCCGCCCCAGGAGGCACAGCTCTGTATTCTTATTTTGTCTGAGGTAATGGGAAAAAAGAAGAGGCAAATCAAGTAGTGAAAACATTTTTTCAGTTAAAAAAATAAGAGAACAGGCAACCTCAGACCCCGCCTGTCTGTATGTGCTGCTTGTAAGTCGGGGAAAAAAAAGGCAGCACCCTGCTTTTTTCCATTAAGCTTCTTCTATAATGTATTAATAGAGAATTATATCCTCGCTATAGGATTATTAAAAAAGAAGGGAGATAAAAATGATAGAAATGAATCCGTGTGCTATTATGTGGATGACAATAGATACACTTAAGCCTTCCAGCCCTGACCTTGGCACATGTTTCATCTCAACTCGTGGAGAGGCTGAAATTGATACGCTGACACTTATCATTAATATGAAGAACCATCATCTTCCCCCAAGAGCATGAGGGGATGGGAAGCGTTTTGCCAATGCTCCAAGGGGCAGAGAAAGGCCTCTTCTTGTCCCAGTGCAAATCCTTACGTCCCACTCCCTGATTTTTCTTTATTTTTTTAATTAACCCTGCAACAGAAGTTTCTGTGCGAGGTGTTCAGCCATGTGCCATCCTCCTCTCTCCCTGCCTTGTGCTCCCCATTTGATCATGGACTGGTTTGACAAGGAAAACCCATTCAGACATGCCCAAATGCCACCTCAGCAATGTGAGGGGACCTTCACTCCAGATTCCTTCAGTTTGGAGCACATGGATTGGTGCTAGAAAAAACACTGTGTGGGAATGAATGAGACCAAAACTGAGTTGATTTTTTTTTTCCCCCCGGATATTTAGCAATTTGAGTCTCCCCACATCTGGAGACAGCTGTGAACTTTCCCCCCAGTGCTGTGCATTCCCTGGATCGGGCAATATCCACAGTGCTCATCCTCTCCTGCAGCATCTCCTCCCATGACTACTGGGGAGCTTGGATAGGGAAATTTGTTTTCCAGGAGCTTCCTCAGTCTCTGCAGTTGGAAGGAGGGCAGGTTGCTGCTGTGGATTTGTGCCCACCAGGAGCAGGAGCAGCTCCTCCATCCTGGCTGGTGCCTCTGCCTCCCAAATATCCCAACCTGGGATGCCTTCCCCAAAATCAAGCTGCCAGACATTGCTGCCATTTCCCACGGCCCACTGCTATCCACGTGGGGGGACGCAAAAGATTTCTACTCTCCTTTCCTTCCTCAAATGAGGTTTGTTTAGCCCTTAAGCTCCTGTGAATACTGAGAGGGAGAAAGAGCTGTGTAATGTAGTGACAGTTGTGCTGTGTTCCTGCTAATGCAGATATCATTTGATCAGCGTGATCCTCCGCAACCTCTTCCGAGGATTAATAATGAAGAATGTTTCATTGGAATGAAACCTGAGGAGCAGCAGATTTGGTTATCCGAGCGCTCCAGGTGGGAGCCAGCTGCGAGCAGAACTTCCAGGGAGAGGGACTTGCGGTGGGTGTCTCCGAGGGAGCTGCGCTCGTGAGGTGCTGCTGAGGAGGGGGAGGATGCAGCAAATGAAGGGACACAATGGGAGGGAGGGGCGAGGCTGGCAGCTTTCCTTCCACTTGAGCACAGAGCCTCCCCATCACCTCAAAAATGGGGGATTGGCCATGGCACCTCCCCATCCCTGCACTTTCAGCATCACCACGGGATGCTCTTGTGCTGCTGGTCATGGCCGTGGTGCCGAGGGCCCACCTGGGGATGCAGCATCCGATTTGGCCACAAAGGGGTAAATCAGGACAGCTGGGAGGGCGCGCAGGAGGAATTCTCTCCAAAGCCCTCGGTGTGGCAGCTCCGCTGCCTCTAAACACCGCGTGTGCCTCTTCCTTTCTTTCTTTGTCCCGTTTTATTTATAACTCTGGCTGGATTTTTTTAATTATTACTATGATTGCTCCCACTGAGCTGTAAAGGCAGTGAGGAAAAAAGGAAAAAAAAAAATACTAGGGCAACCGTATCAGGCAAATTGAACTGGTTTGTTATAATCAACTGCTGCTGCTGTATCCTTGGCTCTCCGTGGCTCTCTCTCCATAGTCCCCATGTACATATAGATGCTCTCCCTCCTCTCAATTTCAGTGTCAAGAACTTTATTGGCATGACAAGATATAGTGTGTTGCTGGAGTTAATACAGTCTCAAGTGTGTATGTCTGAGAGAGGTTTTCACAGTAGTAATTGGGTTTTATACAGTGTGTCCAGTTCTATATTCGGTGGCTGAGGCGCAGCTATATCAGGAAGCCATTTCTGCCACCTCTGCTTGAATTATGCAGAGGATTTTTCCCCTCACTTTTAAGGGTGAAATAGAGGTGGTTGTGCAGCCAGTTTGCTCCTTGCCCCCACTGTGGTGTGGCTGGAGGGGATCCCTCAGCTCAGCCTTGTAGGGTGAGGCTGTGCTGGGATTGCTGTCATGCTCATTTCTGCTCCATCCCCTCTGGCACTGGGATACCTCCCCACGGAAGCAGATCAAGGGCAACCAGTGGGGCTGCGCCTCCAGAGTGGACTGAGGGTATATTTATCCTCTGTGCTCAGATGTTGCTTGGTCCAGATGCTGGCTGGCTGCTGCTCTGGGAGAAGAGGTTCTCACAGATCACAGAATCCTAGAGTGGTTTGGCTTGGAAAGGACCTTAAAATTCATCCTGTTCCAACCCCCCTGCTGTGAGCAGGGACACCTGCCACTAGACCAGGTTGCTCCAAGTCCCATCCAGCCTGGCCTTGGGCATCCATAATAGCCAGAGCTTGCTCCCTTCTTCCCTGGCTGTCTTCTCTTCCCGCTCCCCTGCTTTCTCCATACCTCCCCTTGCCATCCTCTTCCTTTTCCTCCCTTTGCTCCCTACTTATTTCAAGATTCCTTTGTCCCCCCATGTCCCTACTTTGCCCCATGGGGATATATCCTGGCCCTACATCTGGAAACACCCGAGCAGAGAGCAGGATGACACATGGGCTGTCTGCAGGCTAAGGGACAAATGGCACCGAGGACAGCCAGTCTGTGAGACAAGGAACCTTTGCTCCAAGTGGCGATGAAAAGCAGTAGAATTGGAAATTATTTTATTTCAATTAGATTTTAATTAGCTGCTGTCTCCCAGCCGCTGGATCAGTCAGCAAATAATTGAAAAGCAACAATATTTGCATGTGGTGCCTGGAAGAAAAGCTGCGTCTGATCTGTGGCAGGGAGGCTTCGGGGAGATAATTCCCAAGGTCAGCTGCTCCTCAGTGGTAGTTCAGCGTGGACAAGTTTCTTGAAAATAACCCACTGTAGCCTCACACTAATTTTACAGTAAATTAATGCCAAGCCGGCATTTGTATGGATTTAATTAGCAAGCAACACAAACTTTTATAAACCTTTTGCAGTGGCAATTTAAACCTGATTGCAAAGTTATTAAAGGCAGCCATGGCAGGCTGCTTCCAGGAGTCTGCAGGGACCAAAGGCAGGGGGGCTACACGCTGTGTTGGTGCTGCTGGGAGCTTTTCATGCCATGGAAAAACAGGAGAAACCCTGCTGACTCACTGGAGATGTGCAAGGCTCAACCAGTGCATCACCTGGCGTTTGCTCTGTGGTCGGAGCAGAGCCTCGCTGGTTGATCCTCCTGCATTCCCCAGCAGGTTGCATCCTGCTAGGAGACCTGCTGGCTCCCAAATCTCCCCCAAGTTACTGTTCTGCCCTTTTCCAGCCAGTTGCCGTGTGGTTTTTACAGTAGCTACAAATAGTGGGGAGGCGGCGCAGCCCATAAAAGCCACTGCTGTCCCCTCAGCACGGGCAGAGCCGTTTATGAGCAGGGCTGTGGCAGTAATGTGTCGTGTGGTCCCTGAAGAGAGCTGCTGGAAATCACGAGATCATGAGTTTCACGGTACATGTCTGGTGCTGGTGTCACAGATAATTAAAATAAGCGGGTCAGGAGCCTCGCTTGGGCGCGTGGATTACAGCTCCCGTATTTCAGGGTGGGCATGGGTGGCTTGAAGCACGGAAGAAATGGCCCTGCAGCAGTTGGACAGGCAGGATGGCTGTGCTAGGGATATTAAAAATATTTATACAGTCTGAAACGATGGGAGTTCTTTCAAAATGCCTGCAGAATTAGGTCACTTCTTATTTTGCAAATAATTGCATTTAAAATTTACCTATATCTCTGTGTGTATGTGTGTATATATAAGGGAAGACGCAATCCTTGGCAGAGCAGGTTTAATTGCCAACCTGCCTTCATAAGAAATGGGCAATAGCAGCTTTTAATTACAATTGTGGCGAGTGCAGGACACCTCAGCAATCCTGTCCTCCATGCTTCCCTCCTCACATGTTGGAGGACAATGGCAAGTCATTAACGAGCTATAATGGGAAAAGCCGTATCTAATGATTACATTCTCTTAGCGAGGCTGGGAGGGTGAATAACCGCCGGGGTACTTTTTCTTCCCTTTTCTCCTCGCTAATAGCCTTGCTGGAGCCGCTGAAGCCTGGCCCAGCTGCCGGGCCACTGACTGCTCTGCTTGGCTCCGGGTGCCGGTGATTGAGTGCCCAGCCCTGTTCTGCTGTCTGTTGCGCTGTGTAGATCTGGAGTCGCTCCACGGGCTTGCATTTGTCTGACATAAATGGGAGCAGAGCCTGGCCTGCTTCAGCTCCCTTCCCTGGTAGCTGGAGGAGAGCTCTGATTAATGATTGATTGCCGGTATTAATTTGCTGCGTGTAAGAGGTGTCCAAGGACAAGGCTGAAATGGCTCTTGCGTATCCAGGGGGAGTCGGGAAGAGCTGACGGCTTCAAGGGGAGCTCTGTGCTGGCAGACACCCTCCCTAGAGTGGCTGAGAAATGGGAAGCCCTTTGGGAAGGTTTTGAAGTGGCTGGTTAGTTGCTGTGAAGTTATTCTTTCCTTAGCTGCTCCGTCCCTGTACCCACCACAGGTCCCTGGAGACACAGCCCGGTTTTCAGAGGTGCTGTGCTGGTATTTTTCCATACAGGTAGAAGCTACTGGGTGTCCAGCATCTTTGATGTGGGAATGAGATGTTCAAGGGAAGCTCTGAAACTCCAGGTATGCTGGTCTTGCACAGGATGAAGATGGGATGCTGGCATCATTGGAGAAGCAGTTTTTGAGGTCTTGGTCTGAAAGAAGAACCCAGCTTTTGGGCCCACTGGTCTTTGAAAAAGTGGCTGCAGTGGCCCAGACCCTTCCCATTACTGATTCCCTGGTCCCTGCTATAAACCTGGATCAGGGCAAGGTGGGAAAGAGAAGAGGGGAGTGCTAAAAAAGTAATGAACGCAAAAGTAGATGATCTGAGAGATATTTCTAGATGGATATGGGTAGGAAAATGAGAGGAGAATGCTATTTGCATCTTGCAATTAAAATAAATCTGAACAGGAGAGGGGAAGGCAGTGCTGAGTCTGTTGATGTGTCTGATGAAGCAAAGCTGATTCACCTGGAAGCTGACACAGCTGTGTTAATGTGCTGGCACACACCAGCTCCTGCCTGCCTGTGAGTCAGCCCCGATGGGGCCCGGCCTCACCTGGGAGTTAGAAAAGCTGCTGCCTCCCCTTTGACTGGAGATGGTTCCTTGCTGGGCTCCCACGCACAGACCCAGCTCCGGCTGCCAGGCAAAGGAGCAGCGCCCACCAGGGCAGGACGTGGGCACCATTAACTGTGTAAGCATTTCAACTGCCACTCATTACTTTGTTTTGCAGGACTGGGGAATGTGTGCAGAGAAGTGGGAGAAAGGAAGGACAGGGATGTGACTTTTTGAGTGTAATTGCAGCGATTTACCCATTTGCAGTTGGGAGCATAAGTCAGTTGGCAGGCAGGGGTCTAATGCTGGGGAGCAGCAGCGGTGCTGCCATTTGGGATTGAAAGGGGGAATGAAAACCCTCAGCCTGGGGAGGAGAGAATTCTCCTACACCCCCTGCATGCTCTAAAAATAACCACTGGTAATCAAGCTCCTGCCGCTCGCCTTTGTGTCTCCCTTGTTGCTGGTGCTCATCAGGCCCTCAGGTATAAATAGCAGAGCTCCTGACAAAGCCACTCGATCTTGTTTTGATGTCCCAAGTGCTCTGGTGGTGCTCAGTGTGGTCACACAGACCCTGGGATGGCACATGGATGGAGACCTAGCTCTGACACAAACCCTCCTGAGAGGGTGGGGCTTGGGCACCCACTCACAGGGCGCTCCATGGGAGAAATGCAGGGCTGGAAGGGGATACAGCTGTGTGTGCATGGAGAGAATTGGGCTTGTTGTTGCTTTTTGGAGTTTTTCTATTTCCCAGGCTAGAAATGACTGCTTGGTCTGTTGGATATTACAAAATCATAGAATCGTTTGGGTTGACACTCTGTGGATCATCTCGTTTCACCCCCTGCCATGGGCAGGGACACCTCCCACTAGCCCAGGGTGCTCCAAGCCCCGTCCAACCTGGGCTTAGACACTTGCAGGGATCCAGGGGCAGCCACAGCTTCTCTGGGCACCCTGTGCCAGGGCCTGCCCGCCCTCACAGGGAGAAATTTCTTCTTAGTAACTGTTCTAAACCTTCCCTCTTCAGCTTAAAGCCATTAGTCCCAGTATCCTTCTCCACCCCATATCCATTAGGCTCAGGGGCTCCAGCCCCTTGTGTAACCCTCAGAGTAGCAGTAGAGGGAAGGGGCAGATCTGCAGATCAGCTCCTCTCCCTGTGGAGCAGGGCTGGCTGTTTGTGGAGCCAAGCAGAGCTCCTGGAAAACCTCTGAGTGCCGCCTGTGGGACCTGAAGGGAGGGAGGGAGATGCCATCTCGTTTTTTCCAATACGTCAGAAGTTGTTATAGAAAAGAGACCGATCGATTGCTCTCCGTGTCCACTGCTAGACAGAACAGGAAGGAATCAGATTAATTTGCAGCAGGGAAGATCAAGGTTAGATACTTGGGAACAGCAGTCTGGTACAAACATTGGGAAGCTCTGGGAGGGGATGGGGAGATCGGTGTGTCTTGTGACTGGGGGCTCTGAGAACAAATAGGTGCTGGGGATGGGATGGGGACAGCTGGTGCTGCTCCGTGGTGGAGTCTGGGACAATCGGTAGGTGGTGGCTTCCTGGTGTGACGCTGTGCCTCCCCGCCAGATGCGGGGACAGTGACAGAGGCTGCAGGGATACAATGCTTATTAAGCAATTACTGGGGGAAGCAGAGAGGTGTCTCCAAACTGGCTGCTCTGCAGCTTTCCCGTGCAAACTGTCTCACTGAAATCCAAATGTCATCTGTCATCAGCAGCTGAACAGCCTCTCTGAAACCTCTGAGTGGGACGTATGCACTGGTTCATTACAGCTGTCATCCTGCGGGTGCTTGGGTTTATTTGTGGTGGTGGTGTTGTTCACAGAGAGCCTCTGCTGTGCTTTTTGGACACGAACGCTGGCTCCGGGGGCTGGGAGCTGGAAGAACTTCCATCTGCTTGCTCTGAAGGGAAAGGCTGTGTCAGCACCCACCACGGTTTCCTGAAACCATGCAGGGATGGAGTCAGAGAATTGATTTAGCTTAGAAATAACCTTTCAAGACCATTGAGTCCAGCTGTTAGCCCAGGCCTGCCAAGCCCACCACTAACCCATGCCCGTAAATGCCGCATCTCCACATCTTTTAAATCCTTATGGGAATGGTGAATCCACAACTGCCCTGCGCAGCCTGTGCCAGGGCTTGACATCCCTTTTGGTGAAGAAATCTTTCCTAATACCTAATCTAACCCCTCTGGTCTTGCTCTGGCCCCTCTCTGTAAGCAAAGGCAGCAGCCTCCATTGCATCCTTCCTGCTCATTTTTTGCAAGGACTTGGAGAAATGGGGCCTTGGCCGAAGGATTTGAAGGGGATGGGATGAGGAGGAACAGGATGGGTTTCCAAAGCTGTAGTCCTTATGGGGCATGTGGCTTGACTTTCTCCTATGCCCTGTGGTGGTTTGGAACACATTGGCAGTCCAACTGCGTCCCCTGGGGTAGGTGTCCAGCTTACAGCTTCCTCCACTGAACCAGAAGCTCTTTTGCTTCAAGGAGGGAATTTCCTGAGACCTTCCTGGGGAGCACAGAGCTCAGCATCCCCCTGTCCCGAGAAACTTGCCCCAAATCTTCCCCCATGGCCTGTTGCAGGGTTAAAACAGGGTTAAAACCTGTTTTAAAAACTGTGTTCCTTAGTGCAGTCAGAGAGGGGATCAAATGTGGAGCCAGGAAAGAGGAAACCTAATGGGTAGGTAATTAAAGGACATACCAGGGATAGATGGATGAAGGGAGCGGAGGGAGGATGCGGAGGGGCTATAGAAACACATTAATACATGTATGAGGAAGGGAGAGATGGACGACAAGATTAATTTGCGATCGTTCCTGTCTATTATTATTCCGAGTCAGACACTCAGATCACATTTGGAAAGTCTCCAAACCTGCCCCGGTGCCATAAAGTTAATACAAGGCCAATGGCTCCGCGAGATCCCCTGGGCTTGGAGCCGGATTAGGCAAATGCCAGCTGAAACCTAAGGTGGGCAGATAGGGGAGTGAGAGATAAGAAGGTGAGCAGAGGGGTTAGAGGGCTTTGTGGCTGGGATTAGCAAGTGATGATACAGGCTGGCACCGGCTCGGGGTCACCAGAGGAGCGTTATCATTCGGGATGGCGGCAGCGGAGAAGCCCAGACTTATTTTAAGAGGTAGAAAATAGTGCCTTGTTTGTGTGATGGGATGAGGTGAGCTTGTAGTTGGTTGTACTCCCTGCTCCCTGGGCTGGCTGGATTGGAGCACTGCATCTCAAATCCCTCTCTGTCCCAGAGGTCCTTCAGCAGCTAGTGGCAAGGAGGGATTTTGGAAACCTTTGCTGCTCAGGGGCTGCTAACCTCCTGCTTGGGATTTTTACAGGTCTCGGCTGATTCTCAGGAGCTGTGGAGCAGTGAAGGACTTTGTAGGGTGTGGATCCCGAGTTCAGACCTCCGGGAGAGGTTGTTTGCTGCTTGCTGTAGCTCAGGGGCAGAAGCTGCAGTGGTGCCCGAGCCATGGTACGGCACATTCCCAGCTTCCTGTGTGCAGGTTCCGTGCCATGGAATGGCCCTTTCTCCTTGTCAGGGCTAAACAAGTGGCTCACTGGCAGCTTCATGCCTTGCCCTTGTGGCTCAGAGCGGGTCTGCAGCCGTGTGATCCACGGAGGGAGTTCAGCAGCTCCGGAAAGAGGAGCAGTACTTCACAACAAGGGGTGAGCCAGGAGATGTGTCGGAAACTGCAATCATTAGATGCGCTCCTCCTTGGAAACCTTCTGAGCGCTTTCCTTCCCCCTCACTCCTCGTCTGAAGTACAGCTCTTTGCTTTGGCTCTGCAGGCTGGGTGGGCTGAGATGGATTTCGCCTTCAAATCATACAGACGGGGCAAAGAGAACCCCAACCAGCTGGAGCGAGGGTGCACGGGCAGGGAAGGGAGTTGGGAGGGACGAGGGCGCATCGCCGTTTGTTTATTCCTTGCTTTAATAATCGGCTGATTAAGTTGCATTTTTATTTGGTTTCAGTGGCAATCAGATTGAGAGCTGTAATATCCACTCACACCTCGTAATTACCATTAATTTCTCTCTCCTCTTGCGAGGCAGGGCTGGGGTTGGCAGAGGCAGCCGGGAGCGGGATGAGTCGGATCCTGGCACTTGGCACATTGATGAGCTGAGGTAGTGCCCGCTCCTTGGCCAGGGGCCGAGACAGAGGAATTGGAGAGGAGGGAGAAGGGGTGAGGAATGGGGGAAAATCCACCTTAAATCCCAGACAAAGGCAAACCCGGCAAAGTGTCAGAGTCAGCACAACAGGCTGTGTGAGTCTAATTACCATAACGATGTGAAAGAGCCCAATCAGCAATCTGGGGCTAATCTTTCATGTATTACAGGTCTCTCTTTCGGAGCGCTCCACAGCTAAATGCATTTTTAATGAAGATATTCCTAGACTTGCAGATAATTTCCCACTCTTTACAAGAAGGGTATCAGAGCTCATTAAGTGGGTTGTTCATATATATATATATATGTTTCTCTGTGTGTGTGTGTGTGTATATATATCTCCCAGTTGTTCACAAGGCCAACATCAGTGCCGGTGGAAGGAAAGGGAAGACATTCCCTATCACAGGGAAGGAGGGATGTGGTGGGAAGACCAGCTCTCACCAGGAAAGTTTGCTCTCTGCATCTCAGATGGGTTTGCGTGCTTTCCCCCCCTCTCTGGGGCAGCCAGATCCAATATAATAAAAAAATAGTGGGAATGGGGATTGGGGTGCTCAGAGCAGGATGGGTTGAGGTGAGGCCAAAGCCTCTGCAGTTATTGCAGCCTCAGCTATGGCTGTTGAGGGACTGTAATCATATTATTGCTCCGATGGTGATTTCTCCCATCGCTTCCTAAAGTGCTGTCAGATGAAATCTGGCTGGAAATTAAGGGAGAAGCTGTGGCTGGCCTGCAGAGGATGAGATATTTGGGGAGGGAGAGGGGCTGTCTCCTCCCACTCCCCAGGATCTCAGCAGACGCTTTCATGGGGAGCAGGGAAAAGAAAACAGGGAGATTGCCTTTAAAGCCTCAGACAGCTGGCTCCTGACAGGAGGAGAACGCAGAGGGTGTGTTTCCAATTATCTCTGTAGATGGGGCCAAATCCCTAGGGGGGATGAGGAACCGTAAGTCAAAATGAGATCGAGGAATTGCTGGAGAGAAACTGGAGCGATGATGGGTCTCGTCCGAGAGCGGCCGCGTGGGGAACATCACGGTGCTCAATTATAACCTGCCTGAAGGGAAAAGGCTTTGAACTCGAGGGAAGAAGCACTTGCTGTGAGCCTGCGAGCAGGAGGGTGTCTGAAGTGTCTCTGATGCCGTTGGATCGTTGGGTTTTCTCCTGGGCTGTGCATTGCCAAGTCTTTATTTGAGCCTCAGCACTAGTGCTGAGGGCTCCTTCTCGCTTGGGATTTAGCTTGTAAACCTAAAAATTGAAAGGTCTCTAGAGCGTAGAAGTCTTTGAATGTGCTCTGGGGTTGGGCTGGAGCAGCGATGTGTTAGGTCTGATCCCTCGCTTTCGGGTATGTGCCTTGCAGGAGCTCACTTTGTGGCTGAGCCAGACTTGCCTCCTAGGTCTGGATGCTTGCTTTTGGGGGCCAAATTTCCTGCTCCTCTGGCACCTCCTTCCAGCTTGCAGGGAAGTTTGGCTTCTGCTTGGACTCATTTCTGGCCTCGTTCCTTCTTGCTGTTGGGATTACAACCATGTTGAGGAGGCTGGGGGAGATGAGGGATAAAAGGCTTCACTTAAAGTCAGGACCAGAGGTTTCTGGAGAAAATGCCCTGGTGAGGGGGCTGGGAGCAGCTGCTTGGTACATCCTGAGGGAATTGCTTCTTTCCTCAGCCTGTCCCAAGGACATCCAGCAGGAGACTGTGGGTGACAAGGGGTTAAAGAGGCAGAGGAGCGAGAGGAGGACAGCAGAAATTTGCAGGGATGATAAGCCCCACCGAGGATGATTTTCTCTCCACGGTACAGGCCATTGATCTGTGATTACAGGAGCTGAAGATTTTATAATCAATCAGATAGGAAATCACATCCTTGTGGGGTCAGAGGTCAGAGAAATCAGGGAGAACATGAGGAGAGGGAAGAGCTGACAGAGCCTCTTGAGGGGCTTGGAAAGGCAAGGAGGAAGTGTGGATGCAAAGCTTTGAGGGTCCTCAAAACAGCCAAGCACCTTCAGCTTGGTTTGGCTGACCAGGCTGGGACAATTGAGACTTTCCTGACTTGGGTGCTGAGTATTGGTCTGGTGTCTTTTGTGCTGTAGGCAGCTTGGGGTGGCCAGACCAGGTCTGAAGTCACAGCTATGACCTCAAGATGGTTTCTCCTGTTGGTTCTAGAGGTGCTGCTGCTGAACTGGATGTTAAATGCCATGAAAGGCTGAGGTTTGTCCCAGGAGCAGCCCCGTGAAAGCATCACCCCAGTCCTTTTGCTGATGGGGCTGTGCTCTCTGGCCCCAGAAACACCCGCTTCAAACAATCCTTCTGAGTTCGTTCCTCCGCTTGGAGATGCTCCTCGAGCTGGAGTCCTTCAAGCACTGAAATTTCTCTGGGGCTGGGCTAAAAATAACTCGTGGAGCTGGTGCTCGTAATGCTGCGCTTTGATACCGCGCTGAGGAGTGAATAGATTATGTGTGTGCCTTGGTGCCTGCTGTAAATAACTGGCTGCTGGAGCCAGGTGGGTATTATGGATTAATTCAGTAATTGGTCCATCTGGAGCATCTACTTACAATATCAATTTTTCTATGTACCTCTTAATATCTTGAAAGGAGCTTTAGGAAGATGCATACTCGTAATGAGAACAGGAAAACTAGGGAGAGCTCGTTTAGCAAGAGGATGGAGAGGAAGGTCAGGAGATGAGCCATCAGGTAGGTTGGTAAAGGGTTACTCTCAAGCAGATCGATCACGTGTAATTTGGCCTTACTCTGAGAGAAAAAGGAATAACAAAGGTAGGGCAGATTAAATAGAAGACAAAGGGAGAGCGTGTGATTACAGCCTCTCCAGTCCTGCTTCTCCCTCCTCTGTGACAGCAGCTCTACCACTCATTTTCTGCCTGTTATTTTGCCTCTGGCCTCAGCCCTGTGGCTTCTCAGTGGGGTGTTTTAAAAATATGATATGATTCCTTTGCCTTCTGTGTTTGGAGACCCATAGCAGGCACTGACCTTTCAAGTCTCTTCGTGATTAAAGCTCTTATTAATTTCCTGTGGGGCTGCAGACACTCTGAGGCAGTAAAGTGTTGGGAGTTCATTAACACGTGGGGCTTTAATTAGTCGGCAAGAAATCCCTCTCTGTCCCGGTTTGACCAAGGGAAAAAGAGGAAGGATGGTTAAAGAAAAAAAAAAAAAAGAGAGAGAAAACGATGTTGAAGTAAAAATAGTCGCAGCAAACATCTTCCCAGTAGGAACAGATTTCAAGGCTCACGATCTATTTATCAGGCACTTTAGACCTGTGTGCATGTTCCCCATACAAACCATCGGCCATGGCTCTTTATAGACAGACGTGGGGACAATCATCCCACTGGCACCCAGAGCAGTAAATAATAGTGGCAGGAAGGGAATGAGCAAGAAGGGTTTGAAAAACAAGCCAAGTGAGGCCGTGCAGCAGCTTCTGCACAGCCTGATGCTGCCACAGGCGGTGCTGCCTGTTCCACTCTTCCAAATTTCACTGGAGGTACACGAGGATTGCTGGAAAATCAACTGCAATGAGCTTTGGTGTAATGGGGCTCGATCCTTCTGCCTTTTCAGTCATGGCACTGTGCAGGCAGCACCCCCGTTAGGGGAGATCTAGGTGGAGCAGAGCCTGGTGTCGGGCACGGCAGCAGGGCAGAGGTGCTCCAGTTGTGGGAATGCACCATCAACATGTGCTCCTGGTATTTATTTAAGCCTTGGCTGGAATGATGTATGTTTGATTGCCCGGTTGATCTATTTGTGACAAGTGTTAAAACACATGTGCATTGATTTTCTTTGAGGAGCGTATTTCTAAGGGTAATTTAATAGTGGTGTTGAGCATAGCTCTTACTGGCCAGGGAAGAGGCGGAGGGAGGGAACGGGGGATTAGATGAAGAAGAGAGAGGCGCTAATGGCGTTTTCACAATGCAATTGCTTAGGTCAGTGAAAAGCTGTCACAGTTTAATGCACTCGCTTGTTGGGGATGTTATCATATACAGGATTAAGCCATTCCAAAACATGAAAACAAGAGCAGCTTGTTAGCGAGGGAAGCTGTTAAAGAGCTGCTGTTGCAAAGTTATGATCTCTGTGTGGAGGGAGTTACGTTGTGCCTCTCCTGCTGCCAAGACTGCAGGGATGCTCTTGTCTTCTGGGACCAGCTGCTCTTCATCTCCCCTTTTCCTGGAGGAGCTGTTCCTTGGCGTTTGATCCTGGATCCTGAAAGGTTATTAGGGGATAAGCACAGGAAGGCTAGAGCCTTCGTGAGGGTAAATCCATGTGCATCTCTCGGCTCCAGGCTGAGGTGTTCGGACGTGCCATGGTGTGATGACCAACAGCAGCAATCCAGTCTGGGGCTCTCTGGGCATGTTCCTCATCTGCCAGGGACAGTGAGTCCAATACCCACGCGCCATCATCTCAGAGCCTTAGTAGATTTGCTTTTTGGCTCCTAATGAGGAGTAAAAGATTTTCTACTGGCTCAGGCTGGGGTCTAAAAGTCAAGCTGGGCTTTTCCAGGTGAAATACTGTCCTTGTTCATATCCATGCAGCCTCCCTGTCTCTTGTGGGGCTGCAGAACCAGTACTTGGATGGCAATAACGCCGCTCATCACGCGGCACTTGGGGGAGGCTCCACTCCCTCCTTCCTGGCTGACTCCGTACGGCTGCCAGGAGCAGAAAGCATTACAAACTTGTCTGTGTCACCTAAAATCGGCAGCTCCAGCTCTGGATATGTGTGGGGAGCTGCTTTGCGGAATAGGATGGAAAGGCTGTGCCATCTTCCCATTGCCACTTCTTGCAGTGGGTTGTATTTTAGTCTCTCCCTGTGCTGCCGTGTGAGCTCCTCTCCACCATATGTAATATTTAGTTCTCCATCCAGTCTACTTTCAAGTGCTGAAAACAACGGAGCATTTCCTTCTTCCTCCTGGGAGATGGTTGCACAGCCCTGTAGATCTTGGCATCAAGAACTTTCTTCATATGTGTACTTGACCTAAATTCTCTCTCTCTCTCTCAAATGGCCACAGTTTTCACCCTCTGGCAATATCCCCTCTCCCAATATCCCTCTTCTTTAGAGTTCTCCCACTTGAAATACTTATGGTTGCAATAATACATGTACCTTTATATTTATTTTAACCAGGCTATAAATCCTGCTGGTTGACAAGGTTATTGTTATCTGGCTTCTGCCATGACCCACTGTTAAAATACATGACATAAATTACACAGAACGTATCATACAAGCCATTTTTCCTCGTATGAAGCCTGATAAATATTAATGGCCCATTGCTGTAGCTTTGTACTGTGGTAGGATTGGAGTCAATGAGGTTGATCCGAGGCACGATAATTGCTGGTGGACATGGACCCCAGGCAGCGCTGAATTAGCTGTCTCTCCAAGCACTATGCACTTCTGGAGCTCTGAACTGTGTCTCCAGAGGTTTTATTTTGGCCTCTGCTTTTTCAAATTCTGTATCATAGAGGCAAGACTCAGGTTGGATGAGACAAGTCCCCCCAAAAACTCTTCCTTTGCTGATTTGTCCTCACTTGGGTTGTCTGTAATATTAAATACTTGCATTCATCCTTGCCACAGATGGCAAGGCAGCAGTGTGGATGTCACCTCTGTCCCCAGGCCCACGTCACTGCTCATCCCTCATGCCCTTGGGACCCACTGCCCACACCTCCCCCTATCTTCCCAGTCTGAATTTTCGGCGCCTGCCAGCTGTAAATGGCATTTTATCCGCTGGAAACGTGAATCCGGTCAGTGGCGTTGGCTCCGTCACGCTTATCAGAAATGCATTATCAGGTGGGGATTAGACAGAACCTCGTGCTCCTGTTGCTATCCATGCCAGGCGAATAATGAATAATGAAAATTCCCAGGACCGGAGACAAACACACTTGACAGGCAGAGAAGCGCCCGTGCTGCCTTTCACTCACTTTAATGTTGCAAACGTGGCTCCTTCAGAAATCTTTCCACTCCATTCACCATGGCTTTTTTTTTTTTGGCTTGTTTTCCCCTCCTCCTGCTGCCTCCCCACTCTCCCAGCCCCTGAGCCCCTGTGCCATGGAGGAGGATTCAGGAGATCACTCCCACCCTGACTTCCACCCAGCCTCACAGAGACTGCTTTGTGTTCACATGTGGATGCTGTGTGCTTTGGGTGCTCACCTGCTCTGAACTTTGCTGCTGCAGCATCTCTCCCCTGTTGTTAGTGAAGCTTCCACGGGAGGACAGAGCGTGGCAGAGACGTTGCTCTGCTCACATGACCCTCACTTCCATGACCGCAGTGAGTTTGGTGGGGATGAGAGGGAAGGGACTGTGTCTCCCAGGATATCAGTCCTGCATCCTTCAGTGCTGACCTTCCCCAACCCTTGTGGTTTTGCTCCCCGCTCCTCCCCCAGGCACTCCAGACCTGTCCAAGCCTTGTCCTGCACCACAGATACCCTGGTTAACTCGAGTCCTTGCCCTTTTCTCAGGGTCAGTGGATGCTTGACTTTATTCTGTCTTGTACCATCACCAACATCTCGTACCTGCCCTTCCTGAGCCATGGAGAGAGCACGCACTTCCCTGGGGCTGACCAGCCACTCTCGGCTTTTGGAGTGTGTAATGCAGGAGGACTGAGCTCCTTGTCACGGTCAGTGTAGGAACAGGAGTAGCAGGTCCTACTGCAGCATTCCTGGGCTCAGAGAGAGGTTTCCTGCCAGGGCTGTCCTCCGTGTGCCTTGTGTCTGCCTGTTCTGTACGTTTCCCACGCAGGGGCAGGAGGATGTGGGTTCCACAGTGATGCACACACTGGTGCAAGTGGCTGCGAGTGAGCTCCGGTTCTCCCAAGTCCCTGGATGCTCTGGAGCTTTCTCCAGGATGCTGTGGCTGACCTGTGGAGTGGGGCACTGCTCAGACAGGATGGGGCTAAGGAGAAGGGGTTTGTTGCTGATGAGGTATGGGATTTTTCCCAGGACTCAGGTCTGGCCTGCCTCTTGTCTCACGTAAATCAGCCGTGGCGATGCCATCTGTAAAGGCTGTCTACACAAGACACAATTCCAGCATGGTTTTTTTTTTTTCCTGCAGTTGTCATCTAGAAGCAGGCAATAAATTTTATGGACCAGGGTTTATTGAGCACAGAGGATGAGGAATTGAGCTGCCTGGCTTGAATCTGAAGCTGATGTTCTGGAGGGAACAAGCGCTTTCAGACGAATGCTTCGATCACTCACTGCCCACTTTCTGGAGGAAGTCAAATGACCACGTCCCATGTCGGCATTTCCTGGGGGAGCGGAGCCCTCGTACCAGACATCCCCTGCCTTTGCCCTGTCTATCAGGGGTGACATCTGTCTCTTTCCCAGCCTGCCTCTTTAAAAAGCATCCAGGCTGCTGCTGGGAGGGCATCTTGGCTTGGCACCGGTGGTGACAGTCCCTCTTGACGCAGTCTTCTTGGCTGCGTTACACCAGCTCCATGGCTCCAGCTCTTCCTCCCATCCACCCCACAGGGAGGGAAGGAGCTGTGAGCCTGCATCACATCTGCTGCACAGTGTGAGCCTTTGCCAGCGAGATTCCTGCTAATTAATGTCAAACTTATTTTAGCAAATAATGCACATTATCTCGTCCTGGGGAAGGGGTTGGTGCCAGCAGCGATTGCGGTGGCTCCAGAGGAGATGCAGCTCCCAAGCACTGGGATTTGGGCATGGGGTGGGAATGTGCTGGGGAGTGTGGGCGTGGGGTTAGCTCCATGCACGAAAATGCTCCTGGAGTTTCATGTCTTGGACTCTTGACCAAACATGGAGTCATAGAATCATAGAGTGGCCTGGATTGGAAGGGATATTGAAGATAATGTAGTTCCAGCCCCCTGGCATGGGCAGGGACATCTTTGTCTATCCCAGGATGCTGCAAGCCGTGTCCAACCTGACCTTGAACACTTCCAGGGATGACACATTTGTAAATTCTCTGGGCCCCCTGTGCCAGGGCCTCACCACTCTCACAGGGAAGAATTTTTCTCCCTATACCTAATCTAAACCTACTCTCTGTCAGTGTGGAGCCATTTCCTTTTGTCCTGTCATTCTGTGCTCTTGTAAAAGTCCCTCTCCATCAGTCTACAAGACACTCCCTTCAGTCCTGGCCATATTTCCACACTTGTGAAGCCAGTTTGTGCCACTGGCTCAAGCAAGAACAGATGGGAGTTTTGAAGGGCCCTCATACACACAGGTTGTACTGCCTTTTCTGCAGCAAGAGGTTTATTTCCTTTTCTCTTAAAGCATGTAGTTCTCTTCATGTAGGGAAGCTGGAGCAAGGGGCAGAGCGAGCCCCGGTCCTCTCCTCCCTCTCCCAGTGCTGCAATATTCAGTAGCTGATGCTTGTGGGGGGATTTGCCAAAGCACACCTTGCTACCGCTACCCCGATTCCCCGACTATCCCAGAGCAGAGATGAGCTGGTGATTTATTGTTCATGCTAGGAAAAGAGAACTCCATCTCTGGTGATGCTCACAGGGTTGCTTCTGTAAGCTGGCACAGCTCATCTGTTTTTAGCAGAGCCAGTATTTCAAAGATTGCCACTGTTAGCTGGCCATTATCATCCCCATTTTTCATACAAGTCAACTGAGGCATGGTGAGAAAACAAGAAGAGTAGATAACAAGGAGCCAAAAAATAGCCAGAGGTCCTGGCACCAAGCCCTGGCATTGAACTGTTTTGACTGCGGTGCCTCTTTGAAGGCATCTGAGGGGACCTCCTTTCTCCTTGTCCTGTGTCAAGGCCGTTGGTGCTGGGTTGTGCCTTCACTGCAGTCCAGGTGTGGTTTTATGCATCGAGTTTTTGGTGAGTGAGTTCCTCCTGTAGTTCTAATACCACATTATAGAATCAGAACGGTTTGTGTTGGAAGGGACCTTAAAGCCCACCTCATTCTACCCCCTGCCTTGGGCAGGGACACCTCCCACTAGCCCAGGGTGCTCCCAGCCCTGTCCAGCCTGGCCTTGGACACTTCCAGGGATCCAGGGGCAGCCACAGCTGCTCTGGGCACCCTGTGCCAGGGCCTGCCCACCCTCACTGTAAAGAATTTTTTCCATGTATCAAACCTAAATTTCTGAAATGTCTTTGATTAAATACTGGACTCCTTTTCCCTTATGGGACAGTTGCAGTTGATGTTAATGAAAGTTATTCGTTCCCATTAATGGCAGTTTCCATTATTGTACTATTTTTGTGTAAACTGCCCTGAGGGTCATGAGCAAGGCTGGGTGACTGCTCCAGGCAGACCAATGTGCTGGGATAGCCCAGAGGATGTGCTCAGTTCTGTGCTCTACCTGGAGTCACAGGAAGAGCCCTGGGAAACCTGAAGAAATCTGGGAGTAGAGTTTGGAGGAAAATTTCCTTCGGAGTATCTTTTTACCCACCAAAAAAAGACTGCCTTTGTCAAGAGACACTGACGTGGGAAACATCTGCTCTGTGCTAAAAAAAGGGGAAAAGGCGGATAGAGGGAAAAACTCGAGAATGTGATTTCCCCCTCCCCTCTGCTTGTTAAGCAGCAAAATGGAAACAAGAATAATTGTGAGCATATGGGGTGAAAAATTATAAACAGGCGAATAAAGTAAAACAATGTTCTGGCTGGGCAGCTGATTTCTTTGGGTTTTGTTTCATTTGTGGATGTTGGCGTTGCTATTGTGGGGGGAAATGTTGTCAGTAATACAGGCGAGCAGAGATCAGTCAGATGAAATTAATTGTGAGGCTGAACACATAGGAGGCTGAACATGGAAATAACATTGTGCTCATGGGAGCTCTGAGCCTGGGCTGAAACAGGGGTGGCACTTGTGACCTGCTGGGGTGGAGATTGTCCATGCAACCCGAAATCATCCCCTTTGCGTTAATGGAGCTTCTCCTACCCCGCTCCAGCCCTCTGGGAGGAGGGGGCGATCAGGGAGCAGCGTGTGGTTGGAGGCTTGCGTGAGAGATGAGCACTAGACTGGAGTACTCTTAGCAGATGCCAGTGCTGAACTTTCTGCCTCACTTGAAGCGAGCAGTGTTATTTCTCCACAGCCGTAGAGGAGGAGGCTGAGTGAAGGCAAGAGCAGAGCTGCGATCCTGCGTAAGTGATAGCACGTCAGGCAGAAATGAAATGCTGCTTCCACTTCTCCCAGCCTGCTGCCTGAGCAGTGCCCAGGGATCATCTCCCCCTCGCTTTGCTGAGCTTGTTGTTCCTCAGGGTTGATGCCACACTGTATGTACCCAGCCAGGGACAAGAGTGGTGGTGGCAGGGAGGACAAAGTGTGGTGTTTGATCTGGCTTTTGGTGGGAGCGCTTCCTGCACCTGTTTGTCACTGTCCTTTCTCCCCCTGGCAAAGAGGTGCTGTGTTTCAATCGGAGGAGGAATCTGTCTTCACAGCTAGAGAGGATGGAGGGAAAGGGGAAACAGCTTAAATCCTGCAGGAAGCAGGTATGATGTGAGAGGTCTCCTGAATTCCAGCAGGACAGTGACAGCCAGAAGAGAGATGGCCTTTGCCAACCGGGAGCTGAAGCTCTGTCACCTCTAACCCGTGTGCCAATCCTGCAACCCATCTGTCTTGTCACAGGGTGTGCCCATGCCTGGTGATGGCTGTTCCTCAGGTCTCCTTGAAGGAGCAGAAGGCACATGGGGCATCAGAGGGCCCAGGATACAGTGTCTCTGTGAAGGATGGTCATGGCCATGTTGCCCTGCGTGCACTGAGAGCATACGGGCACCGCGGTGGCCCGAGGACCATGTGTCCTTCAGAGTGCAGGTGTAGCTGCTCTGCAGAGCCCATGAGGGCAGGGCACTGCCCAGCCCCTTTGCTCTTTCATCCAGGCCTCCAAAAACCAAGGAACAGGGTCAATTTCCCCTCATGCTTTGCCATCCCACAGGAGAGCTCTCCTCCCCGAAACCTCCATGCTCAAAGTCCCAGCTCCAGTCCCAGCTTTGCAAAGCCTCTTATTGGGATCATGGGTTGGGGTTCTCTCCCTTCCTGGGGGCTGGAAACTTGCCTCTGGCCACCTGGCGCGCTTGCCTTTGGATTTGCAGCTTCTCCTGCTCATTAGCTCATAAATAATATGGACCAACAGCATTCAGTGCTAATTAATTTTGTGAACTGAACCAGGGTGAATGGGGAAATTGCCCGTGGCGTGTGCGGGCCGCCAGGTGAGCCCTCCCGCTTTTGCCCTCCTTGTTTACCAGTTCCTCTCTGTTTATTTTAAGAAGCATTTGGTCCCTTCTCCATGTGCAGAGGCAAAGCCATGTGATCCAGCCCAGAGAGAGCGCAGCAGGCGCTGAATATTAAATTAAAACACATCCTCGCTTATACACAAAAAAACCCCAAGCTGGAAAGGTTAAGAGCTAACAGAGATCCTCAGAACAGTCTCTGTCTGTTTGGAATGAATTAATCAGACCATTAAACAAATCTTTTAATCTAAAGTATCCCTTTCATTTTGGTACTCTGTAAAACAAAGTGACTGGAGTATTGAGGGAAGAGTTTGCCATCACTGTGCTTTATTTGTATTAGGGAGGCGGGTGGTGCGATTTTTTTCCCTCCCTGTCTTCCTCTTTTAGAAACAAAAGCAGGGTTAGGAAGAGCACATGAGCTGGGACTAAATGAGCATGAAAAAGGCTGGAACTCCCGTGGTTCATGAGGTGTTACATCATGGGCAGGGAGTGTTTTTTGTCTCGGGAGGCAGAAGAAGCATGGGAAGAGGCAACATCTCAACTGGCGATGAACAATGTGCAAAGTGCGGGCTGTTGAAGTCTTGGGATAGCGAGGCTGGAGCAGGGGAGGCAGAGAGCCTTACTGAGGTTTTAGAGACCAGAACAAACAGGAAAGTCGGTCCTGCAAAGTCTTAGTGGAGTTTATCAGAGCTGGGCCTGGGCAGTCACAGAGGTGCTGGTAGATGCTCAGAGGTCTCAGCTGCAAACTGTGCCACAGGCCTTGCTCAGCCCGAGCATCCTCTGTCGAGGGAAGGGTCTGGGATGATTGTACATGTGGCAAAGAGCTCAGAAACTCTGCGTGCTACCTTGGACAACTCACATCTGCAAGGCAATCACTTTCTGAAGTGCTGAGCAGCACTGGGGCCTCTTGAGTTGTGTTTTTAAAGGCATTTGTGAAGTTGGTGGTGCTTTAAGCTTCCCATTGCTGTGGGCTCAGCTTGCAACCACAGCCTTAACGTCCAGCTCTTTGGGGTGGCCCTAAAAGCAGCTCAGAACTCTGTGAGGATGCTCTTCCCCCTGTTCTTTACCCTTCAAGCAGTGCTTGATGGGATATTTAAAGCAATTCCTGGCTTTTTTTCCCAGCTGAATGTGTGCAGGAAGACCAGACCTAGGAAAGAACCCTCTGACATGGGCACAGCTTATGTGTGTGTTTCCCCCCCCACCCCATTTTGGTCCTTGCACCCAAATATTTGAGAAAATGCTGCTATCACCCTCACATGTGCAGGAAGGGGAGAGGCAGAGAGAAAGAGAAAGATTTTACCCAGGTAAAATCAGGCAATCCTGTTGCAAAATGAAATGTATCCTTTTTTTTTTCCCCCTTATTATTTTTTCTCCCTTTTTAATACACTCTTCAAAGCTTGCTAAGATTAAGTGCACGATTTATCTTCGCCAAGTTTGAATTTTAAAAGGAACAGCCAACTGTGTGATCGTATTATTAATATTTATACCTCGTCACAGAATGTTGACAGATTAATTATGCAATATGGTATAAAAATCAGCAGGCAGCATGGGAGGGCAGTGGCAAAGTTCATGTATTAATAACACAGCGGGGTGGCTCGCACGCTCCCTGTGTGGCTCCCTGTTATCAGCACTGCATCCCACGCCCAGCAGAGGCACCTTCATCCCACTGGTGGGATGAGGATGCTGACAGCAAGAAGGGAAAGACAAGTGGAAAAAAGGCTGAGGAATCCCAGCTCTTTTGTGCTGCTCCAGGAGCCTTTGTGGGGCCAGAGAGCAGATGTGAGAGGTTCACAACTCTTCTTGGCCTGAAGAACGCCAAGAGGTGGCTTTGTCCATGGAGATGCTGGGTCAGGAGTTGGGGGTTTGCTCTGAAGTTGTGTCTTTCATCCTGTCTCATCCCCCCACCCCACCAGTTTGCCTTTCTCTTAACGAGCAGTGTCAGCCTGTCTTGCCAAAATTGCTTCTCTCACCTGTCCATGGTGGCTGGTGCTGTGCCTCTTCTGAGGTCCAGACCAGCACCGGGCATGTTGGAGAAAGGTTTAAATCATGTGTAGTGGACAAATATGAGATAGGTGGTTGTACAGGGAGAGGCTTTTCCTTCCCCAAGAAGCCAACTGGGGTCATTGGGCACAGCATCTGAAAGATTTATAGAGGGAAAAATAGGAAATGAAAATTGTATGAGCCCCAGGGCTGGGACCAAAGTCATCTGAGAGCACCCTGGTGTTGTTTGCTGTCCATCCCTGACTGGAGAATTGAAGTTTGTAGATGTTGTGAGAAGCATCTGTGGAGTGTTACCTCTCAGGATCTTCCGTTGGGCTTCTCCTAGAGATGTGCATCCCGATCCTGCCTGAGGGCCTCTATCCATTGGGATCCGCTTCCCTGAGACGGATGGACGGATGCTAAATAAAGGTCGGGTGTGTGGATGATTCATGCCAGCCAGCCTGGCCGGCCAGCAGAGGTCTGTGGCTGGGAATAAATCCTTCAGCGTGGAGCCGATAACATTTGCCATCAACAGAGCTGCCTGTGAAGCTGGCACAGCTCAGCTGTCCCCTCCGGTCACCCTCGGTGTGAAGGAAAGCTCACCCTCCCGAAGCCCTTTGGGGCTGCTATTTCCATCCCAGCCTCTCTCTGCCTAAGTGCTGCTCGTTCGGGTTTTTTTATTAATGAATCTTTTTCCGCAGTGTGTCTCAGGGGGATGTTTGATATGAAACAATTTGCCTGATCCTTCTCAAATGATCTCAAGCGGCGGCTGGGTCAGGCTGCAGGGATGTACTTGGGCTGTTAGAGGGTGCTTTGTCAGAGAAGCCCTGGATTTTGGAGAGGCAGCACAGTACATCTCTCCCTCCTGCTCTCCTCTTGAATCCCGCTCCTCTTTGGCCCTGGCACAAGCTCTTTCCTAAAAAACCCATCCACATGCGGCCAAGCTATGGAAAACAGCCTTTGGGGAGATGTGCAGAGGCATTTCAAGACAGATATCCCAGTTCCAAGGAGGTGTTTAACCTGCCAGACAACAAAGAAAGTCATTTAAGGTGGCTTTTGAAAGCCTTTCCAAGGATTTGGCTTCTCAATTTCCATTCAAATGATCTTTCCCTGTTCCCTCGCGTGCAGCTTCCCAATGCCTCTTTTTACAGACTCGGCCTTTCAATCTTAATTAAAGAAATGGAAAGAACAAAGGCACAATTGAGCGAAGCACTTCAACAAATGGTTGAAGTAACAGATTTTCCTGGCTTTCAGTGCAGGCTTAGAGGTGTTTCGGGACTTTGCTCCATGAAATTGGGATCCTAAGGCTACTGGTGCAAATCCCTCCAGCTTTTTCACTCCAGAAGCAAGTCCACATTGATGGGAAATGTTTTGATCCACCTGGACCAGGTTCTCATCACAGAAACTTGAGTTATAAAGCATGTTTTGCCCCATTTTTGTGGGTTTCTTTTCTAATTGGGATGGAAACAAAGACAGAAGCCTCAGAGTTGTTTAGAAAATGTGTTTTTTCTGCTAATGGCAAAGTTGCTCTCCTTCTGGATGGCCAGGCAAGATTTGTCAGCATTATCTGTCCGTGGCCCTTAAGTAGATGTGAATCTGGAAGTGCAAAGGGTTGGCTGTTAGTGAGTGGAAAATGGGAGCGTGGGGTGAGGGGAATGGCGAGGAAGGTCCAAAACGCCAGCGGATAGAGCCGTCCCCTGCAGCTTCCCGATCGGAGCTGGAGCTTCCTCCGAGTCCCCTCCTGCCTTTCCAGATGATAAACGTTGGATAATTGATTTATTCCGGCCGCGCCCCACCTGGCTGTCGGCTGTCCCATTTCCCCCAAGCGCCTGTGGCCACTTTCCTGCCCCTCTCAACCACTCTCCCACCATGCGAGGACACGGTGCCTTGGCAGGGAGCAGATGGACAACCCATCTTGTAGCCATCAAGTTCAGGAGGCTCAGTGCTGAGCTCTTTGGAGGCTGACGGCTCCCAAGACCCTGGAATGTTGCGAGGAGCAGTCGAGAGAGGGCTGTTTGTCGGTGGGAAGGCGGCTTTTGCTGGCTGAAGGTCCTTTTGCAAGTAGCCCTCAAGGTTAAAGTTGGATGCTCCTTCCAGATGGTCTCCATCTGATGCATCTCATTACGGGCTTGAGCTGCTTCGCATTCCTGGCCTCCCAGTGCCAAGAATAACAGGGAATGGAAGCCAGCAACAGCGATGGCTGCTGTTAGAAGGGCATAAGATGATTTAAGGGTCAAGACAAGACCATATGGCCCATCAAGGTCCCGTCGTAACAACCCGGAGGAATATAAAACACCTTGTGTTAGCTCACCCTTCCTGCTTCCTCTCAAGGCTGTTTGCTGTAACCTTTGTGAGAGCAGTTCCCCAGCTCCACCTTGCTCTGATTTATGCCCTGAGCTGCTTTCCAGAGCCCTGTGGGTTTCCTCATGGGGCGTCCTCCCTGGTGGGCAGGCAGGAGGAGCAGAGGTATCCTGGGATCTGTGGCTACAGGCTCAGTCTTCTGTCACCCTGCCTGGTTTAGGGAAAGCCATGAGACCCTGCATGCGCAGCTGCGAAATTGGGTGTCACGTGTGAGCCTTTTTGGCACCCTAGGCTGTGCTGGAGCATTTACTGCTCCTGCCAGCATTTCTCATTCTCAGATCAGTGTGAAGTGGCCTCTTGGTGTTACTGATGGCTCACCCCTCCACTGCCTCCAGGGCCCTCAGCCAGCCCAACTGCTAAGCTGGATAAGCCACATCTGGTTGGTCTTTCCTTGAGATTTAGATGCATCTGGAGCCTGCTCAGCTTGTTGTCTTCTCAGATAGTCCGGGGCTTTTCCTTGCTCCCCCTGTGGACTCACAGCCTTCCTTTACCAAATTCTGCTAAAATAAGACTCATTTCCATGGAGGAAGCACTCTCATGGCAGGAGGGACCACTGGGGGAAGTTGGGGAAGGGTCTGTCTGCATCCCATCACTTAAATTCCAAGGTGAAGTGCAGCGTCTGAGCACAACCCATCCAAGTGCTGCGGCTGCACAGACAAATCTGCATTTCTGAGAGCGGAGTCGCTGCTTCCTTGGAGTGCCAGTGCAGGGCTTGGCAGGCAGCGGGCTGGAGGCAGCGATGCTCCTGTTCCCAAGGCTTTTCCCAAAAAGGGAGTGTGCGTGGGTGTCTGGGATCGTGTGGGCAGCCACACCTCAGGGCCGTGGCTTCTCGCCCCGGTGCTGTGTCTCTGCCCCACTTTGGTGACGGGACAGCCGCCGTTCCCTGCTTGGCTCTGTCCCGCAGTTCATTTCCCAAGGGAACACTTACAGCACTGACCTTAAAGAGCAATTTCGGGCAAGCACGGAGCAGTTCAATTGTTCATAAACCTGACATTTATGTCTCAGAGATTCTTCCTCTGCAGGATGCACTGCTCTTTATGATTTTATCAAATAATATGCTCCTTTGCCCCCAACCAAGCTCTTTCTCCTTCCCGGATGTTTTTGTAGGGCAGTCATTGTGAACAGAGAGCTTGAAGGCATCTGCTTGTCCTTAATGTCATGGCACGGCAAGGGTTGGGGAAATGCTTGTGCAGGCATTAGCGAGCACGGATGGGTAGGGCTGAGCTCTGGTCCTCTAATGTTGGTAATTACTGAGCAGGGATTAAGGACCTGTGCTGCACACACGTAGAGAAACTGAGTATTAAATGCAAACAGATCAAACCACCTGATGGACCCGCCAAGTTTATTCCTGTGATTTTCACTGCTCCGCTGAAATGCTTCCTGGGCTTTCAGATCACTTCCCTGCTTGTCACGGGGGTGGCATGGTGGGTTGTGATGTCATCCCAAAATAGCTGCTAACTGGGGGGCAGGATGCCAGGATGCAGGAGTGCGTCTTCAGCTTCAGGCTTCCCGTAAAAAGCTGGAGCAAAGGCATTAGCTGTGGCCAGAGGTACCTGTGTGAGAGCAGCCTTTGGTCCTGTCCCAACTCCACGGGGACAGCAGTGACCTGAGACAGGGTTCTCTGCTGCTCTGGGTCATCAGGTTGCCCAGAAAGTTGTGGATGCCCCATTCCTGGCACTGTTCAAGACTGGGTTGGATTGAGCTCTGAGCAACCTGGTCTAGGGAAAGGTGTCCTTGCCCACAGCACGGAGCCCGGAATGAGCTTTAAGGTTGTTTCCAACCCAAACCGTTCTGGGATTCTGTGATTTCTGCGTTTTCCCTTCCTTAGTGCTGGTCCTGTCTCCCAGCTCCTTCCTGCTCACCACACAAGCAAACCCACTGGGTGAACAAACACCTCTTACTCTGACCAGGGCATCTTGTATCCAGTCTATTAATACCAGCTCCACATGGAGGGCTGGAAGTGTTAATTAGCTTCCCCCCTCCTCCCTCCCATTATTTTTCTGCCTCGCTCTTTAGAAGGTCTCTGAACCAGGAGATCAATGCCTCCTGCTAATCCGCTCTTCAGCAGCTTAGAGAGGCACCGCAGAATACTCCGTTTAATTCTCCTCTAACACCTTTGCTAATCATCCTTCCCAGCCCCAGAGCCCCAGGCAGGCGAGGAGGGGAGAGGCCGGATGGGAAGCGCAGCAGGCGCTCATTTACGCCCGGCACGGAGACCTGGCAGGACTTGCACACCGTGGTGGGCAGAGCAGGGGTGCAAGGGGGAAAAGCAGTGGGAGAGAAAGGAGGGGAAGATCCTTTGAGACAAGAAGCGTGGCATCAGCGTGCAAACCATTTGAATGCTCTTGGAGTCGTAGAATCACTTAGGTTAGAAAAGACCTCCCAGAGATGTTGCTTCCCATCTTGTCCTCTCCCTCCATGCTGTAGATACAGGTGGTGGTGTGGACTTGTGCGGATAATGAGGATGACTGCTCCTCTTGGCCTTTCCGCACAGTGCCCTGGAGTCTGTAAGGGCTCGTCAGTGTGGGTCAGACCCCTGAATCCTGGGATCTGAACTGAGCTGTCTCTCTGAGCAGTGCTCCCTGTTGGCAGGGACATGCAGGAGGTCCCAGGAGTGAGTGGTCACCTCCCACACTCTGCCATGGTCCTCTGCAGCAGGACATCATGGAATCATGGAGTCTTAATGGTTGGGAAAGGCCTCTAAGATGAAGTCCAACTACCCTCAGGCTTTTTGGCTGACTTGAGCTGGGGGCTGTGGGCACTGGGAGCTCTGCCATTGCCTCTCCAGCTGCTCAGCTCCCTGGGCTTGGCCATCCTCCCCTCTGTGGGAGCAGGACTTCTCTGGGGTCACTTTGGCTTTCACAGCAGAACTGCATAAATAGCCTGGGGTTACTCTGAGGGTCAGACAGAGTCACCCGTGGGGGACAGTTGTGCTTCAACTCCTTGGCTCTTGCTGGACAAGTTTACCAGAGGCTGTGTCTCCTCCATGGAAAAGACAGTGACCTGGGTTTAACTGTAGGAACTTTGCTGAGCTTTTCCACCTCCAACTGCTGGGATCCAGCTAAACGGCTGGGAGCAAAAACCCACGTGGAAGTGCGAGTGCATGCTAATGACTCGTGTTGCCAAAACCAGAAGGAACCAACTCTACAGGGATTTGGTGCTTTTATTTTTTTTTCCCTGCTACCCAAGTTCAATAGCAGTGAATTGCATATTTCTCTGAGGCTTCTCAACAAACAATTTACAGTGTAAATATATTTGTTGGCATGCAAATCACTCTGCATTATGAGTCTTGATTAATATTATAATGTGTTGATGAAAGCCTCTAAGTGGTTCTTGGAACTAAAGTTCCTGACAAAGATCAGCTGTTTGGGTGCCCAGTGTTTGCAAAACATTAGATTAGGGTGATTTTTTCCTTTGTTTTGGTTTCTTTTCCCCATGTGTGTTGTTTAATGGGTTGTTTCTTTTCCCCCTCCCTCTGTTTAAGATGCTGAGTGCAAAGTGGCAGTGGCTCTTCAAACCAGGCAATTAATTAACACAATAAAGCTCTTCCCCATGCTGCTGCCACCCCTTTCTGCTCCTTGTCCCCCATGTAAGAGGGAAGCTGCTGTGGGGTCGATCCTCAGCCCCTGCTCCTGGAGATGCTGGGGAGGGACATGATAAAGGATGTGGGGCTATCAGCAATCCCTGTGTGTGCTAGTAGCCAGGCTGGGGCATGGAGCAGCGAATCCATGTGTGGATGGAGCTGTTCACTGAGCAGAAGAGTAAATGAGGCTTGATTGCCTATGGAGCCACGCCAGGGGCTTTGTTCTCCTGGAGCCTCTCTGGTGTGGGGGAAGATCTGTGGTCAGTCCAGCAAATGTAGCACCACGAGGCTCTTTCCCTTCTAAGGAGATTCCCAGCATTTTCCAGGACTGAAGAGCTTTGATGTTGTACCCTCCCTGCCAGAACAGTGCCATGAAGGACTGCAGGCTTCATCAGAGGGACCCCATCCCACCTTCACTGCTCTTCCCGCCCACTGCCTTCCCAGCTCCATCCTTTGTGACAGCTCCTGAAGCACCTGGAAAACCTTTCCCTCTTCCGCCCCATTCTCCTCACCCAGAGCAGGCTGCTCCGGGTGCTGGCTTGTCCCTGGGGAAGAGGATGTATTTCCAGCCCCTCTCTGGCATTTGCTTGTGGAGACAGGAGAGTGTGGCAGTGACAGACTTTGAGCACCTTCCTCCCCACTCCAGTTTTTGTGACGGCTGCTCTCATTGCTGTTTTCCTTCTACCTTTAGGAGCTGAGCTCCCAAAGGTGTCAGGACAAATGCCACACTCATCAGCATGGCTGTGCTGGGACATGCTGCCCAGGCAGGAAGAAGCAGGGAGAAAAGGCAAGAAAGGAGAAATAACCCTGTTTAGCAGGCAGCAGAGCAGGCTTTAGTGACAGCCTCAAGTCTTGATCTTTGTTAAACTGCTGTTTTGCTCAGAGACTGACAGGGAGCACCATGAAATGTGGAGTGTTCAGCTTGTACCTCTCTGGAGAGCTGTGCGGGCCCTGTGTGACTCTGCTGTGAGGTGCCTGGCAGGGAGCACACCAGGGGGGCACGCTGAGCTCCCCTGCCCCAGGAACGGGCTGGTTCAGGACAGCATCTCCCCTTTCAGCAGCTTCCCATGGTGAGCCACCTCCTGGGTTTGCTCCCCTCCTTTTCTCTGCAGTCCCAAGTGGTTCTCTGCAATGGCTCGTGGTTCATCTGGCCATCCCCAGGGAGAGCAGGATGGCAGAGCCATCCCCACCCCGCTCATTGCTCTCCGAGCGTGGCAGCTCCTGCTGAGGTCTCGGAGTTGGAGCCGAGCTGGGCAGGGAAAACACGGGCACCTAAAGGAGAGACAGAGGGGGGGGGGGGAAAGAGTGATGAGCACACGTGCTTTAAAAGAACACACTGCCTTTTTTTTCCTCTTCCTTTTCTTTTTTCTGAAAGCAGCTGTGCCTTTTTCCAGCACTTTTAACTGGTTGCCAGGGAAACAGAGCAAGGGAGAGTGGAAAGGTTAGATGGATATTGGACGAGGCTAATGCACTTGTTTCAACCAAGAATTGACAGGTGCTTAGGACACCGAAGGTCCTGATAACTCCTCATTTGCACGGCTCCTTTGCAGAGCCTCGAGTACCTCCCTACCACCGTTAATTGTGTTTTAATCATTTGCAAATTATAATCCATCTCCATCAGGGGATCTCTAATGGTGGCTTTATGGAGCGCGTCCACATGTTCCTTAGCCCTTCTGGGATACTGGGGATGAAATATTGGGTACCTTGGGTCTCGTTGGTATGGGTGGTCTGGCTTGAAGGGACTTTGACTCCAGCAGAGGTCCTGATGGAAGAGGTGGGAGTTGCAGCTGGGTGATCCAAACATGCTGAGAAAAGCACTGGAGGGAAGCCATGTGTTTGTGACTGTCTGGTTTTCCCAGCAAAGGGGCTGGCATGGGTGAGGGGGTGATGCACATGTCCAGTGAGTGCATCCCCCTGTCCACTGGGTTGTCCCCAACCCTGGTCCTGGTGTTGGCAGAGTTCTTGGCATCTCCCTGCCTGCCAGCAGCTCCCATCCACGCCCACAGGGCTGCTGGGGCGCATGGTGCCTGTGTGTTTGCAGCTCCACTTGGCTTTTTCACCTTCCTCTGGTTGAAAACCAAAGACAAATGCCTCACTATGGATTTTGGTCACCATTGTGATGCTCAGAGGGCTTTTCCTCTCTGCTTCTGCTTTAGGTTTTGTTTTTGTTTTGTGTCTGTCTTGTCTAAAATAGCAGCTCCATCTGAGAAATAACCAAGGGGCCTGAAATTCAGCTGTTCAGGATGCACATCTGGTCTGTGCAAAACGCAGCGAGTGAGAAATGGCTACAGAGTCACAAAGCTCAGGCTCTGGAGGGGCAGGGGTGGCTGCTCTTATTGCATTTGGGGTTTGTAGTGTTTTCCTGGGGAGGGCAGAAGGGCAGTGATTGAAAAACCCAAGCTAAACCTCACTTGTGTCTGTGGGGGGGAAGGTGGAAGGAGTGATGGGGTGATGCTGAGGGCTGGGGGACCCCAGCTCTGCCTCTGGTACCCCGAGCCTCATCCTGCAGCTCTGGGTGCATTGATGGGTAACGGGGCTCCCTCCTCCCTGGGGTGACCTCAGGGGACTCTGCCTCATCCTGCTGGCCCCTCCAACATGCCTGGCTGAGTGCTTCCAGGCCAGCTCACAGCCAAGCCATAGAAGATGGCAATCCAGCTTTTTCTGAGCCGGGAAGGGAATGGAATGTGGTCCTTGCCCAGGGCTGCAAATGGAGCTGCTCACTGCTCCTCCCTGTCAGCAGCTTCCTAAGCCTGCTGCCTCTCCATCATTCCTGAGTGATGGGTACCAGGCCAGCACAGAGATGCACAGCACTCATATCCCTATTATGACATTGTCAGTGTCACAGCTGAGCGTGAGGGACTCGGAAAATGTCACTTCAGGTATTAGAAGATGACTGTGCTTCTGCCACACTGTGGTTCCTGGTCCAAAGTGCTTTTCCTCCCATCAGTTCTAGCTGGAGGGGCCTCTGCCTTTGACTAAGGTATCTCTGCTCTGGAGTTTTTAGTGGAAAGTGTGATTTTAGCCATGGTATAAGGAGCCTGGCTGACAGCCCTGGGCCATGCAGCCACTCCAGCTACAGCACAAAAGCTGAATGAGTTCCACATCTCCTCCATGCAGGGCTTTCCTCTCCCCAGCTTTCCTTTTCTCCCTCTGCTCCAGACCACTACTGGCACACTCTGCCCTGCCAGGTCCTTCACCAGCACCTCCCCTGCTTTGGAGGAACCTAGTGACAAGAGAGGAGCTCAGTCCTAATCACCAGCTCCATCAGGGGTGATGTTTAAACATCCGATACATGAATGGAACCGCTTTTCCCGTCCCTTCCCAGCAGTACATGGAATTGTCACCTCTATGGGCTGCTGTGGGGCTGCCTTGCAGCCAGGTGGGCTCCAGAACTGGTTACTGGGATGTAGAGACCTTGTGAGCAGCTCAAGTGACTCCAGTTTGTCCCAGTCGCGTGGTCTCATCCCCTCGGTAGCAGGAATGGCTCCGGTCACTCTTGGCAGGGCCCACGGTGCCAGGGCAATGGGCTCCCCAGCAAGCTGGCATTATATTGCCTGAAAGAGAGATCAGGAATAGGAAAGGGAGTGGAAGAAGAGGAATGATTTATGAGGCTTCGCTTGGCCAAGCAGGGCATTCTCAGCATATTCCAAAATAATTTAGCATCATCTATTGTGCCTGCAGCGGGAGCTTGTTGCGGAAAACGAAAGAGAGTAAAAAAATCTGCCACATAAAGAACGCAGAAAGCCCCTTGATGGGATGGTTAGAGCTTGAAGTTTCTTTTTTCCTGAGGGCTGCTGTCTCCTCTCCCCAGTTCTCTCTGTAAATCAAACTGCCAGTGTCGGATCGGCGGCTCCGTCTTTCTTGCAGCCGCTTCCCCGAGGCCTCCCCGAGCACCAAGGGGACATAATCACCACCTAGAACAGCTTGAAGGACACAAGCGCGGGAGCCGAGAGGACGATTTGTAGTGAATAATTTAGTGGATGAATTTAAAGCTTTTGTTCTCGTCACAAATTACCTGTGAACTGTACGGGAAGGTTTTGATCATACAAATTCATTTTACATCGTTTCTCTCTGCCAACAGACCCACCTTCCCGCTTCGCTGAGGTTTGAACCCAGTGCATTTTTCCCTGCACATCGGTGTGTTTTGGGGGTGGGTTGGACCTTTAATTAACCCATCATTTTGGTGCCTGTGGTTTTAATTACCAGCATAGGATTGCCTGTCTGAGCTGTGCTGGAGATTGGAGAGCAATGTTTGTAAATAGGAATAATTTGTGAAGTTTTCCTGTGTACCGTGGGGGTGTTTTGCACAGCCTTCAGAGTGTTTTGCTTTTAGGTGGAAGGAAATGAGATGAGCACAAGGCTGGGATGCCTGGGCAGGGATGAGTGCCAATATCAGCATCCCGGGATGCACTGCCTGGGCACCGTGCAGTTGGGGTTGTCTCCTCCCTTCTTGCAGAGCACCCTTTTGAGGGTATTGTAGTGACAGAACAAGGGAAAATGGCTTTAAAACAGACAGAGAGAAGGGTTAGATGGGATATTGGGAAGGAATTCCTCCCTGTGAGGGTGGAGAGGGCCTGGCACAGGTTGCCCAGAGAAGCTGTGGCTGCTGCATCCCTGGAAATATTTAAGGCCAGGTTGGACAGGGCTTGGAGCAACCTGAGACAGTGGAAGGTGTCCCTGCCCATGGCAGGGGTTTGGAATGAGATGGGTTTTTAGGTGTGTTCCAATCCAAACCATTCCATGATTCCCCTGCCTTGCCCTGGGATCTCTTTCACACCCTTGAGAGGCTTTTCCCTGTCTTTGTGCTTGGTGTGGACATTTGGATCCAAAGCTCTCTACTTCCCCTCCACTTACTGCCAAGTTTGTTTGGGACTAGGGAATTCAGCAAAGTGCATGTGAAGGAGGCTGCAGCCTGCCCAGAGGCAGCCATGTGAAATGAAGTTGTATCACTCTCTGAGATCAAATTATCCTTCTCAGCTTTCGGAGAGAGGACTCTGGCAGCCCCCTGCGAGAGCTCACTGCCTCCTCCTCAGCTCAGTTTATATCGCGGTCCCCCGGTGGACTGCAAATGCTCCCTCATCAGGGCCTGCTCTCTGTGCTAATGGCCCTCTATAAATAAGCCCCAGGAACAGCGATAGAGAACAATCATAAAAGGCAGGCGCATAAATTAAAGCCGATGTTATAATAAACTAGACAAGCCCTTCATCGAGGGTTTTATGTTTCTCCTTGAGTCGGCAGCTTTGCCAGCAAAAAATGATTTCTGTGCACCTTGGCCCAGTCCTCTGTCTCGCTGCTCTGTAGGTGCACAGGAGTGGGTGGCAGAAATAGCTGGCATCACCATGGCCGTTTTTTGGCATTCCGGGTATTAAAGCTGCAGGGATTTCTCGGAACAGCTCTCAGCATGTCCTTAGAGTGGCAACAAGACCATGGATTTACTGATGGGGTGGCTCTGGCCATTCCTTGTGGCTATAAATGAAATGCAGTGGCTCTGGGTGGCTGGAATTCCTGAGAGCTCAGCCCTGTACCTGCGGAGAAAGGTGGAAGTTGTCGCACTCGCCCCAGTGAGCTGCAGTCAAAACTCCTGGAGGGAGATGCTGGTGCATAAAACAGCATCAACTTGGAACATGTGGTACCTCTGAAAGGCGGCTCCTTCCCCTTTGCCCCAGAGCATCTCCCCGGTTGGAAAAGCACGCACTGGTGGCTGGCACGCGGGCTCTGTGCTGCAGCTCTGGAGTGCCTCGGGAGTGCTGGATACACTGCGCCGAAACTCCTGCCTCTCCCGGCGAGTTCAGAGCTGTCTCTCCAAATCACATCCTGGATGACTGAAACTTGGCAGGGTGAGTGGGAGCGGCAGGCAGAGCTGCCCGCTCCCGAAGTACAACTTCCCTGTGCTGGAGACATCTGGGAGATGCAGCAAGCTGTGCCGTGGGCATGGAGTCGGCCAGGAAGGAGCTCATCTCCAGTTCCATGGCACACTGTGGTGCTACACAGGGGTCTTTGGCAAAGTTCATGTTTTGGTCACCAGCTTAGCTTGCTCCCAAATCCTTTTTGGACACTTTTGATCTAAGCTGCAAGTAAAGTGCAAACTGCTGCTCTGGGCTCTGAGCTTGCTTTCGTGCTGTCCACCCATCCTTTATGGTCTGTGCAGTGAAATCCAGAGGCAGAGGTGTGTGTTGACAGGGAGGTGTCACCCCGTGCCTCTTGCAGGAGACTGTGTGGACAACAAGGAGGAGAACTCCAGGCATCCAGCTCCTCATTTGAGGTTCAGAACGATTTGCAGGCACATGTTTAGCTCTGATATGAATGCATGCCCAGCCACATGTGCAGCTCCGTGCAAGGGGGGAAGATGCTGTGCAGTTATGTCTGTCTGAGGCAGCTCAGACACATCCCCTGGGTGCTCGACCAGCTTTTTCTTCTGAAAGTTTGATAGAGCTGCAGTACCTCTTGTGCTGGTGTGGGAAGGTGCCAGCCAGGCGGATTATGTAGATGGTGGGGTGTGAAGGATAGAGGTAGAAGAAGAAGAGGAGGCAGAAAACGAGGGATAGAGAGATAGGGTGAGCTCTAGGCTCTGCTTTCTGCTCTGTGCTCCCCTGCATGCTCTGGCCTGAGCTCCCCCTCGTGTTCAGCCACACATATTTCTCCATTGCTCTCCTGACTCTCCTCTCCCACTTATTGCAGGGATGTTCCATCTTTCCTGCCACATTTGCATTGGAGAAGCTGGAGCCCCATTGGGTAGTCCACTGGCTGCCAGCTTAATTTCCCCACAACCGAGGCATCCCCTTTCTCCTCAGTGTAAGTGCAGCACCTCCAGCCTTTCTGAGTATTCAGCCCAGTGCCAGATGCTCAGACAAGCTGCATCAAGAGCCAGAGATCCATGGTTTTGATTGTGCAAGGAGAGGCGCGTGTCACAGACGTGCCCTGGAGTGTCTTACCAGGTTCCCTGGAGGAAGAGAGGCGGGGATGTGCCGTGCTCTGCCAGTGCAGCATTAGTTCCCTCCAGAGGCTGCCGGGCACTCCCTGCCACTGCCCTGCTCATCAGCCCCTCGCTGGTCTCGCACAGGATCGTTTTCTGCTCCATTTCCTCCCCCAGCCTCCGGATTCCCCCTCCAACCTCTCTGTTTTCTTCTTCATCATCCCGGCTGGGATAGAACATGACTGCAGCCACAAAGAGCTCAGATCACAGCTGCCCTCAGGGCTTGTTTGCCCACATCACCTGTCGGATCGGGAGTCTGCATGTCCTTGGAAAAATATGTATTTCAGGCCGCCGGGGTGCTAATTTGCAAGGCCCATTACTCAAACGAAACATTAAAATGGCCGTTCATAAAGCAGAGCCTTTATCCATGCCTCCCCCTCGGTCTGTACTCCCCGCGCCAGGTATAGGCTTCCTGTCAAGCCCAAGAGCCAAAAGCAAAGATTTATTGGAAGGTTCCTTGACTCCGACCTGCATTTTAATTATGTCGCCGCCAGCCTGTGCCGAGAATAAACTCGGTGGCTATTGTGTTACCCTGGCTTCTCGTCTCCACCTGAACGCACCGGGAGAGACGCGGGTTTGAGGTGTCCCCAGTGGGGACCCTCTGGTGTTCCCACGTCCTTTCCTCCCCGCTCGCCTGCACGGATCAGCAGAGTGCTGAAACACTGATCTGCACGTGAGGTTGGGAGGGAAGGATGCAGGGAATGAGTCCTGTGCATCATCATGCCTCAGTGTCCCTTCATGAGGGAGCTCTGTCCAGCCTCCCCCAACCCACTGAGTCTTCAGGGAGGGCGAGTGCAGGCCCTGCCACAGCCACCTCGGTGCTGCTGGGGCAGGAGGCAGCAAGCAGGGCTTGGAGCGGTGCTGGAGCCCAAATTGCTTTTTGGAGAGCTCAATTTCACGCCGGGAGCAGAGTTGTGGCACCGTAGGGAATTGAGGAGCCACGCTTGTCAGGGAGGAGATGCGCTGAACTTTGGAGCTGGCTTGTTTATTTTGTCTGTGTATTTATGAGTGGGGGCGTGTGTAAATATTGCTCGCCCGTGCCAGACAATGCTGGTGTCGTGCTTCGTGCGGGTGCAAAGCTTGACCTGGCACTTCCCAGCTGGAATGATGCATATTTATTAGCGAGGCGATGGGTGGGAACGGCTCCCTTGCTCGCTGGCATGGCAGACAGCGGCTCAGCAGAAGCGGGGTTATTGTTATAAAAATAAATAAAAGTAAAAGCAGCTCGGGCACCACCGTGTCTCCCGTGCTGACTTCCCGATGGAGCCAACTTCTGATAGGGTAGGCAAGGGGTTCATGAGAAGGTGCTCTTGGGAAGCTCCTGGCTGCATAGGGATTGACTCTGTAAACTCCAGGTGCCGGAGCACATCCCCTGCCTCAGTTTCCCCATCGATAGCAGTGACATACTGAAGGGATGTAAGTCTTAGCCTGGCAGGGGAGTGCGAAATGCTCCCTTCATTAATAAACACAAAGCGCTTTGATATTTTTAGATGGAAGTGCCACGTATTGTATAATATTACTGTACCTCGTTTGACTTCTTTTTCGATTGCAAGCCCCCTCTTGATCCCGTTACCTGCAGTAACAGTTATCTGGCTATATTTTATCATCTGAATATTTCAATTAAATTACTTTAAGGGGAAAAAAAAAGCAGCAGCCTAAGCTGAAGTTGGAAATGATCACTGTATCACTCCAACTTCCCTCCATTCCCAGAAGGTTAATTGAAAGGCAGCCATCTTGGTGACGTTTAGACAAATGAGGATAATTATGTGTTCTCCAGCTCTTTGAGAGGTTAATTGCTTAGATGTACGAAGACTTGAAGAACAAAGAAGGAATAAATCAGAAGCAGGACTATGATCTGATAATGTAATTTGGGATATTCACGTGCAACTCAAACAAATAAACCCCCTAATTGCATGCAGTTGTTCGGCCCCGTGGGGTTACCGACATCAGGTTCCTGGTTCTCGGGGATGCTCGGAGAGGGGGTGCCAACAGGACAGGTCTTCATCTGGCTTGTGCCCAGGAGTGTCTGTTGTCATCTCACACTGATGACAACTTCTTTATCTAGCACTGGAGATGACTTCTTCATCTCCATGGAGCTGTCACCTGGCTCCTTAGTGCCTGAAGCATCCAACCCTCATCCCAGCAGAGCAGCGGTGGGTGGAAATCAGATGGGTCAGGGAGGCACGGGAGCAGCAAGCAAAGGATTTCCTCTGGTGGGTTATTTTATTTTGCCTAATTGCTGGTGAAATTCCTGCAAATTGGCAATTATATTCCTGAGCTGATGGCTCACCCAGGTCGTTTACACATCTCGTGTTTGGCAGGAGCGCTTTACGGTGTTCGCCATGAAATACGGCTTCACTCTCCAGCGGCAGAATTGCCCTCTTTTTAGAGGTTATTAACTCTGTCTGCAAGGATTTTGCACCTAAATCTTGTGGTGGCACCGTTGTGAAGGTACCTGATTTTTTTCCTTTTAATTCATCCTGGTGGAGCAGTCTGGGCGTTGGTTTGTCTTTGTCCTCTTGGGATGGGATCAGCTGGGCACTGGAAGTGACTTCCAGGTGTGAGGGCTGTGGAAGGAGTGAGCTGATCTCCCCCTTGTCTTTCCTTGCCCGCTGGCACTGCAGTGAGTGGTGCAGTGTGGAGCCAAGACCTTGGAAAGCTGGAGCTTTTATGGAAGTCTCGGGGTTGTGTGGAACATCAAGCTGTCCAGCCAGGATCAAATACTCCTTCATCTTCCAGCCATGAGGCTCAGAAAAACGGTGCTGTTTTTCTCCACTGAAAGCTTGAGGGTAAAACATCTTCATCCAGCATCTCTTTCCCTCTCTGTTCTGTCTCTGGGGAAGTTGGAATTGATTTCAAATGAGCAAATGCCTCCCCACCCCTAACATGTGAGGAGCCATGAGCCTCGGCCTCTGAAGCACCAGCGAGAGGTTTTTCCGTCGATCTGTCTGGAATTGCAGTTTAATTCCCTGCGTTTGCTCCTGTATCGTGCATTAAGATACAGCGAGTTTATCCAGCAGTCCAGCTGTTTTGAAGATAATTACTACAGAACTCAACCTGATGTAAAATAATCCTCCTGGGCAAGCAGCCAAGAGCTTGAGACTTATCCTCCAAAGACTGAAACCTCTCCATTACCCTTAAGAGCCACAGAGATAGCAGTGGGCATCTCATGACAAATATATTTTTGGTGGTAATCAACAGCAGGATGTGAGAAGAGGTTTGCTTTCCACCCTGACTCTTGGGGAGGGTGGTGTGGCCAGATAGACCAACCGAGAGCGAGGCCCCACGTGTGATGGAGACATGGCTGGCTTTCCTTCCAAAGATCCCTACCTGCTGTTGTTACCCCCAGGAACCCCTTTTGGGGTGGTAACACCATCCCCTTGCTGCATTGCCCCCCTGTCCTGCACTGGGGTGGCTTCAGACCAATTTTCCCTCCTTGCAATGCAGGGACAAGTGTCCGATGATTTTGCTCCAGATGCTTCTCTCGTGGTCCAGGTTTTAATCAGCCTGCCAGCATCCTTTCTTCTTTTGCAACTGTGGGATGCTGCCAAAGCCACAGCCACATCCTCCTGGGTTGAAAGTGTCCCCCTTATCCATCTGAAATGGAGACGGTCACCAGTCCTCAGGATGGCTGAATCAGAGCGGTCGGAGCCCCGTGTTGCCGTGCACTAATTACCGCCACAGAACTGCGTGTCCAGCTGTGACAGCCAAAGTTATTCCTCTCTTTCCCTGCCTGAATGAAAAAACCTGGAAAAAAAAAGCAATGGCAAGGAAAAAACCCAACCCCACAATCCCAGCACAGGCGTGGAGGACTTGAGGTTCTCAACTGCTCAGCTCTGCTAGTGATGATCTCCGTGTTTTCTTTGCTGCTTTTGATGAAGAACACTGGAAATCAGCTGGTTGCAGGTGCTGTATTGTGTGAGATCAGTGCTGATTTAGGCACGGTGCGGGTGCTGACTGAGCAGGGGGCTCTGCCGATGCCAGCGTGCCAAGGGCAGGGGGATCTCTGGATTGTGTCCCTTAATCAGCACCTTGAAGGGTGATGATGCCATTGGCAGATGTCTCTCCCTGGGTTTTTCCCTGCTGAGATGTGGGGCAGGGCTTGGTGTAGGGAGAGGGGGATTTGCCTTTCCTGGCGAGAAAATAGCTCTCTGTGCATGTTGCCTAGGACAGGTACCGATGTCTTCATGCTAAATGCTGCTGGATGGTGACCATCTTTTTGGAGAGGAGCTGGGAAGATGTCCTGGCCTTCTTCAAACCACGGGATGGCCCAGGGACCATGGGGAAGTTGGAAATCAGTGCCTGGCTGTGTGAGGGAGAGAGTGTAACAATTACAGTACGATTTTGGGCAAGGAAAGATGCTTTGCTGCACTTCTTCCAATTTCTGTGGTTTTCCTGGCCTGGCTGCCCCTGCTCGGTGCCTTCATTTTCATCTCTGTCTTTGGGAGATGAGGTGTGGCCGCCAGCATCGACTGACTCTGATGGAAGCATTTACGTGCCACCTGCTCTATAAACATTCCCATTGATTTGCTCTATCCAAAGGCCTCCCGCTTTATTTCTTTTGCTGCCACCTCATATTTCTTTATGAAGATTTCTCCTGAGCTAATAACAGCTGTTGGCTGTTGGGGCTTAGGCTGGTGCCTTCTGACCTTCCCTACCACGCGGGGGGAGCATCCCGGCACGTGGACATGGATATTGATGCATTGTTGTGTCAGAAATAAGGGAAAGTCAGGTGGGAGCTGGGAGAAGCGTACCTGAGCACGTGACCTCATCCAGCCCCCCTTCCCCTCGCTGATGATGTTGTCAGGGTGACATGTGTCCCTGCAAGCTGGAAGTAAAAGCAATGAGGAGTGAAATAAGGGCCTTACGAACTGAAGGGAAAGCCTGGCTCGCTTTAACAGAGCTGACTGTTTCTGGATTTGCTCGATGTGGAGCATTAATTCAGAAAATCCCATGAATGGCTTTGGGGAGAAGATGTGATCTGTCAGTGGGGGCATCATGCAGCAGCTCACCTTGCTGGGCATCCCTTCCCTCCTCAAATTGCGATTGCTTTCTAAGCTGCGTGCAGCACAGCTCTGCTGTATCAGCTTTAGGATCACTCTGTGCCTCCTGCAGTGGTCCCAGGTCCACCCCTGACTCCAGGGGGCTCAGACCCCCCTCCCTCAATTAATGTCAGCTCAAGCTTGGCAGTGACCCGGCACCAGGCTCAGTCTTTGCATGCTCTGGGTTGTCACAGAGGCCACCCAAAGCCCTGTGAATGCTGGGTGCAGAGCAGACAGTGTTTTGTGTGGCATGGACCCCTCAGGGACTGCATAGTGAGCGTTGTCTTGACTTCTGATGCCTCGCGCAGACGGCTCCCGCCCTCCTCATCATCTTGTTATCATTCTAATGTCTGGGAGCTGCAGTCATGGACAAAAACACCATTAAACTATCTGAAATGGGGCAACTCGACAGCCTCTGCCCTCACAGGCTTATTATCTTTGCAGATGGATATTTTATATTTAGCGGTGTCTAATGTATCAATTTGGGCTTTGATTTTTCACGGGGAGCAGCTTCTATTCTGGTGCCTGGTGGTGGGCAAACTACCACCACAGGGGAACTGCCAGGGACAAACCCTCCCTGGCAAGCCCCTAGCCTCTGGAGAGGGCAGAAGGGTCCCATAGCCCTCAGAGGGCTTTGGGGAGGGGATGGTTGGCAGGGAACAGGTTTTCAGTGGTCTGGAGTGTGTTTGAACAGCACTGGGAGCGCCTGGGGAATCGGAGCAGTAGCAATGGGGCCAGGCAATTAATTAAACTTGCAGAGAGTGAGAGCTGGTGGCGTGTGGCTTTGCAGGAGGCAGTGGCTGAGTGGTGTACAGTGGGGAGGGAGGAATGTTATGGAGAAAAGGAGAAATGTTTAGGCTGGCCAAGCTCTTGTACATCCCATGCTCCTTGTTTTCCCACAGCGGGTATGGGTGTGGTGATGGATCGGGACTTGCTGAGTGGTTGGTGAGGGCTGGATGGGAGCTGGTTGTGCTGGGTGATGCTGTATGGTGCATCCCCAGTGCCCTCTGTCCTCAGGGTGCTGGGATGGTGTGGGGATGGCGTGGAGCTGTGCCCTCCATCCTCGGGGTGCTGGGATGTTGTGGGGATGGCTTGGAGCTGTGCCCTCTGTCCTTGGGGTGCTGGGATGGCATGGACCTGTGTCCTCAGGCTGCTGGGATGGCGTGGAGCTGTGTCTTCTGTCCTCAGGCTGCTGGGATGGCGTGGAGCTGTGCCCTCCATCCTCGGGGTGCTGGGATGGTGTGGGGATGGCGTGGAGCTGTGCCCTCTGTCCTCAGGCTGCTGGGATGGTGTGGAGATGGTGTGGAGCTGTGCAATCCGCATCCAGGCACCAGGATGAATGGGAGAGAGGGGGAGAAGGGACACTGTGGGTGCCTCAGAGAGGAGACAGAGTGCCAGTGGACAGGATCATGACTAAAGACAAAGTGCCTCGTGCCCTCCACCCCCAGAATAAATAACGTGGATGGCAGTCACGGAAGCCCAGGTGGGGCAGTCCTGCCCTTGGGAGCTGCCGTGTGAGACCCGGCGTCACACGGCGCAGATGCCATTGTCCCTGCAGATAATGTGGCGGGTTACATTGTTGGGAGAGGATTAGAGGAGCTGCTGTGTTTTGAAGGCCTGCTTCTCATTTGCATCTTGAACGAAGTGGGAGCACAGCCAGGTTCTGTTCTTTTGTGTTTACTTCTGAGGAAATGTGTTTATTTCCGATGATTACAAATAAATCTCCTCTGCCTTTGCTCCAGCGCCCAGAATAAAAAACATCCGGCGCCCCTTAACTGTGGAGCTGGGACTAATATTGGAAGTGAAGGAGAAATCCCATTAGGCATCTCTGGCAAATGTGATTAACAATTTCTTCTCAAAGACAAGGGTGTTCATTCTGCCCCTGTGACAGGTATTTTTGGTTGGAGGCTTCCCAGGATGAAGCATCACCCGGTCACTGTCGAGGGGCTTCGCTCCCGATCCGGGTGAGCTATTTTAGCCACTGAAATCTGGGTCAGCCAGCAAGTTTGCAACTGGTTTTGGCATCTCCATTTGTCATCCTGACGAGACATGTTACCTACAGGAGAGAGAAGCAGTTTGGGGTTGAAGGGCCATAGAGGAGTTTAAAAGTAGAGCACTGTTGGTTTGAACAAGGAAACAGGAGGGGTTTGAATCCTAGAATCACCAAATATCCTCAGCTGGAAGGGACACACAGGGATCATTAAGTCCGTGTCCTGGCTCTGCACCGGACAGCCCCAAAAATCCTACCATGTGCCCAAAAGGGTTTGGACAACAAATTGAGTTGATCCATTCCCCCAGCCTCTCGGCACAGACAGGGACTGGTGGTCTTGGCTCTTCAGGTGCAAACACGTCCCCTGGATGTCTCAGGAAGTGCATCAACATTTTGGGGTCCCACGCATCCCATTCCTCAGAATATTTTGCACCCATGGAGAGGGTTTTGCAAGACCTCTTTTATGCTTCAAACTCTTTGTGTGTTATTTATCCCTCCAAATTACTGCCAGAAAACTTGTGCTGACCCTGGCTGCAGTATTTTCTTCACCATGGAGAAGGTGTTGAGGGCAGCCCCAGGCTTCTCCCTCATGTTCAGCCGAGTCAGCAGTGCAGGAAAGGTCTGTGATGTGGCAGGGGATGAAGGTGGAGGGTGTTACAGCTCATCCCACACGTAGGAGAGGCACTGTCAGTGTCATTGATGGGGCTGGGAGGGAGCCTGCTGTGGGAGAGATGTGGGGTGTCTCCTAATAGGTGCAGGAGGAGGGAGACGGTCACCGTGTGCCACCAAACACAAAGAGCACGTCAGCAGAGTTATCTGTATTGTTGACACTAAGTGAAATAATTCCACGGCAAACTTCAAAATTAGCATTTAAGAATGAGGAATAGGGGCAATTAGAGGGGAAGCAGCGCAGCGTCGGTGCCCCCAGCTCCCACCCTCATGCATCTTCTCACGCTGCCGTGTTCAGGTTCATCGCCCTCGTCTCTGGTGGAGCGCTGGGATCCCTACAGCAGCTCTTGTCCTCCCGCAGAGTGAGGGGATCAATGTGGGTCTCAGGAGATGAAGCCTTCGAAAGCCCGCATGTATCATTGTGAGCACTGTGGGGGCCGGAGCTCCAGCAAAAGCCGGCATCCAAAGCTCCCCAGCCACTCTGGTGGAGAGTAACAGTGGTTGGAGGCAGCTGAAGGGTTGCAGATGGTGAAAAGTCTCTGCTCAAAGGCAATGAGGGTGTGAGTGGGATGCAGAGATGGAGGAGCTGATGGGATGGGTCACGTTGCACAAAGAAGGGATGCGTGGGGTAGCTGGGATGCAGCGTGCACTGCGGGCTGATGATATCATTCCCGAGATATTCCCTCTGCCTTGCTGATGGGCTTTCTCCAGGTGAACAGCAGAGCCAGGATTGAGTTTATTTCCCTCCCACGTGACAGGTGCTTTATTGTCTTTTGTCCCTTCTGGACTCGTAAGGCAGTTTCTGGAGATGGATATGGTGCCTTCAGGAAACTGTTAATGGGAGTTTGTCTTTGGTTTTAATTAGATCCCTTCAAGGGAAAACCTCCTGGCCTGCTTTATTATCCAGCTTTGTCAGAGCTTGTCTGCTTTATCTAAACACTTTGCAGAAGTCTCTTTACCTGTTTGCTTACTGGACACATTATCATAATCCTGGTCAATTGGAAATGGGGAGCAAAGACGGCTCAGCAGACAAGCGAGCGCCGTCAGCTTAGCAGCTAATGGAGATCGCTTTCCCAGACAGGTAAAGAAGCCGATGAGGTGCTCCTTGTGCCAGGGTATCTGTCGGTATTCTCTTTGTAGTGCCAATTGCCAGGGCATGGGAAAACTGGCGGTGGGAAGGTGAGATCAGCAGAGAAGGTGCCCCCAGGAATGCCGTGCGCTCTGTGCCAGCTGGTGGATGGGGCTTTTCTGCTGGTGGTGGTTCTGACACGTTCCCAGGAGGTGCAGGAGGGCTGGTTTTTTACTGGAGGGTTGTCTGGTCGTCTGTAGCTGCTGGGGATAGTCTGGGCTCCGGTGGATAGGAGCATGGTGCTGCACAAAGCCGAAGGCACTTGGTCCTAAATTAGCTGTTGAGTGGCAGCAACTGAAGAGTGAGCTGAAGGGATGGGAAGGAGGAGCCTTTGCCTCCTTGCTCTTGCCATGGGTTTGTTACAGAGGTCTCCAAGCTGCTGCTGCCTGCTTGTTCCAAGTGGTTTTGAGGGCAGTACCTGTCACCAGCACCATGGATAAGGGAGGGTGATGCTGTCCTTGCCCTCCCTCCTGTGAGTGTGTCCACCTGGGGCATCCCTGGGTGCTTGTGCGGGTGCAGCTCTGAGATGTAAATGTGAGCTGTAAATGCAGAATGAACCACCCCAGTTCTCAGGTATCCTGCACCGGCCCCAGACCGCCTCGGGAAGGACATTCCACATGTGCCAGCCAAAGCTGGGCAGCAACAGCCAAACGTACTCAGCGGTGGCACGAGCGTCTCACCCCTGTCACTTCAAACCCGAGTCCTTGTGCTTCACCCCTAATGAGGGGACCCGAGAGTACCTCGCAGGGCTATAGTCTGGATATTTATATGAGCGCAGACATGCAAGTTGTCTGTTTTACATATTGCTGCCCTGATTTTTCAGTGCACGCAATGAATAATTTACAGAAGCCGTGTGTAAGTATCTCTTTATTATTCATTATAATGAAGTGAGACAGCAGTAATAGTCCACTAGACTGGAATCCCCCAGGGCCGAACTTAACTCGGCTGTGCTTAGCTCTCCCCCAGTTAATTTGAAGGAAAAGAGGGCTCGCCTTCCCGACAAGGACGATGCCGTCTGCCGGCACAAGGCTGCCTTGGTCCGGCAGAGCCGACCTGGCGCCGGGGCATGTCTGACACCGAGCAGGCTCCCGGCGTGCCGGCAGTGCCGCGGCGGGCGTGGAGGGCCATCCGTCTTTCCCGGCGTCCGTACGTGATGTGGCTGGCAGAGACGTACAGCTCCTGCAAGGGGAAAATTACTTGTTTGCAGGAGAATATATGGCTCGTTCCTCTGAACCGAGCACCCGGGGGGACCCTCAAACATGCCAAGTATCGCCCCTTCCCTGCGCCCGATTAATAATCTCGATCGAGGTGACGCTCTGCAATCTCAGCAAGGGAGGCATATAACACCCCTGGAGCCTGGGCAGGAGAGGTGCTGCGATGGGGATGAGGACAGGAACAGCCTCCCAGCCCCTGTCTGAATTTACAGGCATGTGGAGAGGGACTCGCACGAGTTTCTTGATTGACTGTAGGTGCCTTTTCCTACAGTCCTGGCTGCACAAAGCTGTGGCAGCTCTGCCACTGCCAGCACTAGCTCACGTCTAGCTTGATTTTCCCGTTGTTTTTTTCATGCCAAGAGAAAGCTTCCCTTAGCCTAGTCCTCAGGTGGCAAAGGTGGAACTCCCAAGAGATACTGGGCTCTTAATTTAACCAAACGCTCAGAGCTTTTGCTGCAGGTGCCATGGTGGCAGCAGAGAAGGCCACAAGTAAATAGATGGAGAAGAAGCTATCAAGCAGAATGAAAAAGCCATGTTTTCCAGGAACATTTTAATTCCCTTCCCCCCCATCCCATTCTTTGCCAAGTGTAACTCAGCGCCGTGGACCGGAGCTGCTGAGCTCCTGCGTGTCTCAGAGCGGGGAGGGTGGGAGCCAGGCAGGAAATAAATAATGGAAACGACCGCGTTGTGTTTTCAAGGCACTTGTAGGATTTACAGCTGCTTATCCAAATGTTCCCTTGCCTTCGCCGTGTGCTGGCTTGGCCGTCTCCAGCTGTTTCTCTTCTTCCCCTCTCCCTGTGCATGTGCCATGGCCCCTGTCCCTGGCAGTGGGGGTGTTTATCACCCTGGGGATGGCTTGAGGGCTGTACAGACAAGCTGAACTGTCAGCACATTTTACAGCTTCATCTGGAATTCTCAGTGCACAGCGAAGGCGAGGGGGGCTGTGGAGGTGCGTGAGAAGGGCGATAGAGATGGTCTGGCTGGCTTGCAGAGTCAAACAATGGGAATTTTGTCTGTGGTTCCCCAGCTGCGTGTAAAAGGAAAAGAGAGGTTTTATTTCAGGAGAACCCACTGTTTGTATGAAATCTCACGTGATGGGGGGATGTGGAAACAGGGAAGCACAGCCATGGCGTGCACCATCTCCATGCTGGCAGTGCTGGGCAGCCACGCTCCCATCCTGCTCCCATCCCCTTTTGGGACCCAGGATGCTCTCTGTGTGTCCCATTCCAGGTGTGTGACCCTCTGTGTGTCCCCTCCAGGTGTACTGTGGATGACCGGGTCACGCGGGTAGCGTGGCTGAACCGCAGCACCATCCTGTATGCCGGCAATGACAAGTGGTCTATAGACAACCGCGTGGTCATCCTGTCCAACACCAAGACCCAGTACAGCATCAAGATACACAACGTGGACATATATGATGAGGGCCCCTACACCTGCTCCGTGCAGACAGACAATCACCCCAAGACTTCACGCGTCCATCTCATCGTGCAAGGTAGGTCTGAACGTGCCTCGTGCTGTTGCTGGATGGTTTTATCTGGAAGGCTGCCTGGACTTGGGAAGGGTTTGGAGACCCTCTTGGTAGTGGAGTTGGAGTCAGCATTAGTTGCTTCAGGCATTGCAGGGCATGGTGTGGACAAGTGCCCACCATGCCAGGGAGGAGATGAACGTGCGTTGTCTCAGCCTCGCTGTGCTGTATGGTCATCACATGGGGCAGAGGACACCTGAGAACTGACAGTGGGGCTGCTGATCTGTTCCTTATTCCCCCTTTGCCTGTCCCTGCTGTGAATTGGACCTGTCTCCGCTGCTTGGGGCCATGTTGCTCAGCTTGGTCAGTCAGGGGTTCGTTAGGAAGGTGCTTGAGAAGAGCCAAAAGCAGCGTGCTGCCAGGCACAGAGGAGAAGCAGATCCCAACAGCACAGGGTCCATGGTTTTGGGGGAGAGGTCAAAGTCACTGTGTGGCCGTGAAGGACTTTTGGCACAGGGCTTCATAGGCAAGTGTACCAATATAGCAGATGCTGTTGGGTTGCAAAGCAGCATCCTGAGGATGTTCTGATGGGGGGATCCAGGCGCTGGCAGATCAGAGGGGGCAGTAGCACTCAGATGGATGCTGCCTCTGGATTCTTGTGGCTTTGCACCAGCTATTGGCTTTTGTCCGGTCTCTAGATTAATTTTTCAGAGTTAGTGTTAGTTCAGGTTAGATAAAGATAATGAAAGTTTCCTAATCCTCTTAAAGAAGATTTATTTGGCTGAGTAGAAAGCTCTCGGAATACAATAAAGCGTGTATAAAACCAGGACCTAATCTTTCCTTTAATTTCAAACAGCTGATGGGTATTGATTTTGCAATGAGCAAATCTGAAAACTTTCTCAGCCTCGCCATGTCTCCGAGAAGCCCCCAACAGAGTTATGTATGTATTTATGTACCCTTCTCATTGGCAGGAGGCAGGGGTTGATTGTGGTCACCTATCCAACAGGTTTTCCTACCTGGTGGTTGTGGGAGTGTGTTGGGAAACCTTGGATTGTGTGCACCAGGCTGTGGGGAAGAAGGGGAGTGTTCACCTCGGGAAGAGGGGAGCAGAGATCACTGGAAGCATCCCTCCATCCCCTTGTTCGGAGCTGTCCCTCTCCCCCTTTTGAGTTGTATGCGAGCTGTCCATCTGTGAGCTTTAATCTGTTTATCCTGTCTGCTCTCTAATCGTGCTAATCCATCCAGTCAACACCGGTGAAGTATCTGAGTGCTTTGCACCTAATGAAGTCAGGTGAACGACGGCGATGCTCAGCACCCGCCGGCCTCACCCCTTTTTCAGGGTGATGCAGGCACTTGCCAGGCTTGGGCAGGTGAAGGTGAGGGAGAGTTTGTGTCCAGAGTGACTGTCCGGTGGTGAGGCATTCCTAACTGTGCTGGGGAAAGTTTTTTTTCCTGGGGTGAGCAAGTCCTGTTGAATTGCTCCCACCTCAGCGATGACTCTGGTTCTCAGCAGTGTCACTTCTCCACAGCTGGAGGGAAGTCTGAGAGGACTTGGGGGTGCAGGCACAGGTCAAGTGGCCTGTGCTGAGCAGTGTCTGTACTTCCCTTCCAATGTGTTAAGCTCAAACCACACGGTTTGCCTAAGCTGGGTTGCTGAGAAAATCCATCTGTAGGTGCCTTTGATGGTGGTGATGAAAGAGGCAAATCGTCCTGTGCTCTGTTCCTGGTTCAGCCTGAGGAAGAGAAGGTTGTATGGAGCCTTCCAGTATCTGAAGGAGCCTACAAGGAAGTCGGAGAGGGACTCTTCATCAGGAACTGCAGTTAAAAGGAATAATGGGTTCAAACTGAAAGGGGAAATTTAGGCTTGGTGTAAAGAAGAAATTCCTCCCTGTGAGGGTGCTGAGGGCCTGGCATAGGTTGCCCAGAGAAGGTGTGGGTGCCTCATCCCTGGAAGCGTTCAAGGTCAGGTTGGATAGGGTTTGGAGCAACCTGGCCTAGTGGAAGGTGTCCCTGCCCATGGCAGGGTGTTGGAACAAGATGATCTTTAAGGTCACTTCTAACCCAAGCCATTCTACCATTCAGCTCCACTGCAGTTCCTTGGTGGCTAAATTGTGCTTTCTGTGATGGTGAATAACACACAGTCCTTAGCTCAGAACTGAGAGGAAAGGAGGGCTTTTCCAAAGATGGATTTTGTTCGGGCTTTACTGCAAGCAGAGCAGTCACTTTACAGGGATGGGAGCAAAGCCCTGTTTCTGGCCTTGGAAATGAAGTTTAGGTCTGTCCTCTGTTTGTTGCCCTCACTGTGCCAGTGGGATGACAAACAAGCAGTAATGACCAGTTAGCAGCTATATTCAAGTCAATTAATTTCTATTTGTATTTTGCAAAACTATAAGTTGGCCGGAGAGACTATTGATTCTTTGTCCCCGTGTTCATTTGGGTTTTAATTGTGCTACTGCAGGGCCTGGCCTTCCCTCCCAGCAACCCAGCAATAAATCTGCCAGGGAATCGCCGTCAACAGTAAATGTGTCTCTTAGTAGCACTATTAATATGTCTCTTGCATTGGTTCATTGCAAGAGCCGTTAACAGGGTTTATAAGAGCGTAGATGGCAGGAAGCCAGAGGGGTTTTTTGTCTCCCTTTTCCTCTTTTTGTCAGGAGCTGCCTCGTGATGAAGGGATGGATGCTTTCAGAGACATGCATGATGCTTTTGGCACGCTGGTGCGTTCTGGGGAGAATTCGGGATGCAGAGAGAACAGGCATTTAAGCTCATATAAGTAGAAGATGAACCACCTCATCCTCCTCTTGTCATAAAGGCTGGAGTGGAGCTGAAGGGGGGTGGACCTTGGTGAGCCCTCCTGCCTCTCTGGGGTGAGCACTGTGAAGGCCACCTCTCAAAACGGGGAGAAGGAGTGAGAGCTCCTGGGAGGTGCAGGCTTGCAAGGAGGAGCTGGGAGACCTTAATGGCATCGTGCTGCAGGATGGTTTTGGTGTGAGGAGTGTGTTAGACTGTAGGCAGGATGCAGCCCTGCCTTCATGGCTTGGGCTGCTTCAGGGTGTAGTTCAGTCTGAAACATGGAGCTCAGGGTCAGCGTTTTGGTGGAGGCTGTGAGCTTGGGATCCCATCTGGTGGAGATTTTGGTGGTAAACCTTGGTACTGGGCCATCCTTACCTAACAGACGTATTTGATATTCCTCAGATATCCTCTGTTTCTGATTCATTTAGAGAACCCTTTCCTGTACTGCCTAATCCTACTTGCCACAGATTTTCACTGAAGCCTGTCCCAGTGGTTGGCATTGTTACTGTTGTTTCTGGTTGGCACAGTCCATTTCCCATCTCGGTGTTCGCTGCTTTCCTCATCCAGGTTTTGAAGGACCATGGCCTTCATTTACAGGGTGTGTTATCCAAATGCACCTAAGGATGCTGTCCTGGAGCTGGTCCTGTGTCTCATGCACTGCCTCTCAAAGCAGACCTAGCTTCTCAGTGAGTGTTTCAAAACCAGAGTCTTTTATTTTTCCCTTGTGATAACAGCTGCCTCCTTAAGGCTTTCAAATGGCCACCCCTCCCCCACAAGCCATCCCCATTGAGATCTTTTTCTTCAGAGGGAAAAGGCTGGATGAAAAGGAGCAACCAGGCCCCTATCTCAACCTTCCTTCCTCCCTGAAGAGGCAGAGGATGGGCAGGAGAGTGAAAATGGCCAAATGTAGGCGATGCAGGAGCAATGTGGCAATGAATTCAAAGCCAAAGCAGCCCATCGAAAATCTGGAAGGAATAGCAAAGATTGAAGAAGGAAGCAACTGGAAGGGGAATAAAAACAAAAAAAAAGGATGAGAAGAAAAGCCCAGAGACCCTGGAACAAAGGAAAGAGAGAAGGAAATGTGCGCACACAGAAAAGCACCAGAGCATCAAAAGGGCAGGAGGCAGCAAAGGGGAGAAATGAAAGAGTAATGAAGGAGTGAGGGCAGGCAGAGGGGGAAGGTCTGGAAGGAGGAAGAGTTGGACAGGCAGGAAACACTGGGCACGCACTGCCCAGATGGGAGCAACCGCTGTCCCTAAAGTGCCTGCCATGATGTGCTGCCCCGAAATCTGGATGGGAAAACGGGAAAGGGACAGGATGGGGTACACCCAGACAGCATCCTCAGGCTCCCATTCTCAAAGCCGCTTGAAATTGGTGAAAAGGAGCCATTGGGATGTGCCACAGGGACCAGCAGCATCAGATGATTAATTACTGCAAAAAAACAAAACTGGGGAAGAGGAGGGAGAACTGGCGAAGTTGTTTCCCCATTATACTTCCAAACAGAAAGAACGTTTTAGCTTGCGCACAAATAGCTCCCTGGGAAGCACTCTCACTTCCTAATTGTTCATAAATTTACTGACAGGTGGTTACACAGTAGGTATAACACTGTGAGTTTTGGTTTTATTGCTTTCCCTGTCTCAGTGTGAAAACTTGGAGGAAAAGAATGCGCTGCGAGCAGTCGGGTGAGTCCGCCTGGCAAAGGGTGCTCGGTGCCTGTATTTCATTTTTGACGTGTTCGATCCCATAAAAGGATGCCACAGAGAGTGTTTTACTGGGGGAAGGCTGTGAAAAGAGGGTGTTCAAGACACAGTAAAGGGAAAGGGAAAATATTCCCAAAATGGAGTGCCTGTAGAAAAAGTGAGGCCATGACATGCCGCTCGCTTGGCAGGGAAATTTGACAAAAATCATTTTGTAGACCAAACTGTAGCTTTTAGAAGTGTTTAATCCATTATCTCAATAAAATCACCTCTGATGAGCCTCTCAGACTGGGCTGCCACCAGGAAGGTTAGATCAGAGGTGACCATCATCGCTGCTGAGAAGCCACCGATGTCACCTCATTGCCCCAGTCACCTCCCCTATGGGAACACTGAGGTGCATTTGCACTGGGTTACTCTGTGTGTCCTTGCAGGTGTCTCCTGCACCCCAGAAGCAGTGAGCTGGAGAGAGGGAAAACATCCATTTCCATCTGCCAGCCAGGAGCTGGCTCTCAGGGGCCCGGTTTAAGGGCATCAGCCCCAAACAGGAGCTGTTCTAGGGAAGGTCTCGTATTGCTGGTGCCTTCAGCAGACACACACGGACTGGAGGAGGCCCCGGTGCCACCCTGCTGTGCTTCTCATCAGCAAAGGAGATGGAAAGCACAGGCAAAATGTGAGCTTTCAGCATATTTGCCTCCTTTGTGCTGACTTTCTGTACGCTAATGAGACCTTGCACGGTGACACCTCTGACAGCCCCATCCTGCCTGTGCCAGGGAGGCTTGTGCAGAGCTGGAGATGCCTGGGGCTATAGGCAGCTGGGGTGCTGTGAAGGGAGGCAGTGTCATCTCCTGCAGGCATCCGACCCCTGCTAGGGTGACAGTCCCCCTCCCTGCCGGTGACAGCATCACCTGTCACAGGACACAGCTGGACACTGCAGCTGGAGAGGTGAGGGAGCTGCATGAACGCTGCACCTCCCCAAAATCGGAGGTGTGTGAGAGGGGATGGAAAGCAAGGTGCCAGGGCAGCACCACAACGTTCTGTAGGTGTGACGGTGTCCAGGGAGGCTTCAGAACTCTGAAGATGAGCTGTCCCTCTCTACTGTCCCCCAAGTCAAGGTGGACAAATGGCTGTTGCCTGGCGGTTTGAAGAGCCCATAGGTATCCATCCGTCATCTCCCCTTACCAGCAGTGTAGGAAGAGGTCTCTTTTAATGGATTAGGAGCTAATGATGTGGAGGAGGGACATCAGTTGCATGTGTCAGCTGCAGTGCTCATGCAGGCTCTCTGCTCCGAGGCGTGCAGCAGTAATGATCTGGCAGCTAAAAATAATCCAGGGCCATGGCAGCGAGTGCCTCCGGTAGGGATCGGCGCTCTGGAGCGGCCGGGGGATGAGTCAGCCTGCACGCGGTCATGTGCGTCAGCGGTGTGTGTAGTCACTGATCACGCAGCGATTCCCGAGGTGCTGTTTCTTCCCGCACGGTTTAGTAGGGAAGGGGCGTCCCCACCGGCAGTGACCATCCCTCCTCACGCTTGGGTGTCCAGTAGTGGCTCGCCAGGTTCGAGCTTTCCCATTGCTTTTGTCCCCAGATGGGACAACAAGTGCAAAGCCATCACTGGTGCCCAGAGCGGATGGTGGGATGGAGCATACTTGGAGAGAGCCCCACAGAAACCCCGAGTATTGCACGTGGCATCACAGGACATGGTAGCGTCACCAAGGTGTGATCCACGGCCAGCCCCACAGGGCCCAGTCTGGGAGGTGAGGGCAGGGATGGCACCTCACAGTTCCCATGGATGGTGGCAGACACTGGCACGCGCCCAGACCCCACAGAGAGCATGGATGGGCTCATCAGGTGGTTCAGGTCTCGAGTGGTAAAGGAAGGAGATAAATCATGGGCTTATTGTTATTGAATTTAGTGGCATCGCTTTCACATTCAATTTCTCTCGCCAGCTTTCCGAACAAACAAGAAATTACAGTGCAAATGTATTTTTTGGCTTACCAAACCTTATGCATTAACTTCCCTGTGATTAATATTACGCAGGGTTGACGAAATCCTCTGTGCGCTGCTCGTCGCTCCGGTGAGACCGCGCCGCTCGTCGCTTCCCCAGGATTTATTCTGTATTCAATTTGCTTGTAGTTCTAGACTTCTATGAGGAAGGACTGTGGATAAAAGGGGATAGAGATGGTGTTCTGCCCTATTTTTCTGACTGCAGCTGTGTAGGGCAGAAGGAGAGAACTGTAGAGAACCAGAGGTAATTCAGGGAAAGGATGCTGTCACCAGGTAAAGGACTAGGAACAACACCTGCAGTCATGCTGAAGGGCCACAAGGCATTAGCAGGCCTGCCTGACCTGGGAGGGGAGGACCAAGAAGGATCTATGGGGCATGGGAGAGCCTTTGGACTCCACGCCCAGCACTGATCCCAAGCTGTTACCACCTTGAGACACGGCAGCTTTGGTGGGATGTGCTTGTCAGGGCAGCCATGCCTTGGCCATCCCTGTCCCATGATATTGACAGGGCACGGCTGCAGGTTGGTTTTATCCACACAGTCATGTTTGTCACCAAACTCGCCCTGCCTGCATCCCTAAGTGGCCCCAGTTTCCACCCACTCCTCCCATAGGATTAAATCCTCCCATGGCAAAGCCAGTGCGTCCTTGAGACGCCATCCTTGACAGCCCAGTCAGTGGGATCTATAAAAATGTAATCAAGGTCCTTCGATGTCCTTCTCCAAGTCCTGATAACCTCGTAGGCAACGATCGCAGTCACGGGTATCGAGCTGCCCAGTGGGGTCCCTGTGCTGTCCATGGGTGTCCCTCCACTGCCCTGCCAGCTCACAGGGACATCCCTGATTGGATTAGGGCAGGCAGTGGAAGCCCAGCCGTGCTTCCCTGGCCTCTGGATGTTTGGGAAATGCAGTTCCTCACTGTGAGACCTGCTGGCATGTCTGTGTCAGCATCCTTTGCTAAAGGAAGGGCTTTCAGGCTGATGTGTGGTTTTGTGTGGCTTGGGGTTTTCCGAATGGGAGCACTGGGACTGTAGTGGTTATGGGTAGTGGTAATTTTTTCCACAGGAATGGAAGTATTTCTGTGCCCAGGAGAGGGACAGGCTCACATCTGTGCACAGAGCACCAGTTTCTGAATCTCAATTTGTACTTGTGGTTTGGGACTCAGGGGACAGGAAAGGGATGTCAGCCTTGAACTGGAGGTGGCTGGGAGGGTGAAGATAGAACTATGACCATAATTTTGCTGATACTCTGAATCACATGCCATTGCTCTAGTCCAGCTCCACAGCACCTGTAGGCAAGAGCACGCAAGGAAGAGATAGCCTGCCATCTGGAGCAGGGGTGGCATCCCAAGGTCTCAGCATCCACTAATGATGCTGCTGTCATCTCAGACCAAAACTGCTCACGAGGAGGGCTGGTTTGCAGGCTCATGAGCAGATGAAAAATGCCCAGTTGTGGGAAGCCTTGTCCTGGATGTTCCTGTAGTTTTCAGATGTTCCTGGTACCAGTTTGAGGTGCTGTTATTGGAGGGGAGAGGTGCAAGGATTCTGGTAATAGGGGTTGGTGTCATCTTGTCTCAGTGAGGAAGGGCCATTCTCAGCCTTCCTGCAGCTCATTATGGCTGCGTTGTCGGAGTTGGCCGGCTCTGCTCCGAGCGTTAACTACGTTTTCTAGCAGTTGCCGGCACACACTTTTCATTTTTGGATTGCTGCTTTCCCCTGAAGGACTCAGACAATCTCCCTCTGCTATAACAGACTGTACTTCTATATTAATGTGTCAAGTTGCTGGGAAATTTACTGCTTTGCAGAACCCATAGGGCTGCAGAGCCCGTGCCACATCTTTGCCGTGGCTCCATCCTGCTGTGCCGCCTCTGCTGCACCAGGAGGGAGGAGAACCTCCCTGGGGGTGTGAGAAGAGCTTCCTCGGGGGTGCGAGCAGAGCCAGGCAGCCACACTTTCCCTTGCAGGCAGTGCTGGTGTTGGCCACAGTGGTTTTCAGGTGATTATCCTTGAATCCCAGCACTGTGGGAGAGCCCTGGGTGCAAGTATTGGGCATCTGATGCCACTTGACCTGAAGTCTCAGCATGTTGTGTGCTTGGGGAGGGGGCACAGGGCATCCTTTCTGGCATTGTAGGTGTGGTGTTTTGTTTGGGGAGGGTTGTTAAATACAGCCTCATCTACTCCCTGGGGTGCAGACCCTTCAGGGGGTTATGTCCGACAGCCCAGAGCGCCGGGAAGCAGCATTGGCAAGCGAGCTTTAATTGCTTTTTGCCATGGCTGGGGATATTTATGGGTACAGAGATTGCCAAGTTATTTATTAGATGGAGTATCTGGGGATAGAGTAATATAAATCACCCTGGCCAGTATTGAAGGAGCAGACGCTCAGTAATTTAAACAGCTTTAATAAATATGCTAAAATATGAGCCTTGTCGCAGGCCATAACGAGAGCTGGTTATCGGGGTCTTGGCCACGGAGCAGGGGCTGGCACAGTGAGTGGACCCCTCCATGCCCCATATCCATGCTTGGCTCCAGTCCAAGATACTGGTTTGGAGACATGGAATTGGTGACTGGACAGGGCAATGGAGTGGACACCAGCGTCACGTGATGGGACAGGTCTCATGGCTGGGGCCTCCCAGCAGGGCCTGGCAAGCTGGTGTGTTGATGGTGTCTTTGGTGGCCTTCATGTCTTGCAGTGCCCCCCCAGATTGTCAACATCTCGTCGGACATCACCGTGAACGAGGGCAGCAGCGTGACCCTCATGTGCCTGGCCTTCGGGAGGCCGGAGCCCACCGTCACGTGGCGGCACCTCTCCGGGAAAGGTGAGCCTTTTCTTGGTGGATAAACCTCCTGGGTCTGAGGAGGGGTTGTCCTGGCCTGTATGGGATGGATGGATGTCCCCCTGCAGTCAGGGTGGCATTAAGGTGGCTCACAGTCAGGGGTGCTGACCTGTTGGTGTGCCCTGAGACAGGGCTGAGGATGCTTGTCAAGGGCTGTCTCAAGCTTCCTGGGTGAAAGAGATGCCAGACGCGTCAGGGCAGGGGCATGGGGGAGTTCCTGGTGTGGGTGTCCATGGGTGACGGTACCACACGTTCAGTACATCCCCCAGGGCAGACCTTTGTGAGTGAGGACGAGTACCTGGAGATCACAGGCATCACACGGGAGCAGTCCGGGGAGTACGAGTGCAGCGCCGTCAACGACGTGGCCGTCCCGGACGTGCGGAAAGTCAAAGTTACCGTCAACTGTGAGTGCAGGGGGTGGGGGGAATGGTGCTGGGGTGGGTGCACAGGGCCCAGTGTGACACAGCACGATGTCTCCACAGACCCACCATTCATCTCCAACGCCAAGAACACGGGCGCCTCGGTGGGCCAGAAGGGCATCCTGCAGTGCGAGGCTTCGGCCGTCCCCGTGGCGGAGTTTCAGTGGTTCAAGGAGGACACCAGGTGAGGGGCTGAAGAGGCGGTGAAGGATGGGGGGGCAGCCACAGCCTTGGGGTGACGAGGTGAGGAGGTAGAGGGGGTGACAGTGCCTGAGGGTATTATGAGGAAGAAGACTGCGATCAACTCCTTTTGGTGGGTGCTCAGCTAAGGGCTGAGGAAATCCCAGAGTTGTTTCTCCCGGGGGTGGTGGCTGTGGGACACATGGATTAGGCTGGGTTATGGGATGGAGAATGGGATGAAGAGTTTGTCTTCAAAACTGGGATGCGCAACTCCAGTGGGGGAACATGAGGGTGTATACTGGTGTTGGCTGGTGTGGAGCAAAGGTGTGCTCAGGGAGGGACAAGATACATCCCAGAGCCCCAGCCCTGTTCTCCCAGCACCGCTACCCGCGTTTCTCCGCAGGTTAGCGAACGGGCTGGAGGGTGTGCGGATCGAGAGCAAGGGCCGCCTGTCCACGCTGACCTTCTTCAACGTCTCGGAGAAGGACTACGGCAACTACACGTGCGTGGCCACGAACAAGCTGGGCAACACCAACGCCAGCATCATCCTCTATGGTAGGTGCCGTTTTTTGCAGTAAGGTGAGGTGACAAAGAGGAGTAAGAGAAGGAGGGTGAAGAGGAGGCATTTGGAGAGGAAGAGGATGAAGAGGAGGAGGATGAAGAGGAGTTTGAAGAGCACAATGAAGAGGAGGAGGATGAAGAGAAAGAGGCTGGCAGACAGCCAGTGGTGGAGCGATGGAGCAGAGCTGGCCGTATTTGGTGTTCCTGGTCCGCTGAGGTGCCAAACAGCACAAACCCCGAGCAGTGAGGTCCTGCCAGAGGATGCTCAGAGGATGAGATCTGTATCAGCCCGACAGTGGGTGCACAGCACAGTCGGCCAACAGCCGGTTGAGCCCTGGTGTTGCTGGAGCACAGGGGTGAGGAGGGAGCCTGGCACAGGTGAGAATGCGCTCCGGGTGCATGGTGTGGGGTTTTCCCTTGTTTGCTACTGGCAGGACTGCCAGCAGAGATCACATTATGCTGGCAATAGCAGGACAGGTGACATTCAGGCGGCCAGGGCAGGAAGGTGCTTGAGGAATGGTGTCATCAAGGACAGCTGTCACTGAGGAAGGTGCTGTGTACCTGTGGCCTGTCCCTTTGGCATCCTGACAAGCTGAGAGGGCTGTCACAGTCCAAGGACAGCAGGAGCCTGCCTTTCCCCAGCAGGGCTCCAGCAGGAGGGAGAGGATGGAAGTCAGGCAGCAGGCTCAAGGAGACGTTGAGAGGGAGAAGAGTTTCCACACCAGCTTGGACTTTGGCAGCATCAGGGTGGACAGTGGGAGCTTTGCACTGTGGTGGGGGCCTGGGGGGTGCTTGGTGATTTGGGGTGATGGGAGGGGCACATCTTTGGCTTTGGTTGTGGGGCTGGCTGGCCCATGGTTTTGGCTCCACTGGGCTCTGTAGGGTTGTGTTTGGGTCCGGTGAGTGCCAGTCTGTGGTGTTTGGGTAGGGGCTGGTCCAGGCCTTTCTATTCTAACCGGTTCTCCTCTGCCCTGGCCTGATTTCTTCTCTTTGGGTCAAAGCTTTGGGTTTTGCTCCCTCTCCACTGTTCTGTTCTCTCGTGTTTTACCTTTTTGGTGAAGAAATCTTTCCCAATATCCAGTATAATGCAGTATTGTATAATGGACAATATATAATACAAATATAATATGGAATATATTATTAATAATATATACATAACATAAATATATAGATATGACAATATATTATTCATAAATTACATTTAATAATAGTGTCTTGTTGACTTATATCATTATATATATATAGTTATATATACATATATTGTTATAATAGATATATATTGTTCCTTATTATGTATTATGCATTATACCGTATATAAATTATAATATATCTAATATACATCATTAGTTTTTATATAGTACAATATATAACTTACAATGTATATGAGGTATTTTATATATATATATATAAATGGTTTAGTGGTTTAGGGATTACCGTGGCGGTGCTGCATTGATGGTTGGATTTGATGCTCTTAAACGTCTCTTCCAATCCTGATGATTCTATGACTCTATAAAGTAAATATTATATTTATGATATTTAGTATATAAATAAGTACATTAATTTTCCAATCCAGTTTTCCCAATATCCATTTTTTTTCCATTTCCCTGTCCTGCTGGCACTCTTACACTTGCTCTCTCTCTGATGTGAGACAAAATAACATCACCTAAGTCTTTCTTTTTTCCATGACTTGAAACCAGACTAAAGAATAATTTCAGTGCAGGTGACTCCCTCTATTCAGAAGGGCCCTGGATTAGGGATTTTTGATTTTGTTCCATGCTATGGATAAGTGCAGCTATCTCATGGTTATCTTTTATTTGACATCATCTGTTTCCAGGCATTTTTCCTTCTCTCAGCAGTTAATGTTGTTCTTTACACACCCCTCCCGTGACAGCACAGCAATCCTCTCACACCAGTTATTAATTGATGCCAACATGCAGAGAAAACAAAATTTCACCTTGTTTTAATAAATTAATCCCCCAGATCCAGCAGGCTGAAGTGAAGTACATTGGAGGTGATTCCATAGCTGGCAAAGCAGGGATATTAAAAATCAAACATCCATAAAAAGTGAGATCTAGGAGCCCAATCCTGTGGCCAAGTTTAACAAATTCTCCCTGCCTTGTAGCAACTCCATTACTGTTAGTAGTGGTCAGTGGAATACTAATATTCCTCTAATCTTTGTTTTATATAAAAAGGAAGATTAGGAAAATATTTATTATTGAGACAGCAAGAAAAAGGCTTAGTAAGGAAAAGTAAAAAACTTAAAATGTTCCATTTGTTTTCATGTGGGTATTTACCTGCACCAACACTGAAGCTTAAATTTGTCTTTGAAGGGATATTGGCACATCCTTTGAATATTGCTGAACACTCTGAACACCTAAAACTATTTTAATTTCATAACTTTTAATGGAGAAAAAGGCAAACATTCCTATTCTATTTCTCCCCCCCCCCCATCTTTCAAGTGTGTATTGAGTGGAACACACTGGAGCAGTGAGGAGCAGGCCATGGAGTGGGCTCAGGAAGGAATTTAAGCAGGTGGGATTCCATCCCTCCTCAAGGATTGCGCTTTTTTCATTTTGTGAACGTGTTGTGAAATTCAACAGCTTGTCAGTCAAAACTGCAGCTTCTTGGAAACACAGGGGAGAGAGGAAAAGATGGGCTCTGGGGAGAGCTTCTATTTGGGTATGTGCGTGGTGTTTCTTGGACAGTCTCTACCAGCCTTTGCCAAAGGGGCGAGCAGCACAAGTGGTTGGAAATCTGCTGATTTTTTTATTTAAAAATTTCATGTCTGGGCTCACTTTTTGATGAGAACATTGCATATTGTACTTGCTATTTATATCTAGAGATAGGGGGAAAAAATCACCCAAACCTGGATCTTTACATCTCTTTCAAGTGCAGCGTGTTCCTCAGTCAACAAGAGAAATTCCCCCAAGCCCCCATTCCAAACTGGGAGCTCTGGGACCTTTTATTGGCCCTTTCCATTGAAGAGCTATTGGAATAAAAAGAGATGTAGATGTTTTATAAAAGATGCCATCTGCATTTTTCTGATGTTCAGGGTCTCATTTCTAGTATGTAATCTCTGTGATTGATGATTGGGTGAGTTAACTGAATGTAAGTTAAAATACCAAGTGTTAGATGTGATTTAAACCAATTATTCTATGGAGAGATAAAATCTTTTCATGCTTTATTGTGCGCTCTCTTAAGAATCAGCAGCTTCAGACTAAATACATAAAAGCAAGGGAAAGCAATTATGTCTTTAAGAATAAGAGCTCTGATTCAATATTTAAAGACTGTTTGACTTAAAACACTTAAAACACAAGTCATAGAATCACAGAATGGTTTGGCCTGGAAGGGACCTTAAAGCTCATCCAGTTGCACCCCCAGCCATGGGCAGGGACACCTCCCACTGTCCCAGGGTGCTCCAAGCTCTGTCCAGCCTGGCCTTGGGCACTTCCAGGGATCCAGGGGCAGCCACAGCTTCTCTGGGCACCCTGTGCCAGGGACTCACTATAAATTATTTGAGTTTTGCAAAAAGAGAATCAGTGCAAAATGTATGCAAAAAAAAAAAAAAAAAAAAGGTAAGAAATAACATGTTTGCCCTGTTTCCCCATTGCTGTGCAGTGCCTGTGATTTCAGTGATTTTCTGTGTTTGTTTGTGCACACAAACCAGTAATCTGACAAACCTAGGAGATACTACAAGTGGAAATTAGTAAGGAGAGGAGAAGGAGGCAGTGCTGTATTCAGGGAATATAAATCTGAACCAGGTCTTTTGTACAGGAGAGAAAGTAATTACCCCACATCTATTTTTGTGCATTACAGGAACTTCGAAGGGCAGGTGAATCTGTCCAAATGCTCTTTTGTGTCCGCCACCGGCACTGCTTTTCAGGTCAAGGGAGCAGCTCACACCTCATTTCATCATTCTGCAAGTTGCCACCTGCCATTATTAATACCCCACAAAAAATCTGAGATATGTAAGCTCTGAAGTTGCTGCCAAAGAGTTCTGGGAATTGCAATCCTCAGCGTTCTTGTGCTTCAGGAATCTGCTGGTTGGCAGCTCAGGGCTTGGTGGTCACACCTTGCTGTGCCATGGCGCCACAGCCAGCCCGGCTGGAAGCAGAGGAGGGGACAGAACACTGTGGGGTGGGGAATGACAAAGGCTTCCATTCTCTCTGGTCAACAATAAAATGATTTTTTCCTGTTAATTGAGTGGGTTATGCTGTGTGGATGTTCTGGGTGGGAGCAGGGCAGATGTCCAGCAGGTGGCTGGTGCTGGGGGAGGGCTGTGCTGGTGCTTGGGGCCTCATGGCTCTGGGTTGAGCCATCCCTCCCCTCAGCAGCTTCTGCTCCAAGCACCCCTCAGGAAATCGCAACTCTCCTCTGGAGCCAGGCTGGGAGAGCTGGGAGTGGTCACTTGGAGGAGAGGAGGCTCCAGGGACATCTTAGAGCCCCTTCCAGGGCCTAAAGGGGCTCCAAGAGAGCTGGAGAGGGCTAAATCTTCAGATTAATTTATGTCATTGGGGTAATTTGGGGCCAGCTAATCAGCATTTGCAGTTACTGTAAGCCATTTGGGTTACCTGGGGTCAAAGTCACTTTCTATAGAGTAGGGCATGGTTCCTTTAGGTCTTTGGGGTCAATCAATTAACACTTGTAGATCTTTGAGGGTTACTAGAGGTCAAATATGTTCCGTGCAGAGCACTTTGAGGTTACTATAGGCCATTACTGGGGGGCAACCAGTTAAGATTTGGGGTAAGTAGAGGTCAAACTCACTCTCTGCAGAACACTTTGGGGGTTACTATAGGTCATTGGGGGCTACTTGAGGTCAACCAGTGGCTTTTTGGGGTTACTATAGGTCATTGGGGTTACTAGAGGTCAAACATGTTCTGTGCAGAGCACTTTGAGGTTACTTGAGGTCATTATTTGAGGTCAACCAGTTACTATTTGGGGTTACCATAGGTCATTGGGGGTTACTAGAGGTCAACCAGTGGCTTTTTGAGGTCACTATAGGTCATTGGGGTTACTAGAGGTCAAACATGTTCTGTACAGAGCACTTAGAGGTTACTATAGGTCATTACTGAAGGGCAACCAGTTACTATTTGGGGTTACTATAGGTCATTGGGGGTTACTAGAGGTCAACCAGTTACTATTTGGGGTTACTAGAGGTCATTGGGGTTTACTTGAGGTCAACCAGTTACTATTTGGGGTTATTATAGGTCACTGGGGTTTACTTGAGGTCAACCAGTTACTATTTGGGGTTATTATAGGTCACTGGGGTTACTATAGGTCATTGGGGTTACTAGAGGTCAAACTTGTTCTGTGCAGAGCACTTTGAGGTTACTATAGGTCATTACTGGAGGGCAACCAGTTAAGATTCGGGGTTACTATAGGTCAACCAGTTACTATTTGGGGTTACTAGAGGTCATTGGGGGTTACTAGAGGTCAACCAGTTGCTTTTTGGGGTTACTATAGGTCATTGGGGTTACTTTAGGTCATTGGGGTTATTAGAGGTCAAACATGTTCTGTGCAGAGCACTTTGAGGTTACTTGAGGTCATTATTTGAGGTCAGCCAGCTAAGCTTTGGGGTTACTATAGGTCATTGGGGGTTACTAGAGGTCAACCAGTGGCTTTTTGAGGTTACTAGGGGTCATTGGGGTTACTTTAGGTCATTGGGGTTACTAGAGGTCAAACTTGTTCTGTGCAGAGCACTTTGAGGTTACTATAGGTCATTACTGGAGGGCAACCAGTTACTATTTGGGGTTACTATAGGTCATTGGGGTTACTAGAGGTCAACCAGTGGCTTTTTGGGGTTACTATAGGTCATTGGGGTTACTAGAGGGCAAACTTGTTATGTGCAGAGCACTTTGAGGTTACTTGAGGTCATTATTTGAGGTCAGCCAGCTAAGCTTTGGGGTTACTATAGGTCATTGGGGGTTACGTGAGGTCAACCAGTGGCTTATTGGGGTTACTAGAGGTCATTGGGGTTACTAGAGGTCAAACTTGTTCTGTGCAGAGCACGTTGAGGTTACTATAGGTCATTACTGGAGGGCAACCAGTTACTATTTGGGGTTACTAGAGGTCATTGGGGTTTACTTGAGGTCAACCAGTTACTATTTGGGGTTATTATAGGTCACTGGGGTTACTATAGGTCATTGGGGTTACTAGAGGTCAAACTTGTTCTGTGCAGAGCACTTTGAGGTTACTTGAGGTCATTATTTGAGGTCAGCCAGCTAAGCTTTGGGGTTACTATAGGTCATTGGGGGTTACTAGAGGTCAACCAGTGGCTTTTTGAGGTTACTAGAGGTCATTGGGGTTACTTTAGGTCATTTGGGTTACTAGAGGTCAAACTTGTTCTGTGCAGAGCACTTTGAGGTTACTATAGGTCATTACTGGGGGGCAATCAGTTAAGATTTGGGGTTACTATAGGTCAACCAGTTACTATTTGGGGTTACTAGAGGTCATTGGGGGTTACTAGAGGTCAACCAGTTGCTTTTTGGGGTTACTGTAGGTCATTGGGGTTACTTTAGGTCATTGGGGTTATTAGAGGTCAAACATGTTCTGTGCAGAGCACTTTGAGGTTACTTGAGGTCATTATTTGAGGTCAGCCAGCTAAGCTTTGGGGTTACTATAGGTCATTGGGGGTTACTAGAGGTCACCAAGTGGCTTTTTGGGGTTACTATAGGTCATTGGGGTTACTAGAGGGCAAACTTGTTATGTGCAGAGCACTTTGAGGTTACTTGAGGTCATTATTTGAGGTCAGCCAGCTAAGCTTTGGGGTTACTATAGGTCATTAGGGGTTACGTGAGGTCAACCAGTGGCTTATTGGGGTTACTAGAGGTCATTGGGGTTACTATAGGTCATTGGGGTTACTAGAGGTCAAACTTGTTCTGTGCAGAGCACGTTGAGGTTACTATAGGTCATTACTGGAGGGCAACCAGTTACTATTTGGGGTTACTAGAGGTCATTGGGGTTTACTTGAGGTCAACCAGTTACTATTTGGGGTTATTATAGGTCACTGGGGTTACTATAGGTCATTGGGGTTACTAGAGGTCAAACTTGTTCTGTGCAGAGCACTTTGAGGTTACTTGAGGTCATTATTTGAGGTCAGCCAGCTAAGCTTTGGGGTTACTATAGGTCATTGGGGGTTACTAGAGGTCAACCAGTGGCTTTTTGAGGTTACTAGAGGTCATTGGGGTTACTTTAGGTCATTTGGGTTACTAGAGGTCAAACTTGTTCTGTGCAGAGCACTTTGAGGTTACTATAGGTCATTACTGGGGGGCAATCAGTTAAGATTTGGGGTTACTATAGGTCAACCAGTTACTATTTGGGGTTACTAGAGGTCATTGGGGGTTACTAGAGGTCAACCAGTTGCTTTTTGGGGTTACTGTAGGTCATTGGGGTTACTTTAGGTCATTGGGGTTATTAGAGGTCAAACATGTTCTGTGCAGAGCACTTTGAGGTTACTTGAGGTCATTATTTGAGGTCAGCCAGCTAAGCTTTGGGGTTACTATAGGTCATTGGGGGTTACTAGAGGTCACCAAGTGGCTTTTTGGGGTTACTATAGGTCATTGGGGTTACTAGAGGGCAAACTTGTTATGTGCAGAGCACTTTGAGGTTACTTGAGGTCATTATTTGAGGTCAGCCAGCTAAGCTTTGGGGTTACTATAGGTCATTAGGGGTTACGTGAGGTCAACCAGTGGCTTATTGGGGTTACTAGAGGTCATTGGGGTTACTATAGGTCATTGGGGTTACTAGAGGTCAAACTTGTTCTGTGCAGAGCACGTTGAGGTTACTATAGGTCATTACTGGAGGGCAACCAGTTACTATTTGGGGTTACTAGAGGTCATTGGGGTTTACTTGAGGTCAACCAGTTACTATTTGGGGTTATTATAGGTCACTGGGGTTACTATAGGTCATTGGGGTTACTAGAGGTCAAACTTGTTCTGTGCAGAGCACTTTGAGGTTACTTGAGGTCATTATTTGAGGTCAGCCAGCTAAGCTTTGGGGTTACTATAGGTCATTAGGGGTTACGTGAGGTCAACCAGTGGCTTATTGGGGTTACTAGAGGTCATTGGGGTTACTATAGGTCATTGGGGTTACTAGAGGTCAAACTTGTTCTGTGCAGAGCACGTTGAGGTTACTATAGGTCATTACTGGAGGGCAACCAGTTACTATTTGGGGTTACTAGAGGTCATTGGGGTTTACTTGAGGTCAACCAGTTACTATTTGGGGTTATTATAGGTCACTGGGGTTACTATAGGTCATTGGGGTTACTAGAGGTCAAACTTGTTCTGTGCAGAGCACTTTGAGGTTACTTGAGGTCATTATTTGAGGTCAGCCAGCTAAGCTTTGGGGTTACTATAGGTCATTGGGGGTTACTAGAGGTCAACCAGTGGCTTTTTGAGGTTACTAGAGGTCATTGGGGTTACTTTAGGTCATTTGGGTTACTAGAGGTCAAACTTGTTCTGTGCAGAGCACTTTGAGGTTACTATAGGTCATTACTGGGGGGCAATCAGTTAAGATTTGGGGTTACTATAGGTCAACCAGTTACTATTTGGGGTTACTAGAGGTCATTGGGGGTTACTAGAGGTCAACCAGTTGCTTTTTGGGGTTACTGTAGGTCATTGGGGTTACTTTAGGTCATTGGGGTTATTAGAGGTCAAACATGTTCTGTGCAGAGCACTTTGAGGTTACTTGAGGTCATTATTTGAGGTCAGCCAGCTAAGCTTTGGGGTTACTATAGGTCATTGGGGGTTACTAGAGGTCACCAAGTGGCTTTTTGGGGTTACTATAGGTCATTGGGGTTACTAGAGGGCAAACTTGTTATGTGCAGAGCACTTTGAGGTTACTTGAGGTCATTATTTGAGGTCAGCCAGCTAAGCTTTGGGGTTACTATAGGTCATTAGGGGTTACGTGAGGTCAACCAGTGGCTTATTGGGGTTACTAGAGGTCATTGGGGTTACTATAGGTCATTGGGGTTACTAGAGGTCAAACTTGTTCTGTGCAGAGCACGTTGAGGTTACTATAGGTCATTACTGGAGGGCAACCAGTTACTATTTGGGGTTACTAGAGGTCATTGGGGTTTACTTGAGGTCAACCAGTTACTATTTGGGGTTATTATAGGTCACTGGGGTTACTATAGGTCATTGGGGTTACTAGAGGTCAAACTTGTTCTGTGCAGAGCACTTTGAGGTTACTTGAGGTCATTATTTGAGGTCAGCCAGCTAAGCTTTGGGGTTACTATAGGTCATTGGGGGGTTACTAGAGGTCAACCAGTGGCTTTTTGAGGTTACTAGAGGTCATTGGGGTTACTTTAGGTCATTGGGGTTACTAGAGGTCAAACTTGTTCTGTGCAGAGCACGTTGAGGTTACTATAGGTCATTACTGGAGGGCAACCAGTTAAGATTTGGGGTTACTAGAGTTCATTGGGGTTACTAGAGGTCAACCAGTTGCTTTTTGGGGTCACTAGAGGTCATTGGGGTTACTAGAGGTCAAACTTGTTCTGTGCAGAGCACTTAGAGGTTACTTGAGGTCAACTAGCTAATATTTGGGGTGACTATAGGTCATTTGAGTTACTTGTGGTCAAACAGTCTCTACAGAGCACTTTGGGGTTACTTTAGTTCTTTGGGGTTACTTTAACTCAGCCAATTAACAGGGGATTACTTGAGGTCACATTCCATCTCTGGTGACCATGCTGGACTTGATTGAGTTCAACCATTTTTCTTGTGCCACTCTTTGAGGTCACCACCTCCAGCAGTGACACCAGCGCTTGAACCTGAGTTTGTATCCCTGTCACGACTCCTTCTGTTCCGTTTCGCACCAAGGAACCCCCGTGTGCTATTGCTGTGGCACACCAGGCTGCCATGGTGCCACTGTGGCATCAATCCCACCCTCACCCCAGCTTGCCCAGTGACTTTGAGTTCCCTTGTCACCACGTGTTGCTCATGACAGGCTCTGGCCCCTGGCCCCTGGCCTGGCTGTGCCTCCCAGTTCCATCCTGCCAATGTCCTGTGAGCACCTGCACCTCTTGGCCTGGCTGCACATGAGCTCCTCCTGCATTCAGTTTTATGGGGAGAAGATGTCGATCCCGAGGATCTGGAGCAGAGCAAAGCTCTCCAGCTCCCTCTCTTCTGGCTGGCACCTGTCAATCTCTGTGTCCCTCTGTCCATACTGACCTTTACCTTCTGCAGCTGCAGATTTGGTGAAACGTGTCAAAGACAGCCACACAGTTTGAAACCTTAGACCAGGCTTTATTAGACAATCATTAACATCACATGTCACTCAGGGTTAGCATTTAATCATCATCATCAATACACAGGTAAATAATTAGTCCTTAATAAACTTGGCCTAAATTAGCTGTGAGTCTCAAACAGGAGTGCTGGTATGAGGGGGCAGAGGTTGTGCCATGGCAGCCTTTAAGGTCTCAAAAGCTAAGGTTGCCTCATGGGGAAGGAAGGAAATAGCCAGGAGGGGAAGAACATAGTCAAAAAGGTGGACACAAAATAAACCAAGAAGAAAACTACAAGCAAGCAGTAATAAATAACTACAATAATAAATAAGCTGAGTAGGGGCAGCCAGAGCCCCAGTGCACTCACACCTCAATGCCCAGGCACTGGGGTTTGAGCAAAGCAGAGCCAGAATATTTGCTGGGATGCCACGGCTAGGGAGCCTCAGCTGAGTTCCCTCCCTGTCCTGGTGGGAGCTGTTCTTTTCCCATAGGGAGTGACAGTTCAGAGAACACACAGGAGTCACAGGCAGCCTGTGATGAAATGAGCCATCTGCCCTGATTTCGTGATCGTATCTAATTACTACTTTATTCTGTCCCTGTAGCTTTATGCTTGTCCCTTCTGTAGAGTATCTTTACAATCTTTACAAGGCCAAGCTGTCTGATACCAGAATACATTCTTCCACAGAAAAGAATTAAGAATAAATTTAAGAGAAAATACTTGTTTTATTTTTTCTAGTAATGACCCAGCACTTTGAGTTTTATTTCCTCTCTGTATTAGGTGACTTATCTGTTTGGGAACTCTCCAACTCAACCACAGTGCAGTTGCTTTAGGATAGATTATGAAATTTCTAAAAGTGTCATTAAATCAAAGCCAATAACCAGTGCAGAACTGTGAATTAGAAAACAGTGATAAGAATTAATCACACATTAAAATCCACCATCTATAGATAGAGATGCCAGAGAAAGGCACTGATTTAGCCGTGCTTGGGCAGGTGTAAATACATAAAAGGTTAAGGCTAATCAACATTTAGTTTCAAATCTGCAGAAATTTTCACTATTTTTATAGTTTTGGATAATGTGCTGAGCAGCTGCCATTGGTTTGAGGGGTCAAAACCAAAGAAGAGGGAGCAGTAACAGCTCTGAGAGAAAACCAGTCTCAGAAGCCCTTTCCATTCTACCTGCCAAGGCTCTACCTGCCCCTAACAAATGCCTGTGGGTTTCCACCTTTCACATCACGAGGTCTATTCAGCGAGGAAATGTCTGATTACGGTGCAGCAGTTTTACCCTTCTTGGATGATCATGTGCTCTTGTAATCAATTTTGTTTGAGCATGGGCATGACACAGCTTCTCGCTCATCACTCAATCTTCCCATCATTTCCTTCACCTTCTGGCAGTGCTTGGATTTAACATCTCAGGCTCTCCTTTGCCTCTTCCTGAATTAAGATAAATGTTCACAAAAAATCAGTAGAGAAAAAGACAAGGAATAACACCATCCTGAGGAAATGAATGTAACTGGATATGATTTCACAGAATCACAGAATGATTTGGGTTGGAAGGGGCTACAGAAAAGCTGGGGAAGCACTTTTGATAAGGGCATGGACAAGGGGGAATGGATTTAAACTGAAGGAGGATGAGTTTAGATTAGATACTGGGAAAAAAAATTCTCCACTTGAGAGTGGTGAAGCCCTGGCACAAGTTGCTCAGAGAAGCTGTGGCTACCCCATCCCTGGAAGTGTTCCAGGCCAGGTTGGATGGGATTGGAAGCAACCTGGGATAGTGGGAGGTGTCCCTGCCCATGGCCGGGGGTGGAATGGGATGGGTTTTAAGACCCCTTCCAACCTAAACCATTCTGGGATTCTGTGATGAGCCCGTTCCAGGTGACTGACTGCAGGCCTGAGAGCATATTCACAAATGCCTCCAAATCTTATTAACTTCACAATTCCTCCATACCCTGAGTTTTGATGCTAAGGCAGCCCAGCACTTACTTCTCTATTTCTTCCCTTTCAGAACTTCAGTACTGGGACTCAGACCTGCAGCTTCCCCAAATGCTTCTCCATGGCCACAGGGAGTGTGGGCAGACCATGAGCAGAGCATGTGGTGGCTGTCTCTGCTTCCCTCACTCTGCCCAGCTGTCTCATCCCATCCTGACTGGCCCCCTGTGCGCCCTGCAGCCCAAACAACAACCCGAACACCATAAAAAGCAACAAATCTCTCCAGCTGTGTACCCAGATGACCAGCCTCCTCCCTGCCTGACCTGCCTGCCAAGAACCCCCCAGCAACCCCAAAATGCTCCTGCATACCTGAGAATCCACATCTGCACAATGCCATTTCCTGAGCCGACGATCATTTGTTACCAGTCACAAGTTGTGCCACTCTGGAGTACCAAGGTCTGTGGTCCCCCTGTGGCTCTCACGTGGTGGTTTCCATCAGGACTCTCCAAGGAGGGCAGCTACCAAGCATGGTGGGGCTGGATTGACACCTGCCCAGGGCATCCTCCTCCTCCTCAGACAAGGACTGTGCCTCCTCTAAGTGTTCCTCAAACTCTTTGCCTGCCTCCTTACCTCCTCCTCAACACTGATAATGCTCTCCAAATGATGGACAAATCCACCACCCCTCCAAGGGGGAACACAACACCCCAGTCAGCTGAGGGGTGGGATGTGAAGGGGAACTGCAGAGACAAAGGGGAGGTGGGTTCCCTTTGCTCTATCACATCATCTCAGCTCTGGCCCTAACGCTGTCCTTTGTTTTTCTCTTCTCTCCTCCAAACAGGGCCTGGAGCGGTGCACGACGGTGGCAACGCGGCGTCCCGGGTGGCTTCCGGCCTCTGCCTCTGGGCCACCCTCCTCGCTCGCCTCCTCCTCGACTTTTGATAAGGGAGCGGAGGGTCCCGGGAGGCCTCGCCGCACCTCTCCCCCGCCGCGGGCTCGGCCGCCGCGCCGCCCGGGGACTCCTCTCCGTCGGACGGGCGATGCACCGGAGGACGGGCGGCGGTGCCGAGCGTCCGAGGATGGCCCCGTCTCCCACGTGCCAGGATCGTTCTCGCCGCCGGTTACGCTGTACAGACCCCACCACGTGCCACCAGACTGTCACCCGCCACCATCGCCCCGGGGGTGTGGCCCGGCATGGACGGTGCCCCCGGAGGCTGCCTCATCTCCAACGCTGGGGGCACGGAGCCGTCGGGGCGGGTGCCGCCCAGAGCCTTCACCGGGATGTCCGTCTCGTCGTCTCACTAAGCCGCCTATGCCCAAAAAGACCCCAAGGTTGAAGCCTCCTGGCTCTGCCTTCAGCCCTCTTGGTCCTGAATGTCAGTTCTCGTCGCCAAAGCTCCTCCCTAAGCACCCCGATGTCGCCAGCCCCCCCTCACCTGCCTCTGCTCCTGACAGGATGCTCGCTGGCCCTTTCGGAGAGGGTCACCCGACACAGCCTGTTGTCCTTCAAGGGTCACGCACTTCCCACTGCTCTTTATTCCAGCTGACATCGTACCCCTGTGCTTCCCACTAAAACCCCCTCACCTTCCTGAGGACATGAGGCTGCTCTCCCAGGAATGTGAGCCCTGGGGACTGCCACCAGCCCTCCTAGGGACTGGAGTCTTCTTGCTGCATCGGACAGCCAGGCCCTCACTCTTTGCTCCGGATCCCAGCCCACTCTGCTGCTGCCCCCCTGATGGCAGGGGCTGCCCCATGGCTCTCACCTTGATGCTCTGCCAGCACTTTTTGGGGAGGTTTCTCTGGACTTGTTTTCCAAGCACTTTCCAACCTGCACATCAAAAGCACAGCACCACCAGCGCAGGGCAGAGGCTCTGAACAACAGAGCGAAACACCAGCTGACAAGGCACTTTTGCTACAGTTCTGACGCTCATGACTGTCTGTATCTCTGCCCCTCTGAGGGCCCTGAGCTGCAATGTTCTCACTCTGCCTTGTCTCACGCCCACCATGTGCCCCTGCCTGAGGAAAAGTCTGATGTGTCTGACCCTGTGGAGGAGGCCTGGGCTCTGTCGGTTTGCTGTGCTGGCACAGCAGGGACAAGGATGGCTCCAATGCTCCCTGCTGCAAATTGCCTGAGACACCAAAACAGACACACCCAGACTCTGCCCTCTGCCTCTTCCAGCCACCCTGGGAGCTACCACCCATGGTGGCGGTAGCCATGTCATCTCCCTGCATATGGAATTGTGCTCCTGATGGCCTCCTGCACCATGGACGCCCTTGCCTGGTACATTGTGGCAGCCCTGAGCCTTCTGGGCACTCCATGGCCACCCAGGAATGCTTTGGGGCCACAGTCTGGGGATGGACACTCCCGTCCTGCTCCTGAAACGTCACACATGGCACCGGACCCTACTGCTGCGACAGGGAGACTCGACAACAGCCAGGCACCGAGCAAGCACACAGAGTGTCCCTTGTCCTGACCCGGCACCTCCCCGGGCCTTGTTCCTTCCTTCTCCCTCCATAAGTGAGATGACTTAAGAACAACGGCCACACACATGCTGTCTTCCCCACGCAAATTCTGCTGCTGCCCAAACCTGCTTTCTGTGGCTGCAAAGCAGCTGGGGTGCCAGCCCTCAGCACACAAGACGAAAAAACCACCCCGGGCCAGAGGCCATGATGGGCCAACACCCTGTCCTCTATGCAGCTGTGCCTGTCCTCATCCCTGTTCTCAATGGGCTGCCCAGGACCTGCTACAAAATCTCAAGGGATGCTCCTGCCCCCCCATCCTGGATGTTCAACATGTCCCATGGCTGATTGACAAAAAACGCCTGGCCCCAGGTGGGGGCTGCCCCAGTGCTGGCCTGAGGCGCTGGCTTACCTGGTGGACGGGGATCCGGCACTGACTGGGTGAGTCCGCGTCCTGCGGTCCCTGCGGTGCTGCTCTGCTTCTCCACTGGCATCCAAGAAAGGTGGCACTGTCAGCGATCTGGGTCCTCTGCCACGGCCCCGGGCATGTTTATCGAGTGGGGATGGCACTGTCTTCAGCCAGCACGGTGACACGCACATCCTCCCCCACATGCCTGCTCCAAAAGTACCCTGGGTGCAGGAGACACCTTGCCCTGATGCCTTTACTGGTGTGCACTGCCCCACAACAGCTCCCCGCTGCCACCCCGTGCCCTTTCCTTGGTCAGCCCCAAATTTCTGTCCCCACAGCAGAAATGCTGCAGAATCACAGGGCCAGAGGCCATGGCATATCAGAGAGTGGCAGAGACGAGACGCCACGACGCACACTGAGGCTGGCGGGCCTGGCACCAGGGCTGCCCCCATCCCATCCTTCTCCCTGGGTCGGGTGGGCTCCCCTGTCCCCTGCCGGGACGGCATTCGACTTTCTCGTGCCATGTAACGTGCCATTGTGAGGAACGTGTTGGCTGTCTGAGGCCGGCCCCGCCACGGCTCTGCCGGGTGGCAGACCCATTTGTGACCACTGCTCTCCGTGTTTGGATGCCCAGGGGGTGGCCGGGCACCCAGGGCGGGGGCAGTGTGGCTCTCGGGTCTCTCTCGCTGACGGCCGTGATGGCCGGTCTTGAGTTTCTGTCGATCATTGTATTCCAAGGGTGGCTATACTACCTGAGATTTGTGCATGTTACATTGTAGTTGTAACCTTTTCTAATTCGGCAAGAATAAGAGATGGTTGTGATTGTGCAGTGTATCAATAAAGTTTGACGAACTTTGTACCTTCGGGGCTTTGCTTCATGGGCCCCACGCACCCCAGGGAAGGGATGCGGTGCTGGGCACCTGCTGAGCTGAGCTGGGAGGGCTCCCGAGTGCCTGGGATCCCTGCCACTCCTGTGGTCTCACCCAGCACTTGGTTGGACCCTCTTTTGATTGTCCCCTGCAACAGTGATGCTTCAAGCCCCACAGCTGGGGGCCTGCTGCTGTTTGGGCCATCCCTCACCCCATCCATGCATCTCCCCTGGAATCCACCAGTGAGTCCCAGGTCCTGCCCACCTCTGTCTGCCGATGAGCACATGCCTGTTGATGGAGTCCCTGCAGGGTAAGGACTGTCTTTGCTCTCATCACTCACCTACGTTCAGTGGAAGCAGCAGGATCAGGGGCCTCTTTTCCACAACCGAGCCATTCCCAGCGTCTCCTCCATCATCCTGCAGCAACGCTCACTCTGACAACTAAAACCTACCCCCATGAAGGGATGCCTCTGCAGAAGATGTGCTCCCAAGGTTTGCTCCTATTGTGATCTGGCAGTGCGTGACACAGACCAAATGTCTTCATCAAAGGACAAAAACCTTGAGGACCAGGAGCAGAAGAGCTGTGACCCTCAGCATCTCCCTGACACGGCTGTAATCTCACAGCAGGCTGTGCCCTCTGCTCCCAGGGGATGCCTCACCTTCCCACACCATCAACCAGGAGAAAACATTCAACAAGCTCCTCTAAAGAGACACCTGCTGCCAGGAGACTGGGGGCAGTGGGACTGTGCCAGACCCATCTGAGTCTTGCTCACTTTGAGACCTCCTTTCGTCTTCCCCAACATGGAAATGAAAAGCCCAGTCCCAAGAGATTTTCCCTGAACCCCACAACAAGCAAACAGCTCCATCCCAGCACTGCTGAGATCTGCTGTGACCTTGCACATCAGGGACACCACTGCTGTCCCCCTCCAGTGACCCCAGCAGAAAGGTAAGTGCTTCTCAAAACCCAACAGCCTCCTGAGGGAAGGGATTTGGGAGGGATGTGCCACCTTGCCTGCTTTCCTCAATGTCACCTGCAGTGAATCAAGCATAGGTGACCACCATGGGAGGCTCTGCTTTGAGCCTCTTTCCAAAAACTCCAATCTACCAGGGAGCCAGGGCTGATTCGATGTAACTACCACAAAGCAACACTCACCCCTTGCATGTGGCCCCTGGGGATCCCACCACAATTCGAGCCTCCCTAATGCTTCCCATCTTCCCATGCCAGTTCTGCTGGATACCCAGTGCTGGACCTGTCTCCACTGGAGTGAATACCTACAGATGCCCAAATGCTCCTGCTCGTGGCACATCCTGATGCCTCGTCTGCACTGCCCCCATCGCAGAGCACGGGGAGGTGGTGCAGCCCCTCTCCAGCCACGGGATACCCTCCATCTCCCTTTCCCGGGTTGAGCAGGATGTTTCTCCATGGCTCTCAACAACACCCAACCTGTGCCTAAGGACAAGGACCTCAGCTGCTACATCCAGGGGGAGGGAGGGCATATTTCAGACCATGACCTCCATCCCTCCCCAGCACCAAGAGACACCCTTACCTATGTCAATAAATTATTACATAAACGCATCCATCGAGCCGCCTCTCTCTCTTTAACTTCCTCTTTGTCTGCTACTTTGGCACTGGACACTCCTTGATCTCCCACCTAGAACACCAAAAAATTTACAATTACAGAGAGGAGGTGAGGGAGAGAGCCCTGTTACCTCCACACCTATCCCCAGATCCCTCCCCATAACCCCCAAGCATCCGGGCATTGCCCCTCCTACCAGGTTTGCTCTACTCTGGCTGGTCCAACCTGGGAGTTGCAAGACCTGCATAAAGACCAACGTCATCATCTCTGCCATCCTGACCCTGCTACCTGTGCCCAGCTGTCTTGTCCCCACACCCTCAGTACCCTGTCCCTTACTTCGGATATACCACAAAGCCTGAGCATGGTTCTTCCCTTACCTTACATTGGTATCACTTGGACACTGCATGTCACACCTCGAGGCAACACCTTCCCATCCCTCTTCTCTGTGCTCATCTCTTGGGTTACATCACAGGGTCAAGAAATAAAAAAATCCTCACAAGAAACTGTCAAGCCATCAATAGCAACCAACATCTGATCCTGCTAATGTGCTGGGTGACCTGAAGAAACCAGCACCCCGGAGGCTACAGCTGAGGCTGAGGACCAAGCTCACTAAGCAAGCTTCCAGCATCACCAAAAACCAGCACCCTGACCAAGACAAGGCTCCACGGACAGCAAAATGCACCTACACCCCAGTGATCCTGCCGTGCTTCGCCTGTAGATAGCACTGCACAGGGGACCCTGCTCCTCACACCCACCTCACACCACTGTGTCTCTCCTTCCCACACGAGATTTGCTTCAGCTGCTCCACAAGCATCCCCTGCAATGCTGTGCAGCTGGGCCAGAGAGCCACACCGTGAGCTTAGGGGCGCTGAGTGGGGTCCTGAGCAGGGGAATAGGGCACAGCTGTGCCTCACACCCTCTCCAGCTACTCACCAAAGCCTTACCTGTGACAGCATGTTTGCTGGGCTCACCAGTGAGGTCCAGGGGCCATCTTTCCAATGCTCTCCTGGCCCATTGCGATGCCTCGGTGCTCCCATCTGCCAGCCCCGCTCCAGCACCCCTCCCTCCCCACATCCCTGCCCGTTCCCGGTGGCGCAAGGGGAGAACGCGGGGTGGCCCTGGCCCCCGCGGCAATGAGCACCACAACCAGACGGAGCGGCCACATGGAACAATCGTTTTAATGGATAGGCAGAGAGAGCCCCCTCGCCGCCCGCCTGCCCGCGCCCGGGCCCCCCGCGTGCCCCCCGCCGCCGGCCGCAGGGAAGGAAAGGAAATCGAAGGAGGAAAACCAATCGCAGGAGAAACCCCCGCTGAAATGGATGGTGAGGCAACAGGTCCTGTGCCTCAGCAGGGGCCAGTTGCTTCACCTTCTTTTTCTTATTTCTTTTGTGGGTTTTTTTTTTAATATATATATATATATATATATATACACACACACACGCACACACACACACATATACATACACATATATATATATATATATATATATAAAAAAATATAAAACTGAGCTATATAGATCTCCCTCTGTCCCTCAGCTCGCTTTATTCCACCGCAAAGGGGCTGGGGCCATGTGGCAAAAAGCGACGGAGAGGGGCCCCGGTCCCCCGTGACCCTTTGTCCCCGGTGACCTGAGGGTGGAAAGGCGAGGGGGGTTCAGGGACGTGTGGACCGAGACGCTCGTCTCGTTGAGAACCGATACACACCTAACTCCATATACAGCATGCAGTAATGGCAGCGGAAGGACCCTGCTGGGAACCGTGGCTAAACTCTAACAAAAAAAAAATTATATATATATATGTATATTTATATATACTGTATATATATATCCCATAAAAAGATTCAGCATCTCCCTCCACCTCAACGCGCGGCGAGTGTCGCCCGTGCCCTCGGCAGGAACTGTCCGGACGACCGCTTTTGGGCCGGTTTTGGGGGGGTTCAGCACAGGACTCCTCCTCCTCCTCCTTGCCGGGCTCACAAGCCTCCTTGGCTGGTCACCTCCTCGGCAAACAAACTTCTCTCCGCTTGCTCCCCTTCTCCTGGATTGTTTTTTTTTTTTCCTTTTTTTTTTTTTCTTTTTTTCCCCTCTTTTTTTTTGCATTTCTGTTTTTTAGGAACTAAGAGTTCTAGGCTCGTATCAGAAAATACAATTAATAAAATTAACCATGACTCAGAATCCCTTATCATTCACGATGTCCGCGGATGGTACGATGAAAGCGTGGCTCGATGCCGGTCTCCTTCCTCCCTTTCCCTTCACGGTGGTGTGGTAACTGTTGAAGATCTATATATCTATACATATATATATATATGTATACATGGAGAAATATATATATATATATATATATATTCTGAAACACAAATGGCAGCACAGTCCATGAGAAGACGGGGAAATCTCGGCAAAGGAGAAAACCGGTGTGTCTGGAAGGAGGGTCCCATGGGAGGGAGCAGCAGGCGGGCGGGGGCGGTGAAGAGGACAGGGCAGGGGGCAAGTGCCACACTCTGATGGCCCCATCCATCCTCCGTCTGGCCCGTAGCAGAGAATGGCAAAAACGGGGAAAAAGTGGCAGGGGACAAAAAAAAAAAAAAAAAAAAAATAGGGTGAAAAGAAAAAGACTCAGTCGCATTGCATCTTCAGCAGGAAGCCTTGGATTATTAATTTTTTCCCTTTTCTCTCCATTCCAAATTCCCGTTGTGGGGTTTTTTTGCGTGTTTTTCCTCTCTCCCCCTCCCCCAGGTGGCCTGGCCGGATACTCTCTCAATTCTTATGATTATTTTCGGAAACGGTGAACACTTCTTCTTCTTCTTCTTCTTTTCTTCCTCTCCTTTCTGCTTGCACTCGCTGGCCATGGTCGTCGCCGCCGCTACTCCGCGGGCCGGCTCTCGGGTCAAAACTGGCGGGCGAGGTGGGCGAGCGGGAGGAGCAGCAGCCACGCGCAGCCGCTTCGCCGCCACGCGCCGTTGTTCCCGTCGTGCACTGCGCCGGGGCCTGCGGGAAGGGACAGGAACGCCCTCGTGGTTGGTCACAAAGTCAACAAATAGCAGAAACCATGAGAGAAAGATTAAAACCAAAAAAGTCCCGCTATTTGGGGCCCTGGTGGTGTTGCACGTGGTGGGATTGCTCTGTGGTGGAGCTCTCTGGGTGTCCCCCTCCATCTGGGCTGTCCTCAAGAATGCAGGAACAGCCGTCCGTGTCCCCACCAGTGCTGGTCTTTGGGACAAGATCCCCTGCGGTTCCTTTTCAGTCCTAAGTCTCCATCCCGAGCCCACTCCCTGTGCATCACCACCATCCGACCTCCCTCAGCCCCCTTCACCCTCCTCCAAACTGGTCCCAATTTTCCAGCCATACTTGTAGGGGAGATGATCGTTTTTGCCCAGCACATTCTGCCCGCCCCAGGGCGACCACCCTGTTGTTCCCCACTAGTGTCCCTTGGGAGGGACAGTAACCACCTGCCCACCCTGCAGAGACAGTGCCAGCAGCACTACGTTGAGGAGTTGGTGTTTTGCACCTCTTCAGAGTCTCTGTGGGGCTCAGCATGGGCCCAAACCACCTCAAGGAGATGGGATGAGGAGGCTGGTCAAGAAGAGCCATGCCCACCCATCTCTGGGGACCACAGGGGGTGAGGAGTTCAAAGCTCACTGTGGGAAAATATGTGGAGGGTATCTTAGCCAATGGCTTTCACCAAAACACCCATTTTTTCACCAAATAGTTGGCCCAGGAGAAGACTAAGGTGGGAAAAGACCTCAGAAAGGCATCCATGCTGGTGTCCTGTGGAAGCAGGGCTGACCACAAGGTCTGATTCACAACTGCTTTTGAAACCCCAGGACACGTCCCCTCACTTTGAAACCTGACCGGGGCGCTGACCATCAGTAACCATCTGGTTTCCCACCAGTAACACTTCCCAGCACACTCAGACACCTCACAAATCCAGGCACCAAATCCAGGTCTCACACACTACCTCCACAGACATCTACAAGTCATCCCAAGGACTGACCACTCAATTCATCACAAATGAAGCCACCCCAAAATCAAGATGACACCAAGCCAGTTGGCCGGACAGTAAGATTGCACAGCAGAGAGCTGGCTGTTCTGGCCAGGAATGACACCAGGAAGGGGACCAAATGCCTGTCCACCCTTATCTCATCCCATAAAAAAGACACTGGAAGCATCCCAGAGGAGGAAGGACCTGCCACAAGGCCCACTAGGAAAGCTGCCCAAAGGCATCCCTGCTTTGCCCTGGCAATGGGGAGGGAACGGGTCACCATGGGATGGGGACAGGCATGCAGAGGGCACAGACCACCACCAGACAGGCACAGGAGGCTGGCGGGGAGGGGGCAGGATGGGAGGGCGGCTAAGAAAGCCCTAATTCATCCCTACACCAGTGAAAGCAGTGGGGTTGTGGGGCAGGAGATCCAGGCGGTGGGTGCTGCGGCTCCCGCTGAGATGAGTTGTGGTGGGAGCCAGAGGGGCCCAAAGGGAACAGCAGGGGAAACACTGGCGTTGTGGGGGACCCCCAAATTACTGACCTTTCCAGGGTGTCAGAGCGGTAGTTGTCTCTTCTAAAAATTAAAGAACAAGTGAAAGTTAAGGCAAAAGGACAATGGAAAGCGCAGGCTCGAGACACCTCCCTCAGCCTGCCTTCAACCTAGGGCAGGAAAACCAGTGGATGGGGTAGAAATGGGATCTGTTGCCCAAATCACACTCCACTGCTGTGGGGCCATGGTCCCCTCATCTCGGAGGGAATGTGAGATGAGCTGAATACGGGACCTCAGACCTGGCAAAGCCTGTAGTTGCACCCTGTGCAAAAGGCAAAGCACAGGGGCTGGGATTTGGGGGATGCAGGGAGTTCACCTCTCCCCTATGAGTTCAGGGCCCATCCCTCTTGCTAACCCTGCAACATCCCAAATAGATTTATGGCCTGACAGCTGCCTCTGGGAGCAACATGGACTGTGTGATGGGTGAGAAGCACAGGCTTGGTATTTTTCCCCAACTCCACAGAATGATGTGGTTTTCCTGAGCACTCTATCACATCCCAGACAGCACCAAATGAGCCGCTGAATGAGGCGGCAGGTCTGGAATAACGAGTGCTACACGTTAAATAAAGCACTAGTTGACCTCCCTGAGAAATTAGATTAAAAAAAGGATTAAAAGATGAATGCTACATTAGCCTCTCACACAACCCCAAAAAGGCTCTTGTCACGGTACCTGCACAGATTAAACCTCCCTTTTTGTAGGGGGAAAACTCCGAAACACTCAGTTTCAGTGAAAAGGGACCACTCACAAAATCGTCCCCCAAAACCTCACAGAAGAGACATTTCTCATGCGCAGGTAGCGCAGCCACCGCATCCACTTGCCTCTTATCTTCCATTAAATAAATAAATATATTGATAAATAAAGGCACATTAATTGCCAGATTGAAGACACTGGTTGCTTAGGGATGGGTGAGTTCAGCCCTATGACGCTTGGGGCCATCACATTGCTGATGATTAGGGAGGGGTTGTTCTTGGGGGTTCTGGGGAGCCCTACACCAGGAGATGGGGGTCCCAGCATGCCACAGTCTCCTCAGGGAACTGTTGCCCCCAATTACTAAAGACTGAATGGATCATTCAAATGGTGCAGCTTTACGGAAATTACGGGTGCTCAAAGGACTCTGATTTTGTTCCCTGATGGAATTCACAGTCAGACCACAAAGCTAAAGGGGGATCCTAAAATAAGCTCAGACTTTTGTGGGATGCTTCCCTGGGTCACACTCAACACTGCCACCACAGCACTAGTCCCACAAACGGGTTAGAAACCAAGGAACTAAGAGCTCTTCAGCAGGGAGATGTCATCTTTGCTTTCAGGCTGTTCATCCAGCCTGGATCTGCAGATGCCAAACCGAAGGCCCCCACTAATTAAGATTTTAACCTCATAAACACATTGGAAGGCTGCAACATCACAGCTAAGAATATGGCTCAGGCTATGTTGGGCACTTGGCATGGCCACCCTACACCTGCAGCACAGGTGGAGCCAGGCCTGGGCGGCTCTGCAGTGCCAGAAGTGTTGGTATCCCTAAAACATGGGGTTATTGGATTGCCAGGAAGGCTGGTGAGGAAGAGAACTGAGATAGTTCCTAAGCAACGCTAATGACAGCTTAGCAGAGGTAAACCATCACACACAGCTTGGACTTTATTGGGGGAGCAAACGGGTCTGAGCATCCAAGATGGGATGAACCCCTCTGTCACAGCTCAGGGGAACCTGGCCCAGCTGTCAATATCAGTGGCAGGGGAGGACAAACCTATCCTGTGATGCCTCCCCGACCCCACGGCTGTGGTGTGGCCCCTGGCAAGGCCTGACATTCTCTACTGTCCTTAAACAAACTGCTCCCCTCCCCAAGACATGGACAGCACTTCCCAGGGCCTCCACATGCCTCCCATGCTCCGCTGGCCCAGCACACTCCAGAACCCAGCACATACTGTGAGACAGCTCCCTATCCCGGGGAGCTTTGCATGGCCAGGGGCACAGCCTGCCCTGAGCCATCCCCAGGGAGCCGGGGGATGAGGAAGGCTCATCTGTCACTCTGCTCTGCTCCCCTCTGACCACACAATAACGAGAGACAAGGAGATAACCAGGCACAACAACCGGGTGGCAAGGAAGAGGACAATGTTGGGGTGACATCAGGGGAGGCTGGAGGTCCCCAGTCCCCACTTCTCCTGTATGGTTCAGCTGTGAGAACCACACACCCCAAACCCTAGCAGGGAAATATCCCCAAGCAGTGCTCAGGGATGAGATCTGTCATCCAGTTCTGGCTCCTGGTGAGCACAGCCCCTGCTCTGGTTTTGCTGCCACCTGAAGAAGCTCGACAAACATGTCAATCAATCACAGCCCATCCCAGCCATGAGCAGTGTCAGAGGGACACATTGCTCTCATCCCAGGTCCAGCATACAGGGAAAACACTGGGACAAAGGTACAAACCTTCTCCTCCTCCCTGCCCTCCACACCTTCCCATATTCCTTGGCAACAACAACAAGGATGTATCTGCTTGGCAGCAGCGGAAAACACAACCTGGAAGGTGATGGAGCAGGGGGCCTGTTTATTCTCACGTAGGAATGGGGCAGCAATGACCCTGAGCACCATCTCTCCTCCCACCCATCAACACAGGGGGATGCCTTCACACAGAAGCTCTCCTAGACACTCATCAGAGCAAGAAGATGGAAACCTGCAGCCAGCTCCTAACTTGGCATTGGCGGATCCCAAACACAGTGCCAAACCCCTCTGAATGGTGGGAGACACTGGATCTGAATCAGGAGGCAGGTTTGGAGGCTCTCCCTTCCCTGGACTCACCACAACCTCCAGCCCACATGCCAAGGGCAGAAAGGATCAACAGCAAACACACATCTCCCCCAAAAGACATGGGAGACCCTTGCCATGTCTCTGCCATTGGTGGTGTCACTGTGAAGCCATTCCCCTTTCCTGGCTGATTCCCTCAGCCCTACTCACCGTAGAGGATCATGCTGGCATTGGTGTTCCCTAGCCGGTTGGAGGCTACGCAGGTGTAGTTGCCATAGTCCTGCTCAGAGACGTTGAAGAAAGTCAGTCTGGAGAAGAAGGCTTTGTTCTCCACTTTCAGCCCTTTCTGTCCTTCAGCCAGTCTGGGAGAAAAGAGGAACGGGAGGTCATGGGGGTGGCATCAGGAGAAGAAGTGCCCGCTATTTCCCATGCCCAGTTATCCCCTGGTTGTGCCCATGAGTGCGGACATAGGGCCTGGGAGAAGAGGGAAGGTGTTGGGCAAGATATGGGAGATGGCTGCTGTTCTGCTGGGTCTCCAGCTGCCAGCCCTCACCGTCCCCGTGCTGACCAGAGGCATCCTCTGTGCTGCAGAGTCACGGGATGGTGCTGGGACTTGCCAAATGCTGTGCAGAGAGAGGGAAGCTCCAAAGGCTGGGGAGGGAATCTGGGAAAGGCTCATTCCCAGCCTACAGAAGAGCCTGGTTTCTCTCTCGTGTCCTCAGTCCTCTCTGCTCTGTGGGATGCCTTCCTTGACCTTCCTCTTCCCTCATCCCTGCATGTCCCAGGTGGGTGATGCGATGGGCACCCACCACAGTGGGGAGGCTTCTCAGCCAGCACGTATGCTGAAGCATTAACCAAGAGCTTGGGCTTCCCTGTACTGGTGTCCCCATCCTGCTCAGCTCCTGCAGCTCTTTTACTTGCTAATTCCTCACGGAAAGTGCTGGATTCCCATTATGATCCATGCTGGGTGCTGATCAGGCAGGCTGAGCCCGCTCCTGCCGCTGCTCCGCAGGCCCTCGTGATCTGACCTAGTTCTGAGCAGCGCCTTTCATGTGCCACACAAACATCTGCAGCTTTGTACACTCTGCTGCTCCTTTCCTCTCAAACCAGGCAAGGCAAGCAGACCCAGACTCCTCTCCAGCCTCTGGAGCACTGGATTTTTTTGGCTAAAACATCCCACCTTATCAGTGACTGGTGTGGCTTGTCCTGTGTTTGGCCACACCATGGCCCCTCTGGGCATTCCAGGGATTAATCAACGCAAAAATTGGTTAAAACCCCTTTGCCTGGGGTCAAAGAGAGGCAATTTCTCCAGAGTGGGACCTACCATGGGCTGTGCTGTTCCACTCCTCATTCCCCAGCCATGTCCCTGTGCTGTTGCTTTGGCAGGACACAGAAGTAGCTGGTTGACCTAAAAGGTCCATTTTCACCCCAAAGCAGGGCAGGCTGTCTCTGGGGCGTAGCAAACCCTGTATCTTGACCGACACCACATTTCTTTTGCCTTTCCAAGAGCTGCCTTCTGGCCAAAGTGTTTAAAGAGATGACAGAGGTTTCATCCACTGTTAAGTGCCTGGATTCATGCTGCCAATATCCATTTTGGCTGTTATGCTTCACCCAAGCAGGGATTTACCTCAACACCTTCAAACAGAGGCACAGCAGCAGCAATCCTGCCCCAACAGGGCTGAAAGAGATTCCCAGGAAAATCCCCCTCCACAAATGTGATGAGTTAAATATAAAGCCTTTAACAGATCCTGGGGGGTGGCAGCTCCAGCTGTGGATGCTGGCTGCCAGCTGGAATGCCTGGATTTGCCCTGGACAAGCACAATCTGCTCCTGTTAGAGGGACCTGCATCGGAATCCAAACCGGACTTGTGCCAAGGGTTATGAGCCAAAGCTGCTGGCACTGGGAGCAGCTCAGGTGGGGCCGGTGTCTTCCCCCCTGTTGTGCCCCCCAGGCTCTTACCGCTTGTCATCTTTGTACCACTGGAAGTCGGCGGAGGGGACAGCAGAGGCTTCGCACAGCAGGATGCCCTTCTGCCCCACGGGCACCCCGGTGCTCTTTGCATCCGAGATGTACGGCGGGTCTGCAGGGAGAAGGGAAACCCAGGGTCAATGCCCAGCAACCTTGGGGATTCCTATCCCTTCCCCTTGCTCCTCAAGATCTCCTTTCTCTCCCTGCACATGGGAAGGAACCAAAATCATCTCTGAGCCCATGCTCAGCTCCTGCCACTCTGGTGCTGCTGTCCAGAGGTTTTCAGGCCCATGGGGGTTCTCTTCCAAAAACAAGAGCCCCCTAACTCATGGGTGCCACATGTCCAGCTACTGGAGTAACCAGAAAGGGGTTTAGGAGGATCTTCACATATGCCTGAGCGTGAAATTCACTCCTTTCTTTCTCTCTCTCATTTTTTCTAACAGAAAAAAAAAAAAAAAGTTCTATTTACTGCTCACTTCTCTCCTCAGAGGTTATCAGCACAGCATCTCTCCATGGGCGGAAAACCCAGGTTGATGGAGACAGCTGAGGAGGAGGTGGTGGAAAAAAACGGAGCTCGAAAAGAAGGGGAAAATAGGGCAAAACACCACCTGCTCAGAAAAACTGCTGCCGCCTGTCTCGCTCTGGGGCCTTTGTGTGCCTCACTTCCAAGTGCCACTCCCTTGTGGGGCAGCACAGTGACCCTGTCCAGCCCCACCCCTGGCCCCTGATGGCCCCCAGGTACTCACAGTTGACGGTGACTTTGACTCGCTGGACAACGGGCGCTGAGACATCGTTGGAGGCGCTGCACTCGTACTCTCCCGACTGCTCCCGCGTGATCCCCGTGATCTCCAGGTACTCATCCTCGCTGATGAAGCCCACGGCTGCAGAGGCAGAGACAGAGGGCCCTGAGTAATGGGGAGGCACAACAAACGTGTGCCCACTGGCTGGTCACCATGTGTGAGCGTGTCACTCTGCACTAGGACACCCAGCCTGCAAGTCCCAGCCCGGAATGCCCTTGTACCTGTGCCCCTCCATCCCAAGAAAATCCTTGCCGAAAGGTGGCAAACAGTGGACAGCAGCTCTGGCCTCACTGAGAGCATCACTTCCTGGAGAAAATGTCCCTGAGATGCTCAGGGTGGGCAAAGTGGGCAAACCTGCCCCCTGCGAAATGAGCTGAGGTCACCTCTGCACATCGTCCCTGCTGGGAGGTACCTCCAGGCTCACCCAGCTCACACAAACACCCTTCTCTAATTTTTCAGCTTCAATTAATTCACACCAAGTCTACTCCTATTAGTGGTGGAGCCAACACCTCCCTTTAGCTGCAGCACCTCATCCCTGTGCCACCCCAGGCTCATTTCTGGGGGGGGTCTGCACTCGTCCCCCTCTTCCCCATCCAGGATGCAGTGCAGCTTCCAGTTTCACTCAAAGCCAGAAAGATGCAATCAGTGGCATTTCCTTCCCTCTGGCATCTTTCAGCCCTCATTCCTTGCAGGAGCTCACTTTATTTTGAACCACTCCTGGAAACGCACAGCGCTTGGCTGGCCAGGAGCAGGTTGGGGCACAAGAGTCCCCAGGTTCTCCCCCCAAACAAGCAGCAAAAATGTCTTTTTGCAGCCCCCAGAACAGGGACAACTTCTCCCTTTCCCATTGTTTACATCTCCCCACTGGATCTCCCGCAGCCAGGATGCTGTAATTACTGCACGGAACATCTCCGAGCCCTGTGTCACACTTAATATTCCTATAAATTTTAAACGGTAGTCCTTGGTACATATGTGTGGCAATTGGTGTCATATTTTAATTAGGCTTGCCCTACACCATCTGAAATTAATAATAGCTCGAATTACCAGTGTAATTTATAAATTAACATTGCTGCAGCATTAGGAAATAAATTAGCTCTGGACAGCTGTTTCTGGGAGTGAGTGCCAATGGCAGAGAGGCCAAGCACAGGTCCCTGGTCCCCAGGGGGATGCCGTGAGCTCGGCCAGCCCTCACTTCCCACCCGGATACCGCTGTCTGTACTGGCGTGACCTGATGGGCCACAACTCGCTGCGCTTGACTGCTCAACCGTGTGCGTCCTGCTCCTAACAAATGCATGCAAAATCCACATGTGGGAGGCTCCCAGTGGGACACACACCGCCTGCATCCCACCGGCTGATGCTTTTATGGCATCTCCTGTGCCACAGGAATAGTGTGGTCAGACTCCGCCACCCACCACAGAAAGCCAGCACCGATGGTATTCCTGTAATGCCCTGGAACAGCTCGGCACAGTGAGCACCGCAGGCATCTGCCAGGATCCTGCCGCTGCAATCCCAGGTGCCACTATTGTCAGCTCCAACTTGTGCAAGTATGCTCAGCCGTGATGAAACCCCACCTTGGCTCTCTCTCCCCGCACCAGACCTCACAGCTGCCGCCTCCACACAGCATCCCCGGGACTTTGCACATCCACTGCTCCCTGAAATGAGGACCCTGTGCCCACACGTGTGCATCCCACCTTCCCAGGCTGACCTAACGGGGAAGGCAGCCCTGTGAGCTTTGGAAAGGAGTGAAGTGAGTTTTCCTGTTGATGAATTGCTGACATCCACCAGTGTCCTCAGCCCTGTGCTGAAATTCCCACCCAAGTGACTCGTGGTGCGAACCGCTGAGCTCATCAGTACTTAGTGCAACTGAAGGGTGAGATATGAAGGCGTTACCCCAAAATCAATATTCTTTAGAGACACACAAATTACAGCGTTACATCCAGCGGCCCTGCGGCACTGCAAAAAAGGAGGGGGGGGGGGGAAATCCTTTTTGTGGCTGACCTAGAATCAGCTTCTCTGTAGCACAGCGCTGCCTGCTGATAAAGTAACGACACAGCCGGTGGCCTTCAGATGCTTCACACACAAACCTGACTCTGGGTTGTGCAAAGGCTCAGATAACACTGCTTCCCAACTAACCAAAGGCCCTTTCCCAAGTTCCGGAGTCGGCTCGCACACGGCAAGAATTAGCTTTTGCCATAGTCAAGCCATAATTTGTGTCCCTGGTTTGATCAGGGAGCAAAGCAGCTCGAGTGCATTTTGTTCCCCAGCAAAAGACTTCATCAAAGTAACTGCGAGGGTCAGATTTCCACCTGCAAAAGCTCAGGAAATTGGGGGATGAAGGTTTCCTCCGTGCCTGCGTCGCACTGAAGTCTGAGATATGTGCACTGTAATTGGCTGATGGAGAGGCAGAGCACAAAGTTCAGGCACTCAGGGTCTGGCATCCTGGGAATTTGGCTACAGCCAAACAGAGCCTGCCCCAGACTGAGACAGGATGCTCTGAGCTGGAGCTGACTCCTGTTTCTGCCCTGCACAGCTTGATATAACTCATGCTCAGATGACAATAGCATTAGGAATACCACCCCTGCTAGAGGCTCTGGCCAGGGATGCTTCCCTAGTGCCAGCTATAGCATCCCAAAGATTTAGGTGACATAAAGAACCCCTGCCTGCTGGTGAAGCGGGTGACACGAGGTGACTAAGACACCACCCCCCTGTCCTCTCCTATACAAGTGGCTTTGCAGGAAAACCAGATCCATAAAGCTGCTTCACTCTGTGGGATCACAGCCTGGAAGAACCTGGAGCTTGGGAATGCTGAGGGCAAGGCTTGACCAGAGTCCTGCAGTTCCAGGAGCTCCCTGAGAAATACCAGTCCCTCTCTGCCTGAACTGATGGTGGGAACTTTCAAGGCTGTCTCTGCTTGAGCACAATTAGGAGCTGAAATATTGCAGGGATTAATGGAGAGCTCTCTCATCTCCTCAGGAGCTAGAAAACCAGCACAGCCAGCACCCATCATTATTATTATTATTAATACTAATAATATAATACAGGCCAGAAATGGAACGGCCACGGACGAGGCACACGTGTAATGCTTGCTCATCAGCCAAGGATGATGAACTAACCCAGTGTGAGCTGGGGAGATGGAAGAGCAGAGCCTGAATCCTCGTGCTCAGTGAGCAGGAGGCTCACACAGACCACCACGCACTATGTAGGACTTGCCCTGCAGATCTCCATTAGAAGCCTCAGGGAAGGGGAAGCTCGACCATCGCGGCAGTGGAAGAGCCACAGAGGCGAGGTCCTGGTGTGGCACAGAGCACCAAGGCAAACCCAACAGATGGCCAGGCTGTGCTTGAGGTCCCACACGGCATGGATGCGATGAGGTGTGGGCAGATGCCTCCTGCATCCATATTCCTCTCCCCGTGCCTTTCTCCTTCCCTCGCTTCTCCTCGTTTTCCCATCCCGACTCATCTCCCTTCTGACTCCTCCTCCCCATTTGCTTCCATTGAGCTTCTGACAAGATAATAACTCACCAGAAAGCGAACACATGTTCCCAAATTAATTACATGCCACTGTCCCCTGGCTCACTGTTGCAGCCATGTTCAGGTCTCTAGGACACTGCTCACAACTTTCCCTGGCTGAAAGCTGCCTCTGATGCCATTAAAAAAAGCTTCCTTGGAGCTCTTTGCTGTGTCCGTACCAACTCCCTGCACCTCAGATCAAGCTGAGCCAGCCCAGCCATGCAGGGCTGCAACATTTTCACCTCTAAAGACCAAAGGCACAACCTCAACAGTGGTCCCACAACAGGTTTGGTATCTAGGTGCCCAAAGTCCCACCACTGATCCTAAAGCACTGCCCTGCCCACTACACCGTGCTGCTGCATTTTCCAGGCACTGATCCCACTAGCCAGGATCAGCCAAAGAAAGAGAATATTTTATGGAGATAATTTTATTAAAATGTTTACAACAATGCAGATATTGACATCTCGCTTCAATCAATAGCACAATTTATTGTCCTTCAAGGTGAACATTAAGCCAAGCTGCCCATTAGTCAATATTTACCTCCAAGGTCTATAAATCTTTATACGGGCTTCAGCGGATGTTGACAGCAGCTGATTCCAGATAAGTAAAAGTAAGAGCGTGAAACATTGCTCCTTTTGGAGGTGAAATAGTAACTAGTTAATTACAGTCCCTACAGCAATTCTCAACTATCAATTTATGGCTACTTCTGGCAATAAAAATTAACATCGCGCAGACTCCCGGCTCCGAGTGACGCACTAAACCCGAGAGCCATATATTTCAAACGTCACCCCGCTGCGGTGCTGATGGCCATCCTATAACAGTTTATGGTAAATAAATAAAACACACAAAGGTAATAAGAGAATTGTTGGCACCTGAGACCCGCTTCACCTCTCCTTCGTGCAGCAGCGAGAGGAGAAGTGCAGGATGGGAGGTTTAGCAGAATCAGAGAGGATGGGGAAGGAGGTGGGGGAAGGAATCACCCCAAATCACCCCAAATCCCTCTCAAAGGAGGCATGACACAGCCCCAGGTATGTGGGTAAACAAGAGCTAAGGCTGCCTCCAGTACATGCCCCAGCCGAACTGGGAGATGTACCTGCTTCACCTCTTATTAACCAGTATTAGCCTCTCCTGATGGCTCAATTAACACATAAGGAACAAAGTTCAGGCATTTCTGAAATTCCCTTTCCCATTTTTGTTTGATCAGGTGAATGACCCCAGCTAGGGCAGCTTCTCCTCCGTGCACTCCCTCTTTTCAACTCCCCTGTGCCAGCTTAATGTTGCCATGCTCCAGTGGACAAAGATTAGGGGTAATTAACCTGCTGGAAACCATCCAGCACAATCATTAAAAAAATGATTTTTTTTAAGATTACCCTATCGACCCAGACAAACTCCTCTCCTCCTCTCGTGAATATTGCATCCCTGAACCACAGGCTCCAGCCCAGTTCCATCTGTGACCCACCCTGAGATGAGCAATCCCTTTAGGAAGCACACTTACATGACGTAGGGGCTACAAACCTCCTGTCCTTCATGTTCTCAAGCCTTCAGAAGAGGGACCATCAGCCCAGACAAGGGGCACCCAGCATATCAGTCTGCGGCGTGCTTACACGGGGCCAAGCCACTCTGGTTTTGAAGTTTCCGGATGACAAGGAAGGAAATCTCTCCTCTGACATGCTTTTCCATGTTAATGAGCGTGTTTCCATGGCTTGATGTTGTGCAAAGCCCCAGGGGATGGTGCGCTCGCTGCCTGGCACCGCGCAGCACTCAGGGACGTGGGAGGCTGGCAGGAGCTCCCTCCACTGCTGCAGTCCCTCCTCATCCTCACGCCCCAGGGGTGGTGACCATCACCAGCTGTGACTGGTGTCACCAAAGAGAGGACAAACATCATGTCTTCCGTACTTGGACCCTTTATTATGTTGGATTTGGAGGAACTCTCACAGTCAATTTTGCTCCTTGTGCTCGGCAGTACAGGCTGTGAGGGACAGGGGTGGCCATAAAGTCCTTATCCTGCACTGGTATCAGTGTCCCCTCCTCCCTGGGGCTGTGGGGGCCTCTCCTTGCGTGTGGCCATGCAATGCTGTGGCTTCTCTTCCCCTTCCAACTCTTTGGGGCATAGGTGAGCTGATGGTGCTTTGAGTTTTGCCTCAAGATGCAACAGAAGACCCTCCCAGGCCTGATTTTGTGCTGAGATGAGCACAGGTGACTGTTTCTGAAGGTCCCATCTCTGGCTGCCCGTGACCACAAGGTCAGGACATGGGGATTCTCAGGGGATCTTCTTGGGGAGCTCCTGGAGCTGGCAGGGCTCTGGTCAGGCACATTCCAACGCAGAGCAGTCAGGAGGGAAGTGGCTCTGCAGCCAAACCTCCACTCTTTGCTGCCAGGAAAGACATCTTCTTCAACTTCTAGCTCAACACAGGAGCTAGAACTGAGACAGGACCCACATTTGTGGCTACATTTGCTCAGTGCATCCCTGAGATCCCCTTGGGGCTCATCTCTCGTACAACAACTCTGATATTTAACTATTAAGTGGGCCCATGCCACACATCTCACATGTGATCTGCAGAGACCTTCCAGATGCCACCACATCTCCAGGTCACTCAGCCTGCGGTCACATATGATCAGTATATTGGCATCAACTCCAGAGACAGCCAAAGCAAGGCACTGGAGCCCTGAGCAACTCGGTCTAGTGGAAGGTGACTTTGTCCATGGCAGGGCGTTGGAACGAGATGGTCTTCAAGGTCCCTTCCAACCCAAACCAGTCTTGGATTCCCTGCCGTGCCCTTCCCCACGGTGTTCCAGGGACACCTGCCCACTCCGCTCGCCCCACCGATGCTACGCAGCGCAGCCGAGTCGCCTGAGCCAGCCATTATAGCACCATTGTGAAGAGTTTTTAGCTTAAAAGTCCTTGAAAGTTTCCCACTGTGACTCGTTAAACAAGATCTTTTTCACTTTCCCTCTATTCTCCGCTAACAATATTTATACTCATTTCTTTTATTGAAATCTATCTGCCGCCTGTTCTATTAAAGCCACCTGAGTGGCAGCTCCTATTCTCCGGGAGCCTGCAGCCCATCTATTCTCCAGACAATGAGGTACAAGCAGTCTATCTTCTATTGTGCTTCCCGGCCTTCGGCTCTCAAATCTTCCCTCTCAAAAAGGCATGTCAGAGACGCCTCCATGCAAAAGATTGGAATCCCGGGTTGTGGGGGCTTCCCAGTGCTGGCCGGGCTCGCTGCCCTTCCTCTCTGGGTGAGTGTCTCCAGGGAGATGCTGCCATGGCACCCGTGATCCCTCAGGGATGCGTCTCCCCCTTCCCTGCGCATCCTTAGCGTGGTTTGTGGCGTCAGCCGGCGCACGGCTTGCTGCTGCCGGGATGTTTGCACGTCTCAGACAACTTATTTGTTACCAGGAATAAAAGAGGAGCATTAAACCTTTTGTTTGCAAGAAGTAGTTCCTTGGGAAATAAATGGATTATGGAAATTAATATTTAAAGAAACAAAACAAAACAACTCGGGGACCAACCACCCTTGAACGAGGCTCTAACTCAGGAGTAAATGAGTCGAATAAAGAATGAGCCCTTTTATTTCGGTGAGATGGAGAGCTCACAGGCAGCTCGAGGCTTGGCAAAGTGGCAGCTACTGTCTTCAGCCTCTCCCAGCCCCTGCCTCCTCCTGGGGTGCTGATAAGGACACTGAACCCCTGAAAAAGGTCCAGAGGGCACGTGCCACCCTGTTAGAGCAAATTAGCCACGGTTACAGCTCACAAAGAGCTTAAGTGGTGTCAGATCTGCAGCAAAGAAGGGTGTGGGGCTCATTAGAGGGCTGCTGTTCCTAATGATACCCACCCATTATCACCAGCATGAGCTGGATACCTTCCTCCTTGGCCCTGGAAAGGCAGGGTGACCCTTGTGGTGACACTGGGAGGGACTGATGCTTGGCAGAGGCTGTGACTGGCATGGAGCCACTTCCCACGGAGCTTTTCTGCCTCCTTGCAGAAACAAATGCAAAAGGTACATGAAAATCAGTGTCAAGGCTCCCACAGAGCCAAGCCCTCTCCAGAGAGTTCCCGAGGAGACAGCATGTCCCAGAAGCTCCGTGCTCCTGCTCGAGCAACAATGCTGCTCTTGGCACCACTCTTCCTCCCATGTTCTCTCCCACAGCCCAGGGCATCCAACGAGATGCCCAACACGAAGTCCTCTCTCCTTTCTTTCTTTACTCTGCCTTCTTCCCTGTGATTTTTTCCCCGTAGCCGCTTCCAAGGTGAGAGAGGACAGCGTTGCCGGAATGAAAGATTCTCCTGCGTGCCCTCTCCCAGCAGCGGCCCTAATTCATTTTTCATGGCCCCTTGCAGTGACAAAAGCCGCTGCTTCTCTCTTGTAAGCGTGCGCCATGCAATAAGTCAAAGCTGATGTGCATTTTCCCCCTGGGTGCCAAAGCTGTGCTTTTGATTTAATTTGTCCTGTTGTTTGGCGCTCAGCCTTTGCTGGTGAGTTCCTTTGGAAAGGTGGGAAGTAGGGCCCCATCCATGTGGAAGGGCTGCCTAGCAGATGGGGTGCGGTGGGTAGTGGTTAAATAATTTGTTGCAATAGTACCAAGATGTTGGAGAGCGACAGATGCTGCCAGAGAAAATGGCTCAAACACGCATCCTTTTTGTGGGAACGCTGCTCCTCCATTAAATCCTGTCGCAACTTGGCTCCTCTGGAGCTCATCCCATTTCTGGCAGCTTCCTCGCTGGCTTTGGGAGAAGCTGTGGTGCACGGGGCTTGGCAAGGAGAGAGGCACCAAGAACCGAGGTTGCTCCTGCCTGCTATCTGCAGGTGCTTTGCAAAGAACCCCCAAAAAATTCCAGGGGAGATCCACCACACCCCTTCCCAACCACTCCATACAACCGCCTTGCTGTGCAGGAGAAAGCACTCCCAACCCCTGCCAAACTCGAAGCACCCTGCTTTCCTCTGGATTTGTGTGAAAAAGAGCTGCTGGCATCCAGGACTGAAGGGTCCCTCCGGCTGGAAATTTAAACCCCAAGGCTTTCTCCGCAGGACAAGCTCTTAAGAAGCAATTGCAATGCAAAGCGTTAAATGGCTGTAACCTCGGTTAAGCTGTATTTCAGCCGCATTAGGGAAATATCCCTCAGATGGGAAGCAAGTGGCATAATGGCATTAGAGTGAAAAAATAAGCATCAAGTGCTGGCTAAATCCATCCCCAGTGCTGGCAAGAAGTCATGGGGATCTGGGAAACTTTCCCTTCTCCACGCATACCCCTGCAGGCAGCTCACGGCAAGCCTGGATTGTGTCGCTGCCACGACTTTCTGCAAATGGGGGATATTTTCCACCCCTCCTTTTCCCCTGGGACCCCCCTGATCACTCTTCACCCCCCAGAGCCATCTGAATCACGGCAGGGTGAGACCTGCTGTTGCCTCTCCATCATCTTTATCCCGTCTTTATTTTTTCAGACACGCTATTTTCCAGCCCAGTGGCCTTGCTCTGTCCCTCGTGTTTTATGGCACTGATGTCTCCATTTCTGCAGGATCACTCGCAATATTGTGGCTTATTGAGAGAAGCCAGGGAAATGCAGGGGTGATGAGTTGGATGGGTTTGGGGCTCTGGGGGGCTGGTGGGGATGCCCTGAGCCTGGGGAGGGGGGATGGATAGGTTGTGACAGGAATTTCAGGGATGGATGATGCTGGGTGGCTGAGACTGGGGGACTGGAGACTGGGCTAAGCTCCCTTTCTTGAGACTGTCATCCCCTCCTCGGGCCTCTGTGTAGGTATTGGCCCTGCTACAGGAGCTGGGAGGGCAGTGAGAGGCATTGCTCTGCAAGGGAAAAGCCATTTTAAATAACAGCAGTGTGTCACAGGAAGGGGAAAAACCCATGGGCTACAGCATTGCTCTGGCTTTAAATTATACTGTAGGAGAATAAAAATAAAAGAGAGGAAGACAGAGAGAGAGGCCAGGAGGAAAAAGAATTGCCATTGTTTTACCAAGCAGATGGGAAAGTTCAGGGGATCAGAAAAAGACTATTATTATCTTGACTCGACCGAGAGAAGATGGGAAAGGAAGAGGCATTTTTTTCCCCTGCAGTGAGGAATGCTGTGGCTGAAGTAATTTCAGCAAAGAGTTGGAAAGAAACAGTGCCATCGGCTCGGGGCAGTGCCCGAGTTACCCCCACAGCCGGGGCACGCCACCATGATTTGCCCTTTTGTCCCCCTTCCCAGCAGTGACACCACATCCTGCGCTGCTATTGCAAGGCTGGGGAGGGGGTAGCCAGGGCACACACCCCTCACCACCGCCAGCTGCGGCAGCGTGCCAGATGTGCTGCCAGATGTGCCCACTGCCAGTGGTACTGCAGCTGTGGGCACCCCTCCATGGCACTGCTGGTCCCGCTACCTTCCCAACCTCGGGGCATGACCACCTACCCCAACTACCCAAATTCCTGCTGCCCTGCCCTAGAAACCCGTTGCTTTGCTACAAGCCATTAAATACCCTAAATACACAGCAAAGTTCCTGCTGGCTGTTTAACATGAGCAGAACATGATTTTTTCTCTCCCCAAATTCAAGTGAAAATCCCTTTTTCTGTGTCTGCAATGGTATTACACTTCCATGGCTGCTCGCTGCTGCTCTCCAGCTCAGTACCGGGCAGCTGAGCTGCTCCGGCTCACCAGCACGTTCCAGCTCCTTGCCCTTACAAGCGCAGCAGTGTTTCTCAGCCTCACCAGAGACAAGGAGATTCTTTTTCTACCCATATTCAGGCCAGGGGAAGGGCACAGCCCTGAGGCCCACGGCAGTGACCGAGCACAGACATCAACAACTGATTTACAAACTGGGGCAAACACTGGTGCAACATCTTTCATGACAAGTGTCAAGGTCATGGGACAGGGAAACAAGGAGGCGAGTGTAGGTCAGCTCTGTCAGAGCATCCTTCGCCCACCACATCCCTCCCTGAAGTCACTTTGCCACTCACTCAGTTTCCTCCCTTTCCCTCTACCCTCACTTTCTCTCCTCCTCTTTTCCCTCTTCCTCCCTCTGCCACATGGTCCTTCCCTCAGTCCCTACACTTCGCCTTGTCACCTTTCCTCCTCTACACCCACTTCTCTCCCGCACCCCTGGGACACAGAGAGGGGCTGGCAACCTGCCCTGCCTAATCCCAGGGCTACCAACTCCTCGGGAACTTAATATTCACGACGGAGAGAAACATTTCACGGCGAATTGGACGCACATTCAACTGGAAATGGAAATTTTATGACTCTTCTCACTCCGCGCAGCAGATTACACCAGCTGAGAAAACATGGAAGCAAATGAACAACCTGTGAACTGTAAAGTATATTAATAATGAAATCACAGCCCGGGAAATGAAGGCTTTATTCTGTTTATATTCTGCTCCATTAATGGAGAGTTCTAGCAGTAGCTCCACCCCATTAGCTGGCAATCTGAACCCCAGGAAGAGTGCAAGGATGGTGGGGGAATGGTGGCAGAGGGCAAAAACCTCCTTCTCTCTGGGAAGTTTGGCTCAAAGCATTCCCTTGTGCTGCCTCCATGTATGGACAGTGGGGGTGGGTGAACATGGGGGGTGTCTTTGGTGCCCTGAGCCGTGCACCCTTGGGAGCAAGGTTATAAGGCAAGGAATGGAGCAAACAGTGATGCCAGGAAAAAGAAAGAACAAATTTGGGTGGAAACCACTCCAACACCACAAGGAGCCACCCAGCAAGGTACCGGCACTGGGAAAACCATCCACGTACAGCCTCGTGTGCTTTCTCCCTGTGCTGCTCATTCCTGTGGTTTGAGCACCCCCACCTCGCCAGCACCCTTCCCACCCCTCATCACCACATCCCGTTTTTCCAGGGATGGAAGTACTTGTGCACCTATCACTGTATCCCGCAGCCATAGAGAGGAGAGGAGAGAGATCCAGCAGGCAGGAATTGTGCAGCAAGATTGATCTATTTAATTATTTTATTAACTCTTTTATAGACTTTTTTCTTCATAGTCTAATTGGTCAAAGGATCAGCCCCCCTTGGGGTGATTGGCTAAAATCCTAAAACATCCATTGTCAAAATATTTTCCTACTGTACCATAAACAAAGCTCTGCAAGGTCGCAGGTGTTCATGGTTTACAGAACTCTGCTGATATCTTCCGTGAGGGAGAAAAGTATCTCACGGGCTTAGAAAGAAGCAGGAAAATTTCTTGCTAACAGCATTTTTGTATCCACATGCACCCACAGCCCCAAAGCCACGCTGATGGCCACAAACCGAGCCAGGCCAGCAGGGCTTGTGTAAATAAATATTTCAGTGCTATTCCCCAGCACACAGCCCTGTCCTTGGCTCAGCAGACCTGGGCCACGTGTGACACAGCCCAGCCGGGTTCTCTCCTTCCCGAAAACAACAGCAGCAGCTTATGCAAAGCACATCACGGGAGCTAAAAGGAGCCAGAGCAGAGTTTTCTATAGCTGGAGCGACCTGGTGTTGACAGAATGGGGACGCATTTCCACAGCTCAGATTTTTATAATAATACCTCAGGGGAGTGGCTGGCAAAGTTTGGCCCAAATATAATTAGTTTGCACAGCTATTACGGGCTGATAAAAGGTTTTAATTTGTGTGGAGATCTCTGGAATCTCAGACACTCCCGTCCCTTGCTCTTCCCCAGGCCAGCTGAATGAAAGGAGAGTCCCAGGCAGGGAGTGACACAAAGCCATGCATTTATCAGGCAAACAGGGAGTTGTGTTCAGCAGTAAAGAAGAGATGGAAAATCCAACAAGCTGACACTGCTGGTGTGTTGGGTTTTGTCCTCTTTGTCCCACCACGCCAAAGAAATATTCACGTATCCCCTTCTTCCTGCGGGTTATGCCATGCAGAGCACGGATCAGGGCATTTACAACTCCTCAGTGGGTCTCACCTTCATGGGAAAGGTGGTCAGGGACCGAGGGGATGAGACACAGGATAAAATTTGGGGGTGCAGGCAGGGCTTCCTGCTTTTGCCCCCTATTAGGACAGCAGGCAGCTGCTTCCCCAGACCGTGATGAGAAGCAGAGCCCGCTCTGCCTCTGGCAAATAGGGGAAGTGTAACGTTGCAAAGCTGCGTTTAGGGAATGTCTTGAAACAAAGAGGGTCTCTTCCCCCCTTTTCTTAAGGGAAAGACATTGCCTCATTTGTAGCTGGAAGGGGTTTCGTTATTTTTGTACCAAGATGCATATTTTAAAGGTAGCTATGCCAAATATGCAAAATCAGCTCAAAGAGTTCATTTCCACCATGAAGGGAATCAAAAATACTACTTTTATACACGTAAAAGTACATAATCTCCTATTGCTTTGAAAAAGCAGGAGGAGCCAGGGTGCATCAGGAAGGGAAATGCTAAAAGGAGCTTCCCACATGGCACGCTGAGTTTTAGTCATTCCTTAGGGAAAAAACCTGGAGCCCATGACGTAATTCCACCAGATTCTGTCTCCTGCTGGCCCAGATCCCACTCCCATGGGAGCTGATGGGGAAGCTGCTGGCACTCAACAGGCTAAATGTTCCCTCTGCCCCTGTCAGGATCTTGCTGGATCTGTTGCATGTGTCCACACTCTTCTCAAGCAACCCATGGCAATGCCAGCTGCCTCCTTCACCACAACCACACAAAAAAACAGTGTCCATCCCAAAGTCCTGCTTCTCCATGGCCTATTTATTTCCCCTATTTGTACACCCTACATGATACAAGCAGAGCTGGACCACCACTGACCCTTTGCCCGGCTGCACCGTCCGGCACACACTGATTAAACGAGTATCAAAAGTGGTGGCAGATTTACAGGTTAACAATGATTTAGTGGAGAGCACCACAGCCAAATTAATGCCAGCTATAATGTAGTTTACCTCATTAAACAATGCACACCAAGATCCTGTCTGTTGTAAAACAATTGGTCTCTGAAGCCTAGTGTTCATCTTCCAGGGTTGCTGGGAGATAATAAATGGGTAATATTCCGGCGATAATGGTAATGGAGTCACGGCTCAGAGCTAATATTATGGCAAAGCAGTAATTATTTCAACAGTAAACAAGGGGACGGTTGAGCTGCCGACAGGATTGGAGCCAGCTGAAATGCTCCAGTTAATACAGTGGTGACCAGGCCTTCAACTGCCTCCTGGAAGAAGGTGCTTGGCCATCAAGTGGGTCAGTTGAACCTCTGTTGAGTCACCCAGCAAGCAAAAGACAGGAGGGACACAAGCAATAAAGTGAGGTGGGACAGCACGTTCAGCGTGGTGGCCATCCCAACGCAACCCACCCCAACCCAACCCATCCCAACCCAACCAGGGCCCGTAGCTCAGGCTCTGTGCTCTATCACACAGCAGGCTCACTCGCTTCCCTTCTTTGACACACCACTCTTGTTGGCTCAAACCAAATCTCCAAAGCAGGCAAGAGGCAGAGCAGAGACACAAGACCCGGGATGAACACAGAAGGAGCCTTACACGAACCATCTGCTCCCTCTGAGAGGTATTTCCCTGCTAAAAGGGCCAGCAGAGGACACGGCTCTCTGGTCTTCTGTTAATGAGGTGACGTGAGGCCGGACTGGCAGGAGCAATCTCACAGCACGGGGAGCTGATCAGGGGAGGAACAAGGCAGCACAGAAGCAGGCAGAGATTTTCCCACCCAAGTGGATCCCCCTTCTCCCTGTGCCTCCCAGCTGGGCTCCAAATCCTGTGTCCAACCTATAGATATCCCCTGCCTCCTCTCCAGGGAGGATCCTGGAAGGATGAAGAGGGCAGACCATGTGCTTAAGGGACAAACCTCTGAGATGGGAGGGTGTGTCCCCTTCCCAGGGACAAGCACCTCTTCAAGCTGGATGTTTTCTGCAGACGTTTGTCCTCTTGTTTCAAGCCTCGCCAAGAGCCAGGGAGAATCAATATATCCAAATATACCAGACTTCTCCCAGAGTCCCTTTGCTGGTTTGCTGCTGATGTATAGACAGATGATCTCATGAGACCTCTGCCACATCAGGCCACCGTGTCTCATCTATCTTAAGTGCGTATACGAGCTGTGATTACTGCTGCGTCTGAGTGCCTCACGTCTGGAATGTGTTTATCCTCCCGCAGTTCTCTGAGACAAGGGACTGCGATTGTACCTCTTCCAGGGAGGCCACGGAGGTTAAACAGACTGATCATGGGGGATATGCTGGATGTGGCCACATCAGGATCCTCCGAGCATCTCCCCAGTCTCTGCCTTGTGGCACTGAGGCATCACCTGCTCCACAAATGGCAGCTTGGCCTCAGCTCAGGACTCCGGCTCTGCACGGGATCCAGCTTTCAGCACCCAGCCTAATCCTGATCTTAATGAGGGATTCCCGCCACAGAGACCTCTCGATCAGACCTCTCACAAGTAAATACACCATCAGCCAAACCATAATGTTTTCCTACCCTGGCAGCTGCTGTCTTGAGCCTCACACCAGAATCCATCACACTACAGCAAAAATCAAAAAGCAATTAGGCAAAACCATGGCAGAAAAGTCCATCAAAGGTCATTAAGGATGACGACTTGGATGCAGCCTCTGGCTCAGGATGTTTGTGTGTGGCAGAGCGGTGCTGGATGAGCCAGTGGAGGGATCCACACACATACACCCAGTTTTACACCCTTTCCTTGTGTCCCTGGCCCTGTCATGGCACAATAACCCCACTTGCCTGCCCACAGAGCCTTCCTCATCATTACTGCTAAGCTGTGCCTGCTCCTCCTGGGATAGAGGCTGCCGAGCCTTCATCCCTCCTGGAAGATCCCTCACTTCAATTCCTTGGCACACTTCCCGAGCTTAATGGGAGGCATGACGAGTCTTGTGTCTGCAGCACGGATAAATATCCCCTGGATAGCTCAACATGGTGCCACTCTCTCTGCCAGTGCCTTGGTATCACCTTGAGCCGGTGGCCCAGGATGCTGTACTTTTTCCTAGACAAGAAATCCCAGCCTTCAACCACTGAGAGACAAAAACTCTCCTGACAATACAACAATCGCCATGACAACATCAACTACCCCCCAAAAATAAATAAAAAGCCCAGTAACTATGGAAACACCTGAGTGACCAAAACCAGGCTATTAACTAGACGACCTCGCCACAGTTTACAGACAGCATCAGCACCGCGAGGCTGGGGACTGTAATCCAGCCAAAGCCTCAGAAACCCAGACATGCTCAGCACCTAAGGGTACAAAATGGATGTTTATGGGCACACACAGCGCTGCCCTTCTGACCCCTGAGTCCGAGTCTCTGCAACTTCCACCTCCTCCAGGCACATACTGCTGCCTTCACCATGGGTGTTACATCCAGGCCACTGTTATCTACATTGTTCTCTCCCTCTCTGCCTGCTCCCTCCCTTCACCCTGCTGAAGATGCCTCTCTTAATTGCCATCCCAAGGGTCTGGGCCCCACAGGGGTGCCAAGAAGGGATGGAGCTGCCCCATCCCATGCCAGAGCTTGGCACCTCACTGTGGTTTCAGAGAGCTGAGTTTTGAAGCCCCCGTGCCTGGCAGCTCCGCTGGCACTTGTGGTGCCAGTTAGAGCATCCAAGCCCAGGACAGAGCCTCAAAGATGTTAAGCCTCCTCTGCTGAGACAGAAGAAGCTGTGACTCCAGCATCTTCACTTCTTTTTCCACCTCAATCTGTTCAGCTGCATTAACAGGAGTTGCTGTGAGTTAAAACAGCCTTACCAGGAGGAGAAATAAAATAGGACAGAGAGGAGTGAGGCAGAGGGACAGAAGACAGGCTGTATCACACCTTAGCTGGACTGGCCACAGGTTCACAAAGCACTTCTCCAGAGCCAGCAGCCTGCTTTTGCTCATGCAGGAGGATGAGGATGGGCACAGGTAGGACCAAGGCTCTGAGAACTGATGGAGGCACCAACGGGGCCAGCACCCCTGTGATTCATGAAATCAGAAGTAGAAAACTCTCTTGCTCAGGTTCACTCAGCTCTTGAGTTATACCATGAACATGTTGTCCTCATCCCAGCTGCAGGAACTCCCCCAGCCCCCAAAGCAAACAGAGCCTCCAGAATGTGCTGAACGGCTCCTAGAACACAGCAACAGCTGCAAACAGGAAAATTCAGCAGAGTTTACCAGCCCAAGCCACTGAATGCAAATTCATCAGAGCAGAGACAGAACAGCCCAGAGGTCAGAAGAGCCTGGAGTGGCTGGAAAAGGGTCTTGAGTGAGATCAGTCACTGGGGAGCTGGGCTGCTCTCAGTGTAAATTCTCTGCAGGGCCTGCCCATGCACTCCCTGGTGAGCAAACACTCTTACTTGCTCCATTTCCCACCAAGAGGTGCACAGTGTGCTCGCAGGTGCCAAGGAAATCATAAAACCTGTGAAGTGCCTTTGCACAGAGCAGCACTCACCAGTGTCAGCACAGGCACCGGTCCTTCAGCTCCCGGTGTGGCCGTGCCTGGCACACACAGCACTGGCACAGCCTGTCCCAAGCAGCATCGCTGAGAGCCACTTCCCCACCCTCTGTGTAAACCCTTAAATTATGCACCAGCATTCTCTCAAACAATTCTCCCTCACCCCTTTTCTCCACCAGTTCAAGCGAGATGGAGGAAGACGGTGAGAAGGAACAGGAGGCGGCTCGCTCGCGACTTCCCATGGGATGAGCAGCAGAACAACAGCCAAGAGGGGCCAGCAGCAAGCTTTGGGTTTTGCTTGCCCCTGGCTCTCCAAATTAGAATATATCCTACTAGGAGAAGGGATACCATCCCAGCACCTGCTACAGCACCTCTATGCACTTTCCCTGGCTCTCATTTCAGTCCTCATGCTCCCGAGCTTCATCTTTGCTGTGTGTGGTGAATGCAAAATGCAGAAGTAGAGGTTCCCCTTGGCGGCTTGGCAGACCTAGAAACAGAGGAGCTGCCCACAGAGATGGGCAACCATAGAAGTTGTCCTGGGCCACCTCTGTGCTCATCACCTTCCATCAGCAGGAGACCAGGCTCCAGTAAATCTCTGTGATCATTTGTTCCCTTTGAGTTTTGAAAGCAGAATGCCTAATCATGGCCAAAATCAGGAAAGAGCTGCTGCTGCAAATTACACAGCGCCACAGGTAATTTCTGATTAGCTCACTCTTCCTCTCCTGGCGCATCCTCAGTTTCCATAGCAGCTAAGTCCTAAGTAAAATGGAAACATCTGGTTCAAGCGCAGGTAAAGATTCCCTGGGGAACAAAACCTGTTGGATGGCAGCAAACACAGAAAATAGCCCTTGTGAAAGACAGAGGCATCAGGAGCTGGGAGCCTGGTTAGGAGAGGATGGATGGCACATGGGAGAAGGCAGCAAGGGGCACAGGAGTGGGAGACAAGGGTTCTGGGGAGCAGGAGGGGATGGGGGAAGGAGAGTGGGGCCGTGGGAAAACAAGATGCCTGTGTAAAACAGGGGCTGAGGAGGCTGAGCAAAACAAAACCATGTTGTCAGGGTAGACAAGGGGAAGAGTAGGAAGACAAGGCTTCAAGGCAGGAACACATGGACTGCCTCGACCATAAATGCTGCCCGATGGCGACACACAGTGACAGCAACTTTGATTCCACAGAGAGACGTTCAGGGATGGGGAGGAGCACGTGGATCCATGCACAGACCCTGACCAAAGCCACCAGCTCGGAAGCAAGACCACCTGCAGTGGATAAGCCAACATGTGCTCAGGGGGAATGGTTTGTAGAGGCTCCTGTCAAAGGAAGGGGCTGAGATGCCGCCGACTCAGCTCGCTCTGCCTGGGCTTTGGAGAGTGATGGATCTGGCCCAGCCGTCCGCTCCAGCGCAGACAAATAGCAAAAAATCAATGGAGCTGCAGCGAGACACCGCAGCCCTTGTCAGGAGCTGAGCAGGGAGAGCAGCCACGGCGCCATCCGTCACTGCCACCCCTGCACCGGCTCCTTCGGCTGCCGGGCAGCCTGGCCGGGCATCCCCGAGGAGAGCTTGAGGCAGTTGTCTGGAACAACAGCCCACGTTGGTAAAACCTCAGGGGAAACACGACTCTGAGGTGGAACTGAAGTGCTTAGACAGGATCAGAGGATCAGAGCCAGGCATTGCCGCTTGGCCACACGGCTCATCCCACCCAGAGCCTCCAGATCTCACCCCCGGCTCATCCACGAGAACCTTGCAGCCACCTGGGAATAACAGAGCAGCAAAATGCAAAGCAAATGCCAAAAAGCAGCTGGGAAAGGGGGTTGAAATTATACGGTCCTGAATGCCTGGGAATTTGCTTCCCAGCAGTCACACCCACACAGTTCTGCTGAAGGTTTGCTTACCAATTAACAAGGCCACCAATTAATGCTTCATGTGTTTTCCTGCTCATTTGCACTATTTACAATCATTCTTTGAAGCAACCTGTATGAATTGCCTGAAAAATTTTCAAAACATGGCCAGACAAGCACATTCAATGTGCAGTGCAAGTGGCCCATGCAGGAGCTCCACAATCCTTGTGTGTCCCTTCCAACTGAGAACATTCCCTGATTCCATTAATCTCCAAGCACGACAACCCCAACCTGGCACCTACAGCCAGTCCTCCACAGGACCAAAACCATCAGCTCCTCTTCAAACCACCAAGATGGGTGTTCCTCCACCAAAGTCACCAAGTCCTGTTTAAGTCACATCTTTTTGGTGCATTTCACCTTCTCTTGGCAAGTGAACGAGGCGCCAACCCCTCCCCAGCCACTCACAGAGAGTGCTGTGCCCTTCCCAAAATATTTCTGGTAATGTTTGGTTCTTACCTTTGGGTGAGATGTGTCTCCAGGTGATTGTTGGGTCTGGCCTGCCCGTGGCTATGCAGGTGAGGCTGACGTTGCCGCCCTCGTTGATGGAGATGTCGGAAGAGATCTCGGTGATTTTTGGAGACACTGCAATGACACAAAGAGAAGGAAAATGAAACTGGTTCTGCTTCAACTCAAATCTTAAACTGTGGGTGAAGGAGGCTGAATTTCCATCTTCCCTCCACTTCAACAATCTATGCAGTAGCCCATCAGTCTCATCTGACTTGGCAGGAACAAACAGGGAAAGAAGGGGCAGAGAAAATACAGGTGAAGTGGGAAGAAACTGTAGCCGGAGGGAATTCAGTCATTTTAGGGAGGCTCGAGAAGCTCCTCCTCAGCACTGCTGTGGTGTGAGAGACAGTATTTCTTCCCACCCCACTTCCAGCATTCCTTGTGTCCTCTTAGCCTTGACAAACCCTTCCCAGCAGAGCTGTATCTTCCTGAGAAAACACCATTCACCCCTGCAAACTCCTGCAGCTTTTCCTGCAGCTATGCAGGCTCTCTACCTGGCCCTTGTAACCAAGAGGAGCTGGGCATGAAGACAGAGTCTGCTGAGGAGCCTCTAAGGTTGACCACCATGCAAAGGAAGGGAAATTCCATGGGGATGAAAGCCATCCCACTGCATTGGCACTGCCACCCCAAGCACTTAGGAGTGGGTCACAGAGGGTCCAGACCCCAGGAGAGGACACAGGTACAGGATGGGGGTGATGAGGAAGGGGCTGGGAAGGGATGAAAAGCAAGCAGGGAGCACTCAGCTCCTACTGCTACATGAGCACAGGACATGATGTAGCTGCCAGGGAGGTATGGAGGTTCTGGGAGATCAACAGTGGGGATGTATGAGGGAAAAGCATCGGCTGCTGTTATCAACCTGCACCTGCAGAACGTGATAAAGACTGTCACCTTCCTGGGTTTATTTGCAGGCTTTCTCCGGAGCCCAGCAGGGACTGGCACCCTGCTGCAGCGCTTTGCAGGAGAGTCATGAATCACCTGCGCCTTCCACCCTTCCTGGGAGAGCCCCGCTCATCACTCCACTTGGAGCTGCAGCCCAACCCCCCAATTCCTGACTTGGACCCCACTCCCGAGCCTCCCTTCCCTGCCTCTCCCCACCTCCCACACCTTCCAGGGCTGCGCCAAGCCGGAATGACTGCAATGGCCTTGCACGCAATGCCTCTGCTGTGCAGGTAAGTAATTTATTGATCCGTAAAGCACTCCAAGACGCTCTGGAAGGGATTATGTCATGCCAGTGCCGTGCAATAAAATAAAAAATGATGGATTTTTTGTGAACATGATGGTGATTTAGGGTTTGTAGTTGGAAGTGTAGTTAAAGTACATTTTAAGTGGAAATCAAGGTGGGTAATGAATTATTCTCTGTTTTGAAGGGCTGCTGTGAGTTCATTTTTTTGCTGCTCTGGGCACGACGGCTAATCTGCTAATCATGCACTGGAGAACAGCTCTGGATCAGCTGCTCCCAAACACAGGGGGCTCTGGGGCAGGACAGTGGAGGCCACAAAGACAACACCTAAAGAAATATTAATAAGCTTCAGTGCCAGCAAGGGGACAGCACATTCCTCGTGGGACTACTCAGAGCTGGGAATGCTCTGCCCATGGCCAGGTCCATTGAGGAGATGCAATTAATTACAACGTCGTTATGATTGCCCCGCTGTGTTCCTGGTGAGGCTGGGACTGCCAGCTGGGAAATCCATGTGTGCTCTAAAAACACAGAGCTGATGCTCTGGACAACAAAAATAGGCCAAGGGCGTATTACCACTGTCATTTTGGAGAGGTGGGAAGAGCCAAGCGGAGGCGCAGTGATCGCCCACCTTTGCCTGGGAAGCAGCAAGAGCTTCCAGCTCTAAGCCCCAAGAAAACTAAAGCAGTATCCATCATCTTTAAAGCGCTGTTTGCTGCATCACAGAGGAACCTTTCTGATGTTTTTAACTGCTGAATCCACATCGACCCAATTCAGCTTGTTTTGCAGAGGCTTTAAAAAAAACAAGTCAGACTTTACACTGCTTCTCCGGGACTGCACAGACATTTGCACCCACCCAGGCTAGAGACAAAAATCAACTGACCAGGTTGTAAAACATAATTAAAACAACTTAAACTTGGGTTTGATTGATAGGACACAGGGGAATGGCTTTAACCTGGGGAGGGTTGATTTAGAACAGGTACAAGGAGTTTTCTACAATGAGGGTGGGGAGGCCCTGGCACAGGGTGCCCAGAGAAGCTCTGGCTGCCCCTGGATCCCTGGAAGTGTTCAAGGCCAGGTTGGATGGGACTCTGAGCAACCTGGAATAGTGGAAGGTGTCCCTGCACATGGCAGGGGTGGAACTAGAGGGTCTTTAAGGTCTCTTTCAACCCAAACCTTTCCATAATTCTATAAAAAGCAGCTCGAACTGCTCATGCACCAGGGAAAAAGTTCACCATACTCTGGCAAGCTCAGGACACTTTGAGGGAGATGCAATTTACTGCGTCCCATCTGGAATGAGAGGAGGCAGGAACATCTGGGAAGCAAACCAGAGAAACGTCACTGAAGCTGTTAACTAAGTCTGGAATTGTCTATGCAGTGGTTGGATTTAACACGGTGGTTATTGTATGCTAATTAAATATTTGAATATTTAACCACACAAACTATTCCAAATGCCTTTCTGGAGGCCCAACAGGTGTGTTGTAAGGCTTTTACCAGACCGGGGAGGGAAATCTTAATAAATAAATGATCCAAGTATATATTTAATATTCCTTAACAGTCGCCGGTGCTTCCATTCCCGCTGCACTAAAGGACTTTCACCAGCACTTGGCATTTCTGCAGCAGTGGGGCAGAGGAGACATTTCCTGTGCTGAAAGCAGGACGCAGATGGAGCTGTGCCCCTTTGGGAACGAATGAATAAATAAAGCTAAGTAAATGCAGGCTTCCCAGGCGGGAACCCTCTCCTTGCGGGCAGTCCTTTTGTGTTCAGCATCTCTCTTGCTCGGAAGTGATTAAACATGGCAGCGTTGGCCAAGCTGCTCCGGTGACACAGCACAGATTTCCCCAGAGGCAGGCTGGTGCTTTATTGATCCAACTTCTTCTTTTTTCCCCTCTCCATCCTTGCCACGGTTCTGGGGAAGGTCTCTGGGTGCTCTCGGCCCCCGCAGGTGCCCAGGGCATGCCCCCAGTTTGCCCCAACGCGGTGCCCGCTCGCAAACAAGAGTCCCCAGGACAGAAAGCAGCTTGCTTAAATATTTAACCAAAACATATGGTGAGCTCCACATTCGAGGGTGTTCAGTCAGGTGATAGATGTCTTTCCAGATCCAAGCATATGTGCTTGCCGACACACATCTATTCCCTGGCGCACAGAAGCCCTCCTGCCACTGGCACAGACGATATCCCTGCGCTGCTTTCACCTCCAAACACCCACTCCCGAGCCAGCACAGGTGCACAGCTCATGGATCCCCTGCCTGTATCCCACGGCAGTGCTGCACACAGATCTTCACATCCTGGGAATGTGGTGGGACTTCCCTGGCTTTTCTGCCACCCCCTCTGCCGCCTCTCCCATGGCACCCACTGCAGGACTGATGCCTTCCCTGATTATTCCTTCAGCTGCCTTTTATAGCTCATCCCAAACTGCATAAACATCCCCAGCTTTGCCTCTTTGCTCAGGCCCCGCCATCTCCGTCTCCATCATCATCACCTCCCCACCCACCTTCCGGGCACGTGCTGACTGTGCTGCTTGCCTGGGCTTTCCTCTCCCTGACCCCCCCTGTCTCCTGACACCCCAGCACCCCAAATTTCAGCCAGGCTGACTGGAGGGTGCATCTGGAACAACCTCTCCACCTCAGACTGGCAAGGGGACTTCAAATGAGCCACACCAAGTTGCCTATTCCTTCTTCAAGGAGCAGTTGCATTTTTTTGCCTTAACCACCCCCTTTCCACCCACTTTTGAGAGCCAAGCAAGAAGTGCAGAAATACAGCTGTGACCTTCCCAGATCAACAAACCCCTTCTGGTGTGGGAGTGAGGCAGAGCAAGTGCTTGTCCCAGCCAAGGGGTCTCAGCCCCTGGCACAGCCTGGGAGCGAGCAGGCTCTCCTGGTAAGCCCAGCCCTGCTTCCCCTTCATAAAACATGCAAATGTCCATCTTCCAGCACGAGCAACATCTGCTCCAGATCAAAGCAAACAACAAAGAACAACTATAAAAGTGTCTGGAAGGAAGAAAAAGAGGGAGAGTCAGACTTGCATTCTGCAGGTTATCTGTGATGCGCACTGGCAGCTTCCTAAGCATCAGCCTGACGCTGCTCCTGCTTTTCATAACAGCTTCTTACCGCTGTCGCACACAGACTTCCCTGTGTTTCACAGAGTTTGCTGCCACGGGTCCTGCCTCTGGGATTCGGCAAGGGGGAGTCCTGGGTGTCCTGTCCCTGCTATGCTGTGAGTCAAACCAAGCCCACCCTCTGGCAACAGAGGGTCTGCCAAAGCCAGCCAGAGTCTGCCAAAGGCAGCCAGGGTCTGCCAAGGGCAGGGACCCCAACATGCGGCTCCAGGACTCCTCCAGGTTGTAACCAGAGCACTTTGTAGCTGCCAGGTCAGGAGAAGGGGCAGTGCTGGCTGCCACAGTGCCAGGCACCTCCATGGTGCCTCCTCCCTCTTTTGTGTTCCAAAGCTTTCTGCCTTTAGGGAGCAAATTGAGAGCCCTGCGCCTTCAATTACAGGTGTATTATAATGGGCTTTGAAATCAGTTTGTGCTGCTCTAACACAATTATAGTTAAAAGAAAAGCAGAGAGGGCTTCATCCTGCGGTCATATCCTTCCATCATATCAGCCCTGCTCAGGAGCTGTTTTGAGCCTGTCCAAAGGCGTGAGAAAGGGCAAACACAGCCTCAGAGCCTGCTCAGTCACAGTTTGTGACTCAGTTTGTGTACAAACCCCATGTGGGTGCCTACCCTGTTCCCCAGGGCTGCCTGGACCCTGGGATGGCAGCACCACCCCCTTCCCAGCTTCAGCACAGCTTTGCCGAGGGGTTGATCCCCCTCTTCACAAACCTGGCAGCAGCCAAAGCCACGAAGAAAGAAGGCTGGAAACAAAGAGGACATACATAACGACCTTAATAAGCAATTAATAAATAACTAATGACAATAGCTCGTTCTAAAGCGAGGCGTAATGAGATGTGTCATACGGCACCGAAATGTGTCTAAATGATTTCCCAAACAGGTAACGGCTCCTGTTGCAGGGAAGCTTGGAGGACACGAGATTTTTTACGCCCGTCTCTGCAGCAGGTTATACAGCACAGCATCATAATAACTCAGAGGAGGAGGGGGAAACAAGACGTTCCCAATCATTCATTAGTAAAGTATTTGTGAACGCGGGTATAATTCACCGCATAAACAGCAGGGTTTCTGCAGGCAAACTTTATAGCTAAGTGCCAAAAGGGAGCCCAATCTGATTCCACTTACGACAGCATAAATCAGCACTACTGCTGCAGTCAACAAGGGATACACCACAACAAATGTGGCACAATAGGAGAGTCGGGTCTCAAGCACAAGGATTTTTCCCTGATTTCTGGATGGGTCCAGGTCACCAGCCTGGATCAAGAGCGGCTCCCTCAGGAGTCAGGGTGCTGCCTCATTAGATTCACTGCCCCGTTTTCAAGACTCTGAAGGGACCTGCATGATTTTTCCTACCACAGAAAGGAATAAAACACCTGACACCAAGCCCTGCACCTGTGGGGAATCAAATCAGAGTTGCCTTGCATGGCTATTAATGAGCAGCTTTAAGAGGAGGCAGAATCCCTCCCTCAGGTTTGGGAGAGTTCTGTGTTCATGTACCAATGCCTGAAGGAAAATGTAGCACTGCTCTGGACTTCGTTGCCTCCTTTAAAATGAGTCTAATGATGCTGAGTGAAAAGAAAACAAGAAGAAAGATATAAAAGCAAAGTTTTTCCATTATTATCCATGAAGAAATGCAGCCAAACAAGGAGTGTTTGGCAGTTCAGCTCCCTGTCTAGACAGATCTCATTTTCAACTCCACACACGCTGCACGGATCTAGTTTCCAGTTTTTGCACCCCGAGCCACCTGGGATTCCCCCTGCAAGCCAAGCAACGCCTCATGAAAGGCAGAAAATTGAAGGCTCTCGAATCCTTAAGACACCTGCATCATTTTTCCAGCATTATTGACACCTCTCCTCAAGGCATGACAGCCTCTCTCACAACTGCCTCCACAGTGACCATCAAAGTGACAGTGACTCTGTCACACCCTGCTCAGGGGACACAGGGTCCCCAGCTCCTCTCATCCCACGGGGTACCAGTGAAGTCTCCATCAGACCCTTGGGAAAATCCCTGTGTGGGGACGAGCCAGAGCGTGCCGACAGCACCCCAGAAAGTTGGAACATGACTTGTGGTTAATACAAAGCTTGTCAAACCCATCACCTCGAAATGCTGAATGTCTTTATTAGATTCCTTTATCTCCCTCCGAGATCGGAGGGACAAGACGAGATGATTCTCGGCGGAGATGTCATCATCCAGAAACTAATTAAAGGCTGCGCGGGAAGCCGGGCCACGCACACTCTGGAGAACAAAACGCATTAGCAACCCGAGTCGGGGAAAATATTACAAGTGAACTTCAGATCAGAAAGGGCGAGTGAGGGATTTCAGAGCAGCTCTCCTCTCCCTGTCTTTCCTCACACTCATCCCTACACTCCCTCGTCCTCGATAGCTGTCCCCCAGCTTGGGGCTGGTTAGGACCAGCCTGGGACCTGGGCCAACAGGGGATCCTTTCCTGCAGCAGGTCACACCCTGGGAGAAAATCGTGATTTGTGGAATTTCCTTTATTTTTAATGATAGAAAAGCCTCCTTGCTGTGGGTCAATAAGTGCAGAGAAGGATGGATGGATGCTGGCTTCGCCAGAGTGCTCCTGGCAAAACCCTCAGTCTCATTGGGTCTCATCTCTCCATCAACGTAATGACAAAAATTTCTCATCCTTGCAGGCTCATTAAAAAGACAACAACATATGAAATTATCAGATACCCAGAGCCTATGGCCGCAGGAACTGGAGGTGGGAACATTTCTCCATGGGGACAGATGCACAGATCTAGTTTAGGACATGTGTCTCAAGTGGAGGTACCTGCAAATAGCCCTTCCCAGTCAGCCTGGAGTCTCCTGTTCCAACAGACAGCAAATATCCACGGTATTGCTCATCTGATCCATCAGCCCATGCTGTCCTGCTAAATTCTGCTCAAACCCCCAGCTCCCCTCCCCTCCCCCCAGCCAGCCAGAGCAGCCATGCCCCACCCTCCTGCTCCCCGCTCTGCTCCTGGAGAGCAGGGGGGGCTCTCCCTGTCCCCTCCAGCTCTCTGTCCCTGCAGAGTGGGCATAACGCCAAGGGCTGAGCTCGCCGAACCGCCCCTGTGCCACTTTACTCCTCAAAAGGGACCTGACAGGAACAAAGGAGCTCAAACATCCTTTCCAAAGATAAATCAGATGCTCTAATGCAGCCTGCATCTCCAATGAATATAGGGCAGGTGTCTCTGAAGTGAAGTATTAGTTAAAATGATGCTCTTTAAATTACATTTCGGCTATTTCAGGCAGACAGGTTGTGTGTGGGTTGGGCTGGGTTTTTTTATGATCTATCTGGAGGCTTAAAAAGACACAGAGAGAAATAAATCTCCCTTCCATTAAAAACACACTATGCTCTTGCATATTTGTTCTTATCTCGGCGCTCTTGCTCTCGTGCTCCTTCTCCCTGGGCTGGAGCACAAAGTAAGTGTTTGTGATTACACTTCCACACTGACACTCAGCTAATTCGAGGAGCCGCCAGCCCGTGCCCAGGCGGAGCACACAGCCTGCCCGCCCTCGCAGGAGGACGAGCTGTGCTTCCCAAAATGCCACGCTGGACCCAGTGGCTTTACTTCAAAAAGCATCGAGATCGGTGGTGTTAATGTAGAACCACGGGAAAACCTCAAGTTTTGATTGAGTTATTTGGATCTTCTGAGTCTATCCATGCCCTTTGTGCCTCATTTATCTATTTACACCCCTCCATTGCCATCACTGCCTGTCCCCTTTCCTCCCATCCTTCCCGAGCTCCAGCTCTTCCAGGTACCCCTTGTGCTCCAGACAGGGCTTTTCCTTCTGCTTGGGCTTCTTCCTGTCTTTGCCTTTGACTCCAGTTAAAAATTAATGGATCAGGCAGGGAGCGCAGCCCCGCTATTGTCTGATTAGGTGGTCTGGAGGCTGCTACTTATGACCAGACTCTGTCTGTCTGGGAGAACAGAGTGGGAGAACAAAGCTTGTGAAGTGGGAGAACAAAGCTCATGAGGTGGGAGGTCAGCAAGGTCCAGCAGTTTCAAATGAAGCACAAGTGAGGTGATCCATGCCTCCATACACTGCCACTCCTCCTATCCCCATGGGAACACATCCATCACTCCAACAGAGGCAGGTCTACCTTCCCAAAGATGCCCTGATCCATTCCTTACTCCTCTTAGTCATTTCTTTACATCCCTGCTTTTTCAGGCTCCCCTTCTTGGGCTCCAAGAGCCCCCCAGCCTTCCTCACCCTTCCAATGAAATACTTCTCGTCCTCATCCTATCCCAAGGCACGTTTCTAGGCCAACTCACAACTGCCCCAAGTCCAGGGGAACCAACCCAAAGCTAGGCCAGGAATAAGCAGGAGCGCAAATACCGACGATTCAGAGCGTGTGGGATGATGCTCACTGTCCTTCCCACACCTTCAAATGTGGTTTATCCCTATTGCCAAAACACCCTGGGAGATAAAGGAGCGTTATTACTCCCACTTTACGGATGGAGAAATGAGACCCAAAGATCAAATGGGCCAGAAGTGCCTGTTCGGATCCATGCTCTGCAGCACCAGCCTTTCAGGCTCTGTGGAGCTTGGAAAACCATGGGAAAAAGGCACAAGGCGAGTGAGGGTGGCTGCCAGGGCAGGTATTTCCATTGGGCTGCACTGAATAAGAGCTGCATGGTTAAAAATCAGTCATCAGGCCACTGAGACCCTCCCTGTACCTCCCTGTACACAGAGGGGCAATTAAAGCTCCAATCCTCAACAAGCAACATATGACAGAGCTAAAAACGAAGGAAAAGGAGGGAGCGACGCTCCCACAGGGGAAGGATATCACTGCGCCTGGAGAACGTGGGGGCTGCTCTCCTTTCCCATTAGGAATGCTCCTTCATTTCCTCCTTCTCCTAAACAAAGCCCTCGAGCCTTCTTCTCGGCCACACTCATGCTTCCACGAGTGCCAGAAAAGCCACAGGGAATTATCCCTGCCAGAGCATCCTTAATTTCCCTATTTGTCTTCCTAATGCCCATCCTCATCACCAGCACCGTCTATTCCCCATGTGCTCCTGCTCTACATGGAAGGAATATTTTTACCCCATTCTTCCTATGCCTCTTTTTCCTCCCATTTAAGCATTTTGGAGTCTTTTTATCCACACTCTCCTTTCCTTTCTTTCCTCTTCCCCTTTCATTTTTAATACCTGTGGTTCTCCGATTCAAAATCATTACTGTTTTTAACTTGACTCGAGCCTCTTAATTAAGTTACTTTCCATTATTTTTTATCTAGTCCATTTGTCTACATCCCCCGCACCCTCCCTAATTCTCCCTTTCCTCCCCAAGGCAGGCTGGGTATGAAATCTTACATTTCCATTTGGCTAACAATCACTTTGAATTTTTAAATGCTATTAAATTGGATCACACCAGTCACTGGACTGGAGTTGTCGAGCTGTGATATTTACTCGCGCCAGTCAAAGGGAAATGAAATTGTGGCGGTGCAGGGGGGAGGCGATGGGGGAACCCAGATTTATTCTGCCCGCGGTCCTCGCAAACAGGCACAATCCCCTCGGATTTCTGAGCGAGTTCAAAGGAAACCCTTACGCTCAACCATGAATGTATTGTAATGTCTTTAATAAATCAATTACTTGTTGGCAGGGAAGTGCCACTGCATCTCCAATCCTTGTAATCACCTCAGCCTTGCTGTGTTTTAAGTGTGGAAAGCTCACGGAGGTAGACGGGGAGCCAGGAGCGTCGTCAGCGTAGGGCAAAGCATGGAAATCACCGCTCTGTCTTGCCAGGAAAGGCCAAAAAGTGCAGAAAGGATTTGCATGATGTGAAAACACGCACACAGAGTGACCCCCAGCTCCAGCATAAGGACACCACGGAGCTGGAGGGACCCTGCCAGCACTGCATGGGCTCATCCTTCCCAGGGCAGCTCCTGGGATGCAGAAGCTTGGAAGGAATGACCACAGCAGGTTCACTGGGAAGGGCGGTGTGGTAATAAATGCCTGTCCCAGGAAATCAGCCTGTGGTAATGGGAGCAGCCCCTGCTCCTTCCTGCCCAGTGCTGAGCAGGGGGATATTGCAAAGCAATGTTTTACCACTGCCCCAAGAGCCCCTGAGTTTTGTGCTTCTGCTTCAGGAGGGTACTATATTTCGATTTTACTAAAAGAGGCCTTTTCCACTCGAAAATTTGCTAAAGGGAGCAGGATTTGATTACAAAGCAGCCCTGGCCAAATCCAACCCCTCCTCCTCTCTCTGTGCCGACAACATGCTCCCCTCCACAACAACAATCATCTGAGCACAAACAGACAACAGAGCTTTTCAAAAAGTAATGAACTCCGGTCGGAGCCAAGGCAGGAAGGGTTTAATGTTCAGCGCAGAAAGCTTGCCGAGGCCATCAATTATATAGCCCTGCTGCTGAAGGAGCAAAAAAAAAAAGAAGAATATTTCAGACAGACCCGGCCAAAAATAAAAGATAGGGAAGGAAATCACTTTGAGAGAGATTTAATTTCACAAGCAGAGAGAAGTGTTTGCAAAAGAGGAGGAGGATCAAAGGCTGAAGCTCTCGGGCTGGCTGCGAGGAGGAGGGATTACAAGGAGGGCAAACCATGGAGAAGACATCTCTGTTGATACCTTGTGTCAAGGCTGGGCCAGGCAAGGAGAGCCCCGGGCACAAACTGGGGGGTCTGTTGGCTGTGGGGGCTCAGTGATGGGAGACTCAGGCAGAAAGGAGGGTGGACTGTGACCTCTTCATCTCCCCTCACATAGGACAGCAAACCAGCACGGAGTCTGTGTCCTCTCCTGCCTCATCCCAAATCCTACCCAGGAAATTATACAAGATGCTACCAAAAAGGAGAGTTGAAATCTTTTGGGCATCTCTACTACTGGGACCAGTAAGCCAGAAATGAAAAATCCCAGAATCACAGAATGGTTTGGGTTGAAAGGGACCTTAAAGCCCATCCAGTGCCACCCCCTGCCATGGGCAGGGACACCTTCCACTAGCCCAGGCTGCTCCAAGCCCCGTCCAACCTGGCCTTGGACACTTCCAGGGATCCAGGGGCAGCCACAGCTTCTCCGGGAACCTGTGCCAGGGCCTGCCCACCCTCACAGGGAAGAGTTCCTTCTGTATGAGGGCATTGATCCAAGAAGACCTCCCCACCCTGTCCCCTGCACCCAGTGGGGCCGTGCTGATCCCTTCCAGTCAGGGACTAAGGAATAAATCCTCCTCCTTTCTGAGGGACAGGACAAAGGGGTTGCACTGCTGACTCTCACAGCAGACATGGAAAACCCAAACCAGAAACACATTTCAGTATCTTGTTTGAAGAATCGCATTTCCACCTCTTTTACAAAGATCCTCGCCTTTTTATTCTCCACTTCCCACTTCTCCTTGTCTTTCTAAATCTCTTTCTTCTCCATTGCATCACCGGAACAGAAAGGAAAACCAAATCCCAACTCTCCCAATGTTTCAATGCAGCTCCTGCTTCCCGGCTTCCACCTCTCCTTCAAAACCCAAGCAAGAACAGTATAAAAAACCCACATTTTCCACCCAGTTTCCTCCTTTACTCTCCCAGTGACCTCTCCCCAGCCTGTCCTCAAGCCTGGGGATATTTGCTGGAGGTTCTCCAGCCCTCGGAGGCGGCAGGGCCAGGCAGCTTTTCGGCAGCTGTTCCCTTGGCCTCTCCTTTATCTCCAGCATTGTGTTCACATCTGTTTCCCCCTCTGCCTCTTTCCCTGCCACTGGGAGCCTGCTTTTAAATCACTGCTCAGCACAGCAGCCGCCAGGCACAGGTTCCATGCCCCTTTTGGATGGGGGATCCAAAAGCCATTTGCAAACCTCCCTCTGCCTTTTTTCTTTTCTAATTTTTTTTTTTATCCTCCTGAACCTGCTGGTGCTGCCACACTGCTTTCCCCTCCTCCCTTTTGGCTGTGGAGCTCTCTTGGCTCTGGAAGCATGTTCAGACACCTGGTTGCTGGCAGTGTGGGATTTGGCAGTGGCTGGCAGCGTGCAGCTCTCCGATAGGACACTGGAGGAGAGCGGGGATCACGATGGGGGTCAGAGCTACCCACCGTGGCTATCAGGGATATGCTGGTGGCCACTCGCACTGCTCCTGGCTTGTTGGTGGCTCTTCACCACCCACATTCCACTGGCTTTGCCTGCAGCTTTGGCCAAAGCCATTTCTGGGTTTGCTGAGGATTTGTAGGGTAAAAAAGCACAGATTTGTGCCGCACTGCCCAGGAGCTGGGATGGCATTTAGGACAAGGCACTGCCATCTGTGGCTCCTTTCCTCGGCGGAGTCCTGTTACCGAGCAGGGCAATTTTGGCAGAGTAAGGCAGCAAACCCTAGGGAGCAGAGCCAGGCACGTGGAGGGCTGGATGCCTCACTGCCACCCTGCCCACGCAGTGGCTCCAGGCTAAATTCCTATTCCAGATTGCAATCTCTCTGTGCTACCAAAAAAAGAGAGGGCTATATCCTTCCGGCAGCCAGTAATGCACAAAATTCCCTGAAAAAGATTGGCTGATTCCCCCCCAACCTCCTTTCACTCAAGGTGTGTGCAGGATCGCAGACCAGGATCCCCATGGATGCCACCTTCATGGCAAAGACTACACCAAACAGACAAAAATCCCTTGGGAAGAGCCCTTTGCTTCATCCTCTGACTCCCCAAGCCTCTGCAACAGGTTTTTTCTTCTGGAGTCGCCTCCGGAGAGACTGGCCAGAAAAATCAGTTCTAAAGGCCAAAAAGAAGAGCCAGATTAAAGTATCAACTCTGAATTTATGCTCAGGACTTAAGGTTTAATAATGCAACAGAAAATCAATATTTAATAAAGCAAATGATGGAGAAAAACAGTGAATGGGAGATGAGCTGCTGCTCTTGTTTTCAAACAAGTAACCCCCGGAGGAGCCGGGTTGGCAGGATGGATGTGGAACCAGATTGCCACAAAGAGCTGGCACTCAGGACACCCCAGGTCCCAGCGATTCCAGCTCCGGTGTCAAGGGGAGCTCACAGGTCTTTTATTAAAGGACAAACAAGGAATTACTGCGGTGGTCAGAATCCAAATACCCGTGGAGAGAGATCAAATGCTGAGGCACGAGGGGAGCCGAGCAGCTGCTGGGCTGAGCAGGCACACACTGGGGCTGGGCTGGGGGAACGGGGGTGGGCAGCAACAGCCCCAAATTCAGGTGCCAAAGAGCTGCCTGGGGATGGAGACCTGAGAGGCTGGGAGTGAGCACAAGGGCTCAAAGAAGAGGGAAAATTCCTGCCTGCCGAGCAGGAGAGGGAGTGGTGTGAGTAGTACAGGTGGGCAATTGGGGCACTAAGCCTGGCTGGCAGGGGTGGTGGCACAGCAAGTGTGCAATCCTGGCTATGGTAAGGATGCAGCCCTGGGCATTGCAAGTGTGCATCCCTGGACACGGCAAGCACACATCCTGGGCACGGCAGGAGTGCATCCCTGGGAATGGCAAACCTGCATCCCTGGGCACAAAGCACACATCCCTGGGCACAAAGCACACATCCCTGGGAATGGCAAACCTGCATCCCTGGGCACAAAGCACACATCCCTGGGCAGAGCAAACCTGCATCCCTGGCATATCAGGAGTGCATCCCTGGGCATTCCCGGGAACAGCAAGCAGATATCCCCGGGGACAACAAGAGTGCTTCCCTGACCGTGGCAAACCCGCGTCCCTGGGCACAACAAACCTCAGCCACGGGTACAGAGTGCGCATCCCTGAGCACAGCAAGAACTCATCCCTGGGCACAACAATCATGAATCCCTGGACACAGCAAGAGTGAATCCCTAGGCCAAAAGCACGCATCCCTGGGCATGGCAAATGTGCATCCCCGGGAGTGCTGGGCCTGGGCAGGATAAGGAAGCTCCGCGATGCTGGGGAGAGATCAGCAGCTCTGCCTCCCTCCCCTGGAGGCTGGAGAAAACTGCAGCGAGCCCCTGCATGGCACAGAGATGTCACCGGCGTCTTGTCCCCCCTCTGCCCTTCCAGCCCTGATACAATGCTGCCAGCTGGGAAAGAGGGGAATTTTGTCCATAACCATGCCAGTGATGGCAGGTACTTCTTGGGGTACATGGCTTAGGATGCACAAAGATCTGTGCCCCACCTCACAAAGTCTGGGGACTGGATAAATCCTCTAGGCAAAGGAGACTCTCACTTGCACAGGAATCAGTGCCCTTGGATGAAACCCCTCCTCTGGCACGCTGCGTGTGCCGGGTTGTCTGCCTGGCCCTGCAGCACGGCAATAATTTGTAGCTTGTGCCGGGATCCTTCACATTGAAAGATGACATATAAATATAAAACGTTATCACTCCATAACAGCCACATGCTATAAAACGCCAGGCAGAAGGATCTGGAACTAGATGGAGGCAGTGCTTTAAATCCTTCCCTGCAGAGTTACTGCCGCTAAAACAACAGACCTGCTCCAAAGAGCTCCGGCAACGGAGGGAGAAGAGGACAGACCCCGATAAAAACACCACAACTGAGGAATTAGATGAATAAGTGACGGGATTACAGCATGACCTCCCCATGCTGACAGCCCCAGGGTAGCAGTAGCACCGGCGCACCGGTGACGTCTCCTCCCATTCATCCCCTGCTGTGATTTTCGGAGGATGCTCCGTGTTCCTGTAGTAACAACAAAGCGCTGGTACCAACGTTACACTACAAGGGGCTGACTCCGCTCCCGCGGTTACGATAACAATGCTGTTACTGTAGTAACATTACAGAGCCGAGGTCTCACTGTTCTACCCTTAATTTTATTGTCGTAAGATTAAATTGCAATAATGTTATTGAGCTGCCATTAGTGTTGCCATGGCAACAATAACATTAAGGTAGCGCTATCACATTACAGTGGTCCAACCGTTCCACCACAAATATTTTAATGTAGTAAAACAAAAGAGATTACTGCAGTAACATTAAACTGCAGTGACCTCATTAAACCCCTACCGGCTTTATCACACTGCTGATAACAACACTCTCCTGGAAACCACGCGGGGCGGTGGGAGATGCCTGATGCGCATCCTGGGTGCTGCTGTGCCACCCCCTTTGGCTACTAAATCCATGGAGAAGAACGGGGAGAGCCACACACAACTCCAGTCCTCCCTGCCCAGAGAGCTGCCGGCACCGCTGGCCTCCCGGATTCACCAGCTCCGCAGAAGGGATTAAGCGGAGTCACTCTTGAATGGCTCTGGGTGAGGCGGGTGACCTCTCCCTGAAAGCCTTTGGAGAGGATGGGTGAACAGGGCTGCTGGGAGCTCGCGTGCTCAGAAAGGCTCAAAGAGGAGCAGACTCTTGTTTTCTAGAAGAGGGGTGATCCGAGGGTGACCTCCGCAGCTCGGAGGGAGTAGCAGAGAGAGTTCCACTGAGCTCTCCTCACTGCCACAGAAGTGCACACAGCTGAGCCAGGAAGGGGGGAAATAGTGGAGCCACGGGGCTGTCGGAGGTGGGAATGCCCCCAGCACTGAGGCACGGGGCAGCTGCAGGGGACCACAAAGGACTGGTGTTAGTGCTGCCTGAGGGAACCCAGCAACACACGGGACTACAGCATCAGCACTTCACAGGGAGACAGAGAGGAATTAGCCACAGCCTGGGTGTACGCAAGAAAGAAAAACAGGAAGGAAATGAAACCGCTCTGTGTGTCCTATGAATCACTGGAGCTTCCTTCTCCTCTGCTCTAGTCTCCTGCCAATTATTCCTCCTTGGGAACAGGATACATCCTCCCATGGGTTGGGTGGTGCCTGGCCCGCTTCATCGCTGGGGTGCCAGGCAAGGCCGGAGGATGCCTTGAGGGAATGGTTTGAAATTGAAAATGTTGATACAGAGTAGATACAAGGAAGAAGTTTTTTACAATAAGGGTGGGGTAGCACAGGTTTCCCAGAGAAGCATTATTGCCCCTGGATCCCTGGAAGTGTCCAAGGCCAGGTTGGACGGGGCTTGGAGCAACCTGGGATAGTGGGAGGTGTCCCTGTCCATGGCACGGGGTGGGACTGGATGGGCTTTAAGGTCCCTTCCTACCCAAACCACTCTGGGATTCTGTGCCTTCCCTTCATCCCAACCTCTCCATTACCAAGTTGCCCTCCTTCTAACAACATTAACTCACTTGAGCACTCTTCACCTCCCCATCCCTCCCACTCTTACACCAGTGGGCTCATCCACAAGCTCCGGGAAGGAGCAGCAGGGTGGGACACATTCCCAGTGGGATGCAGCGTGCCTGGCTCCCTCCAGTAGCAGCAGGACATGAAACTGGGGCAGCCTGAAGCTGCAGCAAGGGCAGAATGTGAGCCCAGAGCAAATTCTTTCACAGTACAGACTCTGGAGTCTCTTTTCCCCCCTGCTCCCACCCCATGATATAATTGCTAATTAATAATAACGTTTAGCTCTCAGATAGCGCGTTCCATCTTCAAAGACCTCTGTCGACATTAATGAATTAATCCTCATCAACCCCCCTGTGAAGTAGGTGACAATTATTATCTCTGCCTCACAGATGTTAAACTGATTTGCAAAGAGGTCAAGTGACTTTGGGGAGGCTGGAGGGAGCCTGGCCAGGTATGAGGCCACTCCACAGGGGAACATGGACAAGCACATCCCGGAGAAGCAAGGGCTGGGATCCGGGGGTGTGGGGAAGATGGAGAGATCCAGGGGCAGTAATGGATGTGGGACCTGCAGAGATGCTCCCCAAGGGCAGAGCAAAATGAAGATAAAGAGCCAAAAACTAGGCCAGTGCGTGAGAGCGTGTGGGAGACCTTCAGTCCTCCACAAGAGCCCCAATACAAAAGGCAAAGATGCTTTGGCAGAGGGACAGTGATCAGCAACAGAAGGGAGATGGGAAGGAACACATCAGTCAAAGGAGCCGAGAGCGCAGGCGAAGTGAGGGAGGATTTCCATTTCGTGTCACTGGTTTCCTCCCCTCCACTGCTTTGGGGAGGCTCTCCCAGCTCCCCCGTGCCTTTTAGGAGTTATTATCTAAACTTCTTTTTGCTTCTAGAAGGAACAGCTGCTCCCACAGGGGGAAATGTGTGGACACACCAGTAAATCCGTGCCAGAAGCAGGGGGAGCATCTTGCCCGGTGTGAAACTCCAAGCCCATGGCTTCAAACGTGACCAATGTCTGCACATCCTCTGCTACTGGTAGGCAAATCCCTTTGTCCCTCCTTGCTCCCAGAATCGGTGGCATTGGTGGCACAGGGGACAGGCTCAGCCCCACAGGTAAGGTGATGACGACTACAGGGACTGAGCGTTCCTCCCAGCCGCTCTGCTCACAGCAAAGGCATTTCCCGGGCACCCAGGCAGAAAAACAGCCACAAAAAGTTCTCCTTGGTGTCCCACGAGTGAAAGGGGCTTGTGGCATCAAAGGAAAATTAATTGGGCAGAGTTTGGTGGTTGAAACAAAGCCGGCTCGGGCACCGCAGCCCCACTGGTGGCTTTATCTCGCAGGCACAGACCTTGGCAGAGCTGCTCCCCGTGCAGGGACAGGTGCCACCGGCACTGCCACCTCTGCCCCCCGCCACCCCCTGCCACCTGTGCCCGCAGCCCCCCGACTCCGCCGAGCAGGTAATTAACTCCCAGACAAAGGCAGGGATTTGAAGATTAACCTGGGCTCAGGAAGGAGTGGGGAAAACTCATTTACACCAAACAAAAGGGGAGGGGTGATTAGTTGCTCCAGTGACAACAGCAAGAGCCAGATAGGGCCAGGAAAACTGATAAAGAAGCGGGGAAAGCGCTAATATCCCCCAGTTGCCTGCTTTTGCCTTTTTTTTTTTTTCCTTCTTTCTTTCTTTTTAAGCACTAAAATTCCACCATTTTCTATCATGCAAATTCGTGTGCCTAAGTGAGATTAAACTCTGGCAGGCTCCGTGCCTCCTTCTCCAAGTCCATTTCCCGCACCGAGATAAGGCCAACTTCCCTTAATGCATCTTACAAGGCAGTGGGAGTGTTCTGCAGGCACGCATTGGAGACGGCTTATTATCAATACAAATAAGAGCTTTCCAGATATCGTCCTTCTCCTCCTCTCTCCTCTCTCTCCTTTAAACCCAGGGACCCGGAGAATGGCTTAAGTAGCTCAAATGTCCTGCAGGGAGCAGGGAGAAGGGGGAGACTGCGCCTGAGATGATGCTGCCAGAAGTAGGACTTGCTAAGGAAACTGGAGTGGGATATAGGAGAGGAGAGGAAGAGAAAGCATCGCTCCTTGGAGGTCAGTGGGAACTAAATCCTCTTCCATGCTCTGGGTGTCTGCTCCCCTCCAGGTTCACAGCTTGCCTATTGCAATTGGGGCTTCCTTGCATTTTTGTTTCTCTAGGATTTACTCCCAGAAACATCTCACTCTCCCTGCAAGGTCCAAGGCAGATTCCTGCAAACACAGGCAGTGCTGCTTCCTGGTGCTTTGTCTGGTTTTATGGCAACTCCTCCTAAGAAGGAATGAGTGCTGAAGGAGTGGGACCACCTTCCAGACCCTGCAGACAACAGGGATGCTCCCTGAGCTGCTCGCTTTAGGCCTGTCTGTAATCTGGGAGCACCTCTCCAGGAGAGATCCAGGTGCTAAGAACCTCCTTATCCCTTTGGCAGCTCTGTTGTTGGCTGACATCAGCTTGGCACCACCAGCCTGACCCCATTTAGAGCAGTCCCCAAAACAGGAGGTCTGAACTCTGGTGCATTTGGTACCAAGGGTCTGTTGTCTCATTCCTGAGCTCATTTGTCCCACATTAGCACAGAGGCACAGACCTGCTATTCCTGGATCAGCAGCAACCACCTTTTCCCTTTTGTACCAAGATTTCAAGACTGACAAGTGTTTCTGAAAGCCTGGCCAATGAGGAAAGGTGGGAGAAACAGAGCTTGGATGGTTTCAGAAAGAAGGCGGCTAAGGGGCACCGGGATAACAACCTTCCCAAAAAGCAAAAGGTTATTACAGAGGACACTGATCAATTGTTCCCTAGATCCACTGGGAATAGGCTGAGAAAAACTCCACTTCATTTGCAACAAAGAAGGTTTAAGTTAGATATTAGCTATACATTTTCTAATTAAAAAGGTAGCAAAGCAGTAGAATAGATTGTCTGGGGAGACTGAAGAACCTGCTTTGTTAAAGATTTTCAAGAATAGCTTTCACATATGCTTGGCAGCGAGGCCTCTGCCTGCTTTCAGGGGGACAGGATAAATTAGCTCTCGAGGTGCCTTCTCCCCACCTATTTTGGGATTTCGGCCATCCAACAGAGCCAACCTAGAAATAAATGTGCAGCTCACCCCCTGCCGCAGCATGGGCATCCTCAGTTCTGGGTGTCTCTACCCGATTCTCTCCTTGGGGATCATTCCCAACCCTCATACTCTAAAGGAAGCTCCTTCTCCCACCCCTATCCCTCTCCTGGTTTTTGCTCCTCCCCCCTCCCATAGCTCTGCTTCCCTCCAGCAGCCCTTGGCCAAAACCACGGATGCCCTCCATCCATGGCTGTTTCCCAGCGATATCCCCTGACCCTGGGGAGAAGGAGGGATGCAGGCACAGGCTGCGAGTGTCTGGGCCTGGCTGATACGCACCCATCCTGCTTGCCTGGGGGAGCAGCAGGCTGCTGGAATCGTGGCTGGAAGGGGAAGAGCTCCTTGCCCCCCCTTAGCCAGTCCCTTTGGAGAGCACAGCCTGCCCCGGGGCACGATTTAATTGCATCCTGAGAGGCTGCAGTGCTCCTGCCTCCAGAGCCGTGCCCCCAGGCCCTTTCCTGGTGCAGCAAGGGGAACGGTGAGGACCTGCTTAGAGCAACCTGCACACCTCCCTCTTCCTGGCTAAACCCGTTTAAAAGGAGACACCCCCTTTCCCACCTCCTCACACCACCTCTCCTTTCCTACCAAGCCACAGGAAGGGGCAAATTGTCCCAGGGCCATGTGCTGAACTTGGCACATCCCTGAAATGTGGTGCTTAGCCACCCTGCTTTCCTGGGAGGGGGAATAAGCACCACCTCCCACAAGCTGAATGTCGTTTTGGACAGGATTATTCCAGAATACATATTTATAGGGCCCATTTTCCAAGGCAGGAGAGTTAATCCTGTCACCCCAGTCCAATTTTCATCAAGGTCATTAAGGCAGGTTTCCCTTTAATTGGACATGATAGTCACTTTCATGTCCTGCTCTGAGAAAGGGCTGGGTGAGCCAAAGAACCGCTCTTCAAATTAGGGGGCTCGCTCTCCAGAGCCGGAATTTCTGCCGGCAGCACGAGGATCGTCAGCACATTACAGGACTGAGTCCATCCCTGAATCATCCCGTACTTAACTGCTGCAAGGAGTTAAGCTCTGACCTTTTCCTGCAGCACCCAAATATCTCTTCCTAATGATACAGCGAGACACGGGAGGGATGGGCCTGGATGTCTGGTGATACAGGAAATTTAGGTCAGGAAATGGGAATCAGAAGAGAACAGATAGAAATTGTCCTGCATCACCCCAGCATCTGATAGCGACTTCAGAACTTGCTGGTGATCGACTTTAGCTTAAGAAACTCAGGCAGGTAATAAGAGATTGCAAGATAAACAGCCAGAACCAGGACTGGCAATGCATCCGCTTCCCCTCCGCACTTAATGGAGATGGAAAAAGTCTGGCTCTGGTTAGTCAGCTTGATTGCTTGAAGAGGAAAGGCAAAATGAAAAGGGAGGGAAGAGGGAAAATAAAGGCCCTGAGTCTGGGTTTTTTCCCCACTTCTATTCATTAGGCTGTCAATAGTGCTCAGGCCTGGAATATCGACGGCGGATTAGCTCAACCCGACTCTGTGTACAAGACCAATGCCTTTTTAACCCAGCTTGTTTCCAAATCAATACACCAATCAGCATTCGAAAATTAGCCTGAGACGAGATTCCAATACTCAAGCTGGTGTGTCATGTTAAGAGGGCTCCTGGCCAAATCACAGAAGAAGCAGCAGGAAAAAAACGGTTGCTAGCAAGGGATTAGAAATTTTCCATTAATCTTCCCCCAGGCTAAGAGCTCATCAGGCTCCGTGTGTCCCTTCACGAGGCTCTCCCTGGTCCAGCTCATGTCCTGCCACATGGACACAGGATCTATCTTCCATGAACGTCCACCTGCTTGACCATCGCATGTGGCCACGCCTGCCTGTCTGCTCTTGAGAGGCCGTGTGTGCTCACACACTTGCTGAAGAGCACACGTAGGCACCCACTTAGCCACCAAAACTGCTCCAGCACCCTGTGCTGGCCTTTCTCCTCCTCTTCCTCCTCCAGAAGTACGGAATTTCAACACACAAACACATATTGTTGCTAGGCATACACACACCCCCACAAAGCACACAAATCTGCCAGCTCTCTCTTTTCCCCCAACACAAGTTTTACTTCAAGCAATGCCTCCAGCTTGGAAAACAAAAAAACATCAAAAAACAATAACAACAAACAGCACTGCGGGTTTGCCAGTGACTGTGTCGGGATGCAGAGCTGCCTGTATCAGAGCCCTGGGATTATATCAGGAAAGTCGGAGAAAACCATGACTGACAGAGTGCAAGAAGTGTTTGGAGAATACCCTCAGACACATGGTGTAACTCTTGGGGACGGTGCTGTGCAGGGCCAGGAGTCGGACTCCATGATCCTTGTGGGGGTCCCTTCCAGCTCAAGGAGTTCTCTGATTCTGTGAAATTCATTACCCAGCTTGGGACGATCCAAGCTCGTGGATCAGCCTCTCCACCTGCACCGAGCTGTGTCACGTGCTCGATGTAGGAGCAATGGGAGGAGAAGACACCAGTGCAAAAGGAACAGAGTGCAAAGTCCCAAGCCCAACCCCCCAACAAACTCCCTTCCTCTTACCTTGCACGATGAGATGGACACGCGATGTCTTGGGGTGATTGTCTGTCTGCACGGAGCAGGTGTAGGGGCCCTCATCGTACACGTCCACATCCTGGATCTGGATGCTGTACTGGGTTTTGGTGTTGGCCAGGAGCACCACCCGAGGGTCCAAGCACCACTTGTCATTGCCGGCATAGAGGATGCTGCTGCGGTTCAGCCAGGCCACTCGGGTCACCCGGTTGTCCACGGAGCACCTGGAGAGAGGCAGAGGTGACCCATCAGTGCGCTGCTCTTGGGCGCTCTCCCTCCCTTCCTCCCTTCCAGCCCTCCTGGTCCTCCTGGCACTATTTTTAGCTTTGCTGTCAGCAGCACTTTCAGAGACCAAGTGCTTTCAGTGTCCAAAGAGGACAAGGTCAGCACTTTCCCTGCGGTGCTCAGGGCACCGATATCCATCTAAACCAGCAGCTCCAGACATTTGCCCAAGAGCTTCACAGGGTTTTCAGATGCAGGGAGGTCAGAGCCACCCAGTACCAGCCTTTCACTCCTCCATTCCCATCTATTCTTTTGATAACTTCCAAACAGACCTGAGCCCAAACCTCCACCTCGAGTCCACACTTTTTTTGGGGGGTGCAGGTTGTTACTTCCTGCCCAAACCCATCACCTGCCTTTCCCTCCGCAGACCTTCGCATCCCTGCAGCCGGACTAAGAAATGCAAAGTGGTGCTGGGAAAGCAGCACTTCGCTGCTTCACAAAGGAGCAAGGGAAATTTATCTTTGGAGAAAGCCAGCTCTGACACACACACCCCTAAAGAGAAGCCTTGAGCATCCGACCATTTGTCCCCTCTGTCAGCTCTTCCTTCCATACCCATCAGCTGCATCGCTGCACCTCCCTCACTTGTGCACCTCACCCCAGCTGAGCATTTCACTTATCCAGGGATGTTTTGGAGGTAGAAATCCTCTGTATTCAGCCTCAATAAGCACCTGAGTTTCCCCCGGAGACAACACAGTGCAAACGTAGAAATTATTTTGATCCTGAAGGAGATTATTTTCCTGTCAACATTAACTGGGATCGGTCTTGCTCCTCCCAAAGGTTTCTGCCAGCCCTGTAACCCCCCATCCCCATGTCCCCAAGCCAGGTTTGAATCCTCCCATTGCCACAAATAATCTCCAGATAAGCATCAAGAGCTTCTCTAAACAGCAGAAACCTGCACCCCCCCCAGCCAGCTAAACCCCTGCTTCTCTCCGAGGAAGTTTGGGATTACGGAGCCATCGGGACTTAGCCGCGCTTTTCTGGATGCTGGCTCCGGAGGATAACGTCCCTGCATAAAACCACTCAGCCTCAGATCCACTGTTTATATTCTTCCCCAAACTACTTCATCACTTGTGCAGTCGTTGGGACACAAATTACCGTGGGAGGCACTGAGAGAGAGCCGGCGCCTCTGGGAGCTCTCGCACGGGACGACTTCAAGGAATGTAGGAGACGTAATGGGCTCCACGTGCCAGGCTGCACTAACAGGGGAGGTAATGGCAAGCATGGGTATATCTGTGCCATGTGGACTTGTCCTGGACATTTTAGGGAGTGTGTCCTTTCTCTGGGTGAGCTGTCTCCTTACTGGGGGTCCTTACAGCCTCCTTTGGGTGGGGATTCATCCTTTCTCCCAGGTAAAAGGCAATAGGACAAGAGGAAATGGCCTCAAGTTGCACCAGGGAAGGTTTAGATTGGATATTAGGGAACGTTTCTTCACTAAGAAGGTGGTCAAGCCCTGGCACAGGCTGCCCAGGGCAGTACTGGAGTCACTGGAGGGATCTAAAAGCCATGTAGATATGGCACTTGGGGCATGGGTTAGTGGAGGACCTGGGAGTGCAGGGGAATGGTTGGACTGATCTTAGAGGCTTTTCCAACCTTAATGATTCTGCGATGGGAGACTTCTCTTCCTGTGTCCACTACTGATGCCAGGGAAGACACAGGTACCCACCTGGGGACAACTTGTCTCATCTCATTCAGCCTCTTTTTGGATCCTCTTTGGCTCTATGATTACAGGAGAAGCCAAAATAACCTGCCCAGCCTCAACACACAACTTTCAGGGGTTAGGAGTGGCAGAGGAGACGTGCCCAAGGTGAGACGTGTTGTCTGCAGCACAGGACACCCCTGATTTGCCAGTACCCAACTGCTGCTCCATCCTCCCTCTCTGGTGTGAAAAACATCCAATAAATTAAACAATTTTACTACTGTTCCATAATGATATTACGATAATAATAAATTAAATGTGAGCAGATTTTTATGATCTACATTAAAAAAAGCAATAGATTCAGTCTGGGCTGAACACCAAGAACTCAGCTCTTGCTCTCAGCTGCATTACAACTTGAGTAAAAGGCCTGAGAGTTGAGTTGCACAAGTGGAATTAAACTGGAGATTTCTTCCCAGAGGATGGGTTTAGTCTATTGAACTCCAAATCTCATCTCTGCTGGTAGCTCAGACCTATGGGGCACGAACAAAATGAAGTGGATATTTGGTGTTTGGCTCTGCTACCATGAAATAGGCTCCTGTGGTGGTGGTTCTGCACAAACACAGGGGTGTCCAGGGCTGGGTGATGAGAAGCCAGACGTGACTTGAATTTCTCAACCAGTCCCCTCTGTGGACATTACCTTGAGGAACTGTAAGCAGGCTGAACTAAAAATATATAATTCCTCTCTCCTCCTCCACGCCAGTTTTCTTTATGAAATGCATCAGCTTGGAGATCCTTGGATAATAATGGAGCCAGACAGTGTGCAACCCAAGCATTCCCTCTATCACGTGGGCATTTAAGTGCTTTTGAAAAGCAACGGGGCTCAGGTAACGCATGAGGCAACAGTGGAATAAGTGCTTTCGCCCTTCACAGCACCCGGGCACAATCTCTCCTTATCACCCAGACACGCTTCCCTGTCCCTAGGATCGGCAAGCTTCAAGCTGTTATTTTATATTCTTCCCTGCCTCTTAAAGCTCCTGAGCCTATATATATATATATATAAAAAAAATAGAAAATAAAGCACAGCAGCAGCTCCTGGGAAAGAGGCGCTTTGGCCTCTGGATGCGCTGGGTTGTTTAGGGATTGGCACTTGTGCTCCTTCCCGAGCTGCTTCCAAGCGCCGCGCTCAACCTGCTCCTCCTGCTCCTCCTGCTCCTCCTGCTCGCACAAGTGCCAGTCGAGGTGCCCACGGCCAGGGCTCATCACAGTGACCCGATGCTCTTCCAGCCCCTCCATCTGCTCCTCCTTCCCTCCTGCAGCAGCTCCTCTCTCCGGCAGCCCGGCGCAGGGATGGGAAGGCTCCTCTCCCACACACAGGCAGCCGAGCGGAAAGCCTTTGGCTTTGGCCAGGAAGCCACGCTCCACGCACAGGTGGAGAGCAAAGCCACTGCCGAGCCCACAGCCTCCCCTCTTCCCACCCCGCTCCTGGCAAAGTGCAAAGCCTTGGGATGCCTCCTCCACCTCTCTGGAAGCTCTCACTTCCCCTCTCACCCTGTGATGTGCCAGGGAAGGAGGGGAGGGAGAGGTCCTTGGGGTGCCGGAAAGCAGCGCTTGCCTCCAAAAAGATGATCTAAAAACAATTAAGCACAGATGAGGTAATTTTGTCTCTCAAAATCCTTAATCCTTGTTCCATTCCTGCTCAGACAGCAAGGACTTCTCCTCCAGGAAGATGAAAAACTGCTGTGTGTCAGCACAAGGAGGAGATGATACTGCTCTGGATACTGCTGCCTCTCTCTGCTGCTTCTTTCCCAATAAACACAGAGTCCCAAGCCTCAGGGTTTCTCCTCTGGGACATGGGAACGCTGCCTAACTCACCACTGCCGCATCGTCCTGGGGCAGGCAGGGATGGTTTGTAGGGAGAGGCAGCTCCTCACGATGCACCAGACCCTCTGCTCCCTGCGGCACCTCAAAATTACCACAAATGTGGGCATTTTAAGGCAGTTACACGCGCTGAGCAGAGGTGAGAGCTGCACATCTGCATCCTCCCTACCTGTACCAGCCCCCCTGCTCATCCCTTGCCCTGTACTCCCCGATCAATGACGTGTGGTGGGTATAAAGGGACACAGGCTGGTGCTGCCCCTTCCAGATCTGTCAACATCTCCCCCAGCCCAAAACTTCCTGGCTTTGTTACCCACCCTCTTCCATCAAGTTGGTCCATAAGGGGCAGGCCGCTCTCCCCTGAACCAGCACTGCCAAACATTCCCACAGCCTGAGGGTTGAGCTCGTGCAGCCAAAGGGCCTCAGAGGTGAAGCCAACAGCCCACCTGGCTGCAGGGACTGCACTCAGAGACCAACTGGAAGAGGGAAAGCAGCACCACAAGGATTCTGCCAGCAAGCACAAAGATGAGCCAGGCTGAAAACGCCACTAAAGCCCTCGGTGGGGACAAAACAGCCTCACAAACAAGTGCCAGGAATAAATAAGCACCAGGGTGCTGACACCGAGTTCCTTGCCCACCCGCGCCGCATCCAGCACTCAGCACCTCCCTGCGACGCCAGAGCAGACACAGATAGCACATGCCAGCAGTGACGTGCCCTCTTGAATTTCTCTCTTTGCTTTCTTGAGTTTGCACACAAAAAATGACAGGAGAGGAGGTGGGCAGGCAGTGGGGGGAAGGAGGTTTTTAATTACTGAAGTGTAGTAATTGGCACACAACACTTTTTTGTTGCCTCTTACGCAGATTGCTGGTGTTCCAGAGGGCTGGGCTGGAGAGCACAGATTGTCTCAACCCAGCAGGACACACAAGAAATGAATAATGTTAATTAGAACTGAAAAGAGCTCAGCAAAATTACCAACCTGATTGCTGCTTTCATTGCAATTATCAGGGTACAGGCTTCATTATGGGGAGGCAGGGACGGGGCTAAGCCTGCCTCACCCCAGCACACCTGGGCTGTGATGAAACTGACCCTCCCCAGGCTCACTTCGCCTTCCACCACCACCTAGTTTTCGTGGCATGCCCACCCTAGAGAAAGCACCTTCCCAAATCCAGGCCACCTGGTGGAATTTCACAACGGAAATTCCTGGAAAAGACCTTTAAGTTCACTGAGTCCAACCATTAACCCAGCACTGCCAAGCCCACCCCTAACCCACATCCCCAAGTGCCACATCCACCATCCAGCATCCCCAGATGTCTTTTCGTTTTCTTCCCAGTCTAACTCAGCCATTCCCACACACTTCCAGATTTTTAATCAATCCCACACCAGCAACATTTTATCTCTGCCATGAGCTAAACCAAGCTGGACATCAGGAGTAAGTTTGGGGTTTATCTTAAAATTGGGTGCAAATCCTCCCACTGAGGCTGAGTAAGGTGCCAAGATGCTCTGGCCCTGCCTTGGCCCCAGCTTCTCCTATCCCAGACATCACCTTCCAGCCTCTGCACCGTCAGCTGAGCTCTAAATGATCAACTAAACCAGCCTGCTGCCGGAGGCAGAGCTCCACATCTCAGATTTATTTCTGTGATTATCACATTTTATTGTTATTTATTAGGATTAATTAAAGGCCAGGCTGTGAACAACTCAATCCCAGTCAGGCACAGTCTCACAGACTTTCCTCTGATGTTTAGGAGAGAATATTGCCCATCGATTCCTGAGCAAAGGGAAAGCTGGGGTCAAATTGTACCCTGCTTCTTGGGACAGGTGCTGCCCACAGTCCTGTAAGGCTGGGATGGGCAGGCCATGGACAGTCTGAGGTGTGGATATCACATAGAACATGGTCTGAAAGCTCTTTAACTAACCAGTATTAAGCCAAACCCCTCATTGTTACAACCCAGTCTGGTTTCTCTCTCTTTGCTGTCTTGGGCTAAGTCACGCAGCAGCAATTTCTCCCAGCCCTTCTCCAGCAGGATTTACAGCATCTGCTCCCTCTCCGTGCACACTCAGTCTGGTTGGCTTGCACACCCTCCCTGCAGCACCGTCTGCTCCCATCCCCGGGGCCGGGCAGTGCTGCCCTGCACACCAACCTGACAGAGCGCACACCAAGGGCACGCCTGTGCACCCACACGTGTGGGGAACAGCGTGTGCTCCTCCTCCAGCAATAATCCCATCCTGCTGGAGCACGGACACCCAGCTCAGGCCATGGAGCTTGGGTGATAAGATTGGATGTGCCGGTCACAGGCTCTGTGCAGGAGACATTCAGAGTGGAAGTTGGACTGCTGGATTAAAATGTCCACAGGTGTAGTGCTGCTGAAAGCCCCCAGTGCTCAGTCAGGGACTCTAATGGGGGCTGGAGGCTCAGCCCTGCTGGGCGAGTGGCTGTGATCAGGTTCTTGGCATTCCCATCCTCACCTGCTCCCCAGGAACAGCCCAGCCATCCTCGCCCTCACTGTGAGTTTGGCTGGAGGGCATCCCTGGGGCTCCCACTGATGTGACTCCACCAAAGACACAGCCCGAGGAGTTTTTCACAGCCCAGGGCGGCTCATAGGACCAAAAACCCTCTTCCCTGCATGGGGAGCCTGATGCCTGACAGGCAGGAGCTGACCCAATGATTAACTCAGCAGCGGGGTCTGGCAGAAAAGGAGAGTCCCTGCTGGGGCTGGCGCCTTCCTCCTGCCCCCCCTGCAGCAGCCAGAGCATCTCCAAAGGCTGCAGGGTGAGGAGGTGCCCTCAGATCAGCTGCCACCCCCGTGCCTCTTCAAAATCACACTGAGCTGGTCAAAGCAGTGCTCAGAAGTGAAAAATAAAACCCCTTTGTGCTTCCCCCTCTCTTCCCTGCCCAGACAGTTCCATGTCGGTTGCTGCAGAGGGAGTCAGGGCTGGGAGGTCCTGCTTCTCCCACTGGCTCATGCAAGTTCCTGCCCTTCATAAAGCTTTAAAGATATCTGGCATCTCCTTGCTAGGGAGTGTGAGTTAACTCATGTTTATAAAGTACCTGATCTCCTCAATTGAAAGTTTATACATGCAAATGATTCACACTAATTACATTAATAATAATACTGGGCTCGAAAAGATCCGCCTTGGTTCACTGCCCGGGATTCGCAGAGCTGCAAACAACTCCCAGTGTGCTGCCTTAGACACGGTTATTGGCAAATGCCAAGGAAACAGGAGGAAACCGGACTGGGAAGGGAAGAAGAGCTGCAAAAAGAGCTGGAGCTCCCACTGACCGAGCAGGCAGGGTAGGGAGCAGGCACAGATCCCATGAACACCTCTGTGAGCATCCTGATGGTCCCGGGAGAGCCCTGTGCTGGCCCTGAGGGCTGGTGCAGAGCGGGCAGATCGCGATGCAGTCGGCAGGGATGGCTTGCCTGGAAAAGTCTTTATCTCTCTGCAATGCAGCAGTGCACCAGCACCTTTCCAAGTCCCGTGCTCGGCTCATCCAGCCTTTCTATTCATCCTCCTATTGTCTCTGCTAACAACAGGGCTCCGCACATCTGTAGCATCTTCCATCTCGGCATCTCGGAGCGTGCCACAGAACATCAATGAGGGCAGCGGCTCCCCGAGCGCGGCAGGAAGCGTGTCCCTAACCCCGGCTGTGGCTGACTCCATGGGGCACCACCGGCGCCTGTTCCTGGCCCATCTGCTCGGGTGCCCTCCAGCAGTGCTAATGGCACCAGGGACGGGGCTGGTGCCAGCACCAAAACGCCTGTGGGCAGCTGTGTGGGGGCACAGCTGGTTTACAAATGACATGGATACCACCAGGGAAGATCCTGCACTGAGCTCTGGGACAGCTATTCCTCAGTGTTTTCTCCTTTTTCGCATTCCCAAATCCCAAGCAGTGAACAGGAGGCTCCTGGATGGCAGCAGGCAAACAGCCCTCAGTGACAGCCACCCCTTCCCTGGCAGTATTCCAGGGTTGCCTACGGAAGGATCCTCACTCCTGCAGGGAGGGCATCAACCTAGTCCAGGCTCTGGCAGCTTCAAAAAAAGGTGTGGAAAATGCCACAAGAAGAAAATAACTCCCTAATGATCTCATCCTCTCCCCCAAGTGTTACAGAGCAGTGTAAACCCTGGAAAACAAGATCTCCTCATCTGAGGAGGTACGGAGAAGTCGTTTTTTCTCTCTGCCTCCAAAAGAACAGGGATCTCTCTCCTTGCTCTGCGCTTCTCTCTAGAAAAATGCTCCTTTGCCACCTACTAGCCCCGGGCTGAGCCACTCAAGTCACCCCAGCTCCCCATCCCTCAGCTCCTCCGGCAGCTCCCGCTCTGCTCCTGCCGGCTGCGCTCCCAGCAGCCACTGCTGATCCCCGGCGCTGAACTCGCTCAATTACGAGCTGTGCCCCGGAATAAATCCTAGTTCTGCTTTGCCAAGTGACACTAATGGCCCTGGAATAAAGCGATGCCATCCACCCCAACGGGCTGCAAAGGAGCGCGTTTAACTACGCACACAGGCAAGGGACTGCTGAGCTCAACTGCACTGAAAATGTATTCCAAAGGAAGCGATGCACTTAACTTATCACAAGTGGGAAATTATCACTGAAGTGGCTTTTCCTTAGAAGTTGAGGCACAAAACAGGAACGGTGAGGGGTGAATGCTTTCTGCCAGGACTGTGGAGAGAAAGGGAGAAGGGAATTGGAGGCTGCTGAAGGATGCTGCGAGTCCAGGGGCTCTGTGAGGGGGAGCAGGGGGCAAGAGGGAGAGAGGGGTGCTGCAAACAGAGGGCTGAAGGGCACTGATGAGGCAACACAGGGAAACCAGCTCAGGGAAGGGCACAAGATCAGGAATCAGGTTTTCAAGGCACTGGCAGAGCTGCCCAGGACACAGAGGAGCTGGGGGAGCTCACACTGCCACTGCCTTCTGCTGACCAGCTGGGTCTACACGGGATCATGGAATGGTTTGGGTTGGAGAGGACCTTAAGATCATCTTGTTCCATCCTCTGCCATGGGCAGGGACAACTTCCACTATCCTAGGTTGCTCCAAGCCCCGTTCTTCCTGGCCTTGGACACTGCCAGGGATCCAGGGGCAGCCACAGCTTCATGTAGCAAAAGTATGCTGCTATTCTACATACATATATAGCATATCTATATATATCCATCTCTCCATTCTCTATCTATATATACAATAGCTATATATTCTCTATCTATATATAATATATCTCTATCTACCACGCCACCCCTATAATTCTAGCCCGGGAACAATTGCAGGTTACCACATCGCCTTCCTACACCAGCTCTCCCTCACGCTCTAATTGCATCTTCACCACGACACCCGAGCTCATCATGCTTCTGCTGCCAGATCGGGAGAGATGGGGAGAGACAGAACAAGGACAAGCAGCAAATCCTTAAAATTAAAATAAAGAGGTGGTCCCAGCAACTCAAGGCTGAGTAGGAGGAGCGGGGCATCCCAAGCCTTTGGAGGTGAATCCTGAAGCTTTGCAGTGCTGGGCTGCGTCACAGGGTGATTCTCCTTTGGCAGAAGAGCACAAGCAGCCAAAAGAAGAAGCTAAGCTGTGCCTCTTGCTCCGCCGTCTCTCTCCTCAGAGAACCCAGCTCCCTAACAAGAACCTACGCAGCTTCTTACAGACACACAAACCCCACCACAGAGCCAGATCTTCTCCCATCACCTAACCAGAAGGTTGTTTGCTACATAAACAAAGTTCAAGTGCTCATCTCATGACTCCTATCACAATGGGATGGGGACTTGTGCCTGAAAGAAGAGGCTGGAGAGGCACTGACATAGCAAGGAAAGTGAAGAACCACAGGAAGTGGAAGGGAGGGACAGGAGGGATGTCAAGGAAGGAAACATGATGGAGCCAAAAGTAACGGGATCTTCTCCAGCCATGCCATGGCACCAAAGCCGTCTCCTCATTTATAAAACAGCACGAATGAAACCAGAAACAAAACAGGGAGTGAGGGAAAGGACCCTTCCCAGTAAAGACCCCCCCAGTCCTTCCCTCTCCCCTTGAGGACATCATCCTTAAAATATATTTCATTTCACAGCTGCATTATGGTACCACAAAATCCTGCGAATCCAATTTAAGAACAGATTACCTCCTCACTTACTTCATTTGAAGCAATTACATGTTAATTTTCATTGAGACCAGCCTAATGCATACCAATCTGATGCTGCAATCTCATTTGAATACTTGAGGGAAAGCTAGTTGGGCTCTGGGCTCTGGAGGCTCATATTTAAAGGGCCACTTCACATTTCCTTTCCCTTTTCCCTTCGTTATCTACGTTCTCATCACACTTGTGGCACTCCTTCCCTCCCTCCCCGGTGTTCCCAACAGCTGCTGCCACCCCTGAGACAAAACAAAAATGCCCAGTAAGTTTTGCAGCAAACCCTGTGGAATGCTGCTGCGTCCATCACCAGTCCAACCCTCACGGCACGACCTTCCCCAGGCCAAGATTCAATATCAACCATGTTTGCCTCCACCAGTAAATAACATCCCAGCGTCAAAGTCACCGGGAAACACGTGCTGGTCTCTGCCAAGAGACTCCTCCTCCTCCTCCTCCTCCTAGGCCAGGAACAGCCTCCACCACGTTTCTGGCTGATGGTTATCTCCAGCTCCCTCACACTCACTCAGAGCCTCCTATCTCTGCAGACCCGTGGTATCGATCGGTGTCTCGGACACCAAGCTTTGAGTAATTAATAATGCCAGGAGAGTGTGGATCCCGCTTGGGGTTGAGGCGGGGAGGCAGCTGCCCCCGGCTGGCTGCACGCATGCCAGTGATAAGCATTCATGTTGGAGGCTGCACCTTAATTAGATTTTTCAGATTGCAGAAGCCCTGAGACACTTGTGCAGACACCATATAAATGTATATTGCATTGTACTGTAATTAATCCAAGGTGATGGAGCAGGAGCCAGGGATTCACAGCGAGGCAATCAGCCCCAAAACTTTAGCATGTTACTGGGCTCAAGCCCACCCCATGCCCCAAACCATCAGCTGCAAACCAAGAAATCTCCCTCTTCACTCCACCAGAGACACATTGGACAACAGGAACATCCCAGAAGCCAAAGGTTTGCTGGTGCCTCCTCCCCAGACAAGGCTCCCACCATTAGGTGGACACTTTTCCCTCCACACAAGCAGTTTAACAGCCAGAAAGACAACAAAAAGCACTAAAGACAAGCAGAGATTAATTGCAGCTCCTCCTCCCCAAAAGAACTAATCGATTGCATCAGGCAGGTGTCTGTGCTGTCGCTGAAAGCACTTGGATGTTGCAGCCACAGGCTCCAGACGTTTGTATTCCACCCTAGACAGCCAGGATGCTCCACGAGCAGTGAGGGAAGTGATGGGGTGAGAGAGTTTTGTTGGAGAAAATCTTTGGAAAAGGAGTTTGAGCTGAGGATAACTCAGGGAAGGTGCAGGAGGAGACGAAGTGAAAGATGAAAAATTACTGTCTGAAACATCACTCTACCTCCTAAAGCCTCCTGTGCCTGTGCAAGTCACCAGCCTGGAGTGACTTCTGCTTGCTGGGAGCTGTGGGACTTTTTCCTGGCTCTTATGAGCTTCCCTAGGAAACAGAGATGCACAATCCAGGCTTGGACAGCGCAGGACTGGTCCCTGTGCCCACGGATATTTGCCTGCAGCAGAGATGCTCTGCTGACCTTGAATACACCCAGACCTGGAGCTGAGCTGGGTTTTCACCTGACCGCCTCACCCTGACCCTGCTCCCCTCATCCTGGGACAACCAAGAGGATTCACATGCATTCAGAAACCCCTTTAATTTCAATTAATGCAATAAAACTGCTGCTGCTCGAGTCCAACAGCCCTTACCTGCAGGAAACAACCACCAGCACACTGGACCCTTTATGTAGAGTCACTGGGCTGGATGAGACCCCTGGGGAACATCCTGGCTGCTCCAGACCTGTGGTGGCTCATTCAGAGGGTCCCAGGACACGATGGCTCAGCCTCCACTGCACCCATGGGGGAAAAAGCCCTTTGGGGAGGGAGGGAGCTGAGCTGAGAACCTACTCTGCCACGGCACCAGTGGGTTTGAGAAGGATGGAATGAGTCGCAGGGCCCCACGGCGCATGGTGAAAAACCAAATCATCAGGATTCAGGGGAGGAAAGGCAGTTACCTGGGCAACAGTGAGCTGCTAATCCATCTGCCACCCCGCAGGACTGCCCAGCTGCTTCTGCACTGGCAGGGGGAGCCCCCAGACCAGACTGCAGCTCCACGGCATCACAGGCCTTTTCCCAACCCGATCCAGGCTGGGTGGGAAACCAGAGGTGACCCCACACTCAGCCCTGCCCTGGTGCAGCCCCTCCCCAGCCACAGGCAGCTCTCAGCAGAGCCAGCAGCTCTTGGTGCCCCCATCCCCACAGCCCAAATGATGGTGGCCACCACTGAGACACAGAAGGAGCTGACATCCCACAGCTCTGCTGTCGTGCCCTGGGTACCATCCCATCCCATCCCATCCCATCCCATCCCATCCCATCCCATCCCATCCCATCCCATCCCATCCCATCCCATCCCATCCCATCCCAAGGGACTGGCCATGCTTTTTCCCAGCTCCATCTCCCGGCACAATCAAAGCTCCTCTGCAGTGAGCAAGGAAGGAGATGCCTCTGCTGGCAGACATGGATGCAGGTGCCAAGGTGATACAAGGACACAGAGGACACGGGGGATGCCAGCACCCAACCACCGAGTCACCTTCTTGTCCCAAGTGCAGCCCCAGCCCTCTGTGGTGACGCGGGGCCGCAGCAGCCTCTGCTCCCCATCCTGCTGGTTTGGCAGGCAGAGAAGCACCAGCACTCCAGCTAAAACAACACAGTTATGGTGGCTTGGGGACAGGATTTCAAAGCACCCAGAGAGACTTTGCCTGTTTTCTACTGATCCAACTCAGTCCCTGTACAAGCCTTTGAAAACATGTCCTTTATAGTTTTCCATTTTGATGTCACATCTGCAAGAATATATGGTGGAGCTTTTTTCCTTCTTCCTCCCCTCTTCTTCTTAAGAGGAGGTTTCACACTTTGAACTCTAATTTTTATTTATTTTCGTTTCCTTGAAAAGGACTGATTCCCCACTGAGCAGGGATGGAGGAAGAGAAAAGGGGGTGGGGAGGAAGCCTTCAAAAAGTGCCCAGATTTAATTTTTTATCAGAGGAACAGAAAGAGAAATTTGTTGATGATCAAACAGATTCAAGTACCTTAAAAGAACGCAACTGCCGGTAAATGGGAACTAGGTAAGGAATTACATGAAAGACACGGGAGACGCTTGAGAAGCAGAAGAAATCCTGTAACCAAGTGGAAAACCAAACCCATCAGTCCCAAAGCACCGGAGCAGCGAGGAGCAGGAGGTGAAGTATTTGCTCTGCAGCAGCAGCAGATGACAGAAGAGCTGGGCGTTTGCAGAGGTGCTGAGCCGGCCCCGTGCGAGCGGCTGCCGGAGGGACCCCAGTGCCAGGAACCAGCACCCTGCCAGGCTTTTACCTGCTTGCCTCCTCACACAGCTCAAACAAGCACAGCCAGGCAAATAAAGGGCTGCCTCAGTTTGAAAAACAGCACCCCGGCGGCTCTGTGTTTTCCTTTTCCTCCTCGGCACATTCCAGCTCGAGTGTGCTCGGTTTATAAATTCGAAGGGAGTGGGATTGTTTGGGTTGGGTTTTTTTTTCTCCCTTTGCTTTGGTTTTAATCCAATGGCAGAGCTTTAACACTTGGGCTGGGAGCTGAAAAGCCAGCAGAGTGGGGCAATGGGATGGGGACAGAGTGATTTAGGGAAGGGGGGAGGAAGCAGAAGAGGAGGAGGAGGGGGTGAGACCATGGTAGCACCAAGCTGGCCTGCAGGAACCAGGGGTGGACAGGGCTTGAGAGACAGAGCCAGATCCATCTCAACCCTAACAAGCCTTCCCAAGCCCCTCCTTGCCAAAGCCCTGAAGAAGCCAGATCCTATTGCTTCCTGAACTGTGACCCACCTGGCTTAGCTCGGAAATCTTTTAAATAGGGAAACAGAGCCGGCATTTGCTTTCATGCAGAGTCAGTGGTGAGCAAAGCCCAAGGGTTGCATTAGATTAGCAGCCGGCTCCTCCGAAGGCTTGGAAACTTTGATCATTTAATATGTATGTGCCGTGTCAGAGCGCACAGGTCTCCAAACCCCAGTAAATGTTTGATTAGGGCAGCTCTGGCTTTTATGCCCAAACCTTGCTCCTTTTGGACTCTGGGGATCTTGTTGTGATTGGAAAGACACTGCTCATCATCTCCCTCTCTCCCAAGAAGGGCTATGCACCTCCTGCCTTGCTTTTCCCTCGGATCTCACTTAGAGTGCATGAGAGCCCAGGAGCCTGGATCACGACAGGAATATCCCAAAATGGCCCCCTGCCATCCTCAAAGATTCTTCTTGCATCTTGCAGCAAACCCCAAGACATGAACTCTGATGTCAGTGCTGATCATAGTGGGAGGAAGGCTCTGCTCTTCCTCCTCCATCACCACCTTATGGACTTAGGGACATGCTTTAGTGGTGGACCTGGCAGTGCTGGGTTAATCCTTGGACATGACAACCTTAGAGGTCTTTTTCAACCTTTCTGATTCTATGAAAGTGGCCACCAGGCCTGCCCAGAGCTCCCAGTCCCACTAGGACATGGCAGAGCTGGTCACCCTCACTGAGAAGCCACCAGGCAGGAGCCTCTCTGGAGAGGAGATTTCTGACTGAAGCATTGCAGAACCAGCCCCAAGCTCCCCTGAGTGCAGAAGCAGAACATCTCAGTATTATCAGAAGCATGCTTTGATTTCATTTTTTTAATCTGCAAATGACTTGTAGTTGACAAAATTTGGAAATGCTTCACTGCCAAAGTGATTATTTGTTGTTGAAAATGTCATTTTTATTGGAAATTGAGAAAAAAATCCCAGCATAGTTTGCACAGCACACTGTCACACTCAAAATGGATACAACCCTGCTCAGTACTGGATTTTCAGCTTCCCAGGGGCTGGGATTCAGATTAGGAACCAGTGCATGAGGAGAGAATGGGGCAGATACAATCTGGGTGTACAAGGACTCTGCTTCAAAGGACTCTGGGCCAGGACCATCAATCTGAGTGCACAGCCCTACAGGAGACATTCTAGGGGGGAATTACACCACTTGTGGAATTAAAGCAGCCCCCTTTTTTTTTCCCCCGATCGTAAAAAATATTTACATCCAAAATAGACAAGAAAAGCCTAGTGCCAAGAAAATAGGGGATTTTTATAGATCCTGTTTCTGCAAGAAATTACCAAGACAACAAGTCACTAAGTTCTGAGAAAGGATTTGACATTTTCCTGAATAAAAATAGCACCTGAAGTGGCATCATTTAGGATTACACCTTATGGGCAAGTGCTGCCGAAGCAGCCGGAGGATAAAACCCTTCCCATGGGTGGAAAAATTCACCCGTGCGATCCCACCAGGGATGCTTCATTGTCTCCCCTTTGCTACAGGATTTCACACTAATTTCCACAGAATACTCTTGGTTGTGTCACTATTAAGTTTGATTGGATTTCTTTTTTGCCATAAAGGAATTACAAGGAGCAGGAATTGTCTTGCTTCAAGGCATGGACACATCATCAGCTCGGAATGACAATGACCCCGCGGTGCCATCCGGCCCAGAGAGGTGTTTTAGGGGATTTCTGGATTAAGCAGAAAGCCTGGCTTTTTCTCCCAGGTGCAGCCACTTGTACTGTGAGATTTGCCTATAAAAGCAAACTCCAAAATTCCAACCCACTGGGCTATGGAGCAGACAGGTACCTGCTGGGAAGGGAGCACCTGGTGCAGGCAAGGCTGAATCTCCCAGAAACACATCCTCTGGCTCTTCTACCTTTCACTTTTTCTCTTAAAAGCACAAAAAGCACCCATGTGCACACGGTATCACACCATGACAAAAGGAGACTGGAGGCCAAGAAAGAGAGGGGAAAGCTTGGACATGGAATGACTGAATGAGGACACTGGGATTTTGGATAAGCATTATGACCATGACAACTTTCTGCATTTTCTACCTCCAGCAACAGAAAGGCCCCGAGGTGTGTGGAGAAAGGCAGATGATGAGGTGTTGCCAGTGCCACGAGCACCACAGACCTTACGGGAACGCTGCCACCGGCTGCATCCCATCGGATGGGATCCGAGCTCTGCCAGGAACACGATCCATCTCCTGGAGCTGACAGCGGGATGCAGCCCAGCTGCACCTCTCCTCTCTGGGGGAGATCCCACCTCCACAAGGCACAGTCCTCTCCTCCCCATGGCTGCTAATTAACACCCGACCCGCTGAGCGACCAACGATCCCCTGCCAAGTGCCAGGCGCTGACCCAGCGCTGCCTCCACGCCTTGGGATGCTCTGTGCAGAGCACCCGGGCAGGCAGATGGACAGCAAGGAGCAGGAGAAACAACACAATGCTGATGGTTTGGAGAGCCAGGGAAGGGAAGGGAAGGGCTGAGCCTTCTGCCAGAGGCTCTGAGCATTGCTCCGTGCTCTCCACAGCTCCTCTGGCGAGGCCGAGCTGTCCCGCTGCACCCGCTGCCTCATCCCTGCCAATGCCAAGCTTGACCCTCTTTATCCAGATGGCCCAAATCTTCCAAGCTCTGAGGCTCCTGCAGTTTTCCAGGAAAATGCCCAGCGGTCTCATTATATCCAAACCCTCCTCCTCCACTGAGCCCAGATAATTCACTTTTTCCTCCCTGCCCGTGTGAAAATCAGGGAAAGGTGGGGGATTTCATCTATCCAGGGGCTTGATTTCTTCAAGTTTTAAAACCTAGAATATGAATGTGTTTATTTTTAAATCGAAATTCAAACTAATTATTAGCAGGAGGCTTTCAAGTCAAATGTAGGTCATGCAATGTGATGGGGGATAACAGCAATTGTTTCAGCTTCAGGAAGAACAGAAGTAATGGATACTCAGGAGTTGTCCAGTTTGGTTAAGCACTTTTAACACAAAATTGGGCACCTTTTTGACTTCAGCCTGGCCACCCTCTTCTCTGGCACCCAAGGAGCGCTGGACTGGAGTCATGGGGTGCCCACTCCAGCATCCAGCAAGGGTTTTGCAGAGGGCTCAGTGCAGATGGCTGAAACACAGCCCACAGCACACCCAACTCACCTCAAAGGATGAGCTGGACCTGACAATCGCAAAATTTCAAGACAATAATTAAAATTATTTAAATGGAGACTTCGAAACCAGGAGCTGGGATGTACATTTTATGCTACTCCTTCAGAGGTGGGGGGTTAGTGAGACCTCCCCCTTCCTGCATCTCAGCCATCAGAACTAACTTAAACCATTGCACAAACGATCCAATCTTTGCACCCCTTTCTGCTCTAAGAAAAGCCTTGAAAACCAGAAAATCTTGGGATGTCAAGAGCTGTGAATCCTCAGCAGCTTTTCCCCAGCGCCAGGTGCTTGTGGGCAGCAAATATCAAAGCCAAAGCCTGGGGAAGCAAAACGTGGTGTTTACACATAAGAAAATGTTTGGCAGCAAGAAAATCTTTGTGCTGCACCCGGTTGGAAGGGGCAGGATGAGGAGGGAACTTCTCCAAGCCAGCCCAAGGTGCCTGAGACAGCTCAGAGCAAACGTAACCTACTTGCAGTCAACCGCGATCAAGGCGAAACAGAAAAGCTGCCAATTAAAAACACAGAATGATTTCAAACAACAAAGAAATCTGTGGACATTGTTTGATCACGCATATTCTGCACGAGAAGAAAGAAACATTGGAAAAAAAAAAGAGGCTAAAAATAGGCTGGGTGCTGTGAGCCAGATCCTCAGCCCAGCAAAGGCACCGGCTCCAGGGAGTTACGCGGCTTTAGCCGTGCAGCCGTCATTGTTGCTAAGTTCTGAGCTCTATTCAAACTTGCAAAACGTTTTCTTTTCCTGCAAAAATACAAGAATCTCCCCCCGCCCTCCCCATCTTGGAGCTCATCTCTCCTAAAGCAGCTCACATGATGATGATCAAAAATAAGCCCTCCAAGCCTAAGCTCACTAACATTCATTTCTCTCCTGCTAATGCTGGACTTCTTACTGTTAATCCTTAAATATATCCTTAAATAAGAATGACAGTACCTGAAGCACCTAACAACCCTGTATCATAAACAGAGACAGCCTCTGCATTCCTAATTTAGCTTGCCACAGAAGAGCTGACACTAATCCCAGATCCTGAGTCCCGGATATCTCCAACGTAAATGCCATCGCCTTGCTCACCTTGACATTACAGAGCAGCCTGAACTTTCCTTGTCCTGCTCAACTTTCAGCTGCTTGTTTGTTTTTTTTCCCTTGTTTTGTACAAAAGCTGGCCCATGTCAAGCTCAGCTGCTGGGGCTGGGCATTAAGGGGAAGTGTCACCTTCACCCCATGTGGCTCATTGCTGCAGGGACACCAGCCACGAGGGACGGCGGGGGTAGGAGACTGCGGATGGAATCTGCATCAGGCAACAACCTGCAGTGAGAGTGCCCAAATCTCCTACTGAGAACTCACAGAGACAGAAAACAGAGCAGGGGGTAAAAGGCGGGAGAATGGAGATGGTCACTCTGGCTCATCTTGGCCACTGCACCAAAAATCACCAGTTTTTGCAATTTCTAGGTTTAAGGCTCCAGTTTTCAAAGTGCTCCAGACCAGCACTGAGAATCAGGCATAGAACCACAGGAACCCAAAATGGTTTGGGTTGGAAGAGACTTTAAAGCTCATCTCATTCCAACCCCCTCAACACCTCCCACTAGCCCAGGTTGCTCCAAGCCCTGTCCAGCCTGGCCTTGAACAGTTCCAGGGATGGTGCAGCCACAGCTCCTCTGGACAACCTCTGCCAGTGCCTCCTACTCAGCCTGTGAGTAAATGGGTTTGCTCCCAAAGTACCAGGGACCTGGGTAAATGTGTGCACTTAGGAGGCAGGAAAAGAGCATTTGACATTTTGCACGGACTCCAGAAAGAAAGGAGAGCGAGGCTTTACAAAGCAGAGCTCGCCCATCATTCCTCAGTGGATTTTCGTATCTCTCCAAAAAGGCAATCTGAAAACAAAAAGCTACGAGGAACTGCAGCTGGCTGCCACAGAGCAGGCACCAAACCCAGCCACTCCATGTGATCTTTAACAGGGAAAGCACAGAGGAGGGAGGATTTTAGTAAATTGCAGCAAGGAATTAACTCTACATCAATTTGGGGGTTTGTAGAGCAATTTCCCCCCTCAGCATGAGGGCAAGCATGCTGCAGCTGCAAGCCATCCATGAGCCAGGGACAAGAAATACCACCAGAGCAGCGAGAAGAAGCATGAAGTGCCAACAATAAGCCAGGCACAAGCCCTAAAGTTTATTGCAAGCCCCCGTGGACCCAGGAGGGCACCATGGGCCAACTCCAAGCCGGTGATGGGAAGGAGCCAAAGCCCATCATCCTGTAACAGCCGTCAGCTGGCAGGGCTGCTGTGGCACACCGGGGCTGGTGGCCCCATGCCACGGCCAGGGGACAGGCAGTGTCCCTCTGCAAAGCATCTGCTGTGGTCAGAATAACGAGAGAGAGCAAGGGCTTTGCTCCTGCTTTCTGCAGATTTGCATTGCATGAGCTCTGGGCATCCCAGAGCCGAGCGGAGGCACAGGGCTTTGCAGCCCAAATTGGCTCTGCTGTGCTTCAGAGCACTGGCCCACGCTGTGCTGGGAGCATCTGGAGGGGTGGGTGTCTGCCAGGGGCTGGGCAGTCTGACACCCAGAGGGTGGTCGGGCACTGAACAGGCTCCCCAGGGGTGTGGTCACAGCCCCAAGCCTGACAGAGCTCAGGAAGCATCTGGACAAGGCTCTCTCTTTGGGCACAGGGTGTGACTCTTGGGGATGGTCCTGAGCAGGGACAGGAGTTGGGCTCGGTGATCCTCGTGGGTCCCTTCCAACTGAGCAGATTCTGTGATTCTGTGATCCTACGTGCTAGCTGCCAGGTGCTGGGGAGCATCCTGGATCCATGCTGGCCTCAAAGCTCTTCCCACCGACTCCTCACATAATGGGGATAACATGAGCATGTCTTGAATGGCAAAACAGGGCTTGGCACTGCTTTGCCTCAAAGCCTTGCTTTGATTTTCATGCCATAGCAAAATTGAAAGGATAACGCCTGCCTTGCTCCCAGGTAACTGGAGGGATTGGGAGTTACACACTGCTCACTGCAGAGCATGAAGTCCTCCAGCCCAGAAATGCTCAGATTTAGAGACAGATGGATATGCCCAAGGCTTACACACCTCTGTGGGACAGGACAAGCACGCTCCAAAGGGCAGGTGCAGCTACAGAGCAGAGCCACAGGTTCCCAGGATTGATTCCTATCACTGAGAGAAGCAGCAACTGCAGGCTGGGAGCAGGTTCAGCTTTCAGGCTTTTGCTCAGAGCTGGGATTTTGCTTTGGGCCCATCCTCAGCCAAGAGTGAAGCGGAACAAAATCACTACAAGAAAGCATTTGGCGTCTCTGTTTCTCTGGACAAGGTCTGGTTCCCCTCCGCGCACACTCCGGTGGCTTTGGAAAACAAAACCCTGCTCCTTCTGTGTGTCAGACCCCACACGCAAATGGGAACCAGCAAACGGCTCCAGCTCTCACCGGCAATTTCTGCTGGAGGAAGGAGACCCAGATCTAAGTGTGTCTGTGCTGCAGACAGTTTACATCCCACTTAAAGACTCCAAGGAGGGAACTGGGGGACTGGACTCTGTTTGGCTTCTGCTGGACCTGCTTTCATCCTTGGATGGAGCCCGAGGAGCTTTGTTCTATGCAATAACACATGAGAATATTTCCTGGTGCTGCCAAACTTTACAGTATGACCAAGTACTCCATAGCCTTTCTTATTTTCCTTTTAAGCCCCAGCTGTCACTCATATTTCATTATATAAGAAACCCTTGGCGCTCCTCACTCTTCCCATTCAAAAATATATAAGTCCACAGGAAAAAAAAAAACCAAATCAAACAAAAACGACCCAACAAAGCAACAATAAAATGCTTCAGAAACCACCTCCACTCGTCAGGCACATAGTTTGAAAAGCAAGGCTCCGGATTTGGAATCTTTAAGCTCTGTCATGCTTGCTCCGCACTGCACAGGAGCCCCTAAGAACAACTCTCTGGCTCCTTCCTGTCTTTAATCTGCCTCAGCAGGCACAATAAACAACTACAAATGGAATAACAATACCGGAAAAGGGGGCTGGGAGGATGGGAGAGGAGATGCTGTGATGCAGAGAAGGCCTGAGAATACCAGCGAAGGCTTTTAAGAGCCACACATGCTAATTATGGTGTTAAAAATCTGTCAGTCGAAGGGCTGGATACTAAATGGAATTGGCTTGAGATGACAGGGCCGAACTGGATTTTAAAAAATTATTTATTAAAATGCTCTGGATACAAATTAATGTTCTTAGTTCAAAATGTATTATTGTCTCTCTGGCTTTGATCTGCGGAGCACTTTGAGTGATGAATGGGAGAGGTTGTCAAATTTCCCTCTGCACCGGGCTCCAAGTGAGTCCACAGCGCTCACTGAGAGGCTGCTTTACAATTTCCTCCAGCAACATCTTCGGTGCACGCTCAGGAAGATCTGCACCACCCTTGTTCTGGGGTGAACCATTTGGACAAAGCACCGGCACCTGGATGGGGCAGTTGGCCAGTGCTTGGGATGGATGGAAAGCTTGCTAAAGTCGGGGATGAGGCTGCTGACAAGCTTGGGATCTAAGAGCCAGGACTGAGCTTTGCCCAGAGAAAAGTATCTTTGGGAAGGACTCGGCTCTCCCCTCCCACTGACTGCAAGCAGCCACTTGGTCTATGTGCTCCAGCCCGATGGAAAATAACTGCCCTATTTAGTCATTTGGGATCTATTTGTCCTTGTCAATAGGACAAGGGGGAAATGGCTTAAAATTGAAAGAGAATAGGTTTAGATTGGATATTACAAAGAAATTCTTCCCTGTGAGGGCAAGGAGGCCCTGGCACAGGGTGCCCAGAGAAGCTGTGGCTGCCCCTGGATCCCTGCAAGTGTCTAAGGCCAGGTTGGACGGGGCTTGGAGCACCCTGGGCTAGTGGGAGGTGTCCCTGCCCATGGCAGGGGGTGGAACAAGACGATCTTTAAGATGCCTCCCAATTCAAACCATTCTGAGATTCTATGATTAGGAAATCAGAGGCCGAGGGGTGCCACCCATCCCCAAATCCCTGGAGTGGAGACCCCAGGAGCAGAAGCACTGCACTTACCCTTGCAGCAGCCTGGAGGAGGTAGGAAGCCCGTGCTGGCGTACAGGGTGTCCGGGAGGCTCCCGCTCCAGCTCTGCACAGTGATCCCTTCCTAATGACAAACCCCCTCCAGTCCAAACCCAGGCATGCATTTTTGGGCAAGTCCACCCCACACCATGCTTGGGAATCGCATTCCTTGTGGCCAGGGAATCGTTCTCCCCTCTCCACCTCATCCATCACACGCAAATTCACCCATTGCCTCCAGCAGCCCCCGCTGGCCATGCGCTTTGGCTCTCCACAGAGTTCACTCCGCTTGGCTCTCAGGTCACCTCCTTCCTTCCCACTTTATCTCTCCTTAGTTTTTATTTTCTAATATTATTTTTTTTTTAACAATGTCTGTACAATTTCGCTCTCGATAACACGCGAGTTAATTAAGCCGTGATCTCCTGGAGACAGGTTGCTACAAGGAGATAAGCAGCGGCTTCTGTTCGCCATAAACAGCTGTGCTCCTCTCCAGCTTCTGGGGATTTGCTGCTTTTGTACAGAAGACAAAACAATCATTGCCAATTAAACCTGGACATCGTATTTTCCCCACCACCGGTGAGTCTCTTGACGTCACCTTCCCCATGATCCTCGCAGAGGAGCGAGGGTGCAGCGCTGTAACGTGAGGCTTAGGGGAAATTAATACCTGAAGTTGTAATAGGCCAGATAACGGCGTGAATTCAACACAGGGCACGGCTTGAAGGACAAAAGCCACTGCAGTTCCAGCAGAGCTGTGCTAATGTAGCTTTGGTGGGTGGGTGACACCGAGCTGATGGGTTTGCAAGGGGTGTGGAGGGATGGGTCTGGAGTTTAAAAGGTCTCAACACACTTTAGGGTATGGTCTGATGTGAAAAGGAGGAAAGTCAGTGAGCGAAACTGTGAAGCAGGATGCTGAAGAAAGGAAAAGTTTAAGCAAATTAAAGCAAGACCAAACAATTTTGCTCTGCTCACTGTGGGAGATTTCTGCTCAGCTCTTTACCTGCCACTCCTCGCCCACTGCAGAACCAGAGATTTTTACCACTTTGCACTGATTTTGGCAATAGGACAACACCAAAACTCTGGTACAGACCCAGAACCATACACTGGGGACAACCACCTTGAGATCACTCTGCCCCCAAGGCTGGAGGACACTGAGATGCAGCAGTAAAGAGGGACCTGGAGATGCACAGAGCTGGACTCCTGACTCCCACTGCTGAGGCAGGGCTGGATGCCAGACCAGAAAAATCATCAAAATGGCACAAACTGAGATTTTTGTTTTACTTCTGGCTGCTCAGTAACCTCCTCTTGGTCTGCTTGTTATCAACACTGATGTGCTGCCTCCACACTCATCTTGGAGCCTGGTTTTATTCCTTTACCCCTTCAAATCTGGTTTAAAGCTCTTTCAGTGAGACCTGCTGACTCCTGCACAGAGATCCTTTGAGACAGGGGTACCCCATCATGGAGACCAAAAAACCCCAAATTCTGCCCATGACAGCAAGCTCAGAGCCAGGTACTGATCAGCTGGCTCTTTCCATTTCTTCCCTCAGCATTCCCTCTGACTGGAAGGACACGGGAGAGCTCTGCTTGTGCTTCTGATTCCTTAACCAGTCATCCCAAGGCCACAAAGTCTCTCTTGATTGCCCTTGGACTTCTTGCTGCAACTTCATTGCTGCCTATTACAAGTGACATGCCAGGAGTTGCTCATTAAACACAGTCACTCAGTCTTGGGGGGGAAAGGAGGTGGGGGGGTTCCTTTTTTATTCCCCTTGAATGTGGCTTTAATGATTTTAAATCCCTTCAACCCAATTACAGCTCTGTATCCTGATTAGGAACTGAGCTATTGTGTGCTGGAGCCATTATCTGGCGGCCCATAGAAAAATTAGTACCTGGAGAGGCTGCACTGGGAAATAAATCTTTTCCTGACATTTTAGGACCAATTCTTGGCCAATTAGAGCACACTTTGCCATGTAGGTAATGTGTATCCAAACTGTTCTCCCTGCTGAAAAGGGCAAGCAGAGAACAAGTGTAATCCATGCAAAAGAGGAAGAAAAATCACCCGCTGCCTATGAGCTCCCCAGTGCTCCCCGACAAGTTCTGCAGAGCTCCCTCTGACCCCAAAGCCATGGGGCATGGAGCAAAAAAAAGCTGCTGCTCTTTGTGCCACCAGCCCCATCCCATTCCTCTCCTGTTGCCCATCCCATCTCAGAGCCCTGGGCTTGTCCACGACATCCCCTCTGCCTGCAAACCCTCAGCCGCAGATGTGGGTGGGAACAGAAGGATGGACACAAAGCCAGAGAAGGGGGCCTGGTTTGGGATGGACATGTCCCAGCACAGCCCTGAGGCATTTGGCTCTGCAATGGTCAAGGTTTTGACCATCCTGACACTGAGGACCTGGCCAGTGGAGCTGAGAGGCTTTTCACGGGCTGTAGAGTGACTGATGACAGCTTCAGGACATCCCAGAGGGGACAGGAAAGACCTCAGGTGGATCTGAGGAGGTTTATGTCCAACCTGGGGTGGTATGGACCAGAAACCTGCTCCACCAGCCCCAGTCCCGCAGCAAGAAACGCAGCCCCCATTGCGCACAGGACTTGGACAAGGTGGGCAGAAAAGGGAAACACAACTTCCCAGGAGGCTCCTTCTGAAGCATTTCCCCTTTGCTGGCACTTATTCAGTTGGTTTTGCACCTCTCTGTCCCCTCCTCCTCCACCCCTCGGCTGGAGCTGTCCTAACAGAGATTCCCTAATTGCTAAAAGTTGCAAAGAAGTGCTCACTCAGGTGTCCCAGTCCATAACCAGTGCTGTGTCCAACTCTCCCAGCTGTCCCCATGGCACAGCATGAGACGCTCCCACTGCCCCCCTGTGCATGGAAAGCACCCGGTCACCTGGCTCTCCCTTCTCCCATCCCTCTACTCTGCAGTGTTTCCAGGGCAACAGGGAAAACAAGGATTTCAACAAAACTGAACCCGAAAAGTAGAAAAACCTACCCCTTCCCAGCTGAACAGAGGGATCTGCTCAGTCCAAAGACCTGCCACGGGAGCTCAGACAAGTGCCAGAGGGCAGGTGAGCACCAGGCAGAGCACTACAGGATGCTTTGAACATGGATCCTTGCTTCTGGAGTCAGAAATCCCAACCACAGGGTTGGGAACTTCTCAGCCATAGGTTGGATGCATCCTCCGGGCCAGCTCCTTGGTGTCTTGGCAAGGTAGGAAAAGTCTGGCTCTACCTTACAGATGAATTTGGAAATAACCTTTAGTCCTGACCACCCCTCCAGAAGACAAGAACGGAACGAAGGTCTGAGCACAGCAGAAATCAGGTGCCACCACATTGGGAACATCCTGACCTCCCCCACCCCAAAAACTGAGCTCAGCAAAGACCCAAACCCCCAAAGTTCCTACCACCTCCAACCACAAGACAGAACCTCGAGCTAAAAAAGGCAGCTGAGCTTTTATGATGTTATTTGCTCCCGGGTCTACAGCGAGATCTCAGCGGGCAGCCCTGGCTGCCACCAGCACAGCGGTCCAGCTGTGCAGGCACTAATGGCACAGCTGGACTGAGCCAGTCACTTGGCAAATTAAACTGGTGCCTCGTGCTGCCTTTTAACACCTTCCCCACTCTCCCTCCTGGGGAGGCAGCTGGAGAAGGGATGGAGGGTCTGCGGGATCATGGCGCACCCAGGGAACGCGCACATCCAGGATGGATCACGCCATCCCCGCGGTGGGGTCGAGTTAATGGTGCGTGGGCCTCTCGATGCAACTTTTTGTCTATAAAAATACTAATGGGTGAGCAGTTAAATTCATCCCTGGTGAGAAGATGATCATAGTTAATGGAATTAATGCAAGGTTTTAATTTGCCTCTCGCTGCTCGGTCCTAGCAACTCCCCAGCCTCCAGCAGAAGCGCCAAAAAGATGATGTTTGATCTTCCCTCCCCTGGTACTCGTGTACTTCTCATCCTATTCACCATCTGGAGGTGGGAAAACCCATCAGGCCTCCCTGCTCTGCACAGGATCAGGAGAATCAGACCAATCAGGAGAAGTGGTGCTGCAAACCCCAGCTCAGTCTCACCTCTGGAGGTGCAGCAGCAGAGGTCCCATTTGTGGACCTCAACACGTGGTCCAGCAGCTTCTGGGAAAGGACTGAGATGAGGGGAGGTCGGCAATGAAGGGCTCCCGTGGCCACAGCAGTTACCAGCACCTCCTCTTTGTGCAGGAGCACCCATGGGTGCCACCAGCCCTTGCGTAAATAAGGGAGAAATAGTTCAACATAGTCCAAATTTTGGGGTGAAAACTCAAACACAGAAGAGTTTGGGGCTGCTGGGATGGCTGGGCCACCAGGGAGCACACACGGCATGACAAAAAAAATCATTGAAAACTGCAAAACCAAGTAAAGAACCAGCCAGGAAAAGTCTGATCCAAATAGACTGGAACAGCAGAGATGGGGGAAAAGGAAAACAGCATTAAAAAAAGCAGCAGTGTGTTGCTGAAATGAGATTAGAACAGTAACAGGTTCCCTCCCGTGCCAGCTAAATCCCCATTAAATCAGATTAATGCAGATGGTCTTTATGTAACTGACCAAGACGATAGATCAATATTGTTGTTTCAGTCCGGGAAGGAAAAAATTTGTCCTGTCTGACAAAATCACATCATTACCTACCTACAGAAACCTACACCTTGCTCAGGACTGCCCAAACCAGGCTGGCTGGGTGGGTCTGGAGAGGACAAACCATCCCAGATGGCTCATCCCAGTAACTACTGCCACCCTGGGGGAAAAAAAAACCCCTAAGTGAGGTTTTTGCTCTCTTGGAGGGAGGAAATTTGGGGTTCTCCCCTTGCCAGGGCTGTGAAGCTCCCTGTCCCAGAGCAGGACCTTGCTGGGAAGTCTCCCAGCAGCCACACTTGTAATCCATCCAGAAATTTTCCTGTGTCAGCAGCACTGAAGAGCTGCATCCCACCCAAGTGCCACCTCCAGTGACATTTTCTATCATTCCCCACTCCGACTAAACCTGCTCCCACTTTCGCTGTGGACAGAATTCCCTCTCCCTGCAGGGCAGCTGGGGGACCTTGCAAGAACTCACGCCTCCCAGCCCTCAGATCCACCAAGTGAATAAAAAAGGGAAAAAAGAGGACAGAGAGCAGGGGAGCCCGGGATTATTTTCTCCCGGAGCTGTTATCCAGGGGCCTGTAGCACAATTAGCACCTGGAGAGGCTGCACTGCGATATAAATCTTTGTGACATTTCAGGACCAATTCTCCGCCAATTAGAGCACCCCGGCTCTCGCCGTCAGCAGCCTCGCCACCACAAAGGCCAAGCCCAGAGGATGAAAAAATCCATCTGGAGAGAAGACAGAGCAGTGCAGGGGGGCTGGAGCTGGCCCTCTCCTCTGCCAGCCTGGGCCATGCCCCCATGGTTCTCCTCCTGTGCTCCTGTATCACACCAGGTGGTGGGAATCATTCCCCCTGGCTGCCCATCCAAAACCCATCCAGAATCCCAGCCCAAGCTCTTTCCACAGTTTGGAGAAGCACCCAGGAGCTCTGGCTCCCTCCTTCCATCTCATCATTAGGGATGGATGAGATGCTCTGTGGAAAGTGCTCTTTTTGTTACTCAATCTGGGTTTGCAAAGGGAGAAGCACCACGGACGCGCCAATTCAGCCACTTTTTGTTCTGGATTTTAACTCCAAACTCTTCTGTTTAAAACAGTCTTTCCCTGCAACCTTTCCTTTACATTTGCTTTATATCAGCCACAAATCTGAAAGCTCAAAAGCAAACACCAGACTACTTGGGTTTTGCCGAGGCAAAAGAGTGAAATCCAGTCAGAATGTTTTCCCAGATTTTAAATCCACTGACATTTTGAAACATTTCGTTTGTGAGCTGAACCCGAATGATTTTTTTGATACCATCAATCCAAGTACCACTTCCAACCTCAACTGCCTTTTCCAAGCTATTTGCTCTGCCCTCTACAAGAGCAATGCTCCTCCATCCCTCCTCCTGCTCTGAATTGCTGCCTCCAAGTGCTCTCTTGAGGAGATTTCTCTTGGATCACAGCTGCTTAGCCTTGAATTGCAGTATCCCAGAATATCTGGGGTTGGAACGGACCTTCAAGTTCATCTCATTCCACCCCCTGCCTTGGGCAGGGACACCTTCCACAAGACCAGGTGGCTCCAAGCCCCAGCCAACCCGGTCTTGGACACTTCGAGGGATGGGGCAGCCACAATTTCTCTGTGCCAGTGCATGAGGAGGCCGAGCTAAAAGGATTCCCTAATTTTAGAGCAGTAATCCTGATTTCCTAGCTTCGACATCCTCCCACCAAACCCACGGCACTGGGGATGGGATGAGCTGGGAGAGGTTCAGGCATGTAGAGCTCAGCCTTGCTGTGGAATCCCCTTTGGTGCTCACAAAGCTAAAAATAATCACGAATTTCTTCCCCAGGTAGTGTTCTCCCATCCCTGGGGGAAATCAATCACAGCATCAAAGGGAAGGCAGCTCCAAAGGGCTCCGGCAGAACCGCACGGGCTCGGAGAGAGGCACTGGGGGTGGATAACAGCAGCAAACCCCGTAGTCAGCAACCTCTCCCCACCCGCTTGTTTTCCTCTTTTTTTGGTTTAACTTTTAATTATTTTTAAAGGTTGTTTGGTTTTTTTTCAGATTTGCTCAGGATTGAGTGGCAGAAATCTTAAATTTAATTTAATTAGCACCTCCTCCCTGCCTGGAAATGGCTTTTCTTCAAGTCTGACAGTTCCACCCTTTGACTGCCATTGCCTCCTTCCCTCTGTGTTTCCAAGGGACCTGAAAAAATCTTATTCCCTGCTTTATTTGGGCTCTAGCCTCAGCAAAGACACACTGAAAGCTGCTGGGATGGTGGAGGGATGCAGCAAGCCCAGCAAGACTGGAAAGAAGCAGCACGCAGGTTGCTTTTTCCTTCTCCCTATCCTAAGGAGATGCTGATTTAATTGTACTTATTCCTTGGCAATTGGTGGCAGACGTGGAAGTGACAGTGACATTAGATGGAAGGCAGATAATAAACACCAGCATTAAAAACAAACCCATGTGTGGGTGCAGGCACTGTAAATTGGCATCTGTGCAGGACAAGAGCTGCATCGGACATCATCCCACAGCAAAGCTCTCCATGTACACTGTTAATAGAGCAGGAAAGGCACATAAAATCCAAAGATTCCCACTGCTTTTACAAGCCCAGTGTATTGAGGGCACAGGTAAAGCTCCCAGAGCAGCAGTTCAATGTGCAAATCCACTTGAATGAGCACAAAAGGAATAACCTCCCTGCTCAGGTATCCTTTTTCCCAGGAAAAAGCATCCATGTAACCCCCTCCTTCCAACAAGGGGAAGAATTGGCCCTGAATACATCCCTCCAGCAAGCCAGGAATTTGTTATTCTAAATATCCACTAATTACACATCACTGGAGAGAGCAAGAAGACCCCGCACGGACACATGAATGTGCCTTGATTGGCATGGCAGGCTCGGCTGCACTGTGTCCTAACAAGTGTGCTGTGTTTGCTGATGGGGAGATGGGCTGGCTTTGGGGGGGGGGGGGTCCCTGGCAGCATCAGGCTCGGGGTTAAAGTGCCTTGAGGCTCCCTGGGAAATCAGCACAGACCTGACCCGCAATCAGGGACACCAAGGTTACGCTCGTGATTAGCTCGGAAAAAACATCGGAGTAGGGAGGGATGCACTTCCAGCTGCCTGTGTGCCTGGTCCTCACTGGAGTTATGCAGTGATTTTGGAAGCAATACTTGATTTCTTCCTGAGAAATGGACCTCTCTTAAATCCTTCTGCCTTAGTTTTCAACCAGTTTGGGGAGCTTGACGTCGTGCTGGGGACGAGGGCTTGCAGTGTCTGCTGATAAACCCGCATTTCTAGGGGGAAATCGGGTATTTCAAATTGCCTGCTTTCAGAGATGTTTTCTTAAGAGAAAGGGAAAAGAAAAGCCAATCCCACTCGACCATGCCCTCGGCCCCAGCAGGCATTGTTTAACCCCTTTGCCACCCACAGTGTTTTACTCTGGGGTAGCAGAGTCCCTTATAGAGTCATGGTCACTAGTAAGTGCTACAATCACGTATCACAGTGACTTTCATGCTGGTAACCACTAAGCTGGAACTGGATTTGCACTGGGAGGCAGGACAACGCCCAGATCAGGGACTGAACCTCATCACAGCACGATGGAGGGGAGAGCAACTGGGGATAACGCCTGGATCTCTTAATTTCCAGGCAGTCTCCTCCACCAGACACTTCCTGCCTCCCCAACCAGCACTGAAAATTAGGAGAGGGACAAGTGATGCCTTCATGGGCACAACAAGGAGGGACAGACCTGAGGCTGATGGAAACTTGTAATATGGGAAAGAACTTCTTTACTCTGCAGGTGACCACACACTGGAACAGACAGAGTGCCCAGAGAGAAGTGGTCTCCATCACTGGAGATATTCCAGAACCATCCAAAATCCTGTGCCATGTGCTCTGGGATGACCCCGATTATGCAGGGAGGTTGGAGCAGGTGACCCACCGTGATTCCTCCCAACCTGACCCGTTATGGGACATCCAAAAGCAGAGACTCCCAGACATTCACAGCAGGAGCAAAGGAAACACAACCACATCTCTCTTCTCTTCCTCGAGCAACTTGGAAACGTGGTACCCACACTTGCCTCCTTCTCCCTCTGCTGTCCAACGCCCCACCAAGTCCCGACCCTGCTCTTCTCCTGGTGCTGACCCTCCCATCTCCTGTTGTTCGAGCACACACAGAGCATTGTCCTTACTAAACAGAATCTACAACCCTGCAATTACCGAGCATGGAGGGGAGGATGGGAGTTGTATTGACTTACAAAGCCCACACGGTTGGAATGCAGCCCAAACAAATCAATGGCACATTTAGCCAAATAAACTGCTCTAGCAAGCTGATGACTCCAGACCTCCACTGGTCTGGAGGATATTTTACTGGAATGCCTGGTGGTTTGCAGGTGGAGCAGTTTTAAAAGCATGAAGCAAATTAATGTGGCGACAGACAAGAGGAAATTGTTTGACGCTCAAAGAGAGCAGGTTTAGATTAGATATAGGGAAAAAATTCTTCCCTGTGAGGGTGGGGAGGCCCTGGCACAGGGTGCCCAGAGAAGCTGTGGCTGCCCCTGGATCCCTGGAAGTGTCCAAGGCCAGGTTGGATGGGACTCTGAGCAACCTGGGACAGTGGAAGGTGTCCTTGCCCATGGCAGGGGTGGAACAAGATGGGCTCTAAGGTCCCTTCCATCCCAAACCATTCTGGGATTCTGTGATAACATCAGTGCTATGAACGTGATTTCTGTATCAGCAGAAGGTTCAACCAGGTGATGTCCTAGAAGTTTCATCAGACTTAAATTATTACACGACTCTGTCCATGTCAGCAACCACCCACAGCAATTTCCTCTTTTCCGCGAAAATCTGATCATGAGAAAGGATTGGCGACACTGTTCTGGGGTCACAGCTCTTGGATAAGCACAGATGGGAAACCAAGAGCGTTGAAGAAGAGAAGCTACCAGGGAAGAGAGATACGAAAGGGGAAGTGGAAACACAAGTAGGTGTAGCTCCGCCCTTCCAGAAAAACCAACTCTCTTTGAAATAGCAAACCCAGTCAGTATTACACCCCATGGCTCCCAAACGCAATCTTTAACAGTCGGAGCAGATGTTGGACTATTTGCACCCCAAAACCATCTCCCTTCTCCAGAGAAGTCAATCCCACCACACAGACTTGTACACCAGCCCATGAATGAGGCCAGGTTGGAATAATCACTGTGCAAACACCGAAGAGGTCCTTGAGCAGACTGGATCTGCTATTCCCAGAGCTTTGTGCCCAGGGAGCAAAAACATTTCCCACACAGAAGCCACAAATCAAATAACCAGAGTACTCGAGGTCATCTTCTCCAAACCTTAGAAAAATGTATATGTTATTAAACAGACACATGTCAACAGGGAATGTAATTTGGACAGAAAGACCCGAAATGTTTGTTTTGCAAAGTGCTTTTGGAAATGGACATTTTCCAGGTTTTTTAATTTTTCCTTTTCTTTCACTCTTGGCTGAAACTCTTCACCACGTTTGGCAGGGCTTCACAGATGGCGCTGGCCGACCCACAACTGAATTTTTCAGAGAATAAGCTATTTGTCCAAAGGAAGAAAACATGCCCAGATTTTCTAGGTTCCAACCCTCTCCCACGCTGCTCTTCCTGCCTCTGCAGCCGTTGGCTCGCCCACCCCACGGCAGAGGCTCTGGCAGGAGGACGGCATGGAGGGAGGCTCCTGGGGGAGGTGAGGAGTGGTTCCCTCCTCAGGAGAGGCATGCAGCGGGCCAGGGGCATCCCTGGCCAGGAGCATCCCCTGCAAGGCCCATCCCTTCCAATGAGCATCTTCTGCCACGAGCAATGGATGACACAACAGCACCTGACGCCTCCCTGTGCTTTCCTTCTCCCTGTGGGAAGGAGGAGGGATATTTGCACCCAATGGGGCTCTTTCCTTGCTGAGCAAGTTCTCTTGGTCTCTGCTGCCCACAAAGAGGATGCAAAGCTTGGCCTGGGTGCATGGGAATGGTCGTGATTTGCAAGTAAACAAATGTACTGGGTAAGATTTGCTCTATCGCCGGGCAAATCCTCTTTGAGTCTGAGCCTCTGGAAGTGGAGCCAGTGGAGGAGATTAATCCCGAGAGCCCCTATTCAGCAAGCTCAGCACTGAGTCAGGCTGCGGGGGGGATGCCCAGGAGATGTGGGTGCTCATCCATCGGGATACATCCCACTAGCACACCCTGATCTCCAAGCAGCTCTAGGAGAGGCTTTTTAAGGACACTTAGAAACCTCTGCAGCCCTCCAGCAGGAACAGGGAGACAAAGCGCTGCCACTCAGCCCATGTGCCACTCAGCCCATGATTCTGCAAGACAGGGATGCCAGCTTCTTTTCCTGCTGCAATCCCAAAGGCAGCCCAGCTCCCTCCTCACCCTGCAATTCCCCCAAAGCTGTGATGCCACAGCCTCAAAAGGACGATGGGGATGGCTGGCACAGGGGAGCAGAGGGACAGTGCCCTGCCCTCCGCTTCTCCTCAGCTCCAAGACTCTCTGATGGACAAAACAGCCCCCAAACCTAATCCCAACCTCCTTACTGAGATAACACGCAGCCCCGAGCCCCAACTGGGGAACAAGGAGTGTTTATCATGGTGCAAGGGTGATGGGAAGTCTGGGTCCTACACACCCAAAGATAATCCCCGCTTAACATAAACTCCCTGCAGTTTTGGGGGCAAAACTGAGAAAGGAGACAGAGATTTAAGGCCCTGGAAAAGCAGGCAGACACCCAGAGGGATTTTCAAAGACATGGGAGTCAGGGAAGTGGGGAAAGTCTCTGTGGAGCTGCCCCTCAGCTCCAACCAGCACCCCCAGACACAGCCCTGCCTCGATCCCTAACGGCATCGTCGGGAGCAACACGTTCCAAGCTGACAACACAAAGAGGAGCAGGGATTTGCTGGAGCTGGGGGGAAGTTGCCACATGGCCGTGTCTGCAGCAGCTGAGGAGCGAGCTGTCGGTGTTTGCTCACAAACAATATGCTCGTCAGGATCTGGCCTCGTCTCTCAACTAGAAGATTTCCTTATGGAAGTTTCTCCACAGGGAGCAACGCTACAGAACACGCACGGCGGGATCGGTCTGGCATCCAAAGCTCCCGAGGAAAAGGCATGGCCAGTGTTCTTAGCACCTCTCCATCAGATCTGTCTTCCAATTAACTAAATATTGCTTAATATCATTAAAATATCTTTTCCTTCTTGCCTGCAGTGCCTTTATGGTGCTGCTACCCTGCTGGTTTTGTTCTAGCAAGGACCCAAAAGAAGGTTTTTTTTGTTTTGTTGGTTTTTTTCACACTTTTCGCTTACCAAAAAAATCAAAAAATAAACTAAAAATCTATTTCTGGTAATTTGTGGCTTTGCTTCCTGACAGGTTCACACCTCTGCTGTCCCTTCAGAGGATGCATCAAACACGTGTGATGTGCCAAGTGACCTGGAAGAGGCCCCAGCTGGAGCTGTGACATGATACCCAGTGCTGGAGAAGCAGATGCCGCCTCATTTTCCCAGGAAGCCCAAAGGAGCCTCAGTCACCTGGAGGGGGAGAGCTCCCAGTGCGCCAGTTATGATTTCATAACTGGCATGACACAAAGCCTGAGGAAGAAGGATGGTCATGGCAGCCACCAAGCAAATTCATTTATTTTTTAAACCTAAAGGAGAGCTACAACTCGGCTGTGGAGCGTGAGGACATCTGGGAGCTCATCCTGGAGCTGAGCACCCCCCACCCCGCTGCTGAGCCCCCCAGCCCTACCTGCGAAGTCAATTTACTGCCTGGGTTTATTTGCTGGGGAGAAAATTCCCCATCAGTGGAGGCGGTGGGGAGAAGGGTCATAAATCTGCCAAGCTGCTGCTCCCGAAGCCTCCCCAGGGCCACTTGCAGCCAGAGGGGTCGGTGCTGCTGAGGGAGCCGCACGCAGCTCCTCGAGTGTCTGATCAACTGTGCCGAGTTTGCACAGCTTGGGAGGAAATGAGCTCTTCCAACTCAGCCCTGCCCCTGCCAGCTCTTCCTTTTAGCCCCCTGCCTGCGCTCCTTGGAAGACCTTTGCCCATAAAAGCAGTGGAGTAGTTATTGTAATACCCAGGGATCCCGAATGTTGCCATTTCCAGCAATGTCAATAAAAAAAGGCAAAAAAGAGGCTCCTGTGGGTGCTGCAAAACTTGCCCCTTGGGGCTGCCCACAATTAATCTGAATTTCTGAAGTTCCCAACTCTCCAGCCACCTTCAATCCATCCTGTGGCTTGTTCAACTTCCAGTTTAAAAGAGGACTGGGGATACCCCTCCAGCAACAACGTTTCTCCTGCTGTGAACAACAACCATCCACACAGGATGGGTTTTCCTCCGAGACATGGACTGGGGACCCGGGGAGCCCAAGGCCATGTGCTGATCCCCCCCGCCCTGCTGCTGTTGTTCAGCATCCCATAATGTCATGTCCATTTGCAGATTGCACTTTATTGGTTTTTATTTGGCAGCCTCGCTTGACTCTGCCCTTTAATTTATCCATTATACATCCTGATTAATTGGCCGATAAAGCTCCGTCCAGTTTTTTAAAACAAATTCCCAGTCCATTTGCTTTTAGTGGAACTGCGAACAAGCAGTTTAACTCATTACATTACAGCGCTCGTGCCTGGGGTTCGCTCTGGAAGCAGATATTTCAGGATCATACATATGGAACACAGCTCTGATCTGCATTAATAATCCCTCCGAGGCCGGGGCTGGTGAAGGAGGGATCCCACGGCTCTCCCGGAGAGCTGCACAGGGACAGCCCCTTCCTCCGGGCGGTTCTATTCCCAGGAGAGTGGAAGCCTTTCTCTCTCTCTCCATGAATTGATGCCAAGTTGATGATTAGTTCCCACAAAACCGACTTTTGCACCTCTTTTATTTTTGGCTTCATTGCCCAGCTGCCCTCTTTTAGAAGGAGCCATCTCCACGCTCTCTTTCTTCCCATATACCCTCTTTTAAGACTAGGAAAACATCTCTCTAACCCAAAACATCTCCAAAGCCACTTCAGGAGCCTCTTTCCGTGCCTCTTCCATGGTACAGCCCTCGGTGGTACCTCCATCAGCAGATTCCTGGCTGCAATCCCTCATTCCCAGATATCAAGCACAAACACCTCTGCCTGAGCAGCACCTCTGGAGGAGGATTCGCATCACCCATGGCAGATGACTCCTTGGGCATTCCTTGCTCCCACACCACTCCTTGTTTTGCCTGAAAACCCCCAAATCCCTCTTTTTCTCAGCACCCAAAGCCTCCAAAAGTAAATCCGCCAGAGCCTGTTCCAGGTGCAAATGAGGAATGACACACATGGAGATGGGAGTGAGGGGAGAAGAGAATTAATTCTGCTGGGCTGGCTCTTCAAAAGCACAAAAGGAAGACAGAAAACTAAGGGGAGAGCAAACACCATTCCCTGAATATGAAACCAGGAGTGAATAAGCAATGGACTTCCAGGGGCACCTTAATTCCTGTCCGTCAGCCTGGCTGCCTTTTCTCCCCTCCAAATGTTATTATCTCTCTCTCTCCTGGTGTGAACAGGGCTGGGTGCATCTCTCCGTCTCACCAGCTCAGCTGATAAGCCTGACAGACCTGGGCACTGGTGACAGCATTCACATTTCCAGTGGATAAGGTGCCATTTACATGAGGCAAGTGCTGGTGATTTTCCATCAGCCAGGACAGAATGAGGATGGGAACAGCTTGTAAGCTTCCCTATTTTTTTTTTCCTGTTTGCTTTTTTGTTGTTGTTGTTTTTTTGGTTTTTTTTTTTAAGGGCAAAATCTGGACTTTCTCCTCCACTCACATTTACAAACATCCCCACGAACAAGGCCCTGGCCCTGATTAAAATTCCCAACATGCCAGAGTTTGTAGAAATCTCTGGCCCAAAGCAAAACAAGCTCAGGGAAAAGTCTGGCAACCCATTTTATCTGGCTGTTGTCGAGGGGATTAGAGGGGAATTTGGCATGCTCCCCTTTTCCTCCCTTCGGACTCATGCCTTATATTTTTCAAGGGCCCTTCCCTAGCCCACACTGCTTTCTTCTGGAAGAGCCGGGTGGTTTTTAATGTTCCCTTTTGTCTTTCCATCACTGCTGTTTTCTTTGCCTTTTACTCGACAAATCGTTGCCTTCTTTAGGCAGGAAAACCAGGGGCCAGTTCCCACAAGGAAAACGGGGGGCCTGGGAAAAATGTGAGGCTGAGACAAATTCCTTTGCTATCAGTCTCCTCCCACCAAGGCCTCCATCCTTCTCAGCCCTTAAGGGGGACACTGATCCAGCTGACCTCATCTTGTCCCCTTCCATCGTGGATGAAGGGAAGAGGCTCTCCCAGACATGGAGCTATCCCCAGGGATTGCCTGGGCGATCCAGGGGGATGCAGCTGCAGCCCCAGGCTGTGTGGAAGAGCTGCAAACCTCACTCCCAAATCCCTGCTCGGTGCTTTGTTCCCTCTCCAGACAAGTAACATCTCCAGCCATCAACACAAGGAGAACTTCATCCCTGGTGAGCAGGATGGAAGCAATAAAAATCTCTGACAGCACTGATAACACCAAGGTCACCAGCTAAGGGCAAGCTCTGCTCTGACAACCCAGGCTTTACTGACTCAATTAAAAAAAAAAAAAAAATCTCTTTTTTTTTAAATTTTTAGTTTATCACAAACTTCTCTGCCGGCCTGTTTCAAACCAGCAGTCCCAAAGCCAGGAAGGTGGATCCCCATCCAACAGCTCTGTTAATCTCTGTCGTGTTTAGAGGGCACCATAGCCCTGCCATGGATGAGGCTCCATGGAGATGACAGTTAGGCTGAGCTCTACAGCAGCAGCCTTGGAAGTTCATGCATGGAAATCCCGGAGATAAGGGTGATGCAAGGACAAAAACCCCTGGCAAATGAACAGTATGACTGATGAAAATACGGGAAATCCTCTTAGAATCTTCTCTTTACTTTACATTCGCAGGAAGACTCTACTTCTAGGAGTTTTATTAGCAGAATTCTAAACCTACCTATTGCTCTGCATCTCCATCTGCCTTCCTGATAAGAAAAAATAACCAGATAAGGGGAAAATCACACGCTTTCACCATTGCTGTGTTCTTCTTAACTGTCCACAAGCAGCAACCAAGCATTTACATGAAGGACAACAGGACACAGCCATGCCACAGGTGATGAATCGTGGAAATGGAATCCAAGCTCAGGAACAGGAGAGGGAGCAGCGACAGGGGAAGGGAAAATAGGAGAGACTTCACCTTGTTTCTGCCCCATTTTATTTAGTTACCCACCCATCCCTGCTGCAAAGTCATCTGCCTGGACACTTGCCCAGTACTGGGGACACCATGGATGCTCCAACTAATTTTCCAAGGCATTGACCCCCAGCTACAGCCTTTGCCCTGACAGCATCTGCAGGGACTGCCCTGATTTCACACCTAAATCCCTGCTGGAAAGGGCAACACCTAATTCCCAGCTGTCCCAAGGGATGCTTCTGGGTTTCCAAGGACACAAGCCCAGGTCCCTGATCCAAGCAGAAGCTGCCCTTCCCAGGGTCGGGCACAGCTTGGGTGGGAGGCTGCTGCCCACAGGAGCTGAGCAGCAGCCGAGGTGTCTCTTTGCCTCTGTCATTAATCATAAGGACACAGGGAAGAGTTGCAGTTCCTCCAGGCAGGCAGCGAGCCAGGCACGGAGGAGGAGGAGGGAAATATGAGACCCCTTTTGCCTTCAGGGATAATCCTGGAAATGCTAGAAGCCAGGAGAAGTCTTTGACTCCATCCCGGGCTCCATCCCCTCCCTTGAACTGCTCCAGCAAAGCCCAGGAGCTGCAGCTACCAAACCAAAAGTGGGAGAAATCTTCCTCCTTTCTCCATCCCTGCAAAGCTCCTCCCGGCACGGCAGCTCCAGCCCGGCAGGAGGCTGCACGGGGAGGAGCCCGTGTGCCTTCACATCCTCCTCTCCTAAAACCTTCCCGGGCCAGCCCCTCAACATCTGCCGTGCTGCTCCTCCTGCCCCTCACCTGCTGTTCACACAGACATTCCCACCCGGCTCCAGGCCGCCAGCTGCACTGGATTTTTCCAGTACCTCCTCCTCCATCCAACCCTGCAGAGCATCTCCATCCCCGCGTCCTCCCGCTGCCGGACACAGCAAGAGCTGCAACAACCCCAACCCTCTTACCCAGCTGGAAACTCGGGATTTGGGATTCAGGATGCTCAAGCTCCTATTTAATTCATCCCAAGATCTGCCCTAATATCAGAGATCCTGGGAGAAAAAGCTCATTTGCTACTATTTATATTAATTCGTACAACCTGCTCCTCAAATCTGAGCCTGTGGAAAGGATACCTTGGGAATTCACAAACCTTTAGGGATACAAATATTGCATGGAGCACGACAGCCTTGCAAACTGTGCATGATAGGTAAGAAAATCAACTCTCAGCCTCATCAGAGAAGGCTCCAGAGCCCAAGCCAGTTCTGAAGCTCCAGTTTTCCTTGGATTGCACTGCAAAAAAATAACTCCCCAGAGTCCAAATTCGGAGCCATGCCCCCAACTATCTCCCCAGCCATTCCCTCACGAAGTCTTTCTTCTTGTCCTGGTGCTAAGGAGGGTTATTACTCCTTCCTCCCAGCATGCGACAGAAATGTTTGTGCAGAGAAAAAAAATCCCCCAAGTCAGTACATTAATGTCCTGCAATGAAAAATAGATCTGTCTAAATATGCTCAAGGTAATTCAGAATACATTTGAGGTGATTTCAGGCTCTAAAGTCTGCCTGTAACAGCATTTCAGGCTGTGTTTATCAGTGCTTTCCCCCTGCACTTGCATTTTTTTTTCTCCCTAGTTATTTTTAAAACATTTGCACAACAACAGAACCTAATGATCATGGCTATGGGTAGAAATGAGCCTCTCAGCAGCCTCACCCAGCTCTGGAAATTTTACCTCCCCATTTCCCCAACCCAAAGCCTTGCCTGCTGCAGGCTGGGGTTGAGCTGAGGTCAAGGCGAAGAGTCCGATCCCCGTCCTACAGCTGCACATCTGCAACGAGATCCCTGAATTCAGCCAGATTTCAGCCTGGGAAACGTGCAGTGATTCGGGGTGACAGCAAAGGTCGGGTGGGAACTTCACAGCTCTGGCACAAGCAAGAGGGAACACCTCTCCCAACAGCTAAAGCTAAGGGTGCTCCCTGAGCTTCTCCAGGACCAAACCCTCCTCTGGTTTCAACCACCCAACCTCACACCTGCTGAAGGACAAACTTTTCCAAGGCAAAGGGTGCACAGGGTTAGGATGATCCCTGATACTTGCTGCTGGGAAACAAACATCCCATGAGATGCTTTGGAGGGAGAGCTCTGCAGAGGCCTCCCAGCCTTCCCTGCTGATCCCCACAAGGAGACTGGAGCCAGAGAGATGACCCAGAGTGACCAGCCATCCGTCCTAGACATGACCCATCAAGCCACTGTTCCCTGGAGCAGATCCCACTGCAAGATCCCATTCCTCCTGCAGAGCTTTGGGGAACAGCTCCGTGGCCCCCCCCAGGCTGCTGAATCTCATTATTTGTGGAGAGGGGCAGAGTTTGGCTGCAGGGCAAGGAAGCCCAAGCAGAAGGAGGCGGCTGCAGGGGGATTGTCCCTGTAAGACAAAGAGAAATTGGGAACCTTGGAGCCAGTTCAGAGGTTTTACCTGGGGCAAACCCACCCAGTGCAGATCCCGCCCTGAGAACACTGAGGCAGAGGAGAGCACAGTGAGCCGGGCACGCTCCAACCCTGCCCTGAAGTACCAGCTTGGAAAAGAAACAAAGAGAGATGGCTTTGGGCTCAAGAGGACCCATCTGTTTTCGAGGAGTATTTATTTATTTATCAATTAATGTATCTATTTTACCTTGTGCTTTTGCGCCATCTTGAAAACAAGGAGTCGTAATATCCCTGAAGCAATGCTGTCCCTTATCCATCTGGTAAACAGCCATTCTCTTTTATTTCCCTGGTTTTTTTTAAAGCTTTTCAGTTTCTAACAGAGCTGAAATCCACAATTCCATGACAAGGACATCACCATTAATGCTGATAGCAGGAATAATAACACCGCGCTCGCCTCGTGCCTCCGCTGGCAGATTTCAACCCATTTCACAGTCACCTGCGAGCACCCATCTGAGGAGCCAAACACGGGGCTAATTTTAGGAGTAAAAACTTGTTGAGAGAAGCCGAGCTCTTCTTCCAGTCCTAAGACAAACCTTTAGCAGGGTTATAAATAGGAGGAAGGGTTGCCAGCACCTTTTCTCCCAATAAATACAGGATGTCACATGTGTGTACACGCAGCGACATTTTCCCAAGCATGTCGCAATTAAACCCTTTCTCTGGCTTAGCACTGGCTCAGTGTAATCACCGAGAGCTTTTCCAGGACCAGTCTGGCATTTGCCAGCAGAGGGAACCTTCCCATTGCTGGCTGGGAGACGGAGGGACCCTTCAGAGCTTCTCTGCAGCAGCCAACATCGCTCAGCTTCGCCCAGCTTTGGGATCACAGCACCCACAGGGATCACTCGTGACCCTCTCAGACACCCCACTGTATCTCGAGTGGGTGCAGAGCGTCCGCCCCACTGCAAATATTCCATTTTCTGGGGTGTGCACCGGTGACAAATCCACCCCCGTGCCCAAGTCTTGCCATTGTGAAAATCCATTTGCATCTCCCTGGGATACATCCCTGCAGATCCCACCTATTGCTCAACAGGAACCAGTACCAAGACCCCCCCCCAGAAGCCCCCAAAATCAAATTCAGCCTCTCCCCTGGGTCAGGGGGAAGCTCACACCCCATAGACAGGGGGGGTCTCTGCCTGTTGGGGCAGAGGGACCTGCTGCTCAACCCCAAATGGATGCGTCTCCAAAGCAAACCCATCCATTATTCACGCTGCTCGCCCCAGGCTATAAAACATTCCTCCTGAAAAGTTTTCAAATAAAATAAAGCCTCTAACCAAATGACACACGGGGTTAAACTAGATCTATTTCCCAGCAAAAAAAACCCCATTAAATTATAACATATCTCTATTCCCCCCTGGATGACGGAGCTGGTGCTGCAGCTGGAGGCAGGGCCTGCGCTGGAGACACGCAGGATTTATAGCCACAAACCCTCCAACAGTTGCTCACAGCATCAGCTCCCTGCACACTGGAAACACTTCCCATTCCCAGCTCCTGCACGGATTGTACTTTGCAGTTATGAAGTTGTTTCCACTTTCTCCTCCCCCCGCTCCCTCCTTCCCTACTATAATATTTAGTCTGCAGCTCTGCTTATTTACATACTTAATTTCAGTTCTGTTTGCAAACACAAATTAGTTTTGTGCAATTACTTTGTGCATGGACATGGAGTTTATCCGCTTCAGCAGTTTAACAACACGGGAAGTGACTGCACAGGACCATATGGCTCCCGATATATAATCACAATATTACCTGCAGATTGGTTACATAAGGGCTGCCGGAGCAGCAGTGCAGGGCAGCGAGTTCAAAGGGAAAAAAGGGGGGAAAATGGGAAAAGGGGGAAGGGAAAGAGGAGGGAAAGGGAAAAGGGGGGGAGGAGAAGGGAGAAAGGGGGGGAAGGGAAAGAAGGAGGGAAAGGGAAAGAGGGGGGAGAAGGGAAAGAAAGGGGGAGAAGGGGAAAAGGGGGAAGGGAAGGGAAAAGGAGGGAGGAGAAGGGAGAAAGGGGGGGAAGAAGGCAGGAAAGAGGGGGAAGGGGAAAGAAAGGGGGAAAGGGGGAAAAGGGGGAAAAGGAGAAAAAGAGGGAAAAGGGGGGAAAAAGGGGGGAAAAGGGGAAAGGGGGAAAAAGGGAAAAGGGGGAAAAAGGGAAAAGGGGGAAGGGAAAGAGGAGGGAAAGGGGGGAAGGGAAAGAATGAGGGAAAGGGAAAGAGGGGGGAGAAGGGAAAGAGGGGGGAGAAGGGAAAGAAAGGGGGAGAAGGGGGAAAAGGGGGAAGGGAAAGAGGGAGGGAAGGGAAGGGAAAAAGGGGGGAGGAGAAGGGAGAAAGGGGGGAAAGAAGGCAGGAAAGAGGGGGAAGGGGAAAGAAAGGGGGAGAAGGGGGGAAAAGGGGAAAAGGGGGAAGGGAAAGAGGAGGGAAAGGGAAAAGGGGGGGAGGAGAAGGGAGAAAGGGGGGAAGGGAAAGAGGGAGGGAAGGGAAAAGGGGGGGAAGGGAAAGAATGAGGGAAAGGGAAAGAAGGGGGAGAAGGGAAAGAAAGGGGGAAAAGGGGGAAAAGGGGGAAGGGAAGGGAAAAGGGGGGAGGAGAAGGGAGAAAGGGGGGAAAGAAGGAGGAAAAGAGGGGGGAGAAGGGAAAGAAAGAGGGAGAAGGGGAAAAGGGGGAAGGGAAGGGAAAAGGGGGGAGGAGAAGGGAGAAAGGGGGGGAAGAAGGAGGGAAAGAGGGGGAAGGGGAAAGAAAGGGGGAAAAGGGGAAAAGGGGGAAAAGGGGGAAAAAGGGAAAGAGGAGGGAAAGGGGGGAAGGGAAAGAATGAGGGAAAGGGAAAGAGGGGGGAGAAGGGAAAGAAAGGGGGAGAAGGGGGAAAAGGGGGAAGGGAAAGAGGGAGGGGAGGGGAGGGGAGGGGAGGGGAGGGGAGGGGAGGGGAGGGGAGGGGAGGGGAGGGGAGGGGAGGGGAGGGGAGGGGAGGGGAGGGGAGGGGAGGGGAGGGGAGGGAAGGGAAGGGAAGGGAAGGGAAGGGAAGGGAAGGGAAGGGAAGGGAAGGGAAGGGAAGGGAAGGGAAGGGAAGGGAAGGGAAGGGAAGGGAAGGGAAAAGGGGGGGAAGAGAAGGGAAAAACGGGGGAAAGGAGGAGGGAAAGAGAGGGAAGGGAAAGAAAGGGGGAGAGGGGGAGAAGGGAAAGAAATGGAGAAGGGAAAGAGGGAGGGAAGGAAAAAGGGGGGAGGATAAGGGAGAAAGGGGGGAAAGAAGGCGGGAAAGAGGGGGAAGGGGAAAGAAAGGGGGAGAAGGGGAAAAAGGGGAAGGGGAGAGAAAGGGAAAATGAGGAGAAGAGAAAAAGAGGGGGAAGGGAGAAAAGGGGGAAAGAAGGAGGGAGAGAGGGGGGAAGGGGAAAGAAATGGGGAGCAGAGAGAGGAAGAAAGGAGGGAAGGAGAAGAAAAGGGGGAAGGGGAAAAAGGGGAAAAGGAAAGAAAGGAGGAAGGGAAAGAAGGGAGAAAGGAAAGGGCAGGGAAGGGAAAGAAAGGGAGACAAAAGGGAAGAAAAGAAAGAAAGAGGATAAGGAAAGAAAGGGGGGGAGAGAAAGAAGGGGGAGGGAAAGAAGAGGAGAAGAGGAAGAGAAAGGGCAGGGAAGGGAAGAAGGGGAAAAGGAAAAGGAGAAAATGAAAAGGGTGGGGAAAGGAAATGGGGGCAGGTGAAAAGAAAGGGGGAAGGAAAGAGGAAAGGTGGGGAAGGGGAAGAAAGCTGGGGAAAGGGAAAGAAAGGAGGGGCAAGGAAAAGAAGGGGAAAAGAAAAAAATCAGACAAAAGGAAAAGAGAAAAAATCCAAATGAAAAGGAAAAAGAGAAAAGGAAAAAAGAGAAGAAAAGCAAGAAAGTGAGAGAAAGGAGAAAATAAAACAAAGAAAGGAAAGGAGAAAGATTCCCTGACTCCACAATGCCAGCAGCGTGGGAGAACACAGCTATGCAGGAAATTGATTTTATGACAAAAGTGAAAAATCAGGTGAAAAATTGTTTGAGTCAAATTAAATATTTTGTTCAACCAGAAAATAAAGGTTTTGTTTCATTGTCAGGTGTTCTCTGGTTTAGGTAACAGGTTTCTCTGACCTTAATAACCACAGTTTGTTACATTTAGCAAAAAAAAACAAACCCAAAACAGTAATTGAAACAAAAATCCAAATATTTTTCTGGAAAATGAAACAAGTTTTCTAGATGGTTTTTTTCCTTTCCCAGATCCAAAATTGGTGGTTTGAGGTCAGTTCAGTAATAATTCCAGTCAACCCAGACCTCCCTTTTCCAGGGAAATTATTATGACCATGAAAACCTGTGACGGGATGCAGCAGAGGGAATTTTTTAAGCACAACTGTGAGTGGCTCCTGCCTGCAGAGACACGCAGGGTATTGGGGAGGGGTTTGCAACTCTTTCCCTTTTTTTCAGCTTTTTTTCATGGGTTTCTTTTAAATTGTGAATAGGCAGAGTTTGCTGGGAAGGATTTTAACCATGAGTAGACAGCGGTGATCCCAAACACCTCCCAAAAGGGGTCGATCAAGGCCAGGCTGGATGGGGCTTGGAGCGACCTGGTCCAGTGGGATGTTCCCGTGGCAGAGGATGGAATGAGGTGGGCTTTCAACCCATTCCAACCCAAACCATTCTGGGATTCTAATACAAAAATCCTCCCAGGGCTGGTGACCCCACAAGGGGCAGTGGGATTTTCTCCTTCATCCTCACTCCTGGTGCCACCAGGACAATTTCACCTGAGAAACAGGCAGGTTTCCTAGGAACAGCGGGGTTCACGTCCCTGTGACTGAGTCAGAGGGGCACTGGCTCCTCCACAGTTCCTCCTCTGCCCCCCTGCAGCTTGGAGGGATGAGGGGATGGGGACAAGGGACCCACTGATCCCAGGAGTGCCTGGCTGGTGACGGTCCCCTTGCAGCAGCACCTCCACCACGGCTCCATCCCCACAGCCCATTTAATCCCCAGTTTCTCCATACGGGCTCTCAAAGCCCCTGTGAGTGCATCGCATTTCCTGCTCTGCCGGGACCCGGAGTGAGAACACAAATTCACTCCACGTGCGCTGAGCAGCCTCGGATCTGAGCTCCAGGAGCCCCTGACCCACACACGCTGCACCCCAGGTGACAATTCCCACAGCCCCTTTGGGGCTGGGCATCCTGAATCCCTTCCCAGCTTCACCCATTCCCATGCACATCTCAGAAACCTGGTTTTTATTTAATTCCCCTCTTCCCCTGCCGCTTGCAAGACGGTCTTTATTTATATAATACGTTTCACATCCAAGACATCGCTGAGAGCTCTACACAAATATTAATTACCAAGCCCTAGGTGGTAAATTATAAATATCCGTTCTCTCCAGATTAAAAAAAAAAACGTTTAATAATAATAATAATAAAAGAGACTGCGCTGTGGCACATAAAGTGCTACTTGAAGGAGCACTCCTTTGCTCCAGGACTGCAAAAAAACACACCAGAGCCCAGAAAAGTTAAAATAGGGGATGACTGAGGGTCAGGCCCCCGAGCTGGTGATGCACAGGCAGCTGGGCATCTGCAGCCTTGGAAACACAGCAAGAGGATGCAGGGAATTCAGTGCTGGTAATGATGGGTGAGAGCAACCACTGGCAAACATCTGGCAGAGGGGGCTCACAGCCCCTGAGCATCTCTCCTCTGCCTGGCCTTTCTGGAGCAGCTGGAAAACGCTGCCTTGCGCCATCTCTGCTGATCCCATCTCGCAGGCAGGGCAGGGCAGCATCCCCTGCTTGTCTAACACGGATTATACCCAGCAGGATTTCTGTGCTACACGAAGTGTCAGAGTCCCGACAAGGCGATGATGGACTCGCCGGGTACAAGGCCAGGTGTAATAAGGCAGCAGCTGCTTTTTGGTTCTGCTCTGGGATCTCTCGTCCTCACAGAGCACATTTTTGGGGTATATTTGACACTCCTTCCCCAAGCAGAAGCTGCCACAGCTGACAGCAATGAGCAAGCACGGCAGAGATAAGACCCTGGCATGATAAGAGACCCAGGGTCGGTTCTGCTTGGCCACAGAATGAGGAAGTCCCTGGTCCAAACAGAGAATCACAGAAAAGGAGCTGGAAGGACCCACAGGGATCACCACATCCAACTCCTGCCCCTGCACCGACAGCCCAACAATCCCACCCTGGGCATCCCTGGCAGCGCTGTCCAAACACTCCTGGAGCTCTGGCAGCCTCGGGGCTGTGCCCATTCCCTGGGGAGCCTGGGCAGTGCCCAGCACCCTCTGGGGGAAGAGCCTTTTCCTGATATCCAACCTAAATATCCTTGGACAATGCAAAACCACAACCAAGAAAAGTGCCATGCACATCTGTAGATACAAAAATGCTGCTAGTGAGGATTTTCTTGCTATTTTCTAAGTCCGTGAGAGACTTTTCTCTCTCACAGAAGAGGTAGCAGGGAATGTAAACAACCAAACACCTGCAGCCTTGAAAAGTCTTGTTTATGGTACAGTAGAAAAATATTTTGACAATGGATGTTTTAGGATTTTAGCCAATCACCCCAAGGGGGGGCTGATCCTTTGTCCAATTAGACTATGAAGAAAAAAGTCTATAAAAGAGTTTGTAAAATTAAATGAATCAATCTTGCTGCACAATTCCTGCCTGCTGGATCTCTCTCCTCCTCCCTATGCCTGTGGGACATGGTGATATTCCCGAGGGTTGCAGTAATACACATCCAACCTCCAAACCCTTCTGGTTGCCCTGTTGTGACAGAGCAGGACCCTGGGAAGCACCTGGATGTCCAAGATATGAATCCACCTTCCACAAGGTAAGGACGAAGAGGTAAAGTTCCCTCTCTCAGTCTTTTAGCTCCTACCACAAATGCACATCAGGCCATGCTGATGCTGCCCATTCCCCAACGTCTCTGTTCTCCCCAGCAGCTCTTGGGGCCTTTGCAAGAATCACCAGCTCTCTCCCAAAACTAAAACAAATCCTCCAGGCCCAGTTCACCTCCCAAATCCCACAACAGGAGCAGTTTGCTGCAATTCTTGCTCTTCGCATCCTTCCCAACCCTGCTCAGCTTCAGATCAAGCACTCAAACACTTCACTTCCAAGCTGCTGATGGCACAAACAAGGCAGATCATTCAGGGATTGGGAATATTTATTTATGAATTCTTTTTCTCTTTAATTTAGATTTTCCTCATTGCTGCCTGATGGCCTCCCCCCTATTATTTTTTTTTTTTTTTTTTTGGTTGTGTAGATCAAAGCAATCACAGAAAAGGACAAAACCTGGGTTCCCAGAGTGGGAGAGGCAGCAATCAGAGCCAGTGGAAAGGCCACGCCGGGAAGTCAGCGAAGATGGGAAATTACATTTACCAGCTTGGGGGCTCAGCAAGCCCAGGGTACTTTGCCTGGCTCTTTGAACAGTGTGTGCTCCTCTTTCCCTTTGAATGCAGCTGCTCCCTGAGGACGGGGACCTGAGCATAATAACACTGGGATGATCCCTGCAGCAGCCTCACGGTGCTGTGATTTCTGCCTGCATGGCTGGCAAAGCCCAACTTTAAACACAGGGGGTGTTTAATGACTTTCTCTGGCCACTGCCTCCCTCCCCAGCAAACCCCAGCGATGTTTTAAGGCTCAGGAGCAGCTTCCTGGCCCCGGCTGCAGTTGGCAGCAGGGCCAAGCGCTCTGCAAGGAGCAGGCAGGAGGCTGGACACAGCACTGTGTCCTCCTGCTGCCCTCATCTTGCACAAAATATCAAGCAGAAAGAGACAGCAGCTCTGCTTGCCACCTAATTTCAAAGGTTGGTGCCTCCAGCTGCCTCTTCAAACCACCCTTGAAGAGGAAGGCAGCTTCACTTGGCATTCTTTTAGCAAGAAAAAGCACAAGTCCTACAAAAAGCCACGAGCAGGATGTCTTAACTATTTACTGCTCACCCACACCGGACCCCGATGCAGCATCGTCCTCCCCAGCACACACATCCCATTCCCAAGGAATCAGTGAAGCACAACACACCCTCAGAGGAATGCCACGGAGAGACACTCAGAGAAGGACAGGGGGAAAAACATCTCCAGCTTAGGAGACTGTTTGATTTTAAAAGACACCTCTCATCTGTGCATGCAGAGAGCAAGCATTAATTCTCCAACATATTGGAGGTTGGACATGGAACAGCCTCACCCTGTCACCCTCCTTTTTCTGCCTCAGCTCAATGCCTTGGAGGAAAGGAAAGGTTTTGTTGATTTTGGCTACCACCACCACAGTAGAGAAGATGGAGCACACTGGGCTGCCGAAGTGCCACTCATCCACAGTCCAGGACCATAAGTCCCAAGGAGCAGAGTAGGGTGTCCTATAGATTATGGTACGTCAAGACACGTAGGGAGCAATAAGACCACCTACAGCCATAATGGTTTTCTCCCAGTCCTGATTCCCTCCTCTTCCAGCCCCAGCTGTGGTCAGTGGGTCCAATTTCACAGCTGCTCAGTTCCAAATTGGACTTGTGCTTCCCAGCTGTCCTCCCACTCCCGCATTTGTTTGCTATCAGCTTTAATTAGGAGAGGTTTCACTGCCTGACACATCCAAGCCTCTGCTCCAGCTCCTCCAGGGCCACCTTCCTCACCCACTCCATGCTGAGGGGTTTGAAGGCTTGCAGCCGCTGCCTTGGATCCATCTCCTTGTCTCCTGCCCTGCCAGCCAGGAGTCAGTGTGGGGTGAAGGAACACAGACCCTCATCCCAGCCGTGGGCACCTGGGCCAGGTCTCTCCTGCCTGCTCCTGCCGAGCCGTGATGCAGAACTGAGCTGGAAAAATCAAAGCTGATTCCAATCTTATTATCCAACATGGCCCTATCAGCTGAGACAGCGACATTTATCACATTAATAGGAATGATAGAAGAAAACTGGGATCCTGTCCAACAAGAGCACTTTATTACATGTTGCACTGTCTTACAAATCCAATTATCACCAGCCGAAGGTCTTAACGGCCCTCCAAGAGTGGCTCTGGAAACCTTAAAAGACTATAAAAGCACTTGTCCAGAGCCTGCAGCATCACCTCTGCCAGAGCTTGGGAAGAAGCATCACATCCTATTCAGGAGACTGGAGCAGCTTCATCCCAGAAAAGGGTGACAGTTCTCACTAGGACATTGCCACCACAGCTTGGGAGGAGGAGGGAGAGAGCCAAGAGCAGCCAGCCCAGCCACATGGCACAAGGAACGAAAGTCTACCATTAACAGGGCAGGGATGAAAGCAGTGCCCGCCCTGCCAAACCACATCCCAGGGGAGAGGGGATGCCTCAGGATGCTCCCTAAGACTTGTGGGGTTTATCCATGCAAAGCCTGAGGTGCCATCCAAAGGAGAGGCAATAAGAGCTCTTCTCTTCTCTCTGCTTTTCCAGACCAAGAACAGCAGCAGGAACAGACCTCTCCAAGCACAATCCCCAAGGATTCTGCTGCTCCCTTGGCCTTCTGACCTGTCTCACTACGAAAAGACTCGAGCAAAGCTTTTCTCAGCTCTCACTGAATGAGGAACCATCAACCCAGCATCAATTCTCATATTTCCCTTCAGCCATCAGTTACTAAGGTTGAATTCCAGCTTGATCCCAAATGATTTTTTCCCCCCATTTTCAATACTGCAAGCAAAGCAAAAAGCAATAAAATTTACTTTTTCCTCCCTCTCGTTGCTCTAATGATCGTATCTTAAATAATTTATCCACTCCTCTTCCACACTCATGCCCTTCCCTCCCCATTTCCCAAGCACACTTCAGCATTCCTCCTCCTGCCCCACTTCAGCAGGTCAGGAATGATGACCAGGGGAATTTGTCACAGCAGGACAGGCTTTTCACATCATTCTACTCCACTGAGCAGCCAGAAACAGCTTCTTGTTGCCATCTCCAGCCCCATGCAGTCATTCTGCAGTTCCCCAGGGCGTGTGTGGCACAGAGACACCTCCAAAGTCACTGTGAGTTAAGCATCTGGGCACCACCCACATCTTCCAAAGGCTCCTTTGAATTTCAGCAGGATGCCAGGACCAAGTGATGACAGGAGAGGGACAGACAAGGTGCAGGGCAGTGGAAAATCCCAGAGCTGGCTTCAGCCACGTGAGGAGCAGCAGAGAGGAACAAATTCTGCTCTTGTTTGTGCTGGTGTGGGCACAACAGGGAGTGTTTGATTCCTTTTGGACTGGCTTCTGTGAGAGGTGCAGGGAGCTCAGAGAGGGTTTGGAGGCACCTCATCCCACCTGATGGGGATGGCAGCCAAAGCACCCTGGGAGAAGAAATAGGACACGTGTCCCCCTTGGCTGCTTGAACCTTGGAGGGGTCCTGGCAGCTCTGCCAAAATCTGTCCCTCGTCCTGTTGCCATCAATACAGGCAGGTTTGTGGGATAAAGGCAGAATGCCAGATAAAGGCAGAGACCAGTTTTGCAGGAGCAGAGGCGATGCAGACTCAAGCAGAGAGCAATAAAGCATCCCTAGGATGCTGCCAGAGGAGATGGTCCAACATCAGGGCGGGAGAGGGGGACTGTGGGAGGGCCACGCTCTGTATCTCTGTATCTGCAGACAGATGTAGCACAGCCCCTGATCAGACACCAAGTTTATGGGCACAGAGGCTTTCCTGGCTGGCTGCTCACCAGCTTCCACAGGCACAGCAGGTCCCTCTAATCTGGATTATTTCTGCCTGCAGGAACCAAGCTGCCACAAAACGAGCTTTACCCTCGTGAAGCCCACGAAGGGGAGCAGCTGCCGCCTCACATAATCTCTGCCGCGCCACGATGAGCTGATGCCCCCCCGACCCCCAGAGCCGACGTGGGAATGTCTCTCCTGATTCCATTTCCAGGCATTGCTGCTAAATAAAGCAACAACCAAGCAAATTACCCCGGTTCTCTACAGGGTTCCCCCTTTTTGTGGCCGTGGCACAAGAGAGCAACGTGCTTATCCACACCTGACTGGCATTAGCAGTGCCGGGAAACAAGGGTCTCCATCGTGCTGCTCGTACATATTTAAAGTGATTTAATGGTTGTCATTCATTATTAACCACGGTTATTAGAAGGATGCCTAGGAACACATGGAGAACGGGATCTTTGCCTGGCTAGACACTGCACAAACACTGAGCAGAATAAAAAGATCTCTTCTAGGAAAAGCCCTGCTCTGATAAAACAGCAGCACTTGCAGGAAATATTTGGGTTTTGGGGGCAGGGTAGAAAGAAAGAGACACACATATTTCATAAAAGCTTTTCCAGTTTTTAATCCTGGTGCGTTTCATGGCTGCCTTGTCCCAGCAGGACTTGCTGCCCTCTACTTACTCACGCTGAGGTGGCCTGGGAGCCCCTGTGAGGGGCACAAGGTTCACCAAACAGGATGAGATAAAAAAGATTCTCTCTCCCCCCGAGCATCACCCTCCAAAAGACTCCTGGCAGGGATAAATCCAGTCAATTCACAAGGCAGTGGGGAAAAAAAACCACACACTTGCAAAGCGCTGTCGATGTTCTGGGCATTAAAGAGACATTTTAATAAGCCCCATAATGGAAATTTATGTCAGGGTCCACAAAATAATACAGATGGCGGTTTATGCAGCCCTTGTATTTAAAACAAAGTAAATGATGTGATCCTAAAACAATAGAAGAAATTGTAAAGCACACAAAGAAATGGAACATCTCCAGCTCCTTCTCCAGCAGCACGGGCAGGACCCAGCATCCCACAGCCGGACGCTGCCCCTTCCAAATCACTTTGTTGCCTTCACTCATCCTAATTAAAATAAAAAGCAGCCCCCAAGGCTTGGATAACAGAAAGGACCCTCTCCATGTGTGTACAGCGAAGAGCTGGAGGACAGCAAGGAGCGGTGGATGAGTGGGGGAATGGAGGGGAGAGAAAATAGGAAGGGGGGCCGGGGGGGGAAAGCAAAGAAACTATCAAAAAATAGGATTTTTGAAAGCACAGCTTTAATCTTTTCAGAAATGATGGGGATTTGGTAAAGCTGAGGTGCATGCCAGGAATCCTGGAGGCACAGCTGGAATTGAACATGGGTGCCTTGTCCGGGCACAGCATCCCTGCCTGTGCCAAGGGCACGAGGGGCTCCCAGCTCTGCAGTCCCTTTCCCTGCTCCAGAAGGGCTGAGGGGCTTGGGGATGGACTGAGGAATGAGCCCCAGCGGATGCCTTTGCACTTCCCTACCACCTGATCTCCTCTTGGTAAAATATCTCCCACATCCTTTCATTTCTCACAGCTGTGGAGGAAAATAGGAGAAAAAACCCAAAGCTCAGCCAGTGCTCATTCTTAAGCCCCTCGAGGTTTTGCTTGGCTTTGGGAATCGCAGGAGGTGCCAGGGCTGGCTGTTCAGTGCCGTTTGTTTTCAGCCCATAGAAGCATTTACCAGGTGGATTTTCTCCCATCTCCACAGAGCCCTGCACACCGAGGCTGAAAGCTCTGCTAAGAGGAGCTGTCAGGGCACATTATCCAGAGGGGCTGATGCCTCTGGAGGAAGGAAAGTTGAAACTAAGAGTGAGAACGAGGTGACCAACAGATGAGATGTGCATTAGAAGGGAGAAGGACTCGATCAAGAAGGACACGGTCAAGAATTTTAAAACCCATTTGCTGCTTAGTTTTGGATGGACTGAGAGCTCCTGGGCTTTTTACCCATCCTGCGGTCACCCTCCACCAGCACTGCCTCCTGAATTTGTCTTTCCAATGGGATTGTTAAATCAATGGCAAGTGGGCTAAGGTTGTCCTGTAGCACAAGTCCTCCTAATTCTCCTGAGCATCAGGCACAGGCTGGCATGAATTCCTCTTGGGAATCTGAGGATCTCTGTACTCACCACTTACAGCTCCATGTTTCGGTTAAATTAATTTGAATTAATTGAAATTTGGTCCAAGTGGCAACACGACAACGTTCTGCAAAACTCCAAGCCAGGCTGGATGTGCCCTGGGCAACCTGATCTGGCAGGTGGATCCCTGCCCACAGCAGGGGGGTTGGAGCTAAGTGATCCACAAGGTCCCTTCCAACCCAAACCATTCTAGGACCCTGTGAAAACTCCCAGCACATTCCCTGCTGACTCCATCAGCAGCTGGGCTCAGAAAAGCAGCAAAACAGAGCTGGTGCTGCACCTTATGTGCTGTATCACAACACCCCCAGCTACCTGCCCTGAGCCCAAATTCCAACACCTCAAACAAGAATGTGGGGACACAGAACTGGCCACCAAAACCAGGGTGATTGTCACAGCAGGGACAGCCACTGCCACCCAGGCAGGGCACAGCCACAAGTACCAAATAACCACTTTTGGGGACATTTGATCCAAACCCCCATGGCTGAAAAACCAGCCTGTGGCTTTAAACAGATTTCAGAAGTCTTTTGCATTTGTTTTTTTTCAATTTTTACAAGCTTAATGTAATCACGGAGAGTCTCATGCCCTATGTTAAGTGCCCAATCCCTGCAGACTGAGTGAAGGCATGAGACAGAAGCAGCCAGGAGGGAGCATGGCAGCTTGTCAGGCAACAAAAGCTAGCAGAGCATCTGGCTGGAGGAGGAGGAGGGCAGCAGAGGTGTCTCCAGCTCAATCCTGCAAGTCACCATGTCTTCCCCCCTGAGGCCCCTGTCATCCCTCAGCTCGTTTTACACGGGTGTGGGGATCAGCAGCAATTGGAAGTTTGGGTTTTTAATGCCTGCAGCCTCAGCTTCCCCCCGGCACGACTTAGAGGAGCTCTGAAAACCTTCTCAAAAGGCACCGAAGGGCTCCCTGAGTGCACAATGCAGAAGGAGCAGGGAGAGGCTCAGGGCAGGTGTAAGAAGCTGGTTTGGGCACCAGAAGTTATGAGCATGGCAGGACTAAGCTCTGTCCTGGCTAGTTAACCCCTGCAGTCAATAGGGGGTGGTAGTTTAATGAGGGCACCCCAAAAAAGACAAGCAGGGCACAAATGTCAACACTGGTCAGTGAGCAAACCAATCATTCTTGGCAAAGCTGAGGCTGCCCCATCCCTGGCAGTGCCCAAGGCCAGGCTGGACAGGGCTTGGAGCACCCTGGGATAGTGGAAGGTGTCCCTGCCCATGGCAGGGGCTGGGACTGGACCTCAAGGTCCCTTTAACACAAACCACTCTGGGATTCTACGAAATACCACCCAAAGCAGCCATCCACCCTCTGCTCCTCCATCCTCTCCTCCCTCCCTCATTCGCTCCTTCCATCCACCCATGCCACAGGACTTCCCCAGAGGCAGCAAGAACCGGAAAATCTCTTTGGCAAGAAGCAAGGAGATATTATTGGCATTACCGAGTGGTCGGAACAACTGGGCTGTCTTTGCTGTAATCAATTTATTTTCCTACTTTTAGAGCTTTTGATCTCTTCGACCTATTGGATACATATGGATTGCTACCGACCCAAGCAGGCACAGACCTCAGAGGGAAACCACACACCAGGATGAATTTCTACACCATGCTGCAAAGGAGGGGGAAGATGAACAGCTCTGAGGAGCTTGATTTGGGGAGATAATAAATTAGAGCTCGCAGGCAAGGCGGTATTGAAACCTCAGGGTCTAAAGACCGTCAGCAGGAATGATCCAACAAAGGAGTATTCATCTCCTCCATGCTGGAGCTGGCTGAGCATCCCTCACAGTAAAATCCCCCAGACCTGAGCAGCAGGGACAGCATTACCCTGACAATGTAAACACATTAAGAAAGCAAAGAGTTACAAGCTCAGATGCTGAGTGGCGCAATCACGTCCAAGCTATTTAGCAAATAACGTGGAAAGAAGACATGATGGATAAAGACGAAATTAATGACTGAACTGGTGCTCAGTGATTATCAAGAAACTAGTGATGAGGACCTGATTACATTCACAATGGATAATAAAGGCTTGCCCCAATCAGTAATATATATACTCAGGGCTTCAAAAGGACTCATTTCCAACGCGGGGGAAAATTATGGGAGAAATTGGCTGGAAGGAAAAATGTCAACAGAGAAATGCGGGCTCGTAACACAAAACTTATTAGAGAGCCAAAAAGTCAGGACTCCACAATCCAAAAAAGACAATTTTGGCTAAAAGCCCTATTCTTATTGCTAAAGCAGCAATCAAGCATAACACAAAAATAAAAAGGAATAGACAGCAATCAATGTACATTAGGAGTTATGAAGTGCATTGATAAGGAGAGCTAAAAACACCACGGGGGAGGCAGTTGCTGCCTGCCTGAAGCACGGAGGGAATTTAACAGCACTACCCCCAGCCCAGCCCAAGGCAGCTGGGTTCTCGCAGCTAAAAGGCATCAGCAGGAATAAATCACCTTTGAGGCTGCTGGAGACCCTCTGCAAATCCGCCCACGCCGCTCTCCCCCCTCTGCAGCTCCGTTCCCAGCTGGGAATGGGTACAGGGACAGCTCCTGTTCCCACTGCTGGTGTGACCACTGCGCAAAGCCACCGGAGCACCCACAAGCCCAGCGCCCTTGTCGTCAGGGCCAGAGCCAGACCCCCACCCACCAACGAATTCCCAACCAGCCCCAGCAGTCTGAACACAAATCCCCCCACTCTGACTCGTATTTTGACCCAGAACTCTCCCCCCAGTTATCAATTCAAGCCTTTTCCTGTGCAAGGAGTGAACTCGTCACTAACCAGCAGCAGGCTACAAACCATTTTGGCTGATGTCGATACCACAGCACTGATATTGGGAAAGGAGTGGCTTGCCAGGACATTTTGTCTTAGGAACCCCAATCCCAGCTAAGTTTTAGCCCAGGTAATTACATCTAATCTCCCCAGATGCTCAAGCAGAGGAAAATACCCTCCTCCTACCCGCCCCTGAGCGGCTGAGCTGGAAAAGCTGCACACTGGCAAACAGATGTACCAAGCCCGGATATTATTGTAACGTCTTTCAAACAATTTGTATCCCCAGAACGGTGGTAAAGAGATATTGTATGGCAAATAAATTAAAGCATTTGGCCATAAAGCCAATAACACAGAGAGAGAGAAAGGAGTACAGACACTGGAGGAGAGAGAGGTTTTAAATGAGATTGAAGAAAGATGGAAAGTCAACAGGAAAAGAAGGAATCCTAAAAAAAAAAAAAAAAAAAAAAAATATTAAAGCAGCAGCAAGGATGCGCTTTCTGGGATTCGTGGATATGGCTCGGACAAAAGGTCAGCCCATTTGTACCAGTCTCATGAAAAACTCTGAGATGAGAGGTCAAATCCTCACAAACACCTGAAGAAACAATAACGGCAGAAAATAGAAAACCAGGAGAGGTGAGGGGCAAGGGGAGCTGCTCCGGGTGCTCTGCTGCCCTGCTGAGCCACCCCACTCCCTGCTCCCACCTCTGCCAGAACACGAGGCACAGGTAGATTGAGCACTCACACGACTGCTGCTGCTCCAGAGTCCCTGGGATGGCTTAAAAAACATTTTTATTAAGCCAGATGGAGAGAGGGGGAAGGGGAAGGGGAGGAGGGGAGGGAGATACATCTATGTGCCAGGTGCCAACAAGGGGGAAGGAAGGGAAAAAGAGAAATCAAGCGTGGAAAATAAGAGAAAATGTAGTCAGAGACATAAAGCCTGTCAAATTGGCTGAAAACAGTAACAAAAGCAAAGGAGAGATAGTTTTCTCTTTAACAAATGCTTTGATCAGCTGTAGTTGATATAATTACTATATAAAGCTACAGCAAGACAGAAATAAGACACATTTATCTTCACAGAGCAAAGAGAACCTTTCTGATCGCTTCCTTTCTTTCCCAAGCTGTGACAAGCAGATTCCAGGCTGGAAGGTCACACAGCTGAGATTTGGCTGGTCCATTTCCAAGGGGCCATGGGACCTGAGCCTGGCCCCTTGGGCTCGGCTTTGCTCATCTGAGCCCTGGGAGCCAGCACAGCTCCTGCAGGTCCTGCCAAGCAATGGCCCCACACGATGGGCAGTGCCCTGGGCACGGGGCCAGGGAAAAGGGGAGGTCACAGCAATGGAGAAAGCCACTGATGGGGAGTTTTCCTCCCTGTGGTGAGGACTGGCTCAGGGGAAGGAAAGAAATATCCCAGTGGAAAAGCAGATGCCCATGGGAATGAGAGGCAGGGGAGGGCTCAGGGAGGGCAGCACGGTGCACACCCAACAGCCAAAACCTGCCCTCACCGTTCCCAGCTGGGTGCAGAGAGCAGGACAACAGCCAAGGAAATTTCCATTACCAACCCAGACACTCCACTTGCTGCTGCAACCATTCCACAACACCTGCTTTGCCTCCTTCCTCCCGTGGCACTGACTCTCACCACATCCCTCTTGCCATCACAACAGCTGGCTGGTGAGACTGCCAGAACCAAGAAACATTCCCCTGCCCCAGGAAGTGAAGGAACTCATCCCAAACATTCCTATTTTCAGGTCACACCACACCCAGAGGTCTGATTCTGTAGTTTCCAAACATCACATTTGAATTCCAACCGCTCTTATTTATTTCAGTCTAGCGAGGTGATGTTAAAAATAAACACCACAACAAGCTGTTTCTATGAAATATCTTCCTCTTGACAAACTGACATTGCTCGCTAGAAATATAACGTAGCCCAAAAACGCTGCCAAACCCCTCCGGTCACAACCACTGCCACACACAGGGGGCTGTCCCTGCCTCAGTGACAGCCAGTTGAACATCTGCTTGTGCACAAAAAGCAGGGACAGCCCTGCAGTGCCACCGGGGGCTCAGTCTGGGACATGAATCACCGTGGAACGATTGGGTAGAGTTTGGCTTGGCAGGGAGCAGAAGGGTTACGGGGCAGCGCTAGGTGGGAGCGGGGAAGGTGGGAACAGGGATGGAGCGTGCGTGTGCATAATGCAGGGTGAGTGATGCAGCAGAACAGCGCGCCCAGGGGAGAGCAGCGCAGCGCAGGGCTCAGCAGGACGCACCGTGTCCTGGCACAGGGCAGCCAGGATGTGTCCCTAAGGACAGCGGAGCACCGGGGGTGGTGCCCACGTGGACACCAGGGACAAGCCCCTGCGGAGCACACGCGTGTCCGTGCCGGCAGGAAGGGGGAGCGGGGCTCCTCTCCCATGTTCCATGCAAACCCCCTGATTTATTTAGACTGGAACAATTTGTCGTCGGCTGTAATTTTAACTACCTCCGTGCTGAGGAGCCAATCAGGGCTTGTGCTCATCGAGGCTTTTATGAGTTCCCATAAAAGCAGCAAAATGAAAACTCAGGGGCCCTTAAAATATACTCCGCGGGTTTGTGCAGTGCAATTGGAGGCTTTTATGACTCCTGTCAGGGCTTTTATGACCCTGTAAAACTGTGCAGCGGCCCAGCCTGCGATGAAAAGTGACCTCAGATGTCTTAAAAGCCTAAATGGTACTGTACATTTACAAGATCTGCTGGCTGAATCCAGGGAAGCCCTGGGGGACGTCACCCTGGCTCAGCTCTGCTGCTGGGGAGGACGCGGGATGAGGGACAGCACCAGAGCCCCATCATCTCCCTTTAAAACACAAACCCCATATTTTTGCTAAAATATAGGGGGAATATAAGCAGTTTCCCTCCTGTCAGGACAGGGCAGAGCCATGGGAGACGCTTTGCCAAGCCATGAGCTCCCTGGATCCACATAACGTGATTTGCAAGCAGCCGGGATGCAATCCTAGCGGAGCTCTGGAATAAGTGAGTTTGATGGCATCGCACTCTCTCATTTCCCAACACAAACACCACTTGATTTAGCAGAGGCAGCAGGGTTTTGATTCCCCCCCCCCTTCAATGAAGCCAAGACTGAAAGATTAGGGATGCAGCAGGGAGGCAGAAAGAAAGCCCATCAGGCAAGCAGTGACAAAGAAGCATTAATAAACTGCACGAGGTACCAAATGCCACGCAGAAACGGGGGAAAGAAGGGCAAAAGGATAATACAAGATCCAGGGATGTGGCCAGAGCTTGCAGGATGCTCGGGATTGGTGCTGGGAGCCAGGGCAAAAGCACAATGGGTCACTAAGCCACAGAATGACAGTAAATGATGCAAATAAAACCAGTAGCACATCGCAGAGGGCATTAGCAAAACACATGCCTGATCCAATAAAAAAATAAGCCACCTCCCCATGCTCTCCTGAGCAGGAAAATACGCCACAGTCTCTTAAAACAAGAAGAGTTGCTTCATGCATGAGAAAAATGTGAGTATATGAGTACAGGGAAACATCCAGCCTCCTCCAGGCCACATTTAAATATCTGTTTTATTGTGCTGAGAAGGTGAGTGAGGAATCCCATCCCCAGCTGGGTCATTCGTTCAGTCCTGTCCAGCCTGGCCTTGGACACTTCCAGGGATCCAGGGGCAGCCACAGCTGCTCTGGGCACCCTGTGCCAGGGCCTCACTGCCCTCACAGGGGAGAATTTGTTCCTAATATCTCTCTAACCCTATTCTCTGTCAGTTTGAAGCCATTTCCCCTTGTCCTCTCTCTGCAGACCCTTGTAAATAGTCTCCCTCTCTAGCAGGTTCCTCCCTGGGTGATGGTGGGACAGCTGAATTAGCAATTTTTCTCCCAAAACTCTCATTTTTTAATATAATCCAAGCTCAGAAACCAGTAGAACCCTGGTCCTGATCAATATCAACTATCCTACAATCCCAATTTCTGATGGATATTTTATGCTGTCTCCACCTCCCCCCCATCCCTTCAGCAGCCTTACAGCTTCAGCACGGTGCAGGAAGATGCAGCGAGGTATTAATTCCACAAAACAAGGGTCAAAACGAAAATGCCAACAGATCGGTAACATGCCAGACTTGCCAAAATTCTGCAACCCGTCTGGAAGTGCTCCTAAGCAACTTTGCACACCCAGCAAAACACAAATCCCACGGTAAAGCCGGCGTTGAGCGCGCAGGCTACTGACAATTAACAGGGCGACCGCATGCAAAATCAGGGGAAAGTGAAAAAAGAGAAACTGTCTTTATTTTCCTTTCCATCTCCCCTCTTCCCCCTCCCTTTCTTTTTTTTAGGAACAGAGCATGGATGTGGAAAATAGCCTATTGAGCCCACTTCCCCGCCTCAGAGGAGCTGCAAATGTGATCCTTTGCTAGCTCAGACAAAATCTGCCATGCTACATTAGGCTTGATAGCAAATTTGCTACTTGCAAGCTTTTATCAAAACTGTATATCTTAAAAATCTTAATAACACCGAGTTTTTGGTTGGCCTTCCCGGCTGCCTCCTTCCACCCCTCCGCATCCTCTCCCCGCCGGGCGCGCGGGGCTCTGCTCGGAACCAATTCCCGATTTGGAGCTCAGCATTTTCAGCCGTGGAGAAAAAAGCAGAGAGCGCTGGGGTGGGGGAAGAAATCAGCCAGATCTCCACGGCTGGAATTTATTCTGGTGTGGAGAGGCCCGAAGGAGGCAAGAACGCTCCCCTCCACCCTGCTCGTGACCTATTTCGAGGACTTACAAGTTCATTTCTGAATGAACAACCATGCACAGGCAGCAGAACAAATGTAACACGGCCTTCAAGGGCTCTCCAGCCACGTTCTCCAGCGGCTCTGAAGGTGCAAGGGCTGGTCAAAGATGGTTTTTTCCTCCCTGAAATTGCTTATATAGAAAAGTCTTTCTCCTCAGCCACTGTCTGCTGCCTAACAAAGGCTCTGCATATGCTGGAGCCCCAGTCTCATGGGGCTGCTGTAATAGCTGGGCTCTTTTACCCAGCCACCTCTTTTAATGAAATTTATAGAAATTTAATATCTCTGAGACCTCTTTCCTTCTGTCAAATTGGGTAGAAATTGGCCAGGAATTGGCCAAAGGGCTCAGAAACATCGGAGGGGTAGGAGTGGGTAAGGCAGACAGACAAGGACCGATGATTGCACAGACTCCTCTGGAAGGATCCAAACTAAAAATCAATATCTTTTTCTTTTGTCTCTATGGGCTTGTATTTCTTTTTTGGTTTTGCTGTTAGGAAGGTGGTTTTTTACACAGCAAAATTCCTCACGGAATGTTTTCTGTGGCGAACGCAGGATGGGAAGCTTTCAGCCGGCATCGCTGGGAGCTGCAGGACACCCTTTGGAAAGGGGACCCTGTGAATCGCTCCCCCCCCCCTCAACACTCAATACCCGGGGTGTTCCCCAAATCCCATTGCCACAATGTCTAAACCCACAAGGCAGGTGACGGAAAAGCAGAGGTTTTGTGCCTAAGAGAAGCACAGGGCCCCTACACATTGATCCAGTTAGAGGCTCCACTCCACAAACTGGAAAAAGACAATTTACCTCCCTAAATCTCTCCACAAAACATCAGTGGCCTCAGTGAACAAGCTCATCCAGCCTCAAAACTGAGAGAAAATGAGAAAAACTTTGATGGAGCTGTTTAAACCCCTGCTCCAGAGTCATCTCCAACTGCAGGGGCTCCATCTGGAGCCACACTGACCAGGTTTTTTGTTTCTGGAGTGAATTCTATCACCCAGCAACTGCCTGAGCCAGCTGGGAGCTGAGGGGTTTCCTTGAATTATATTGAGGGATAATCTCCTCATCCTGGCTCAGGAAGCAGGGGGGTCTTAACTCCATTACTGAAGTCGACAGAGCAGATGGGCGCAAAGCTTTCTAGGAAAACGGATGCTCTGCAGAATTCCATGAGCTAAGCAGGGCAAACTCGAAGAAAGCCATCCCAGCCTGCTGAAATGCAGAGGACTCCAATTAATTCCTAATGGAAGTTTGTTCAGGCTTTAGCAAAGGGCAAAGCCTTGCCCCCTGCAAGGGGCAAGACGCTCTTGCCAAGTACAACAATATCTGGATTTTGTAGCTCGCCCAGTCCCAGCCGGCCAAATCCTCAAATAATACTTAAGATATTCTCCAAGGCTGGTCTTGACATGGGGAGCTGCTGTTGGAGCTCTCCAACACTTCCTATCCGAGGGGCGATGGAGCTTTGGCAGGCTCACCCAAAATCAAGCTTCCAAAGGGTGGCTAATGAGATTCCTTCCTCTCCTTTCAGCCCCTCCAGAAATGCCTGCTTTAGGGGGAGACCTTGTGGACTGGAGGATTTTTTTGGTTCTCCTTGTAATTCTAAGGAGGGGAAAGGCGCTGAGGATCTCTGTATTCTGTCACAGGGTTTATTTCAGGTACTCAAACGCCCAAATCCGCCCGCCCTGATGTTCTCCTCAGCACAGACATGCAGAGCTGCCAGTGTCTCCTTCCAGTGCTCAGATTGATAGCTGAGCATGAAGCTGTCGAGTCTCTCCCAGACAAGGCACCGAGAGGAGTATTTTTCCTGCATTAACCATCTTACTCCTCCGCTTGACTGATTAGTTACTACGCAGGATCCTCTGGATTTCCATTAGGAAGGGAAAGTGATGACAGGAGCCTGTACTTCTGGTTAATTTTGCAATTTGTCACTTTTCTTATGAAGCAAACAAAGAAATCATCCGCAAACACGCCGCACCCCTCTGGGAAAGGCAAAGGTAGCTCTACGGGAGGCAGTTCCCAAATTCCACACGGAAAGGGATTCACCCCAAACCCCATTTCCTTGCACCATTCCTCCTGGCTACCTCAGCATGGTTGGTTGTCACTCGGTGACTCTGAGCCCTGCTCTGCCCTCCACCCCCCAGCCACACTCTGCACGCTGCATTCCCAACGAGGCCCGGGTCACAGCCACGCTCCTCCGGCTGCACCGACTCCCTCAAGCACAGTGACCAGATAAGACCTTTATCAGTCAATTCTATTCCACAACAGGAAGAACATGGGGTGAAATTCAAAGAGGTTGGAGTCAGACTTCATAAAAAGGGCTGATTACCCACTTCACTAACCGGAGCAGTAGCTCCCTGTGCCTCTCTGGATTCTCCGTGCCGGCACAGAGAAGGGATGCTCGGCCCTGTTCCCTTCTCCCTCTTCCCCAGCCAAGTGACATCTCTATCAGAGCTGTGGAGGCTCCCCAAACCTGTTGCTCGCTGCCTGGAGATCCTCAGTACAAGGAGTGGAGCGAGGTGAAATACAGCACCTCTGTATTCCAACCATTACCAGAACTCCAGCAAGGGAAGGAAAATCCTTGAGGAGTTGAGATCCCCTCGAGCACCTCCCGTGGGAGCTATTTCCTTGCCTGGCTGCACTGCTGTGCACGTGTCACAGGGAGCTGAGGACGTGGTATGGCACAGACCTGCATGTCAGCTCCGAGTCTGGCTTAGAAATGAATGGTTTCTGCTATTTCCCCGAGGAGAGAGGAGCGAGCGCTCCCCGCACACACACAAAATCAATAAGTCGTTGGGTCTCGGGGAACAGCTCTTTTAATTACAGCTCTCCCCTGAGCTGGGCGCAGGCTCTGCAGGCCGGCAGCACGGCGGAAAACAGGGAAGGACAGTCCCTGGGGGTGTGCAGGGACCACTGGTGATGCTGGAGGCGAAGAGGGGGAATTAACCATTTCTCCCAGTACATTCCCAGTCCCGCCTTGGCACCGTCCTGATCCAGCCCAACCTCACCTCACCCCGGTGTCACACTCCAACCAGACAGACACACGCTATTTATCATACAGGGACTTAATCCACAGAACCTTTTGCTGCTGGCTTTATCCATCGCATTTATCTGCTGATCTCTCCCATCTCATCTCGCATTCCGTGCAGCCTCCCCGCAGCTGCAGCTGGGTTGTGAGCAGCAGCATAAAGCCTGATTTAATACCTGGGAATGGGGAGCAGTGCCCTTTTCTAGGGAGCAGCAGCCAGGGCGATCCCTTCGCAAGGGGCATCAGGATGCTGCCAGTCCTATCAGGGCTCTCCAAGCGAACAGGCCACTTGATCCCTAAAAACACTGCCAGGAAAAAGGTGAGACCTTCACCCTAAGTCTCCCCTGGATTCAGCCAGCTCCCCATCCCTCCTCCCTCTCGCCTGCTCCTTCTTTAACTCCGTTTCCAAGTGCTGAGTTACTATCAAGGAAGGCTTAATAGGATCCTGGATTTTAAAGCCACTGGCAACACAGTCTGGGCCTTTTATGGTTAGTAATGAATAAAAGAACTCAAATCACCTTTTTTTTTCTCTCTCTTAACAGTCTCTGCCTACAAATTAAAGTCATTGTGCTTCTCGCTCTGTCTCACTCCTTTTGTCTTCCTCCAACACCATCCGAGCCCATGCAGCACTAGTCCAAGACGTGCCCTGCTTCCCTCCTCCCTTTTATTTATTTTGCCATATTTACCCCTTCCAAATCTCCCCACTACTTGCTCTCACTTCCATTCTGGTTTTTTTTTCCCCTATCCTTTCCTTTCTTTTTTCTATTACCCCACATTATCACGGGAGCAATGACATTTTGGAACCCCACTGCAGAATGAAGCCCTTGACTCCTTTCCCTAGAGCTGGCAACCAGCCCTTCACGGTAGAAAAAGCCAAAATTGCTACTATCTTGTCACCAATTCTGGTTATTTTTAGCACTCTTTCCCTTAAAGCGCCAGCTCCCCGAATCATGTGATTACAACATGAATCTTATCTCCGATCTAAAAAAGTTTCATGCCCTCACAGCTGCCAGAGAAGTGCTGGGAAAGATGAGTCAGACTTTCAAAAACAGGCAAAAAGACTGGGCTTAACTGCATCTTGCTGAAACCGTAACTCAGGGGGCACCTAACCCCGCTTATTAAATGTTCCTAATTTTCAGTGCAATGCTGGAGAGAATTAGCCATTCAAGCACTGCCGGGTGGCTTCAGAAGTCTCCCCGTTACCTCACTTAATTAAGACAGCACAGAAGATCTTCATATCCTTTGGGTGAAGCACTGGCTCTGTTGGACATTTTTTCATTAGCGTCACCATAAATAAGATTTCAAGCCTTGGCATTTACCACAGGAGCGGGATGAAGAAATCAACGTGAAGACAAAGCCTTTTGGTAACCACAAGTGGATTTCAAGGCAAACCCGACTCTCTTATCTTCGCATTTATCTTTATCCCATTGATACGGCGCTATCGATGGCCGGCAGCTATCTGATGGCACACTAACAGCTCTATTTGCAGCTCGAAAGGCGATAGCCCCGCGCCCTCCCCCCTCACCAGCAGATTTTGTATGACAGCAACGTTACGCGACCTTTCCTTCCACTTTTTCACCCGGCCTGGATTCACTCTGCGTGCAGAAATGACCAGCTAGCCCTAAAGAGCAGCTGGGTGACTGGGAATTGTATCATTATCGTATATAAGCCAAGGAAAAAAATTTAAAAAGACGAGAATAGGAAAGAGATGAAGCTCCTGAGCTCCATCCTCTCTCCCTCCCTGCCTCGTATTTACCCTTCTCACACGTGCTTACAAATTTTCCCTTGTTCGGCACAGGGAGATGCACTGAACGACATGGGATATTTAAGTAAACATTTTACCGTCCTACTGTTATTTATTATTAATAATATACTGCTAACTCTGCCCTTGTAAGCACCTCTAGGAGGGAAATAGAGTCTCTAGGTGTCCATAGGCAGATTCCCCAGCCGTGCTCCCTCCCCATGCCATTAACAGGAGCACATCCCTGTTTGTCTTCTCTGGTCTTCGTGACTTTCTCCATCTTTTTTTCCATGGAGGATGTAAGCTGGATAAATGCTTCCCTCACCCCCACACAAAGGAAAACTCAATCTCCTCGCACAAGCCCCAAAATATATTTTCCCACCTTGTGACTGAACTTGAACCTCCTCCACTTCACGCGCCTTCCAAAATAACCCCGAGTCAAGCAGTTCAAATTAAAGCGACAAGAGCTGAGTGTTTGGCCCCCCTCGTTTCAAATGACACACTCAAAAATAAAGAGCCATTTTTGGCTTATTTTTCCATGCTTTCCCTTTCCCCCGGACAACTTGAGAGCTCTTGTATGAATGGGGAAATGATTTCAGATGGCTAAAAAGGCATTATTATTTCTACAGGAAAAATGCATGTGGAATTTGGTCTGGCTACCATGGGAAAAGAGATCCCATGTCCGACTGACTGTAAAGGCACATCCATGTAGGATATAAACACTTCAGGCAAATCAGAGCAGCACAAGGGCTTCCTCCAAGCTCCATCTGGCTCATGGGGATGTCACCACCAAGGCCACGATGGCAGCTCTTGGCGCAGGGGACACTTCGGGTCCCTCTTTTGGGACCAAAACCTTTTCACACAAAGTCTCCAAGATTCCAGACCTGGGCTCCACAAAGATTCTCCTTCCAGCATAAGAATTTGTTGAAAGCAGGATATGGTTGTACACAAGGACAGCTGATGCCTGACATTTATCTTCATGACTGAAGACTGCAGACCACAGAACATGAGAGGCAGAGTTAGTTATCTTCTCCTTAGCCATGACTGACAGTAAATGTCAGCAAAGATTAGTTATTCTGTATCATATCCATGCCACGCATGTTTTTAATTCTCCTACTGCTCCAATACTCTTTCCACTTCCAGTTGTAATAAATCAAATGTACTTGCTCTGCGTGAAGAGGAGTTTCTGCAGTTGGAGAAGACCTGCTGGTCACCCACCGTACCCACTTCACGTGTCCTCAGCCCAGAGAGAGTTCCCTGCTCTGTATCTCTGATCTCAATGGTTTCATTTTGGTAAAAACTGTAATTACATCCATTTGCTATTTGTGCATCGCCTTCCATCATGATGAATCCAGCAACACAAGGCAATAAATGAGTTGCTTCATTTGGCAGTAAAACACAGCCACATGTGGGGTGAAAGTCTCAGAGTTTAACAACCTGATGCCACCTGAGTGGCCATTCTGGACAGGCACAGAAAGCCACTAGGGAAGAATTTGGAAAGAAACAATGGTGAAGTCTGGAAGACATGAAAAGTACTGCCACCTTTGCCAGCAGAAATAAACGCCAGCTCTCTGGAACGTGGTCAGCATTCCAGCACTTTGGGTTCAGCTCGTTGCAGTGGGGTGACCTGGCATGAGGACGACAAACCCGCCGTTCTCTGGGGAGAACACACGTTGATGTCTGGTTTAAACCCCAGATCTGTGCTGAGCTAATGACAGCTCAGAGAGTCAGCGAGCTCTGCTGTGGCAGCGGGGCTGGAAGGCAGCCTGCCCCAAACTCCCTGGGCATCAGAGTGAGCCTTTCCTTGTGCCCAGGCCACCCTTAGACCCACACGGTATGGAGGGGTTGGAAGGATTCCATCCCACCTACTCATCCAGACCTGAGCTCTTCCTCACCGTGCATCACATCACCACCCTTGGACGTTGAGTCCTGTCTCTATTCAAGGTACAATGAACACAAATGATGCCATGTTTCGACCTTTTGCACCCTGCTGCCTGCTCTCCTCTTAGTTTCACCCCACCTTGCACAAGCTTCGCTGCTCTCCTTTTGGGGTCCACCCCAAGCAGCCCCTCATTGCCCCCAGCCAACGATTCCAACCCAAACCCAACTCTGACTTTATGTCAGAGTGGTTTTCACCTGTTCTTCACTTCATCCCCTGATTCAGTGCTGGGGTTTGCTGCCAGTCCTGCAAGCTGGAGGAAAAGCCAGCAACATCTCCAGAGGGCACCAGGTTCCTTCCTAATGGCTTTCATGTCTTCCTGTACCCTTAAATAACTGAAGTCTCTTTGTTGCTAAGTACATCCAAGCAAGAGGGCACTAAAAGTTTTAAACCTCTCTGGGGACACCAGGACCAGGAAATCTACACAAGTCACAAGATGTTCTTCCGCCAAAGTACCTTGTCTCCTGAAATGAGACCGACTGCGCTGCTCCTCGGAGCCACTCCTGTAGTGGTTGCTCTCTCAGGGTGCTTGTCACTACTACGGGAAAGGCATCCTCCTTGATTCCTAACAGCGTTTTCAAATCTGGTTTAAAAAATCATTTCAGCGTAGAGCATGATGCCTACAAAGTGCTCCTCCAGAGAGAAGTGGCAGCAAGGTGACACGAGGTTCCTGTCAGCCCTACAAAAGCACAGCACGTAGCTACACGGACGTGGCTGGCCCTTGTAGAAACTACGTTACATTCCTAAAGCACGAGGAGCACAGAGAGGTGAGTCAGACCTTTCTGCACCATGAATTGCCCAGGGGAAAGAACGCCTAAAAGGCCTTTTTTCTTCCCATAAGAGGAAGGCAACTCTACAACTGCAAGGGGTCAGGACTTGCAAGCAGGAGTAAGCCACAGGTCAGCTCAACAATGGGGCAGCTCTGGGTGCTGCTGTAGCTGCTCACCATCAGCCCACCCTGAGCTGCTCAGCAGCAGGAGGCCAGCAAGGCATTGTTCACAAATCAGATCTAACAGCTCACCCCCAAAGTCCACGTCTCTTCAGAGATGTGCCTAATAAATAATCTTTTCATTCCATTTGAAGACAGCAGAGCGCTTTTAAAGACCCTGACAGCTTGATGATCCCAAGGTGGTGGGCACACATTCCCTGGGTTACAGAGGGAGAGGATCAACACCAGACAGGTGCCTGGGCACACCAGGATCTCGGAGGAATGTCCCCAGACCACTGCCCTGTGCTTCAGTCACCAGTTGCTGCTTCCGAGAACTAAATCCCCGTGCATCATCCTGATGTAAATAACCATCCATTTATAACTCCTTGTAATTACCTGCCTATTTCTGCGGCCCGCCTTCACAAGGTAGTCTCTCTGCAATTATAGTTAATTGCCTTGATTGCTACTGCATATTTCAAGAAAGTTCAGAAAAAAAAAAGTATGAGGGTAGTTTAACAAAGAGCCATATGGAGACCAGAACAGAAAGAGTTAACATTTGAAGCTTCTGATTTATTTCTCATTGCTGGCAAAGTAAACCTTGAGGATGTGAAAGCCCTTCCAGAACCACTGACACAAGTCTTGACCATTTTTGTAATAACTTGTGAAACTTTCTTTGAACGCAAGTCCCGAGCAGCAGGTGGGGCAGCCCCTGCCAGCCCTCCGCAGGTGTTCTCAGCAGCACAGGGATGCTGCAGGTTTATGTCCCACTACCTACAGTAACTGCAAATATCCTTTAACCCATCATCATGGGGCTCACCTGTGCCCAGGCTCTGAATTTCCCATGGCTCTGAGCTCCATCATTTAGCAAATTAAGCAAACCCCAGGGACAACCACTCCCCGTGCCAGAATGCTCCCACTGCTCTGCTACAGGACTCGAGCCCAGGCTTCCACACGGGACCAAATGCCAACCAGGAGCCATCGGTGTCCTCATTTACCCTCTGCTCATTCTCTGCTATCCCAACCTTCCCGTGCCTCCCGGATCCTGGCCAGTGCCCCGTGCCCGGCTCCCGGAGCTGCACCCACGGTGTTACAATCCTCTGCCAACGGGAAGGTCAAGCAGAGCAAAAGCTCCCACTGAGCCACAAATCCTCTGCTCACCTTCCTTCTGAAGGGACATCAATTTCTCGGGGCTGTCAAGATGATAAGGCAGCCCGGCCTCCACAATAAGGAGGATATTCCGGCTAATAACTTCCCATTAAGCTCCTCGGAGCTGGATGTTTTCCATGCTTTTCTGCAGGGCTGCTGCCAGGGCTTGTTTGCTCTCCTTACCCAGCTAACTCTTGAAGGGATATAGCTTGAGGCACTGTTGTAAAACGAGCTCTCTACCACCAGCCCGGCTGGAAATCCCTGGCAGAGCTGGACAGAGAAACTACAAGCTCAGAGTTCTTGCTCTGATCCCAGCTTAGCCTTTCTCTTCCAAAGGAAGATGACAACATTCATCAGAAGATTTAAACAACTTTTTTTTTTTTTTAAGAAGTGGAAGAAACCTCTTATCCATCACTTCTGACCAGTTTATTGCCTGCAAGCACCTTCCCAGCACGCTGAAGGGATCCCAGGAGAGGATGGCTGGGATGCTGTATTTCACATTTTCTCCCCTTGGTGTTCACTAACCTTCAAATGTCCTTCCCCACCAACTGAGAGGTGAATCTAGAGGTGAACCTCAAGTTCAGGGTTAGTTCATGATGCTGAGCTGAAGATTCACATTTGCATCCCTTCACATCCTGCACCTTTTCCTCATCCTTCCCAGCAGCTTGTCCTTCCAGGGCCAACAGCCACATCGCCACACACCAGGATGAGAATGCACCCTTCCCTCCCTTCCTAATCCCAGCTGGGGAGTACATCAGGGATGCTCAGGGAACTACTCCAAAGCACTCCTTTTTGTCTTACATTTCTCAAGAGTACGAAACTGGGCTGGACTTGTGGGGGTTACCTTCACCTCAGGAAATTTGCTTGAGGAAAAAGAAATCTCTGTTCCATTAATGCTTCATAAAAATTTTACAAGGTTTCAGCTCAAGGAAGGAAAACAAACAGAGATGGTGTCGGCACCCAGGCACTCTTGAAATCAAACATTCTTTCTCTACTGCATTTTTTTCAAATAGTACCAATCAGGAAAGCAATCAAACAAGAAGCCCACAGCTCCCAGTACTTCCATTTCCAGCATCAGAATCTTTCCCAGCTCAGGACATTCACTCCCAGTGCCCCCACACAACCACGTGTCCCACCAAGTCTCTGGAGAAGCTGGTGAGATGAATGCCAAAAACCACCCAGAAAGCCAAGGACACCACATCTGACAGGATCCTGATTTTGATGGAATTCATTAAATTCCCTGCACCGGCATCCAGAACTGGGATGGGATCGAAGTGCACGGGGACTGTGAGCATTTTCCAAGCACATGGGGACGGGTGAGGGAGGAAGCTCCTGTCTTTCCCTAATAAAGCAGGAAGCTTTCTATCCACCACAGCATTAACAACTCCTTCATTAAAATCCGGAGCCTAGGCTGTTTTTCCAGCAGGGAATGGTGCAGCACAGCCAGGACAGTAACGAGAGTTTTGCCATTAAATCAGCAGCTGAGGTCTGGTCCAGGCAGAGACATTTGGAAAGCGGGTACCTGAGTCAGCTCGAGACCTGTCTAATCAGCCTGGGAAAATGTCAAAGGTATTTCTGCAGTGTTCACTAGCCAAAAAGACCCAATAATCTGTTTTTCCCTTTTGTTCCTGTGTTTTTCCGAGACTTTCCCTTCCACTGCAGACACATTCTGCTGTAAACATACATGGCTCCCAAAAATCAGGCTTCTTCATAAACTGTATATTAAAAACCAACCCCCCAAAGAAAACTCTGCAACTGAATACAAAACACAGTTATTGGAGAGCTGCACAGTGACAGCAATGAGGAACAAACCCACCCAAAGTAAGAGGGGAAAGAAGGAAATAAGGAAAACATCAAGAAAAAAATTCTGCTGAGAACTCAGGAAACATTAATTATCTAAGATCAAATGTGCATGGATAAAATATACATAAGGCTCATAAATCTACATCACAGAAACAGATACAATGCTAAATATATATTGGTTACTTTGCAAAACTTGAAATTAAAAACTCTATGTTGTCATCCATAAATGGCTTTTGCTCTCTTCACCTGCCACAGGTTCTGAGAAAGGAAAACCTTTTTTCCCTGAGCAACTGCACAGAGATTTGGGATAATTCCCGGGATGCAGCCAAAGCAGGTGATGAAGCCACCAGCATCCCACCCACCACCCACCCCATCCCACCCACCACCACCCACGATCCCGGCTCTCGCTACCTCAGGCCCCTCAGCTCTCACCTCCAGCCTCTACTGAACACATGTTCATTCCAAGGAGAGGAATGAAACCCTTTAGACCAGAGCTGCCTTTGGAGGAGGAGAATCCCATTTCCCAGAGCCTGCTAACACCCCAAGAACCCACACTGCTCCCCACTATGCACAGCCTGGCTGTGCTCCATTCCCAAGGCAGCAAAAATCACCAGAGCTGCCAAGTAAAGCCAGGGGAGATGGTTTCTCCCACCCCTCTCCCCCCTGGAAACTTCACAGAGCTCTCTGTGGATGTCCAAGCCAGTTAAAACGCATGGGAGGCTCCCAAAACACGCCAGGGATAAGTCAGATTAGGGGAGCTGCCTTTCCACCTCTTATTTCTCAAACCCCTCTGCCTCCCCCAGGCTGCAGCCAGAGCTGCTGAGCATTCACAAGGTGCAGTAGGAGAGAAACCCACAAGCCTGAGAGAAAAGCAAAAAAAAAAAATAGCAATAAAGGCTTTGCTGCCTCCATGGCTGGCTCTGGAGAGGCCGGGAGGCCGGTTAATGGATGTCAGTTCTGTTTCCATTGAAGAAAAGAAAAATCAATGAGAAGCCTCTTAGGCAGGCAGGGCACAGCCACGGCCCTTGTGCTGCTTTGCCTTCTCCTCAGCCACCAGCCCAGCCACAAACGGAGCTTGGACCCACATTATCCAGCCTGGGACGCAGAGCCAAGCAGCCCTATGGGTTCCCACAGAGGCAGGAGCACCAGGAACACCCATAACCAAATCCTCCACGCTGCCTCTTCACCTGCAGGTGTTCACTCCCATGGATTTCTGCAGCGAGGGCTGTGCAGGGGGGGGGGACAGATCCTCGGCTCAAACTGCCACGTTGGCAGAGACCCCACTGCAGATGCAATTATAAAGCTGAAATTCTCTTTCCAGCTACTTTTGGGGTTGGGTTTTTATTGTACTCCTGTGGTTTTTGCCACACTAACACAAGCAGCGCTTTGCTGGCAGAAGGGACCCGCTCTGGGTGGTCTCCGTAGAGCTGGAGTTGGATTTTTCCCTTTACTGCCTCCGTTTCAGCCTCTCATGCAGAAAAGATGCAGCTCAGACGTTTCGTTAGCACTAAAAAGAATACTAATGAACTTGCAGGTTGCTGGGTGAGGCACCTAATGACAAGCCACAAGCAGAATTGCTTAGCTGAGCCTCCTGGAAGTTACAGGGATGAGATTTAAATGGACTCAGGATGCAAAAAACATCACAAAAACCACCATTTCTTCCCTTATTTCTGCTTAGTGCAGTAGCAGGTGTTTTCCTGCTGCTCAACACCCTCACGAGGCTCTAATACACCTGATCAAAGTTAGATATTTCCTATTCTGATCCTATGGCTTCCTCTAAATGCTGGGGGTGGGATTCATCACCTCACCAGCCAAGCTCAGCCATTTGGACCCCGTTTCAGAGCAAATGGAGAGAAAGAGGCACTGCTAGGACACAATCTGTCTGACCTGTTTTAGACACCTGCCTTAAACTGGGATGAATTGCACCCGAAAAAGGCCCATTGCTCCCCAGTCACTGCAAAGGGGGCCTGCACAAACACGCCCAGACACAGCCATCCATCAGCTCAGACACCTGCAGTTACAGGAGCAGGTATCCCAGATTGCTCCTGCTTTTCTGGGCTCCTTTGGAAATGCTCATGGATCAAGAGACGCTCAGCTCTTGACAGAATTTTTGCCAGTTCCTGTGCTTTTTCTCTCTTCCTCAGCCCACGTCCTCCTGTAGCGAACAAGAGACAGGACTCTGGAAATTGGGCTGGTGCCTCTCTCTTCCCAAGACCTGCTTAGATCAGACACCTGATTTCTGGATGCCAGAATTCCTGGATGGATCTAGCTGGGAACACAGAATCATGACATCCATGACAGAATCAAAGCACCCAGGTTTAAGACATACTCCTAGATGAAGCTCTCCCAAAGTTAATGTCTTCCCCAGGCTGAGAGAGCCCTCCCAGCCCTTGATAGAGGAGCTCTTCAGCAAACAGCTGCCTGAAAATACGGCTGCAGCATCTTGGGATAAGGATCAGAGCCTTGGAAAAGCACGGACAGGGCTCATTTTGGACAGGAAGCCATGCATTACCAGAAATAAAAGATAAAGCACCACATCCCACCCAAGGCAAAGTCCATCTCCACCGAGGAGCTTTCGACAATACCAAAAAATAGACTCACATCTAATTCTCTGATGCTGGGGAAAGGTTGGATATGGATCCCATTTTCCAAGCTGCCTTCTCTCCAGATAACATACCCCGATACATTTTTAGCCTTGAGTCCTACTGGGATGAGCTTATTCAATCGTGCTTTTCACCTGCACACCTCTGTCTAGCAATCTTCCCCAATAATTCGTGAAGCCTTTGGCCAATTTTAACTAAATTTGACAGAGGAACAGATGGCTCAAAGACATTAAGTACCTGCAAGCCTAGTGCAGATAGGCAGCCAGGTACAGGAGAGGGATGCTGCAAGGGCCCCACGGAGGAAAAGGCCACAGGAAAATGAGATTCATCCTCATCTGAACCTCAGAGAATCCACTCAGCACAAAGCCTTTCCAAACGTCCTCACCGCAGGCAGCAAATCATTGACTCCTACTTGGATTAAAATGAAGTAAACTTAGAAGAACCCCGGCTTTATCGGCCTCCGTGCCAGTCAGAGGATGGATTTTGCATATGAAATCAGAGCCTGTGTGACAACTCAGACAAAGGAGGAAAACCAACAGGGAAGGAAAGTCAAGTTGCTGCTGGCACCGAGGAACTGCAGGAAATCTTGCACCAAACCTTCCCACATCTATCCAGGGGCCTTGGATGCTGCATGAGGGGTGAGGGGATGCCTGATGCAGCAAATTTTGGGTGGTTCCTGCACCAAATTTTTTCTTGGCTCCATTCAAGATGTTTCATGCATCAAGGGAGGGCACAAAACACACGATCTCAGCGGCCCCAGGCTCGCCCAGCACACCAGACGCCAGTAATAGAGCCGCTCATCTATTTCCCATCAATGTATCTTCTTAATGAAGGAAGATAGCTTTTTAATAAATAAAAGCTTCCACCAAAAATAGCCGCACGGTCATCTATAATCCCCTGAAAACTTGTAAAGGTCTAAAGTTGAGACACAAAGCACAGAGCAAGAGTTAGCGGGGGGTGGTGAGGAAATAGGGCAGCCACTCCCAAACCTTTACAGCCAGAAGGAAATGCAGAGCACCTTTTCTGCACACACCTGCACACGCCTCACCCTCCCAGCACCAAAGCAGCGTCAAAAGCATTTTGCAAACTAATATTCCCAAATTCCCAGAGCTTAGGCAAGTACTTCTGTTTCTATTTCAGTGCAGGGGGGAACGAGGCAAAGAGCAGCAAAATGACTTCATCGGAAAGGGCGAGCTGGTGGCACAGCGAGGATGGAGGAGGCAGCAGCCCCCCCGAGCCAAAAGCAGGGAGGGATTAGGCACCGAGCCACGTGGCCACCTCCCCTTTCGTGTCTATCAGCACCAACTCCCCTCTCCTCCAAGTAAAGCAGATTTGTCCACAAAATCAGCTCCGGGTGGCGCAGCCTCGCCCAGCAGGTACAGATGGACTCGCTGATCAAGATGAATCATTTGGCACGTCCCGATGACCCGGGCGCAACCGCAGAACGGGCTCTTTGCTCAGGGCCCTCTCCAGGGCCGGGGCATCGGGGACAAAAAATGAGAGGAGCCTCCAAAACAGGCAGGGCCCCCACATCTGGCCCCTCCAGCTCATCTCCCCCCTCCCCACCAAGGTCTGGCTTGTTTGCCTCACCGAAGCCCCCTCCCCGCTCTCAGACAAGGTTAATAGGGTAGAAAGAGAGCATCTGTTTATGAGAAGGTTATCAAGTGAAAGGCAGTAACGCAGCCTCCAAACCAGCTTTTCATAGCCTCTTACTTATTATTTAATTTGGCTCCAGTACGTGAAATTAGGCTAATGGCTGTTAAGTGGTTAAGGCACGCACATTGTCCATCTGCCGAGAAGGCTCCAGGCCGTTGTTCTGTTTCAAAGGCTAAGGAGGAAAAATAATATGAGAGTTGCATGCTGTTAGTTTGAGAGCTCATAAATGCATTTTTTCTCCTCTTTCCCTCGCTTTTATACTTCTTTTATCTCCAGTGCTTTGCCTGTTGCAGCATTATGAACTTCTGGAAAGCGAGTTACTGGCTTTATTATTTTTTTTTTGTCAGTGCTCTTGTGCCTTTTTTTTGCCTTTCTATTTTTTCTGAGCGGAGGGAAGGGTGAGCCAGCCCGTTCCAGCAATGCCACAGCCACCAGCTGTTGCAGTCTTCCCATTCAGCCGAGCTCAGTGCAGCATCCCCCATTTGAGAGAGGAGAATTAAGCGCAAAGCCCTGAGCTTTTGTCTCCTCTCCTTGACACCGGGACTGGCAGCTTCTCTCCACCAACACAACATCAGCTCTGCAGTTTTCCTTACGCACAATCTGGAGCGCTCAGCCCCTCCCCACCTGCACTCCTTGCTGCATTTAATGAGCAGTTCCACACATAGCATGAAGGACGTGTGGTTTCCTACACATTTCAAACCTTAAATGATGCAAGCTCAGGCTGGAGCTCCCTCTCCTCTTGAGTTTTGCACGTAACCAGCGCCCACGCGGATTCTCGGGTGTCTCGTACAAGAGTTGAGCTCGTTCTGTTGTTACTTCAGAGGAACAATGAGGTCTCTCAACCTCTACTGTTCTCAAGGGAGTTGTAGGAACGTAACCTCCCTGTAGAACCTGACCAAAACCAGGCAGCTGATTCACCAAAGCCAACAGTGAAGAGGAAAAGGGACACCTGCACCTTCTTCCACGAATCCACAGAGAAGGTGTGGATGACTTCTAGGCAGATGAGCTGCAAACATAGCTACGCTAAACCACATGGAAAACCTGGCCAAAAATCCTTGGAGTCATGGGATCACAGCATGGTTTGGATTGGAAGTTTAAAGCTTATCCAGTCCAACTCCCTGCCACGGGCACGGACACCTTCTGCTATCCTAGGGTGCTCCAAGCCCCATCCAAGCTGGCCTGGGACACTGCCAGGGATCCAGGGGCAGCCACAGCTTCTCTGGGCACCCTGTGCCAGGGCCTCCCCACCCTCCCAGGGAACAATTCCTTCCCAACATCCCATCTAACCCTGCCCTCTGGCAGTAGGAAGCCATTCCCCTTTGTTCCATCAGGCAAGGGAAACTGCTTTACCTGACAGCAGCCCCAGGAAGGAGCAGGCTCTAAGGAGGGGAACTGCAGGAGGGAAAGGAAAGGGAAGGAACCCTCCAGCCACTGCAAAAAATAAGAGCCCAAAGCCATCTCTGTCCCCCACGCAGGAGCTGAGCCGTCTCCGAGTGAGGAGGGTTATTTATGGGGACACGAGGAAGGAGAAGGCAGCTGACGAGCAGATCTCATTTCCCTCCATTACTGCAACCCCACTTGAAATCCAACTTTATGTCTTCCTTTCCAAGCCAGGAAAAAAAACAAATAACTGAACACCACAACCAAAGTCAGCCTTCCATCCTTGTTATCCCCTGATTTTGCCAGAGGATAGTGGGGTGGTTTCAGACTCGCAGCAGGAGAAACAAGCAGCTGTTGGCAGCACCAGGAGAAAAGATTGGTGCATTTACCAACAGGCTTGTCCCCTCACCTCTCTCAAAAGGAGCCCCCGGCACTGCTTTTCCAAGGAAACTCTTTTCCAGGGTATAGCTGTGGCATCCAGGCTTGCCATCTGCTCCATCTCCCCTGGCTTTATCCCTGTGTCCTGCCTCTCTCACCAGGTATCTGCATGAATTACTCCTCCCCGCTTGTACCTTTGTTCACAAGGTATATAAATATATACTTACATTTTTAAAAGACCTTTAAACACTTTAATTTTTTTGCATATAAATACACGTATTTATTTATATATTGGGAGCTGGCACTGGATTACCTTTAAGGCCCCTTTCAACCCGAGCATTTCAATGATTCCATGATAAACACACAAAAATTTGCTCTCTGCATGTGCCCATGGTTGACACGTGCAGAACCAATTGTGCTCAGGGGGTGCTTTGTTATGACGCTCAACCCCTAAATTCCCAGCCCTATACTCATTTTGACACTGCACTCCTGCAGAACCTGACCCAAAACACACCATCCAGATGGTGTTTTTTTGGGGGAAAGATATGAGGAAAACAGGAAATTAAGCTGCTGGTGCTGCCTGACGGGAGGATAAAGTGGCTGTGCTGGAATAACCACCAAAGCGAGATGCTCAGCCCATGTCCTGCAGCTCTGCACCTGCTTGTGCTGACAAATAACCGCCCGGCGTGCAAAACTGTCTGGGATTATGGGAGGGAGCGGGAGTCACAAAAATCTGCCCAGATTTGGTCGACCAGTGCGGGAAACTCGCGCTGGTGCAGCAATTTCCAGGGGGGGAAGCGAGCGTGTGCAGTATTTTTGTTTGACACTGGCAGAAGCCCTGCTCCGACACATTTCTCCCTGTTCTGCTGCCAGCGCTGCTTAATTCCCGTGGCAGGCTGGCAGGAGCGGTGAAGCGATCCTAGCAGAAGTCTGACACCACGAGAGTTCTGTGTGAATAGCATATCCCGCAAATCTGCAGGATAGAGAACATCTGAAAACCAGGTTAAGGGATAAATACTGACAAGCCCTGACTGGAGAAAAGAGTGTTCATTCCAACACCTGCATGAACTGGAGGATTGTTACAGTTTTCCCTCTAAATGCTGCTGAACCAGGTGATTGAGCCACACGGAAAACCAGAAGGAGGAGGCAGTTCAGACCCTCCAAGCTGCCCCCACATGGAGCGTGGAGGGCTTCCATCTGAAATTGGGGAAAGCTGGCAGGGCAGGGTTTGCAGGAAGCATCCTTCAAGGACTCCTTCCTGTTACCACGCTGCCAGGGAGCATATGCAAGGAAGGGAAGGATTACAGCACTTTGCTTCTGATCATTCCTGTTTTGAAGGGATTTTTTGGACTTAGTCGCCAGCAATTTTGGCAAGAGGCTTCCCAAGCACTGAGCTGGCAGTCATAGGGAAGAGGGTGGCTTTATCCAAGACATAAAAATCCAGGGAGATGGCTTTGAACTAAAGCTCATGCAGGAGAAAGAAAAAAGGAAATATCCTTGTGGGCACAGCAGCTGCTCCAGAGACAGCAGGGAAAATTTGTGGAGAGGAAGATGAGCTCAGAGAAGAGTTTTTCCCAGACTGCAGGATCACAGTGTGGAAGGAGGAGACCTGAGGAGCACAGGCTCCATCTTTTTCCTCTGATTCCTCTAAGAAAGGGAAGCTTTGACCCCCTCCTCCCATCTCAGGGGAACAGGGAAGGAGGACATGCCGCTCACAGCCTGCAGCCTTGCTGGTGGGATGGGAAATTGCTCTGCTCCTGCTGGGATCTGCAGCCCTGGCTGCTATAGGGAGTGATGGATGAAAGGGAGGGAGAGGAGGAGGAAGCTGTGTCTTAAGGCTCTGCAGCAGCAAATGGCCTCAGCGATTAGAACTGAGTGGGCAGCTGTGTATCACTCTGGATTTTCTGCCTGTTTCATCACTAGCAGTGACTCAGGAATATTCTTCATCGCCCTCAAGCGAGGATATGATCATTTTCTGCCACTTGAGATGAAGCTAATTTTACAGCAGCTTAGAGGGAGAGAGATGTCATGTGCTGATTTCTGTACTGTCTGCATCACCCAGCGCTGCAGCATGGCCAGGCCATAGGTGCTGACTGCTGGAAGTTAAACCACCCAGCACCGGGACAGAAAATCCAGGGAAAGGGTGTTTGGAGCTGCAGGTCCCAGAAAGATGAGAGGAAAAAAGCAGCAAAGAATCAAGAGTTCCCAGCAAAGAGAAACAAAACAGCATCCCTTCTTCAGGCAGGTTCATGGAATCCCAGCATGGTTTGGGATGGAAGGGACCTTAAAGCTCATCTTGTTCCACCCCCTGCCATGGGCAGGGACACCTCCCACTATCCCAGGCTGCTCCCAAGCCCCGATCAGCATGGCCTTGGACACTTCCAGGGATCCAGGGGCAGCCACAGCTTCTCTGGGCACCCTGTGCCAGTCCTGCTCAGTAGGAGGAGAAGCATCCAGAGTGCCTGAAGGTGTGGAATCTGCTCCTGATAGGACAAGTGTGCTGAGCGAGACCAGTGGGCAGAGGGCAGATCTGAAAGGGCTGATGTCATCACTCAAATCCAACCAGTCCCAGACACCCCAAATTTACCAAAACCAAATCCCGATGAGTGAGGAGCCCACTTTCCATAGAATCACAGAGTGGTTTGGATTGGAAGCACCCTTAAAGCTCACCTCATTCCAACTCCCTGCCATGGCCAGGGACACCTTCCACTAGACCAGGTTGCTAAAAGTGAAAAGCATTCATGATACCTGTGCCAAATCGCTCCCTTGGCACATCAAACCCTGGGTCTGGCTGAGCTCCCCCTCTCATCCTGTCTGTGCTTCCCACAGAGCCGGGATGACACGGCAGCAGAACCAGTGCCACCACCAGCACTGCAGCTGGACCGCCCGGGCTCCTGGCTGGGAACCAGCCCTACGGCCACCGTTCAAATGGGTTTTCTTGCTCATAACTCAGGTCATTTATTTATTTTTTGAGATGCAAAAGCTGCCTTCGCACCAGGCCCTGGCAGTGCCTCACCAGGCTCCCTGTGCGAAGCCACGGTCTCCCAGCCACCGCCCGGCATGTGATTCCTTGACAGCCCTGGCTTTGGGAGCTAACTGGCAGTGGTGGCTGCATTTGCAGGGGAAACGGAGCAGTACTGCCAGCTTTTAGTGACAAAGGGAGTGTTTATAACAGGCGCGGTGACAGCTGTCCGAATGCCACATTTATTTACAAAACGTTAGTTAAATTACTGACAGTTGGCGCTGCGGAGGGAAGCTGAGAGGAAGAGCTGACACGTCCCCAGCGCGCTCATTCGGCAGCCCCGCGGTGCCTCTCAAGAGCCTCCCTTTCCAGCGTGGGTGGCACAGCCCTTTACTCACAGCATCACCTGCACCTTCTCTCCTTTCCTTCCCGCCAAACCTTCAAGGGGATCATCCCGCAACTCCCACCGACCCCAGAGGGTCAGTCCCAGCAAGGTGGATGAAGTTCCTCCAAACAACGCACGGCCACCAAGCCTTCAGTCTTTCCTAGAAGGACCAAGAGGACGTTGACCACCCTGTGATCCCTTCTGTAGTTCAGATTACTTCAGGCAGTGCCACTTGAATGGATGGAGGTCACCAAGAGCACCTCTGGATGGCCAAAAATGTCTGTGTTGTTTTTCAGACTCACAGAGGTGTCTGAGGTGAAGGCCCCGTGTCTGCTGAGCAATGTCAACAGTCTGCAAGCTGCTGGCTTGGAACCAGCAAGGAAATTGCAGCTGCCATCGTCCAGGAGACAAGGACAACTGGAGAAATTTGGGAGCCCAGCTGACATGCACCAGTGAAAGCATCTCCCCAGACCAACCACCTCCATGACAAAGCAGTAACAACCCAAGACGGGATTTTGACTTTCCGACCACAGAATTGCTTAGGCTGGAAAAGACCTCGAAAACCATCAACTCCAACCCTTCCCCCAGGCCACCACTCACCCATGCCCCAAGTGCCACATGCACATGGCTTTTAAATCCCTCCAGGGATGACAGCTCCGCCACTGCCCTGGGCAGTCCATTCCAGTGCTTGACTGCCCTTTTGGCATAGAAATGTTCCCTAATATCCAACCTAAACCTCCCCTGGTGCAATTGGAGGTCATTTCCTCTTGTCCTATCGCTCATTACTCCTGAGGAGAGACCGACCCCCACTTCCTACCCTGCCACAGAGTGCAAGAAAGGGAAGAGACTCTTTAATTCCACGAGTCAAGGCCAACAGAGACCTTTGGCTGCTTGTGTTTGTGGAGGACTAAATCACATCACTTGCACACACACCATGAGGAACCTCCAAACTGCTCCCTCCCAACACCGCCACGTCTCGCCCTGACTCCCACACTGTGCAAGTTTGCAGAGCAAACAGGGTCGCAACGTGCCTTGGCCAGCTGGAAATTTGGCCTTGGAAAACATCATTTGATATAAACTTTATCTGATTCAAAACAGAGCAGCTCTTCCAAACAGTAGAAAGCAATAGCAGAGATGAAGTTTGATGAAAATTTGACCCAAGATGTAAAGCAGTTTAGAGGTGAGTAGGGAAAGGTTTGTTTTCAGCTAAAGGGAAACTCTGTGTGTCCAGAAATTCTTCCCTTCTGAGACTGAATGAAATCAGAATCTCCCTACTTCCCATAAAACAATTTTTAACCCCAAACCTTGCTTTAGCTTCATCAGAGAACTTCCTGTAGCATTTGCCAAGATGCTTCGCTGAACTCACAAACTCAGATAAAAGGAAAGAAATACTGTTTTTCCAAGCAAACCCAAACCTGCCCTCTTCCCCACAAGGGAATTCTAAGTCAAATCCTTTCCAGTCAAAGTACACAAGAAAGAAATGGATTGTTTAACAAAAATATCTGGGTTTGAATTTAAAAAAAAAAAAAAAAAAAAAAAAAGGTGTTTTCTTATTTAACAAATGATACAAGTCTGGAATTTTTGAATGAAAGTAGAAGCAGGTGCTCTCCCAGCTCCTGCTGAGGAGCAATGGAAGAAAAAGGACTTGGAAAATACTTCCTTGAATTTTCATCTCAGTCACCCTTCCTTTGAGCTCATCAAGAGCTGGACTGTAAAAGAGGAAAAGGGATGAAGAATAGTTAAGGTTATCTTCATGGTTTTTTTAATATTATTTAAGGAATAAAGCCCTACACATATAATTGACTGAATTTGGGGACTGAAGGGTAAGAACCCAAACACGCCTTCAAATATTAGTGCTGTGCCTATTTCTAAGTCCAAAGCATCCTGAGATTTGGAAGTGTCTCTGAGCCTGGAGCTGCCCTGCTCTCCTTTCATACCTTTGAGAATTTGCTTTTCTCAACAGCTTCCTCTCATGCTTCTTATTAGAGATGTGTAAAAACCATGAGGCTGAAAAACACACTGGTTTTGATGAACTGAGGATGTGAAGCTGCGAAAATAATGATCCTACCATGAAAAAAAAAAGGGAAAAAACCACTCAAAAATCCCAAGTAATGAATGTTTGGATCACGGCCGGGGCTCTGCATGTGTCTGATAAAACACACACAGGTGTCAGAGCCATTTATGGTCGCAGGCACAGAGCCGGTCAAAATCTCCCATCTCTGGGAAAAAAATCCTGTGATATTTCACCAGCTGCTCATGTTGGAAGGTGGTTTTATCCCTTATTTACTCTGTCCTCATTGACATGCAGAGCTGGACTCACTTGTCTCCTGCTTGACCCTTGGTGTCCTTTCCTATTCAGCACTGTCCCCAAAGGTGTCCCCACCTTCAGACCAGGCTCAGCTCTCCAGACCTTTTCTCAATAATCCTCTCCCTGGTTTTTCCAGGGGAGAATCCAGCCACAAAGTCAAGTTTGCCTGCAGATTTTCCATACCCGCCCATCTGCCTCCTCACTTTGCACATAAACTAAGGATGCTTCCCAGCATGGCTGTGGTGGTGACAGCCAACACCACTCCCCAGCAGCTGAAGAATCCTTATTTAAACCAGGATTTTTAATATCCTCATGATGGAGATGCTGTTGGCGGCTCAGCAGACGCTGCAGCATCCAGACAGCCAAGCCTGAGCCTCAGACTTGGCTCCTTCACAGCCTTGCACCTCGGAAAACCAAACCCAAGGAGAGCAGAAGGTATTTCCCACTTGCTTTGCAAAGGTGCCGCATGCAACGAGCAAACCCCAAGGAGAAGGAATTCCACATTGCTATTCCACACACAACCCGCCAGCAGCCTGCACATTGCAGCGAGGCTCAAACGCTGTCTTCCAACCTGATCCCCAGTCCATTACAGTTGGGATAAAGACTCGTGGTGACATTAATGAGCACTGGATCAGCCCCTTTGCTGGCATAAATCTCTCTGTCGCATCAGTGGGATTGCATTTTCCCCCCACTTGCCTGTTTGTTTGGCTCTGGATTCTCATTACAATTTCTATTAGCCCAGGCTCCCATTGATGTGGTCGTAGATTAGTTCCTCCCTGATTTTTTCCTCTTTCCTCCTGAAGGAAAATAAGGGTGTCTGAGTTCAAAGTGGCAGGTTTTGGCAGGTCTGGGGGGAAGAAAACAACTCTGTCTCATCAAGGGGAGGATTTTTCCAACAGCATAAATTGGAGTAACTCCAGCGAAGCCAACAGAAGTGACAAAGACTTGGGCAAGCTGAAGATGACCCACATGCCCACCCAGCTCAGTTAACACACAGCTGGAGCTGCCAGGTCAGGACTGCAGTGCCAGCAGCAGCGTGGCACAAAGGGCTCTGCCAGGGTGGCATTGGGACAGCACATCAGGACAGCCAAAGGCTAGAGATGAGGCCAGGTGTCATCCCTTGGATTGGCACCCAAAAGTGCTCGGGTCCAAGGCTTACATGAGCACATGATTAAGGTGAGGCAGCTTCAGAGCAGTTTGGGGCTGTGATGTCCACAGGGGCATTGTTTTCCCAGGTCCCAATATCCTTGATTTTACTTCAGCTCCCACCTAATCATCCACCCTCCCAGCAGCTCTGCAGTACCCCAGCCATACACCAGGTACCCCCCAAATGACAATTCCCTGGCATATCCAGCCAAAAAACGCTCCCAGTCACCTCTTCAAACCCCAAGCAAGGGCAGGACATGGGTGGACACCTCTGGTGCCCTCCAGTAGAACACTTTTAGCATTTTCCTTGCAGAGGGATGAATCCTGCCACAAAGAGACTGCAACGCAAGCAGATGACTCATGGAGCAGAGAAAGGAAGCATTGCAATTGCTGTGCACGAATCAAGACATTTATAGGACCTGGGAGGGCACCTAACATCACACGAGGAGCCGAAGGCAGGGCTGACAACTGAAAATCCATTTCCTAAGCCTGCCTTAACCGCTAGAAACACCACCCCAGCACCCCTCCACTGGCTACCTGTGGGGCTGCTCTGGCCTCCTTTCCCCATCCCAAGGTAAAGTCTGTTTGATTTCAGCCTTTCCAGATGTGAGGTGCTTAACCCAGGATGGAGATGACAGCTCCACAAAAGCACACTTGTCCCCTAGGAGGCCCCAGCTCCAGTGAACCAGCAGCAGCAGCTCTACCAGGCAAGCTATAAAGGGAAACCCTCCTCTGGCACAGCAATCAGGAGCTTGTCTCATCTCAGATGGAAATTGCACTCAGGGAAAAAAAAAAAAAAAAGAGAATAATCCATGCATATGACAATTTTTTTTTCACCACTTTAAGCTGATTCCATCTCTGAGATGGGAGAAAGGTGGCAGAGATTTGCTGACATGTCACTTTAGTAATAAACTCCTCTTTCAGAAACGTGCCATCGCCAGCAAAGCAATCAGCTCATGAGCTACAAACCACAGCTAACGCTGCACGTGGGGCTCCTGCAGCCTCTCCCACAGGGCATCCCCAGGAATGTGGGGACAAAACCCTGACCAGAAAGGAGGACCCAGCAACAACAGGAAGAGGAGAGAGGGAGAGAGGCAGGGGTGAAGTGGCACCATGAGGGATGCAGGAGAAGACGCTCTGCTCCTTCTTCACCCTAATACAGGAGGGGTCACCACAGCCCTGAATTCATTCCCTAAGCCTCAGCATTAAAAGGAGAGAGGTTTGAAGGAGAAGGGCAAAGGTGCTGGATACTGGAGAGTCAGGGAATAAACTGGGGTCGTTAAGATGTGAGCAGGCAGCTTAGCTCCATCCTCACCCCATCCCCACAGGACTGCCAGAAGCTGCTCCCAGCCCATCCCAGGCGCTCAGGATTCCTTTACTGCTCAGGAACCGAGAAAAGCAAAGGTGTTACACCTTGGCCTTTGCAGCCTGCAAGCCCCAGCTATATCCACTGCCAATCTGGGCTTGGGAAGTAGGCAGGGAAGTGGGCAGGCAAGCAACCAGGAATCTCTGAAATGAATAACGGCAGCAGGATGAAAACTACCAGGTATGGGGCTTGGAGACCATCGGAATGGGATGGCTTTTCCACAGGTCTGAGCCCTGGAGAGGCAGATGAGCACTGATCTGGAAACAAAGAATGTGGTGGTTGTGCAGGGAAGGGGCAGTTGGCTGGGCAGGGCAGGAGATGGGAATACCTAACTTGGGGTGTTCTCAGCTGGTGGGACAGGGTGGACGAGCAACACTCCTTCAGTGGGGTTCTTGCAGCTCAGAGTGGGAGTGAGAGCCTGGAGCAAAACGGACACAGAGCTGGGCAGCCACCCAAGGAGGTTTAGCAATCAGGGCTGGCCCCTTTCATCATCATCCTCTGCCCTGTCTGGCTTTTGTTATTCACATCAGGAGCCCAGCTCCGTGCTGGGCACTGCTCCCTGAGCCCCCTGTGAACCCCCCATGACTCAGCCGAGGCTACAGGCACAGCTTTCCCAGGCACAGACAGCCTGGAATGGGTTCTCCTGCCTTCCTCCCCCCCGCAGGATTTCTGCATTCATTGACTGCAAACCACAAAGGAAGCTGCCCAAAACCTCAGCAAGAATCACCCTCACTCAAACCCTGGCAGGAGCAGCACTGGGAGAGGCGCAGAGGCTCCCCCAGGACCTGGGTGCTGGAACACACCACATTTACCCACTGGAGACCACTCCTATTTTTCTATTACACAATAAAAACACAGCAAGGCAAATTCCTGTGAATAAAAGGGAAAAGATGGGGCAGCAAAGAGTCACAGAAAACAGACCCATCTCTGAGAAATAGTCTTTTTTGCTTAGCAAACAAGCACTTTCTGTTTGCACCCACCGAACAAACACGCTTGATTTTGTTTTGTTTCGCAGCCAAGTCATCATTTCTCCAAAATTATTTCAAGAGCACAACAGGGGCCAAATAAATTTGCAAAACAGGCTTAGGTAAAGCACGGCAGAGCTCAGTGGCAAAGCTCACAGCCCTTTTCAAAGCATGAGTGGAAACCACGGGAAACATCGGGGTTAAAAAAAGCTTTGCCTCCTGTTTAACTCAGATTTGACTTTTAGTGTTGGAATCAAAGAGGGGAACAAATGAAAGCATTGCATCACCCTGCCAAGGAAACCAGAGGAGATGAAGAGAGGAGCACAGGTGGGTTCAGGGGACACCATGCAGGCGCCTGTGCTGCTGATGGGAACGTCAGAGCCTCGCCGTGGAAAGCGCTGACTGATGCCAATTAAAGTGAAATCATAATCATGCCATTTGTTTTGGTGCCGAGAGAGCTGCTCCAAAGGTCTCAGCAATGCCTGGACTCAGTTCAAGCACTGCATGGAAGTTCAGGATGGGTCCTCTCCAGCATGAGCCACTCGCTACTGGTGAGGGCAGAGCTGTCTGGATGTGGTAGGAGGGGATGAAGATCCGCCTCATCCTCACAATCTGGGCTTGGGGACACAAGGAAGGACAGAAAGCTCCGACCTTCACCTGCACGCAATTCCTTGGTGCAACCCCAAAGACAGGACCAATGCATCCATCAGAAAAACCACCAAACTGTTGGACACAACACCCTCAAACCCTTTCCTTATTCCCCCATCCAGGAGTAAATCCTACCCCTCTCCTATCCCAGGTAGCAGCTCTAACCCAACATCTAAAGCTTGATTTAAATATAATACAAGGATCTAAAGCACTGGTACCTAGGACATGTCTGTACCCTCCAGCAGAAACATCACCAGATAGAAGGAAATATCTGAACATCTCCCACGTCTCTGGTCCTCAGCTGATTCCCTACAATGGATTCTAGGGAGCAAAGCCTTTACAACAGAGAAGTCTCCTTGCAGCTTTCAATCCAGCTTTTTTTCTGGCACTGAATTCCCACTGCTTGGAGGGACAGAGCTGAAAAGAGCCTCTTGGCAGGGCACTGCTGCTCGAGCTCCTCAGCACGTGCCACCCCAATAAAATAACCTATTTCCAACAGCCAAAGCCTCTCCTTTTGGAAGAGGGGGGGACAGGACTTTCCAAGCGCTCCAGAGAAGCAGCAACTTCTGCTGCTGAGTTTGCTCTTCCCTTTAGGCATCTGTGAAACACCAAGAAAGGACCTCTAGAAACATCTCTCCTTCCAAATCCTTGGCTGCAGCTCCCCGCCCTCCCACCTTGCATGGAAATGAGCAGGATTGGATTAGACCTGATTTTTTTTTCCTTCCCTGACTGCCAACCATGCAGGGCTGGGCAGGAGGTGGCCGGGAGCATCGCTGGGGTCTGCCAGAGCCTTTGTAGCAGCATTGCTATTCTGCACAAGTTAACTCCTCCACAACAGATCGATGGGCACGCTGGGCTGGGAGGGGAGCAGGCAGGAAGATTCATGCTTCCTTGATTTCCTCTGGTTTTCACATGCTCTGCTCCTCCCAGCTCCTGCACGGCTGGGACTGACCAGGGGATGCAGCAATGTCCCACTGCCTGCTGGGCCAACTGCTCCCACCTCAAACCAGCAGGAAAACACCTCCAACGCCCAGGCAAAACACACTCCTGCACCTCTCTGCCACCAAAGCAGAGCACAGAGCTGGCGGTGGCAGCGAGCCATTAATTTCCAAGAGCAATCCCTGCTCCAGGGGCAGGACAGCAGGAATGTCATCAGCACAGTGGGAATGGCACCCGCACAGGCTGCATATCCCAAAGCCCACGTGCCCCTCCGCTGGGGCATGCCTGTATTGACGAGGCACCTGCCAAGGGCCACCAGACCGGCTCCCAGCTCTACCGGGATGATGACACATCGCTGTCCTCCCTCCCTCCCTCCCTCCCCAGAGCCACCTGCCAGGGGCAGGATTTGTCGCCCTTCCCACGAAGCCTCCCCGACAGAAGGAAGGAATCCCTCCTGCTGACTCACCCAGGCTTCCCTTTGTTCTCCTCCAACACCTGGCGACCACCCAGTGCCAGGGCAGAGCACCTCGATCCGTGGTGTGGATTGAGATCCCTGATCTGTGCCCCAAACCCCGTGCAGGCCCTCACCAGAGCCTCTTCCCATAAGTTTGCAGAGCACCCACCCAGCTGCTGCCACCCCCCCTGTGTTTCACTGCCCAGACCCCCAGTAACCCAAACCCCTCCCTCTTTGACAGCAGGATCTGTTGGATTTTTGGCACTTGGGAGAACACAGCGATTCAGGAAAGAAAAGGAGCTACTACTTTTTAAAGCCAAGCTCAACGAGGCAAATTCCTAAGCAAGACACTCTGTCCTCCACCCTCTGCCACCCGTTTTCCACCCTCTTTGCCCAGCCGTGCCATGACGCAAGACAAACCCAGAGGAACGGCCACGACACAGCTCCCACCCTCCCAGGAGCGCTCAAGGGCTGTAGGGGGACACAAGATTTGGCTGCAAACAACTGAGTTGCAGGAAAATTCCTGCTGAAATTCCTCCTGGGGCTTTTTTTTCTACCCTGGCTTGGCCCCTCTCCACTGGCTGGCGTAAAGCAGGAGTGCGGTGTCACCGCACACACCCAGCTGGCCCCGCAGATGTTGGTGTCACCTATGCAATGCTCCGGAGGAGGAAAGTCGCCCCCGAGCATGCCGGAGTTGCAAGCACCGCTTCCCAGCGCTGCAATTAAAACCTGGCTTTTGATTTTTAATGTCCCTATCAAACATCCTCTGGGATGACTGCGCCCATCTGCTGTGAGGACAGGGACGAGTGTCTGGGCAGAAGATGTCCCAGAAGTTATGCTGAGCAAAATTATGGATTCCTTGGCAGCCCCTGAACCCCTCGCATCGCTGCTGCAGGAGACAGGACCCTGATGCAACGCCCAGCCCCCATCTCCCCCCTCCCAGAGGGGTGAATGCAGGGAGCAGCAACCCCCTGCCTCTGGAGCAAGAGGATTTTTAGGGAGCTGAGCATCCACCTGCCCGGAGCTAGTCCCATCCTGCACTTCCAGCAGGTCTGGTCGTGAGAAAAAGGCACAAAGCCACACCAGGGAGTCAACAACTCCCCCTTTCCCCAGGCTGGGGCGGTCTGACACGGATGAAGACACCCCGGGCACTGCACTCCAGGAGCAGAGCAGGATTAGCCTGCACCGAACGCAGCCAAAGTGCCCGAGCCGTGCTACCGACAGCAGGAATTGAGCCCCTGCCTCGTACTGCTGTGGGGCAGGGCACCAAAAGGGAATCACATTCCTTTATTTTTCATCTCCCGTAACTTTCCCAGAGACAACTGGGGGGGCTGAGCCCAAGCCCAGTCCCCTGGCACTCCAATCTCTCAGCTCGCTGCCCGGTGCCATCCTGTACCACCAACCGACACGGTGCATTCCCCACGGGGAAACTGAGTCACGTCCCCAAAGTCACCATGCAAGCAGGACCCCCCCAGCCCCCCAAGGCCCCAGTGCAGCTGCTCCTACCTGAGCGTGGCGCTCTCCCCTTGCCGCACTGTCACGTTGTCCATGGCTTTGGGGAAGGTGGCATCTCCGCTGCGCACGGGCACTCCTGCGGGCACAAGGAAGAGCAGCCTGAGACAGAGGACGACCAGGCACCTCCAGGGCAGGGCCAAGCACCCACCGACCCCCATCCTGGGCAGCGGGGACTTTTCCAACAGGCAAAAAACACACCCGACAAGGCGAAAAGGGGGAAGGGGTGGGTGGAGAGGAGGGATGGGGGGGAGCAAAACCACCGGGGCGAGCGCTGCGGAGCTCCACGGAGATCAGGAGAGCCCCCGGCAAGGCTGGCTGCGAGCGCTGAGCCTGCCGAGCGGCATCGGAGGGAGTCCCGCTGTCCTCGGGCGAGGGAGGAGGACGGGAGGGCCGGGGGGAGGAGGAGGAAGAGGAGGAGGAGAAGTGGCAAAGGTGCTGGGCGAGCCGGTTCTTCGGGCAGCAGTCCGAGGCTCACTTGGGCGAGGAGGCGCCGGGGGGGCCCGGCTGTACCCCACTCCCACGCGCTTGTCCCGAGGCGGGGGCAGTCCAAAAACCAGTAAAAACCCCAAAAAACACCCCCGAGGCGAGCTAGCAAAGGTGTCCAGGCGCAAGAAGGCACAGCGGGCAAAAGCCTTCGGGATGCCCTGCAGCTCCTCTCCTCCCGCCCCGCTGCCGGGGGGCCGATCCAGGCGGGATGCAGGATGCCGGAATGCAGGATGGGGATGAGAGAACGGCGGGATGCAGAATGCGGGGATGTCAGGCTGCCGGAGCCCCTGGCTGGCCTCAGCGGCGGGCGGGGAGGGCGCGGGGGGGCGGCGGCAGCACCCCGGCCCCGGCCGGCAGCATCCCCGGGGTTGTCATGGCAGCGGCTCCAGCGCTGCCCGGCGCCTCGGCTCCCGCACGGCCCGAGCCCCGCACACGGGCGGGCGGCAGCGGGGCGGGATGCGCAGGAGAACACGCACATTAACCCCCGCCGCGCCGCGCTCTTCGGGGGGGGATGTCAAGACCCCCGTCCTTTCTCCTCTCTCTCCCCCCGCGCTTACCTGCGTCCCGCAGCCAGCGCCGCGCTACTCTCCCCCTTGCCCTCCTCTACCTCTGCACCTTCCCCATCCCAGGCGGCAAAGTCGTTGTGCAGGAGGGGAAACTGAGGCACGGGTAATATCCCCCCTTCCCCCCCAGCCAGGTGATGAAGAGGAGAGGCAGGAGCGTGTCCTCCTGGTCCTCTGCACCTCACAGACACAGCGTGAGCTTAAGTGGCAAATTCCTCCCCAGCTGCAAGCACGGTCCCCGCGTACTTTTTATCAGCTCATAATTTAACAAATATCACATTTGCTTATGCCGAGTAATTCCTCCTTCCCTCCGCTAGTGGCTAAACACATTAATATTTCCAGGCACAGTTCCATGCTGGTGAAAAGGTGCTGGGGAGCATCCTCAGAGTAGAGGGTCCTGGAGGCAGCAGTCAAATCACAGCTTTTGGGGTGCTGCACCCCTCAAACCCCTCAGCTGCAGCAGCCCAGCCCTAGGGAAAACCAGGTCTCCCCCCTTACTGTGCCCAATGACTTCCCTGCTTTGCCTTACCCAAAAATCCTCCCTCCATCCCCCCACCGTGTGCTCAGCAGCTTTTACACGGCACCAACACGGGGTGGTTTTTTTGTTGTTTTTGAGTTCGCTGCTGGCAACCTGAGCTGGATTCAAACTGGTGACCTAGATGTGAAAGGATCCATAGCCCGTTACTAATCCCTGGAGTCTCCGAATCCCCTGTAAACTACTGCTTAATTCACTAACTGTGCTATTTAATCTCTAAAACATTATGAGCTGTGCCGGGCAGAGGAAACACTCCATCAAATAAAGCTTTATTATTATTGTGCATGCTGACTGGTCATATGAGAAGGGGATTGCTCTGCAAGACTCTCTACTTTTTCCTTGTCTGAAGGCCCTCTGCTCCTTGAATTTAGCGCTGGTGGGACGTGCTGCCTCGAGTCCTGTGTTTTCCCAGAGGAAACGGCAGCTTTCCCCAGCTCTTGGCAGAAGGGCTTTAATCCCTGCAGTGAATTTGGCTGTCTGGACTGGAAGGGGAGGGGGGGAACGCTGCATTCAGCAGATCCTTTGGGGCCACAAATTACATGGGAGGGGGTCTCTGAAACCTCACTGCATAAGGAGAGGCCATCAGAGGCAGGAGAAAAAAAGACTCTGTCCAGGGTTGTGTTGTTGCACCGGGGTGTACAAGACAGCCAAGAATAAAATACACCAATCCTGCTGGTTGCTGCAGCATCCAGGCACCCCTGGCAGGATGGGGACCCTGCTGGGATACCTGCAGGACCATCACACAAGAGCTTGCTCTTTGTGGGGCCGCTCCTTTGAACGGGCAGGGACCAACTCCTTTGTCAGCAAAACCAGAGGGATTCCAATAACCACAGCCAGTTAACCTTTTAACACGGAATTCAGCCCCGGATCGCCAGGAGCATCTTAAATTACGAGGAAAAAAAAAACCACCTCCGTGCACTGAAAGCGTGCGAGGCTGGGGCAAAATGTAACCCGCAGAGCTGTCCCAGCCCTTGCCAAGGCTGAATTTGGCCCACTGTTAGGAGATCATCAGCAGCATTGTTTGAAAATCCCAAGGAATTTACATCCAATATGCTCCTGCATACTAAAGCCCGGCAGAATCCCTGGTCTCCCTCCCTCCCCCGCATACATACAATGTACATATAAATCAGCCTGTCACAGCTCGTCTCTTTTCTGACAGCTGTAATTGCTTCGGACTATAAAAATATCTATAGACAATAAACACGACGCGGGAAAACAGCAAAGAGAAAACCAAATCAAGGTTCCTTTAAATAATTCAGTTGCTCCAGCAGCAGAGGAGCCAGCAACTGAGTCCAGCTGTGAAGGTTCAGGAGCGAGAGAAAGAGAGCTTTGTAGCCTCCTCTGGGGATGAGAGAGTCTTTTTTCCTTCATTGGGTTTTGACCACAGCAGCAGCAGAGTTTGCTGCACACGGGCTGAGCCCATCTGAGCAAGCACCAAGCAGCCTCTCGCTTTCAGCTTCTTCCCTTTCTTCCTACTTAGGTAAAAAGTCTTTTTTTTTTTTTCTTCTTTTTTCCCCTCCTCATTGCGAGCAACAGGCAGGAGACAAACAGAGCGAGCCAAGCACAGCACACTCGAGGTGTAGCTTTATCTCCGTATCCATCTCACTCCTCTCCTTCCCAGCAAGGCTAAAGGCCCCCTCTCCTGGCAGAGACCACAAACAGGGCAGCAGAAGCAGCGAGGGCTGGACCGGGTGGAAAAGTGATGCAGAATCAAGGATGGAGCCAGGGGAAGGATTTTCCCCATGGGGGGTGGCAGCTGGAGGGGAGGATGCTGAAAGCTTGGATGGAGAAGGGGTTAAAAGGAGCGAGACCCTGGGGCTTTGCTTCCCAAAGGAGAACCTCTAGCGATAGCTGGGGAGGAGGAGGCTTGGAGGCAGAGCAGGGAGCAAGTCAGCCCCAAAAACGCCCCACAGGAAAGAATGATGGCATTTGGATCGCTGCAAGGGACCCCGACTCCTTCTGCAGGACCCTCCCAGCAAACACTGCCGCAAACTCAGGCTTTTCCTGCAAAACCAAGCCTTAAGCAGCCAATCTGCAGATCTGAGTGGTCCCAAGGGCCGACAATCAGATGCAAATTTGCAGTTCAAGTTCCTCTATCAAGGAAAACAACAACATTGCCGCATTTTCCCCCTCCTTCCTCAAGTATCCAGCACGATTCTGTTTTATTGTAGCTGCTTGCAGGTTCAAGTTAAAGACCCTCCCGCCCTACAGACCTATATCCAAACAATCCTACACCTCCCCACACCAATGGATTTCATTCCCAGAGAACAAAAAACTACTTTCAATAAGTAGGTCATAGCAAGGCAATTCGTACAGCCAGATTTTCCTTTTAATTCCTTTTCAGGGAGTTGATAGATGGCAATCTATAGCCCCAAAGTGGAAATTTATTTTTAATCTGAAACGGCCAAATATGATCAGAAACATAATTTATGCTCGAGACATTCTCGTTCCTTCCGAATGAAAACACGATTTTATAACGCCAGCCGTGCTATCGCATACCACATTATTCTCCAATAAGCTCTGAGTTGCACAAAAAGTGCTTAATTTCCTTGGCATTAGTCAGGTGAATGACACACGAGTCCGGGGGAAGCTTTTCCTGAATAACTGCTCAGCCCTCCGCGCCTTCAACCATTCACCGAAGCCACAAAGGACGCGGGCTCCAGCTCCGCTCACTGCCTCATTTATCCCCTCGTTAACGGTGGCCCCAATTAAGGAACAATGATTGGGAGCTTTACTTGGCCGGAGCCGTTTTGAGCCCTTCTCGCCCCAAAGGCATTCCCGCTCCGAGCTGGCGAAATCGCCTGTTCAGGGCTGTTTCTAGGGCAGTTTTTGGAATGCAAGCAGCATCCTCATGGGCGCTCAGCCCTCGATCCCTCGTGCTGGAGGCAGCCAGGGACTCCCGGCACCTTCTTCACGGTGTTTAAAAACAACGCAGGAGACCCCATTAATCCCTGCTAGAGATGCTGTTAATATTTAACTGCAGTTTAGATAAACTTACAGTAACCATCCCATTAAATTTAAATAAAATGTGCTTTTGGGAGCCTTCCCCTAAAGCCACGCTGCCCTGCTCTGCCTGCACTTTGCACCAAGAGCCTCGCAGTAAAAAAAGGAACATTTTGTTTGCCCTTTAAAAAACTGCTGGGCTCGGGTTTGTCGCTTGCTCGCGTCGTGCTCAGGGACTTTGGAATTTTCAAGCACGAATTAACTCCTTCCAGGGCACCCCCGGCTGAGCTGCAAAGCCTCAGCCGAGGGGCTGGAGGAGCAGGTGCCCTGGAAAAGGCTGCAAATCTGTCCCAAACCGGTGCTGCAAACCCAGCACAGGACTGATCTCCCTGCACCATCTCACCAAGTAACCCAGAATGTGCCCCCGGAGGAGAAGGAAAGCCAAAGTGCCCCACACAGCACTGCCAGCCCTAACACACAGCAGCATCCTCAAGGATGCTCAACATCTCATCCCTGGAAGTGTCCATGGCCAGGCTGGACAGGGCTTGGAGCACCCTGGGCTAGCAGAAGGTGTCCCTGACCATGGCAGGGGGTGGAACAAGATGAGTTTTAAGGTCCCTTCCAACCCGAACCATCCTAGGACCCTTTGTACATTGCAGAGGGGCCAGGCAGAGCTGCAGGGAGGATACAGAATGAGGAGGCTGCACAGCAGCCCTCAAAGCCTCACTTCTCCCTTTGGATCACTCCTTTCTCCCACAGCCCTCAGTGTCTGGGCCTTTTACAGCAGTCCAACCAGGCACACGCATTTGTGAAGTGACACCTTTGCAGGTCCAGACTCAACATCAAACACCTACACAGAGAGCTAAAAAACTGATCAAAGAGCTACTGAGCCACGCTGGCACAGTGAGAATTATGAACTGGGATCGATCCTTGGTACAAATCAATATTGATTTTACATAAATCCATTTCTCACGGCTTCCTTGTGGGGTTATGGTGCTGTATGAGCACCCCAAAAAGCTTCCTCCATACACACCCTGCATCCCCAGCAGCGTTTGACCAGCATGGCTCAGGTGCCAGGGACAGTGATGACGTGGGACAAAGCCATGCCATTATCCATCCAATGGCAGTTGATAAGTGTGTGACATTAACCCAGAGTTCTACAGCTCAATCCCTGCAGTCACTGAAAAGGGAAAAAGCTGAATAGGCAGAAAAGCAAAGCCAGACACTCCTCAGGTCTCACCAAGGATATCTGAGAGCTCCAGCACAGCTCCCTTAAATGTGAAAACACAAGGTTCTACCCACCCTGAGGCTCTGCCCGCAGTCTGGGGGCTCTGTGCTGGATTAACTGTTTGGAAAAAAAGCTCCAAGAGTCGCTGTGCCTTCTCCTGGGATGGTCCCAAGGAAAACACACTGAGCCAAGCCTTCCCCAGCCCATCTGGATATCACACACATCCTAAACTGCAGCGAGCAGCAAAAAGCCTGGCTGGTTTGCCCCCCTTCCACCTCGGTTTCACCCCCCAGACCCTTTCCTAACAGAAAACTGCTCAGTCCCTACAAAGCCAAGGGAAGCAGACACCGAGGAGGAGCACATACCTCAGTTTAGACAACCATCTGCAACAAAAAGCAAGTACTAAGAGCAGAGCCCCTAAAATCCCACTTTTAAAAGCACTGAGTGTGCTCAGCTGTGCTGGGTGAAAGCCCAGCCCACTGCCAGGTGTTCTGCATCCCCAAATCAGCCTCTCCTGGAGCCACTGGTTTCCCTATTGCCCACACCTGCCTCCAGACCGGGATCAGTCACCTCCAAGCCAAGCTTTCCTTTCTGACCCCCCACCAGCCGCTGCCAAAAATGGGCTTTTTCCCATTTTCACCTCAAATCAGCACCTTTGCAGCACCCATCTTTTGCCAGCCTACTTCCCTGAAGTTGCCAAATTGCTCGAGTATATTCCTTGGGAAAAAAGTCCGGGCTCGCTGCTGTATCAATTTGAGTTTTGCCACTGGTCTTCTGACCCTGACGGCTCTCTGCATCCAAGAATAATATTAATAATAGCCATGCCATTAAGCAAGATACTTGGTTTGAATCTGAAGATTTTGAGAAATGATCTCATAAATTTAATTCCCGGGGTACCATCTTTGAGCGTTAACAGGCACAGTCGCCTCTGAATTCTGGGAAATGAGCATAATTACATGGAGATCGACAAGGCACAAATGCCAAGAATTCTGTTAACCTTTAATACTGCAAAAAAACTCTCCCCTTGTAATTATCTCTTTCCTTTGTCTTAAATGTTACTGATGAATATTTAGTGGGATAAGCAAATAAAAGGAGGCTGAGGGGTGCAAGGAGGTGCAGTTCCCTGTGGGATAAGCCTGAACACCTCACAGAATCATTGTGGGTCAGGGTAGGATGGGACCCCAGGTCGCCAAAACTGCTCCATGGGACAATGACACCCCCGTGGTGACACACAGCCACGACAGAGCCGGCAGAGGCCAATTTGAGTTACATCAAAATCCAGATTAATTCCCAGCACTACTGCAAATGCACCTTCACCCAGGCCCGTGAAGAGCGATCCCGTGGCCCCAGTGGGATGGTTTCAGGTGCCCTTTCTCCAAACAGAACTTTGTCTTGGAATAAAACTTCCTGGGTAAAAAACACGTCACCTTTCAAACACATCCTCCCTAGGGCTGCAAATGGCACTGCCCTCTTGCTGCACAGGGAGCCTGATGGAAAGAAGATTTTCTCCCGGTGTGAACTGCATTAATATCTGTCAGAGCTCTGGCATTTCTGCCTATAATGATGAAAAATATGTGCCGGGAATGTGGGGTGCTCCCAGCATCGCCTCCCTCCCCATGAAGTGAAATTAGAAGCAGCTGCTCCTGCTCCCGTCCTCTTTACAGCCCTACAACATTATCTCGGGAAGATGATTATTTGGGAGATGGTGAGGGGATAAGGGAGCCCCGCGACCCATCCGCATTCCAGCGGCGCCGTGCTGCAGACAGGGCTCGGCTCTCCCCTCCCCGGAGCTGCAGAGCGGTGTAAAGGTCACTCTCCTCTCTTAATGTCGCGTCAGAGCCACCGCCGAGGGAACGAGGGAAAGAAAAAGGCACATCTCCCCTGCCGGATGGAGAAAATCCAGCTCCGTCCTGGGAGCAGTGTGCCAGCAGGAGGTGGTTGGGCTCTAACCACCCACAATGCCAAATGCTTTTGGAATGCTTGTCCAGGAGCTCTGGAAGAGGTGGAAGGAGCTTCCTCCTGGATCTGAAGATGCTGCTCTCAGCCACATCCCAACCAGCAGCTGGACCTGCTGATGTGGATGGGCACGGAGGCAGCGAATCCTGTGCCGTGGAGGAGAGGGATTGCAGCACACCCCTGTGCTCGTCCCAAAGTGCTGCAGGCATCAGGGGGACAGAGGATATCCCACCCATGAGGGTGCCAGCCCCAGATCCCAAATTAACCAATACTTTCCGGGCCACTGAGGTAGGGAGCTGGTCCACCCAGAAGTCTCACAGTGCCACCAGAGAGGCTGAGTGTCACAGGAGAGGCTGGAGCAGTCACAGAGCAAACTTGGCCTCAAGGCCAGACCTTTACAGATTCCCTGCTCCCTCATTCCATGAGGAAGGAAGCCAAAGCAGTGTTTACTCACAGAAGACTGGGGAGAAAAATGAGAGGGAAGAGGTGAGTTCATTAAGTCCAACACCTCCCTCTCCCGGGAGGGCTCTGCACTTGTGGAAGGGAGGAACACTGTCCCAGCCCAGGGCCAGGGCTGTGAACAGCAGCGAGGGCTCCAAACCTCCCCGAGAGAGATGACACCACAACCACCTCAGATCTGGGGTCCCAGCGGCTCCAGCCACCCCCCAGCTACTCCTGACCACAGAATGCAGCAGATGTTTGCTCTCATCCTTTTCCCTTTCCATTTCCCTGCCTTCCACTGGAGCAAGGTTTCTGGTCTCCAAGCTGCTTTTATGCCCCTTTAAAAGGTTATAAAAGCTGTCTTTATATTCCAATAAAGGGATATAAAAACAACCTTTTTCGCAGTTCAATAAACGTGGTTAACTTTTCCCCCCATTAATACTTTTTTGCCTCAGTGCTGTGTGCACATGTGGGCTGCTGTCAGACAGGGAGGAGGATGGGGCTTTGGGCATCACCTCTCAAGGCAGGAGACAGCAGCGCATCCAAAGGGAGAAGGACCAAGAGGCTGTGCTGGGGGCACCAAGCAGGTCTGATGCCAGGCAAAGATGGGCATCCTAATCTAAGCTGCTGCCCAAAAAGGAGTGAGATGAGGATAGAACGTCACTGGACACCGTGCTGGTGCATTTGCTGCAAAGAAAATACCTCCTGGAAGCTGGTGTGAGCTCAGGGAAGGGCTGTGCTGTGGCATGAGAAAAATTCAACTGATGTACTCTATAAATCAAGGGGCAAAGAGCTGCCCAGCAGGGTTTTGCCTCTCCTGGTAAAGGCCCGTGGATATAAGGAATGATAAACCGCAGCCACCCTGGTCTCCATCCCTGCACAAACCAGCAGCTGCTGCACCCAGGGCTGTGCCACCTCTCTCCTGGGTGACAAGGGACAGGTCACTTCACCCCGCACTGCCAACCCCCTGCTCTTGGCAACACCATTTAGACCTTCCAGGCCGTGGGTCAGGAATTGTCCTGTCTGGAGCATCAGTGCCACACGAAGCCTGACAGGTCCCTGCTCCCCACGCAGCCTCCAGACACGGCTCTAATTATTATTTACCGTTTGTGCAGCCATCCCGTGGCTTGCAATCCGTCTTTCTCAAAAGCGTCCTTTTCCTTGGAAGAGGATCTAAACCTGTCCTGCTGCTCGTCCAACAGCCTCTCCAGGCATTAAAACAAGGAGGTTTATTATTTTTGGTGACAGCCTGTTCTGCAAGGTGAACACAACTCGTATGAATCAAACCGACCTGGATTTCATACATCATCCCCCAGCAGCACCAACGTGAAGGGCAGGAGGGGTTTGGCTGCCGAATGCAGAGCAGAGCAGGTTGTTCATTGGTGCTGATCTATGGGTGATGGGGAGCCTGTGGGGTGCTGGGACTGTGGCTGCTGGAGGGAGAAGAGTGGGGGAGATGTGAGTCCATAAATAAGGCAAGCTGGAGAGAGCAGCTACCAGGAGCTGGAATTGAAGCCCAGCACCAAGGCAGTGAGAATCTTTCCAACTGTGTTCCCGCTTCCTGACCTCATTTCTCCCCTTCCTGCCCTTGCACGAGTACTGTGGGATGGGGACCAAACTCTGAGCAGGGCAGATGATCTTGTCCCAGAATCCCAGAATGGTTTGGATTGGAAGGGATCTCCTACCATGAACACCTTCCACTATCCCAGGGTGCTCCAAGCCCTGTCCAGCCTGGCCTTGAAAACTTCCAGGGATAGGGCAGCCACAGCTTCTCTGGGCACCCTGTGCCAGGGCCTCACCCTCAGTAAGGAATTTCTTCCTAATATCCAATCTAACCCTGCCCTTGGCCGAGGGGCTCCTTGTCCCCACCACGCACCCTGTCCCAACTCGCTCCATCCCACCCAGGCTGAGCCCTCCCTGCCACCTCCAGCTAATTAACCCAGCTAATTGCCTTGGCCAGGTTCTTTTTTAAGGCTGCAGGAGAATTATGAGGGTGAAGGAAGAGGGTGAGCATGCAGGGCTCCCTGGGGAATTCAGAAGCATTTACAGTCCCTGGCACGAGAAAATCCATACTCATCTTGGCTCTGGGAGGCAGGGCTGCCCTCCCACACTCCTATTAGCAATTCCCAATCATCTTTTATTAGGCCTGCATTGATTTGCTGCTCATTTCAGTGGGAACGAAGAACTAAGAGCCTCAGCCTGGCCTCAGCTGAGGAATCCAGGCACGGAGTCGGAGGAGATCTTGGGGGATGCTGACCCAGGTTCAGCTGTGCCACTACGGAGCAGAAGCAGAGCTGTTCTTCCAAAATAGCCTTTCACATCCCACAAAGCTGGCAAAGATGTGAGGAAGAGGGATCAAGGGTAGGAAGGGCTGGAGGCTCCTCCTGGTCTATATTTAGGGTGCTCCTTTCATACTGGGGAGGGGAATTTTGTCTAGCAGGGATTCCTGGGAGAAGTCGCCTGGATCCCACGCGCCAAAACCCCAACCCTGCAGAGCAGCTCAGGCCAGTTATTACCCCCTGGGAGAAACAGTCTCCTAACACTGCTCCGGTTTCCAAGCCAACATTTCCATGTAGCTTGTGAAACACAAATTCTGTTAGGAATCATCTGAATATTTTGTTCTAATAATGCCATAACACCAGCATACCCATTAGCACATACATGGAAAGGAGCATTTGAATATCAAAACAAAGACAATTTAGAGGTGTTTTTTCCCCTCCTGGAAAAGACACCACTGCTAGTTATCAGTTTCCAACTGTTTGCACCACAGCTTTTCCATGCGTGTCCCTGCTGTCATCAAACCTGCTGCTCCCTGCACCCCGTGTCCTGAGATAACCTGAGATGTGCAGCCATGGCCACAAAAGGGCCCCACAGCGCCTGGGGAGGAGAAGGGCTGGGAAGGACAGGGTGGCAGCTCTGCAGAGGGGATGGTGGGAGATGCAAATCTCCAGCTGTGTGAGCCGCAGATAAATCCCTCTGCACCCAGCAGCTCCGCCTCATCCCATCACAGCACCCACCTCATCCCATCACAGCACCCACCTCATCCCATCACAGCACCCACCTCATCCCGTTATCGTCTCACCTCTTCCCATCACGCACCCACCTCGTTTGATCACAGCATCCACCTCATCCCACAATGGCAACACCTCATCCCATCCCAGCACCCACCTCATCCCATCATAACATCCACCTCTTTCCACCCCGAAACCAACCCCCTCCCACCACATCCCAGCAGACTGAGGTGGGGGGATGCACTAAAAGCCAAAGGGATGCACTAAAAGGTTTTGTTGCATTTGGAATTAATTATATGTATTTTTTTAGAATGCCCCTGCATTTAGAAAGCCAGAGCCACTCTCTAAAGCACCCCAGGAAATATGAAGCCGGGAGAGCGGACTCAGAGAACAGCTCACAATGCCTGCGGTGAGGCAGATGAAAGCCGAGGGCTGCATCCTTGGATGTCCCTCACTTCAGATGAAGCGGGAGGAAATACAGACACTCTTAAAACTCTGCCCCAGATCTGCCAGCACAGAAAGTTTCCTTCTGCTTTGAACCAGGAAACCGACTTCTCTCCCCGGGAAGCGGCCGCCTCCGGGCAGCGTGCGGGAGGCGAGGGGAAGAGGATATTGGATATCAGCAGGGCCCAGTGCTGCCCGGAGGGTGGCTGAGGTGATGCTGCAGAGTGACTGTCACCCACCCAGCTGAAGCTGGGGCTGTGGTGCCCAGGATCCTGGGTTAAGGAGAGGGATGTGAGTAAAGCAGGTGTAAATTTTGCCTCCAGGAAACAAGGGTTTGCTTCTACGCACATGTTCTGGTGCCAGTTACAAGCATGTAAGGAGCAAATTGGATCTGATCCAGAGCAGCAGCTCTTCAGCGTTGAGTCAGACCTTGCGTTACTTAAGGCTCCACTGCCCATTTTTTCCCCCCCTCTTGCTTTTTTTCTCCCTGTCTACCTCCAGGCAGTCCAGGAACAAGACAGGGAGATGAAATCTGGAACCCCACGAGAAGTGAAGTCCTGTAAGGAACGTGCTGTTGGATTCCCCTTTCCCTGCCCATCAGTGGATGCTGGTGTCCCACAGCAGACAGAGGTGCAGGAATTCTGTCCCACACTGAAATGGGGCTGCCACAGCCCTTGCTGGCACCCCCCGTGCCTTTCACCTGGCATTGGTGCACAGCTCACAAAGGGAGCGGGCCAAATTCCTCCCTGGCGTAGCTTAATTGAAGTCGATGATGGTACACCAGGGATGAACCTGGCCCACTGTCCTGAGCTGGAGTCCACAACAAGTCCAGCTGGCAACTCAGCGGCAACAGGAAGGATCCCTGGCACCGGGAGCAGCTCTGGGAGCTGCGGTCGGCATTTGCGGGTGGGAGACAGACTCAATAAACCCAGGGCTAAGTAAACCAGATCTGTAATAAATAACAACAGCATTCCACCTCTTCCAAATGCTACGGAGATCCGGCCCAAATTGTTCTCCCAAGCCCCATGAGCGGTGGGGACATTTCATTAGCCCTGTTATACTGACAGGGAAACAGGCGCTGGGAGCCTAATAATAATAAAAATCCATTATGTCGCAGTGCTTGTTGTCTGTGTATCCCAACTAGCAGCTCCAAAAGGCAGGGAAATGGCTGGGCTGGTTTTACTGGAGTCAGGGGGATGGAAATGGGCAAGGAGGTTGGTAATTAGCTTCGGGTCGCTCATCAAGATGAAGTTTGCTGAGTGGTGCCACCAGGCCACATCCAGGCTGGGCTGAGGTGCTCGAAGCTGCAAGCAGGATGGATCAGGGAAAATGCTGTTCTACAGCCAGTAACTGAAGGAGGTTTCAGGTAATCCCAGAATCATTAAGGTTGGAAAAGCCCTCCAAGGTGATCGAGTCCAACCTGTGACCAATCCCCACCTTGTCACCCAGCCCAGAGCACTGAGTGCCATGTCCAGGTGTTCCTTGGACACCTCCAGGGATGGAGACTCCAACACCTCTCTGGGCAGCTGCTTCCAATGCTCGACAACCCTTTCCATGAAGAAATTCCACCTGATATCCAGCCTGAACCTCTCTGTCACAGCTTGAGGTCCTCTTGAGCTGTCCCTTGTTCCTTGGAGAAGAGCCTGACCCCCACCCAGCAGCACCCTCCTGTCAGGGAGTTGTAGAGAGTGAGAAGTCCAACCTGCCTGCACCTGGATGGAGGGATCTGCAGCAGCTCAGATCCCTCTGCCAGTCCAAACCCATGCCAATAGATACCGGGGAGGTCCCCCCAAAACTCTAATGTGGCTTTATGCTGAGCTTGAGGGGTGTGATTGCCCTTTTGTGGTGTGATTACACCACAGCTCCGCTTCCCACACCTGCAATTTTCACTCTACTCCTACAACTCCAAGGCTCCATAGCCGCAAATTAATTAAAGTGTAAGTGCAAAATCAGTGGTGCCACCGAATGTTAAAAATACCATTCCGTGGTGACCGGGAAGTCAAAGCCACAATTTTGGAGATGGAGGTAACGTTAAGAGCTGAAATGTAGAGAAATTCCAGTTATAGGGACAAGTGGGAGGCGGTGAGGTTATCCAAAAGCTTTACCACGGTGTAATTACACCGTATTCGTTAGGTAATTACAGCCCTGCTATTATATGCTACAACTCTCCGTACCATGCCTAATCCCATGAGGTAGATTCAGAGGGATAAAAGGCAGCAGCAGCAGACACCTGACTGCTGCAAGAAGGAATGATGGACGTGGATTGACAGGGACAGCAAAAGGAAAGGAGGTAGGAATGGAAATGCGCCAGGTATCCAGAGCAATCGCTCACACCCAGAGCAGCCCCACGCTCATTCTGACCCTCTGCTGTTCCAGGGAGCCCCACCATGCAACGGGGAAGAGCCGGGCTCGGTTGACTGGGATCTATTGAGGAGGTATAAGCATTCATCAAAAGCCAATTTGCTTCTGGAAAGCAGAAAAAGAGGTTACTCCGGATTAATTTTTCTCTTCCGAAGCTTTATGGGGAGTTCTGAAGGTGTCAGCTTGCAAGGCTTCAATATTTTCTGAATGAGAAGCTCAAGCGCTGGTTCCAAACTCCTCTGTTTGGATTGTCAGGTAATTTGTACCCAAACATTTCAATTAAAAATTTCTGTTGGCTCATCTGTTTGAGTCTTTTTCTGGGGAGAGAGATGAAGGATTTGGAGGTTTTGCTTATATCCCAATTTCTGTCATTTTGATGCTTCATAAGCTACTTCAGGGTTGAACAGCGAAGGGGAAACCTAAGAGCCCATTGCAGGGAGAGCAGCCAGCCCTGGCTGCGGGGTGGGTTCATCCCTACAGCTCTTCCCCTGCCCTGTGGCACATTGGAATGTGCCAGGGTCCCCAAGGCGATTTTTTCTGGCAGCAGGGGACTGGTGGAATCCCCATCCCTGAGGAATTTAAAAGCTGTGTAGAGCTGGTTCAGTGGTGGGTGTGGCAGTGCTGGGGGAACGGGTGGACTCAATGATCTTAGAGGGCTTTTCCAACCTAAATGATTCCATTTTTCTTTTCTCTTTTCTTTTCTTTTCTTTTCTTTTCTTTTCTTTTCTTTTCTTTTCTTTTCTTTTCTTTTCTTTTCTTTTCTTTTCTTTTCTTTTCTTTTCTTTTCTTTTCTTTTCTTTTCTTTTCTTTTCTTTTCTTTTCTTTTCTTTTCTTTTCTTTTCTTTTCTTTTCTTTTCTTTCTTCTATTCCAATTCTATTTGGTTTGGTTTTATTTTCAATTCTCTTCACATTGTATTGCATTCCATCCTATTCCATGATTTCCAGGGCTTGTCTCCACCCAGACCAGCACAGGGCTCCTGTTCCACGAGGCTGGGTAAACATTCAGTGGAATAAATCCCACCTTGCTCTGTGGGGTCCCATTTGGAACTCCGGTGCTCCATGACCTTATTTAACATTCCCCATTCCCGAGGCAGCCCAGCCAGTCCTGATGTTCCTCTCAGGTCTCCCACTGCTCCCTACTCCCACCTGATCCTGTTTTCCTGGTGCTATTTGCATTCCTATTTCCACAGCAGGTGGGCACAGGAGGGGATGTACGGATCCGTATCCATGGTGGAATTCAGCAAGGTCTGGAATAACCCCAACCCTTCCTGCTGCACAGCACGGCACGGAAAACAGAGACTGCTCCCCTCTGGTGCTCCCAAAACATTCACACAGAGCAGATGTGGGCATGGAGTTACAATCAGATGGGGCACAAACTGTGGTTTTGCTGGGGGTTTTTGTTGTTTGGGTTTGGGTTTTTTTCCTTCTTTTTCTTTAAGTCAAGCTGGACCAAATTCTTTGTCATCTGCTCCTGCAGAAGCCGTGCAGGATTTGTGGAGCCACAACGGCAGAGAAGGAGCAAATCCCTGTGGGATGCCAGAATGCATCCCAAGGGAGCAACTCAGGGAGTTGCATCCACCTGGACTGGCTCTAATCCCTCTGGGTGCAGTTCCATCCAGTGAAATCCATCCTTTGCAAGGGGCCAGCACAGCTGCCATGGGAAATAAGGGCCGAGCCATTGCCAGGGTGATCTTACAGGAATGATCCCCATCTCCATTAGGGGCTCAGCTAAGCCATGAAGCCTGAAAGTTGATTATAGCTTTCGTTAGGAATGACTGAATGATGTTTTAAAGCTGGAAAATGAACTTGCAGCTAAGAGGAAACACTTTCTTGGCGAGGCCGTAGAGTAGGTTCCCTGCGGAATAGATGCAGCTGTGAGAGTCAAAATTAAATTGATATTAGAAAATTTCCTGAGGGGAAAAAAAGTCATCTGGTGCCTGCAGAAATGGCATCGTGCAGAGAGCTGACTAGGAAATGGAAAGCCGCTGAAACTCAAATATATATACGTGTACATATATATATATATATATATATGTTTAAATAAAAAAGAAAATATCCTCTAACTTCCCCGTCTCAGCAGAAATTTTCCAAAAGTAAAATTTTCATGGAATGGATTATTTTTCCCCCCTGTTCACCTAATGCAAGGACATTCCAGCTAGCTCCTGGCTCCTGGAAGAGTCATCTGTGTCCTGTAGATGGGACACAACATGGCAAGTTGCCTTCCAGTGGGTTTTGGGGTTTGGGGTTTGGTGCTTCCCACTGCCTCCCAGCAGGTCCCCCTGGCTAACAGGGACAACTCCTGACTCAGCCATCAGACAACCAAACCACTGAGCTCCTCCCAGACAATCACCTAGATTTAGATATTCCCAACAGAAAAATTAAAAAAAGAAGAAAAGTATCCCAGGAATTTTGCAATAAAGGCACTTTCTGTGGGGAAATGTGCATTGATGGAAGACCGACAGGGCTGACCAACCTGATCTAGTTGAAGATGTCTCTGATCACTGCAGGAGATGGGACTAGGTGAGCTTTAAGGTCCTTTCCAACCCAAACCATTCTAGGATTCACAGCCAGAATTCCAAAGGTGGCTTTCTCCATCCCTCCTTGCCATGCCCTGATGTGCATTTGGGGATGGGCAAACCGAGCAAAGCAAAAAGATGCAGATGCAAAAGCTCAAAGCCCAGGTGGAAACAGGAAAATCCCTCTTGCATCGGCCTCCCTTGTCTCCCTCCATCCAGACGGAGGCACCAGGAGCCTGCACGTTTCCATTTGCACTGGCAGGAGAGCAGGGACGGCTCCAGCCACATCCACAGCGGGAACCTTCGGATCAGATTAACGAAAAGCCGCTGATGGCGACAGTTCCTCTGCTGCTCCCGTCGCCGCTCACAATTTACTGTAACAGCCTCTGGGAAGGGACACGAATTCCTTCGGCATTTATCCAAGGAAAGGTGGAGGCTCTGTGGGGAGCACAGCCTGGGGGCAGCTGGAAGGACGCTGCCAGCACCCACTCACCCTCACCCTGCAGCATCGCTCCTGGACACGCTGCTTGTCCCAGGCCAGGGACACATCCACCAGCCTTGGCTCTGCCTCAAACATCATCTCTCCCTTATTTGCTTGAATTAAATCATCCAGCATGGCCAGCTCGCTTCAGGAATGAGTTGAAGCTCCCTGCAACACAGGGCCACCCATCCATCCCCACAACCCTGCACAGCACAGCATTCCACTCCTAAATTCCCACTGGGAGCACCTCCATACCGCCACTGCTCCAAAATAGATCCCCCCCAAACCTTCCTTTTGGCCTCTAAAATAAAAACAGTCATAATTAAGATAGACTGGGTTTATTAGCTGGCAGATTCCAACAGTATTTCCATACTTTTTCCTGCAACCCCAGCATCTCAAAGCTGCTGCTCACCCAAAGCCTGGATTCCTCCGCAATCGCACAGTGCCAGTAACATTAAAGAAAACATCAACTCTGATGAGACCACTGAGACCTGAAATAAAAACAGGAGGGCTGGTTGTACCACACACATCTGCTGCCAGCATCCTCCCCCACACCTGACTCCTGCTCTCCAGGCTGGAATCCAAAGGGGTCACGGCACCCTTGGGGAGCCCCACACCACCCACCCATCTCCGACTGAACAGAACCATTGCCAAATCAGAACTCAGAGGATGGAAACTCCAAACACGCGCTCCCAAAGGCAGCTTGTGAGAATCTACGAGGCAGCAGCGATGGAACGAGGTCAGAAAGGGAAAAATCAGTGGCAAAGAGGAGCCAGGACCTCGAGTCCAGGCTCTGAGAGGGAAGATAATAAAAAGGCATCATCCCTTCGCCGTCAGTGAATTGTTGCTTAAGCCCGAGGATCACAGACAGCCCTCTCGTCTGAACGGAGCAGTCAAGTGAAGACATTTCCCAGCCATTAAGTCGAGCGATAAAGCGCCTGCAGTAAAGTCAGGGAAGTGGAATTTATCATGGCACCGTACAGATTGTAGGGCCAGGAGAGAGCTGGCTCGGGTCAGCAGGTTGACCTCTTGTGTTGTCTAAAGATCTCTCCCTTCATCACCTCCATTAACATCCCATCTCCGTGCTGTGGCCGGCGCTGGCGCTCCTTCCCCAGGGACTCTCCCCCTTCCCTCCCGACTGGGGGGGCCCTTTCTTAATGGCCAAGCAAGAACACTTCCCCTTCCTTAGCTCCAGGCCACTACTCCGTGTCCTACCGCCTTTGGAGACCTGGAATAATTCCCTTTCTTCATTTCCAGCATTGCCCAGAAGGTCTTTAGAGACTGTGATGCCTTCCCACCTCCTCAGAAGGCTTCTCCTTTGCTAGAGTATCATTTAGGGCTGGAATAGGGCAGCCCAACCTTGTCATGTGCCTGCTCTAGGAAGTCACCTCAACCTGGAAACTTCCAGGAAAGGAGTTTTATCCTGCCAATGACATTTTATTTTTGCTCAAATCTGCACAGGGATCATCCTGCTCCTCCCAGCCAGCAATGCAGCTTTAAAGTCACTGTTGCCCAGAGAAGCTGTGGCTGCCTCATCCCTGGAAGGGCTCAAGGCCAGGTTGGATGAGGCTTGGAGCAACCTGGGATAGTGGAAAGTGTCTCTACCTGTGGCAGGGGGGGGAATGAGATGAGCTTTAAGGTCCCTTTCAACCCAAACCAGTCCATGATTCTTCGATTCCACAAAACCCTCTTTGGTTATGGCGTTCAATAAGGAAATAAATGAATTTTGAACAATGGCATGCAGCCAGTAAGGGAAAACTGGGGCAGTCAAGGATGGCAAAAGTTCCTCCAAACCCCTGTGATCTGAGATCTCAGCCACTCAACTCACACCAGGCAGGTTTTTGTTTGGGATCGATGACCTCGTTTAGACCAAAACCATCCAAGCCCAGCAACCTGCAGCACAGAGGATATTTTCTTGCTCTTGGTTGGTTGAAGTTATTCTCATTTCTGCCTTTTTCTATTTCCTAGCAGAGACAGCAAAATAACCATCGGGAAGACAATTCCCAGGATGATTCCTGCCTTGTATCAGAGGAGCCAAAACGCACAGATGAAAACTCTGCAAATGTTTTGCAAGGGAGCAGGAGCCCTTCTGAAGATGGCTGATTTCCCAGCACAAACATCTCATCCAGCCCTGAGAGTTCTTTGCAAAACATTTTTGAGCCCCACAAAAAAAAAAACAACCAACAAGAAAACCCAAAAAACTGTCAAAACATTGTGAAGGAGGCTGAATTCTTCTGTTCATTTCGAAAGGAACCATCAGCACCCAGGACCAACAGACTGGTGGGTGCACAACAGTACACGGAATTCAGGTATTTGGTTTTTCTGCCTTCTTCGTGCAAGAGCCAAGTGGTTGCAGTGCTCCCTGTCAGAGGGACAGCACAGGGTCACCACACCGAAGCTCCAAAATTAAACAACCAACCTCTCTGAAGCCAAAAAGTGCAACCCAAAAAAATGCTGAACCCCACATATCATAGAAACCCAGACATAGAAACACAGGGACACCTTCCACAAGCCCAGGGTGCTCCCAGCCCCATCCAGCCTGGCCTTGGACACTGCCAGGGATCCAGGGGCAGCCACAGCTGCTCTGGGCACCCTGTGCCAGGGCCTCCCCACCCTCACAGCCAAGAATTTCTTTCCAGTATCCCATCCAGCCCTGCCCTCTGCCAGTGAGAAGCCATTCCCTGTGTCCTGTCCCTCCATGCCTTGTCCCCAGTCCCTCTGCAGCTCTCCTGGAGCCCCTTTAGGCCCTGCAAGGGGCTCTGAGCTCTCCCTGGAGCCTTCTCCTCTCCAGGTGAGCACCCCCAGCTCTCCCAGCCTGGCTCCACAGCAGAGGGGCTCCTTGGAGCATCTCCGTGGCCTCCTCTGGACTCTGTCCAGCAGCTCCACATCCCTCTGCTGTTGGAGGCCCAAAAAAAATAGAGATTTGATGCTATGCTGCTTTTTCCTCCCTGCCTGGCTGCTTTCCACCCTTTCCCCTTCCCTTCTGCATCCTCTCCTGCTGTCCCCCAGATCCCACCGATCCCTGCAGCCCCTCCTGGCCAGCCCTGGCCCTCGGCCGCTGGCCATCCATGCAGACAGCTGCTGGGAGCACAGGGGAGGCTGTGCTGGTGTCTCGCCCCGTTTCCTCCTCTCCACCTGGCTGCTCCACCGGGCGGCTCCTGCCAGGAGCAGCCAGGCGATGGGAGCGGGCGGGAGCGCCGGATGGATGGGCAGCGACTGTCAGCACAGCCAGCGCTGCACAGGCGCTCCCAACAAGCTCCTGGGGTGTCTGTCAGCCCCGGGCCCGTGTGCTCCCAGCTATTCCTGCTACCCCATCCCCTCGGCCTGGCTTGCTCGAGCACCAGCTTAGTGCTGGGGCATCGTCCTTTTAGAGGAGCAACAAAAACCAAACCACCGGACCACGCTCAGCAGGAGGAATATGGATGTTACACGCACTCCTGGCTCGTGTGCCAAAAAACCAGGCTAACACCAGGGTGATGTGGCCCCAGGCCTGCAGTCCCTCCTAGGCTTAGCTCTAGACATGACCTGTCCCTGAGCCGGCATGGGTTTAACACCCAAAACAGGCTGCAGGCACCTACGGAAGCACACAAGCCCCCCTCACACCCAAACCCCAAGAGACATCCATCCCAAGCTGTTGCCCATCCCTCGTTTCTCTGCATTCCAGCTCCCGTTATAAAAGCCAGCTGGGAGGGAGGGATGCAGGGAGCTGCTGCTTTCCAACCAAGCCAGAAGGCAGCTCTGGTGCTTCCGAGCATCCCCTCCCTGTGCAAGCGCCGGGGGAGGAGCGGCACCCTGGGTGCAGCGGGCTGGGGGATGATGGGATGCAGCAGCTAATTTGCACTAATGGTCCCAGAAAGGCAGGGAGTGCTCTCCAGAGGAGAACACACTCGAGCAATAACCTAAATAGCTCCGCGTTTCCAAGCAAAAAGTCCTTGAGGATGGAAGAGAGGCCCTACAGTGGAATTTCTCCCCCCACCTGCACCGAAACTTGGCTGGGGATGTTGGAAAACAGCTGCCTAGGCAGGGAAAAGCATCAGATCTGCAATGTGGGCAGCAGCTCTTGGAAGAAGCTGGACCATGGCTGGATGTCCAGCGCTGCTTTCTGTGCCCGCTTGGACAGACTGAGGCAGTCCTGGGAAGAGCCCAGCCCGGAGCACGTTTGGCTCTGCCGTCAGCCCAAGGCAAAAAAGTCAGTCCATCTGTGCTGAGACAGGTTGATATAGAGGGTGAAATGCCTAAGTAAAATTCCACAACAGGGCATTAAAAAGATGTAATAAAATATACACGAGTTATTAAATATTGTCATCAAGATGAGTCATAAATCAGAGATTTTATGGGTTCTGATTATAAATTCCATTTATTCTGTAAGCGTTTAAAGAAAGAAAAATGGAGATTCAGTAAAGATTTAAGCCCAGCCATGATGCTGCTGATATTTCACTGTTGCTTGTGGATGACACAGCTGTGGGAGCCCAGCGTTGGGTGCACGGAATTGTCTGGAAGGGTCCTCTCGGGCTGCTGTGCCATGAAAAATTCCAGCATCCTTATGGATACCACTACAGAGCTCCTGTACTGCAAAATCTCCTCCCCAGTTCCCTCCTCGCCCTGTTCATGGGTTGTAAGATGCAGCTGACTTTCACAAAGAGAGAAATCATCAGTTCAGAGAAGGGGAGGCTAAAACCAGCAAGTGTATGTGGGAAATACCTTTTCCCCTCTTCAAATGCCAAGAGAAATATCAAAGAAATTGCTTTCTTGGAAAGACTCAAGGGCTCAAAGAAATTGTCAAGTGTCAGGTGCCAGCACCTCCCTCCTACTGCTGCGGCAGGGCCGTGAGGCTTCTCCTGTAGAGATGCCACCACAAAGAACTGTCAGGAGACACAAGCCTTGCAAAGATTTCCACAGGAAAACAAGCAAAGGGACAGCCCGTGCCATCCCATTTTGAGGAGGATCCCAGCTCAAGGCAGCCTGAAGGTACCAAACCCTGCTCTGCCCTGGTATTTTACAGGCACAGCCCAGGCATGGTGACAGCCCTGGCGCTCCCTCAGAAATGAGTATGTCCTCTATTTAATGCCCATTCCCATTTTTCAGCATCACAAAACAGTGCCAGATTGTTCCTTCTCCAGCCCTAAAAATGGGTTGACTCAGTCCCCAGCCTGCATTTTTCAGCTAAGACAAAACACACACCTGATGTACAGCTTTGCACGGGCTGTTTCCGTTCACCTTAATCCATCCCCCATCCTATTGCAGTTCATTTCCAGGGTAACCAAAGCCCACGGACACAGATCCATAACCCCAACCATTAAATCCCATCTCTCAGATAGGCTGGGTGGAAGCTGGACCACAGGGCAGATCCTGTTTAATTAGGGCTCATAAAACCAGCTCAGTGCTGCACCGGGGAGTGGGGCTGATTTGCAGCTGCCTTTAAAATGGAGCAGGGTTACTGCTTCAGCAGTTTTCCCAGCCAGTTTTATGGATGCAACAATAAAGCCAAAAAAAAAAAAAAAAAGAAGAAGTTTGCGTGCCAGGAGTTTTAGTGCCGAAGCATCTGATAACGTCACGGCAGCTTGTCATGGGATGGAGGGAAGGAGAGCGCTGGGATGGGAGTGGAGATGAGGATGAGCTGCGGGAGGGAGGCAAACCCAGCCTTGCTAAGCCACAACAGCTCCTCAACGGGGAGATAAGACACGTTCAAAATGAGCTGTGCCGTATTTCCAAACAGTCTGTGTGAAGGTTTGTGTCTGGCCAGATGAAGCAGTGATGGGCTGCCAGGCTGGGGTTTATGAGGGAGCAAGGAGGGGATGCCATGAGCCTCAACTGGGGGAAACATTGGGATATACGGAATCCTAGAATCCCAGAATGGTTTGGATTGGAAGGGAGCTTAAATCTCACCCAGTCCCATCCTTGCCATGGGCAGGGACACCTCCCACTGTCCCAGGCTGCTCCAAGCCCTGTCCAACCTGGCCTTGGACACTTCCAGGGATCCAGGGGCAGCCACAGCTGCTCTGGGCACCCTGTGCCAGGGCCTCACCACCCTCACAGGGAAGAATTTCTTTCCTATATCCCATCTAAAGCTACTCTCTTTCATCAAAACAAATTAAATAAGGCTTCTTTTTTTTTTTTTTTTTTAATTTCAGAGTAGAAATTCTGTCATCTGCCTACTGTCAGCTCTTCCAGAGCATCTCAGGCTGCACCTGAATTGCTGGGCTGGTGTTTTACAGCCTGGTGCACATCCCTGGACAAGCTCTCCCTGCTGTTTGCAGGTGGAATCCATCTCACAAGGAGCCAGAGTGTGGGAAAGGAACAGGAATTGCTGCTGAGTCTCCAACATACAGCCTGGCCACTGCTCAAGGTGAGCTGGTGGTTTGTGGGAGCCCCCATGACAGCCCCAGGAGCAGGCACAACAATCCAGGTGGGCATTTGGAAAGATGAACTGGCAGATCAGGGAAAAAGGCAGGGAGGGCAAAAAGCAGCACACGAGGTTTCTGGGACAGGAAAATAAGAGGATGAAAGCCTCCCTCAATGCCAGCCAGGGCAAATCAGCGCCTCCCTTCCTGCCTCGCCGGCTGCAGCTTTGGGTAAAAATGTGATGAAGCAGCTTTATGCATGAAAGAGGCCAATTTAAAAGAAAAAAACCAGGGCAAGTGTAAGGAAAAAGAAGAACAGAGCGAGACTGATGGGGTCAGGGCGCTGTTAAGGATGTCAATACCCATCACTCACGAATGGCCTTTCTGTAACTCCTGACCCCGCGGTGGCTGTCGCGAAACCGCAGCAAAATTAAAACAGAAATGAAGCAGCATCAGGTCCCGGCGAGAGGAGGCAGAGCCTGACAGGCAAGGTAAGGGCCTGACGCGCGGACAAGAAGGGGGCACGGCGCCGGGCCACGGCGTCCCCCGCGCTCCCGGGAAAAGTGCAAGGGATGCAGGATGCGGCGGAGGCGGCGGGCAGGGGGAGCGGGTGGGACACGCGCTGCGCGCTCAGCGGGACACGGAGCGGGGGGGCTCGGCTCGGCTGACAGCAGCGGGCTGGAGGAGGTGAGGATCGCCCCGGGGAGAGAGGAAGGACGAGGCTGATGTACCCCAAGAGCTGAGGCTGGAGTGGGGACAGCGGCTCGCGACAGCCAGCGGGGTTACAACACCGCCACTGTGTGCTTTGGGGGATTTCTGCTAAGCAAAGGCGATTTCCTCAGGTTCCAGGTGGGTTTTCACGCAGTCCTGCATCCCATCCATCCATAAAAGTAGCAAAATAAGCAGCAAACCTCCCTCTGAGAGGGCTGGAGCTGCAGCAGCACGACGCTCCCCTCTCCTCCTGCCCCCGGCTCTCTGTGCAAATTTAAAGCACTTTCCAGATATGGGCTGACCTTTCCAGAACACAGGAAAAGGCAAAAGGGGAGGTGGAAATACACAGAAGGGAAAATGTGCCTTGCAATGGAAAACAGAGCATGCACATCCCAGCTAGCAGAATGGGAAAAATGGGGGAAGAAGAGGCTCAGGCCTGGGATCAGTCCCAGCCAAAGCCAGATCTTCATCTCCATGCTCTCCCCACCCCAAAGGGCAGGTCCCAAGGCAGACCCTGAGCAGCTTTAGCCCAAAAGCACATGGGACCAGCTCTTCTGGCAGACTTGAGGTCACCCTCCCTGTGCTCCCCCAGCTTTGAGACCAGTCCAGCAAGGGGCAAAGCAGGAGCCCCATCAGTGGGGTTGCCCTCACTGGGAAAAGCATCCCTAAGGCTCATCCACAGTGATCTCCCAGCTGTTTAACCACAGATTTTGAGGGAGGCAAATTCCCCAGGTCAGTTTATGGAGCAGGCAGTGGCCAGCAGACCACGGCCAAGTCTCTCCAGCGCTGTTTCACCCATCTCACGCAGCTTGCAGAGCATCCTTCTCCCTCCCCATCACACAGACACCTGCCTTTCTCTTTTCCCAGTCTCTCCCTCAGCCTGCTGTTGTGAGAAAAGGAGGACAAGCTCATCCCCCAGTGCCAGCGGTTCTGCGCCGCACCAGGCACAGCCCTCGCCAAGAACAAGAGCACAGAGGGAAGGCAATCAGGAGAACCACGGGAGATGCTGTCACACACAAACAGCACTGACCGTGCTGGGAGCCCGTGGATGCGTGTGGATGGCAAGGACACGGATTCCTGGGGTCCTCCCTTCCCCGTCACGGCTCTTTCAGCTTTAAGTTGGGCCAAGGTGAGGGTTCCTGCACTTGTGGGCACGGCCCTCCCTCCGCCTCCCAGCCCGGCACAGCGTGCAGGATCAGCTCAGGCTCCTCTCTGCAAGACGTCCAGAAGCTGAGACAGAGCTGATCCATCTTCCCCGCTGAAAGAGTGTAAACAACTCAGCTGCAGGCTTGGAGTGCAAGAGAGGACACGCAGTTGGAAATTTTAAGGGCCAATTTACTAGGTAATTTACTAAACACGCTAATAATTGACATTGCAAGCACCATCCCGCTGTCCCCAGCTCCTGCCTAATATCCGTAGCAAGAGGGAGAAAACAGCTTTCCCTGTCCTCGTCGCTCCACAAAGCCTCCTCTGCCAGCCAGATCCCGGATGCCATCTGGGCAGCTTCGCTCTGCTCAATCCCAACCAACACAACAGCAACCCTGGCAAAACCCGGGCTCCTGATTAGTATGCATATTTCTGAGTGCTGATTCCACCTGAGGAACTGTGCAAGGGAAAGGTGTGTTGTAATTACCACCTCTTCCCTAGCTGTAATTAAAGACAAACTGAAGGGAGTTATGCCCAGGCTTTCAGTTTCCCTGAAGCTTTTCCCTGTGCCAAAAAAACAGCACTGCAAGAAAATTCCCAGCAGCTTCTTGGAAAAAAGCAGCAGCTCAGCCTGGAGTTACAGCCTGGCTTAGATTATGGTACTTAGACTGGGCTTCTCATCCAGACACAAGGTGAGGGTTGGAATCCAGGTATCCCACATCCTTTCACTGCCTGCTGCAGGAGGGGATGAACTGCCCTCTCTGTGAGGAACACAGATCATGGAAGGGTTTGTGATGGAAGGGACCTTAAAGACCATTTCTTCCACCCCTGCCATGGGCAAGGATGCCTTCCACTATCCCAGGTTGCTCCAAGCCCCATCCCACCTGGTCTTGGACAGCTCCAGGGATCCAGGGGCAGCCACAGCTGCTCTGGGCACCCTGTGCCAGGGCCTGCCCACCCTCCCAGGGAACAATTCCTTCCCAATATCCCATCCAGCCCTGCCCTCTGCCAGGGGGAAGACATTCTCCCTTGTCCTGTTACTCCAGGCCCCTTTCCAAAGTCTCTCTCCAGCTCTCTTGGAGCCTCCTAAGGTGCTGGAAGGTCTTCCCTGGCTGGCAGATGACCAAGTTAAACCAGATCTCTATGATTTAAGTGACTAAGCCTGGGTGGGGTGAAGCCCAGCACACCCAGTGGTGGCATCTCTGCACCAGTGGAAGTTACATGTTCAGTCCTGTTCAACAAACCATCCCAGGCCATTAAATCCCTGCACAAAAGGGAGGGATTTGGGCTGTTTGTTTGGTCAGAAATGCTGTTTTGTTGAAATCTAAAACTTCCCATGGGAACACGTTGATTTTGACAAAGTCACGTTTGTGCTTTTATTGCCTTGGTTTGCTTCATTTTAATTCCGAGCACCTTTGCTGGTTCTTAATGGTTTATATTCCTACCTAGCAAATCTTTCGGCGAGCTGCTCTGCTTCCCCCACTTCTCCCCACAGAGAAGCTCCACTTGCAGGGCAGGAAATGAAATTCTAAATTCAAAATCCAGTTCATATGTAACAAAACCTTGGCATTACTGACATGGATTCCAAATCAACCCAATCCTGGGCACTGTGGGGAGCACCCACAGCCAGGTGCCCAAAGGACCAGTGAACATCTTTGAATTTATTTCTGTCCTGCACCTGCCTGGATCTACACATTAGAAATGAGGATGAAAATCTGATGAGCAGTAAATGACTGTGCCCTCAAAGGCACAGGGCTTTCAAGAGCCCTCTCACCACTCTCTCAAGAAAAAAACAAACCAAGAAAACCTCTCAGGGTCCACAAAGACCTTTCACATTGAGCATCTCCAGCCTGAAAAGCCCTTCAAACTTGTCACTCTCAGCGAGCCGGGTCACAGTTTGCAATTAATCATTCACTTGATTAATTTTGCCTCCTTTAGCCTGTAAGTCCCCGCAGGCACTGCCGGGTGAGGATGCCGTGGGTGGGTTGTGAGTGCACCAAGTCGGAGCCAACGTGGATGTGCCTTGGGAGCGCCAAGCCGAGCCACCCACGGCACCCTGCAAGCGGGGCCGGGCACGGACACAAGGTCAAAGCTCTTGCCCAAATGCCTGGGCAAACAAATTCCTTAAAAAAATTCCCCTGGTGGGTGTAATGACCTCCTGAGACATCGCATCACACATCCCTCCTCCTCCTCTTGGCCTTACACTCAGCCTTGCTCTACTCTCTCCAATGGGCCAGCAAAATGTTCCTTTCAAATCGCTGTGAGGTTTTTTTTTTTGGTGTTGGTTTTCTTTCATTTCTTCCCATTAGGAGACATGTTCATTAGGAAAATATCAGAAACCTCTGGGGCAGCTTGTGCTTCTAACTCATTTTCCAAATGTATAATGAGCCAGGAGTAAATTTTTTAGGGTGAATTTAATTGACCTTTGCAGTGGCATTAGGCAGATTGGCTTAAAGTCTATTAGAGCATAATGTAACCTGGTGAGATTTTAGGGAAGGGTATTGGAAACTGGTGGAGTTGGACCGCTTTCCTCCCTTCCTCCCCAAGCTTTCCTCACAGAGGAAAAGAAGGATGGCTCGAGAATAGAGAGGGATGAACAGAAGGGGAGAGGGATGAACAGACGGGGAGAGAATTAAAAGGGAGAAGTGAGGAAAAGAGTAGGAGGCAGAAAGAGGGGAGCAGCTCCAACTGGCCCTCAGCTGCAGCAGGTTTGGCTGCTCGGGGATGGGCAGCTGGGCCGTTTGCTGGGTGACACGGTGCCAGCTTCCACCAGCTGAGGATCAGGCCCTCTGGCCATGGAAGACATCCCAGCTTTGCAGGGACGGCTCGCGAGCCGCTGGTCTCGCAGGGAAACACGGATCTGCCGCTGCTGACAGATGCTGGGCTTGGAGCTGCTCCACGTGCCACGGCCAGGGACACGCGCCCGGGACCTGCACCTGCTCAGGGACACCCCTGGGGTGACGTTAATCTGTCCCTGCAGAGGCTGGGGGAGGCAGGTCAGCTCCACATCCCGGCTCATATCCAGGAGGAGATGTCAGACCTCCAGTACTGCTAATAGGGGCTCTCCAGGGGCTGCTGGGAAGCAACAAAAGGTGAAAACTACAGAATTTCACTCCAGTGCAGAGGAACAGCACAGCAAGAAGGCACCACCCTACCAAGCCATGTCCTGCACACACCTGTGACTCCAGTCTTGGGCTCTCAGGGCACATTTGGGACCCAAACGCACTGTGGTGTCACCCCATAGGGCACATGGAGCCTCCAAGCGCCTCAACAACCCCATGCACATAAATACGTATAAAATTAGAGAGTCATAGAATCCCAGAACGGTTTGGGTTGGAAGGGAACTTAAAGCTCATCCAGTTTCCCCCCCTGCAGGGACACCTCCAACTAGACCAGGTTGCTCCAAGCCCTGTCCAACCTGGCCAGGAACACTTCCAGGGTAAGGAGTCAACAACCTCTCTGGACATACATACAGAGTTAAAAAACACCCAACCCTTACACCAGCCACAAGTTTCCATCCCCAGACTCCAATTCCTGCCTCCTTCTAGCAGCTGTGGAGGGGAGGTCCCTGCTCAGGGTCAGCACCCCCAGCCCGAGCCCCACCTGCAGCACAACCGGGGCACAAGGGAGTGGGAACAGCATCTCCACCCTGGGCACTCACACACCTCTTGGACTTGTATTAATAAAATTGCAGCAGTCAAAGGCCTCGGGGCGAAGCTGGGTGGCAGAAAGCTGGAATGGCACAGCTGATCCCACCCTTCCCTGTTTCACAATGCCGGCACACCAGTCCCAGGCTGTGTTTACAGGGAAGTCGAAACCTCCGCCCGATGGGACCCTGCGGTTGCAGTATCGGGATCGGACGCCACGGAACGGGCTCTGGCTCCCAGCACCGTCCTGCTTTGCAGCCGCCTCCCGAAGCCCTGCTGCTCCCATCCCATTTATCCGAGCCCTGACTGTCGCTCGGCACAGGGATGCCCCCGGGGAGATCACCCAGGAACACTCACCTCTAACCTGTCAGCACTAAAGAATTGCTTTTCCTTTGGTGTTTTTGCACCGACCTATAAAGGAGGGCCGGCAAATCAGTCTGGGAAAATCACCTGGCTGTGTTTTGAAACATCATTTGTTTTCCTGTTTTTTCTCCCCACCCAGCCCTGATAATCTCAGGCACTCCCTGCCCATGCAGGGGTGGGGTATGAAATGCCAGGCTCATTCCAGCCCACACCATTCCCACTCGGAGTGGGGCAATCCTCCCTGAACTCATTCCCAACTCTGATAACGAGACGGGGTGCAATCCCTAGAGGCGGGTGAGCAACGTGACCCTGAGAGCCCAGGGCTGAACCCGGCTACCCCCGGGCTCGGGCTGGTGCCCTGATGTTGAAACCATCCTCCCTCCCCCGCCCTGCGGCCAAAACAGCTCCGCCGGGGTGCTCCGCTCTGTGCCAGAGAGGCAGCTCTCACTTGCTATCCCCCTACTGCGACATAAATGAGATTCCAGCATCCCAATTTCCAGTTACAAATCCTGCACCGTGCACTGACCGGTGCTAAACGTGCCTGTGGTGCCGGCGGGGCTTCGCTCCCGCAAAGGCTGATGCACAGGCAGGGATGTGGGAGGCCTCTGGATGCCCTCCCTGCAGCAAACCGGCCACAAAAGGGTTACCGACCTGCTCTCCTTTCCAAACTTTGCTGCTTCATCCCCTGAGAGGCTGCAGCGAGGGAGAGGAGGGTTTCAAAAGCGAGCCGGAAAATGAAAGAGAAAAGGGGAAGGTTTCAACTGGATGCAGTGAAACGGAAGGCTTTGTGTTTTCGGAAATTAAGGGTGTAAGGGGTCTCTTTTGTGCTAAATGCTCTGGATGGGATGAAAGTAAATAGAGCTCAGCTGGGCAGGGGAGTTCGGGCGACATCGAGAACAATTTTTAGCCCCGTTAGATATTAATTTCCCATACATCATCCTCCTGTCCTCTGCCCCTTTGAAGTGCTCAAGGTTTCAGGCTTCAAAGCGCACCACGCCGGCCACTCGCACAAAGCTCGGGATCCGTGGGGAGCCGCATCAGCAGGTCCCAGCCCCGCGGCTCAGCAGGACCCCTCCCCACACTGGCACCCGCCCCAAGCGCAGGCAGGGCCAGCCCCGGGATGCGGCAGCCACCGCGCGGTGACTTCCCCGGGGCTCTGCTGCAGGAGGGAGCCGGCGGGAGGGGGGGCAAGGCGGAGCAGATGAAAGCGCTGACCCACTTTGTGGCCCGAAGTGCTCATTAAAACCCAACCGCATGTCCGTGGGCGCCTGGAAAAGCCGGTGGGGTCATAAACCCCATCCCTGCCTCCCTGTCACTGATGAAGCACCTACCAAAATCAATGGCGCTTTGTTGGGTTGCGTCAGCTAACGAGGAAAAGGCCTTTTATTGTTTCAGCGGGGAAAGGCTGACGCACCACAAAGAGGGCCCTTTGCCTGACTCAGAGCAAATATCTGCGGCTTTTCCAGGGTGATTTGCCTTTGACAAGAGGCTTCTGTCCTCCAGCAAGACGCCTGGGCTGACGGTGGTCCCCGCCGGGAGAAGCAGCGATGCTTCTCTGGATCCCCAGTGAGGGATCCGCATCCAGCATCAGTGATGTCGGGGTTTGCAATTTCTGTGCATGCACAGCACAAGCACAGAGCAAGGCAGGCAGAGCTATTCCAAATTTTCTCCTGGGCAAAGCGAGGCACGGCTGACCGAAGAGCAGGAGGCAGAGCCCAGGCTGAACCAGAGCCAGGCCAGGCAAAGCCCAACCATCTGCCTGCTGCAAAGCCAAACGAGCTGAGGTTACTTGATTGAAACAGCAAGTGCATAAATATCCAATAAAATAAACAACAGCCATAATTAATAATAAAATAAAAATAGCCTTTCCTTTCTACTCCTGCACTTTGCAGCCGCAGAGCTCAGGGCACATCACACGCCAGAGTAACAACTAATTATAAGCACCAATTACGATGATAATGAAATAATCTACCTTCCAAACCTGCCTGCCATTAATTTTCCCTGGCTGTAAAGAAGGTTGAGAGCTCACACTGGACAGAGCGAGTGATGTGGGTACACCCTGCTGTGTGCCTCAACACCAGCCTGGCAGCAGGAGGGGGGACAGGGGCACCCTCACACCCTGGGACCTTCCCACAGCAGCAACTTCCCCAGGTTGTTGCTGGGAGAAGCTGTGGCTGCCCCATCCTTGGAAGTGTCCAAGACCAGGTTGGATGGAGCTTGGAGCATGCTGGGACAGTGGAAGGTGTCCCTGCCCATGCCAGGGGGTGGAATGGGATGAGCTTTAAGGTCCTTTCCAACCCAAAGCATTCTATGATTCTGTGAAAGCCACGCACTCTTTGGGGTAAAACAGAAGCAAAGCAGCACAGGGAAAACTTGATTTATCTCCCCTCTCAGCAAATTGAAGCTCTTCTTTCTCAATACCATCAGCAGACAAAAATAAAGGGGCTGAAGGAGAACAATTTGGATGAGACGCTGAGAAGAAGCGTTTATCCCTTTCTAGACGGTGACTCAGGGAATCAGGTGGGCACGGACTGATCCGGAAGGCAGCAGTTAAGCAAGAGCCTGAGTGATGAAGTACTCGAGGTTTGCACTTCATCGCTCTCCTGAGTCAGAGCCGGCATCTTGCTCCCAATCCCGGCTCATCCTGTGTAAGGCTCTGGATGTCACTTGCCCGCCCCATGTCTCCGTTACCTCCAGGGCAGAAGGGCCCTAACGATGCTAATGCACAGCTCTGCTCGTGTGTGATAAGGACACTCTGCTTCCCAGCTCGGATCTGACCTGACCTCGAAATGTGTGCTTCCAGCCCCAAAGCCAATCCTGTCCCGGGCTGCATTCCCAGTGCCAGCAGCACCAGGTCCAGGGAGGGGATTGTTCCCCCCTGCTCCACTCTGGTGAGACCTCCCTGGAGCGCTGTGTCCAACTCTGGGACTGCAACATCAGAAGGACATGGAGCTGCTGGACAAAGTCCAAGAGAGGCCACGGAGATGCTCCAAAGGCTGGAGCACTCTTGCTACGGAGCCAGACTGAGAGAGCTGGGGATGTTCTGCCTGTAGAGCAAAAGCCTCTGGAGAGACCTTGGAGTCCCTTCCAGGACTTAAAGAGGCTCCAAGAGAGCTGGAGAAGGACTTTGAACATGGGCCTGGAGGGACAGGACAAGGGAAATGGATTCCTACTGGCAGAGGGCAGGGTTAGATAGGATATTGGGAAGGAATTCCTGGCTGTGAGGGTGGGCAGGCCCTGGCACAGGGTGCCCAGAGCAGCTGTGGCTGCCCCTGGATCCCTGGAAGTGCCCAAGGCCAGGTTGGACGGGGCTTGGAGCAACCTGGGATAATGGAAGGTGTCCCTGCCCTTGGCATGGACTTGAAATAAGATGATCCTTAAGGCATCTCCCAACCCAAACCATTCTGGGATTCTCTGATCCTGTTTTTGATTGCAGAGGAGCCTGGTTGGTGCATTTCATCAGCGAGGACGGCAACCAAGCCCCAAACTGCTCCTCCTCAACCTTGCAGAGAGCCACCAAAGCACAGCAGTTGATCCAAAATGGAAAACTCCTGGGCTGCAAAGCGGGAAAAGCAAAAAGTCTGCGTGTCAGAGAGGGTCAGGAGACCCTCATGTCCCAGCCCCAGTGGTTCTGAGCTACACGATGTGCTGCAAAGCCCAGGGCTGGCGCTGGCACCAAGGGTGAGCAGAGCCTGTAAGATTGATTTCTTTTTGTTTTCGATTGACGGCGTGTTTGCTAGAAAATGTCATTTTCAGGAACCAAAACTATCTGTGGATTCAAGTCAGGTTTAGCGAACAGTTTTCGCAGAAAATAAATAGAACGGGGAGAGGAGGGAGCTGCAGAGAAGTCAAAACATCTCGTGGATGATGTTTCTTGTGTGTTACATTTCAATCTCTCACTTGAAATGTCATTGTCATTCCAAAAAAATTGACATTTATCTAAAAGGTTAAAAAATGGCTACACTGAGTGAAGCATATGGGTTGGTTTCCACGTTTGCATAAACTGTTTCATTAGGATTTGACAGAAACACTGGGTTGACGTCACTGAAAGGAACCCAGCTCCCCACTTTTCTCCAAGGTGACCTCAAGTCAATGTTGTTTCTTTGCCCTGGCCACCAACCAAGCTGTGAAAAAGAATTTTAAAAGCCATTATTCACCCAGCATTGGCAGTGCTGGGGTTGGGAGAGCGCGTGGAGCCGTTCCCACCGCAGGGAATCTTCCGGAGCAGTGCAGGGGTACAGATCCCCTTGGAAAGTCATCCCAGGTTTCGGCAGCTACGACAGAGCTAAACCAGCACCAGTCCAGACTGAACTAATGGAGGATCCGAAAATCCAGGAACGTGGAGAAAACAGGACTGAAAAATAACACAACCAGCACATCCAGGGAATTTAAATTGTCCCATTCATCCTGAATTTGACCTCAGATCCCAGGAAGTCCATGGAAGTGTAATGACCAGTCATCACCAATTTAATCCTTCCGTTTAATCCCATGATAATTATAATGCCATGCTTCCAGGCTGGAACAAACAACCCCTCCCCGAGGCAGGAAAGGCCTTTTCATTCGCCCTCTGGAAGAACTGGTCAAAGTCCTGATTTCCTGAATTTTCCCCCAGACTGAAATAATGCAAATAAAAATTACAGGGCTGGGGAGGGGAATGACTGACTGGAAAAGAGAGGGAAAATGTCTCTGGGAAATGGTCGGTCAAGGGGTGTTCGGTGATGTAGCAATCTGAGATTTCCAGTGGGGGCACCACTGGAAGGGAAATGTTCAGCCCAGTTTTGGGAAGATGCTTGCTCTCCCCTGTGTCTCTCAGGACTGGGAACGTGGATCCCCCCCAGGGGAAGGAGCGAGGTGCCCAAATCCTTTCAACTTCATGCTTCGATGGATCTCACATTCCCCCAAAAGCACAACTGAGGAGCTCATCCTGCCCTCTCAGCTCCCTCCTGCCATAGCACCTGAGAGGAAGGGACTTATTCTTACAACCTACTTCAAACAGGCTCTGCTCATAAATTAATGGCTTTAACAACTTGGGATCTTCCCAACAGCAGCCAAAATTCGTAGAATTCCAGGATGGTTTGGATCAGAAGGGGCTTTAAAGATCATCTCATTCCACCCTTACCATGGGCAGGGACACCTTCCACTGTCCCAGGCTGCTCCAAGCCCCAGTGTCCAACCTGGCTTTGGGCACTGCCAGGGATCCAGGGGCAGCCACAGCTGCTCTGGGCACCCTGTGCCAGGGCCTGCCCACCCTCCCAGGGAACAATTCCTTCCCAATCTCCCACCCATCCCTGCCCTCTGGCAGTTTGAAATCAACCCTGAGCAAAGGTTTTAGCAGTCAGAGCGCTGGCACCACTTCTGATCTGCATGTCAACTCTGTAGCAGCTCCTTTTCTTTTCCTTTTTAACTATTTAGTTGTTTTTATTTTTAATATTTATTAATTCCTTTTTAAAAAAAGCTCCAAGCTCCTTAGAAAAAGGCTGCATGTTTTTCTAGTCTGTGCTTGGATGACTCTCAGCCCCCTGACAGAGAATCTATAGGTGCTAACAAAACACAAACGGATAATTAATCACCATAATTGGGGATTGGGTGGCTTTTATTCATTTCCATCTCCTCTGTGGTGTTTCTCCAAAAGAAAAGAGGGGGCAAAAAATCTAGCAGAGAAGGGAAGAAAAGAAATCCCGTAAGTCTAAATGGGCTGCACAGATTTATGGAGAATTAGTTTAGTCCTTGGGACCTTGTGACATCAGAGTCCAAGCAAACTCCATTCTTGGCTTTATGATGTTTTCGAGCCCCCTCAATGCAATTATTTCCTTGTCTCCCTACAGCCCATCCATTATTCTCTATAATAATATGTTTTCTGAAACTCCTTTCCATAAACAACGAGAGCAGGCAGCGAGAAACCTCATTGTTATTGATATCATGTCACATCACCAGTAAAACGGCTCCTGCAAAATGGGCTGAGAATGGAGATGGTTTCAATTGAAAACGTCCCCACCTTTTACATCGTTCCAAGACAAATGAAGCCAACTCCCTGTGACGTCACACGGGGAAATTTAACCCCCATGGTTGCTTTAGGGACAGGGTTCAGAGGATCTTGTTGTGGATCCCAAATTGCCAGCAGGAAACGGGTCCCTGGCAGAGTTTCTTTGTTCATTCCACTGGATCTGGCCCCACATCATCACTCACCAGCCACGAAACTTTTAAAAGCAAAAAGTTCCAGGCTTTTTTGCCCCCTGAACCCACAATTATGCAAGGAGATCAATAAAATGTTGTTTTCACCCAGCACATGATGCTCAAAAGCACAAGCACCAAGCTCTTGCTAAAATTGCAACAATCCTCAGCCCCAAATCATCATCCTGGGGGGTTCAAGCCCACAATTCCCATTATAAGTGATAAAATCGCAGCAGTTGCAAGGTGTAACTCGTAGTTTCAGTGGCAATGTCACAAATAAAGGTTTGAGACGAGCTTAAATATCTAAAAGTGATGCTTGTAGCAGTGATTATCCAATGTAGGGCTGGATTCTGGATTTGTAAGGCTGGGAAGACAGAGCTCAAGCCACACCGACTCTGTTTTTGCACTCAGAACCATGGATCATGTTCATTCAACTAATTAAAATAGTCCAGTTATGATCCTGGCAACATCAAACAAGGATTAATGAACTTCCTACATTTTCTAGCTAGACCCAAGTGTATGCCTGACCCCCCATGTGCCCCAAAGATCATCCATGTCTCTAAAAATTTCAGGTACAGCCTGAATCACCCGAAACCTTAAAAATAAATCCATGGGGTGAGAACAATGGGATCAGACTATTCATAGATTCAAGAACAAAGATTTCACATTAAAAGATCAAGAGGGAAAATCACTCATTTGCCACTAAGAGAATAAAAATAAAAGCAAGACCACAGCTGGAAGCAGCCCCGTCGGGGGAGAGAACTGATCCCGGGGCCCTGCATCCTTCCTCACCCTCCTGGTTATTTTGACATTTCAGCAGTAGGAGCATCCAGGCAGTGCATTTTCTCAGGAACCAGATTTTTATCATCCTAATCATGGTCTGGGACCAATACATGGAAGCATTTACTGGTCCAGAAAGCATTTGTACTGTTCCAGTAACTAAGCACTTTTGAAAGACTCTTTTCCACCTGATTGTAGGAGCTGATAGCTGAGGAGCCGCTAGCGAGAGATTGATGCTTCATATGTTTGAAAGCTCAAACTCCAAGCAGAGAATATTGCACTGGTTTCTGGCTCTAGTGGTTTTCATAACACCCGGCAGCAATATCATGTCAGAACAGCAGCTGCCAAAGCTGGTCTTCAATTATTGCCAACTTCAAGTTCAAGGAGAGCTAAATCCAAGGGTTTGGTGCAACCTGATGTAAAATGCAGCTCTAACAGGACTCCCTTTGTCTTTTCCCCTCTCCCATACATGTTTCAGGAGCTGCCAGGTGTCTGCATCGAGTTAGAGACTGGGGGGTTCAAAGGTGTGGATGGCTGGAGGCATCCCGGCCACGCACTGCTGAAAGAGATGGGATAAATGGTTTGGACAAACAAAACTTTAATGCTTTTAACCTCACTCGAAGGGGACCTTCAAGCCTTCTCCTCGCCCTTCTCCAGCCTGCCAAGTGGAGCAGTGGAAAATGGGAGGTTGGGACCTGCTCTCCTGCCTGAACTCATTTAGCCCAGGAAAACACAAAGGAGATTTATGATGTCTTTTAGGGAGGGCAAACTTGTTGCCACAGAAGCTGTGGCTGCCCCTGGATCCCTGGAAGTGTCCAAGGCCAGGCTGGATGGAGCTTGGAGCACCCTGGGATAGTGGAAGGTGTCCCATGACAGGGCGTGGAACTGTATTATCTTTAAGGACCCTTCCAATCCAAACCCTTCCATGATTCTGTGACCTCATGGCTTTAATTTGCACATACAACAGCATTGGAAACTCCAGAGCAGGACTCTGTGACTGTGGAGAGATGGGTTCATGCTAACCCTGCTGCCCCATCACTTCAGAGCCTTCTATTCCAGGCTCTGCCACCATTCCCAACAAGAAGAAGCTGGCAGATAAAATCCACCCGGTTACACATGTTCCTGCAGCACAGAGAAATTCCAAGAGCCAGGCTGCAGAGCCTTCCCCCTGCAATGACATGTGCAAACATGTTCTGAGCAATTTGGGGAATTCAGTGATATCCCACGTGGGTTGTGCAAAATCTCCCAGCAAAAAGTTTCATTTTGTGTCACACGAGCGACCTGTGCGGAGCATGAAAGCAGGGGGTGGGGATATGCTAATGCCCCTAATGCTATCACTTCTGCAAACAAAATTAATGATTTTCAAGCCCTGGAGCCATCAGATTCCAGTTCCACAGGGACTAGTGTTGGGTGAGCACCAAGTTCTCTCAACCACATGGGAATTTCATACTCCAGTGATAGAAAAGATGAGGGTTAAGCACGGGGGGAAGCTACGTGAGGACACAAGAGAAAGGCCGTGATGAGTTTCCATCAATCCACAATGTCAAAGGCCAGAGGAGACAATCAAAGCTGACAGCCTGGAGAAGCCAAGCCACACAATTTCACCCTGCGAGCCCAGAACAAACATAGGGATTATTTCCTTGCACTCAGGCAAACACCAGCAAACCCGGTCACTTCTTGCTGATGCGCTGGTGGGTTTTAGCAGGACAATCAGTCTTGCTTAAAAGACTTCAAGTGATGATGAATTCACCATTTTCCCCATGTAATCAAGGGATAGCTTGGTTTGCATCTGGCTCCTATTTTACCAGAGTTCCAAAGATGTATCACACAAAGCAGCCTGGATTCAGGTCATGTATCACTGACATCTCCATCTGAAGGGAAGGGCTTTGCAGCACCTGCAAGAAAAACTCCTCTTCCTCCAGACCAGCCCCTCAGTGCCTGGGACAGAAGCCATCCCAACTTAGGGTTGGTGAAGGTGACATGTTCCCATGCTGCCTTAACACCAGTCTCCAGCCTGGGAAGCTGTGGAGAACCTCCACATGCTTCTTGACACCTCCACACCAGTACGAAATCCCAGAATCCATGAATGGTTTGGGTTGGAAGAAACTTTAAAGATCATCTATTTCCAACCCCCCTACCATAGGCAGGGAACCTCCTGCCAGACTTGAAATGGGGCAAAAGACCCAAAAACCTGCTGCAATGGTCAAGTCAGACCCAAAGCTTCCTCTGGGTCTGATCTGGGGGAGGGAATAAACCATGGGCAAAATAAATAAATAAAAAACCAATCTCCATTTGGAGGCACTAAATCCCCACTCCTTTCCAGATGGCTGGGAGATTTCTCCCAGGTGGTAAATATATTATTAAGAACTCATTTCACCGTGAAATTGACTATTCAAAACACAGACAGAAGTTAATATATTAGGACAACCTGTCTGAAAAGCTCACGTTAGAGGGAATTTATTTTTGTTTAATATAAAACGTGGCACTACACACATGGCTGTCCTCGAGCTGCTCCTTGGCAGAAACATGCGTTCAGACATTGGGGAGGTCTCCTACAGCAGGACAAATGGCACTGGATAAAGTCACTGTCACCTTCGGCGTGGCACAGCCATCGAGGACATTGGCACTGGGAAGTGGTGCCTGTGCCATGGCTGGGAGGCTTCTCCAGCTCTCACTGACCAACTCAGTGTTGTTATTCTGGCACTCCTCAGGAGTCCAGTGCTTAGAGAAAACCAGAGCAAGGTGATAATAAAGATTTACTGCTCAGGGACATCCTTCCAGTGACTCTGAAGGGAAAATCCAAGCAACAGGGGAAGGATATGAAGAATGTATTTCACAGGGAACCATCAGGTCAGACGAGCCCTCTGGACACCCCTGATCCAGTCCTCCACTCAAAGCAGGAGCAGGTTTCAACGTGAAGTTGAACCTAAACTTCCTCCAGGTTTAGATTAAGCCTACACCTTGAAACTATTTTCATTTACAGACCAAATCCAATGCCTTAGGAAGGCTGGAACCTCCCATTACAAACTGCACAACTAAAGCATTATTTCTTATTAACCACTAATAAGAAGACGCCTAAAGTAAGAGGTTTTCTAAAGCATTTCCTAGTTGAGTCAATTGTTTTGATTGAGTAATTATGTAAAAGTATCCCAGGTATTTTTTAGCGAGGAGGAGCAGCATCATTTTGCAAATCGGTAATGAAGAAGCCTCAGAGGGTCGACAAATACTTTGTATTGTTTAATTTGCTTCCCAGCCTTTCTGTCAAGGAGCTCCAGCTTTCCTTTGGCATAAGATCTGCCTGGGGGAGGTCAAGGAAGGTGACCTTTTTCTTCCCACTCAATAGCAAAGGATGAGAGTCTGAACTGCTGGACACACACAGACTTCAGAGCGTGTCTTCATTAGAGGCTACACGACATCTCTGAAGTCTCAGCCCTTCTGGAAAAGCGGGGATGGGAGAAACCTCTGCAAGCCAAGGGTCTATTAGACTGTAACTTATTTCACTTTAATTCAGCTGATTAACTCACTTTAAGCTAAATGACTATGTCTTGAGTAAAGGGACCTCTTTGCAGACCTTTGGTCCAGGAGACACGTGGTGGCTCGACAGCCACCTCAGCTGAACACTGAGCTCTTCAAAGAGATGTCCCAGGATCCCTGCACTAAGCAGGTCCTCTTGTGCAGCATTCCTTGGGAACTGGGTGATGACAGCCTGGACATAATCCAGGCTGGACAACTTGTCCTTTGAGAAGGGAAACTGGTGGAAGGTGTCCGAGGAAGAGGAGAGCATAGAGGTCCAATAGAAAACATGTGAAGGGAAAGAGTTTTCCCATCCTGGGAAAAGCTGGACATTTCACCTTTCCTAGACCTTGGGAAATTTCCACCTAGAAAAATACAACCCCCCTACCACTCCCCCAGATCAACCCAATTTATCTGGAGCAATTGTTAAAACCCAGTCTAGACTTCCTGCTCAGACCTAGAGCAGCAAAGCCACTCCAACCCTAAAAAAACCACTTATCTGCAGGGATAAAATTCATGGCCTCTCTTAGCAACCAAACACCCCAGCGATGAGGCTGCAGACTTGGACTCTGGCTCTTTGTCTCAGCCTCTCTCAGCCATTCTGCTGCAGATAAATAATTAACCACACGTTGGAACAGGGACCGGAGCACGCGTCTCCTCCATCCCGGCTGAGTGCCCGAGCTGATGGGCTATAAAATCCCTCTTGGCTGAACAAATATTTATTAATGCAAAATGGAGCAGCTTCAATGAAAGAGAGATGGAGCCGTGCTCTCTCCTTGCGATCTCCACAGAGTTCACCCCAAAGCAAACACTGACGAGGTGGAGATGTGGGTTTGTTGGCCAAACTCAGAATGTTTCCATCTCTTGGCTGAGCTCCTCATCCTTTCAAACTCCACCATACAAGGAAAAATAACTGTACTCATTCGAGAGCAATCTTTATTCATAAAATGGGGAGGGCAATATTATTATTATTAAATATTAATAAAACTTGGACAAGGAAAATATCGCCCTTATCTGGGGTGCTCAAACTTGGCTGTTTGGAGAGCTGAGTTAGAACACACAGTGGGATTCCTGGGGCTCTCCTGTGCAGGGCTGGGAGCTGGGCTTGGATAATCCTTGTTGGTGCCTTTCAACTCATGATCTTCTGATTCTATGAGTATTCAACATGAGCAGCCATGGTGGCCTCTTCTAATGGTCATCAGGGCCACCAACTAATTGCCAACTCCACCAGTCCTTGAGGATGCTATGAGACACCTGGTCCTTTAGGAATCCCTCTAATTAAAGCCATCCCTCCTCAACTTTCTAGTCCATGTCAACAAACCAAATTCCTAGACAGAGGAATTTTTGGGCGCTCCTAGTTTTGATTCTCTTCCATCTCCCTTCTCCAGTGGATTAAGGGATCATCAACCCCATCCAAGGAAATGAGACTTTTGCTCACATACAGGAACATACCTGGAGTTCCCACAAGAAGTAACCCCTTGGTACCCTGACATCATGAGAAATGGCCTTGGGGAATGCTCCTGCTTTTATTTTGTTATCAGTAATTCACTGAAGGCAACAAACCCAGCTGTTAGGAGTGGCTGGCGTTCGCTTTACAAATTTTAGCACTCAAGGCTAAAATAAACTAAAATACAAAACCCTTCCTCTGTGCATACATTCCTTCTACAAATCTGCGTGCTAATAGTATTTGACATGTTGGTAATCTGCGTTTTTTTACCATAATTCATTTAGAGTGGTTCTGCTTGATTATTGTACATTTTACACTGTGATGCACAGAAAATGTTGTTGCTTTTTTTTTTTTTGCCTCCTTAACTGGTTTTATTCCTTCTAGAAATCACTCGTTCATAGTACCCACATTCGACGCTAGAGAGGGAGGGAAGAAACGAAGCAAAAATCAAAGAGAAAATAGGCAGCAAGAGAATAGGAAATAAATGAAGAGAAACGAAAAGAGAAAAAAACAATAAGGAGAGAAAATAAACCGGGAAATTATGCAAATAGAAGAAAACAAAGCCAAGAACCAGAAGGGCAGAGAGAGGAGCCAGTTTCCTGTTTTGGGAGAGCACATCCTATTTCTGCCCAAAGGCTGGAGCACAGGACGATCCAGCAACTGAGGACTCAACTGTATTTATTTTCCATGGAGCTGAGTCCTCTTTAACAACCCAATGTCTTCTCCGTGCTCAGAGTGCTTGCGTGACATTAGACATGATGTTCTTATGGAAATCTCTGCAGTTGGAAAAAAAGCTGGGAAGAAAATAACTGTTCCTGCTCTATAAAAATTTTGCCCTTTCCCATGCAGGGAAGGAGGGGGGAAGAAGCCATAAACCAAAATTCTCAAATTACTCAAACTTGAGAAAAGTTGGGCCAAAGTCAACATGACCTTTAGATTTCAAATTTTTTTGCTTATTAATTATAAGAAAAATTCAGCTATGCTTCAATCTTATATTTTGAGCCAGAAAATCACTTCTTTCCCTTAAGAAAAAAATCAATTACATTTTAAAAACTAGCAAAATGTTTTAATTTTCCTTGTATTTGTTAGTTCTGCTCAATCACTCCTTTGAAACCAGCCTGTTCTCTTGGAAAGCCAGTTTTCCTAAACCTGCATTCTCCAGGTTGAGAAGAACCAGCCACTTTCAATCAGCCCATTTAAGGCCATTCTCCCTTGTAGTGACAGGACAAGAGGGAATGACCTTAAGCTGAGGGAGGGCAGATTTAGATGGGATATTGGGAAAAAATCCTTTCCTGTGAGGGTGAGGAGGCCCTGGCACAGGGTGCCCAGAGAAGCTGTGGCTGCCCCTGGATCCTTGGAAGTGTCCAAGGCCAGTCTGGATGGGGCTTGGAGCACCCTGGGATAGTGGGAGGGGGTGGGACTGGGTGGAGCCTTAAGCTCCCTTCCAACCCAAACCATTCCACGATTCTCTTCCCTCCTAACCAACCACGGCAGAAGGGAATTCCATGCCAGTGCCATGAATCTCAGCCCACCCTCAACTCCTCACGTGCAGGACAGGGAAGGATTTGCTGCCTCAGCTCCCAGCATCTTGGGATAAATGGATGGATGGGACACAGAGTCCACTTAGGTTCATGACCAACAACAGAGACCTGGATAATCCTCCCAAACTTTTGGTGGCAGGAAGGAGCTGCTTTGCTCCCAATCCACCACTGGGGTTATTACGTCTCTCTGAGGGCTTCGAGCTGCCTGGAATCCCCTGTTAGATAATAAAGAAAACGAGAGATTCAACAATTGTTTGTGCTTGGGCTGCTGTGTAAAGGCTTCGTCTCTCAGCAATGAAACAAAAGCGGACTAATAACACCCTGTGCTGCAAAAGCAAGTGCCAAGGAAAAGACAGAAATCAATTATCCGGGTGAAATTCAAAGGGAGAGGAAGTGGCGAGCACGTCCACATCAGCAAACAGCACACATAATCCCATTAACATGGACGCCATCTCCCTTGCGGGAGCGCCGAGCCACGGAGAAAGATGATAATTAAAATAAACAAACAAAAAGTAGCCTCAACTTCCCACATGAGGGATGGTGGGATGGATGGATGGATGGATGGATGCCATTGGAACGTGGCAGAGGGCAAAAGGGGAGCTGAGGAGAAGCTGGGGGGATCAGGATCCTGAATGCTTGGGAAAGCCGCCTGTCCCTGTCACCAGATGCTGTGAAGGGCAGCTGCAGCCAGAGGATGGTTAAACCATCACATCTTTAATGCAACCTGCAAAATGCAGCCTCGCAGGGCTGAACAAATCCCAAGGAAGGATGAGGATGCCCTGAGGATGCACTGTTGCTCCCCATGGCAGGGACAACCCTCCCAGCACCCTCCTCGCCCTGCTCCGCAGGAACAGGGATGCTGGGCTGGTACCCTGGAGCTCACAAAGCCATAAATCAGCTGTGCCAGTCTCCCTAAAATGTCTCTCCTCTCTTGGCTGACTCACCAAAAACCTTCAAACTCCATCTCTCAGTTTTCTGTCATGATTCCCCATCCCCAGAAGTATTCAAGGCCAGGTTGGACAGGGCTTGAGGCAACCTCATGGGAAGTGTTCCTGCCCATGGCAGGGGGTGGAACGAGATGAGGTCTAAGGTCCCTTTGAACCCAAATCATTCAGGGATTCCACGACAAATCGAGGCAGCCTTACTGGCTTGCACAAAATCCTCATTTAAACCCATTCAGTCTCCTTTTTAACAAAGGCTGCTCTGGCAGAAAACGTGGCACAAGTCAAGGAGAAACCCAACCCTCCCTGGGAGAGCACTGTGGAAAAGCTGAGCCAGCTGGGAAGGTGTCTGCCTGCCATCAGCCGGGCTGCAGAGAGGGACACGTGGCTCTCGGGGACACAGCTCTGTGCTCCGGTGACACAAACTGGACAGCTGCCACTACAAATCCATGTTTCCCATGTGGGGCAATTAGAGTCAAAGTGGTTTGGGCACAGTTAGACCCTCTAAAAATGGGCAAATGGATGCTGTAATACCAATGTGTCCATTGGGAATAGGGCAACCTCAAGTACATCTGAGTTTTGTACCGCGTGGATCCCCAGAGAGGGCACAGGAGAGGTGAGGGGATGGCTCCAGTGCTCCTGCAAGTGACCACGTATGAAACTCTCCCCTGCAGCCCCAAATCCAAAAAAACCCATCATTTTTCAGTAACGGTGCTCTGTGAGGCATTTCCAGTGATTCCCCCTCAGTGTTCTTGCCCTGGAGATGGATTCAAGGAGATACAGAGAGGAACTGCAAGAAAATAAACCAATATCAACCCCTCTCTATTCTCTTGTCATTTCTCAACACTCGGGGCTACACGGGAGCACAGATGACCCTTCCAGTTCTCCCACATCCAACAACATTTCAAATCCTTGTGACACTCTGTTTGATCTCAGGGACCCATCTGGGCAAGGACAGGTTAAGCGTAATTGTTTGTGCAGCCCCCAGCCAACTTCCCAGATGAAATTTATTGCTCCAACATAACTCTCTTGTACTTTTTTCCCTGAGCATCTGCTGCTGGCAGCTTTTGGAGATAGGACACTGCACTGATCTGGCACTGCAATCCCAATTTCTGCTCAGAAAAAGGCTTTCTGAAGTCTGTGAGAGTTAATGGGAAATGGGATACACAACATCTTCTAAGGATTTGTGATCAGAACCAAAATGAGCTCAGGAAGTCAAAAAAAGTCTAAAAAAGTCTAAATCCTTTTCCCCTTTCCCCCACAGCTGCTATCCCTGACAGAGCCCCTTTGCCTCCAACTCTGGCTCAGATATATAGCTGCTCTATAATTTATAATTGTCTCCAAAGACCACAGAGCAGTTCATAAATTTAAGGGGGGGAAAAAAAAGTCCTTTTCAAGGATAATTTTAATATCAGGCTTTTCATTTAGGGAAAGAGCAACTCAAATTAATTCCTGGAAATACTGTCTTTTGCCTGCTCCACTTAGTCCATCTGTCCCGGGAGCATCTGCAGCCAGGGACAGGGATGGAGAGGGACTCCACAGCCCCAGGAAGACCCACGACACATCCCCACAAGATTAAAATACAGTCACTTAATCCCCTGCAAAGCCTCTTAAGTGTTTCTATCCGGGTCAGCTCACTTGGTTCTTAGCCAACCCACCTCTGAAAATACCCCAGTTTAGGTCCTTCCCTGACTGTCAGAAGGTTGAAATGAGGGACGGGATCAAAGGCAACAGGGACCAAGCGGATGGAGGTAAATGCCTTGGAAATAACCCTCATTAGGGAGCAAGGGACTTGCATAACCTCCTCTTTCACCTCCATTCCCTCCTTGGGCTGCTCCTGTATCCTTCCCCAAGTCAGCTTTTCGCTTCCCTTGCTCATCCTTCCAGGTTTCCCCATGACATAACAAGGATGAATTATCCCAGGAGTGAATCCACCAGCTTCACTGGAGGCACTTGCCCCAGAGACAGGTACTCTGTGGGGGGGACAGCAGAATGGCTTTTAGCTGCAGTGGGTGATGGAGAGCTCAATCCTGATAAAACCATCCCAAAATGGGTCTGCAACCTCTCAGACTCCTGCACCCCTTCCAGGCTTTCCATTTGCCCCCTTGCTTCTCCTCATGACTTTCCCCAGGCTCCTACCAGCAGCTCACCAAATCCCAGCACCGTTATCCCAGAGGAATTTGCTTCCTGGAGAACTATCCTGGAGGATGGTACTACAGAGCACAGCCAGGAACTGGAAGGGCTTGCAGCAGGCACAATGAAAACAAAACATCCTTGAGCAGTTCATTTAAGCCGGGCTCTCTGCTCCACCACATTCACTTTGTATCATCTCACAGCCCCGAATTTCCCTTCTTCTTTTCTTCCCCTCCTCACTTAACCAAAATTACAAGGGAGATGCTGACCCACAAAGGCAAATCCTGCACCAGTCCTGCTCCTGACACGTACAGGTGACAACAGGAATCTGCATTAATGGAGCACTGGGGCTGGAGAACCAGCCTTGTGCCATGGGACACTCCAAGCCCCAGGCCACCAGCCTGTGCTTTCTGGAGAAAGCCTTTCCCAGCCCAGCTGCCAGGGTGAATCCAGCTTCCTCTGCTCTGCAACACTGCCCCAAAAAGCCCTGGGACCAAGGCTCCCCCAAAGCTAGGAAATGACTGGATTCACCTCCCTGAGAATGTAGGAGAAGCACAAACTCCTTGCCTGAGCCAAGGGCTCAGCACCCGGAGCTGTTCTGCCTCGCCAAGGCCCCTGTGTGCACAATTATAACCGGGAGCACCGGTGGATTTACGTGTTCAGACGTGCACTCGCTTTGCAAAGTCCAGATGATCCTACAGCTGTATTTTAATATTTCAATATCAGGGTCAGAGTGAATCTCACTGTCTCCCTCTTATCTTCCCTCCGCATACCAGTGCTGTCAATGCCATCGGCAATTTTACATGTAAATGAGCCCATCCATCACTCCCTGCTCTGCAGCTCCTCACTTCCAAGACTACCATGGAGTTACACCATTAAATCTCCTGGCTTTACAATATACATCATGACATATTTGACATCAATCAGCTGTGTCAGTCCGCTCACTGTAAACCATAAACTTGCTCTGCATTCCAGCTCCGTGCACAGTGATTAAAACCTTCTCAGCCTGGCTTCCTGATTATGGTGACAAATGACAGTGCCTTCCCTTCTGACTCAACACTCACCCAGCCTTCCCTGAACGCCCCTGCCCTGGCCAGCTCTCATCCCAAGTTATCCATGGGCACTGCTCACCCCTCTGTCTGTCTCTCTGGTCTTTCCCATCTACCGCTTCTGGGCCACCTCATCCATCCATTCACCTCTCCATCAGCACACGTGTTTCTCCTATAGCTCCACTTGCCCTCATGTCCTCCAAAGGGCTGCTGGTACAGCTTTGACCACCTCTAGAATTTAGGTGAAGCATCAGAAGAGACATTTTTGGGAATCGCTGTCACCTGAGCAATCTGATTTAGAGGGTGGCATCCCTGTCTATGCCAGGGAGTTGGAATGAGATGATCTTCAAGGTCCCTTCCAATCCAGTCCATTTTAAGATTCTGCAACCTGAAGGGATGTAGGTGGGTCAAGACAGTTACCCAAAATCATCCCTCATGTGCTCAGCCAACAGCTGCCAGGCTGTCTTTATATACACTCAATGCATCGAGTGACTTTGGGCAGACATTCCATAATCCTGCTTCACACAGCACTGTGCTTTGAGGCACCTGAAAAAAACCCTGTTCCAATTGTCAGGACGACTGATCCTTCCCTAATCCCATTTGCTTCCTGAAGAATGAGCAGCTCTACATGATTCCTGAGGCTGTTAAGTATCAGGTCTATCAAGTCAGGAACCAGACTTCACACACAAATGCAGGTTCGAGGGGTTGGCTTCAGGCCACTGAAATTTTGCCTTCTACTTCATTTTCATCTTTCTCTGCTGGGAAACTCAGGAAGAAGAATTTAGTTGGGCAAGTCTAGACTTTAGGATGTGTTCTGAGGACATGTTTTTTATCAATCTGCCTAAAATTGCAGTAACTCAATACTTCACGGGGAGAGACTATTTACAAGAGCATGTAGTGACAGGACAAGGGGAATGGCTTCAAACTGACAGAGAGCAGCTTTAGATGGGATATTGGGAAGAAATTCTTCCCTGGGAGGGTGGGGAGGCCCTGGCACAGGGTGCCCAGAGAAGTTGTGGCTGTCCCTGGATCCCTGGAGGTGTCCAAGGCCAGGATGGAGGGGGATTGGAGCAGCCTGGGACAGTGGGAGGTGTCCCTGCCCATGACAGGGGGTGGGACTGGATGAGCTTTAAGGTTCCCTCCATCCCAAACCAGTCTGGGATTCTGTGACATTTTTTATTGCAAACACGTTTTTCTTCTGGACACACTTCTCAAAACAACCAAGCTTGCTAATAACTCAGGCCCAAGATCAAAACCATTATGGAAGGCGTGATCACATCACTAAAAAACCCAAACTTTAGCAAAATACCACCACCACCAAAGACAACACTTTCTGACCGGGCTCCTCCTTGATTAGGAAATTGAGGCATTTGTGAAACAAACCCCAAGTGACTGCAAGAAGCCACACAAAAGGAGATCATTTCAGCTTCCAGCCAACTTATCTTGCTAGAATTTATTACAACATCTACTTATTGCTGTTTCCTGCACCAGAGAAGCCACACAGCCTTTGTCATTGCTCCCTCTCTCTGCACATCCCCATCGGAGTCAGGGGTAGAAGCCTCATTAGGACTTGCAGGATCTAAACCAGACTTTTATATCTTGTGCCATGCCATGGGACTTTTCCAGGTGGCCTTTCTGCCACCACATCACCTTCTGAGCACCTGAATCAAAGAGTAATAGAATATCCTGAGCTGGAAAGGACCTGCAAGGTTCACTGAAGCCAAACTCCTTGTCCTGCACTGGACAACCCCAAGAATCCCACTGGAAGACAGAAGGAGCAGGAGGAGTAGCTCAGAACTGATGTTGTTCCCATCTAGAACCTTGTAAATGACCTGAGATGAAGCATGGAAATCATGGGAGAAACCAGACAGGCAGAAGAGGGAAGAAGTTAACAACTCGCTTTCATTCTTGGGACATCCACAGAGAAATGATCCCTCCTTCACTGGAAGATGAATGGGCAGCTGTACAGGTTATGAGGGAGGTTTTATTGCAGATCAATAAATCTGTGTCACAAACCCCATCTGGAGGGAGTTTTAATTTAAAGAAAAGAGTGATGAACGCTGAAAGACAATAAATCAAAAAGTTGTGAAATCCCATCGGTATTAACCTTCTGTCAATGCAAGCACAGGCTGTGGACAGGGCTGGGGACAAGAGTTTGCTGTCCCCATGGACCTGGGATTCAGGAGCATTGACAGGGATCAAGGAGGCAAGAGAAACGCAGGATTTATGTCTGTGGTGCTATCAGAGATCAGCAGGTGTCAGGAGGAGATGGCTCTCAGATCCACATCGGAGAGAAAACCAGAAAGAATAAACATGGGAGAGTTCACGGCAACAAACCTGAGACAGGACTGACAGAAGAGGAGAAGAGCAGCGATTATCTCAGATCTCTGCTCAAAACACACAGAAAAGAACTTCCTCCCAACACCCTGCTTTCCATCATGTGGCTGTCTCCATCTGCCAGGTGCTGGCTCAGCTCAGAAGTAGAAGCCAACACAAACTAACCCAAATCTGGTCAAAAACAGCGACAAGGGAGGCTCTAATAAAGTCAAAATCCTTCAGGGAGAGGTTCTGGAAGAATCCCCAGGTCTCCAGGTGGGGATTCCAAGCCACTCCTCATTACCAACCTCTCTTGGAGGTCACACCTGGACAACTTGGCTTTGCTCATCAGAGAGGCTCTGGTTCCTCCCACACTGATTGAGGATGAAATCAGGTGCCTGCGGCCCTTCCCACACACCTGAACCCCCACCCCTTGCCCGAGCCCACCTGCCAGTCGCAACACCTCCGGTCCATGAAATGACACTCTCATGGAATCCTTTGGGTTGGACAGAAATCTCCCCAGCTGCGAGGTTTCCAAACATCTTAAACACCAGTTGCTTTTAAATTTTGGAAATCTGCACTTTTTCTAAATTCCCGAGCCATGCTATTAATCTTATCTTCCATTAGGCAAACGAGAGCTTTTTAAAAAATCCAATTTACTTTTCCCCATATACACTTCAGGTTAACTTTATTTTTCACGTTACTCAGCTTGAACTAAGCAATAATCATTTCCAGATTAATGATGATAATTTCAAACACTTTTCAGAGCAGGCATCTTAATATCCTCTCTGACCAGCGGAGAATTTCCTGTTCTACGACAGGATTACATTTAGGAAGATTAAACACATTTCTGTTTTGCTGGAGGCGGTGGGGATGGGGACTTGGTGAAAGACTCTCACTGGAAATCTCCATCCAGGACAAGTTCAGGAATGCAAAAAACAGGGGTCATTTTTTTTCCACCCTAAGATTAATGTAATTAATTTTAAAAGGTACAGTCATAGAGCAGGTCCTGGAAAGAGCCATCCCAGTGGAAAAATCCCAGAATCATGGAATGGTTTGGGTTGGAAGGGAGTTTAAAGCTCATCTTGTTCCAACTCCCTGCCATGGGCAGGGACACCTTCCACTGCCCCAGGGTGCTCCAAGCCCCATCCAACCTGGCCTTGGACACTGCCAGGGATGCAGGGGAACATCCTGTCTGAGCAACCTGTCCCAGGGCCTCTGTATTCTGACAGTGGATTCAAACGTCACTTTTTATCCCTAAGTCCATTCATTTAACCCAAAAAAGAAGTGTTGCCCCACTAAAATGGTTGTTGGTTCTGCAGGACATTGGAGCAAGGAGAAGACCCACCGGGTTTGGATCTTGGAGCTGGGACATGTCCTCAGCTCCACCCTGCAAAGGGGAAACTGAGACCAAGAGAGGAGATGCTGTGGCTTAACTGATGTTTAAATTGCAAACACAAATTAAATCCCAGAGGATGCAGTCAAGTCGACTGAAAGGGGCTCATCCCAGGGGGCTGATGTCGGCAAGATTAGAAAAATCCCGCTACTGTATTCAGTCCTGCTTCTAATGGATTCAGCTTCCTTTAAAAAGACAAATAGTATAATATGAGAGGATATTTCACATTGTTCTCAAGGGCTTTTTACAGGCTTTGAGCCACGAAAACAAGAGGGAGAGCACAGCAGGCACTTCAGCAGCAAAAGGCAGGCTGATGAGGTGATGGAAAACACGGAGCAGTTTGGATGCACAGTTGATGCTCCTGCAATTCAGGAGCTGATGAGAGAAGGAAACCCGAGGGCTAAGTGGAAAACAGCAAAAATGTGATCAGAAACACACGATGGAGCTCCCTGAATTAAAATTACCCCGAGTTATTGCTGCTTTTCCCCTGTACCCCAGCTCAGACCTGCCTCGGAACAGCCACGACCAGAACCCTGTTGCTCCCATGCTCTCTCCCACTCTCATCTTCCTCTGAATAGGTCAAACCACAGCAGACATTTCTGCACTCCAACACAACTGGCTTTCAGGCGTGGAGGAGGAAAACCAGTCAGGAATTCAGCAACCCTCACTAATGACTTGTACATTCACTGAGCTGAGCCTGAGGTTTCAAGGCAGCGATGTTTCCCCGAGCTACAGCTCAAAATGCCCGGAGCCATTCAGAACAGGACTGCTTGAAAAATAAGCAAAGAAAATTTTTAAAAACCCAACAGATCCTTCAGTCAGATGTGAATGAGCATCATTAAGGCAGGAGAAGTCCATGAGTACAAGCCCATCATCATCATCAGTGTCACTTTATTGATGGAGGCTCCTTTGGGACCCCGATTTCTCCCACAGCCCAACCCAAGAGGGTGAGAAAGGAATTGTTTTTTTCCTGCTCAAACCCAAAGCTTTGACAGATAGGCAGAAAGGAGAGCGAGAGTGAATATTAGCACATCAGCTTTTTGGGTCACCATTAAAAAGGATCATGTGAAAGGAGGTCAGATAAATATTTAACACAGTTATTAATATCTGCTCCTAATTTCATTCCTCCTCCTCCTGCTCCCAGCTCCTCCCTTCACTCTTCATCTCTTCACTTGACGCGGTTGATCCCTTTTAAGAAGGTCAGTCAGGATCACAGGACGGCGCTGGCTGGCAAAGAGGGGCAGAAAGGGAGAGTTGCAACCTTCCTTGTGGGAGCATGGCCGGAATTAGGCTGGGGCTGGCACTGGATGCGAGGCCTCGGTGACACCCTTGGCTCTCTCCTCCCAAGTGCACGGCACCGCTCAGCCCCGGCATCACTGCGGCTTCGGCGTGGGGGTAGTGATGGAAAAACGGAGCTGGAGCCCAAAACATGAGGATATGGAGCTGCTGGAGCAGGCCACAGAGAAACTCCAAGGGCTGGAGCTTCTCTGCTCTGGAGCCAGGCTGGGAGAGCTGGGTGGGAGAAGGAAAGGCTCCATGAAGATCTCAGAGCCTCTTCCAGGGCCTAAAGGGACTCCAAAAGAGCTGGAGAGGGGCTTTGGCCAAGCCATGGAATGACAGGACAAGGGGGAACGGCTTCCCACTGCCAGAGGGCAGGGCTGGATGGGATATTAGGAAGGAATTGTTCCCTGGGAGGGTGGACAGGCCCTGGCACAGGGTGCCCGGAGAAGCTGTGGCTGTGCCTGGATCCCTGGGAGTGTCCAAGGCCAGGCTGGACCAGGCTGGGAGCAGCCTGGGACACTGGGAGGTGTCCCTGCCCATGGCAGGGGGTGGAACAAGATGGGCTTTAAATCTCTTCTATACCAAACCATTCCATGATCCTTTAACAGTGATGAGAACTCACCCTTAGAGAGACACACACACACACACAAATACACGGGTGAAGAGCTTGTCCAGAATTCCTGTCAGAAACCCCAGAGAAAGAGGGGGGACATTATTCCAGCAAAAAGGGGTATCTGTGAGCCCTCAAAAGGCCTCACCAACACTCGCACACCATCAGAAAACCAAACATGAGCCCAAACCACACAAACCAGCTCCTCCCCACAGCTGCCAACTCTGTCACTGCACTGCCAAACTCACAGCTATGGGCTTTTCCTTGTTTTTCCGTGGGGAAAACCAGGATCAGTGGTTTTCTGAGCCACCTTCCTGAGCCACTGCCACTGGGAGCTGCTGGTGCTGGCAGGCAGCCCCCAGCGATACGCGCTCTGCCTTCACCAATTTGGGATCTTCACAGCTGCACATCATGGGGTTTTTTTTAATTCTAAAACCTTATTTACAGATTTCTCAACACACACCTGTGTGCACTCCTTTGCATTTTCCTGTCCTATACTGCCATCCTGCCACCATTTCTTAAGACAATATTCCCTCAGGGAGAAAAGAGAATCACCTCATCCAATTTTCCTACACAAACAGCCCCAAAAATGCTTCGGGGGTCTTCGGATTGTGACCCCTGCACCTATTTCCTCCTTGGAAGATGATGCCAAGAGCTTCATCCCCTTCATATCCCCAGAAACTCATTTCTCCCAATGTCCTCACCCTGTTCACTGGCTGCCAGGCTGCCTTGGAGAATTTACAGCTCTGTCGAAGGAGCGCTGCATGACTTAGGGCCAGGTCTGGTTGGAAATAAAAGGATCCTAACTTGAGCAGAGATAAGTCATCCTGCACCACACCGAGGCCAGGAAAAACAACAGTGAAAGAAATCATTTTAAAGGTGGAGAAAGAAACTCCCTTCTCTTGTTTGGGTTTCGGATAGAATCTGTTACAGAGAGGTACCCGAGGGAAAAGCCAGCAGCCCTCTGCCCCTGTGCCAGGAGACGTGGGATCCCACATCCTCCAGCATTGCTGGTGTTGAACTCTCAAAGACAGCCCCTGCCCAGAGATTTCAGCTCGACATTTTGCTTTGAATTGTGGAAAAACCCCAGGACATGGTGGGAAACCAGCAGGAGGCACAAGGAGTCAAGTGTTTGAATATCAGGTCAGGCGTTGATTCCAGCTCTGGGCACATCCCCACCCCAAGCAGGCTTCAGCACAGGCCCTCATTGCTCCAGGTCTTATTTATTTTACACTATTGCAACCTGCTCCAAAGACAAAATTATTCACCTCCTCCTCAACCTTTTCTGGTGCTTCCCACAACAATGTTAAATGCCCTGGAAACCTCCACACATCCATCTTTGCAGCCCTCCCTCCATTTCATTATTTTCCCTGTTTTACAACCAGGAGCAAAGCCCCTGGGGCTTTGGTGCTTCAACCTCCCCAGGTAACCTCTGCCAGCAGGAAATAAGAGCATCAAACCCAATGGAGCATCCAGGGGGATGAGGATGACCTTCAGGCAGGGATGAATAAAAGTTCAGACCCACAGCACCTGAAGTGTGGGGTGGGATGTTTACACGCTTGTATTCCAGCATTTCCCCCCGGCAAAGGTGAATGTGACAGAGCTGCTTCTCCAGGAGCTCACCCAAGGAGATGCCTGCCTGCAGCAGGACAAGGGGCTCTGCCAGGAGAAGTCATTCCTGATGTTCTGCAGGATGGCTTTGAAGAACCCGGAGGGAAATCTGTGGGAATGGCACCCTGAGGACCCCAGTGCTCCACCCCCAGCATTAGGACATCTCCTGGAATACCCCTCGGTTCTCCCAACTCCATTACACCAGAGAGGCACAGCAATGCCAACATCCACACTCCAACAGTCCCGTTCATGAAACCAGCCCTTCAGATCTCATTTGCAGCCTTCTCTCCCTCCCAGCCATCCTCTTCTCCCTCCAGACCTCCCTTCTCCCTCCCTTTTCCAGTACACAAAAGGTCTGCTGCTAAGCAGGGGTTGCCATGAAAACAAGACGAGAGTTCGGGTGGGGAAAAGTGCCCACGTACCATCCTCTTCTCCCAACATAAATAAATAAGGCGGGGGGGGGGGGGGGAAGAGAGATGTTCAGCGTCACTTGAGAGGAGCATGGAGCAGAAATTACGGCAATTTCCTGCAACTGAAATCAAATGCCCAACTTGCCAGCTCGCGGCAGGGCACTGCCATTAATTCCAACACTTGTGCGAGCACCACGTTCCCATTAAAGGGGCCAATTTCGAGTCCATTTCCCTGATCAACAGACGGCTCTGAAATTGGGGCTTGATAGATTTGATCAGGGCAGAGTTTGCACAGGTTGTGATTTTGGCGAGGAAAACCGCAAGAAAAAATTGTGTTCAAAATCCTCCAGTGCTGGTGAGGGGGTGGGAGAGGCCTCTCATCCCAGCACCATCCCAATTATCCCAGGCGGATATCGCTGAGCAGCAACGTGCTAAGGGAATTGGATGGATTAACCGCTGTAAAAACAAAAATGTTATTTAATCAAGGCATAACGAAGTCCAGCTATCTCTTGCAGGCTGCCACAGGGATTGGCAGAGCTTCCTGCAGCCCTAGCTCGGGACAGTTAAGCTGCAAAGGAACTCCTGATTCCTGCAGTTTTCTCCTCAGTATTTCCAGATAAAGGATCGATTCCTGCACAGCAAATATCCCAGGATGTTTGGGGGTGGTGAGAAGGTGCTACACCAGGGTGCTCACGGAGGTGTTGCAGACAGACTGATGGATGGTTGCCAGCAGCAGCACGGAATGATCTTCCTGCAGACTGAAAGTCCTGCATCGCTAGACTGGAAAGAAGGAAGCACATGGAGAAGGTGGCATCACTTTTTCTGCCCTGTCCCGACCTCAGCCAGCATCTCACCAGCCCTGCCTGAAAATCAGGACTCCAGCTTGCCTCATTTCCGCTCTGGGACAGGGATATTTGGGAACAGACAGCCCTTCCTCTGCTCCCCATCCCAAAGCCATCCCCATGCCATCCCTTGGAAAGGGCTGTAATCCCCCCTGAGATGGGGAGCAGGATCATAACTCGCACCGCAAAGGATGAATATTCATTTCGGCACTAAGTCCCCTATCAGGACTCCCAGGCAGGTGGTATTAAGACTGAATCCCCAGAGAGTTTCGTTTTATTCTCTGGAAGCAGAGCCCTGACTTGCAGACACAATAACTCACTTAAGGAAAGCTAATTCTCTTTGCCGGGGAATTGGAAGCGCACTGGGAAGGCGACACTCAAACAACAGCCTGGCAACACCACTCGTGTCTCTCCCTGTCCATGCCCCGACACTGGCAGGGCACAGCCACAAATCCCCAGATCAGCTACACGTTTGGAGATGGGATATAAAGAGGGACAAAGTGTTCCTCGCTGTTCCTTGGGAGCCAGGACACCCGAGCAAGAAACGAAGCCCCTTTGCAGGCTTGTGCCAGGCTCCCCAGTGCCGGTGCCTAATGAAAACATTTGCAATTACAATGATAATATTATGATTTTAAAAGGAATTAGATTCTGCTGACCTAAATATTAACCATGCAGAGAGTCAGGGCTACGTGGACTTCTACAAAGAACATTGCACAGTTCTTTTCCAAGAATTTACAGGAGCAGGGGGTAGGAGGGGGAGCGATGCCACAGGAACCCACACCACCCCTCACCCCCAGGACTGCTGGTGCCATGTGCTGCCTCAGTTTCCCCACCTTTAAAAAAAGGGTGAAAGGAAAATAAACACCGAGAGAATGGAATATTTTTTCTCATTAAAAAAAGAGAAGTGGCAATCATCAGCAAAAGATGTTTCTCTCATCTGAAATTGCAGAGTATTAAACTGCTGAGCAGTTGTGACAGGTGCTGTAACAGCAGCATTCATTATCGAGCTGGTTCTGTTCAGTGCTCCTCACTCACGTGCTCCTCCCTAGAGCCTGCTTTACTCCTGCTTTACTCCTGCTTTACTCCTGCTTTACTCCTCCACAGGCACTGACTTTGATGCCCCTTAACCCAGTGATTGATGCCACAGCATCGCCACAGCAGTGGAGCCGAACGTCCCATCCTGCCAGCCCCTGCCAGCTGGCGTGTCACAGAGTCCCAGGATGGTTTGGGTGGGAAGAGACCTTGGAGATCATCCCCTTCCAACCCCCTGCCATGGACAGGGACACCTCCCACTGTCCCAGGCTGCTCCAAGCCCTGTCCAGCCTGGCCTTGGACACTGCCAGGGATCCAGGGGCAGCCACAGCTGCTCTGGGCACCCTGTGCCAGGGCCTCACCACCCTCACAGCCAGGAATTCCTTCCCAATATCCCATCCATCCCTGCCCTCTGCCAGTGAGAAGCCATTCCCTGGGTTCTGTCCGTCCAACCCTTGTCCCCAGTCCCTCTCCAGCTCTCCTGGAGCCCTTTTATGCCCTGGAAGGGACTCTGAGCTCCCCCAGCTCTTGCAGCCTGGCTCCAGGGCAGAGGGGCTCCGGCCCACGGCCTCCTTTGGACTCGCTCTACAGGCTCACACTCCATCTCTCCTTCCAGACATACCCAGGACCACCTTCCCCTTCCATAACCCACTTTCCTCAAGAAGCTTCTGTTACCTGAACCATTTTTTAGCACCAGAACCCCACTGAATGCATGTGTAGGAGACCAAGTTGCCGTGGATCAGCTGTACGTGTGACCTGTTCTCCCATCACACATCTGGCAGCAACACACCTGATGGAACAGCAGCCACCCAGATAATTTGGATGGCCCAGGAAGTGGTCTGTGCCCCTCTATCCTCAGGGTTTGGCTGAAATAACAGCTGAAGATCTCTGGGACTACATGGAAATGTCAGCAAAGTTATTTCCCATCCACCTCTGGAGGAGCACAGATCTCCTCAGCAGTGGGCTGGCAATTCCCTATTTTCATGGATGAAGGGAGGCATAAAACACCCAAGCTCCAGCTTGCACATGGATATAAATGAGCACGAGGTCTGCTGGTGCTCCCTGCATCCCAGGACCTGGGTGCTGAAGATCACGGCCTCTATTTATCAACAGATATGAACCTTTTCCTGCTCAAGGCACTGCTTCCCACACTGGGCAACTCGTGGGGGATTGAAAAGCAGCTCAGTCTCTGTTGGGGAGGAGGTTAATTACAGCTACACCATCCTACCACGGACACGCTGCAGCCGGGGGCTGATGAGAAACCTCTTCCTTTCCCTTTGGATTGTAAAGATGAACATATTTAATCCCTCCTGTGCTATTTGCAGAGCCCTGCGAGCACGAGAAGATTCATGGCTGGTTTTTCACAGTGCTGCTCTTCCTGCTAACGATGCCCTTCCCACTAATATATGCCGGATGGGATTCGCATTAGTCAGGAAGGGGCACCATAAAATGGCATACGGAAGAGGAGAGGAGCCTGCAGGCAATAAAACACCTGGGAGAAGCACTGCCACCAGAGGAACAAGCCTTGGCCCCCCAAAAAAGGCTCTGCCCTCTATGCTGAGCCACCCCACCACCAGCAGAAACTCTTCCTCTTGGTGTACCAGGAATTTTATATCCCCTTTCCAGAGGCTGCAGGAGGTGTGGGATGATGATACAGGTGGGAAGTCCAAGCACCACCCTGGGGATGTCAGGGGATGTCAGCATCACCCTGGGGGTTCTCCGTCTCTATCCCTGCCCACCCTTCCTGAGCGAAAGCTGAGGGTGGAGTAAAACATCACTTTCCTCCTCTGAAATATGTACCCCAAGCGAGTAGAGAGGGGAAAAGCCAACAGGAACAGGCAGAGGGTTGTGGGCGCAGCCAGCTTGGATAGTGAAGGTGCAGGTTGTGCCACAAGACTCCATCCCCAGCCCTGCAGGTGTCCCCAGCACCTGCGAGAGGAAGAAATTCCCTTTCTGTGGCCAGATGGCAACAGCAACAAAAATAACGTGCCCTCCCAAAAGAAAGGAAAAAAAAAAAGAGCAAGAAGAACCAGGAGCAACCTTTAAAAAGGTGCGTTGTTTCTTTCCGCTTTTTAAATGGCATCATATCAAAACAGGCCATAAAAAAATGAATCTGAGTGTGTTTTGTAAATTATAGATTAGCCAGGAGCAATCCTTCACTACAAAGCTCGGTGCCAAGTTGCAATTCCAGCAGCGTTTCCGCGGAGCCCGCTGGGCAGGAGGTCACAGCAGTCGTAGCAGTGTGTTCTCTCTGGATTATTATTATTCTGATGCAGCAATAATACCAGTGCTCTACACAAGGCCAGTGAGTGGGGAAAGAGAAGGTGGGTGGTGGCAGATGGAAAGGAGCAAGGAAGGGGCTACAATTGTTCTTTCTTCCCTTTATCTTGCCCTGACTAACTGAAGGTACGTGTCAAACGCAGCTGGGTGGAAAAGAAATCTCTCCTCTACCTTCCCCCTTTGAGTCCATCTCTGTATAATCTGAGAAATTCTTGCAAAATCAAGGTCTTATGACTGAGTGGGAGGGAAACTACTGCTCTAAATACATAGTTTCAGGCTCTGAAGCTGAACAAATGTCTGTAGCTCTGGGCTGTGAGCAATCCTGGGGTTGGAGTACACGATGTGGTACCCGAGTGGAGCATCACTGACGTGATCTGCTGCGCTTGGGATTTTATTTCACTCTTCTCTGCAGGTATCAGACTGAAGAGGTTAATATTAAAGGCACTTTATACCTTTAAAAAGAGGGTCTGAAAAATAGCTAGATTTGGGGTTTCTGCTAATTTCTAGGGAGCTTTGATTTCTCCTCTTTGTTTGGCAATTCTTTTTGAACACCGGTAGCAAAATTGGCCAATTACCATAATTGGGTCACCCCTAAAGACTCTGATAGACACCCAGGGCAACCTACCAGAGAGAATCTGACTTATGGCTCATTATTAGCGAGCGCTTGACAGGTTATTTCAGTAGCAGGCAGCAAAGGCAGCAGAGCAAAGGCACTGGGGAGAAGCCGGGGGCCGTGCAGACAACGGGGCCGGAGAGTCAGCTCAGCCACTGCCGGTCCCACAATGTCACCACGGGCACTGCTCTGGGGCTCGGGATGGGGTACAGGGTGTTCCCTGTAGGGCTGCAGCTGAGCTGTAAGAGCAGCACCATCCCTTCTGTCCAGAGGTTGGGTGTTGCACATTCAGCTTGGCACAGTGGTGACTCGTAGGTGACGGCAGGATCCCGAACGCCAGAGAGCTCCGGTTCATCCAGCTCTGAGCTTATCTCAGTTTTGGGAATTTTTTTTAGTATCACAAGGATGGCTGCTGGGTTTTGTGATGAGGAGACTGACTACCAGCTCCTGGTCTTTGCCCATCTCTGGCCTCAGTATTCTTGAGCCGAGAAAGTCATAGGAACACAAAATATCCTGAGTTGGAAGGGACTCATAAGGATCATTGAATCCAACTGCTGGCCCTGCACAGGATGGGAAGAATCCCAAGAACTCCATGATGTGCCTGGGAATCAAGTGTTTGTCTTGACCTACATGGGGCATGAGTGAATACACTCACTTTGTAACCACAGCTCACAGGAGGAAAGAAGGGAAAAGCTGCTTTCTTACCAAACACCTTCAACACTCCTCCAAAAATCCCAAATCCCGATTTCCCACTTCCATCCCGCAGCATTTTGCTCCACCAGCACCAATCCTGGATGAATTTCCTTCCCGGGATCCCTTCCAAGGAAGGATCCTGCTCCCCCTTCCTGCATCACCACTATTAACACTCAGCAAATGCATCTTTATCCAAACCATGCGCAGCCAGACAGCTCCGCCGAGGAACATCTCCCTCTCCCCGAGCTGCTGAAGGACTGTGGAATCAGGATGGAACAGATGTTTTAAGGACTTCATAAATCCGTGACGATAAAAAAAACCACCCACCCAGCACTTTCTAACAACCCCCCATGCTGATGGGCTGGCGCATCGGAAATAAATACAGCCACCCACAGAAAGCCAGATAAATTTCTGACTTACATTCCAGATATATTACTTGTATATATATATATATATATATATATATATATATATATATATATACATGAGTCTGTGCATATATATATATTTTTATATATATATATGTGTGTGTGAGTGTGCACATATAAGAATACTCATGCTTTTTAAAGACTAAAGTTGCTAAATTTAGACCATTATGACTAAAAAAAAACAAACCCTTCCTTCCTCTCTCCTGTCTCTTCTTTTCTCCCATTAATCTGAGCAGCTCCCCCATTGCTCGTGTATCCCTCTGTCCCCTCCCTCCCACGGCTGTTGTGACTCCCCAACTCCCCCCACCACTATCATCTCCCCCACTAACTCCTCACCAAACTCCAATGAGTTTTTCTAATTAGAGTAATTAATTTTCTGCCCAAGTTAATAAGACTGTCTGCAGTTCAGAAATAATTGGGCTTCCCAAACACCAATATTCCCTCCCTTTCCCCCTCTCTCTCCGCAGTGAGTGACGAGAGGGCTCCTCAATAACTCAGACTCTCTGCTTTTCACCCGATGGTTTTGTGTTTCCAGCATTATTTAGTTTTTCCATTAACACTCCAACACCAGCCTTGCCCTGCCTGGGGGACATGGGAGGGAAGTGTGTGCTGAGGGATGCTCTGGCATGTGGGGGATCCCTTCCAAGAGGCAATAAATCCCTCTGGGAATCAACAAGCACCACTCCTCCCATGGTACCAACCACCAGGTTAATTTCCCCACACCAGAATTTGCTTTTTCCCCTGCAGAGTATTCTGGAGCTGGAATTGATTTGGGTACCTGGTGCTGTAAAAGGACATCTTGCTATGAGGAAACTCTCCATTATATCCCCTAGGTAACAGACCCTAGAGATTTCCCTAGAGACAAGACCCTACAAGACATTCCATGAGAGCCTGAGGAGCCTTTCAGTGCTCCGGGAGAGATTTGCAGGTGTCCCTTGGGGACAACATGGTGATGCCCCAGAGCACAAACCCTGCAGCCCTCAGGTTCTCCGAAACCTAAACTGGCCTGAATCTCCACACAGGCACCACACTTCGTGATGCTAAACCTGGAAAATCTATTTTCCTGGTGGGAAAGGATTCAACAGCGTCACAGGTGCTGGAGCTCCCAGGTGGGGCTGGACCACACAGGGTCAGCATCCCTCATCCCTGAGGCTGACCATCACACAGGCTGAAGTTCAGAGGTCAGACAGGACAAGCCTCCAGACTGAGAAGCCAAAATTAAATACTAAAGCAGGTTCAGGGGAAAAAAAAAAAAAAAAGGCAGAATTGTGACAGCATAGGAAAAAAATATCTCTGTTTTAAAAGCATTAATGGAGCAGGCAATTCAACAACCTTCACCCGAAAGCACCCAAACACTTCGACTTTATAAAAGAAAATGGTTTGGTGACAATGAAGTTCAACGTTTCAGTGAAAAGGGCCTGTCAGGTTTGGAGCAGAGTGAATCAGGCCATGAGAAGAGGCAAATTCACATCAACTCTGACTCATCGCCGAGGCAGAGAAGAGCAGAAGCTTCGCCTGGGTTTTATCAATACAAACCCGGACCGAGAGATCCTGGCTCACCGGGATGGGAGGGCTGCAGTGAGGATTTCATGTCCTGACACCCTCAGAGCGTCTCCTCCCGGTGAAATTTTGGCTGGTGCCACCCAGAAGGTCAGAGAGGATTAGAGCAAAGAGCTGTCCTGGCCTTAATTCCCTGAAACGGGCATCCTGCCTCGCGCCCCCTCCGCTAATCAAATAAAAGAAAGAAGATAAAATGCCAACCACAAATGAGAGATTTGCAGCTGGGGGATCTAATTCCAGGAGGCTGCAGGCCATAAAAAGGAGGGATCCATTAGCATCCACTTACCTGCCATGATGAAGTGACCGCGATAAAGTGCACAGGATTAAATAAATTTAAGTGAATCCCCTGACGGCATTTTTATGGGATTGAAAGAGGTTTTATCCACTCGCAACCTCTATCCTCGGAGGGAACTGATTCAATAAAAACCAAACCCACTTCATCTAGCAGGAAAGGAAAAAAAAAAAGACACAAAAACTCCGCAACGTTTACAGAGTCACTAAAGCAGTCAGGGAAAAAAATTAAATATAGGGCAAATCCCTGAGTGGGAGAAATGCGCAGAACTCTGCTGCTATAGCTCAGCTCCATCATTTTAACTTCCAACTTTTAATGCTCCTTCACTCCCTGGGGCAGGAGCAGTCGGTCCCTGCTGCCAGGCACCTCGCAGCTCCCACAGCATTTGGAGTGGGGGAAGAGGATTTCCCCCCCTTTGCTCCATCTCCGGAGATTCCCTCCTCGACCCCTCCAGCTCAGCACCTAAACTGCCCCTGCTACCCAAGCCCAAAGCAGCCTGGATATCCAAACTCCCTGCAAGCTCCTCTCCCACAGCCAGGGCAGAAATAGGTCTCGCTCCCATGTGCCGATGAGGATGGGAATTAGTTCCTTCCCTGCTCTGCTATTTTGTGCTGAGCTTTGCAAAGGGACGCTGCCGCTGCTGCCTGCAGATAACATCCCGCTGCTCCCCGAGGATGGAGATGCCATTTGCCATCCAACAGCCTCCATCTGCTGCCACAGCCCGTGTGCACCCCGAACACTGACATCCCAAACACTGAGCATCCCAAACACTGAGCATCCCAAACACTGACATCCCGAACACTGACATCCCACTGACATCCCAAACAATGACAACCCAAACACTGACATCCCAAACACTGACATCCCAAACACTGACATCCCAAACAATGACATCCCAAACACTGACATCCTAAACACTGAGCATCCCAAACACTGACATCCCAAACACTGAGCATCCCAAACACTGACATCCCAAACACTGACATCCTAAACACTGAGCATCCCAAACACTGACATCCCAAACACTGAGCATCCCAAACACTGAGCATCCCGAACACTGACATCCCGAACACTGACATCCCAAACACTGACATCCCAAACACTGAGCATCCCAAACACCGACATCCCAAACACCGACATCCCAAACACTGAGCATCCCAAACACTGACATCCCAAACACTGACATCCCAAACACTGAGCATCCCAAACACTGAGCATCCCAAACACTGACATCCCGAACACTGAGCATCCCAAACACCGACATCCTAAACACTGAGCATCCCAAACACTGACATCCCAAATATTGCACATCCTAAACACTGACATCCCAAACACTGAGCATCCCAAACACCGACATCCCAAACACTGACATCCCAAACACTGAACATGCTGAACACTGACATCCCAAATGCTGAGCATCCTGAACACTGAGCATTCTGAATGCTGAGCATCCCAAACACTGAGCATCCCAAACACTGAGCATCCCAAACGCCAAGCATCCCAAACATCAAACATCCCAAACACTGAGCATCCCAAACGCCAAGCATCCCAAACATCAAACATCCCAAACACTGAGCATCCCAAACGCCAAGCATCCCAAACATCAAACATCCCAAACACTGAGCATCCCAAACTCCAAGCATCCTAAACACGAAGCATCCTGGACGCCAAGCATCCCAAACATCAAGAATCCCAAACTTCAAGCATCCCTAACACCATCATCCCAAACAACAAGCATCCCAAACACCAAGCATCCTGAAGGTTGAGCATCCCAAATGCCAACTATCCCAAATGATGAGCATCCCAAATACTGAGCAACCTGAACACAGAGTGTCCTGAATGCAGCGCATCCCAAACACCGAGCACCCCAAACACCAAACATTGCACCCCAGATCCCAATCCAGAGCCAAAATAACACTGCCTGGAGCCCTGAGCCCTTTCTCCCGTGTGTCTCTGTGGCCTCAGTTTCCCCAGGCAGAAGCACAGCATGGCACAGAGGGTACTGTCTCTGCCCCCTAAGCTCTGAAAGGGAATTTGCTTCCAGCAGTGTGGCCCAGGATTCAGTTTGGGGCTGTCAGCCCCTGGAAAACCCCGTGGACTTCATCCAGACCAACCCTTTCCCGAAGAACGACGACACCACTCCAAGTCGTGTTATTTCCCTGTGAGATGCACGCGAGCAGAAGGAGCAGATCCCAGGACGGGTGTTGGACACCTTTGCTGCTCCAAACAGGGACATTTGGGGTCCTTTCCACCCCAAAGACGGAGCTGAGGTTCAGTGGAGCAGTGCTGTGCCCTGCCAGAGCCACACATCCTTCAAGCATCCCTGTATCCCTCTGCATCCTGCACCTCCAATCCCGTTGAGGAGCATTTGGGATTGCAATAAACCCCACTGCACCCCATTTATCTGCCCCTGGAGCTCCCTCTGGATGGATTTCCCTCCCAGCAGGGCTTCCAGAGGGGTTTGGCTCCTCCTACTCACATCCATCACCCACCCATCCAGCACTCCCAAATTTATCTGCCCCAAATACATCATTTAACTCCATCTTTCAGAGCCTCTCCAGTGTCTCCTGAATTATCCAAGGGGTTCAGAGCGATGGGGCTGGGGAAGGAAAACCTCCTGTCTTCAGGAGCTCCAGCCACAAATTCCAAAAGCCCACGATGAAAAACAATCCATAAATCTGGCTCCAAACAACCAGTGGCATCAATTCCTATCAGAGGAAGGAGAACAAGGATTAGAAGCTCCTCGGAACAAAGCCATTTTCCTCTGATGTACACGAGACGGGGGGAAAAGCCATTTTAATTACTGATCAAAAATAAATGACTTGCATTTGCCAGGGCTCTTTTTTTATTATTATTATTTGCGAAATTACTTTTGTAGAATGACTTAAACTTATTAATATATTTATAAGGAAAGAGAACACCCATAAATGCTTGGAATACTGAGCCAACGAATTAATTAACATCAAATTACTCGTGGTTACTCCAGCTTGATACTAAACATCGCTCCCCTATTATGTGGAGGATGGACAAAAATCTCTTGCAGCTGTTAATTATTTCAATTATTAATTTTACTTAATAATTCATATCCCTTTCCCGACCCCCTGGAGTATGTTACAGTATCTACATTTCTTCCTCTCTGTCTCCATTTCTCCCTAACTCCACTTTCAGCAAGACAATCCATCACTCCACAAGGTTACTGGCTTCAGGAGAGAGGGGGGTTATTATTATTATTTTTTTATTATTATTATTATTTTATTTTTTATAATTGACAGTCATTTCCCCCAAGAAATACCCCCAGTAAATGCCTGCTCTAGAGAAACGATAATAAATCCTTAAAGGTGAACTTAGCTGCTTTTTCCCCTCCTGTGCTGCCTTTAAAGAATAAAAAAGTAATATGTCTTAAAAAAACTAAACCCACCCTCTGAGAGCCCAAATCCTTCCTAGTACATACATGGAGAGTGAATTACAGATAAATCCACTTGAAAGTCAAGCAGGGAGGATTTTTTTAAGCACCTTTTAGGTCTGGATTAAGGTTCTCAGCATCACCCAAGGCTCTGCTCAGTCCATGGAACCTTCCCAAGCGTGTTCCCAAACCCAGGTGACAGCAGAGAAAGGGAAACTGAGGCACAAGGAAATGAAATTTATGAATGAACTCAGGGTGCCCAGAGAAGCTGTGGCTGCACCTGGATCCCTGGAAGTGTCCAAGGCCAGGCTGGACAGGGCTGGGAGCAGCCTGGGACAGTGGGAGGTGTCCCTGCCCATGGCAGGGGGTGGCACTGGATGGAGCTTGAAGGTCCCTCCCAACCCAAACCAGTCTGGGATTTTGGGATTCCCACATCTTCCCTTCACTCAGAAGGATGTGGAGCTGCTGGGCAGAGTCCAGGGGAGACCACAAAGGTGCTCCAGCGGCTGGAGAACCTTTCCTACAGAGACAGGCTGGGAGGAGGTGCTCAGCTGCAGAAGGGAAGGCTCCAGGAAGACCTCAGAGCCACTTTCAGTGCTGAAAAGGGCTCCAAAAGATCTGGAGAAGGACTTTGGCCAAGGCCTGGAGTGCCAGGACAAGGGGGAATGGCTTCCCACTGCCAGAGGGCAGGGCTGGATGGGATATTGGGAAGGAATTGTTCCCTGGGAGGATGGGGACACCCTGGCACAGGGTGCCCAGAGCAGCTGTGGCTGCTCCACCCCTGGAAGTTCAAGGCCAGGCTGGACATTGGGGCTTGGAGCACCCTGGGATAGTGGAAGGTGTCCCTGCCCATGGCACAGGGTGGCACTGGATGGAGCTTTAAGGTCCCTCCCAACCCAAGATATTCTGGGATTCTGTGATTCCCACACCTTCCCCTCCCACGTGTCCCACTGCAGCTCTGAAGTGATCCCTTCTCCCCAGGCATTCCTCAGTAGGTGAATACAGCCCTTAAAATACAAAAGGATTAGAAAAAAAAAAATGATGCAGTTGCACCCTTTTCCCATTTTTCCCTCTTTTCTCCCTGTTTTTAAGTGAAAAGGAAAGTTGGGATTACAGCAGGGCTCCCTATCAGCTGGAGCATCAGGAAAACTGCCTTGGCTTTGGAAGCAGGTGAGAAAATATTGCTTGGAGAAAGGTGTGAAGCTCCTGAAAAAAGCCCTGCCACCCTCAAAGGGAAAAGCTCAGAAAAAAAATTGGGATGGAAGAGGGAATTGAAATTTTAAAAAATAGATATATTCACATTCCTATCTATCTGTATATATTTCCATAAAGGATTTTAACCCTACAAAAACGTGTCGCATTTGGTGCTGCTGGGGTTCAGGGTTGTCACAGAATTTTGGATTGATCCAGAGCTGGTGCCACCAAACCACTTCCTGCTCATGGATGCACAAGGCCCTGCACGCTCTCGTGTGCTTGAGTTTATCTGGAAATTAATTTCCAGATCAAAAGGAGCCTTTTTAATGACAGAATACAAATGGGGGTTGGTGGAGGACGGAGAAAAGGATGAAAAACTTGGCAGCCCCAGGGTACTCCTTGCTGTCGAGGAGATCCATAATTCTGATACGGTTTTGGGGAGGAGAAAGGAGGAATTTGGTGTTAACTCTGGGGCAGAGAGCCCCAAATTTGATTCCAGACAGGAAACACTTAAGGAGAAATAAGAGCTCCACACTCCAGCACACACACAATAAAAGCCTCATCTATTAATCTTCTCCCTTGATCTAGAGGAGAGAACTAAAATGACACTTGATGCTCTTTGCTCGTCTCTGGAGGGCAAATCAGATCCCAAATGAGGGAAGCAGCAGCTCCAAAACAGACACGCTGAAAAATAAACAGTGGGATTTTTGGTTTGGGGTTGTTCCTGGGAAGGAGGGAAGGGAGAGGTCGCTTTCAAAACACGAGGTTTTTATTAATTCATCTATTAAATATGGTGAGTAACAAGATCTGATTATTTCCTGGGTGGCCTGGATGTCTTTTACATATTTTCCAGTGGGATAACAACAGTTTAGAGCCTAAATCTGACAGCTGAGTGCCTGATCCTGTTATTGAACCCCAGCAGTGCCCGGCCTTTCCATGGCATCGCTTTTCCAGGGATGCCCAAGTGCTTGGCAAGAATAACCCAAACTTCTCTCACACCCGTTAGGCAGCAGGTAAAAAATCAGACCCGCTTTGAACAGCTGGGGAAACTGGGGCAACAAGAATGGGAAACAATTTGTCCATGCTGGCTCAATAATGTGCTCATAAAAGGAATCCGAGACCACTTTTCCCATCTATCCGCTAACGCTCCCTCCCTCCCCGAGCGGCTCTGAATAACTGTGTCACTTTTCCTGCAATTTGCAGAGGCCACACGCTGTTCCTCTCTTCCCCTGGCTCCCGCTGATTGGCATTTCCATCTCCACAACGCGGTGTTTTTCCATTCTCCGAGGGAAATGTGGTTTTTAAGGGGCTCCTGGCTTGTTCTTCAACAGTGAAGGGGTTGGAAAGCAGAGGGCAAAGCCCAGCAGGCACAGAGGGAGCAGGGAGCAGGCACAGCCCCTGTCCTAACCCAAGCCTAAAGGAAATCTGAATTTTCCTTCAGTTTCACCCTTTTTTTCCCTCTTTTCCTGCACACCTTGTGGCACTGCAGTGGGTGATCCCATTCCTGCAATGCTGCTCCCATCATCAGCTCACCTGACCCCACCCCTGACTTCCCCCCACCTTGTTGATGCAGGGAACCAAATCCTGATGTTTTCTCCCTGGATTAAACCCCGTGGCTTTGCCTTTTCCTGCCTGGCATGACCTCACTGGACACAGCCCTAAAATAGGAATTACCCCGGAGTTTTCTGCTCCTCCAGCATGCCAGCCTCAAACCTGCTCCCTAACAGGGGACAATGTGCACGGCACCAAGATCATCATCCAAAGAGAGCTTTTCCAGCACACACAACACCAAACTGATCCCACGCACCTCCTCCAGAGCCACCTTCCTTTAAGGAAAGGGCTGGGTTTTGCTAGCTGGGTGTTTTTTTCATTCCCCCTCTTTTTCCTCTTAGGCCTGAATGGTTTAATGAGCGTCCTTTTGACCTAGGAAACTTAGTTTTAATTTTCATCCCTTTATCCAGAGAACAATGTGTCCTGGGGGCATCTTTGAGCACAATGTACACTTTCATCATCAAAACAAATGCTAGAAATACCCATCTGCCATGGTATCAGAGCGTGTTGGCTCACTGAGCCGGACACCGCTTAGGGGACAAGGGAGGCTTTTACTCTTCTCAAAGTCATGAGTGCTCCCTCTAAGCTCTTTAGCATTAGAGATTCCTGTGGAGACGGGTATTAGAAGCTCCATTTCTTTTTTCCCTAGTCAGGAATGATGGGGGATGGAGCGTTCTGTGGAGATTTCTGCTCCTACGGGGGAGAAAATAAGGGAGGTTCCTCTGTCAGTCATCCTGGAGCATGCCTTGGAGGGTGTCAGGAGCACATTGCTCAGAGGGAGGGATGGAGCAGCAAGCTGGGTCCAAAGTCAAGGACTCAGCTCTCAGCTGAAGGTTACCCAGGGTGGGCAAGTATCCAGCAAGGCTCCACCTCAGCTTTCTGTCCCCCGAAGGGGGTGACAACTCTCTGATTTATCACAGAATTTCACAATGGTTTGGGTTGAGAGGAACCTTAAAGATCATCCTGTTCCACCCCCTGCCATGGGCAGGAACACCTTCCACTGTCCCAGGTTGCTCCAAGGCCCGTCCAACCCGGCCTTGGACACTGCCAGGGATGGGGCAACCAGAGATTTTTGGGACACCCCACCCTCTCGATGATTGCACTCGTGGGCCCGGATCCCCAGCTGATGAGCATCAGCTCCTCTCAACTCCCTCCCTTCTCCAGACCTTCCCAATTTCCTCACCAGCATCCCGATATTCAAGACCATTTCATGCCATGCCGTTCAGCTTTTTAGGATTTGGCCCTTTCCCCAAACCCACCCTCCAAAGAGGTTTGCCAGCTACAGTCTCCTCTCTGTTCCAGACTGGAATAATTTGGAATAAGTTATAATAATAGTAAACATAGTACAAACAACAACAAATCAAACCTGCTTTGTTACTCCCCAGGCACGCACATTTGTCTTCCAAGCGACAAAGTAATCACATTTTTGGTTCTAATTTATGACGTGCATTTCAGTCGGTGCCTTGGGGCGTTATCACAAGTCACAGCCCCAGTACGCAACGGGAGGAATCCAGGCTCTTAAATCCTCACCTCCTTTAGCTTCTCCACCTGCCAACAATTCCAAAGACACCTTTTCCTCTGTTTGAGCTGACTGCAGCAGAGCTCAGGGATGCTATCCCACCTCCACAGGGAAGAGCTGAGCCCCTGGGAGCACCAACCCAGTGGAAAGGGGTGTCACAAAACCCGCTGAAAGCCGGGCTGTGTTTAATTTCCTAAGGAATTTGCATGGAAAAGCCTATTTTTACCTATTAGCTTTTATGTTCTCCCTTCAAACAGCTTCAAAACATAATGTCCATCATTACTGTTTATGGGGCACCCACACACACAGAGAAAACACTGGAATGTGGAAAAATACAGAGTTCTTCTCTCTGCCCTGGGTTCTTCCCACCAGCCACCAGTCAGCCAGGCAGCAGCTGGAACACGTGAGTGAGGACCAGCTGCAGAGAGGGATGAGCAGCTGGATCTCAGGGGAATTTGGGGTGTGGCTCAGTGTCTTTCCAGCTGAATTTGGAAGGATGGAACGGGAAGGTAAGAGGCTCCTGGAGCGGTACAGTTGTACCTGCCCAGCCTCTCCCTCCACACCGAGCAGGCATCAGAGCTTCCACGAGAGATCTCCGTGCTCAGGGCACTTCCACAGGGGAGACAAGGGTTTTCCCCCTCTTTGGATCAGGAACTTTTTATGCTGCTGGGATTTTCACATGGCAGGAGTCAGTTTGTGCTCAGCTCAGTGAAGCACAGTCACACCTGCAGCAGGCCAGAATAAGCCCCAAGCCTTTGCTGGGCTGGGACAGGGGAAGGAAATGGGATGGGGGCTGAGATTTCCTCCCCCAAGATAAAACCAAGAGAAATCTCTGCCGCAAACCAGAATAATCACATTTCTTGCCAAGGAGCACAAGGCTTTTGGCAGGTCGGGGATGGATCTCAGGAGCTGACATGTCTCTCTGCCGTCTACAGCTGATGAAGTGTCAAATGAGATGGAACAGAAAGTGAGACCCATCTGGGAAAGCTCCAACAGGCTGATTGATACCGGGAGGAGGAGGAGGAGGGTGAGGTGGCTGCAGCACCTCAGGGACCTGCTGCTGGTTGCTCCCACACTCAGCAAGGTGATACTGAGGGACACTTTGGGGCTGGCCAGCCCCAGGCATCTCTGTGACTCCTGAGCATGTCTGTGACTCCTCCTCCTCCTCTCCCGCTGGCCAGAGCGGGGAGGGAGCAGCCTTGGTAATTGCCAGAGCAGTCAGCAGTGACAGCACTCATACTCCTCAACACAAATAGCAATGATCATTAATTACTGTCCTTATTCATTAGTGTGAGGGGGGTCCCTGGGCAGGCTCCTCTGGAGCTGACAGGTGGCTTAGGGGTGAGTGGGCCCAGCACTTTGCAGAAGAGCTGGTTTTACAAACTCAGGTTAACAGTGGGTTTCCAGCAGTGCACAAACAGGGGGAGAAGGGAAATCCGTGCCTCTCACCACTGGCTCACACTGACACCCCAAATCACTGCACAGTCCCTGGGCCAGGGGCTACAGTGGAAACAGGGCAGGGATGGAGATGTGCTGGAAGAGCAGTGATGCACCTTGGGGCACTGGTGGGGTGAAATGAAGCTACAACACCCCAAGATGTGGGAGGGTTGGTAAAGGGGAGAGAACACACCTGACCTTGCCCACAGCATCTCCATCCCATACACAGATTAGTACAGCTGAGGAATTTCCAGCCTGACCCTTGAACTGTCACAGCTCCCTCCATCCCAGCAGAGCACGAGTCACTCCAGAGCAGAGGGTGACCTTCAAGATGTGGGGGATGTCTTTTCCTAAAGGACCTTACGGAATTTGGTCCTGAATTAATGGAAATCCCCTTTCAGCCTTTTGTGCGAGGGTTTGGGAAGGCAGGGCATGAGGCAAGGCTCAAGATCCACCTCACAGCCAAAAAGCCCTGCTCCAGAAAGCCAGACACACACAGCCACAGGGTGCTGTGTTCCACGGTACCCCTTAATAGGATCAGCAAAACAGGGCCAGCATATAAAATACAGCTGCTTTAGAGATCACAAAAAATACTTCAGTCTGCAGTGGCTCCTCACCTCTAGGGGCTTGTGAACTGGTACACTCTATCTGCTTATTTAGCTGATCCAGTTAAAAAGCTATCAGAATAAAGCAGAGAGGGGAAAAAGAAAGAGAATTCTTCGTTGTGTGAACCGAGCCAGAGAAAACTTTCCCTCTAGCAAGACTCTGGCAAAAATCCCAGCACCACTCCCGTGGTGCTTTGAAATACAAACACGAAGATCTGCTGGTCCTAAAGAGCGCTTCCCATTGCCCCGGGGCTCGCTGCCCACGGAGAAGTCCTGGAGATGCTCCTTGGAGAAGCAGGGATGATCTTCACAGCCCATGCAAGAAAAAGTTAGGAGGTAAGGCAAGAGGGAGCTGTGAGAAAGCAGGAGCGTCCTGACTGCAGGGAAGCGTCCACAGGTGAGTGCCTTGGAAGGAATAAAGCACCACGGATTTTGTATCCGACCGGGAAATGAAGCTCCCCTATCCCCATCCCTCTGTCAGAGCTGGAGCAAAGAGCCCGAGGGCAGTGGCAGGAGGACTCTGTCAGGTAGCAGCATCAGGAGGTGGCTGGGAGAGCTGGGAATGGGGGAGCGCTGCCGCTCTGGGGAGGATGCTCAGCACAAGCCTGATAGAGACATCACCCAGCCACTGAGCATGAGGGAGAGGCAGGAGCTGCCTCACACAAAGCTAAAACCAGGAGGAAAAGCCACAAAAAAAGGCAAAATACAAAGGCAACATACAAAACCAGCTTTTGTCTGCCTTGAATAAGTTATCCGCCTCTGGTGGGAGGCAGGAGGGGCAAATTCCTGCTCTGTAAGGGTCTGCTGCCCACCAGGTTTGCTCCAGCTGCTGTCATCCAGCTCCTGCCAACCTGCTGCTACTGACTCTTTTATTCAGGATCCGTAGTTTGGTCAGGTTTACACGTCAAAGGCAATAAAGCAAAGAGCTGAGTGAGGGAGCTGAGTGAGGTGTGAGAGGCACAGCAAGGTGACGGGGCTGCCAGAGCCCCAGGCAGCCCACACAGGCCTGGGATCATTTCATGGGGAAACAGAGCCACTTCTCCAGCATCTCCTGCTGCCCTGCATGGAGCCCAGCAGCAAATTTGAGGGGAAGAAGAAACAAAAGGCAAATCCCAAGGGGTACCCACAGGGTTCCCTAATTTCATGTGGAGATGGGATCTGCAGGCCGAAGGACCAGCAAAATGTGAAGGGATAAAAGTCCATTCTGCATAATTCATCACTACAGAATAACTCCTGGAAGACGAGAGTGCCTTATCCCCTTGGACACATTGGACAATACCCAAGCATGGCTTCAAGGCCTCCGTTTCACCCTGACAAAATCCTCATGCTTCCCACTGAGACGGAGTCCAGGAGCCCAGTCCCAGATCCCAAACCTGTGTCAGCAACTCATGCTGCTCATGGCGATATTCCAGCTGATCGTATTCCTGGGACTCTTTGGAGAAGCAGAGGGAGCCACCCTGAAACCATCAGCACACCAGCAAACAGCCTTCGTCTTGTCTGAATCCTTAAAATCAGTAAATCTGCCTTAAGGAGAAGGTTAATAGCAATGTTTCAGGACAAGTGAGATTTTGGGGTGCAGCTTGTCCGGTATGACCCTAAATCCCTGAAAGAGAATTGGAATTGGCTCTTAACTATGACTATATTATTCATGCAGGGAGACACACTGCAGAGCATCCAGCCTGGCCAAGGAGTGACCAGGGCTCATCCTGCCTGGTGCTGTCCCCATTCCTGGGCTGGGCTGGTGGGAGCCGCTGCTGGCATCGCTTGGAGCCAATTCAGCCCCAGTTGGTCCCCCCAGATCAGAATGAAATGGAAAATCCTGCGGCCCTGGCACTCACCACACACCACATGGGAGCCGGGGATGGCAGCGCCGCTGCCTCCAGCCCTGACCTTTATTTTCCATTACTGGACCCGGGTGAGTGTCGGCTGTGTTTGAAGCTGCATAAAATGAACTGAAAATAAGAGGAATAAACAGCAGCAGTTAAGGCTCTTTCCCCACTCCCCCATTCCCCCCCTGGTTTTTCTTTTCCTGGAGCAATGCTGAAGCAACTGTAGCAAAGTTACTGACACACAGCGAGGTGCTTGCAGGCACAGCTGACTTGTTGGGAACCAGCTCCCTGCCGGCTGCCTAAGCAGGGAAGACAAACCCAGAGGAAAGCGGCTCTGCAGGGGGAGCTCTGCGAGTCCCCAGATGTCGGAAAGCATCTGGTTCAAGTGATCAAGCAGGACAGAGCCAGCCCATCCCCCTCCAGAGAAAAATGGAATGAAAAATAAGTGAGCATCGCTGCGGCTCGAAAGAGAAGCCAAGGAATGGGAAAGCAGCGCTGAGAGCTGATTAACTTCGTACTGACATTCCATGCCCGGAGCAGGTGTCATCCAGCCATGGATGCAAGTTTCCACCCTAACTGAGGTGTTTTGTCCCCCCCACTCCTGCAGGGTACAGAGCATCACCTTTCTGGTGAAGCTCATAAAGAAAAGAGGATCCTCTTTAGGAAGAAATTCTTCCCTGGGAAGGTGGTGAGGCCCTGGCACAAACTGCAAAGACAAGCTGTGGATGCCTTGAACACTTCCAAGGATACCTGGAAATGTCCAAGGCCAGGTTGGACAGGACTTGGAAGTAGTGGAAGGTGTCCCTGCCCATGGCAGGGGTGGAACTGGATGAGCTTTAGCGTTCCTTATAGCCCAAACCATTCCATAATTCCATGATGATTCTCACAGACGGTGCCAATAATCCCCACACCAAGGAAGCAACAGAAGCTGGAGGGCTCCAGTGGGAAACAACACCATCAGGAGAACTGTCACTGGGGCTTTTCCACACCCAGATTGCCATCAGAGGGAAAGAAGCCAGCCCCAAACTTTTAAAAACATTAACCTTCGCTGGTATTTGCAGAGCAAACAGGGAACTCACACAAATTAAATGGCAATGTGTTGCTTCCTTCTGCTATTCCAGTTTTAGGAATGCAGGTTTAGGATTCCAGTGCATGCTGTGCTAGCCTGCTAACCCTTTAATTCTTTAAATCCAAGCTCATCTCTCAGCCAGGCCTTTAATTTAAATTTCACTGGATAGCTGCCCCATGTTTAATAAATAACTATTGACTATTTAAAGAGCACCTGGGCTGAGGTTTCCCACCTCAGGCTGGGTACACACGCACAAACACACAGTGCCTATTACCGCCTTATTAAACCTTAGTCCTAGGCAAGAGCTTAATAGCCACTTGCTATTTAATTAGCCAGGGAGTTCAGGCCTTATTGGGGGAAAAAAATTAAATACCAGCAGGACTGTAGCTCTGACAGCCCTGGGAAACAGCTCCTCCTTTCCCTTTGCTATCCACAGAGGAAATGGCCATCCATGGCCAGCATCAAGGAGGGATCAGAGATCCCAGATTGATCTGGGTTGGAAGGAACCTTAAAGCTCATCTCGTTCCAATGTCATGGGCAGAAATACCTTCCACTATCCCAGGTTGCTCCAAACCCCATCCAACCTGGCTTTGGACACTTCCAGGGATGGAGAGTCCACAACCTCTCCGAGTGACCTGTTCCAGCATCTCAGAGATGTGGGGAGGATGGGACAGTGGCTCCCACTGTCCCCTTTGATCCAACATGGTGGGGGCTGAAAACCTGGTGAAGAAGCCCCAGGCCACCACCCATGGGGCCACCACCATGGCCAGGCCAAGGGGTGCCCAAACCCTGATCACCCAAAAGCAGCCACTGAACCCCCAGCTTTACAAAAACCAGCCCAGAGCTGCTGTCTCAGGACCACTCCTAAATCCCCCCAGGAGCACATTAACTCCTGTGCTCTGCAGCAGGTGACACATGGGACTGCCCTTCCCCCAGACTCAGCATTCCCATAACTCACACTGCATGCCAGATACTCAAAGGGAAGCTTCCATCAGGATCCAGGAGGATTTATCTACACGGGCTCCCATTAAGGGTAATAAGATGAAGGCAATCAGCCTCATACATTCCACTTTGGCCAGTATAAATTCCTTCACTTCATTAGATGTCTGCTGGAGTCATGGCAAGGAATGAGTAGGGATGGGGGAAGAAAAAGAAGGGGAAGAGGAAGATAAAACACTCCCAGGCTAGTTCTAGCTTTGCTTTTGTTGGGAAGGCGGTTGGGATCAAAAATTGTAGAATCCCAGACTGGTTTGGGTTGGAAGAGACCTTAAAGCTCAGCCCATTCCACCCCCTGCTCTGTGCAGGGACACCTCCCACTAGACCAGTTTGCTCCAAGCCCTGTCCAACCAGGCCTGGAACATTTCCAGGGATGGGGCAGCCACAGCTTCCCTGGGCAACTCGTGACAGGGTGTCCCCACTCTCAGGGAAGAATTCCCTCCCAGTATCCCACCTAACCCTGCCCTCTGCCAATTTAAAACCATTTCCCCTTGTCCTGTCACTGCCTGGATTCGTGGATTCAGCAAACACCAGCTGGGAGGGTTCAAGGCAGCCTTTTACACCCTCTGGCAGCATTCTCCTCTCCCAGTGGACACACACTCCTGCATGGATCGGGGGTTATTTTGGCTGTTTCCTTGCAGGATTTCTCGCTGCTCATTTGCTCCCTCCCAGCGGACGTTGCCATCTGCCAGCACGTCACCCGACAGGAGATTTTGTCAGCGCCACGGTCGGCGTCACTGTGAAGGTGACACTTTCCAGGGGGCTGGCTGTGGCTTGTATCTGCTTTCAATTTATTCACAGAGCAACTTAAAAAAAAAAAAAAAATAAAATTCAAACGCAACCAGAAGAGGTTTTGTAAAAACAGTCATTACAAAACTCGAAGCTTTCAGATGTTGTTATTGTTCCAGTGAGCGCCAGAGATAACGGCTGAAATCAGGGCCCTGCTGTGCACTTCACAAACAGGCAAAAACCGTGCCTCCCTTCAGGAAAGGTCTGCGTTTGCTCTGAGCTGCAGCAGACAGAGGAGATTCGGTGCTAAGCTGATTGCCAGATGTCTTATCGGGCACTCACTCCACGTGATGTTAACTCTGAAACCTACTGATGGCGAGCTCCAAGTCACCGCCGTGTCTGAGTGGACTTGCTCAGCTACTCTCTGCTTGTGCCTCCCTCAGCCTTCTGCTTCCTCTCCAAGTAATGGTCCCTCAGCAGCCCAAAACCAGCCCCAAAAGGGCAGTCAAAGAGCATGAACCCCATAAATTAACCCACACAGCGCTGAGCAGGACACAATTAGCGTGGCCCAACATCCTCTGCATCATCAGGTTCTCCTGCTCCTCCTCCTCCTTCACTGGCTGGACACAGGGTCCGGACAATCTTCGCAAAGCTCCAGCGCAGTTGAGCCAAGTCACCGCTTTCCTGACGTGACATTTGTTATCCCTAATTACCAACTTGGCTTCATTTTAAAGTCATTTGCGCTGATTACTCTGACTGCTGCCTTGGGTAGTCAATGGCTTAGATTAACTAATCACAGCACACAGAAAAATATTTTAAATATATGTCTATTCACCTAAATTCCTTTAATGTCCTGCTTTGTGGCATCTTGGCTTAAACTGATGCCCACTTGTTCCTCTAATCTGACACGAGCTCAAAGAGTCTCGTGGCATCAATCCGCTCAATTCCCTTCAGAAACGTGTAAGCCCTCAACGAAGCCCCTTCTTAATCCCCTTTTTGCCAGTGATTACAGAGCTGGTGTCTCTAACTCAGCCTGGATCAGAGTCCCCGTGTCCCCACCGAGCTGCCTTTTGTTCGCTCGGCTGCGTGGTGCCGCTCCTGCAGCGTCGCCAAGCCCACGGTCCCCTCCCCTGACGTGGGCCTTAATGCATTTACAAACTGCTCGGCCTTCGGGGTAGTTTGGATCCACATATTCAAGAGTTTGAAGAAAAGCAGCAGACAAGAAAATTGTAAGTTAAACCCAAGAAAAGGGAAGGAAGTCGAAATTCTAAAGTCAATTCCTGATTGTGTCAAATCCACAGCAGAAAATAAATTCCCTGGATAAGCACTGCTTTGAAGAAGAAGCTCAGCACCTCTCCCACCTACCCTAGGATCCCTCACTGCAGCCACTCTCATTTTATCCCCCATTAAAATCATGTTGCCATACAGACACCCCTCTTCTTGTTCCAGAGGTGATGTCAGCTCTCCTGAGCTCACTCTGAAAAGTCAGATACCTCCGGCTCCAGGGCTTGCATGGAGACTTACCACAGAATTATGGAACATTTTGGGTTGGAAGGGACCTTAAAGATCCACCTTGTTCCAACCTTTTGCCATGGGCAGGGACAGCTTTCACTACATCAGGTTGCTCAGAGCTCCATCCAACGTGAACTTCTCCCCTCTCTTTCCATGTCCCTCATGTAGGTGAGAACATCAGGGCTGTGGGCATCAGGAGAAGGGCAGCTCAGGGGCGGACAGACAAACAGCCGGGCACACAGCTCTCTCTGAGCCAGCACTTCTGCCTCTGCTTCCTGCTGGGATGGATTGTTGTGCTTTAGCATGCAAGAAACTCCTTCCAGACTTGGCATCGGGAGGAAAAGCAGCTGCGAGAGCCACGGCCAACTCTCGATGGGAGGAAACATGCCTTAGGCACAGGTCGTAAACACACGTGCGGAGAGGCTGCTCCGAGGAGGAGCAATTCCAGCTCGGCATAGCCTGATGGCAGGAAAGCAAACAAATGGCTGACCAGCAGGAGCCTGCTCTGCCCACGGCTTGTGGGAGCCAGGAAGGGCTCTGCCCAGCACTGCCAGGCAGCTGCTCCACGAAAGGGAGGGGAGAGGCCCCAGGCATCCAAACCCTCTGTGATACCGAGGAAGAGGAGGAGGAAGGAGAAGAGGAGGAAGGAGAGGAGACGATGCTGCTTTGTTGTTTCTACAAAGATGCTCTGTGCGTTTGCACAGCGGGGAGGGACAATGCAGAGCTGGCAGGAGAAGCAACCCACACCTGTAAGGAAAATCCCTGAGGATCCAGCCTGGGGATACAGGGGAGATGCCCTGGGATGGGCTGCGGTGGCACCATGCCCATGAGAGGTGTGGTGATTTCCCACACAGCAGGTTAAGCAGGCCAGGATTGGCCCATGCCTGGCAGCACTGGAGAACATCCCCTCACCCCTTCTCCAATCAGCCTTTCACTGTTCCCACTTCCCACCCCGTTAGCACTTCCCAGTGCTGCAATGAGTTCTGCAAGTGGGGATAGAGGGGGTTCAGTGTGAGCCACGGGTCTGGTGCGATCACAGAGCAAGGGAGGGAGGAGGAGAGCATGAGGGCCAAGCTGAACCACCTGCACAGCCATCACATCCTGGATTGAGGGTGCTCAAGGTCAGGGAAGAGTTGCAGCTGCAGAAATCACATTTCCCCAACTTATCTCTTCTTTTTTCCCAAATCTTCAGCCGAGATGCTGGGGTGAGGGAAGAGAGGATGGGGGGATGAGGGCAGGGAGGATGGGGGGTGAGGGAGGGGAGGATGGGGGGTGAGGGCTGGGAGGATGGGGGGTGAGGGAGGGGAGGATGGGGGGTGAGGGCTGGGAGGATGGGGGGTGAGGGAGGGGAGGATGGGGGGTGAGGGCTGGGAGGATGGGGGGTGAGGGAGGGGAGGATGGGGGTTGAGGGCAGAGAGGATGAGGGGATGAAGGAGGGGAGGATGGGGGGGTGAGGGAGGGGAGGATGGGGGGGTGAGGGAGGGGAGGATGGGGGGGTGAGGGAGGGGAGGATGGGGGTGAGGGAGGGGAGGATGGGGGGGTGAGGGCAGGGAGGATGGTGGAGTGAGGGCAGAGAGGATGAGGGGATGAGGGAGAGGAGGATGGGGGGTGAGGGCCGGGAGGATGGGGGGTGAGGGAGGGCAGGATGGCGGAGTGAGGACCACGGGCCTTTTCCACGGCTCGTTTTCGCCATCTAGTGCTCAGCTCCCTCTTCCATGCAAAACCAGCCAAACCCACGGATTATTTCCCAAGTACGGAGCTGCGCAGAATAAAACCCTGCTTTTCCAAGTCAGTTCAAACCCGGCCCCTGTGCACCTGATGGACACAGAGCACGAGATGGTCACAAATTACCATATTTATGTGATTTTTGAGTATTTTTTCGCAAGAAAACAAAACTGAGCCGTCCCGGATTGGCACAAACAGGTCCAGGGAAAACACAGTTTTCAGCCCATGAAACCTTGCTTTCTCCTCCTGCTTCCCATGCCCCTTTTCCTTGGCTTTGCGAAATCACTGTGTGTGCCTCAGTTTCCCCAAGAAGAGGAAAACTTCTCTCTTTAATGACACAGGGAAAATTATCTCTTGTCATGCCTCATCAGTATTCTGGGATACGCAAGGGAGGGAAATTTGCCAATATCTTCTTGAAGGATAAGCGCCTGAACACATGATGTTTTCCATAAGATCCAAAATGCAGGAAAATGCAAAGGAAAAGCAGATTTTGACATCCATCAGCATGTCCCACATCAACCTGGACATTTGCTAACTCGAAAATGAGAAAACTCACAGGGAAAGCACAGGGAGTGCCGGGGGGAAACACTGGAGCAGGTTGTCCAGAGAGCTGGTGGATTCTTCACCCCTGGAAGCGCTCAAGGCCAGGCTGGACAGGGCTTGGAGCAACCTGGTTTGGTGGAAGTTCTTCCTGCTCATGGCGGGGGGGGGGGTTGGATCAGAGACTTTAAAGGTCCCTTCCAACCCAAACTATGTTACAATTCTGCGATCCCCTCTGGGGAGGAGCACCACGGATGCTCTGAACCAAGCGGGAAGAACAGTCCCAGCCCCATGAAGAGCTGCAGCAGGAACCACACAAGCCAGGAAATGATGAACCAGAGCTCAGCTCACCATGCTGAGCCTGTCTCTCTCTGTGGGATCGCTCAGCTGCTGCAAGGCAAGGCAGTGCTGCCTGGGGAGGGTGGTTCCCAGCAGTCCCTGATGTCCCCAAAGTGCCACCAGGCTGCTCTGCCGTGCCGCAGGAGGGCATTGCCATCTGCTGACAGGCTGCAGCCCTGCACGCTCCTGCAGCAAGCCCTGCCTGGGGGCTGCTGGGCAGGCAGGGGCCGCCTGCTTCCCTCCAGGCACCGGGGATGGAGCCCAGCCAGCCCCGGCGTGGAATCCCCCATCCCAGGCAGGATGATGCTCCTGCTCCAGGATGAGCCCGGCACCATCCCGGCAGGATGAAGGCAGCCCCATCTACCAGCAATGGCTTCTACTCACGAGTGAATAATCAGCTTATTACAGATTCAGATAGAAAATCATAATATTTGCTAATCACAATATTAATTTCTTGCTAATTGGCTGCCTGATGGCACAGGCAGAGCAAGGGGGCACCAGCTGGCTGCCGAGGCAGGGCCTTCCCTGGCTGCTGCACGGCGCCGGAGGTTTTTGGCTTCCTGCAGCAAAGTCGGGTGCAGAAGTCCCCAGTCCCCAGGATGGGAGCAATCTGCAGCTTTTCTTGCCAGAGGGATCCTCACCCTCCGCTGAAACTGAGGGAGGGAGGAGGGGAAGGGGCACAGGATGAGGGCAAGGAAACTGAGGCATAAAACCACCACCCAATAGGGAATAGGAGAGGAGCAAAGCAGAGGAGCCAGAAGCTCTGATCAGCGTTTTGACACTTGCACCCTCTTTCTGTGCAGCATCCCGTCATGAAGCCAGCACTGCCGCTCCCCATCCCAGTCCAGGAGTGTTCCCACGTCCTCTCCCTCGGGAACAGGGTCTTGGGGAGGAGGAGGGAGGCACTTCACAGGTAACCCCTCTGCACGGAGCCTGTGTGACATTATGCAGGTTGGATGCCAGGCAAGGCTGATCACAGAGTCATTGCTGCTGCTGCTGCTAATGAGGCCCTTAGGCTAATTAAAAAGACGAGTAGAACACAAAAACATAATGAGGAGCCAGTTTATCAGTCAATCGGAGGACATGAATACGCCAATAAAAGTTTGAACTACCTCCTTGCTGCCAGCATCCCGGCGCTGGCCCAGCCCCGGGCTGGAGTGGGACCACTCACCAAAATGGCTTTGTGCTTCCCAGCTCCTGGCTGAGGAAAAAAACGGGGGATGAGAGGCTGGGAAGAGGTGGGCAGCCTCCTCTCTGCCCACCTGGCATGAAGGTGTTTGCTTTTACTGCACAGAGGATGGAGAGCTTGAAAAGCAAATAACGAGAGGGACTTGGGTGGCTCATCCTCTTTGGAGCTGGAAGTCCACAGGGACACGGACGGACTCCCCAGACCCAGCCCTGTCACCCTACGCTCTGGGCATCACACTTTGTACCCGCTGGAGGACAGCACCGATGTTTCAAAGCTCTCCCCTGACCACCACCACCACCATCTGCGTGCACAGAACTGCTCAGATCCCTGCCTGGGCTGGCTCCGGATCCCTGAGGATGAAGGATGCCGTGGGAGGCTCCGTCTAGCCAAGTTCCTCTGGGCTGTGGTCCCCTCCTCTGGGTTTCCCATTAGCCTCTAACCAGGCGGAACGAATGGGCAGGAGAGGCTGCAATCCCGCTGCCAGAGCATTATTTCTGTTATTAATATTATCATTATTAATATTATTATTCTCCCTATGGCAGGCTCAGCCACTGAGAGCTGCAAAGGGAACCAGGGGGCCGGCAGTGCCTGCTCCTGCTCTGAAAGCACCCAAAAACATGGAAAGGTCCTGCCTGACCCCAGCTGGGGCCCCACAGCCCCCACCCAGGCACCCAGCTCTGTTCCCTGCACCTCCAGGCTGGGGTCGCAGCCGGGTGCTGGTTTTGGGGGGTGTTTTTGCTGACGATTGACTTCTGTGGGTTTCCTCGCTCAGCTCTCTGGCCCAGCTTGTGGATGAGCCAGGAAATCTCAGGGGTGTCTTTGTGATAAACAAATGTAAGCACTTAAACCTAAACAGCAGCAGCTGGAGCTGCCGTGTCTGGGCACCCCAGGGCACCCCCGGAACCGCTCCAGCCGGCTCGGGGATGGAGGGGAGGAGGAGCGGGGCTCTGCGGGTGGGACAGAACTGCAGCGGGGTGGGAATGGGAAGGGGCAAAGCAGCACGAGAGAGAAGGATGTGGGGAAAGAAGGGGACGTCCAGTAGAAGAGGCATTTGGGAAATCACCCCTCCTCAAGGCTACCCATGGGCGCTCAGACACGGCCTGCATGTCCAGGCACCCGACTTCCCAAGCCGGTCCCTGATTACTGCTGTGCCACACGTTCCCTTGCAGGAGAGAAACTCCAGATCTATCAGCGGAGCTGTCGGACACGCTCCTCCCGGGCTGCCATTCATTACAGCCAGGCTGATGCTTGGCACGAGGCGTTTCATTGGCGCTCCCTGTCCCCAGGGCTGCGGCTGCTCTGTCCCCCCGAGCTGCTCCCCACACCCAGATACTGAATTGGCAGCGGCCACCCGGGCAGGGGACAGCTGGCAGCACGGCACAGGCTGGCTCTGCTTGCAGGAGATGCTCCCTGCAGTGCCCTCCTTCAGACCAGATCCAAAGATTTCCTCTTATTCAGTGTATTTTCAGCACTCTCCTTTTGTACGACCCTAGAAACTTCATGTAATTGATCCCACCGCTACTCGGTCACTCCCTAAATCCACCCGTGGGAAGTCCAGATGAGCCAGAGCCTTCCCCCTGCATTTTCCTGTATTTAAGAGGGATTACAAAAAGGAGGGAGAGTGACTTTTTACAAGGGCGTGGAGCGACAGGACACGGGGGGGAGGGGGGGGTGGTTTTAAACTAAAAGAGGGGAGATTTAAATTAGATATTAGGAAGAAATTCTTCCCAGTGAGGGTGGTGAGGCCCTGGTACAGGTTGCCCAGAAAGGCTGTGGGCTCCCTATCGCTGGAAATGTTCAAGGCCACATGATGGATGGGGCTTGGAGCAACCTGGGGTAGTGCGAGGTGTCCCTGCTCACGGCAGGGGGTGGAATGAGATGAGCTTTAGAGTCCCTTCCCAACCAAACTATTCCATAATTCTAGGACTCTGCGACCCCCAGCTTTGGGGGTAGCCCCCCCCCCGTCTCCTTTCGAGGAGCCCCTCTGCAGCCCCAGCTCCTCTCCCCTGGCTGCCAGGCAGGCTCCGAAATGGAGCCGCTAATTAAATTACACTGCCAGCCAAAACTGCTTCGTCAAGTAAATAAATAAATAAAAATTAGAAGGTCATCAGAGTTGTGTTTGGAGACCATCGCATTAGCATACATCTGCATAGTAATGAGGGGAAAAAAGGGCCATTTAAAGAGAGCTGGTAATTTACCCAGCCAAGTAAACTTCATTACCTTTAAGTAGGGCCCACGACAAGCACTAATTCACACCTTTAACGACCCTGGCACAGATGGCAGAGAGGGACGGGGAAGGCAGGGGCAGCCAAGGTGCCCTGGGCCCCCCGGGGGCTCTGGTCGGTGGTGGGGTCACAGCACCACCCCCAGCACCCTCAACACCCCCGCGGGCCCTGGGAGCTCGGGGCAGGAGGGTGTCAAAGCCGAAGCTTCGCGATCTGGGGGTGCAACAGCTGGATCGTGGCAAACGGGTGGGCTTCGCCTCAGCTCCTGCATCCCAGGGGAGCTGAGCTCCGTCTGGAGCCCCCCCAGAGCACAGCAAACCACCCCACCTCCGCACCAGTGCCACCAGTGCCACCCGTCTGGCACCGCAGCAGAGTCCCCAGTGGCAGATGGGGAGGAAAACGGGGAAAACGGGGCTGTCCTTCTGCCTTTGGATACTCCAGCACCCCGCGCATCCTCCCAAGCGTTTTACTCCACCGCGGAGCCTTGTAGTACCCGTCGGAGCCGTGCGAGGCCAGCACAGCCCCGCGCTCCCGTCCCTGCCTCTCCATTAAATGCAGCATCCGATTTCTCCAGGCTGTTATGTGTGTATTTATTTCCAGTGAGGTCAGGAGTATCAAGGTTGTAAAATAACATTTTTCCTCTTGTTTTCTTCCCAGTTCTCATACGGAACGCTTCCGAAGTCAATTATCTCCCGGCGGCTGAGCTCCCAGCTTGGCTCTGCCTCGCGGCACAGCAGCCACTCCATGGGGGCCAAAAACTGGGCTGGGGGATGAAGGAGAGATGGGAAGAGGGAAAACTCAACGTCCTGATGGGGATTTCAAGCTTCCAAAATGACAATTCCTAGCAAAAGACAACTGGCAGCACATCAGCGCTCCGAGAGCCGGCGCTGGCATAGGAATTCCAGCTGGGAAGGTGCAGGCACCTTTCAGGTCTTCCTCCCACCACAGCACAGAGCTCACCTGTGGGCAGAGGTTAAGCTGTCAGCCTCTGGTGGGCAGCAGGAGGGGGAAAGGGATGCCAGCATCCCCAGGGTGTGTGGCTGTGCCCTTAACTAGGACAGGGCTCTTTGCCCGGACAGTTCTCCTTCTCCCCTTCCCCTTGTGGCCTCCTGGAATTCAGCACATTTTATTAGGAATAGAGCTCTCCTTTTCCAACAGGCTCCATCCTCAACCCACCAAAATGAAAAGATTGCTTTGTTGGACTCGCAGAGGGGCTCAAAGGGGCACACAGTCACGGCAGGAGTGTTACACAAGACACCAGCCCACCTGGCAGGTCAGGACTCCTGGGAAATTCAGCTTCAAGCCCCTCTCAAAATCAATCAAAACCTCCTGTACCTTCAGGACACATCCCAGCCAGCCCTAATGGGTGGGAATATGGGCCACCGTTGCCATCCCCATGCCACCCAAGGAGCCAGCTGGCCACGACAACATCCAGCCCACCAGGACAACATCCTCATCTGTTCCTTCCCTTTTTCCTTCCCTCTTACCTTTCCTTTTTTCTTCCATCTTTCTTTTCCCTTTTCCCTTTTCCCTTTTCCCTTTCCCTTTTCCCTTCCCTTCCTCTTTCCCTTCCATTTCCCCTCCCTTGCCCTCCATCCTCTCCACTTCCCCGTATTTTTTCTAAAGAGCCCTTTTTTGCCGTGTCTCATTTCATTCCTCATCAGAGGCTTTCCCAGAGCATAATCCCGGCTTGTCAGGCAGCCCTTGCAGAAAGGAGTAAATCCTGTTTGATCCATTCCTGTGCACTTTGAACATGCAGAGAAGCACCTGAGGCAGACACACAATTCCCGGGTGCGGGGGGTGCTGGGCTCCTTAATTACCCGGCCCTGGAGTCCTTCAACTCCGCTGCAAAGCGCTTTAACACGCCTGTTCCTCAGCTTATTTCCAGCCTGTTTCTCCCTCCCTTTAACTCAAGCACCGGCATAACGAGCCAACAATTGACGGAAAACAATAACAACGTTTTTAAAAGACAAGGCCGGGGTTATTTCTTTTCTCTCTCCCTTTCATGAGACAATAGCGAGGATGATGGTGGTGATTACCGGGAATTTCATGCTGTGATTGAGGGCCTACAATAAGCGGAGATCATTCATTGTCTGGGTTCAGACTGAAGGAGGGGAAATTTAGGTTTGATATACGAAAGAAACTCTTCCCAGTGAGGGTGGTGAGGCCCTGGCACTGGCTGCCCAGGGAATTTGTGGCTGCCCCATCCCTGGAAGTGTCCAAGGCCAGGTTCGGACGGGGCTTGGAGCAACCTGGGATAGCGGAAAGTGTCCCTGCCCAGGGCAGGGGGTGGAACAAGATGATCTTTAAGGTTCCTCCCTGGATGAGCTTTAAGGTCCCTTCCAACCCGCCCCAGTCTGGGATTCTATAATAAGAGTCTATCCTGACATAAGGAACTGGGTGAGAAGCAGGCTGGTACTGTGTGTTTCTGCCTCTGGGTAAAGATGTCCATGGATGTGTTGCAGGCTACGTGCTCGGCCAACGCAGCTCACCGGGATCACCGACAAACTCCTTAACCAGAGGGGCCTTCCGCCTCTCTTTCCACGTCATATTCCCAGGCCACAAGTTAAGCAGTTTGGACATGGACCCCCGAGATGGGGACCATAAAGAGATCTTAAACCGGTGTGACTGAGTCTGACCCAGACCCAAAAATATCCTCTCGGTGCCCTGCTACCCTCGGCCTATTGGAGTTGTGTCCCGTTAACCACACCCATCTCAGAGCAGCTGGAGCCGTAGGAACGCTTTCGAATTAGGGACAGACCCTCCGAGGCAGCAGGGAGATTGTTACGGAGTATTTGCATTGCCACAGTACTCGGCTGGCCCCATTACGGCCCTTCCTGAGCACCTCGTAATTACCGATGCTTGTATCCCGCAACCCTCGGCGAAGGCAATGTTCCACTACTGCTCCCCATTAACAGACGGTGATCTGCGATCCAGGGAGGCGAGGAAAGAGGTTTGCAAAATAACACTGAAATAACGCTGGAAATGCTCAGCGGGGTTTGCAAAAGCATCTGTGTGACTACCTGGGCTTGTTCAGCTACTTGGATAAAACCCGCCCAGGGCATCAAAACTAAACCTGGTCACCCATGGCACAGGCTTAAGGTCGTCCGAGAAGAGCGTCAGAGGGAAGCAGAGTCCCAGAAGAACAGCACATCCACCAGATCCATCCCACCCACCCCGGCAGCTGCTCTGGGAGGAGACAAAGTGTCACTGGTAGCGCTGCTGGATTAAAATGTGACACAAACACTGCTTCTCTCCCTCCATCCCTCCCCGGGTATCTCCCCCCGGCCTTCTCCCTCCATCCCTCCCCGGGTATCTCTCCCCGGCCTTCTCCCTCCATCCCTCCCCAGATTCCTCTCCCCTGCCTTCTCCCTCCATCTCTTCCCAGATTCCTCTCCCCGGCCTTCTCCTTCCATCCCTCCCTGGATTCCTCTCCCCTGCCTTCTCCCTCCATCCCTCCCCAGATTCCTCTCCCCTGCCTTCTCCCTCCATCCCTTCCCAGATTCCTCTCCCCTGCCTTCTCCCCAGCCTCACCACACCCCCCAAATCCTTTTCCCCGGCTGCTGCCATGAAAGACGCTGCACCAGACAAAGTTGTGTTGCAAAGTAATTGCACCTGGAAGGCAGAGCCGCCGCTGCGCCCAAACACCGGGCGCTGCCTCTTTGAAATCTGGGAGAAGAGCTCCGGAATACGTTGGGAATAAAAACAACAAAGAAGAAAATTGGGACAAGCCGCACTAATACAGTGGAGGTGGGAGCAGGCAGTAGCTGGAGAATGGGGGTGGAATGATTCTCCTTATTCCCACATGAGATCTATAGACATACATATAATATCTATATAATTTTAATATTTTTTTAGAAGAAGTTCCTGCTTTTTTTTCCCTCGTTAAAATCCAGCCTCATTTCAGCTGCTGTACTGTTACCCCCAGAGAAACCCAAGCCATGGTTGTGGCTCACAGAAATGTCTCTGAGCCAGTTTTAAGCCATCTTTTTCAGGGAACAGCAGTGACCCAGCTACAGAAAGAGTGCACTGGCCAAAACCCAGGCAGCCAAAACTCTGCATCCCCATGTGCAGAGTGACACAGATGAATAATCCAAATCCTACTTCCCACATATACATATATATATATATACTTTTTTTTTTAATTACTATTATTTTTTTAAACCCCTTAGGATGCAATTCTTTGGATTGACAGTTCTTCTGGCACGGGGCTCTGGGCTGGCAGCACCCACAGGCAGCAGTGGGAGATGGATGATTAATACGAGCAGACAGGGACACCCTGGAAATCTGTGCTGCCCCCTGGAAATCACCTCGTGCATCACTTCACAAAGGTGATCCTGCTTAGAGCCCAACATATTACCCCCATTTCTTTTTATAATCCCTTTTATTTTGTTTCTTAAGGCGCCTCACTTCAGTAATAACTCGGAGAGATGTCTTGGGATGCCAAATAACAAAATGCATTTCCGCAGCGGCTTCATAATTAATGTTTGCATCGTTTATCTTTCATGGAAAGATTATTCTGACTAACGAGGTTCTGGGCCACTAATTCATTACAGTGCCTTGTCACTTCCTGCTCCTTCTTATTACCCAGAAATAGACTCATTAGTCAGAGTGCAATGACAGGGAGAAATTGTGTTCGTTAATTTAATTCCTCTTCTCTCCCTTTCTGGGTCGGTGTTTGTCCGAATTCAGGGATTAAAAGGAGAGGGAGGAAATACGACCTGTTGTGGTGCTCGGTGCTTCCCCCGTGCTTTCCATCCCGTTCGGGGGGAGGAAGCTCAGTCCATCCCTTCTCTGCAGCAGCGGGCACAGGCAGGGATGGCTCATCTGCTGCGCTTTAGCCTCAAAGCTTCTCCAAGGCCTGGGAAATGTTGGATTGCAGTTGAATTTTTCCCATCGGCCACACTCAAGGGGTGGAGGGAACCAGCTGCCCCTGACTTGGCTGGAGCTGAAGCAAAGCAAACCCCCACCAGACCCTGCTGAAGCCATCCCCTTTCCACGGATCCCTACAATAAACTTCCCTTCGGGGATTTCCCACCTCGGCGGGATGGAATCACAGCTCCCTATTTCATGATTATCCATTTCTGTCTCCGTTATCTCTCGCTGTCTTGCTCCCAGCAGCATTTCCAGCTGGGCATCCCCCAAAAGCCACAAGAATCATGGACTATCCTGAGTTGAAAGGGACCAACAAGGATTGCAGAGTCCAACTCCTGGCTGCTTAGGACACTCCAAGAGCCCCACCCTGTGCCTGGGAGCATTGGTTAAGCATTCCTTGAACTGGAAACCTTGGAGCCATGATCATTTCCCTGGGGAGCCCAGGGGAGATTCCCCCAAGCAGCAAACAAAGGAAAAAAATAAATAGTTGGCCAAGGAGAGGGAAAATTCATCCCAAATTAGAAGGGATAACAGTCACCAGTCAGGGCTGGGGAGGAACCACTTCCAGCTCATCCCTCCCCATGCAAGGCAGAGGTCCAGGGACAGGCAAGGGGGAATTAGAGAAGGAGCAAAAGCTCTTTTATTCCCTCCTCCATGTCCTAAAACCCGAGCAATCTGTGTAACACCTGCAGTATTTAACACATTTAATACAGCAAAGCCAGCGCCCAGCAGGGCACCACGACAGGGAACAGGCTCAGAGGCATCTGCTGCCAGGGCTGCCCAGCAGGGAAAGGGTTAAAAGCCCCTGGATTTACACAGGTTTGGCAGCACGTTCCCGGTTTTCCTACAGGTAATTACAATAATTGTGGCGTGTAAACACTTTCCAGGAGAGATCAAAAACGGGGGTGTGAATGGGAGAGGGATGAGGACAAGCAAGATCAAAGGAAAAATTATTAAAATCTATATAGTGCCGCTTCCCAATCCCTGTGAAGTCTGACAGCGGGGCTGCAGGGGTGAAGGAGCAGCCTCGGTGCTGCGTTCATCTCCCAGCCCGTATATTCCCATATTTTTTGTTAAATCATACACTGAAACCTCCATCCAGCACCACCCCAAATCCAGCCCTGCCCTGCGCCGCGGGCACCTTTTGTATGTTCCTGGCACCAAACCAAGGAGGGATGCACAAGCTCATCTTTTTGGGGAAGAAATTGCCTAGTTACTTGCTTTTCCAAGCGGGATCCGAGCAGAAACTCTGGAGCTTGGGACTGCTTTGACTTTGCGGTCCCCCCATCAGCGCTGCGCTAATCTGCGCTCGGCAGGAGGATCCGCTTTTCCCTGCGGGATCGGCTATTAACAGTTGACGTTTAGTTTAAACAAAGCCTTGAGATTGTCCAAATATTTGCCTCAAACACACTCTGTGTTGTGCCTCTCAGCTCGGCTCGCCTCGGGGGTGTTCCGCTCTGCTTTTCCCATCCATCCCGGGTCCCCCAGGCCGCCGGCGGGAGCTCGGGACTCGCCGGGAGCGCGGGAATGGATCTCGAGTATCTCCCGATAAACCCCGAGCTCACGCACCGACTCCCTCCCTCTCCCTGAAACAAAACATCAAAGTGAAGGGAAAATTATCTTCTTGGAGCAAAGTGGGTTTTAAGTCATTTACTTTTAATTTTCCCTTCTATTCTCCAAATCCGGGGAGGAGAAAAGAGAACACCGAAGTTCAACACGGAAATAAAAACGCTGACTTTTTTCAACCCTTCCTTTTCCTCTCAGCTCCCCACAAAAAAAGTTCAATTTGTACTTTTAATATAACTAATTGTTTGTGGGAATGTGCTTCAGCTCCTGCACGCTTTGCCTCCTCCCCATGCCTCCATCCCCGCTCCTCCTGAAACCCCCACACTGGAGCAGCAAAACACACTTGGAAAAGGCTTTGACACTTCCTTTTGGTAAAGAAAATAAGCAGCTGAAAACCAAGAATATGGCTTAAAAAATATTCCCCCCACAGCAAGCTGCTAATAAAGAACAGCAATCCCAGGGAGTCCCAGGGAGCTGCTCATCCATGCAAACCTGGGGTAGGATTCCATGGAAAAAAAACAACTTCCTATAGACCTGTGATCTCCACGGGCTGTATTTATTCTCTCCTGGCCTCTTTTCCTAGTTCTGCCTTCCATTTGAGTCAAAAAATGTAGATTTCCACACGTTTCCCCAGCTCAACCCGAGCCGGGCTCTGGGATAACCCTTGGAGCATCAGCACCAGCGTGCGCAGGATGGGGATTCACTCAGCGGTCAACTCGGTTATGAGAAGCAGAAATGGAGATGAAAAATAGAGAAAGAGCTGACAACAAAGGTTACAACCCGCGGCTCTGCACTCCTCTGGGCTCCACAGGGGTGCTGGGAGGAGGGATGTGCTGCTCTTTGCTTAGGTTGGGATTTTTGCTGTTGTTTGCAGGTATTTTTGTCTCTTCCAGACTCCCGGCTCGGCCCTGCAGCCGCATTCCTGCTCGGCAATGCCCCGTCCCGCTCACGTACACGTGCTTATAAAGTCATCTTGCTGCAGAGCGAAGCAGGGTAGGAAACAATAATTCCTTCCCAGCCCTTCCTGGACAGTGCCCAGGGTATTTGCTGCTGTAATTCAGGTTTGTCTTGCCAGGCCAAATCTTCAGGAGAAGTCAGCACACTCACAGGCGATCAGCCTGGAAAGGCCCCCAAGAAATTACCTCATTCCTACTGCAGACCATCAGCAAAACCAGCTCCCAGTAAATTATCCCAGATATTCACATGATGTGGTTTCCACAGGCAGCAGCCCACAAGGGTTGGCCCCATCGCTGGGAGCGTTCAGGGATGGGAGGGATGCACAAGGAGATGTCCAGTGTCATTGCAATGCATATTCCAGAGCTCAGAGAGCATTCCCACACAGTAACCGGATGCAGCTCCATGTCTGTTACGCTTTCCCCCACACCAAAGCACCAAAACATCACCCAGCATCATTAATAAAAGGCTGTAAAAATGCCAGTGAGCCATCATATCCACACACCTGATCCTCAGCACATCCACTCCACCCAGATCCCACCGCAGCACCCAAAATCAGGGAGTGAGCCCCATGCCTGCGACCCCCAGTATGAGCTTCTCCTGCCCAACAGGATCTACCCCTGCTTCCTTACAGTGGCTGGGAAGGCCCCTCCCGAGGATTTTCCCTATGATTTTCTCAAAACTGGACACACTGGAGGGTTTTGGGATAGCCGGATGTCCCCCAAGGGCTGGACCCCTTTCCTTTCAGTCCCCACCTGGAGCCACCTACCTGGGCAGCTTTTGGATGCCTCTCTCGCAGTGCCACTGGCTGCTGTGCCTGTGTGGCTCCTTCCCTGAATGTCTTATCCCCCCCTCTCTAAAAAAAATAATCCAACTTTGCCTCAAGGATAAGTAGAATAAAATGTCACTTACCTATTAGGGGGAAAAAGAGAAGAAAGAGGGAAAGTATTACACACGTATTCTTTGAAATCAGGTCAGCTTAAAGCTTTGAAATGGCAAAAATTGAAAGATATTTTCCTCCCACTTCCCTTCCTCTCTTTTTTCCCAACTCTTTTAAAGGACTCTACTTTCAAAGATTTCCTTGAGTCCAGTTTTCCCTCTGGTTTGGTTTTTTTTTGTGCTATGCTGAGCCAGTGCCCACCTCCTTCTGTCCCATGTGTACACACGGCTGCTTCCCCCCGAGGGGGGCGAAGGAAAGAGCTGGAGAAAAGCAAAATAACAAATGAAGGAGGTGAAAGCAGAGACTCACAGGATGGTTTAGGATGGAAGGGACCTTAGAGATCTTCTAGTTCCACTAGACCAGGCTGCTCCAAGCCAGGTCCGACCCAGCCTTCAACACCTCCAGGGATGAAGCATCCACAGCCTCCTGTTCATGGAGGCAGCCTCATCTTCACACATCTCAACACATCCCATTCACGGATGGGAAATCCAAGCACAAGGGGAGCTCTGGAAGTCTCCCTGCTCCTCCTGCAGCTCAGGACTCAATGAAGGGCTTTCTCCAGCTCATTCCTGAACGATTTAAGGCAAATTCTCCTATCCTCATCTATTCCAGTGCTATCTGCAGCCTAACAGGCCCTATCTCTAAGGAAAGCTGAGTGCCAAAAAGAGATATTTGTTATTAGAGAGCAGTTTTGTCATCCCCATCCATCTGCCTGCCCACCTTTACAGCACTTATATGAGCTACATATAGAGAACCTCAAATGCAGGAATGTGATGTACAGCCCCACTCGCTCCAAATGGGGAGGGGAAGAAATTTGGTCTCATCCCTCCTGATCCCTCTGCAAAGCATCTCCAGCCCCATGTGCTGCCTGGAGGGGAACGCCAAGGGTGTATTTAAGATGTGGGGGGTTACTCAATCAGGCTGAGCATCGTGCTAACGATTCCCACCGGGAGCGGAGCGAGCAGCTGGAGGACCCCTGCATCCATCCATATGCCTCTCCCAGATGCAGGGATGCAGCAGCAGTGACAGGGACTGCCTGCACACAGCACGGCTGCTCTGCTGGGAGGAGAGCACGTCCTGCTGCAGCCTGGGCTTGGCTGCAGCGCTCCATGCCCGGGCCCTGCTCATTCCCAGGCAGGTTTGTGGTTGGTACCAAGAGCAGCTCACGTACGAACCCCTCCTGCCTCAGCCTGGCTCGGCCCATTGCTCCTGTGATGGGCACCGGGGTTTTATTGCAGAGCACCAGACTGAGACAGCCGAGCAGCCCCTGTCTGTAACAGGAGAGGCTGGAGCACCGAGCGCTCCATCACCTCCATCCCTGCGGTCACAACGTCACAGTTTGCTGCCAGTGCTTCATCCTCACCTCCCTCTTCCTCCCCCTCCTCCTCCTCCCATCGAGGGATTCACAAATCCCCCCACCCCGACCCTGCTGCTGCTCTCACACCACTCTCCTGTGGGTACAAGAGACATAAATCCCTTTTTCTTCCCTGCAAAGACCCGAGGTCGAGACCCACTGGGAGGATGCTCTAAGGGCTCTGCAGTCCCAGCCCAGAGCTGGCAAACGAACCCTTGCTGTAATGACTTACTGGTTTCTCATTCTAACACATCCTAAAATCAGGAGGTGACAGCCTCCCTGCTACTCATCCCCTTTAACTCGCGGGGTTTTTCTCTAACACCATCCTAAAATCAGGAGTGGTGACAGCCTGCCCGCTCCTCACCCCCTTCAGCTCCCGGGGTTTCCTCACTTTCAGCTTTAGGAGCAGAAGCGGCTGTGACGGGTTTCCCTGTCTCCCTCTCTCCCGCTGCCTGGCGAGCGTTTGGAGCAGGGAGGCGAAGGCAGGGGTCAAGCTCAGCTTCTTCCCATGGCAGCGAAGCCAAACCCAGGGAGCTGCAGCAGTGCCAGGCACGGCGCAGCCATCGCTAGATGGGGACAGAGTCCCACCGACGCCTGCAAGTGCCCGGCTGCCCCCGCCGGGGCCCTGGGATGCTCCAGCACTGCGGAGAGGGACCACAACCCCTTTGACCGGCCCCAGTCATCACTGCAAAGCTCGAGCGGGAATGTGAGAAAACCGCTCTGGGAAAACCAGGGTGAGAGGCAAACCCTCTCCAGCAGTTTGCGTGTCCTCCCGGCGGGCACCGCAGCATCCCCCGCTGATCCCGTTCCACCTCCCCAGCAAAGTGCTTGGATTCATTATCAGCTTCCCGAGATCTCCCTCTGCAACCGCTATTCCTTTGAGAGGAGCTCTTGCTCTCCCTTCTCTCCTGTGGGGTTTTGTTGTTTGGGATTTTGTTTTGCAGGGAGCATATTTATTGATTTTTCACACTGGGCAGCGCAACACATTCCGCACCTGTGGGGATCTTCATTTGCAGGACCCACCATCCCTCACGGAACAGGAGGGAGGACTGAGGGACAGAAGATGCATGACAGCTTTGAACTGTTGCTCCTGTCACCCAGCAGGACACAGGTCCACAGCAAGCACACAAAAAGCATTCCTTTTATTTGTTTTATACTGGAAAAAATAATGTGTTTTTCCAACTGACAGGATTTTCCTGGTTAAAATCCGAAAATTACTGCAACTGGCCCCAGGATGCTGGGGAGGGTCTGCTCGGGTTGGCACCAAAGGCAGAGCCACTGACCACCCTCCCCAGCAATAACTGAATATCCATATTTCTCCCAGTTCTCTGCTTAAAAACCTCATTCCAGCCACAGCAAGCGAATGGATCCTCTCCAAGCAGCAACACGAAGGGGGTGCTGCATCCCTTAGGGAGTGTTATTGCTGATCTTCAAGCACTAACCCCCTTTTCCAATATCTGTAGGTACATTCCAGGGTCTAGGATCCCCTTCAACTCCCCACGCTCCCTCAGGAGAAGTGTTCTGGTCCTCTTCCCCTTCTAGGCTTGGAAATCTCCCCCAGCCCTGCAATTCCAGCGTGATCGAGGGGAAGGCACAGCTCTCATGGCTCCTCACAGCTCCCCTCCTGCAGCCCCATCCACAGGCACTGCAGGATTTGGAGGGATTTGGAAGACACCAGAAGACATTTCACTCACCTGGCACGCCTCTCCATCCTCCCAGCCCCTCTTGTTCCCCAATATCAAATATCACAAGTACCAACCCTTGTTCTTGCATCTTGCTGCATTGAATCCCTCAAGGCAGGGGAGAGGGAAAAAACTACTAATTTTTTTAGAAGTCCATACAAAAAAGAAGGGAAAAGGAAGGACGATTAAGTCAGAGGAAGAGGGATGTGCTGAGGTGTTGCTGTTATCGATATCAGGGACCTCAATCCCTCACCTGCAGTTTCTTCAAGGCTGAGAACGGTAAATAGAAGGGGAATAACAAATTTGGGCAAGGAGGGCTCAGGCACTGGTCTCTGGTGTCCAGGGACTGGAAAAAGGCATGTCCATGGGACACAGAACCAGCCACAGCCCTGGGAAACTCCGAATTCCTTCCCTCTCATCCATACTTTTAATAACCAATTAATATTTAGTCAACAAGTAGCTGTGCTAAATCCAAGGAGATGGATTTCGCAGGAGGGCTATTTCATGTTAAATGAGCACTGACTCATCAGCAGCATTTACTGAGGATTATGGATTAGCTGCGTGCCCAGTATCCATCACCATAAATCCAGCGGGAAGGCAGCTGCCGGCGGGGCCAGCACGCGGCTGTCCCGCGGTGGGGATCACCTGTGGAACTTCCACAGCCCCTCTGAGGGGCCCTTCACAGACACACCCCTAAGGGGGACATTGCAGAGTGGGATGGTCACCCCAAGCGATGATTCCGGACAGTTCCCCCTAAAATATGTCCCAGCAGGGAGCTGGGATTGAGCAAAGGGGCTACGCAGCAGGAGGGATGGAGGGGAGGAGAGCACCCTGATTATCAGTCCCTGGAAAACAGGGAACACGGCATCACAGCCTGCAAAAAATTCTGCAGAGGGATCTCCCTCTCAAAGTGGGTTTTGCCAAGGCTGGATTGGTTGTGCAAAGGAGCAGAAAATACAAGGTGGTCCTTCCATCCCTGGAAGTGTTCGAGGCCAGGTTGGACAGGGCTTGGAGCGACCTAGTTTAGTGGAAGGTGTTCCTGGTTTGGGATCAGATTGTCTTTAAACCTCCTTCCAAATGAAACCATTCTAGGGTTTTAGGATACGGGAGCACTGGGCTGTGGCAGACAGCGTGGGAAGCATCACCTCTCTGATGAGCAGGGAAAACTCATCCTGCCCAGTCCTGTCTCTGCTGAACAGCAAAAGGTGTTGCCGATGCTCCTCTCCCCTCCTCATCCAGCCAGGAGGCCCCCAGGCAGTCCTGCCCTCCCACAAACCCAGTTCAGGCTCAGCTCAGGCTGGTTTTGTTCATGGGGACCCCATCCCTGAGGAAAGTTCTTCCCTGCTGATCCAAATGCCAATGGCCCCACAGCAGCTTCCCCAGCCACCTTGCACCCCAACCCTTTCGGATCCCTCTCGGATCCGGGGCATCCGGGCAGAGCCGGGCTCTGCTCCGCCGCTTATTGGCGTTGCTTCTGCTGGAGGAGGTGATTAACTCCCTGACCTGCCAAGCTTTAACGCGACCTCCGAGAATAGATAGAATCTTGTTATCTTGTAATGAGTTTTATGGCTTATTTCAGTACATTTTGGCCATGTTTCTCCAGTGATTAGGGCAATTATCAGCCTGTGCGTTTCAGGATTATGAATTATGGAGCCTCTGAAAGGCTACAGAGATTTAATATCTCTCAGCGTCCCTCTGCCTCACTTCCAGCACTTAACTGGCTCTAGACTCCTGTTTGGAGCATGGGAATGAGAGCACAGCAAAGGAATTATGCATCAAAGCTTGTGAGCGGGATCCAGCCGTTACGATTAATAACATGGAATATTTAACACTGCGTCACCCGGGGGTGCAGGGTACAGCCACATCCCCGGGGCACCACCAGCAGGGATGCAGGCAGTGCGTGTCAGGGAATGGGGAGCAGAGCCTGGGTGTCCTGGCCTTTGCAGGAATGAGTCACAAATTCCAGGCTTGGCCACAGGCTGGGATTTGCGGGATGTGATTTAATCCCAGAGGCTGGGGACAGCCAGTCCATCTGAGCTGGCCAGTGGCTATTTTGGGGCGCAGTGTCTCACCTGGCTGGGGACACCCAGTCCTACTCATGGCCCTCTCCCTGGAGTGCCCTGTCCCATCTGAAGCTTTTTTAGAAACCTAATGCTGCTGAGCAGCTTAGGCCTGGACTGAACACACGGGATTAGCAGGGAAGGGACACATCCCGTCAGGCGGAGCCGTCCTGGGCAAAAGGCACAGCCAAGCTGGAGCCATCCACGTGGACAACAGCAGTGGTACCTTGCTCTCCCCTAAGAGGCTTCAGAGCACCTCAAGGAAAGGCATCAGCATGATTTTGTGGAAGGGGAAACTGAGGCACGATGTGTTGTTGTTGTTGTTGTTGTTGGGAATGAAATCCACTTTCAGCCTGGAGCTCGAGGATGAACAAAACCAGCCCCATGGACAAAACCAGCCTGAGCTGAGCTGAACTGGATTCGTGGGAGGGCAGGACTGTCTGGGGGCCTCCTGGGTGGGTAAGGAGGAGAGAGAGCATCAGCAACACGTTTTGCTGTTCAGCAGCCCTGCCCCGGGCATGAAACCAAAGGACAATCCCTGCCCAAATCCAGCCCTCCACACGCAGAGTTTGGATGCACCAAATCCATGCCCAGCACCCTCCTGCCCTGCACAGCCCAGAGGCACAAAGGGCATTTGGAGGCTCTTGCAAGCCCCTGGATCCCACCTAAACATAAATATATTCTGTTTGCCTGTCCCTGGCTGCAATGGGGACAGCTAAGGCCAGGCAGGGCTAAGTCCCACTGCCATCACCCATCCTTAGCAGCATCCAGATGGAGCCTTTTAACGATCTTGATCCACGCTTGGTTTTATTTTTATTTTTTCCTCCCTGCAAATGATCACTAGAACTTGATGGCTGCTTGGGAAAACACAGACGACAGCAGAAACCTTTTGGTGCGAGGAGCTGTGCTGGCTCAGCTTCCTCCTCTCCCCCTCCACACGGATGCGGGTGCTTTTTCCAAGCAGGAAAACGAAAAATATTAATTTTGCATAGAAATAAAATTAAGCTTTTGGAAATGAGCTCCAAGAAATAAAGCCATCACTTGAGTTAATTAAGAAGTGATTATACCGAAGGGCTGCAATAAAAGCTTCACGACGCAGGACACACCGAGCTGCTGCCGCAGGCCGGGGTGGGGAAAGACCTGAGCATCGTCCTGGGGAAGTGATGGGGAAGAGCAGCACCTGGGCTGATCCCAGCCTTGCTCCGTCCCCTTTGCCCTGCTCCATCTGGTCTCCATCCCTCACCCTGCCGCTCGCCCGGCGCCTCGCCCAGCGCTGGACTCGGAGAAGTCATTCCACAAAGCACTGGATGCAAAAAATATGCAAACCCAGGTTTCCCCCAAGGGGTGCAAGTGCTTCTGCCCTCCACGAGATGACAGATAAAATCCCCTGTTACTGGAGGAAGGTAATTTGACATAACAGCTGTTCTGACATTCTCTCCCTATGGATATTGCCTGCAATAAGAATGCAAATCAGCACTCTTTGCACTTCTCCTGGAGAGCAACTTTCACCTGAGAGCACTTCCAAAACGTGAACTCATTACCACCTGCCTCCTCCAGAGCTGCTCTGCCCGGCTGCCTCTGCTCTGGGCACAGCCACCCGGGAACAGAACCTGCACCCTGCTGACCAGAGCAGAGGGAAAACCAGGAAACTTGGCTTGATCTTGGCAGTAAAACCACTGTTCGTCACCTTGCCTCAGTTTCCATATTGTGAAAACCAAGATCAAGATGCCTGTGGTGGTAAAAGGCCTTGGAAATGAAGCAGAGACAAAGGTTGCAGGCAGCAAGGGCTCGGGGTGACTCCTCAGAGTGATGTTTTCACTCATCAAGCACCATTTCTCCAAGTCAGAATGAAGCCACCCACGTACACCCCATTCCCTGAGTGCTCCCAGGGGCTGCGCTGGTGTCAGACCTGTTCCAAGCAGGAACCTCCTCACCCTTCCTCCCCATCGCTCCACTGCCTGGGCAGAAGAAGCTCCAAACCTTGAGTGAAAATGGTTAGTGCCCCGCTGCTCTCTGTATGGCAGCTACTAATTATCCCTAGAATTTATGGGCTCCCGGGATGCACGCAGATGGATACTTAACAGCAGCCTCGGATCATTTGCCATTCCTTCCACAGCAATACCTGGTTGGCAGCTGACCTCTGTGGAATTAACACTGTCCTACGCAGGCTGGACTCCCCAGATTTGCACCACAGCTCTTCAACAGGACAAGGGAAAAGATCCCAATATCCTCCACTCCAGATGGGAGCCATTCCGCTTCCCCCCTCCACAGGGACCCAAAGCCTCGTCCATCTCCCGGCGTGCCGGCATCCTGCCAGCCACCCCCTCATCGAGCATTCAGGGGGGCTTGCTCCCTCCTGTTGATGATATTTTACTTTGTATAATTAAACCTTAATGAGAATAGGGACCAGAGCTTCCCCAGTGAGTCTCCTAACCTCTGAACGAGGGAGCCACTCGGATTCCTAATTAATAAATACCTATTGGTACACAAGGCAGAGAGCTCCGAGCAGGGGCCAGCCCAGCACCTCCCATCCGCCAACGTCCTCCAGTGCTTCCTGGTGAGCTGCAAGTTCAAATTCCCCAGGCAAAAAAAAAAAGCAGGATTGATTCCCAGGCGGCTGCTCTGAGTCCTCAGCTACTGGATTAAAACACAGTTATCACCACTCCATTGCTTCCGTCAATCTAGACCCAGGTTTTTTTCCCTCCTGCAGTTGAGCATTTTGATTAATTCAAATCACATCACTCCCAGACAAGTCACAGGGATTTACTATCCACTGCAAATCAGATGTACAGGTGGACTAAGGCTCCTCCACGTCCAAAGACTGAGGTTTGAGCTGCTCTGACATACAGAAAACCACCTTAACCTTAAACTCAGCACTGGGGAGCCTTGGGGAGCCAGGCTAAGCTGGAGCATCCCCATCCATCTCTTCAAACAAACTCTGCAAAACAAATGTCACAACAAAAGGGATGGAGGACTGCGGAGCGTGCAGCCCCCTCCAGCCTGGAGGAGATGCTCCAAGGCATCCTGAAATGCAGAGTTTGATGGATGGAGGAGGGATGCTGGCAGCGCAGGGTTGCGGTTTAAACTTCGTGTTGGAAAAATGTCAATTTTTCCATCCTGCAACACAGACTATGGCTCTGGTCCAGCTTGACCAATTAAATTAAACCTGTTAGCAACTCCTCTATTATCATTTTCAGTTGAGTTGGTGGAGCAGCAGCTATTTTTTTCTACAACAGACACCCCCTAAGGTGCTTCTCACCACCAAGGCAAAAATGCTCCTACAAAACAGAAAAAATTCATAATCCCCCATCCCACATAAGAAATCGAGGCCCAGAGAGGAGAATTTGACAACATCTATGGCAGAGCAAGAAAGGAAAATCAGGTTTCCCGAGGTCCCCCAAGGACTGGGCCATCCTCACTCTCCAAACCAATGAAACCCCCGAAAATGGACACACTTAAACAGGCTTAACCCTCCATTAAATCAGTTCAGTCTCACTTGGTAATTTACTGTTGCAAGCAAAATCAATTTTAGCAAAGGTTAAACTAGTTCTGTCTGTATTAGGAGTTTGCACCATTTTAAATAAATTGATTTAAAATGAATTCACTTGATTTTGTGCAAATTTCTAATACAAGCAAAGGCGTCGCTAAGCTCAGGTTGAGTTTCGGCCCGTTGCTTGCTTTATTTCCTTGCTGGTGCTTTCCCAAAGGACGTTAAATGCCAAATTTGGATGATAATTTTAAGGAATGATGAAATCTCCATAGTTTACCCAGCTTTAAATAGTGATTATCCCATATAAAAGTCATGAGACTCCTCCAAAAGGAAGCAGCATTGCCCAAAGTTTTCCAGGCAGCACAGAAGATTCCAACCTGCTTTTCCCAAGCAGCCAAAGGAGAACCAATACACACAAAAAAGCTTTTCATTTTTTTGTTCCCCATCCTGGGCTACTGCCCTCTCCTCTTTGGTGGTCTGGGTTTAGATCATGAGCGGGTCCAGGTGTGGTTTCAAAGCATCTTTAGCATGATGAGGACTTAATAATAACCCATCTCTTCAATTCCTGCAAAGGCCTCTCCGAAACGAGGCCATTAAAGCACCCTATTGACTGCCTGTCCCACCACAGGGTGGACAAAGGAGTAAAAATAGCTCGAGATCAGTGCAAGAAAAAAAACCCCACCAAAGTCACCTCCCTTTGTCAAGCAGAACTGACCTCTCATCCCATGAAGAATAACCCCCAGCAGACTGCCAAAAGCTTGGAAGAAGCAGGGAACCATTTGATTTTCACCCCCGTGGGCTGCATAAAACGGGGAGGCAGGACCTTTTGTGTGCAGCATCATCTCTAACCCAAAAATTCCCAGAGCGTGAGGAGCCGTGGAGGCGGCTGGGGGGGGACACGGCAAGGCAAGGGCTTGGATTGCAGTGCTAAGGAGCAGGATGGGATGAGGATGGAGGAGCCACCCGGATTTGGGGTAGGAGAGCTCTAGTCTCATCCCAAGTGAGCCAAGACCCGGATTCCCCATTGCTATCCCTTGGGAACTGCAGGAAGCACCTTGGCAAAGGTTTCTCCCCCGCTCCCCGCTGCGCCAGATGACGTGATTCCCTGGAACAGTTCATTCTTCCTGGAGCCTGCTAAACTCTCATCTCCCTAATGCCTTGGGGCAGGAGGTGTCACAGGGCAATTGCATCCCTACTAAAATTTTATTGTGGTTATAAAATTCCCCTGTATCAGCCTTAATTTTGTGAATTTTCAGTTCCGTAGGACATTCCTTGGATGCTGAATTAAGTGAGAGCCAGGAGCAACTGCAGCTGAGCTCCCCTCCAGCACCAACGCTCCTGTGATGGAGGAGGGATGTTGTCCAGAGAAGTTGTGGCTGCCCCTGGATCCCTGGAAGTGTCCAAGGCCAGACTGGACAGGGCTTGGAGCAGCCTGGGATAGTGGAAGATGTCTCTGCCCATGGCAGGGGTGGGATGAGATGAGCTTGAAGGTCCTTTCCAACCCCAACCATTCTGGAATTTTATGAGTCTATTCACACCGAAAAACACTCCAGAGAAGAACTGAACTATTTGGCAAACAAGACCCTGATCCCAGTGTCCTGGTCCTCTAAATCCTTCCACCTCTCCCATCCCTGGGCATTCCAAAAGAAACTATTTGCAAGTTCTATATTTTACAGCTGACAATGCAGGGAGTGATGTGCAGAAATTGGTTTTTCTTTCCCAGCTCTAAAAGATGGAGAGGAAAAGGATCAGAGGGGAAGGGAGAGGATTTGTGGATTTGGAGGAGGGAGCTGAGGAGAGGACAAGGTTGGAAATTTCCTCCTGGCAGTCCTTTTCAAGAAGAGTATTAGAATTTATTTTCAATTATACACAAGAATAAGCTGTCTGCAGTATAGTTAACTTTCAATTTCAACCAATTTTCGACACATTCAATCACAGATGCCTCAGTGATTAAGAATCTATGTTGCAAAACAATTCCCACTTTGCAACAATGCAATCAAACAGATCTACAACTCATAACCCATTATCCAAGAGTTTTTCAGCTCATTGGGGAAGTGAAATGGGATTCACCAAGCATGCCCTTTTTTTACCCAGTGAGCCCCCAAGCTCATTTGCAAACAGATCTGCGACTCCAAACAACCCACACGGGGATGGTTTTTCTGTGGTTTGTGTTGCTTTTCCTCCCTCTCCAGAGATGCTGAAGTGCAAGGCTGGGATGTGGGATGCTGTTGGAGGGGCTTGGAGCTGCATCAGAAGGCAGTGGGGGGCTGGAGGGGGGTTTTCCGTCATCCATAAGGATGAAAGAATGGGAAAGGCTTTGGAAAAGCTGCTTCACTGGCAACTGGCTGCTTTCCCCCCACCTTTTTGCATCTTAGAGCGATTCTGCGACCGACAGTGACACGCAACAGGTCACAGCCAGCAACAGGCTGGACCCCTTCCCACGCTGGGCTTGGAGATGCCCCCTGCCTTCCCCCATCCTGCTGCTGCTCCTGGGAAGGAGAGGATCTCCCCCAGGATTTGCAGGGCTTTGGTGGCCGAAGGAACTCCAACAAGCACCGGATAAACTGAGCCTCTGCATAGCGAGCACGCCACGGGGGCAGCGACTTCAAACCCCAGACGTTTCCTCTCCAGAGACTATTTTGAGTAGATAAATATGATTTGGAGCAGCACAGACCACCCCGCCCCCCCTACAACCCTCAGGAACAGAGCAGCCAATTATTCCTGCTCCTAGAGGTGCCGGTGTGTCCATCTGCTATTCCGTGCACTGTCTGGCCCCGCTCACAGGGACCTCTCAAAAGGCCATCGGATCCCTCTGGGAAGGGACCCGTCACAGCTGAAGATGTTGGGAATAGAAGGGGTCAGGCTGATGGGAGAGGAGGAGGAGGATTTTAAAGCTCGCTGAGCCTGGGGGAGAGGCAATAAAGCAGCTGAAGGAAATTACTTTCCTGGGTAAAGTGTCGTTTTGTCAAGACCAAAGTTCTCCCTGGGAACGAGTTGATTTTGAGTAAAAACCATCAGGAACAAAAAAAAAAGATGTGTGAGGGACCAGGTGTTTGAATGACACGCTCTGGAAAGGCAAAGTGGAAGTGCCACACAACAGCTGCACAGACCTCAGACTGCATCCCCGTGCTCTCACACCCTGTGGAAAATGCACTGAAGACGCCCCAAATTCCCTGTTTTGCCCTGATTTGGGAGAGCAGGTGTTGATGGGATCCATGGAAGCAGATGGATGTACCCACTGAGGGATACCCCTGGCAGAAATTGGGCTCCCCATCCCAAGGGACCCCACGTGTACCCCCTGCACCAGCTCCTCTCTCCCTTTGATGCTGACAAATAACAATTTCAAACTGGGGAAGACACCTGGGAGAGGCGAGGCACTTGTGCTACAAGATAATTAGAGATTATTATAATCGAAATTTCATTGCCACATCAAACTGTGTCTTTTAGCATTAATTAATCTCCTCTCCCAGCCTCTGAGCACTCCCGGCTCCCGCGCTGTAGGACAGCAGCTTGTCAAACACACCAAAGACTTGCATCTCATTACCTTATCAGAGGGGCGAGTGGGGAGCCGGGGAGCAGCACTGACACATTCCCCAGCACAGCCAGGGACGTGAGGACGCCTGCAAAGCCTCTCCTTGGATTGCAAACTTGTCAAACAAGGCACACGAGGGACCTTCATCCCCTCACCGCACCCTCCTTCCTCTACCTCTCGCCCCCTCCCCGATAAAAATGGGCCTGGCAAAGATGCTGCTCTGTCCCACTCCTCTGTATGACCTTGAATAAACCATATATGAAAACTGATGACATCCTTGCAGGGGGTGGAGTGCTCATTCCTTGCTTTCCTTAGGCTCCTGGAAGTCAGCGCAGCCATGCTGCTATCCCAGTCACGGTGCAACAATTCCCGTTTAATATCCCATTCCCAGCCTGATGCATGAGACTTCCCTCCGTCAGGAGGTCTGGGGAAGGTGTGAGGCTAAATCCAGTTTTCTGCATGAGGTTCACAGCAGCTGCTGGATGAGACCAGGCAAGACTGACATTGAAGAACCGAGGAAGTGGAGGGAAGCTGGACCCAGCTAGGGGCAAATTCAGACCCTTTCCAAAAGCTCTCAGCACCTCTGAAAAAACCCAAACCAAACAAAAATCCACCTGCAAGGGGAGAAACCTCAGCACAGGCACACACTGCATCCCTTTTAGCAGCAGCTGGAGGAATTGGGCACCCCCCGCCCCCGCCAAGCCCTGGCCAGGGCTGTGTATATATTGGTGCTATGCATGAGGTACTGTATGTTCTAGTCATTGATTCTCCACTCCTTCCATAGCTCAGCTGGGAAGAAATATCCTCTCCCTTGTTTCCACCTCTCCACTCCCCCTTTCCCCATTATTGGCTTTCTGACGGAAGGCTTTAATTTATTCCCCCTGCCATATCTCCGTGCCGCTGTTTTCCAGCGCTTTACACCATATATTACCCACCGTCCTGTGTCATTTAACTCCACAAAGCACTCTGAGATACACTTTGCTTGAAGGATGCTGGAGCCATTAATCCTGATTCCAGAGCCCCGCGGAATGCCCCTGGCATTGCCACTGCGCACACACACAGCCCTTCCTGGCTGCTTTTACAGCCAGACCGCCGCTGAAACCCACCCCCAGCCCTAATTTAACACCAAGTCAGTAAAATCAAGCCCCTCCTGACCACGTGTGGCTTCCCCCCGTTCCCATTATCCAGGCAGAACCTCGTGGGTGCAAATTGTCCCAGCTCCAGGAGAGTGTGGTGAGCAGCTGGATCATGGCAAGCAGAAACCAGTATGGGGAGGGGAATACCAGTCTCCTTCGTCCTGGAAAATGGGACAATGAGATGATGAAAAACACATCAACTACAGCAGATCCTCTCCTCGGAGCCCTCCGTGCCACGCTGCCTGCAAATTGCTCACCAGAGGGAGAGCTTTGATGAAAAATAGAAAGGGGGGAAAAATCTTAACGAAACGAGAAAATGTCATTTATTTTATTTATTTATCGGAATATTTCCGTGTGGGGAGAGGAGGACGGGCATGATTATTCATGGGATTCCACACGGCGGGCTCCGCAGGGAAACGCCGCCGTCGCGCTCGCATCCCTGCGCCACCTGACATGCCGTTAGGGTGTGTTAATTGTGTCGGAGTGAGAGATGAGAAGAGCCCCCGTCTCAAAGAGCTGCGAGTCCAACACTGCGCCCTCAATGGCAGGCAATGAGCGGCCCCAGCTGCAGGAACCAGTCACTGAACTCCACAGCTATCCCAGCTGGAAAAGGCAAACAAATCCCAACCCAAACCCTCGTGCCTATTGCACAGAGCAAGGCTGACTGGATTTAAAATCACGCCTGTTCTCAGCACCACTGACACAACAGCAATCTGTGCCTTTTTTTCCACATTTTCCACATGCCCACAGAATCACAGAATCATGGAATGGTTTGGGTTGGAAGGGACCGTAAAACCCATCTCATTCCATCCCCTTCCAGGGGCAGAGGGAATTGATCTCACCAGGAAGGATATTTTCCTGTTGTTATTCTGCTGATGGGGAAATCGAGGCACTTGGGCAGCAGTCTGGTTTTCCCTTGGCCATGTGATGCTGGAGCATCGGTGCCATGGCTCCTGCCTGCTGCTCTTCTCCCAGACAGCTCTGGAGATGCTGCATTTCAGTAACTCCTGGTTTTCCTGCTGCACGCACAGGGATTTTAACAGCCCTCCACTGGCACGGTGGTGAAGGTGCAAGGTTTGTGGGGAGAGCTCATATCATTCACTGGAGCAGCTGAGACAGGTGGGAAAAGCTGTTTTTATGCTGAAAACCCGGATCTGGTTGAGCTCTGATGAAGGGATGCTGCATTTGTCCACCTCCTCTGGCTGCCTAATAAAACTTTGCTCCCACCAACTTTTTAAAACAAGGGAGCAGCAAACAGCTGCCAGTCCCCACCTCCTGAGTTCAAACACCCACAAAACCCCTTGGGATATGCAAATACCTCCACGATTTCCCAGAAACCTCACAAGGAAGAAACTATTACAAGGCCCTGAACAACGGGATGACCTGAAATTCCTACTTGGATTCAAGCAAAACACTCACAAGGCACTTTTTTCGGAGCTAGTGGGGATCAGTTTTTTGAATTTGTGGGAAAAAAGGAGTTGTTTTGGAAGGAAGAAGCACTTTGTTGCCATCGCTGAAGCCAAAATAATGGCCCACCTGGAGACACACTCCCCTGCACGCAGCTCAGCATTCCTGGGATGAGGAAGGAAAGAAGGCTGAAGAGAGCTGGTTTTGTGGTTTAGTTGTTTGGGTTGTTTTTTTTTTTTTTTTAAAAATCCCTATAATTTAAAGGCCAAAGCTCTAACGAGTGCACAAGGGCAAGAGGCGACAAATGCCTCGGTGAAAAATACAAAATTACCATTTTAATGGATGAGTGTTGACTCCCTGGCTCTCCCCGGGGACGTCTGTTTGATTTCCTCAGCTTGTTAGCACAAGGATTTGACACAAGCGATTAATGCTGAGTTCATTAAGGGGTGGTGAGTGCTTTTTGCTTTTCCACTGGATTCAGCATGGGGAAAAAGGCTGGGGGGAAAAAGCGAGGGATCAGTGGTAGGGAGCTCCTGCCCCTGAGGATGCAGAGGATGGAAGCAGCTCGTCACACCAGTGCCCAACAGCATCAGCCCCAGAAATGCTGCTCATTTTGGGGCTCAAGATTCAAATCTCTGCCCTCAGCATCCTCACATCCCAAGCATGGAAGGAATTGCCCTCCTTTACAGCTTCCACCACCACAACAGAGACCAGCTGTGACCCCAAAGCCTGAAAAGAACCAACCACCACGTTCCCTGGCAAGACCCCGGCTCTGCCATGGGGAGAAACTGAGACAGAGCTCTGGGAAGGGCTGGGAAGGGCTGACCTTGCCCGCGGGGCCCTGGAGCACCACTGGCACAAGCCACTGCTGGGCCCGAGTCAGCAGCCACAGGGACACACATCTGGCCCTTGTCAGAAGGGCAAGGCAGGCACCGTGCCCACGGCTCTGCCATCCCCAGCCGCCCCCGCAGAAGGATGGATGCACAGGGATGGATGGGCTGCATCCAGCCCTGCTCTTCCCACAGGCACTCATGGCACCAGCTGCTGTCCCCAGTCACGAGCATCTGCCCGAAGGGGAGAATCAGCATCCTTTAGAAGGATGGCAGAGCAGTGCCACCCAGAGCTGCATCCCGTGCCAGGCCTGCGCCATGGCCCAGGGAATAGCTCCATCTGACACTGCAGAGTCATCTCCTGTCCCCTTCCACCAGCCACGGCACCTCAGCTCCCAGGGGAAGCTCCCTCTGACACAGCTGGGAGATTTCAGAGCCTTTGGAGAGAAAGAAAGGGCAAGCAGGGATGAATGCCCCTTTCCCAGGGGACACTTGCAGGGCCAGGGCTGCCTGCCCGGAGCCGGCAGCTCTCCGCAGCCCAGCTGCCTGCTTTCCCCTTCGTTCTGATAAAGTCCCTGCTCAGCAAGAGCAGCTTGTTTGGGGTTTTTTTGTTGAGGAAGCACAAGCAGAGGTGGAAGGTTAAGTCCACTCCGGTGCTCTTTGCTGGCTCTCTGGCCGATTTGGCAGATGAATTCCTGCACAACAGGCAGCTTTGAGGAATGAGTACAGCTGGTGCTGGCTGGCTGTGCCCTGTCCTCTCCCCCTGAGCTGAACACAAGGGCTGATGATCTGCAGAACCCCAGCCTCCTCTTTCCTGCACCCCGAGAAGCCCCCCACACATCACTGATGCTCCCACAATTTAACCAAGGGATGGAGTTCCACTCGTTCCCAGCTCTGCAGCAGAGAGGAGCAGCAAGGCAGTCATGGGGAAGAAGTGGCTGCAACTAAAAAGAACTTAAGAGTTCTTTTTTCTTTTAAAAGTAAAGCCCTTCCTCCCTTTCTCTGGCTCCTTCCTGTTAATCCTCTCTCCTCCAAGGGTTTTTGGCTAAGTGCCTCTCCCCAGGCACGGGGCTGTGATTTTATACCCCGTCACCCAGGGCGGGGAGCCGGGAAGATGCTTCCCAGTCACAGCTGTGCCCTGCCACATCAGCTCATGTCATCGGGCCATTACTAAACTATTACCAGCTTCCTGCAGAATTCCCTCCCCCTGTATTCCCCAGATGCCCAGAGATCTGTCCGGGTCCTCGGAAGGGGCACGAAGACGTCACTGGCTGCAGTGATTCCTGGTTTCTCTCCTGGCTGGAGAGGCTTTTATTTTAGACAGGCAATTACTTTGTGCTGCACTCTGTATTTTTGTAGCACTCTGCTGGCTTGGGCTGGGGTGGAGTTTCTGGCTGGGGTTAAACCATGACACACAGGGCATGGATGCTCTTCCAGACCCAGGATGTTCCAGGAACACCGGTGACCTGCTCACCCCCCAAGAGAAGCCCTGCTCTGCCACTTTACAATCCATTCCCAGTGGGGAAAACTCCCCTCTGAAAGGCTCCGTGTCCTCATGCCTCCCCTGCAAGGATGGCACAAAGAGGAGGTGCTGGCATGGGCTGGTTGAAGGAGGAGGTGTCCCTCACCTCACATCTGGACACAACAGAGATCCCCAGGGAAAGCAGGGGAGGGAGGGTCTGACAGAGCTTCCATGACCCCATGACTAATGAGGAAAGCCAGGATGGAAAGGGACAAGTGGCCACTCACACTGAGGATGCAACTCCGGAGCCCCAGCACAAAGATCAGCTCTGCTGGGAGAACACCAGGATCTGAGCTGGGACATTGACTGAACCGAGAGCTAGGCTGGGTGAAGACCCACGAACCAATTTGGAGCAACCTGGTGTAGTGGGAGGTGTCCCTGCTGACAGCAGGGGGTGGAATAAGATGAGCTTTAAGGTTCTTTCCAACCCAAACCATTCTGGGGTTCTATGAAACACCCATTTCACCCTCAGCTCTGCCCAAAACCCACAAACAAAGTCTATGCCCAAGCTCTCCTCAACCCACAGCTCCCAGGAGCTCAGTTTGGGGCAAACTGATACCCACAGCCAAGCCCAGAGGGGCAGATCCAGGCTGGCACAGCGGGTTGGATGCACGAAAGCCCTGATGACAAATGGCATCAGCACCACGACACCAATTAGCTGCTCTGAGAGGTTAAGACAATGCGAGTGCCGTCCCTGCCAGACAGAAGATGCCAAGGGAACGTGTTCTGAAAGGTTTGGCCTCCTTAGCATCTCTCCAAAGTAATTCCACTTGTAACTCATAAAGCTTCCCCAGCCGACTGCACGGGGCTTGCCAGCTCCTGGATGAGACAGACATTTGTGTGAGATATACAAAGCCATTTAGCTGTTCAAAAGCTATCAGCACTTACATGCAAGGTTGAAGCAGGACAGATTCTGCTGTATTCAGGGCATCAAAGGGGATTATCCAGGAAATGATAACAGATTTTAATTTAGATCCTCCAAGATGGGTATTGGGGCTGGGCAGGGAGAGGTGGAGGAAGAGAAGGGGGGAGATTGTAAGGCAGGGAGGGGGAGAAAAGAAAAATAAATAAGCAAGGAGAGATAGCTGATCACAAAAGTTGTGTCCACACATTTGCCATGCTGACCACGGAGCTGCCGCTGCCACATCGTCATCCCTGCTCCTGCTCTGCCCGTGCTCCTTTTCCCTAATCCCTCACAATTTCAGAGTGAACACTGAGCTGCAGCCCCTCCACACCAAATATTGCCATTTTCCTAGGCACTGCCTCTATTCCTGCTCGGAGCTGTTTTTTTTTCCAGGCAGGAGAGGAAGAGGCTGCCCATCGGGCTGTGACTCCGGCTATCAGACAGTCTATCAGCGGCTTCTGGGTACATTAAGTTCTCTTTTGCAGTGAGATCTCGATACTCCTGTCCTCCCAGCCTGATTTTCCATGCAGATTAAAGAGCTTTACACAACGAACACCTCTGCCTCTCAGACACGCTTGGGTTTATGTATTTCAAGGTATCTAATTTGAGGGGCAGGGTCTGAGACTTTCCACGCAAGGGATGGGTGGATGGATGGATGGATGGATGGATGGATGGATGGATGGATGGATGGATGGATGGATGGATGGATGGATGGATGTGTGGATGGATTGATGGATGGATGTGTGGATGGACTGATGGATGGATGGATGGATGGACGGATGGATGTGTGGATGGACTGATGGATGGATGGATGGATGGACGGACGGATGGATGGATGGGTGGGTGGGTGGAGGTACCTCCAGAGATGCTCAACATCAGCGCTCTGCGAGTCGCTTTTCGGAGATGCTGGAGGCCCAGCTCAATTTTGAACACTCCCTCAAAATCAAAACATTTCATTAAAGCCATAAACCCAGTAGCTTTGTATTTTAAACTGTTTAAATTGAGGATACATGGCAAATCCTTCCAGATTGAGGAACTGTTTAAGTCAATCCCAAGCCTTGTTTTCTTTTTAGAAGCAGCTCCTTGCCTCATGTCCTCTCCTGCCACATGGCTTCTTTGCAGGTTTTGCCTTTCTATTTCCGACAGTCCCAGATGGGATCTATGAATAAAACTGAAGAGGAGCTGGAGATTGGCTCCGAGTCATTAACGCAGCAAATATAGACTCTGCTCAAGATCTAAGGCATGGAGGGGGGGAAGAAAAGCTCCCACCTCTCTTCTCGAGGACGGATCCCGGCTAATGTGGAATGACGTATCCCTGCCGACATTAACGGAGCAGAGGGGACGGTTCTTGCCTTTTAATCCCCGGATAAATTCAGTGTATGCAGCGGATATACAAAATGCCTCTGGCTACACATGACACAACCTTCCTGCCCAAAATGCCCATCTCCTGAGGCTGCTCTTGGAGAAAAAGCCCAAATATCCCAAACCAATCTGTTCAGTGACCCGCATCTTGTGCCTGTGGAAAGATGTTTTATACATGGAGTTCTGTAGGAACCAGATGCCAAGGGTGCAACACAAATTCACCCTCTGGTTTGACCTGCTCTGCCCAGAGACCTCTGCATCGCACCCATCCCCAAAACACCCACCCTCCCCATGCAGCTGGAATGTGGCTGGCTTGGACAGAAGACATTTATCCAAGAGGAAAAGCGGATTAACTCGGGAGTTATTTTTAGTCATATTGATCAAAATCCTGGTATTTGGTCAAGAAAATTTCTTGGGGCAATTTCTCACCACTCATTGTACTATTGGGCTGCCTGGATGGATCAGGGGAAGGATCAAGCCCAAGAAACACACTCAACATCCCCCCAAAAACCCCAAATCCTCCCCTTTCCCAAGCTAACACTCAGGACAGGTCTGTGCATGCACTCAGGTTAATAAAACGACCCAAAACCAACAGGGATGAGTCCAGTGTGACAACCTGGGTGTCACCAGCCCCACCAGCACAACCTGGAGGGAGGAAAGTCCCTCTGCTTCCAGGTCATCGAGGCTGACCTGATGCCCAGGTCAACATCACAAGATCATCATCTAATGAGAACTTCTGAACACCACGGCAGAAACCCACCCACCCTTCAGCCGTGTGGTCCAGGGAGAAAATCCCCGTCCCTGCATCCCCATTGTACGTCCTCATTTCCCCTTCTCGGCAATTAAAGCAATAAATAAAGGTGAAGGAATCTCATTCCATTTTTAAGGCAAAAGGCATGAAAACGGAGAGTGAAGGGCACCGCTGGGAGGGAAGGGGCTGTAATTAAACCCTCCCCCTCTCTCTGTTTTCACTGTTTTTCTGAAGGCCTGACTAAAACGCCCTTAAAACCTTCCTCCACAAAAGCGGGAAAAAGACCCCCCTTCCCCTCCCACCACCCGCCACTAAATGGAATGAAATGGATTTTTCAAATGTCATGCTAGTATCCACTTAATAATACATTTTCCTATAGACAGGACAATAATATATATTTTAATCACTTTTCTACAGGCAAATAAACGACATGGAAGCCTGGCCTTCACTGGCGCTTGGAAATTATGAATTTTTCAATAACCTTTTCTATTATTCATCCCGTGTTATTCCGTAACATTTCTATGTGAGGAATGTGCTTGCCAGACACTTTATGAATCTCTTCTTTTATTTATTAAACAGCAAGGTGTCTCCCTGAAACCCCTCCTCCCTCCTCTGGAAAGATGTCGGCAGAGCCTGGGCAAGGCTTAAGACAGAGATAATTACACCTTGGGTCATTAATAATTTCCCCTCTGTAAGAGCAGCCATGTGAGCAGCTCCTGGGATGCAGCTGGCTCAGCCTCAGATGGGTTTGGGGGCAGATGCAAGGAATTAAATCCAAAGTTTAGGGAAGAGGACAATGGGCTGGGCTCCAGGGATATGTCCCATAAAAGCATCTTCATACAGGGAGGGATTCACTGCTGGCACAGCACAATTCCCTTGGCTCTGGTAGGGATGAGCCAGATTAGAAATCAAGGCTGTGGCCATGGAATTTGTGTTTGAGAGAAGCCAGCTCTGCATCCCCGGCTCCCATGGGCACCGTCCATGAGGGTCTGGACTGTGTCCTGCTGGATGGGACAGCCAGAAGCCGAAATAAAAGCCTTTTTCACACCAAAACACCAGTGCTGCACTGTCCCTCAGCACTTACACAGTGACCTGCTGCAGGAACGACCCCGTAAACAAAAACAAAGTCCTTTTTCACGGATGCCTCCACCTCCCCCTGAGCACAGGGACCAGGGCGTGCTGCGGCTTTGCAGGGTGGTTGGATGCCGTGTAGGGCACAGGAGGGGATCAAACAGGGACACACCACTTCCAACACCTAATGCCACCTTAATTATGGGATGATATCTGTGACTTACATCCCTGCACAACGCAGAAAGCTCAGCAGCTGACGGCACAGATCCTCTGATGCGACCCAATTAGGAATCCAGATCCGACACTCGAGAGCCGAACGCACGCAGAAAGAAAAAGCAAAGGAGACGACAAGGAAGCAGACCTGGAATTAATCTGAGTGCCGTGCTCATGGATACCCACGAGGGAATGGTTAAAAAGATTTATAATTTGAAGGCAGTGACCCTGTGGGGGAAGAGCGGGGGTGCTCTTCTTGCAGCAAGCGGGACCGTATTATTTTGCAAATGACATCTCCATCACGAGGCAGAGCTGAAATACAGATGAATAAATGATACGTGGAGGAGCTTTATGCAGATTCTTGGTGGAGATACGAAGAAAAGGAGGGAAAAAAAAATAGAAAATTAAGGCATAGAGTTCCCACAATGTTCCTGTTTCCATCCCCAGGGTTCAGATAAGGGCATCACCTGGGAATTAAAAAAACAAAAAAAACAAAAAAATAAGTAAAGAAGTAAAATAAAATGATCGAAAATACTGCCTGGAGCTCTGCACTTAAGAAAGAAGGAGAAGGAATTTTAAGATGGGATGCTGCATCTAAAAGAAGATTTGGCAGTGCAGCTCAGAGCAGCCAGAGCACCCCTAGGCACGGTCCTGGTGCAGCATCTGGGGACCTCATCCCACACATGGAGAACTGGAGTTCATGGGACTGGCCAGACTCAGATCCAGGCCATTTTTTCCTCAGTATCTTTAATTAGATGATCCCTCCTGCCTGCCACAAGGACACAGGGAAGGACATCGCCCCAGTCTGTGGCCAGGAGCCTGTTCTATACCTGTTCAAATACTGATAACTCCTACTCCAGCTGCCTCAGGTGCCTGTGGGCTGACACTTGGCAAAGGATAACTCCTTGTAATCAGGATGGGAAAACAGCCCCACTGAACCCAACAAAAAAAATAGATTAAAACTAAAAAAAAAGCAACTGTGAGAAAAGGCCGGTGACAGGGACTGTAATGGATTTTCAGGGGCGGGAAATGCTTTTGGTTCAACTTTTTCTTGGTTGCAGCAGGAGGCTGGAATTGGAGGAATTGATTGCAGGGCAGGGATGCAGATCAACATGGCAAGGCCAGTGTCCCTGCTCCAGGGGCCTTGCTAGACAGCCTCCAAGGAGAAAAATCATTCCACGATTGTTACTGATACTGTGGTAACGTGGGGAATCCATGAGGCACAGGCAGCATCCTACTGCGGGAAAGAAGCTCAAATAAAATAAGGAAAAGCTCTAGGAAATTAATTTTTTTCTATACCTTGAGGATGAGAAGGAGAAACACAGAGAAACATCAGGTAGCTGCCATCCCCGGGATGGCAGAGGTCACGTCTGAGGCACAAACCCTGCAGGTTTTATGCCAGGTGTGAACCGGAGTGACGGTGGGCAGCTAATCCCAGTGCCCTCATTAGCCAGAATTCCTATTTCATGCCCAGAGCTGGTTATTTTTAAACCTGCACATCTCACATGAGCAGAAAGCCCAGAAGATGGGCGGCTCCAGCCAGAGAAGCAAGATCCACGGACAATGGCAGCATGGAGGGGTGAAGGAACAGGAGAGCAGAGCTGGGACAGGATGCTGTGAGAAAGGACAAGCACAACAATCTCGGGGATCAGTGTGGATGGCGAACATCAGAACTGTTCCAAGACAGCCAGGAATCTTGGGGATTCCCAGCTACTGGGAGGATGGGGAGGTGCTGGCACAGGTTGCCCAGAGAAGCTGTGGGTGCCCCATCCCTGGAAGTGTCCAAGGCCAGGTTAGGATTAGGGTTAGGGCATGGATGGGGCTTGGAGCAACGTGGTCAAGTGAAGGTGTCCCTGTCCATGGCAGGGGGTAGGAATGAGAGGAGCTTTAGGATCCATTCCAACCCAAGCAGTTCTGGGGTTCTGTGATTGTATGATCCACGCTCAGCAAGGCTGGGAGGAGGGAGCAGCTGCCTAGGGGGGATTTCCAGGTGGAGACAAGGGGTGGCTCAGAGACAGGAGAAGGGATCACCATCCTCCTGCACTCCTTTACAGCACCATCAGCACAGAAGGCTGACCCGACTTCCCCAGTCCCACAGGAATTTCTGGACCTAAAGACAGAGGCTCCCAAGTGCACCCACCTCTGCAGCTCTGCCAAAAGCACCAAGGGCCACCCAAAATTGAGGTCCCCCAGATCCCAGCCCATTGCCTTTGTTCCCTGCCTTTGTCCCTGCATAAAGGTTCTGGCAATCAGGTCCAACCTCAGCTGGTGGGAAGCGAGGGCTTTTCAGACCTCATGAACCTCACGACAACTGAACCTCCATTAAAATGGAGCAAAGGTACCAACGTGTTGTGCTGGCCAACATCTCCAGAAGGATCCGGTGGGTTGGGCTCAGTGCAGGTACCAAAAGAAGCAGTTACATTTTTCAGTGTCCTCAGCGAGTTGGCTGTTGAGCCCCTGAAATGCAGGAATTTGTCCAGCAATCCAAGCTGAGCACTTTGGGAAACACAGACTGAACTAACCACTTGGAAAACAGCTTCCAAGTCTCTCTGAAGCTTTACCCTGAAATGACAGCTCCAACTTTTTAATGGCACCCAAAGTATTTTCAGCCTGGTTTCCTGAGGAAATGAGCCTTACACACCAGCAGTGCCTGCCCGGCTGTTTCCTTTCCCCATCTCCAGTGATTTCTAAACCTTATAACCCATTTCAATAAAATCTGATGGAAGGACACGTTTATCTCCAAGATACAGGTTTGGGGAAAATAGGGAACTAGTCAGATGAAAGATACGATTAAAGCTTTTACCCAGAGAAAGGCAGCACTGTGAATTCAACTTTTTTTAAGCACCAGAAAATCTAGCATGAGTTTGCTCTCGAGACACAGGCACAGAGATCCAGGAATAATTATTTCTGCTGCTCATGGAAGTAGCTGTGTGTGTTTTTTATATGTATGAAATCAACACTAGAATATTTGCCTGGATAAACTAATCGAAATTGCTTGTTGGATGAGTTCACCGGCTATAAAACCCTGCAGTTACAAGGTATAATTACAGCAGCTTTTATTTTCCTCAACAAAAAAAGTCTTCATTAAAACAGAGTTAAGGTTGTAAGCAGATCATTAATTTATAACAACATTATCAGATGGGTTACAGTTATTAAAAGAGCACACACCGAAGAGCCAGGAAACCGAGGAGTGAAGGTTAAAACCAGCTGAAATTTGGAAAGCTGAGTTTCATAAATATCCCAGCCCCAGCCTGATCAGCTGCAGGGATACTGCAGCAAGGACACCTGGAGAGATCTGCATTATGGATGGGCTGGTGGGAGGCCCGGCAATGCTGGGAGATGCTCCCAGAACAGGCACGGACACGGAGCTTCCCAGGAGATCTGTGGAGGTCTGGAGCTGCTGAGATCTGGGCTAGTGGGAGGTGCCCCTGCCCATGGCAGGGGGGTGGAACAAGATGGGCTTTAAGGCCCCTTCCAACCCAAAGCAGTCTGGAATTCTCTGATTTGCCCCACCAAACACCACAGGGATCCCAGGAAGCTGAGCCCCACCCTGGATGACACTTCCCGAGAACTTTTTGGGCTGCAACTCATCTCACACAGATCGTACCCCAAGGCACTGAACCCAGCAGGGTCTGCCCAGCTATCCCAGCCCTACCTGGAACCCACTGGGAGCCCACGTGTGCCCCAGAGCAGTGACAGCCACAGGGACCACACCAGGGGATACCCAGCAAAGCCACTCTTCTCTTCTGAAGGAAAAGCTCATTTAAACTCGGCCTTCAGAGAGCAAAGACCAACAGCACCATGGAATCACAGGGAGAAGGACCAGGATGGGATTTCACCCAGGAACTCAGGACCTGGCACGTCCTCGTGCTGCTCCATTCAGGCAAAGGTCTCTCCTCTGGGCAGCAGAGCAGAGCTAACAGCGAATGAGGGCGAGTACACACAGACGGGAAATCGCAGGAATTCAGAGAAAATTGGGGTTTTCAGCTGTTTGCTTTTCCTCTCATCCTTGGGTTTGCATTCCTTTTATCCCTTACTTTTATAGTAAGCACAAAGCATTAGCTGTCTCTCAGTAACTCCTGCAGGAGCCAAGAGCTGGAGTGATGGACCCAGCAGGGAAGGGACAAGGATCCCACGTGACCCCAACTCCAAGAAAATCTGAAATTTTCTGTCTTGCCATAAAGCAGGACACAGGCACAACCAATTCCCTCACGGCCATGGCTCGAGGCCTCCTTCTTCTCTTGAAACCTGCCCCAGGTTTGCTTTCAGCACATTGAGTGGAAAGAGAGAGAGAGAGAGAAATACAATAGTGGAAAACCTTTTAAAGCCTGCACAGCTCTCCCTTGATAGCACATTGTTAAAAGGGATGTTATTGCGAGGGGACACTGTGAATCCATACAGTCAATGCTCCAGAACTTTAGTGGCAAAACAACTCAATAGCCTCAATTGACTGCATGAAATTCTATCATTTTACCACTACAAAGAAAGAAGGCAGGAGGAAAAAAAAATAAATAAGAGACTACATTGCATTTGTCTTTCGTTAACTCCCTGGGCAAGAGCATCTCAATCCCTGTCCTTAGCACAATGTGAGCCAACTCCTAAGTGGCTCCAATAAAAAAAAATAAAAAGCCAAATACATCCCAGATGCATTCCCACACTCCGGAGCTGCTCTCCTGACTACCCCAAAAAGAACAGCCTCGGCAGCATAAAGACACAGCATCAGCCTCAGGCAGCTGCCTTGATTACCACCTTCCCTCTGATGAAGATGACGCGGGATATGATTAAAGATGCTCTGAAAAGACACACAAGTAATAGAGGAGAACTTTTTGCCTCCTTTCCCCAGCTAGGTCACTAGGTGTTCCTCCTCAGCAGCTGATTTCTTATTCCAAATTTGTCCAGACCTTGCTCTTCTTCATCAGCTGAAGAGCTCCGAGACCGCCGGCGCCTCAATTGTTCCTCTCCCGCTGATTGGGCTTTGTGGCTCTTGGGAAGCTCAGCCTGATGGCAGGAATCTGTCTGCACCCTCCACCAGCTGGTGCTTAAAGGGGTTCCAAGGCATCGTGGAGGGTTCAGAGCATCACAAAGAACCAGAAAGTATTACTTTTGTAAAGCAAAACCCCTGCTTAGCTTCTTTTTCCCCCTTTTTCTCATGCTGTACACTCAGGAATTCAGCTGCTTTCACCACAGCCACTCAGAAAGATGCCAATCACCCCAAGCTGTCCTCGACCCATCCCCACAAGGGAGAGAAAAGATGCTTTTATTTCGGGTAGCGCAGTCCAGCAGGCAGGTCAGGGGGCTGAGAGAGCAGGCAGGCGCCTGGCTCCCTCCCCACACTGCAGTGTGACTTTGGGAAGTCATCGTGCTTCGCCAGGCCCCCTCCCATTTTCCTTCTCTGCTGCCCTTCTCTGCCATCTGACACACGGGCTGTTTCCTTGTCCCCCGTCCAAACCCCAGCTGCCGCAGCGCTCCCCACAAATGCTAATGAGAGACGCCATCGCAACCTGGACGTGCAGGGCTGAACATCTGTGCTTCCACGGAAACCTCTGGATTTAGGGCTGGATGGATGGAACAGCACAGCCAGCACGGCTTTGCCTCGGCCCCAAACCATCCCCTGTGCTTAGAACTGCCCACCCCAAAATTCTCTCCTCAGCCCCGGGGTCCATCCCGGTCCGTGTGAGCCCATATTCCACCGAGACAGAGCATGGGGCGAGCACACGGGTGCTGGGAGGGACTGTGCCGACTTGTGCAGCCTCCTCTGTGCAAGGCAGCACCTGCCGGGATGTCTCATCACAGGCAATTGATATTCTACTGAGCATCTTTGGAAAATAATCTGCAAACAAGACGCTGCAGGCTATAAAATCACTCCCTCTCCTTCGCTTCAGATCGCAGCTTAATAAAAGCATAACACAAGGTAGCTGAGGAAACCGCCGCACTCTGCCCAGCCACATCATCCCTTTGTGTATTATTAATCGGTTTCAAGTTGTACCACGGTTTCCTGGGGCGGGAAGGGGAAGGGGGCTCCGGTTGTGGAGGAGACTTGTCTTTCCCTTTCAAGATTTGCTACTAAAAGTCTCACTTAACGGAGCAGCGAGGAAAGAGAGTGGCACTTACACCTCTGGCTCCCCACGATGCTCACGGTGAGGATCGATAGGAAAAGTCATTTGGGGTTTATCTCTGCTGAAGGACACAAGCGCAGCACCGAAATGGAGAAGTTCCAGCCCAATCGGGTGGAAAAAGCAGCGTTGGGAAAATGGGGAAAAAGCACCGATTTTTGAGAGCAGAATGGGGCCCTAAGTGGCACTCTGGTATTTTACAGTAGATCTCTCTCACCCAAAGCTTTCCAACGCTCCCTTCCTTCATAAAATCATGGAATTCAGTTTGGAGAAGACCTCTAAGATCTTTCTGAGTCCCTGCCGGGTTTGCAGTAGCTTAGTGCAGGGGTCTCCTCCCTGATCACAACACATCACACAGGAACATTAATTCTGATGTCTGCAACCGCTTCCCAGATCTCCACATGTGTTTGGGTTTAAGCACAGGCAAGAATCCTCTCCAAATGCTCCCAGGATGGAATCAGCAGCTCCCTGGATGCTGCAGAATGTATTGGAGAGAGGCTCTGAGATGCTGAGTGCTCCCATCTGTGGGATTTCTGCGTCACCTGGATGAAGAAGGGTTTTATGGTGGGGAAGAAAGGCACAGAGCATCCATCAGAACCCCAGGAGCTGCACGGGCAGGAGACCAACAGGCTGCTGCAGAGGCTTCCGATAATTTTTCCGCTCCCACTAAAAAAGTACAATATATCGTCTGTTTGGGAGCAGTTTAAGTTGGTTCATTTCACACAGTAAATTAACCTGATTTCTTTAATAGGGGATTTTTATTTGGTGTCAAGCCCCAACTGTTATCCCAAACCCTGCTCCCTGGGACTCCAGCTATTAAACCTTCTCCGTGGGTACGGAGCTGGAAGTGCTGCTGGGGCAGCGGGTTTGGTGACACTCAGAAATAAATGGCTCAATCGTTTTTAAACATCCTGGCCATTTACTGCTGCCACCTGACCCAAGGGATTTCTCAAAGCAAAGCTGCTTTTTAGATTTACCAAATGGAAAACAAGGTGTTGGGAGCCCTCCTGGAGTACAGACCCTTCCCAAGCTCCTGTGGGGATGCTGAGGGCAGCTCCATGCATGGAAACTCACTCTAGCATGGGATAAAACACTAAAACTCCCCAAATACCCTGGCCAGGGAGAACATCAAGGTTTTCTCTTCTGGCCAGGTTCAGTCCTGACTTCCTTTCTCATGGCTGCTGCAGCCCAGGTAGGAGCTCAGCTCCTGTGCCGGAAATTGGCTCTCTCTGTGCCAGGGATGAACCACAAGACCAGGCTGATCCCAGCTGGGCAAATAACAGCACGGATCCAGCAGCCCAATTGCTCCCCCCATTCCCCTCCGTGGCTACTGGGGCTCCACAGCCCTTAATGGGACCAGAACCAGTGGCCAAGTTGGGAATCACCAACCCTTGCTCTGCCAGCAGAGAGGCACCATCCTTTGAAATTAAAAAATACCCCGAGATTTTTAATTCCTGAGAGGTGAAGAGCAGCCCCTTGGGAGCAAGGATGTAGTAATTGTTTTTAACTTCCATGGGCAACCCCAGCTCAACACGGCGCCCACAGCAGCGAGCAGACACCGCCTGTAAGGCAGAGCCCAGCCCCAAAGGCAAAATCCCCTCTCCAGTGAATCCAGCTCCTCTCCTGCCCTTCTTCCACCTCCTCAATGCCTCCCATCCCATCCTGCCAGCCGTCTCCTCAGCATCCAACCGCTCTGCTCCGATCCACGCCTGGTTAACCAGCTGACAAATGCCCCCAGTTAATTTTTCTCCTCTCCCCTATCTGGGGTGCCGCTGACATTTTGATATTTCCCGCTGAGATTATCCTTCACATAATGAATTTTCTCCCCAGCCCCTCCCTTCTTTCGTGCCTTTTGGCTTTGCCGGCGCACACTCTCTCTCAACTCTGCCGACTCCAGGAGCATGCCCGACACAAGATGAATCGCCCGGAGACTCCTGGTGCATCCTTCTTTACACTTCACATCTTCCCAGCGCCGATGAGAAATAGGTTTTTTCCTCATCCATCATAAGTCAGCGTGACAAGGCTGTCGTTCTCCGGCACCGCATCGCTGTATCATGCGCCTCTCCGTCCCGCTTGGCTGAGCAACCCGCTTCCCCTCGAGCATCTGGGACCTTTCCGAAGTGCTGTCGGTCGGATCGGGAATTTGGGAACTGACAAAAAGTTATTTCGGAACATTTCCAGCCTCCAAATTGCTCCCCGCCTCTTGGGCTGTGCCCCAGTAAGATCCTGCACGGCTCAGGCCATGTTAATGCTAAGGAGGACTCATGTGGAAGGGGAAACTGAGGCACGGAGCAGCTTTGTGACTCCTGTGAGGTCTGACTGTGAGCCAGGAACAGCTATCCACAAATCCTGCCTTTTTATCCCACATGCAGCCAGCACTGCTCCAATAACCAAACCCCAAACCTGAGCAATGGCAGCAAAACCAAAGGAATAAAAAGGTGAAATTGTCAATTCTCATCTCTTCAATAAACTCCAAGTGTTTCACTTCAATTTTCCTGCTGTAACATCAATCAGAGAAAGTAGAGGATTCTGCCTCAGGTACAGTTTGATATGGATACTTCCCTCTTTTTGACATGGGATGTTTTTTCCAACAACTTCCACTTACTCAGAAATTCCTCTCAGGCCTGGGATAGTGGGAATTTGGAGTGGGGGAATCACCCTGCTATGAATTCAGGCAACACAAAGCCCAGCAGAAATCTGGAATCTCCTGCCAAGGTTTGGAGCAACCCACTGCTTTCACTTCCTGCTGAGCGCCCATCCTTGGGAAGCCAGTTTGTGAGCCTGGCAGTGGCACCAGGGGGGTTTGGAGTGAGGATGTCAGGGAAAACAGGCGGAATCAGAGGCAGGCAAGGGTCAGATGGCTCTGAGCTGCCTGCTGCCACCTGGCCCTGCATCCGAGCTTGTTTCCATGACAATAGCAGGTAACTTCACTCCAAGCCACTAGAAAGAATCAGGATGGAAAGCTGTCCAACAGAGATGGAGAAGTGACAGCTCAGCCACTGGGATCAGACCCCCAACGGGGAGGTTCCCTCTCAGCTCTACTGTTCATGCCCAGATAAATCCCTGCCTTTTGGGGTTTCCCACTAAAAGCAGTGGCAATGCCCTTGTGGTGATGAGCCTGCAGCCCTTTCCCTGCCAGATCCCTACAACAGCTGCTCCCCCCCAGCAAAGCCATGTGCAGTTTGGAGAGCCAGGAGCAGTGAAGGAGCATCCCTGAGTCTCCCAGCAGGAGCAGGGAAGAGCTCCCAGCTGTCCACCCTCCTGTCATTGCGAGACAAGCAGCTCAGCTGGGAAAAGAAGATTTAACTGTGTTTGCTTCAAAACCCCAAAATGAGTTCCCTCCCATGTGCCAGGAGAGATTGATCTCCTAAGTCAGCCGTAAATCGCCTGAAAACTCCCTTGGAGCACTTTAGCCAAGAGAGGGGATGAGGCTGGGAATCGTGTGCTCTCTTAGGTTCACATCTGCAAGGACACTGCCGGGAAGCAGGAGAGTTATCCAGCTTGGATGTAACCCCTTTGGTTTGTTAATCAATTTTCTAATTTCTTTTATCTGCAGGTAAAGATCCTTCCACCCCAAAATGAGTTCCCCAGTTCCCCAATTCCTTACTCAACTTCCCAAATAATGCTGACTCAGCGTTATGACGAGGACGAGACCCCTCTGCCATCACTGAGGTCACGGATATCCCCAGGAGAAACTTTGCACCTATTTAACGTCACTTTTGGGCTCTGGACAGCGTCACAGGGGACAGGAGCCTCTTGCAACCATGCTGGAATAGCAAAATGCAGAAAATTTGGAATAAATGTGGACATCCAATATCATGTGTGTTTGCAGCCCAGCCAAACCCAAGATATCCAACTGCCAGTACTTCAAAGGCACAAATGTGAGATATAGAGATATAGAGATATAGAGATATAGAGACATATATAATCTTTTTTTTAAACTCTCAGGCTCATTAGTCCAGTTCAAGCTGTGTTGCTCCACCAGAAAGGCTCTGATGATGCCAGTTTTATTCCCTACTGGTACCTTAGTTTTTCCTTTAACTTTTGCAAGTTAAAGTTTTCAAAGAGACATGCTTAAAAGTCCCTTTCTATAGATCCATATTAACTAATTCCATGCAAACCCATGGAAGGTGCTCTCAGTATTGTTGATCCCAAACCTTCAGCGGGAGTTTAGTCCTTAAAAATCAGATTGGAAAATATTGGGGTTGCTTTTTCAGCCTTTTAACCTAAAACCTACTTTTGGTCCGTGCTTTTGAGTTGTTTCTTGCCTCAGTGGAAGAGACTGCCCCACAGCATTCCAAAATCCTACAGGTGTTTGCAAAGGCTGAACACTCAGAGACAATGGGAGAGGAATCCAAGTGTCTGAATTTTGCTGTGCCAATTCCTGCTGAATGCAAACTGCAAAATAATTGGGGACTCGAGATGCTCGTGGCAATTCGGAATGGCAGGATAAAAGAACAACTCTTTTCTGTGAACAATCACCAAACAAATCACTCCTGAGCAGATGCTCAGAAAAATTAGAAGGAAAACCAAAGAGGCCCAAACAGGCCCCTCATGGGACACACAATGCAGGAGGAAGGAGTTCCCAAACGAACGGAACGGATGCTGCTCAGCCCTGCCAAGCCCAGGAAAGGGGCAGAGGGTAACTGGGAAGGTGGGAGCCAGAGGGTATTGGGGAAGGAGCCATGAGCTGTGTGGAGTGGGTCCTAAACATAAAAAGGACGTGGAGCTGCTGGACAGAGTTCAGAGGAGACAACAAAGAAGCTCCGAGGGCTGCAGCCCCTCTTCTCTGGAGCCAGGTTGGGAGAGCTGGGGGTGTCCAGCGTGGAGAAGGATCCAGGGAGAGCTCAGAGCCCCTTCCAGGAGAGCTGGAGAGGGACTTTGAACGCAGGCCTGGAGTGCCAGGACAAGTGGGAATGGCTTCCCACTGCCAGAGGGCAGGGTTAGATGGGATATTGGGAAGGAATTCTTCCCTGTGAGGATGGGGAAGCCCTGGCACAGGGTGCCCAGAGAAGTTGTGGCTGCCCCTGGATCCCTGGCAGTGTCCAAGGCCGGATGGGATGGGGCTTGGAGCAGCCTGGGACAGTGTGAGGTGTCCCTGCCCATGGCAAGGGGTGGGACTGGATGATCTTTAGGGTCCCTCCCAACCCAAGCCATCCCATAACTCTGATGATTCCCTCACTCTGATTCTGGCACACTCACACTTTGCAACCACTCCTGGGACATTCCTAAACCACAGCCTGCTCTGCCTCCACCAGGAGATGTTATAAAGCTGCATCAGCACCACAATCTGAATTTCACCTCCCTCAGGACAAATGCAATTACTGGCACTGCAGGAAGTCCAGAGGATCTAGATTTACATGTCTTCAGCTGGGATATTTGGAGTGAGGTGACGTGTCCCTCTAACCCACGTAATTCCCTCCCTGTCCTGGCAGGTGACACACACCGGAGACGGCGACAGCATTGGCACTGCAAGGGCGGGGTGGAGATTTAGGAATCCAAATCCTTCCACTTCCAGATAAAACTCCCAGATCTTGAAAAGAACCACCCCTATGGACCTCACAGCAGTTCCAAATCCTGCCCATGAAGAAGACAGACACCACTGAGCTCATCTGTCTCAGCTGAGCCAGCTCCTGCCCACCACCTCCCACCACATCCCCATCCTCACCTGGGTGCAGGATGCAATTCCCAGGGCTTCCCAGTGCTCCCCACCTTATCTCCCACCACCAAGGCCTCTCAGGGCCAGCTGCGAGGGATAAACAGCTGGAGACAGACACAGGGAGGGAAAGTATCCGTGAGGAAAGTGATGGAAGCTGCCATGTGTCACCGAGCTGCAGCCACCAAGGCTAATTGAGCCTTCAGGCCCTGCTCCTCCCGATGACGGGAGCGGCTGAGATTAATGAACAGAACCAACCTTTTCCCGTTTTTTATGGTTCTTTTTTCCTAGCAGTGTCTGAGCACAGCGGCAGAACCAGGATCAATAGGTGGGAAATGTAGGTAATAAGCAGCCTTTAAGGAGACAGCTGGGACCTGCATGTCCTGCTCCGCTACAAATCCCAATCCTGCCCGACAGGCACAACTCTGGCACACGGGTCCTTGACTGATGCAAACCAGGGGACAGAGGCCAACAGCTGGAGCTGCTCTAAGGACTGAGTTCATCCCTCAGTCCCCACATTAAGAAGGGATCCAGGATTTCAGGTTCAGTGAGGGGGGCAGCAGGAGGGACGGCTGGAATGAGATCCCCAGAATATGGAAGGATGCTGATACATCCATCACTTTTGGGAACATGTTCAAGCTCTGCCACACCACATCGACTCTTAGCACCCACCAGTCAGTTTAACTAAATAGAATTAAAAGTTTGCACAGGAGCCACTGGGACAGCTTGGGATTTTGAGGCACCCTTCATGTGCAGACCAGGAATGGCTGGAGAGGGACTTTGGGAAAGGCCTGGAACAGGTCAAGGGAGAATAGCTTTAAACTGACAGAGGGCAGGTGGGAAGAAATTGCTCCCTGTGAGGGTGGGCAGGCCCAGGCACAGGGTACCCAGAGAAGCTGTGGCTGCCCCTGGATCCCTGGAAGTGTCCAAGGCCAGGTTGGACAGGGCTTGGAGCAGCCTGAGACAGTGGGAGGTGTCCCTGCCCATGCAGAGGGTGGGACTGGCTGAGCTTTAAGGTCCCTTCCAGCCCAAACCATTCTGTGATGATTCAATGATGATGGGAGGGAGGGAGAACACATTCTGACGGGTCACACCTGTGAGCAGCATCATGTCCAGCCAGAGCCAGCACCATCCACGCCAGACAACGTAACTGCACGAGCTCCTCAGCCTTGTCCCGAGTGCCCTCAGCTTCTCAGAGCCACGGTTATCCAGGTGGGAGGGCAGGGCAGCCCTCAGGAGAAGCTGCAGCTTGGCCTCCCACCTGAGAGGGCAGAGTGTCGGGGCAGCACGGCTGGGGTGGCAAACCCAATTCCTGCATCGCTCAGCGTTCCAGCTGAGAACACCAGCAGCCTGGGGGCTGTGTGTGGCCTGAAGCGCTGGTTATTATGCGAGTCAGGCAGCTCTGGTGACAATTAGGCATCGCTCGGAGGCGGTGCAGGTGGCTGCCTGCACCTGGGGCTGTGCTCCGGGAATCCGGGGCTGCTGTGGGAGAGCTGCTCCCTTTGCTGCACTTTTCCCCACTGCCCTCCTGACTCAGGGCCACAAATCACGTCAGAATCCTGCGTGGCTTATTGAGACTCTTCTCCACAAAACTCAGCCACGTTTCAACAGAGAGCAGCCTCTCTAAGAGGCTTCTCTCTAAGAGAAGCCACCTAAGACAGGAGAAGCGCTGCCCATGCAGAGGGGATGGGCTAATTCATCTCGTGGCCACTGAAAGCATCCCAAGTCCTGGCTAACGACCTTTCCCATCCTGACGAGGCATTAAGCAGCTTGGAGTGCTGATTTCACACGACTTCTGGAGGCAGGCAGGCTCCCTGGCAGGAGCATGGCCATGGACTCCTCCAGACCTCTTTCTCTCCTCATCAGAGTTACTGTTTTGGGTAATGATGAAGCAGGGGAATTGATTTGAAGCCTAATGAATAATCAGCCACCATCAATAATTGTAATCACTAATCTGGTGCAATTAGAGGCAATTATAGTAAATGCAATTTCCTCCCGAGCTGCTAACGAACTGCAAAAATATGAATTGACTTGAACTGGCTGCCTGTGATTTATGCAGTCGCAAGATCAAGGATCCCATTACACCAACAAAGGCTCTTAAAGGGACATGGAAGCCGCTTTGTCCCCCTTTTCCATGCCACCCTCCCAGCCAAGCCACCAAACTTCGGAGGGAATCCCAAGGTAGCATCATAGAAGGGATGAAATCCCTCTCTCCCCCTTCTTTCCCTCCATGTGAGGCGTGCCACATCCAATTCCCCCAGCGGCTCCTGCAAAGCAAGGATAACACGTGTGAGGAGAGGTGCCACCCTCCACGGCCGTGCGCGAGGAGAGATTGCCACCTATTGGCACATCCACGGGGACGATGGAGGAGGCAGCATCACCTCCAGATGCACGAGGAGCAGCCGGTTCTTGTCGGTTTGGAGATGCAGCAGCGATTTCCAGCTGCCTGTTATCCTCCCGACGCCGCCGTTAAAAGCGCTGTTTCAAAGCACCCTTTAATTTCAAGTGCCCGGGAGGACACGCACCAGCCTCACTTGGAAAAGGTGATAAGCACAAGAGTGGGATCTTAGGAGAGTTTTTGAGATGAAAAGAGAGCTCGCGAGCACTTTTTTCTTCCCAAACTGCAACAGAAACGGAAAGATCTCGAAGAAAAGCACAAACCACTTCCCGAAACAAAAGAGCTGAATTCAGTGCCAAGAATTGAATGGAAAAGCAGCAAAAGGAGCAATTTGGGAGATTTGGGGCAGGTCCCAACTTCTCTATCAGTTTAGGAACTCTACAAAACTTTTGTGTAGAAAACACTGAATCTTGACAAAGGTGGCTCTAAAGAAACCTGGTCTAGGGGAAGCTGTCCTTGCCTGTTGGCAGGGGGTTGGAATGGGATCATCCTTGAGGTCTCTCCCAACCCAAACCAGCCTGGAACTCCATGATGATGTGGAGATTCGTTAGATTTCCAGTCTCAAAGCCCATTTAATGCCAAGCCATGGGGAAACAGCTGTCACTGGGCTGGTTCACACATGGAGGCACTGCATTTCCATAGTCTGTCCATGCCGAGGCTGCAGAGACATAAACCACTGGATCAGACATGGAAACAAACCTGCCTCTATGAGCAACCCTCCACTCAATTCCAGCTATTATTCTCCTCAGAGTCAATAGCTTCCACTCTCCCGTCCGTAAATCTTGATATTCACCTCCCCAGAAATCGATAGCTGCCTATTATTGGTCTGTAATTGTTACAAAAATTTAATCAAGGGTCAATAAAGGAAAGGAACAAGTCTATTGCAGCAGCAGAACTTCCAGCACAAAGTATTTCACTGCCCAATTATCCCCCACTCCTCACTTCTGCTAATATTATTTATTATTCAGGCAACTACAACATCCAGAAGACTCAATCTCAGCTCCAAGTGATGCTCCTACACAAGCAACAAAACTCCCACTGTTGCCCAAACCACTTGCAAGGCAAAACATCAACTATGTTGTACAGAAAAGGGTACAAACTGCTGGGGAAGTGATCACTGCAATAAATCTGTGCCCAAAACTAAGCACCAAGTGAGCGCTGAGAAATTAAAAGACAAATGAGAGACTCGTTCCCAGAGGAAACACAAGTCGGTGGTAGCCGGTGGAAGCTGGGGATATTTTCTTCTAGGTGTATTTTGGAAATGCAAATTGGATTTCTGTGCAAAATTGCTACTTCTGTGGAGATTATTGGATCAAATTCACCTTAAAGTAAAAACATATATATATATTAGGAGGGAAAGGGATTAAAAAACCCTTTGTAATTTCTACCTAAATCAGTTCCAGGGGATTGTTTGCTCTCCAGGCTTCATTTGTCTACGTCTTGCAGTCAAAAAAAAAGGTGAGGGAAATATCAGGGACGTTAAAACAAGTCCAAGTGTCTTTCAAAATAAGAATAATTGTCATTCTGACCTGTGCCAGTCCCACTGATAATTTGTGAGAGGTTTGAAGGGGTGAAAAACTTTCCCAGAGCTGCCATGTCCCACACTGCCACTTGAAAAAAAAATCCCATTTCCAGTTTTCCTATAGGTTTGGAGACGCTCTAACCTGGAGATCTCTCCTGCCTCATTCTCCACTTGCCTTTTGGGCTTTAAAAATCAAATTTTAAAGCTTCCCATAAATCCAGCATGTTTATTCCACACAAAACACAGGGTAGTGTGTCACAGACCTTCTGCTCACAGGATGAAAAGCATTTGGTTGCATTTTTGAGAAACTCTGGGGACTTTCCTAAGGTAGTCAAGGGCCACTTATGCTTCTCTTCTTCCCCAAAACTCCTCTTCCATTGATGTCTGCTTCCCCTCCATCCTTCAAAAAGCACGGAACCCAAACAATTCCAAACCACAAATTCCCATATGCATTTTCCCTCACAACAAAGCAGAGGCTGCATTTGTGCTCTAAGGTTTTATGCCCAAGCAAGGATCTAAATAAAGCCATCACATAAAACTCCCAAGAAAACATAATCATAAAAAAAAAATCCACCAAAACACCACCTTAAACAGATAAAATATAATTATCCAGCAACAAACGGTGCCAGCACTCCAAAGAGGCGGGAGGAGCACAAGGCATCTCCAAACCCACGGAAATTTCCAACTGCAAATTTTCCCCCCTGTGGCGCAACACAAGCAATAAATATGGAAATCTGTAAAGAAAGGAAAAACAGGGACTCTGCTGTGTCTCACCAACAAAGTACAACGTGGCTTTGTAAGGAAATGAGGAGCTTTATTCCTTCACTGGGCTCCGATGGGCTCTGTATTTGGGATATTGCTGGTCCATCACTGGCCTGGGGGATGGACACAGCAGGCATAGGGATATATGGAAAGTAGGAGATGCAGCAGAGCATCCTCACCTCCACAAACCCACCCCATCCCAACTCTGTAGATTTGGAGCTTCATTTCACTCTCCCAATCAACTGTTCCCAGCTGTGTTTTCCACCAGTGACTTCCGCAACCCAACTAAGCCCGGCTTAAAATGATACTTCCTTGGATCACTCATGTATTTCTGGCTTTGCCATTTCCCCAAGAACTCTGTCATATCCTCCTGCCAGGCTGCAGATGGCCAAACCCCCCAGAAAAGCTTTCTTAGAGCTGTTCCTCACTGTATATATCCAACCACAAAGACTCAGCCCTTCCAAAACCAAGATTATACTTTAATTTGCTGCAAGTTGGTAAAAATTTGGCTTTATTTCAAATCAGACCGAAGCTGAAGTTTTCTCCAAATGTTTTGCTGCTGGGCAAGTGGAGCATTTCATTTGCACACAACAATTTCTGCGTGCTTCAGTTTCCCCTGTTTCCCAATTCTATATTGTGAGAGGCAATCAGAGGAGGGAAAATAAAGCAATTAAAGGAGTTGCGTGGGATTCCCAGACGGCCACTGATACCAATCAGCTTCAAGAGGGTCTTGGCACCCAACCTGCAAAATATTTGATTTTCTGGAGCACGTTTGGGGTTTTTTTCCTTTGGTGAGTGGAGCTGGAGCTCAGATCCACATTTGCATATAAAGAATGACACGGACGCTCTAGAGAGACCCCAAGAGCCAACCGAGCTCCAGCTCTTTGTGCTGTTTTTCCTCTTGGTGCAACCTGGATTTATTCCCCGGAGCCTGAGGATCAGGTTTAGTCTTTCCTCAGCCTCTTGCTCTTTCCTTGTTCATCCCTACCTTTATCTCCTCCACCCAGAGTTCCCGTTTACATCTCCGTCTAAGCGGCCGCCCCGGTAATCACAAAGCAGCTTATTTTTAATTGTGCTGAAACTAAATTGTTATTTAAACTTCAGATCTTGCTTTTCTCCCCCAAGACCCCTTTAATTCCTCCCAGATGTTAATTATACTGAATCACAAAGCTGCAAAAATCTCAGGCTGGCTGAAGAAAGAGCCCCTCCGGCCGGATCCTGACGGGAAATCAATGCCACCACCGGAGCTGTATCGTGGGCATCCATGCCAGGCTTTGGGAATGGGAGCCACGTCCCTGTCTGCAGCACCACGAGGACAACGCTTCCCAAAGGACCACGGTGATTTTATTCCCATTTTTCCATGCAATTCCCAGACTAAACTCCATTAATTTTTAACGAAACCTTGTGGTTTGCCAGATCTCTGGAATTTGGAGGAAAGCCTCCAACCCATCAAGGCTGTTGTACCCCGAGTGTCTACACCTTTGTCCTTATGCTTGATCCCAAATTTCTTTTTCCTTGTATATGATGAGGAGGCAGGAGATGATCTGGAGGCAGCAAGGATTTTATCTGGGAGGATTTGGAATAACTTTCATATTTATCTGGAACCAAACAGTTTAAATGGAATTTCTGGGTCCTTCCACCAGGACATACTGGTCTAGTGGAAGGTGTCCCTGCCCAAGGCATGGGGTTGGAACAAGATGATTTTTAAGGTCCCTTCCAATCCAAACCTTTTCAGGACTCCATGACTCCATGATATTAGTGGTTCACACAGGATAACACTTCTCTGTTAACACCTGGACATGGGAAGCAGGACTTGCACCCCACTCCATCACTTCAGATGTGTTTCAGTGTTTCTGCTGCTGCATTTCTTTGTTGTTGGGATTGTTTTTTACTTTAAATACCCATCACGTTAAGTTGTGGCTGACTTGATAACCCTTAGGATATGAAAGGGAATGTGAAAAGTGCAGAGAAAGATCTGTTCCTCCTTCTCCTGTTCCTCCTTCTCCTGTTCCTCCTTCTCCTCCCCACCACGGTTCAGCAGCAGATATAACCCATAACAAATTGATTTGTTAGAACAAGAGAGACAGCACATGGTATTAAAAAATTATGAATTATTAGGGAGCTTTAAAAGCCAAAAATTTGATACCTATAAACCATTGCTCTGAGCAGATGCCAAACCCTTTGGAATTAGCAATGCACACGGCTACCGTGCAGGTCCTGCAATCCTGCATCCAGGCTAAAAATACCAGAGAACAGGGCCAAGCTCCATTTTTAAGCCCTTTTCCATGCCAAACCCTCAACAGGGATGCTCCAGCTCTGATTTCCCTCCTTCTCATCACAGCTCTTCACAAATCAAAAGCATTCCCAATTTATTCCTCTCCTTTCCAAGCTCCGCACTCCTCTCATCTGCTCAGCCTCGCAGAAAGCTCGTTAAACAATTCATTGCAAGCGCCCGGAATATAATGAGCAATGGGAGGGTTGGGAAGGCTGGTGGCAGCAGGCACATGGCTCTGCATTCCCGGGGGCTCTGCACCCCCAGGATGCTTGGGATGGCCCCAAACCCCATGTCTGGAAGTGGCCATCCACTGCTCCAGGTGCTACGGAGCGGCTCGTGTCCCTGAGCAGGTGAGCTTCGTGACTTCTCTCCCTCCTGCTGGCACGGAGCAGGTGCTTGGAGAAAGTAAGAATAAAAAGAAGGCTGAGGAATGCCTGAGAGCAGGGTGAGGCCCAGGGGAGCTGGGGCACGGCTGAGAGAGAACAGCCTGACCTCCACCGAGAGCCTGAGCAAAGTGCAGATAAACCACTGGCACAGAGCTGCGTGCTCCCAGGATGCTCCTGCATCTCTCTGCTCTTTTCCAGCCCCGATCCCAAATCTCATTATCCCTGGGGGAACCACCACCCCTGGAGGTGTCCAAGGAACTACTGGCCGTGGCACTCAGTGCTCTGGTGTAGCTGACAAGGTGGACAGGTTGGACTTGATCTGGGAGGTCGTTTCCAACCATAAAAATTCTGGGATTCAGCAACTCTTTAGCACGGAGGTGGTTCTCCAGGGGAAGGTTGTTCCACTCCTACCCCACCATGGACACACAGCCCCTCCTGGTACCTAGCCAGGCATCCAGCACGGCCTCTCCAGCCTTCCCGGGAGATTTGAACTCACTTCATTCACACAACATTAACCCCAGCGCTGCAATCCCCGGGCGAACCAGGACTTTAGCCTAATATGTATTTAAAAATTGAACGTATGTATCTATTTCCAAACATCCGCCGTGCAGACACATGGCTAATCCACTTCCAGACATTTTACCAATTATGCCAGGGTCCTCTGCACAGCCCATTACCCTGTAGATGTTACTAAGTGCTGCATAAACAATCCTCTACTGCGTGGCTGACACTTAAGCGGACAAGTGGAAGCCAATTGCAGCAGGACAGCAAATGGAGCCGGAACAGTCGCAGCAGCAGCTCCCCCGCCGTGAAAGCCATAATCATCAGCACATCTGGGCTGCTTTCCCACACAGGAATCGGCTGGAAGAGCCACCTCCGCAGAAAACTTCCCCCCTTCCTGCTGGTGATGTGCTGCCTGGCGGGGTCAAGAGAAATTTGGGGTTTGCAGGAGGCTGGGGACTCTGTGGAGTTCATCCGTGTGATGCCACGGATCCAGTGTGAGAGAGGACTCCAAGCAAACCTCTGCTTCCTTGGCTGTCCATGCGGGACATCCCTACTCACACGTGTGCGTGGGCTGGAGAGGATCAGAGCTACAGCAAGGTCAGGAGGCAAAAGCAAAGCCTGGCAAAGGAATGGCTTCCATTTTGCCCCTTCCCTACCAAACCCGTGGTCCTGCTCCTCACAGCAGCTCCAGGACATTGGAGGAGGCAGAGGGTGGTGTGTCCCCCCTCTCTCTCCATCCACCTGTGGGTTTGCCCCAGTGGGGGTGGGTGAGGGACATATCCCAGCACAGCCTGTCACCCTCCATCGCTCCCACAGCCCGAGCAGAGCCAGCACTTCCAGTCCCCAGCTCAGGGACTGGGACAGCCGGGCTGGTAACCCCAATCCTCACAGGCTGCTCAGTGCAGGGAATCCCCACAGCCACACTGTCTGCCTCCTCTCCAGGAAGCAATTCCCTCTTTAAACTGGAACCAGTTCATCCTAACTCTCTGGAAGCTGAGGTGTACCTTGTTCCTCCTGGAGAGCCCACAGAGCACCCGTCCACCCCCACGCTGCCAGCTCCAAATGTCACCACGTGCTTTTCCCCTTCCTTACCCTCCTCCCTATTGTTTTTAAAAGCAGCCAGACTGTTAATTAAAAAGGCAGAAATCAATTGCCCTCATCTCCCCATCAGAAGCTCCTCTGCATGCCGGGATTAAAGCCGGCTTCTACTTTAAGTCAATTAGAGATAAGGGGAAGCTGACATTTCTACAACCCGCCTTATCAAACTGCTTGAAAACTGCTCAGATTAAAATGTAAAAAGATTATTTCCTCAGCTCTCTCTGCCTCTCTTGCCTTTCTTTTTTAATAATTATTCATAAGAAACCCGACAAACGGGTGCTGATAGTCCGAGATAGCCCTGCTCCTCCATAGGGCTATTCTCAGGATCATCCAGGAGCATCCTGTGGGATACTGAGATCCCCCAGCACCCCCAAAACAGGAGGCAGAGAGCCCTCACAACTGTAAAACTCAATCCCTGTGAGCCACATCCTGACTTCCCATCCAAGAGCCACAGGGAAAGGGTCAAAGCCCTGGTCTGCATGCGATCCTAATGAGGCTCCGCTGTCCCTAATTAGCTGGAGGCAGGAGGAAGCTGGGATGCGAGGGAGGATGCAGGCCAGGGACCACGCCTGAACCCAGGACAGGGTTGGAATGATAAATAGAGTTGGGGACAGGGGCAGGGACACTGCTGGCATGGCACAGGCTTTGTCAGCAGTGCCTGGCAGCTGCACCCACACGGTGAGAATGCAATTCCTGCACCGGGATCTGCTGTCCTGCATCACTCAGCTCCCAACCCCCAAGGCTTCCCTGGGACTGGGAGAAAATGGGGCTGGAGATGGAAAACAGCTCAGCATCGAGACAGCTCTGCTGATGGGGAGTGACCTGATGAGCTGAAATTGTGGCATCTCCCCTGTCTGTCCATCCACCAGCTCCTCTGAGGAGAATACAGCAATCAGGATCCTCCTCAAAATGCAGGTTTAGGGGAAAAAAAAAAAAAAATAAAGAGAGAGAAAATAGAAAAGTTTCATCTCACAAATGCGTGAGGATTTTTTCGGAAATACTGCGAATGTTAGAAGCAAACTGCAACAGCCACTGAGGGATTTCACCGATGGTTTTTGCATTTGGGAAAAAAAAAAAAATCTCATTCCAGCCCCAGCTGCAGGAAGAAGAAATCTCTTTATTCCTGCAGGCAGCAGTGCCACCCCCAAAATCACCAAGCAGAAAATCTTTATGTCATGAACAACAACAGAGATGTTCCCTGGGCTGATCCCTGTCCCCAAAACCGCCTGTCCCCCCAGTGCAGGGAATCTCTGCCACAACTGGAACTGCCCTTGCAGCAGTAATGCTGCAGGTGGATCCAAGGCAATGGGTTACTGCAGCAGCAGCAGCTTGGGAAGGCCAGGAGCTGGATTTTGGATCCACATCAGCAATATCCCCTGCAAAGGGAGTGGGAGATTGAGAGCACAAAAAAAAAAAAAAAAGGGGGGGGGGGGGGGAGAAAGGGAAAAGAGTAAAAAATCAAAGGAAAAAGGGAAAAAGAGAAAAAGGGAAAAGAAAATAGAAAAAAGGAAAAACAAAAAAAGAAAAAGAGAAAAGAGAGAAAAGAAATGAGAAAAGTAAAAGGAAAAAAGAAAATGAAAGAAAAAGGGGAAGAGAAAAAAGAAAAGGGAAAAGAGAAGAAAGAAAAGGGAAAAGAGAAGAAAGAAAAGGATAAAAGAGGAAAAAACTAGAAGGGTGAAAAAGACAACAGGAGAAAAAAGAAAAAGAAAAGAAAAAAGAAGAAATCATTAAAAAGGAGGAAAAAAGGAAAAAGAAAAAAAGGAAAAGAAGAGGGAAAAAAAAAGATCAATGGGAAAGAAGTGGGGACAGAGGACAGGGACCAGGAGCTGTCCCAGCAGGACGCTTGGTGCACTCTCTGCTTCCACCAATGTCTGCAAAACCACATGAAAGACAAAAAAAAATACCAAACCCGAGGCGATACAAAGCATTGTCTCATCACTGAGAAATGCCACAAAGTGTCTGGACTACCCTGACCCCCATGGGACTCACAGATCCCATTCCCCCCTCTGCACATTCCTGTACCCGAGCCTCAGTTTCCCTGTCGGCAGAGGAGGTGGAATCCTTCCCACCAGGATTTCATTAACTTAAACCCTTCAAGATTTATAAAGCACTTGTGAAAGCTCCCACGTAGGAAATATTCCAGTGTCACTGCAAACGTCAACGATAACATATGAAATCTCTCTCTCTTAAAAAAATAATAATATGAGATTATGTCCCAGGAGGAAGTTTTCCCACTAGACTTCTCTATTCTTATAAAAACGATCTGGCATCACTTAACGGCTCATAAATTCCATCTCCCATTAAGCAGATATTAAACACGTATTTATAAAGGTTTAAACAGATCAGTTCGCTTAATTTTCAGTTCGCCTTTAGGCAAAAAATGGTGGTTTTGAATGGGGAGAGTTCCTGCTGGGGCTGACAGAGGAGGATCCCTGAGACCAGGGACACAGGGGCACCTCTCCCCAGGACACACAAGGACCAGGATCAGCAGCACCTTATGGCCCTCTGGGACAGCACCGATGGACAAATCCATCATGGAAAATACAGGATCCTGCACTTCAGCAGGTCAGGGACTTCGAAGTCAAGTATAGGGTATAATTCTCTCATCTACTTTCCAAAGGGAGTAAAAACCAGTTTAATTCCCCAGGCAGGTGCACAGACCAGAGCTCTGACACATTGCAGCCCAGCCACCAACCTGATATTATTATATTCTTCTTCATTATTTAATTACTTTTTTTACATCCAGGTCTTTGGTCAGTCCGTTCTAACAGCCTATTCCAGTATGGAGTGACTCATCAATATTGAATCCTGGAATGGGATATTGGGAATATCAAAATTTATATTGGGACAGGTGGTGACACTGAGAAGGTGGTGACCTGCAGCCACAGGTTGTGGAGGAGCCCCAGTCCCCCTTATTCCATCCAAAATTTATCATTTTTCCTTGAAAACAAAGGCTGGGACCATCCCCCAGTGCTGTATCCATCCAAAAAAAAAAAAAAAAAAGCAAGGACAGAGCAAGCAGTCATCCCTATGAAATCCCAGAATGGGATTAAATGGGAAATCTCTCTAAAGAGCATCTACACGAAATACGTAAAAACAGTCACTGAAATTCCACATGGTCAAATTAATCCCGGCCTCTCCCAAGATTTAGAAAGATCATTCCAATGCCGCTACCTAAAGCAGCCTAAAAACTGGGGAGTTCAGACCTGCGTCGGGCATTGCTTTTTGGCTCCATCAGTGTGAATTTTAGACAGCAAATACAGACACAAACTCCACAGCTCATGTGGAAAAGTTTTCCCTGTTTGTTTTAGTCACACAAAGGCTGGATTTGCTGAGAAAATCGAGGGTTTAAAGCTCAGTAAATAGCAGAGAAGGACACTGTGACCCAGGAAAAAGAGCCAGGAGGTCTCCCCAGTGGGCAGCGAGTACAGTCAGAGCAGAGAGAACAACCTCAGATCTTCCCATCTCACCCACAACCTCCCCAAATCAGCTCCCGAGCGGAATCCCAGAGCATGGACAGCAGGAAGCTTTCCAACAGCACAGGTCTGCTGGGGAGCAATTAGAGAGTAAGGACATGGAGGAGAAATGAAATCAATTCCGTGGGCATCTTCCCCCCAGCAGGCACGGGGGAGGCGGCTGTCCCGACTCGTTCCTGCTGCATACTGAAGGGGGATCGGCGCCATCGGAGCGGGAGGCAAAGAATTAAATGACAAGCCCTGAGACAGGTGGTGACATTGAGGAGGCAAACTCCTGCCACAGGGTGTGGTAGAGCCTCGGATCCTGTATTCCAAGAAAAATGGGTTACCTCTTCCTTGAAACCAGGGGAAGGATTTGTATCCACTCTGTATCCATCAAAACAAAAGCAAGGACAGAGCAAGCAGGGTCCTTATGAAACCCAGCGATTTGGTTGAGGTGTGATGAGCAAACCTCAAGCCAGTTTTCCATCCCTAATCCTCTTGCTGCTTCCAAGACACCCATAAAAGGCTTTTAAAAAAAGCAAACACAACTCCATTATTATCGTGTAAAGCTAGCTATGAACATAATATTCCTCAAATGCTCTGTGCCTTCAGTTAGAAATTTCTAGGTGTGACGAAGATTGAGTGTTCCTGTCTTGATGAGTGGGCTACAACAGGAGCAAAAGCAGACAGCTTCATTCCCTGGGGGGAAAAAAAAAAGCCAAAAAATTTAAATTCTCTTCTAGATGAGAAAGACTTTGAAATCTGGGGCAAAACCTGGGGCAAAAATCTGAAAGTGTGAATTTCTTTCACATCAGAGAATATTCCCAGGAACAATCTTTTGAGGTCACTGACTGCTTTCATTTTGATTTCATTGTTTTTTATTATATAAAATAAGACAAAAAGACAAGGCTGGAGGAGTCTTCCACTGCCTAAAGGGGCTCCAAGAGAGCTGGAGAAAGACTGGAAGGACAGGACTAGGGGGAATGGCTTCCCACTGCCAGAGGGCAGGAATAGATGGGATATTGGGAAGGAATTGTTCCCTGGGAGGGTGGGGAGGCCCTGGCACAGGGTGCCCAGAGCAGCTGTGGCTGCCCCTGGATCCCTGGAAGTGTCCAAGGCCAGGTTGGATGGGGCTTGAAGCAACCTGGGATAGTGGAAGGTGTCCCTGGCCATGGCATGGGGTGGAATGAGACGAGTTTGAAGGTCTCTTTCAACCCAAACCATCCCATGACTCTGTGATATTCCAGCCTATGGAAATTATATCCACAGGTGATGCTGTGCAAAAGCTCCCGTGGAAAAGAGCTTAGCAGATATTCTGATGTCGCTGTAACTGATGGTGGAAAAGCCTTTCATCACAAACCCAATACCTAATGCTGCCCAGTCCTCAAAGAGAGGAAACAGAGGAGCCTCTCCACGAAATTCAACAGGCAGCTCCCTGCAGAGGTAGGAGATGAGGCCCCTCTTACCACAAATCCTGATTAACCTCTGACACCGGGTATCATTAAATAGAAGAGCTTAAAAGGGAACCAAAAGGCTGAAGGACTCATATGAGCAATGAGAACCTGCAAGGCTCCACGGCAGAACAGAGCAAGCCCCTTGTGCTTTCAGAGAAAGAAACTTTTGCAAGTGGGATGAGTTGGCAGTGCTGGGCTAATGGTCGGACTCAGTGACCTCAGAGGTCTTTTCCAACCTCAGTGATTCTGTGATTCTGTGATTGTATCTCTGCAGCCACATCCTGAGAAGCTTCTTGGACCTTCCCCAGACTCCCATTTTTCAGAAACAGGACAAGGGATGAGCTGGCCCACTGATCCTACAAGTCCCACGCTAGTCCAAAAGCCGGGAGTACTGAAAAATAAATGACAAAACCCTCGTGTTCCCATGACAGGGTCGCTGGAAGCGTGGCACTGACTTGTCCCTTTTAATGAGTGTTAATGCTCCCCTTTCATTTCTGCGGCCATGGGATGCCAACACATTCATCTGTTTTATGCGTCTCCGTTCAATTTCAAGAGACATTTCTTTGGACATCGAACATTGTAATTTGCACTGGCTCCCCACTGCGAACGGCTGAAGTTGGAAAAATCACCGAGTGAGTGATCAAACACATTATAAAAATAGTCAGGCAAATGCACCACTATCTTCTTCTCAAGAGCCATTTATAGGGGCCAATCCTAAAGCCATTGAAGTCAATGGAAAGACTCCTGCAGAATTCAATGGGGTTTTGATCGAGTCCTTATTGTGCTATCCATAAGAAATAGGTCAGATATTTATATATAGTCTTGAAATGTTGTGTGCCACCACGCTGGCAGCTCGCCTTTTGAGGCACAGCGTCACTTCTTGCCATACCTGCTGCAAGCCTGAGGACTTTGCAAGTCCAGCTTCTGAACCTTTCCCACTTTGGCACTGCTGCCATGTTGGCTTCCACCCTCAGCTGTCCCTTCTGCATGAAGCCCACACCAGCACACTCCTCTTCTGACCTGGGAATGGTTTCATGTCCAGCCTGTGCTCCCTTTGTACGTGAGTAATGCAAGCCTGAGGTGGAAAATTGCTCCTGGAATGCACAGGTAGGGAATAACAGAGGGTGTGGAGCTGAGCAAGAGCTTGTGCCCTTTAACAAGACCCCATTATTAAACCAACCCACCTAAACAGGGGCAAATACTCGTGAGCACAAACTATTTCAGCTTGAAAAGGGCTAATCTTAAATATGTTCGACTTAAATAAGTTGAAGCAAATTGGAGCCCTCCATCCTCACGTTTTCCAGATTAAATACATCGGGTTAAATTCATATAAAACCGTACAAGGAGATGAGTCTTGTGCTGTTGGCACATCTTTCATCACACACACCTTGAGAGCACAACTGCAAATTAACCACCTAATTCTGCATTCAGGGCGTGCTGTTTTGTGATAACTTGGGAAGGGGCTTGAAGCAGGTTCAGGGAATTTTATTTCAACTGAACACAAAGGCTTCCAGTGAATTAATTGTTATTTGTTACCAAAGTGACTTCCCTCAGTCCCAGTTTTAGTTTAGACGAGGCTTTAGAATCAATATTTTCTGGGGAAACAAACCTCACCTTTCCTCATCTGACGCACCCACCGGTTTTTGAGCACTGTGAGACGAATAAAAGCAACCCTGAGCCCTTCAAACCATTATTCATAAGCTTAAATTTATACAAGTGAATCATCCCACTGAAAGTGGTAATACCTCTCATGTACTCCAAGTGAAATACATGGCTGTTTACCAATTAGTCGGACTGCAGTAGGTTTAGTCGCTGTAGTTCCACGTTAATTATTTATAACACTTTGCAGTACCACCAGTAAATGTACAGGAGCATCTTCTTTAAAAATAATGAGACCTTAGTCCTGTGCAAAGTCCCTGCAGCAGCTGTTATTAAAACTTCAGTGAAGCGAGAGAAGAAATGGATGTTTTTGCATCTGCAGCGAGAGCAGCAAACTTCTGCCGCGTTTGGATTTAGCCTTTGCATGGCTTGGTTCTTTCAGGAAAAATCAATGGGGAAAAATAGCAACATCTAGGTTTCCACTGGTCCTTTTATTACAAAAAAAAGAAAAAAAAAAAAAAAAAAAAAAAAGGACACTTTGGGAATGTGTCACTTTAATGACTTGTCGTTTTAAGCACCCAAGGACCAGAAAATGGGCGAGAGGCTCTGAGGTGCCCTAATGGAGCTTAAGGTAGGTGTTCTTGTAGGATCAATTTGACTGCGGATAAGCCTTACTTCTTGGCATGGATTTGATGAATGCTGGGCATGGCTTAAAGATGAGATAATCTGCTCAATTTATTCCTATTATTTATTTGCTCTCCTTGTGACAAAATGAATTATGATTCTGCACGGAGCCAGAAGCGGGGATAAAGTTACCATTGGGGAAGAATATGTCACTGTAATGGGATCTTTGCTTTTTTCCTTCCCCTGAATGAAATCAGCACACTGAAAAAACGCTTCACACATAACCTAAAGGAATCATTTCCAGACAGCAGAGGGGTAAACTGAGCCTTTTTGCTTCACTGTGCAAACACAATTACTACAACAGCAGCTTAATACAATTGTTTATACAGATGTCTCATGTTTCCAACAGCCAGAAAAATCCTTGTCTTTCTAGGAAGCAGTGCAGGGCTCAGCAATGCCATGGAGGTGTGCTTGGGGAGAAGAGGGGGTGGATAATGGGGTCGTGATTTGGGGGATCTTGGTGATCTCCACTTGCCCCTACTCCTGCATCCCAGGTTGGCCTCCCGAGATGTAACAGCTGAAACACACAGAATCATGGAATCATTTAGGTTGGAAAAGCCCTCTAAGACCACTGAGTCCAACCATTAACCCAGCCCTGCCAAGGCCACCACTAAACAATGTCCCCAGGTGCCACATCTATGTGACTTTTCAATCCTTCCTGGAATAGGGATTCCACCACTGCCCTGGGCAGCCTGTGCCAGGGCTGGACAACCCTTTCCATGAAGAAATTTTCCCAATATTCAACCTAAACCTCTCTTGGTACAACTTCAGGCTATTTCCTTTCATCCTGTCCCTTGTTCCCTGGGAGCAGAGCCCAACCCCCCCTTGCTACACCCTGCTGTCAGGGAGTTGTGGAGAGTGAGAAGGTCCCCCCTGAGCCTCCTTTTCTCCAGGCTGAGCCCTGTTCCCAGCTTCCTCAGCTGCTCCTGGTGCTCCAGACCCTTCCCAGCTTTGCTGCCCTTCTTAGGACGCATCATGGGACAACCTGTACGGACAAACCCCTCCACCATCAGCAGATGGTACCTAAACCTCCTGGGCATGAAGCAGGTTGGTATTAAACCAGCAGCCAGGACAGATAGTTTGTGTGGGGGGTAGAACCATCAAATACCCTGAGTTGGAAGGGATCCATAAGGATCATCAAGTCCAGCTCCTGGGTGGACTCACATTTCTGTCTCACTGCCATAATGAGATGCTTGGCTTTGGCTCGGTTGCCTCCACTCCCCACCCTCATCAGCGGGCGAACATTTCCCTGCCATACAACTGCTGGTGGATAAACCCAGCAGGAGCAACAGTCTGATGTTCTACATCCCACAGCCCATTAATTTACTAGCAAAGGGGTGTTACAAGGATAACAGCATTAATGATCGAGCCCTTGGATGTCTGATTGTTGGGCAGCCGAGGGTGCGTCAAGGAACGTGGCAGACAAGTGCTTAAATTTGCTCCCTACACACAGTGCCGGGTATTAACCCTTCATCAAGGCTTTGTGTTTATTTTCCCTCACATAAAGGAAGGGCATGAGCCCTTTGAAGAGCTGAGCTGCAAGAAGAACACACAAGGTTAAAGCCCTGAAAAGTCCTGATCAAGGAGCTGACTGGATTACAGCCAAAGCTGCGGCAAATTTCTCTCTTTCTTCCCAGACAGGGATCTAAACACAAAAGAAATAGGTTTTTGGGGGGAATTCCGTCTAATTCCATCAAATCCTTTTTGTCATTTCCTCACCATCCTTTAAACATCTGACAAGGCCAATCGACCGCGCCAGGCACGGAGGGAATCGCAGCACCGGGGCTATAACTCCAAGTTCATTAAGCGTGAATTATTATTTGAGCCAGCCTCAATTTTCGCCAGCAGAATTAGACATTCCTAAAATAATGTCCCTGACACATGCAGAAAATGGGCTTTACGGCTCTCACCTTGAACTCCACCAGAACTCCCACCTCATCTGTTACCCCTCCACGGGCAGGAGACGGAGCGCGGCGCTGCGGCTTCACCTTTAATTATGCCAGGTATTTAAGGGCTAATGTTCATAGAAGAGGAGTCTACGAGGCAATAAATGGCTTTTGCAGGTGATTAAATGCCCAAGCAGAACAGAGGCACTTGATAAGCGCAAAGGCCGTTTGCTCGATTATGTTCCTGGCGCTGTGAACTTTATTCCTGCTTCCTGATGAGGAAGGGGAATATTCAACAAGAGAAAGAAAAACATCAATGGACTGAGTTTTACATATTAAATATATATATTACACATAGAGAACTCATGTCTTCTTTTCTTCACTGTACATTGAGGTTTGCTCCACCCACGTGCAACAACTGCAGAACTTTAAATGACAGATGAAACGTCACAAATCACCTGGATCGAGGAGGATTTCATCCCAGATTCTGCAAGGGACATAAGTCACTCCTCCCTACAGCTCCTTTCCACTGAGTGAACCCGTGGAGCAAGGAGAATTTAAAGAGGGTTTGTGAGGTTTGGTGATGCTGTTGGTTCCCTCAAGGGCCAACGGGCAGCGTGTGAGGTGCCAAAGGCTCAGGGAAGCCCTGGGGACAATAGATGGGGCCTAAACCATAGGAGAACCAGGTCTGGACAAGTCTTAGGCATCAAAACATGTCCCAGTGGGTCTGGCTGAGCCTCTGCTGACTTCATATCATGGTTGTGGGGAGAAAAAAGTCATCTTTAAGTCAAAAATTTGATTCTTATTAAGTACTTAAATTCAATCTGGGGCTCTTTATATAATGTCTTATTGCAAAATTCTTTATTTTAATGTTTATTTTCTTGGTAATGGTGAGGAGTCTCCAGAAACATCTTTGCATCAGCAATTCCTTGCAGTAGCAGCTGCAGCCCAGAAGCTGCAGAAGCAGCTTTAAATCCCACTCTGGCCATATGTCCAGCAGCACAAAAAATCTATAACTCTGTTTTGCACCGGGTCACTTCCACCGGCGTGACTAAGGACATCAGCCCCATTTGTTAGGAGATATCCCCTCTCTCCTGCCAGTGCCCCAACAGAGAGCTTTTCCTTGCCATAAAATCACACACAGACCCCTCCTCAGCCTTGGAACTTCCTCACATCTCTGCTGAGCCCAGAAACTTGCCTGGTTTTTGCCAGCAGCACATTTTGGAGCTGCCCCTCTGCAATCCCCGGGAACGTGTGAAATCCCAGCACTCCACGAACACACGGATACAGCATCGCCCAGCCCGGTATTTGGAACAGATGCTCCATATACAGCAGATTTGGCCTGTTTTTTCCTTCCCCTCAGTTCATACCGACTGTTATCTCTCCAGGAGGACGCTGCCATCGCTGCACACAAGGCCACAATCTAATTTATCCCGTTCCTTTTCATAACTCCCAACGCTCCATTATTAGGGCAACTTTATATCTCTCTTGCAGTCAAAGGCCAGAGCCCCAGTCACCCCGTGTTTCAGGCCATTAAGAAATAAGTTAAACAACATGAGGCCCCAGAGGAAATTTGAAGCCCATGACTGCTAAGCTTTTGCTGCAATGAAAATTGATCTATTTGTCTTATTTTCCATTTGCCGTCGAGTAGAGAGTTTGCAGCTCCTAACAAGGCTTGCCCATGCACGACTTTCATATCCATCGTATCCTTAGTATGGGGGACAAAGCTTCAGACTCTTTCAAGCTCAATTATTATTAAAAAAAATCAATTTAAAAATCTTTACTATAAAGTTATTGAATGAAAAATCATGCTAAGGTTCAGCAAGAGCATAGGAAGGTCAAGAGCAAATGGACTCAAGTTATACCAAGGGAGGTTCAGGTTGGATATTGGGGAAAATTTCTACACTGAAATGGATTGGCCCAGGCTGCCCAGGGCAGTGGTGAATTTGCCATCCTTGGGAGGATTTAAAAGCCATGTAGATGATGCACTTGGGGACATGGACAGTGGTAACCTTGGCAGTGCTGGGCTGGTTGGACTCAATGACCTTAGTGGGCTTTTCCAACCTAAACCATCTTGTGATTTTGTTTTCCCTCTCCTCCTTGTTTGTCTTCCTCCCATGAAATCCTTTCTACAAATAAACCCCAAAGATCATCACTACAAACTCATTTTTCTTCTGAATGGGAAAGGAGCATCCTATTTTGGTAGGGACAGGAATAAAACACTCCTCTGCAAGCCAAATATTCATCTTTCTTCTGCCTTGCTTGCACTCACTGCTGAGCTCTTTGTTGTCAGTGCTTGTTTCCTACTTGCAGAAATGGATGTTTCCATTGAAATCCCACTGGTTTGGGATACGTTGCCAGCAGTGCCCAGAGCCAGATGCCTCAGGAGGTGGAAAACCCCTTCCAGGGCCCGTCCTGGTTTCCAATACTGCACTGGGAGATGCATTTTTTCCTCTCCAAAGTCCAAATCCTCGATCTCCTGACTGCTTGTCAAGCAAATGGATTTGGTCACAGCCAACTTTGGGAGTAAAACAGGGAAAAATCTCACCTCCTTCTCCTGCTTCTCACCTTAGTGTGCAGTACACCGACAGGTTTGGGCAGGGGATGGAGATATCCTGGGGTTAAAGCACACGGAGAGAGTGGGACCTACCAAAATATAGCCACACACCACTGACAGTTTGCAGCACTGAGCCACAATTCTGGATGATTTCCTACAAAGTCTCATTCCAAAGACTAAAAACCAAGGGGACAAGACTGGATTAATTTGTCCAAGGGACACATCTCCCCTGGCTTTTCTGGGAAGAAGGGAGCAGGGGAAGATGCAGCCTGGGAAGTGGCTTTGGCAGATGTGACACTCAGTGCTCTGGTCTAGTTGAAAAGGTGGTGATCCATCAAAGATTGGACTCCATGATGTTGGAGGTCTTCCCCAATCTTATTGGTTCCATAATTCTATGATTTGGCGAGTCCCTTGGTCCAGGAGAGGACATCCCACCCATTCCCACCAAAAGCTGTGAGACACTGCAGTGATTCGACCCCAGTTCCAGGACTTTGGGAGCACAGAGAGCTGCAGCCACCGCTCCAAGCAGAGAGGAGCTTGGAATTTTCAGAATCCAGAAGAATTTGGAGCAGCCTGAGCTAAAACACCACCTGGTAAGTTCAAGGGTTGCTGTCCCAGCAGCTGTCTCACCACCTCTCCTTGCCCAGATGTGTTCAGGGAGGATGGAACAGCATGGGAAGCACATCCTGAAGTGCAGCAGATGGTCCCAATTTTGCATTAACTCTCTGCTGTAACTGGTGGCGGCTCAGGAGCCCTTTTCCATGGTGTTCCCACGTCCTGGCTGCAGAGGTATCTGTGATATCCCTGCCAGGGACACACTCACTCCCTTCACCTCTTCCTGCAGCTGAGACTCTGAAAAAGCCACTTTGCTGCTATTTTATTTTCCCCAAACACATCAGTCTAAGAGAAGATATTTTCTTCCGTCACAGATTTTCCCTCAATAAAATGTGACATTTTCCTGCCTTCACCCATTTATTGCACAACATGAGCTCATTCTCTGGTGCCGATTTACATGCAGAACTTTTCAAATTTATTTTATTTTTTAATTGGGCAAGGAACTCTGCTGCTTTGGTTGCATCCTGACAATTTAAAACCCTGGAGCGAGCTGTTTACAGACTGCCAAATTTCTGTTTAGCGCTCTCCACATCTCTCTTCAAACCTCACTCTTCCTTTATAACCTTAGAAAAATCACAGGGGGATTATTCTAGGAGTTTTTATTAACTTGGACCACGCGTTTCCCCTTGGCTCAGCTGCCCGTAAAATGGGAATAAGGAGAGCTGCTCTATTACCTGTGGGGCAGCTCTGTCTCTCACAATCAACCTGTGCAGCGCTTGCCATGAGGATTCCTGACGTCAGGGTGGGACTTTTGGGCAGCTGCAGGAATGTGATGACAAATAAGATTTGCGGGAGAGGTAGATGAGATCTTGTTAGCTCTTGGGCAGAGGTGATAATAGATAAGATAAAACCTACATGTCCACACTGCTGTAAAACAAGAAGGGTCGGGCCACTCTCCTGTACCAATTTGCAGCGGAGTACGACGAAACCCCGGAGAACGTCCCAGGGAAATAGGTGCTACTGTGAGCACAGTGTGGGGAGCTGCTTATTTACTGATGGCAAAAAGTGTGGAAGCAGCTGCAAGGAGCCATCACCCTGTGATTGCCCTGGAAAATAATCCCGTCTCCCTGACTTTCCACGATCAAGACTGGAGGAAAATCAATCCGGAGCTGAGATTGGATACAGTGATACAATATTTATGGCTTTGGCACTCGAGCCAGGCACTGCCTGCTGAGAAGGGGATGAAGTGCAGTTGCTGGTGTGTCCCATGGGTGCCAGAGTGATGTTCAAACAGAGTGGGATCCGTTGGCATCCATGGATCCTGCCCTCTCCGCCAGCCCTGCAGTAGCCAAGGGATTTAGAGCAGGGCCATAAATACATCCCTCTCCTGTAATTCCATCCACATTTCCATGTGTGTGAGCACAAAGCAAGGAATAGGGTCCCAAAGACATGATACTCCTGCTCTTCCAGGGAGTTTCCCTGAGCAGGGCAAGCGTTGGCCACCCTGCAGTGACCACTGCCAATTAACCCCTGTCCTGCCATTCCATCGACTTGATGGTGCCACTGGCCTGGGCCCCAGCACCAGAGCTGGCTGGGAAAGGCAGCTGGGAGCTGGATGTGACCTTCACGCTGGAGCCTCCCAGCCACAGGCACAGAGGAGACACAGGCAGGGGGTAGCAATGGAGGGGAGGAACAAACAGATCCTGCCAGAACCTTGCTGGGTTTATTAGGGCTTAGCAATTCCTTTAAAACAACGTGAAGACCGCTGAGCACCCAACTCCTCGCTTTGCCCGCTGAGAGTATCAAAGAGATGCTCATCCTGGCACACACATGCAGGAGGGCATGGAGGGAACAAGAAGGGCACAGAGGGAGCAAGGAGAGCATGGAGGGAGCAAAGAGGGCGTGGAGCACGGAGGGTAAGTCCAAAATTCCGGACACCAACCCTAAAAGCCTACTAGAAATAGCCAAACCACCCCTGCCCCATCAGCCCAACCAGCAGCCCAGCAATACCGCCCAATCAAGCCACAGTGATGCTCCAAGAGCATGGAAAACAGCAATGGGCCATCCAGCCAGTCCTTCCCAAACACCATCAGCAAGGGCACCATTCCCCCTCCCGAGTGACCAGCCCCTTCCATCTCCAGAATTTATAGGGCTGTCCCGGTGACACACCGTCTCCTTAACTGCAGAATGGCAGTTGTAAAAAATCCCATTTGCCAGCGTATTAGAATCCTATTAGCGCTCCCGGTGGAGAAATAACGCCAGCCCTCCTGGCGGGATTAAGGGGACTAGGACTCAGCCTCCACAGTTTTATGGCCCTCTCCCCCATTTGCTGATCAAACTGACAGATATAAAGCTGCAGGCGAGAAGTGTCCTTGGCCCATAAGCCCCACGATGAGAAAATGCCTTTGAAGAAACGTGAGTGCCAGTAAGGAGACTCCAGTGCTGCCAGAAAAGGGAAAGTGGCCATTCCTTCTTCCTCACAGCATCCTCTCCATCAGTCCTAGTTCTGGGGTAGGAAATGCACAGGGACAGGGTAAGAAAGACAACAGGGCAGTGTGGATACAAATATGCAGCTAGCAAGAATTTCTCTTGCTTCTTTCCAGTCCCGTGGGATACTTTTCTCCCTCACGGAAGACATCAGCAGAGTTCTATAAACCATGAACACCTGTGACCTTGCATAGCTTTGTTTATGGTACAGTAGGAAAATATTTTGGCAATGGATGTTTAGGATTTTAGCCAATTACCCCAGGGGGTGGCTGATCCTTTGTCCAATTAGACTATGAAGAAAAAAGTCTATAAAAGAGTTGTAAAATAATTAAATAAATCAATCTTGCTGCACAATTCCTGCCTGCTGGATCTCTCTTCTCCTCCCTACCACTGCGGGACGCCGTGATAGGGCAGTGCCTCCCAGACACACCCCCGTGCAAGGCAGGGTCCTGCAGCGAACCCTGACTTGTCTCTTGGCTGTTTAAAGGACCTGTTTTCACAAAATACCAGGGGTTGTATAATTACTGGGAGGATCACTCATAAATATCTACTGATTGTCTGGGAGTGCTGCAGGGAAAAACGGCTGTTACATAAAATCAAGCCCCATCCCTGTAATTGTTCAAGGCCAGGCCGGATGGAGCTTGGAGCAACCTGTTCCAGTGGAAGGTGTCCCTGCCCATGGCAGGGGGTGGAGCAAAATTATCTTTAAGGTCTCTTCTAACCCAAACCATCTTTTGATTCTCCCTTACGCCCCAAACCAGCTGCAGATACATTTAACATGCAACAGGCTCCTCCAACACATCTCCATGCAAAATATTCTCCTCTTCTACAACATAATCTTCCTGCTTTTTGCAGCTTTGGGCCAGAGCAGGGATGAAAATACCTCAGCACAAGGAAGGGCTGGGTTTTCTTCCCTCCAAAGACACCCACAGCACACAGATGCTCCCAGGGCATGTGTGCTGCCTTTTGGGATTTTCAGGGAATTGCCTGCCCACTGGGAGCCCCATGCAGAGGAGACAGCGTGGGGCTGGATTGGGAAGCCCTGGCAGCATTCCCAACTCTCCGGGTTCACCAGTGCAGCGTCCTGAGGAGAATAAATAAATAATTGCAGACTGCTTGCTCAGCACTGCTGTAAATAGTTCATGAGTTCCAGGAGATTTATTTCCCTCTTCTCACCTTAACGAGCCCACAGCCGCCATGGAGGGATGGGAAGGTTCACAGTCTGCAGCCACTGACCAGTGTTCTCCGGGGCTAACAGGGACCCCTGTTATGCACGGCACAGGCAAGTGGGATTTTCGGGAACAGCACACACACACCCACTGGCATCAGCTCATCCAGCAGATCGTCCTTGTGCCCATTCCCAAGCCCAGGATTTATAGGTCCACATGCCAATGAGCAAATGCTTTTTCCAGCCCTCGAGGATTTGTTACGAGGTCCTTGGCGGTGATCCCAAGTGCTGCCTGCCTTCCCCTTGAGATGGCTCTATCCACCAGCCATTAGGAAGACACTTCCCAAGAGATTTACAGTGTGGTCTCAACAAACCCAGCAGACCCACTCGGGCTCCCAGAGAAACTCTCTGTCCCCAAGGGGTTTGCAGTGCCAAGAGGACATGGGAAGTGTTAGGAGCTAATGAAGAGGTATAAGTATGACAGCCACCCCGGGGACAAACACAGCTCAGGACTGCACAAGGAGGCGACTATTCATCCAAGCTTTCTTTTTGAGATCCCTGCTTTATTTCCAAAGCAAACTTGGCCAGACGGAGTTGTTCCAGGAGAATTTCTCCCATGTCACCTCTCCCTTGGAGCCATCTAACAAAAGGACCAGCAAAGTGCACGAGCTCGAGCGGGCACCCACCCCTCCTCACAGCAGAGCTGGTGCTGTAAAGGCTTTATCAATCCCTGGAGCCATCCAGCCTCCCCTGCTAGGTCTCTTTATTATGTGCCTTGACATTTCCAAGGGTTATATTTCCGCCTGTGAGAACCATCAGTCCAGCAGCACACAGTAATATATGGAGTAATAGAGTCTCAGCACAGCAGGTTTAATCTCATATTGCTGAAGCCCCTGGTGTCCTAGCTGAAGTAAGTTTGTCATTAGGAATTCCTTTCTCCCGACCTTGTTTTGTTTGGGGTTATTATTTTACCCCTAAAGAGAAGAGAAACACTCAAGATTGATTTATGACTTTCCCCTTTCTCCCTGTGCAATGCAAACTGGCAAGCTCCAGGCAGGAGGAGAGGAGAGGAGAGGGAGAGAGCCCAGCACTTGCTCCCCCCAGCAGCCAGCACAGCCACACCGTGCCACAGCCACCACCAGCTGGGTGACACCTCGGGAACTGTCTTGAGTCGTGAGCAGGGTCAGAGCCCTGTGCAGCAATGACTCCACAGCTTCACCCCAGCAGATTTACCAGCAGAGCTCGGACCCATGGAAGATTAATGATCAGCCCCGGTGCATCCATGAATTCAATGAAAGGGGCAAGGCAGGGGAAGGGAATGTAATCGGGATATTTTCTACAGTGCCAGCTTGGATTTGGAGGGAGAAAGCAGCAAACAGGGCAGCAGAGACTGAAAATTCAGAATTCCTCTGCACCTTTTTAGGGCTATCCAAGGGAAACAGGTTGAGTCCTAAAAGCTGAAACCATTTGGAGCAGGTCAAAGATATGCTGGAGAAAATAACCTGCCTGGACAGGAGAGGGGCCCAGCACTCACATGCCCAAGGATCGTGTTCCTTCACTCTTTAAAGCCTCAAATTTATGTCCCCATCCAAATGCAACACTTGGGAGAAGAGGCCAGTATGAAGCCAGTTCATTTTCTCTGGTTATCCCAAGCATCTGGGAAAGATCACAGGATAGAACCATGGAATAGCTGGAGTGGGAAGGGACCTTCTAAATGTAATCTAGTCCTGCCTGTGCATCCCAGCACCTCCCCACGATAGCAACAGCCATGGGAGCATTTCCACAGGAGCCCAGAACAAGGCTTGAACACGTGTCTCCAGATCCTTAATGTGCTGTGCCCTGATGGCCCTGAGGATTTTCAGGCTGTTATACAAAAACCAGGATTAAATCAAGCCCAGTAATGGGGCTGGCAGCCTTCTGGAGCCATCTAAGGCCAAGAGGGCCCAGGGGACAGAGCGGCTTTGTGCTCTGCTACTGCGTGGCTCCAAAAAGGAGGGGATGAGGTGGCGAGAGCTGGGACACAGACGCACGTGGCAGTGCCAGACACCAGCCTGGAAGCCCCACACAGAGAGGCTGCCCCACTACATCCAGCTCCAGCTGGAAAGCAGAAACATCACCACAGCCTCCACTTCCCCCAAGTCCTTCCCAGTCTCCTAGGATAGATGAGCAATACCAAAAGGCTTTATCTCAGACCCCCAAAGCACAGGAAAATCGGGGGAAGTGCCAAACATGCCATTCCCAAACAGAACCACCAGCTGAATGAAAGGACTTGGGAAGCCTGTCCACACTCGGGGCCTTGGGAATAGGTTTTGCTCTGTTGTAGGAGCTTTACTCCTTGCTGCATTTGATTGCTGCTTTCCCCTGGAGCACGGTCATCCCTGAGATCATAGCTTCATGGAGGAGCAAGATAAAAAGGTGCCAGGAATGACGCCAAAACCCCTTAATCCATTCAAGGCTAGCTGACATTTCCCAGCTGAAATCTCTGGCTTTATCAGAGCAGGAGATGCTCTGGCAGGCACCACACAGCAAATCTGAGGATATGGACACAAAGAGAGGCTTCACTCTGATGTCCTGGCCATGCCAAGGAGCTCAGTTGGCCTCTGCAATGTATAGATTTCCATTTGGGAAACTAATTGTGAAAGTTTAGGGGTGCTTTTTGGGGGTCATCCAGGTGCATCTAAGCAAGCAGGAGCCACGTGGACTTTCAGAAGTCCTTTGGGACAACAAATGCTGCTGGATAAACCCAGTGGGAGTTTCGGAGCAAACCCATCGCAGCTCTGCGCTGGCTTTTTAAGCCTCCAGGAACCAGCAGGTACGAGCTGGAGGGGAATGAGGTTGAGCTGAGCGTGGCACCCTCCCGTTCTGGGGATGTGCCCCCGCTGTGTGCTGTGATGGCAGCTCATCCTGACTGTCCACGGCAGCGGAAGGACACCACTGGCTCATAAATATGCAGAGGCAGGGCCAGAATTAACATCTTTAATGAAATTAAACACAGGCGAGAGGGTTCTTTGCCTGACCATGGCTTGGGAAGCAGGAGAGCAGAACATGGAGAGAAGCGAGTCCTGGATGCTGACTGGCAAAAATATCCTTCCCTCCTCCTGGCATCTGCACTCCTCTCCCAGAGCTCTCCCCATCAGCAGCCACGGAAAGATACCCACGGCAAACCCACGGGTATGGGAGCAAAGAGGCCACTGGGAGCATAAGGAACAAATATTGAAGGCACGTTGTATCTCCTAAACCATGAGGATCAGACCCAGCCATGCTGGAGCAGCCTGGGAATCCCAAAAGAGCATGGCTGGGATCCCCAGATGAGGCTGTGGACTCCTGTGTTCCCCCAGATATCAGGGCAGCCTCTCTCTCCGGTGGGAGAAAGGGGTCCTCTCTCACCAGCAAACCAATCACTGCTGCATTGATTACATTTCAATTAGCAAAAATTCCTGTGGGATGGTGGGCCGGGCAGAAGTGGAGAGGCCGTGACAGGGCTGGTGGGAATATTGAACCTGCCTTACAGAGAGAAACACATCCCAACCCAGAGGCACTTCTTGTGCCTCTTGCCATAGTAAGAATCCCCGGAAAAAGAAGGCCTAAAGACTCCCTGTTAGATGAGAAGAGCCTGATGCTACGAACCCCAGCCATACTGCCTGCTCCTGGTGCACGTTCCTATTTTCCCAGCTCCTTGCTTCTTTCCCAATCCACTCATTTTTATGCTAGTCAGGATGGCAATCAGTCCTTCCCATAGGCACTGGGACCAAGGCTCAACCTCACAGCCCCAACTAAAGCAAGAAGGGTTTTTTCCTGGTGCAGAAGTGATCCCTGTCTTTCCTTACCATGTCTCCCGTGGCAAGGGCAGCAAATATCTGCCAGGAATATACACTGTTTAATCTACACCAGCAGCCCTTTCAGAAGCTCTAGCTCCATCAATAAGACTTTCCACAGGGAAGTAATTTCAGGATCAGTGACTTCTCTCTCACAGAGCATCTTGACCCAGCCCTCGGATGTTGCAGCATCACAGCAAAGCCTTTCCCACAAAGGCTTAGGGCAGGCAAGCCCAAATCCCAGCTCGCTCCAGGGTTAGGAGACCCTTATGGCACTGAAGGAGACTGAAGTTTCTCCCTCTCTTTTGTCAGGTCAAATTTACTGCAACAAGAGAACGTTTCAGGAGAGATTTGTCATTGTTTGTGGCAGTTTGGAAAGCTCCTAAATATGCTCTGTGCAATCGTGAATGTAAATTGAATAGAAGGAAAAGCAATTTGCGAGGCATTAAAATCCCTCTGCAGGTTCCTTTGAAGTGATCGATGTCTTAAACCACGATGTTATCTCGATGTAACCGAGTCGGGCAACGCAATCCAATCCCTGAAGTCATTCCCTTCTCAGGTAACTTATCAGCCCATGGACCACATTCGATCCCGACCTCTGCAGGCATCGCCGTGCCTGCAAAGCTCTCCCCTCCCTATCTCTGAGCGCACCTTTATCACAGGGGAAGGGAAGGGAGGGGCCTGGCATAGCCAAATTTTGGGATGCACGTGCCTGGCCTGCCTGAGCTCCCTCTGAGCAGCATCGCAGCCCCTGCAAAAGGGGGCCGGGGGGGCTTTGGCTCCTATTTTGGCGTGACGTGTCAAAACCAGGTGGCACCGCTGGGTGTGACGCTGTTAACCCTGAAGAAGTGCGGTTCTCAACCCCGAGCGGCGCGGCCTCGCAGCTGCTCAGCTCCTCCACCCGACACGGACAACCTGCAGCCAACGGGAGCGATCGCCGCATCCCCAGTGCCTGCAGGAGTGATGTTTTTGGAAGGATTCTCATCACACCGGGCGTCCGGCAGATCTCTGTGTGTGCTGTGATCCGAGCCCCAGGGCAACACGTGGAATCTAGATTTGCGCTCATCAAACGCCCGGGCCACTCCCACAGTCTGTGCATCTCCACCGTGAAAAGGTGTCTGTGTCCACTGGATTAAGGATTATGGAGATTTAAGAACTTTTATGGGTTTTCACAAGATGGGAATTAGCAAAAAGCCCAGATGGCTCCAGCAGTAGTTGTGCCAAACCACTGCTGGAATGAGCACTCTGTGATGCTCTTTTTGTAGGGATCTCTGGATCCTGGATCCCAGTCCCTGGGAGCATGCAAAGCCCGTGCATGAGAAGCTGCGGATGCCCTATCCCTGGAAGTGCTCTAGGCCAAGTTGGACGAGGCTTGGAGCAACCTGGACGCTTGGAGAAATGGAAAGGAGAAATCACATGGAAAAAGATGAGCTTTAAAGTCCCTTCCAGCCCAAACCATTCCATGATTCTGTGAGCTGCGAGGCTGCTTCCCATCAATCCACCCGCAAGGAGCAAAGGGGCCGTGTGGGCCGGGTGATGTTTGATGCACCACGGGAAGCGGCCGTGGCGCGGAGCCGATGAGGAGGAGACGAGAACTGGGACAGAGCAGACAATGATCCACCAAGCCGAGGCTTCCGCCGCCCCCCGTGACCGCTGCTCCCGGCATCCCAGGGCAGCCGGCTGCAGCAGGCAGATAGGCAAGGATTCCTCTGCAGGAAAAGTTCAAGTTCCTTCCTAATCATATTAGCTGGAGCTGGGCCCGTGCCCTGCAGCAGCAGGTCAGTATCCATTTCAAAGCTTTCACTTATGAAAATAAATTTACTATTAGCGCTGCAGACCTCTGGCGCATGTATAAGCAGGAGGCTTGGGGAGTGGGTTTGGAGTCCTCGAGCAAGGGGAGAAAGCAAGGAAGGAGTGAGACAGCGAAGAGGGAAGCGGGAGAAAGGGTTAAAGCTCCCTCCTTCCCTCCCAGCCCAGGCAGAGGAGCTGCTCTCAATCAGTGTGTGATTGCAATCAGCGGGAAGGTGCCGTTTGCATTAAACAGAGCAGACAGGGGAAAAAAAAGACAAGACAGGCTGTGCAATCTGAAAAATTTATGTAAAAATCACAAACAACAATAAAAACCAGCTTTTTTTTTTTTTTTCCTCCCTCTGCTTCTCCTTGTTATTATTTTCCCCAAGGGCAGAGAGGCGGGATGGAGCAGGGAGCCAGCGCTCCCGATGCTCCTCTGCCGTACCTAAATCCGCCCTACATCAAACCTTGCAATCAGTCTCCTTTACTACTAATTTTGCCTCATGTTTTTTAATTAAATTTGCCGCTTCCTTCAAATACCAGTCAATGAACCATCCACATTTCCTCCAAACACCCTTGAAAATGTGGAATCAGACAAATATGCGTGATGATACCCAAAGAAATGTCACTGAAGAGGCATTGCCCAGAGCACGCATGGCCACAGCAGGAGGCAGGGAGGAGAACTGGGGTAAAACACAGAAAACTTGGCCACAGAGGATTTTCAGCGAGCTCAAACTGCAGTAGCAGCACCCAACCTGCTCGTTAGAACTTCAGGAAAAAAGGTAGCGACAATCCTGAAGATGGCACTCCTGGGCTACCCTTCCCAAGCCAACCTCCCTTCCTGACCCTCCCCAACCGGAGGGTGCCCAGCACCCTGAAGAGGGATGATTCAGAGCTCCTCCAAACTCTCCAAGGTTGTCCAGGTCGGCTCCGAAAAGTGTCCTTCCCTCCCACCCTTCCACAGCCACTCTTTGGTTTCAAAGGTAGCTCCTGACAAGGGATTTGAGGCTGAAGACCAAGGAAAAAGCAGGCTGAGAAACTTCAGGAGTAGCAGCGCATTCTGAGAGAAGGCAGAAAAAAGGGAGATTCTTCTTTCATCGATTTGACATTTGCTGCTTTTTGGTTTCTCTCAGAAGCATCTCCTGACTGTGCACCACCAGACAGGGGGGCCACCTGCTCCGTTTATTCACCCAGATCCCCTGTGCCAACCTGGGACCAATTTGCTGCATCCGGACTCAATGGGAATGGATGAACTATGACAATTTTGCTCGGCGTTTCTCTTTGAGGGCTGAGGCTCGTTTGAACAGGCAGCTCAAAGGGAAGGGAAAGGGCCTTTGAAGCCCCCCATGGTGTGGGACTGCATGAGAAAGGCCCCTGAGCTGCCACCGACTCTGTAACACCCTCATTCCCTTTGTGCCGGGGCTCACTCGCTCCTCCCTGGAGCATCGCTGAGAGCTCAGGACTGAGCCCACACAAGTCCTCGTTGCTCCACAGGAGCCACGTCCAACCCTGAGCAGGCGAGAGCTTAGTGTGGAGCAGACAAGACTAAGCACACCTCAGTGGGGCTGTCACCCTCCCAGCAACAAACCTTCCCAAGTCACCGTCCAACAGTGGAGTGGCTCAGGCCGCCAGCAGTAAGACCTGGAAAGGGGGGGAAGCCTTCTGGGAGCAGCTGGAAGCAGTTTTATCAATGATACGGAGCAAGAGTGAATCCTAACATGCATTTTGAGCATCACAAGTCTTGTGGGTGAAGACCCAACCTCAGCTACGGCTGAAGCTCCCCCACGTTCCCAGTTGCCTCAGATTTGGCATTCCAGCTCAGCACAGGGACATATTCTGCATTTAAATGGACAAGAATCTGATCCCAGAGATGAAGGGGGAAGGTGGGAAGGCAGCGTTCCAGCCAGGGGGGGATGGCAGGAGGATAATCAGGCACATTTTCCCCCTTGTCCTCACATCACCTTGAGCACGGTGACTTCCAGAAGCATTAAACCCAGGACAGCACTCGGAGCAGGGCGTGCCGAGGGCTGCAGCGACAGGACTAGGCAGTACTGGTGCTAACCAGAGGTTTTATTAGGCTTATTCATTTATTTATTTATTTCTCCAAGCAGTAGGTGTTAGCCTGAGGTGAGTGAAGAAGCACCGGCACTGGGAGACAGGGTAATATGTTATGGAGAAATCTTCTCGGTGTGAGCAGAGGGCTGGGCTGGCTGCTCCTGTGCTCTATGCATTATTTATGGCCCTGCCGAGCGCCGCCAGCCCCTTTATCTGCCTTCCAAAGGGCTCGAGAAGAAAATGAATCTTTGACTCAGCAATTTTTATCCCAGCCAAATGAAAGAGAAATATACACACACGTATATATATATATATATAAACTGAATCCACTCTGGGGAGGTGACAAGGAGCTAATCCAGCCCCCCAAGAGGCTGCAGGTATTGGTTCTGAGCAGCTCAGAGTGAAGAGATTTAGCTCGTACATAAATTGTCTGCAGCTCTTCCCCTTCTGCTGACCTCCAGCGCCGTGTCTGTCTGTCCTTAGGCTGAGCACAAATCCAAAGCCCGGCCTTTGGGAGAGCTTAGGAAGTGCCTAACACACTCCAGGTGTTGCCATCAATTAAATAAATCTGCATGATGCATCACACAAATAAATAAATAAGAGGAGATGACTGAAGAGCTCCATCTTTTTTCCCAACTGCACATATACACACGTGTACTTAAAGCCAATTTTTCAAACAATAAAACACTTGGATTTTTTTCTGCATGAAAAATTCATCCTGTCTCACAGCCACCTAAAAAAGCAAATAAGCAAACAAACAAATAAATTCTTCTTGGTGGAAAACATCACCCAAATCATTCCTCATGATCTTCACCACACAGACACAGTTCCCAAGCAGCCCTCGACACCCTGGTTGTTCCCACTGTGGGAGCGAAGAGCAGGTCCTACATCTATGAAAATAAAACAGTGACAATAAAATCACATTAATCATCAGGGCTTCTTGGAGATAGAGGCAAGGAGAAGGGAGTCGGTCCTTTTGAGATCCCAGCAGTGCTGTTTCTGGGTGTGTGGATCTCCCTGCAGCACAGGGACCCATCCGAGCCCCGTCCTGCAGCGCAGCCACTGCCACCAGCCAATTAGCACCTCTTCCTCCCTGCATCCAGGCTCTTTAAAAATAGTTCTTTTAATCAGGGCCGCTTCCCCCACTGGGAGCCCCTGTGCAATCCTGGCACTGGTTGCAAATGGGTGCCCCAGATCTATTTTGAGCTCCCCAGGGCTGTGCCTCCGGCAGGTGCCCATCACTGGACACAGCGGCACGGTGCGAGAGGAGCTCGAGCTGCCTGAGCCACAGGGAGCAGCAACGAGGAGCAATTCCCCTTCCTCCAGGTAGGAAGCTGCAGTGCTGCTGGTTCCTGCAGATGAGGAGCCAAAAGCACTCACATTCTTGTATCCAGGTTAAACCCTGGCTAGAGAGCCCCTGAGAAGGGATGCTGAAGACATTTGCAATATGTACCATGGAGATAAGCTGCTTCCAGACTCTGGGAGTGGGGAAACAGTTCCTCCTTTCTCTCCTTTACAGCTCCCCCTCAGAAACTCTCACCTGGCACCTCATCTCCATGATAAAAGGTGGGAGAAGGGCCAGGTTGGATGGGGCTTTGAGCAACTTGGTCAAGTGGAAAGTGTCCCTGCACACGGCAGGGGGTGGGACAAGATGAGCCTCGAGGTCCCTTCTAGCACAAGCCACTCTGTGATTCTGAGTTAAAGTGGGTTCCTCATCCCAACTCTCTGCAAGACTTTCCCCATCACAATGGGAACAAAAGCCAAAACACCACAAAGGGGTTTTCCAAACCCCAGTGTGAACACAGCCACAGCGTAGACAGAGATTCATCCATCACAGAATCCTATGAAACAACTTAAAAATATTGAATATCACCCTTAAAACACCGTGAAATGCCATCCTTAAAAACAACCAACCCAACCCAAAAGTCTTCCCTGGGATTTTTTTTTTTTTTTTTTTTTTGGAGGGCAGACGGTGGTTCAGATGCTAATACTGAGTCTTCTTCACCCTGCCACCACCCTCCCGGGGTGACACGGCTCCCGTACAGCCGTGCCTTTGGCTCTGGGACAGCTCTGCTCTACCAGCTGGTGGGGAGAAAGGTCAACCAAGTGACAGCCAGCACCGCTCACGAGACAGGTGGAGCAGCCTGGGTTTTCTGGTTTGTTTTTTGGGGTATTTTTGAGATATTTGCTGCCCATAAAAGTCTCTCTTAGCATAGAAAACACACCCTCTGCGACCGACCCGGCACGGATGGGGGCTCACAGAGGAGACATGTTCGTTATCAAAGTTCGGAAGAGCCTTAAAATAATTGAAAAGGTAAATAAAAGCGAGGCAGCGAAGCAGAACGGTTGGCAGTGCCTCCTGCTCGTTAGGAAAGGGGGGCACTTAACACTACACAGACAGCAAATTAGCCTTTAATCATCGCCTGCCTTCGCTGGGTTTTATCTACGAGTGAGTTTCAGCCCAGGCACCTCCCTCGTGCCGGCAGCCCTGGGGACTCCAGCTCGCCTCCTGTTTATTCCCCAGCAGCTTTGTTGTCTCAGATCAGCAGAATAAGGGAGCCGTGTCGGCAGAAGATACTTCTGTGCAGCCAGCGAGAAGTTCACACGGAAAATTGATATTCGCCGCAATTTATTTGGGATGATTTACTGGAATGAATTAACTCGCAGCGACGCGGAGAAAATTCCAACAGCACTGCTGTCTGCCTCCCATCACCGACGGCACCGCTCGGATTGCAGCCTTAACTTTCTGTTGTGAGGACAAGGATAAGGATGGCAGGAGCTTGGAGAGGGCCCTGACCAGGGCTGTGGCTCAGGAAGCTCTGATATGGATGGATTTTCTGTGCGGGTGCTTGCAGAGCCTCCAGGTTTGGGCTGCAGCCTGGAAAACCAGCCCAACCCAACGCAGTCATCCCAAGTTACTCATCTTGCACCCAAAGCAGCATGGGCAGCATGGAGAGGGAGGGGATTCTGTACTCTGGTGAGACCCCACTGCAGAGCTGCCTCCAGCTCTGTGGCACCCAACAGCAGGACCTGGAGCTGCTGGACAGAGCCCAGAGAGGCCACGGAAATGCTCCAGGGGCTGGAGCCCCTCTGCTCTGGAGCCAGGCTGGGAGAGCTGGGGGTGCTCACCTGGAGAGGAGAAGGCTCCAGGGAGAGCTCAGAGCCCCTTGCAGGGCCTAAAGGGGCTCCAGGAGAGCTGGAGAGGGACTGGGGACAAGGGATGGAGGGACAGGACAAGGGCAGACAGGACAGGGATGGATGGGATATTGGGAAGGAATTGTTCCCTGTGAGGGTGCTGAGGCCCTGGCAGAGAGTGCCCCAAAAAGCTGTGGTTGCCCCATCCCTGGCAGTGTCCAAGGCCAGGTTGGACGGGGCTTGGAGCACCCTGGGATAGTGGGAGGTGTCCCTGCCCATGGCAGGGGTGGAATGGGATGAGCTTTAAGGTCCCTTCCAACCCAAACCACTCCAGGATTCTGTGATTCTATCTTGGTTTTCTAACAGGCAGCAGGAGGGGAGATGTCCCATGGATGACACCTCTTGCAGACCCCAGTGGCTCATGTTGGCACCCTGGGGAGTTTTGAGACGGATGGGATCATGCAGAGAGGGCAGGGGCTTGTCTGACCCCAGCTCAGCTCTGCTACTTTCGTTTGGTTTGCAAGAAGAAGAGATAATGCCACTGATTGATCTTTTTCAGCTCTTTTGAAATCGCAGGATAAAAGACTCTGCACTTAACACTGGGAAAAAGGAGCATGTCCTGCTGGGACAGCTCTTCCCTTTGTCCATGCCCTCGTGATGGTGACTTCTGCACTGCTCCCTCACCACCAAAGTGGCACCATGAGGGATCCTTGTGACTCATGCAGGGCTCGGTGTCACTGCCAGCCAGCTCAGCAGAGGGTCACACCGAGGCAATGGCATTTAGGGATTGCTCTCAGGCCGGGAATGCTCTTCTCCAACCGCGACTCCGCTGACTTTGACGGGCTTACAAGAGGGATGAACTCAATCCCTCAATCCTGGATTTCCCTCCCACCACCTCCCTGGCCCTAAATATGAGCAGCAAGGTTTTTAGAGAAGAGGGAGCCCTCCTGCACCGAGTGCTTCCTCAACCACCCACCCACAAATGGCAAAACCAAGACAAAAAAGATCCCTTCACTCCTTTCCTTGGCTGGAGGAGGAGAGGAGGAGGCTGGCTGCAAGCTGCCTCCACATTTCCTCCGTCCTGGGATTGCTCATAACCCTGCCTAATCCCCTGAGTAGCTTAGAGCATCCGCAGGGATCCGCTGCTTTACATGCTGAGCCCTGCAAAGCCAAGAACAGCGAAGGACACTCACGACAGCCACGTCCCATCCGGGAAGGAGCTCAGCACCCCATGACCAAGGATGCCCAGAGTCAGCGCTGCCCACCATAACCCCCCTTTTCAGGGGCAGAATATGGGCTCCCACCCCTCCTCCAGGACCCTGTCCCAAAAGCAGTACTGATTTTCATCCTCCATGATTTTCACCCCCAGTCATCCTGAGGAACAAATGTCCATCGGGCAGGAGTTATCCCATATTTACCCCCCTGCCTGCCCACTGTCCCCTCCCCGCAGGGCATCCAGCCCTGCCAGGCTGTTTTCCCATGGCCAGTCCATGTAATAGCCTGTACATAACCACCTAAATGCTGCAAACTCTTTGAAATAAGCACGGAAATTGGTTTCCAGGCTCCAGCAGTTTCTAAATAATGGATGTTTAAGATAATAATAAAAAAAAAAAAAGAAAAAGCAAGTGACAAAGAGGGGAAAAGAAAAAAGGTGGAGCATGTTCTCAACAAAAAATCTCCAAGAAAACCTGAAACAGCACAGAGGGACCAAGAAGCTCTGGCTGCAGCTGCCAATTTAACTCTGTGCTCTCGCAGTGGAGAAAACCTCATTTCCCTGTGCTCCCCCCGTAACTCCTCCTCACTTTATATTCCGCCTCGCCGCAGATGTAATATATTCTGTCAGTGCAAAATTTGGGCTGAAAAATGTGCTGGCCTTGGGGAGACGTCTGGATTGGATTGGATTGGATTGGGGAGAAGAGATGAGAAGGGTGTGTAACAAGAGCGGTCGGGCGCAATGGATGGAAGGGAACTGGAAGGCATCAGCCTTTGGCTCTCTCCATTAGCCAAAAGCCATCCCAGGCTACTACTCTAAGCAAAAGTCAACTAAACTGCTCATTCCTGTTGGCAACATCACCTGCACGACTCCATTTCAGCCACAAAAGAGAGTATTTGCTTAAATCCATAAAAATTCCTTAACTCTGGGCTCACAGCTGGAGTGTGCAAGATGGGCATCTCCCAGAAGCTCATCTGCAAGAAGGAGGTCTCCGTGATCACAAAAATGAGGATTTTGGAAGCTGGGAACAGCCAGTGACATGGGAAGGAGGCTGCGGTACCACTACAAGGAAAACCATAAGAGAACGGAGGAACATCAAGTCCCCTCTCACCGCTTCCTCTGTTTCAAGAGGAGGGAATTCACTTTTCCTCTTCAACAGCTCGGTCACCAAGGATCAACCTTCAAGGGAAGGGATAGTTTAGGAGACCTGAGCAATGCTTCCCACACCAGCAGCAGGATCTGCCCACGGCAAGACCATCAAAGCAGCTCCTGGACACCCCGAGGGCAGCAGCACCGACAGGGACGAATGTTTGCTTTAATTACAGCAAGCGTGTGTTACCTTTACACGTCGCCCAAATCACCCACCCCCGCGGCATAATTCACTCAAAGGGGCTTTTCCACCCGAGTCAGCAAAATGAAGAGATTCAATTACAGCCTTTGACTGGGCCTGCTTATTGTTATTTATAATACAATACATCCCGGCTGCTGCGGAGAGAGATGTACAGGTCCTGAAATGTCGGCTGTCTTGGCAGTTAATTGAAACGCCGGCGCCTTGCTAGGATTGCTTGTCCCGGCCTCCCCGACACCGAGTGGTGGCATCTACCTGCTGTACCCTAATAGAGAGGCACTGTCACCAAAGGCCACCTGTGGCAAGAGCAGACCTCTTAATAGCCGCCAACTCCTGCGCTCCAAACCCAACAGCCGCCAAGCTACAATGGGGGGTTTCAAATGAATCCTGGAAGAGCACTTGGAGGAGAATGGCTCTATTTTTGAAGAATGACACGGGGGGGATCCACAGCCATTTCCTCTGAATGGCTGCAGACCCAGCTGCACTTTATAAGCAAAGAGATGGATATTTTTTCTCCCCTCTAGCTGCTCCATCTCACTCCATCTGCGATGAAGTCGTGCTACCTGAGTCCTTTCTGTCCCTGCCTCACAATTAGGGAGAGATGCCGAGGTGGAAAAGGAACTCATTAGCTGGTACAAGGGGCAGAAAGTGGGAGGAGAAGTGGCTTTCCCTCCCGGAGCAGGGCGGGATTCACTGGGCTTGTGGGAAGAGCTCGGCTCGGTGCCAAGGACTTCACAGCTTGCCTGGATCAAGACACAGAGGGATAATTTCCCAGGCATACAGCATCCAATGCCACCAATGCGGGCAGCAAACACCCAGCAGCAGCTTCACAAGTACACACAAACCTGAACCAGCATTTCATGGAATGGTTTGGGTTGAAAGAGACCCTAAAAATCATCTCACTCCAACCCCCTGCTGTGTACAAGAACACCTGCCACTAGACCAGGTTGCTCAGAACTCCATCCCACCTGGTCCTGAACACTTCCAGGGATGGGGCAGCCACAACTTCTCCGGATGTCCCTTTTTTTATTTTGGTGGAGAAACCCAGCCTGGCAGCGCTCACAGCCACACGCTGGGGAGAAGAGGAGGAATGAGAAGTCTGGGGTGTACCAGCAGCTGCAGCCCTTTGCTGGACTGTCACGTGCTCCTGGGTGCTCCATGGACAGGTTTGGGACTGGCACAGGAGCTCCTGCATGAGGATTTGCCGGCAGCCAAGGTGATAAATCAAAACTTGCTGTGCCTTAGAATCACAGAACCATTTAGGTTGGAAAAGCTTCCCCCCAAAAGAGGCACCAGTGGAAGCCAAGGGCTGTGAAGGAGTAGGGCTGGCTCTCTAGGAGGGTACATGGCACCCCTGGGACTGTCCTGGCTCCAGCCCTCTCCTAACAGGGCAGGTGAGGCCTCTAACTTAATTCATGCATGGGAATAATGCTCAGATGAGCCATGCCAAGAAGGTGGGAATGTAGATCCAGCCAGCCCAGAGCCTTTCTTTGATGCTCCATCAGCTGGAAACCCTGGAGGAACTCAATGGGAAGCAAATATCAGGTGGAAACAGAGGCAGGATCAGTGAGGAGGAGAGACTTTCAGTGCCAGCAGGACGGTGAGATGACATCTTTCGTACCAAGCTTTCAGCCCCGACAGTAAACACTCAACTAACCTTATTATTATTATTTTTATGTGCCTATAACTTGCTTCAATGACCTGAAACAAAACCGTGGTTTTCACTGGGAACCATCTGAATGCCTCTGAATTTTTTCCCTTCCACTTTGCAAAGCGTTCGTGCTCCTTACGGAGGCGTGGGCTCTGCTCCAGGCAGCCCCATCCATGGAATGCTGCCTGCCTGCTGCCTGCCCGCGTCCCTTCCAGCCAGCTCCTCGCTGCCTTTTGATTGATTGATCGGCGTGGCAGCCTAATAAGCGATAACAGCACATATGACAAACTAAACAACCATCTAATGAATTGATTGACATCCGAAGGATTTGACTTGATGCACAACCCCAGTCACAGATAAGGTTAATGAGGGAGAAATTAAAATGTAGCTCAATGGGTAATGAATACAGCATGTGCCTTGTTGGAACACATGCCAGATCCATCACTCTGAATCAAGTGGTGGTAGCAATTTCTAAATTATTTATTGCACCCCTCATCCTCCTGTCTCGAGGGAAGAGGCACTCGGACTGGCCTTTGTATTATTTTTGTGTATATATATATATATAAATGTATCTCTCTATCTGTGCATCGTGAGGAACCACAGCCAAAGAAAATTGCTTTGAATTTTGCAATTTTCATGTTGGTTTTTTTTTTTTTCTTTTTGTAAACTCAATAGCAAAAAAATACAACAATCCAGAACCTGTCATGCCATTTGAATCATAATAGCTACAAATTCACTCCTCTGAATAAATGGAGAGGCTTATTTATCAAATATATACAAGATGTCTGTCTAGTTGTTAACACACAGAGGTATGAGTAGGCAGAGGAAATCGAGAAAGTTTACATATTCACTGCTGTCTCCAGGGACCTTCCTTTTCCTCCTACTTCTTATTCCCTCTCCCTTCCTCCAATCACATCTCCAACTTGCTTTGACTTGCTGTGTTTTTCCTTTTTTATTTTTTTTTTGTCTCGAATGTGTCTGGGTGACAAAACTTGGGCTGTCAGAAATGATCAAGAGATGAAGTTGCCAAGGAAGAGGAGAGAGATTTGCATGGAGATGCATTTCCCCGTGTCTCACTGCCTGCATGAGAGGGGATCTCCTCCACTATCCAGGAGGACAGCAGGCGACTCTCAGTCTGCTGGGAATGCTGGATTATTGCGTGGATTTATTTATTTTAGGAAAGGGGAAGCCAGATTCGCCAGAAATGGGTCTGTACTGGTTTCTGAAGGGACAGACACTGGTGGAGAGAGAAGTCAACCAGCACCATATGGACCCCCTATATTATTTATTCCTGAATTCCAGGGTGCTCCAGGGTGCTTGGAGCAGTGACCAGGGGATGTGTTGTCCAAAGGGGGATGAGGAGTAGACAGGGACTGGGCAAGTGGCTTCCCACTGCCACAGGGCAGGGTTAGATGGGATACTGGGGAGAAATCCTTCCCTGTGAGGGCAGTGAGTCCCTGGCACAGGGTGCCCAGAGAAGCTGTGGCTGCCCCTGGATCCCTGGAAGTGTCCAAGGCCAGGCTGGACAGGGCTTGCAGCAACCTGGGATAGTGGAAGGTGTCCCTGCCCAGGGCAGGAGGTGGACAAGATGGACTCCAAGGTCCTCCCAACCCAAACCATCCCATGATTCTATGAAATGCAGAGCCTGCACCAGCTACAGCCTTTCCCTGCAAATATGGGGACTCCCGTGGCTCCAGGTCCTGAACGGTCTGCCAGGATGCCCCGGCTGCTGTGCTGAGGATCAGCAGAGGAAACCACCCCTTCAACCACCCCTGGGGTGAACCTAAGAGCCAGGGAGAGCCTAATCACCTTTCTCCTCATCAGCAACCTGAGATGGTGAAGCCAACAGATCTGAACTGTGTTTTCCACCAAATCTTTTAAACATAGTGCCTGGCTGTTGTGGGAGTAGGTCCCTGCAGCAGCGCAGAGGCGAAGCCTTTGCTCCGTCCAGGACTCCTGTCTCTCTCCCACGTCCTGCTCAGCAGAAAGCACAGCACAGCCACAGAGAGATGGGTAAAACAACATCCTGCAGTTCCCAAAGGCAGGCTGAGGTCACACCTCCGTGGGGATGTTCAGAAAACACCTCGAGAGCTCCCTGACCTTCCATACGACGTGAAAAGCCAGTGTCCATAAAGGAGACAGAGGAGTCCTGCGACTTTATTCAGATAAAGGGAGAGAGTCCACCGGGGCACAGGCCCGCGGGGTTTTCTGTCTGGAGGTTTCAGAAGACGCAGCCTCCTTTTATCCCAAACTCCCGGCCGCACGTTGCCCTCTTCCTTTCCCCATTGCTGAGGTACCAGGAAGGTGCAGCCTTCCCGAACCGCCTACCCCATATCCCCCCTTGAACCTGGCATTTCACCCCAAAGGTCAGAAGTCCAGGCTCGTGCAGACCCATTTTTCTGTTTCAGGCGCCAGGCTGTCTGGGATCTGTAACAAACCTTTGGCAGAGACATTCAGAGCCATTTCAAAGGCGTTCACACCCATCCCCTCACCCATGGAATTGTTTGTGGAGACATCGGCACACATCTTCCCTGTCGGGACGAAGAGGTCACTCCAGACGCCGCCGCAGAAGGCGTCTGTGCCGTGGAACGCTTTCGTTTCCCACCAGCAGCAATGTTTGCAGATGAGCAAAAGCTTCCAGAAGGCTCAAGTGAAACATCCACATTTTTTAGGTGCTCGTCTGAACCCATTAGCACATCTTAATTGCTATCGGCACAGAGGAACGCCAGACTTCCCCACGTCTGCCGAGTCTGTCTGCCTGCTCAGGGATAAGGGAAAAGCACCGGCGCACAGCCCCGGATCCTGCAGGCGGGGAGTTCGGTCTCCTCTGTGCACAATCTGTCCCTGGGGCTCCTCAGCTGTTTGCGGGAGGAAGCAGGGAGAGGGAAAGGAGCCAAGGCTCATCTTCCAGCCCTTCTCTTGGTGAACGCCGGGAATCGCACCGGGCTTTGCCAAAACTCGCTGAGCCCAGTGGGACACCCCATTGCCAACGAGCCAGCAGCGGGGACAACCCACACACCGATGCCTGGCGTGCCCGCAACACTGTGGGGACATGTGGAGGTTGCCCGAGGACAGAGAGGCTTCCCCAAAGCAGGGAGGGAGGTGGGAGCCAAGGGACGGCATCTCCCTGCCGACTCCCGGGCAGACCCCGCCGCAGCTGCTGGGAAAAACTTGGAGCTGCTGCAGAGCATCGGTTAATTTGTCATCATGGAAACAGCCAGCCCGGGTCAGCGGCTGTCAGCGGAGGAGTCGGGAAGGGCTGCTGCTGGTGATCTGTTCTTTTTATTTTTCTTGGTTTTTTTCTTTCTTTTAAGGAGATTTCATTAAAGAAAAAAAAAAAAAAAAAAAAAAAGCTGCCTTGATAAGGAATTTACCAGGGCAAAATGGGATTACACCGGAGCTCGGAGTAGCTAAAAGCAGCAGTTTGCTGGGGACTCGGAGGCTGCTGCTTATACTATCTCTCTATCATCACATATATCCTTCTATCTAATCTATCTAGCACCATATATACCCTTTAGCTCGCCGGCTCCCACAATCCCTGCCCTCTATCCATCATCCACCTATTCATCAACACACATCCAGCTCTATCTACCTAGCCATCACTATAAATATCCCATCCATCCATCTCTCCCAATCTATCTCTCATCAGAGAGACCCTCTGCCTACCTACCTGCGGATATATCCACATCCATATCCACACACCCTCCTCGTCTGTCCATCTGTCATCGGCAGAGTGCTCACCTCCTCTCCCCCATCCCTCACCGCACGTATCCTCCCATCCGCCGGCCCATCCATCACAGCCTCTTGCTGCAAGGGGCTCGGTGCTTCTCTGCTCCATTTACTACCCGAGGGTACCAGATATTTCCCTGTGGATCACTGCATCCGTAGCCCACCAAGCAGCAGCCCCAGAGAGGGGACGGAGCGGGTCGGTGCTGGGAAAGGCGCTCTGAGCCAGTCGAGGAGGCTCAGCGCTGGAGGGGATGTGGAGTGCTCACACTGCCGAGCTGGGCTGGGCTGCACCTGCACAGCCACCGGCAGGAGCAAGGAGCAAGCTCCTGGTCTGGGCAGGAGCAATCCATGGGAATGCACAAAACCCAGACAGCCACTTACAAGGAAGGTGCTGAGCACCTTCTGCAAGGGGCAGCAAGGATGTAAAGAAAATCCTGATCCCCACAAGAGCATCAGTGAGGGCCCTGTATCTCCCCAGATCCTGCCTAGCCCCTCTGGCAGGTGCAAGAGGAGAATAATTTTCCTTGCACAGATGCATATGCCACCAGGGCTCCAAAAATGCCACATTCCCTCCCCAAACCAGCCACTGACCAAATCGCACCATACCCGGCCCCTCACCAACTGCCAGGCTGGCACAGCACCTCCAGGCTGGAGCCAAAGGCAGCTTAGGCTGGGGATGGTAGGGGGAGGATGCTGCCGAGTGGCACCGAGCCACAAAATTTGCCAGAGAGAAGAAAACACCCAAGCAGTGCTTAAAAACTGAAAGCTGTTACTTTAATTATGGGCTTTCTGCTTTATCACCAATAGCGTTTCTCACACATTCATCAGCAAACCTGGTAATAAATCAATCGTGGGTAGCCAGGAGCTGCAGTCTGGCTCCTTCCCTTTTTCTTCCCTGCTCCCTGCAAGCTCTCACACCATTAGTATGCAGTCCGGCACTGCCAGTCTGTGCATTCCTCATCGGCTTTGGACTGGAGCTGGTATCAAGCGGATGCCCCCAGCACAGATTTCACACAGCCAGCTTTGCCTGTGGGGAAGGCAGGCGCTGGTGGAGGAGGACGTGCCTGTGTCTCTCAGGGCACGTGCACAGTCCTGGCTGCACGCTGTAGGGATCTCTCTGCATCCACAGGGAATTTCAGGATGGGAGGAAGACAGGGATGGAGCAGGGTACTGGTGTCCCACCTCTGGGTAGGCATCAGCTGCTGCGCATGTTCCCGCTCCGTCTGCTCCTTGTTTTGTGCCCAGAAATCCCAATGGCAAGGCCGGGGGGGCTGTGGGCACATTGGCTGAGCAGAGGAGGGATCCCAGCCCTGGCTACAAAATCTTTTCCATGCACGGGCACCAGTCCCGTAGCACAGCTCAGCTGGCAGGACGCTCGGGGCTTGGGAAGGTGTTTCCCTGTGCCTTTGCTGCGCCCTTGCACTTCAGGCAGTCATGAGAAGCCAGCTCTGCTACCTGCCCCACACCCAAAAAAGTCAAATTTTCAGGTCAGCTGGGATGGTGCAACATCCAGCCATGCTGCACTGAGGCTGCCAGGGTTATCCCTGCACACACCAATTCCTGGAGAGGACACTGCGTGTCCTGACTGTCCACAACTCCCAGGAAGGGCAAAATCCTCCTGTCTGGATCTTGCTGGAGCAAGATTCAGCAGTGGGAACTGAGGCTGAGGATGTTGACCCTTGCTGAGGACTCCATGCATGGGCTGTTTGACACCTGCCCTCTCCTTGACCTCTCGCTGTCCACTGCAACAAAACCAACAACAGCTCTGCTGCTGAAACACAAATTAAACAATTCCAACCCTTTCATTTCCCTGTCACCTCTGCCAGCTTCCCAAATCTATTTTTTCCTCCTATTTGAGTGTTTCTGGGTTCACTCCACTGAGGCAGAGGTGCTCCCCTCTCCCCATGCCAGTACCTGCTGCTTCCCATCAGCCATGTGAGGGCTGCACAGATGTGCACACAGCAGTCCAGATGTGCAGGGCACACTGCCAGGCTGCTGGGGTGACAATGGAGAGGGAGCAGCCTCTCACCTCCCAAAATGAGGACATGGGGTCCCTCCAATTGCTACTGGAGCGAGTGTGCAAATCCAATTGACCTTGAACACTAATTGGCCCTCTAATTAACACTCAGCAGAGAAGCAAAGGGCCAAGAGGAGACTCTCTTTGCAGAGGAGCTGGCCAGGGAAGGGGAGCAGCCATCGCTCCATGCTGTTTCTGTGGGGATGAAAGGACACATCTCCACGTTTAACCAAGAAAATCCCTTCCCCAAGGCTCATCCTTGGGAGCTGGAGCCAGCCAGACATTCTGGGACCGCAGTCCCAGGGAAAGCATCCTAAGGCAGAGTCTCACACCCTGCCACCCTCACAGAGCCCCACACAGGATCACAGGCATCTTCCCGGGATCTCTCCCAGCCTGTTCCCTGCAGAGATCGGCTCCAGCCCTCCCTGTCGGGGTTTGCAGCACTGTCTCCTCGCAGCACCGTCCCCATATCTCGCCCTCCCACACCAACACACACATTTCCCTCTGCTCATCCCCTCCTTCAGCCCGGCATCAGGAGCTCCAGGCTTGACATTTTCATCTCCAGGTTATTTACAGGAGGGCACATCCGAGGAAGCGGTCACAGGTGATTTCCCCGCGCTGCCGGCTCCGCTCCGCACGGAGCCGCAGGGGGCAGATTCCTCACTGCAGATATCATTAATCCTGCAAATCCCCAAATCCCACCCTCCTGCCACCCTCGTCCTGGGGAATGTGGAGCCACAACAGGCTAAAACTGGCAGCAGCCAGAGTCCTGCAGGAGCTCCTGCTGTCCTGGCTGCTCCTCCCTCCACAGTCCCAGGGCAAAGTGGAGTCCCACGGGCTGGATCCTGCCTGGTCCGCGGGCAATTGGAGCAAACAAGGAGGGAGAAGACCCTCCATGGCAGTGTTTCCCAGGCAGGGAATTGCTGGGATCATGCCTCATTTGGATCCAGCAATGGAGGGACTGAATTCCAGGTTGGTCCTGTGCTCTGACGTGGGATGAGGCTGAGGAACGTCACCTGCAAACCTAAACCCAGCCCTTAACAAAAGATAACAAACTGATACCGAGTGATTGCAACAACAGAGACTGAGGGAGATTCATCCACTACAACTCCTGCCAGGAGCTGCTGCTGAACGGGAAAATCGTGTCACAGCTCCTCTTTGGGGCTGCTCCCGCAGAAGGGATACCTTGAGCTTTCAGCTCAGGTGAGCTCCATCACCATCCTGCATTTCTCAGGTGGATGGTCAGAAAGGAGACGAAATCGTGCCTGCAACCATCAAGCTGCTGCCCTGCCCCAGCTGGCACAGCCTGCCCTGAATCCTGATGCCTTTGGTAAATCCCCCTCTAGCAGGGATGGTGTCCCAGAACCGCTGGGCTGGCCAGGATCCGTGGAGTCGGGGATCACCTCCACCCTCAGCAGCTCCCAGAGTCCACACCAGCACACATACGAGGCCCCAGTAAAACCCAGCACTCCTGGCTCACACCTCACTGCAGGAGCGGGATGGGAAGGTGCCATCCCAGGGAGCTCCCAGTTCCCAGCCTGGCAGCACACCCAGGAGCTCCCCAGCTGCTGCTTTCTTCACCCTGTTGCCTCCCTGACCATAACTACTCCTTAATTATTTAATGTCTGCAAAACACCTCGAGACTTTGCATGGGAAGGGAGATGAACTGCACGACCTAAAATTGGTCTTTTCCATCTCGAACTCCTTGCATTTTATCCTGGGATGAAAGGAGCTCTATTAGGCAAAGCATCAGTATTATTAGATTTCCTTGGAGCCCTAACAAACGGATATTAGATTATTACTGCAGATGCATTTCTAAGGCACTCATCACCAGAGTATCTGAGCATCAATTACACAGATTTAGTGATAAAAAATGCTTTCCCCCGGAGAACAGGGTATAAAACCCCTTCTCTTTTTGCCTCCCTTTCCCATCTCTTCCAAATACATTTACCTCCCTCCCACTGCCTTCTGCAGAGCTGGAGCTGCTTACGAGGAAAGCTCTCGGGTTGATGGGCAACCCTGCAATCTTTGAAACATCTGAAGCAGCAAAAGCTTTTTGTAAAGACTGGCAGGAGTCAGCTGAAGAGATTTCAATGTGCAAATGGACATAAAAAGATGCAAAGGGGGGAATGAAATGCTGGATTTATTGTTCTAAGGACAAAGGATTTTCTATGAGATGAGATGACCCCACGGCCTGGCTCCAGCACCTACAGGTCACAGTGCACAGGAGACCCGTCCTGCTTTTGGGGTGAAAGGGAAAAATGGAAAAAAGTTCAGGTTTGACTGTGCTGATAAGGTCTCTGATAATTCCCTGCCTTACCATTGCCATTATGCTAACCCCTAGCAACACCACAGGAACTGGGCTGGATATTGAACACACAAATCCACGGCTGGAAGTGCTTAAAGGCTGAAGAGAAAAGATCAAAGTTTGAGAGGGGAAAACACGGAGAAGGGGTTTGGCCAGGATCACACGGCTGGGACCAAACTGCTCCTCATTGCCCAGGTCCCAGCACACACAGGGACCACGCCACAGCACCCCTGCCTGACTCAGTCTTGCTTGCCCTTTCAGCTGATCTTGCTTCCAAAAAGACTAAATATCACAATGAATTTAATCTCAATGCATGTTCTTTAATTTCAGCTGCTGGATCCAGAGATTATGATTTGGCCTGGCTTTAGAGCAAAGCATCAAATCCACTCCTTTCACCAAGCCAAGTCCATTCCAACCCATAGGTAAATACTTCAGGACTACACTCAGAAGGTGTTTCCAGCCCCACAACAGCCCCCTCAACAAGCTGTCAGAAGGTGCAAAACCCAAACAAAACCCCTTAACTCTCTTTCCAGACCAGGATCCCATCCCCAGTGCAGGTTCACACTGCCTTGCGAGCCCAGCCCAGCTGCCTGGCTCATCCCAAAGCCCCTCCTGCATGGCTGGTGGAGACAAAGCCACTGCTCCGGCCAGCCCAGCTTTGTGTGTCGGCCAGAGTAGCCACTGGGCAGCAGGGAAAGCAACCCTATATCACAGAAAAGCTTTCAAAAGCACCTTCTGTTTCTACCCATGGGCAGGACTCAGAGCCAGGATAAGGCAGGATGCTCCTGCCATCCCAGCTCTGCCCCACCAGGACCAGGAGCCCTGTGTGTCAGCCTTGGAAGGGACTTTAAAAATCTTTTTTTTCCACCCCCTGCCGTGGGCAGAGACACTTTCCACTCTCCCAGGTTGCTCCAAGCCCCGTCCAAGCTGGCCTGGAACACTTCCAGGGCTGGGATGTGTGTAGCCCTTCCAGTGGTCAAGTGCAACCTCCAAGCAACGCAGCTCGTGGCATCCAACTGATCGACATCGGTGGGATGGACCAGGTGTCCCTTTGTGCAGAGGCTGCCCGCCCTGGGAGCGCTGTCCCCAGGGTTAAACACTCTGCAGGATAACTGGGAAGGCCCAGCTCACACACAAGGTGATTTGGAAGTAGCCTTGATCCTGACTCCTGCCCTACAGGGAAAACCTGCACAGGAGAGATGAAGGAGAGCCAGGGCCCAGCTCTGGGACACTTCAAAGGGAGAGAGGGCTTGGGATGGACAGGGCCCGATGCAGAGGGAGGGAGCACAAGCGGGGGGATCTGGCTATGTCAGAGCAGGGCATGGTTAGCAAAACAACCACAAATCCCAGAAACAGAGCGTGCCTCCTGCCCCAGCACCACAGGATGCTCACAGCAGCATCCAGCCACGGGGTTGGCACAGGAGGATGGGAGCCAGCACTGACTGTGGGTGCCAGGCACAGCCAAAGCTCAAAGATTAAAGAACAAAACCTATCACCCTCTTCTGAATGATCTCACAAGTTACAAGGCCAATGCTCTTGGTCCTCTCTCAGGCAGGGACACCGTTTGACCTCGTGTTGCTGCCCTAAGCATGGCTGCAAAGCCCTGTCCAGCCCCAGCCAGGGTCAGGCACCAGCAGCACTTCTGCTCATCTCCCAGATCCCCCTCAAGCTCCCAACAGAGCCTGGGGATCTCACTGCTAAAGCCCCCCAGGACTGCAGGTCTCCTCCCCAGCAACCCCACGCAATTCCATCACCATCTTCACTACCCGTGCTGGGGAGGAAAAGCTATTCCAGCACATCACCTGCCCTGCACAGACTTATAAAGGAGGGAGGTTTCCCAAAGGTTCAACGACCCATCTGTTCCTCCTCTCCTGTAGCTTCCCCTCCATCTCAAGCATCTCTCCGTGTTTCAGGAGCAGCCTCAGGAATCGATGCTCACTGAATCACAGTTAGATCCTTTGGTTTATTTATTATTTTCCCAGCTTGAACTCAAACCTCCTTCCGCATGGCGAGAGCAGGGGATGAACCACGCAGCGTTTCACAAGCACAAGCTCTGTGGGAGGGACGAGACAACAGCAAGACACGGGAAGGACAGGAGACCTTCCCTCCCAGCACATTGTTTCAGATACCACCAGGCTTCCAAAGGCCAGAATGGTTTGGATTGGAAGAGACATTGAAGCCCATCTCATTCCAACTCCCTGCCATGGGCAGGGACACCTTCCACTATCCCAGGTTGCTCCAACCCCAAATCCAGCCTGCCTTGGACACTTCCAGGGATCCAGGGGCAGCCACAGCTTCTCTGGGCATCCTGTGCCAGTAAGGAATGACTCGATGCAAGTCAGTGATCAGCTGATGGATGCAAGATCTGGGAGAAGAAGGTTGTCTGTGCATCCCTGCTGTTGAATAGGAGTTTTTCTGAGTATTCTGGATTTTGCATCGCCTGGGCTGTGCTCAACACACCGGCCCTGCTGCAATTCTCCCGCGAAGGCTGGATGAAGGAGAAAAGCAGGCAGTTATCAAAAATCCCCGGCAGCAAGGACAGAGGGACACCAGGGCACACGCCCTGCTCTGATATCTTCACCAGCAATGTCTCTCCATCACCTTTCTGCTCATAATCTGCCACCTTTACCCCAGCCAAGCATCCAACACTTGGATCAAGGTTGGATGTCAAGGATGTTGAATGTTCACGACAACATCTTTGAAACAAGGAGGCAGGATCGGCGGGCTCCCACCTTGGCTCTGCCCGCAGCGACACTGGGCAGCTCACAGGAATTTCCACAATAGGCACCAGCTCCTTACAGCCCCCACCAGAGGGATCCAGACCCATGGAGGCTTTCCCAAACCCCTGACCCCTGAGCAGAGCCCTCCCTCAGCCCTGCGCTCGCTGCTTCCCAGCCGGGGCTCACCTCAGCCAAGTTAATTGCAAAGACAGCAGCGCCGGAGCAGAAAGCAACCAGCAGGGCTCTCTGGAAAAGCCAATTCCCACAATACAGAGCTGATGGGATTTCTGTGAGGAAGAGGGCAGAGAGGGGCAGGGGTGAGGGAGCTGAGCGTGTCCCAGACAATCGCTCCGCCGGCGCTAACCTGCGGATAAATAGCCAGTGCCGACATCTGCTGAGAAATACCTTTCCCGCTCCACACTGAGAATTGCAATCTAATAATATCCCAACTGCCCCCCCCCATCCTTCTCCATCCCTCCCCCACCCAATTACCGAGCCTGACATTATCCGTCATCTTCCCTTTGTGTCGGCGAGAATCCAAACGCAGACGCCGGGAAATTAATAATAATTGTTGTGTCAAAATGCGGGATGTAATCAGGATGCGGCGTGGAAGCTAATACAAACACAAACAAATGGTATTTATCCTCCCGAAAGATCCCTCCCCTCCCTTCCCAAAGGGCTGCTGATGATAATACTCATGGAAGAGATGAATCAGTGCTAATATAGGGATTAGGAATAGATCCCAAACCCCAGCCTGGGCTGCAATCAAAAGGAGCGCTCTTAATTGAAATTAGAGCTGGGATTTCGGTGCCTCTGCTGAGATGGGTTAAGCCCATCGGGGCTAAACAGAAGGGAAAATAAAAATAGCATCTTTATTCAAGAACAAGAAGGTGGGAATGAGAAAAAAGATCCTCTCTGGCTTCGACACACCTGGTTTGCTCAGTCTTGGCTTTGGAGCTGGGTTTTGTCCCAGCACCGATTCCTGCAGGCAGGGCAGAGACGATGCTCCCACTTCTCCCTCAGGCATCTCTCTGCCTTTTCAGCTCGAGATGGATTCAGAAAGGATATTTCAAGATCAAACCACACCTCCCATGCTCTGAGGGGACCCAGGGCAAGCTGAGCTCGGGGTCCTGTTCCCGACTCTTTCCTGAAACTTTTTACCACTCTGCAAGTGAAATGCGCTCTTTCCCCCGATGCTCACGCCAGCAAAGATAAGCGTTCTCGCTTTCATTCCTTTTATTCAGAGGCACAAAAGGAGAGGAAAAGACCACCTGAAAAAAGGCACAACTCCTGCTTTTATTCCTGCTTCATCTCCCACATCCCTCTGCGCTCCAGGGCCACCTGGACTGATATCCTCGGCAGTAAAAAGACAATTTTACCAACCAAGCCCATTTGAACCATTTATTCAGCAGGGCTGAATTTTTCCCAGATCCCAGTCCCAGGCAGGAGGGATGCTCAGGAACCAGGTGCTCAATGGCAGCATTGCACTTTCTCCCTTTCCAAAGGTTCTGGTGATTACGGACTCCTCTTACTGATTCTCTCCCAGCCGTACCAGAGTGATCAGCATCACCCTGAGTGATCCCTCCCCGTGGATGTTGCTCAAAGGAGTCTAACACACATGAGAAGCAGAAAATGGGATCCAGGCACAGATCATTCCCATGAGCATATTAGCAATTCCTGTGCTTTAATTCCAAATTAGATTTTATGTCTAAAACCAGGTTTCTCAATTCTTGGCTTGGGCACTGTGCCACTGTCTGTGCCTTCTGCTAGCACATACAAACCCAGACTGAAAACTGGCCCCAGAATAAATCACCCAGCTCCAAACCCTCCTGCCGCCAAAGGCTGGGATTTAGCCCTGACTTTCACCAATCTCTCTCCAGCCTCCCTCAGCCCAGTTGGGCAAAAAACTTCTGTGATTTTCTTTTTTTCCAGCCACGAAAATCCCATTTCCAAAGCTGAGGGACAGAGAGAAAACTCTCTATGAGCAGTGCAGACTTAATTCATCTCCTCAGTGGCAGCAGGTCCTTGAGGGCAAGCCAAGGGCTTGCAGGTCAGGAGAGACTCAGTGGAGTATGGCCAGTTAGAGATGACTTAGATGCATTCCCATTCCCTGCTTAAACTTTCCGTATCTCCACAGTGTTCTCTCCAGGAAAAGCTGGCCCAACAGCACACAAGTTTTCAAAAACATGAAGGAACAAATGGCAGTGCTGTTCCTCACCCCGGGATGATGCCGTGGGTTTTACCAGCCGGCTGCATCCCGGCCAGACTTGGATTTATACCTCGAGGCTGCTGACAGCTCTGAGGACCCCGAGCTCACTAGATGGTTATAACAACCAACACAGTGGGCACTGATTGGTTACACAGACACCAGAGGCTTGAAGACCACCTAAAAATCCCCCAGCAGCTTTTGTTTATGCCTTCAATTACAAGTGCACCAGGATTAGCCAAAAGAGCAGACTTTGAGAGTAGCTCCCAGCTCCGAAAAGCCTGGCTCATCCCACACTGAGCCACTGAATCCAGTACAGGTCTTGAGCCCAGTCCAGAGATAAATTGATTTTAAACACAATCAAGGTGTAGAAACTCAGCATTCCACAGCCAGATGCCTTTGGACTGGTCTGCAGCTGGGCAGGGCAGCCCATCAGGAGTTCGGGCATGTCCAGCTAAATGAGCTCCCCACGGTCACACGGCAGGAGCAGATCTGTCCCATCCAACTTCTGCTCCCAAAAACTTTGTTAGCTGGTCCAAGGCAGGAATCTGGTTCCTCCAGCAGCAGCAGATGTTGATGCCTCTAAAAAAGCTCTGTTTAAGACTGATGTGAAAGGTGCTTTGGCACTGCCTCTCTCCCTGCTACCCACCGGACATGAGGGCTGGAGTGCAGCCTCCACACCCCAAGGATGCTGCTGACAGAGAATCCCAGAGTGGTTTGGGTTGGGAGGGACCTTAAAGATCATCCCATTCCACTCTCCTGCCATGGGCAGGGACACCTTCCACTATCCCAAGTTGCTCCAAGCCTCGTCCAACCTGGCCTTGGACATTTCCAGGGATCCAGGGGCAGCCACAGCTTCTGTGGGCACCCTGTGCCAGGGCCTCCCCACCCTCACAGGGAAGGATTTCTTCCCAATATCCCATCTAACCCATCCTACCACAGTTTAAGCCCATTCAATGTTCCACCTAACAAGGCTCAGCAGAAAAGCAAAGACCTGAGAAGCCCTCGTCCCTCCCGCCACCTCTAAACACGCGCTTTATTCCCAAGCTGATTTGGCCGTCTGCAAAGCACATATCCGCCCTGTCGGCATCCCAGGGCTGGCCATTATCCAGGTCCTCCTCCCGGCTCTACCAGCCCCTCGCCGAGCTGGAGTTGTCCCTACATGATCCCTCTCAAGTCACAAATTACGACGGCAGAAATGGAGCTGGGCAAGCGGCGGCGGCTCGGCGGCAAACGCTGCACCCACGGCGGGGCCGGCGGCGGGATCACGGATTGGTGCGAGCATGGAAATTCATTCATATGAATTTGGAATATAATACCTGACACAAGATGTATCACTGCTGCCATGCTGCAATCCCAGATAAGGACACAGCAGTAACAGATGGAGGAACAAGGCACTTATCTTGTTAGCTGATGGATTTATCTCTCCTTCCCCCACCCTTCCCTACATATTCCATAGTGTGCAGGGAGCCACGTTCCTCGGCAGAGCAGCATATGGAGCACGAATTGATTTCTTCCTAACACCCCCTCCACACTTTAATTCAATAAGAGCTGGAGTGGCGGATAAACAGCTTGTTGTGCTAGGAAAATTTCAAAACAGTCAAGAAAATGTCAAACTGTCTTTTTTATGAGTGTCTTTCTTTTTTTCTTTTTTCTTTTTTTTTTTTCCCCTTTTTTATTTTTTTCCCTTTTCGTTCCCCCTTCTCCTCGGATGTTCAGCGAGGAGCTCCGTGCCTGGAGTGAGCAGTCCTTCCCTGGCAGACACCTGTACATCTCCTGTCAGGCCAGTCCATGGCAAAAGGTGGCTTTGGTCCCATCCTTGGATGGGAGTTGGGAACACAGCGACTCCGGGTAGAAGATTAGGCAGATGGTTTCATCTGGCAGCTCCCTTAATCTCATTACTGGAGCTGGTGGAAGTTTTTAATGTGATCTCTCTTTCCTTCTCTACCCTCACCCCATTCAAAATGCCTTTTCTCAGAAAAACCCAGGCGTGTTCCCTTAGTGGTTTCTTTGTTAGGCACAGACTAAAATTTCTTTAAAAAACTATTCCATTTTTATTTTTGGTGTCCTCTCCCTCTCTATTATTCAGCTCTGAAAAGGAGGAATTATTAGAAAAGAGGAAAAAGCACAATTGGATGTTTTCTGGTCCTTGCTCAAAAATATGGAGCACTTTGGAAATGGCAGGGATGTGTTTCTGAGGACCATAAGCCACCTCATGTGCTCTTGCCCTGCAGCCTCCTTTGCCAGTAAACCCAAGTAAAGGCTGCAGCCATGGAGGTTTATTTAGGAATGTGGAAATCCAGCCCTAAGGGACACCAGCATGTCCCACACTCAGGGGTCCTTGCTGGCCTCCTGACCTCTCCCAAACACCTTGCTCCTGCTATTCCTTATGGAGCTGCCTGTTTCCTTCCACCCTATAAACCAGCCAAGAGCCTGAACTCTCTCCCAAACACACCAACCCCTCGCTCCCCTCCTTCCCAGCTCTCCCCACACCTCCCTAGCTTGTTCTCCTGAGGGATTCTCACAAGGTAAAACCCTTCAGGACTTCTCCTCCCCATCCATGCATCCATTCAGGATCTCATTTCCCTTGAACTTCCCTGCAGAGCAGAGCCCACCACAGTCCCAAAGCTCAGCCTGGCACCACACGTGGCCTGAGCCATCCCTGGCTCTCAGCCCCCAGTGCTGGTGAAAACCATCTCCAAGTGGGTTTGGAGGAGTTGGAGCAATGAAGACCACTCCATGACTCTGCTTTCACATTTTGAATAAGTTGACATGAACACAGGGAAAGAAAAGGAGAATGTGCCCACAAGTATGACCAAATGGAAAGCCAATGGATTCCCAACAGGAAGAACAGAAGACCTCACTTAACTGAAGGAATAAAAATGTGTTCCCTAAAAAATGTAGGAGCTGCTCTGTTTCCTTCAAAACTTCTCCTACAGAGTCTCAGCATGGACTCAGGAGCGACTGTCACCCAGGGATGTGGGGGACATGCTGTGCACCCAGGGTTAGGTGCCATGGGTGGCCTCAGCACCCTGGTCAGGATAGGACACCACCTTATCCCGCAGCACCAGCGATAGCTTTTGGAGCTCGAACAAGCAACCAGCATCCACAAACCCCACCCCAGGACAGTTTCATCCACTGGGGAGCAGAAATAAAGACAGGCAGCAGCATGGGGCTGGGGGCTGCACATCCCTGCGGGGTGAGTGAGTTCCACTCCAGCAGCCCCGGACCGGCAGCAGCGCGGGCTCGGCACACGCTGTGCATGAGCTGGGATGCTCTAGGGGGGGAAACGGACCCGCAGGAAAGCGTCCAGGGAAGGAGGGCTCTGTCCTGCAGTTTTCCACCTCCCGTCATCCGCCTGCTGCTGTGCTGGAAGGCGAGAGCCGCCTCCCCACCCCCTCTGCAGCAGAGCAGTGCAGAAGGCTGCAGGATCCTGCAGGGAGCCGGCGTGTTTAGCATGCAGGAGAGAGTGCGGAGCTGAGCCCTGTCTCGTGCCACGGAGCAGCCGGCCAGGAGCAGCAAATTGCTGCTGGAAGGAGCCGGGTGCTTGGTGAATCCGCAGCCCCTCACTGCTCCCCCTCTTCTTCCCATTTAGCTCCTGGTTGCAAAGCAGGGATGATGAGGTTTGGTGCCTGATCTACCCCTGCCTCAGTTTCCCTCTGTGAGAGAATCCCACCACGCCTCTTGCTACGGCCCCAAACTGTCGGGGAGGAGCAGCAAGGATCATCCCTCTGCTCCAGAACCATCACCTCCCTGCTCCATCCCTTCCTCCCTGCCAGCTTGCACTGGGCACCCACAACCCCAATGACAGTGGCAGCACCCAGGCACCCACGGGTGATACCTCCCAGCACCCAGGCACCCACAGGTGATACCTCCCAGCCAGCACCCACCCCATGTCACAGCCCCACACTGAGCTCTCCTCCTCCACTGCAGGCTGGGGCTCAGCCCCTCCAAGCCTTACCTGCCACCAGTGTCCCCTCCTCGTCCCTTCCTCACCTGCCTCCGTGGCCACCCCGGGGAGGGGAGCAAAGCAGGTGACAGTACACCAGCACCAAGGGCAGCTGGTCCCCGTTTGATGCCGGTGTCTCTGGTCAGCTCCAACCCCCCCATCCACCTCCCCCTGAAAAAGACACGGAGAGCCCCTTCTGCCCCCACCCAGAACATTTCAAACCTGCCCCTTTCAAAAGAAGCTCTCGCCAAGCACCCAATTACAGCTCCATGAGTGAGGATGAAAAGCTGCTCTTGGAGCATCCTGTTTCCTCTTTATTTTTCCCCCTTTTCAAGGCTCCTTTTCCCTCCCTTCTCATGAGGTTAAAGAGCTAAAGACCAACTCAGAGGCAGATAATAGAGTGACAGCACCTCATAAAAAAGCAGCCGAAGCTTTGGAGAAAGCTGGCATACGGTGCATTAGGGATTTCTGTCGCGGCAGCTGGGAGTAACAGTGACCCTCTGAACTCAATTTGCTCCACGGCTTGAAAACGAAGGAAAGCCTTTGGACTGTCAAACTCCTCCTTTGGCTTCCAAGGGAGGATGTAGACTTTGAGCGAGCTTTCAGGGGCCCAGCGTGCCCCTCACTCTATGGCTACTGCCCTTGGTTCATATCTGGGGCTGGAAGTGTCATCCCGAACCCTGCAGGGATGCGGGATGTGGTGCAAAAGGGAGGATAACCCGCGGGATGTGGTGCAAAAGGGAGGATAACCCGCGGGATGTGGTGCAAAAGGGACGATAAACCCCCGGATGGGAGCAACGCCGAGCTGTGGAGATGTGGATTTATACACTACAAGGACTCGACAGCCACCCTGCCCCAGCCCAGCGAGAGCAGAGGGACAAGGGGGGGACACGTGAAAGGTCGGTGCTGCATGGGAAGAGCTCAGTGGTGCTGCACAAACCCACCACTTTCCCTCTCTGCCTTTCTCTTCTTTCTTTTTTTTTTTTTTTTTTTAAATGAGTAGAAAATTCTTCCCACTACGCATTAGCGCCCAACGTAATGGTGCAAAGCATTTTTCATTTATCATCATAATGCCAGTCAAACGAACCCCCTAATAACATAAATGCAAGAGGAAAGCTATTAGAGTTTATTTGTGCAGTGGCTTTGAACTTGTCCCCACTGCTCCATCAGTGTGACTGGAGGGCCTGGATGGAGCTTGGATCTTTCGGACCTTTTATCCTCAGCTAGCCAGAGCCCTTCCTTACAGAGCACTGCAACCCCACACAGGCTGCTGCATTGGCTGAATTATCAAAATACCTAAACACCCAAAATAATCCATTGCAAACAGGCACTGGAAGTGCTCCAGGTCAGGTTGGACGGGGCTTGGAGCAACCTGGGGTAGTGGAAGGTGTCTCTGTCCATGACAAGGGGTGAAATGAGAGCAGCTCTGAGGTCCTTCCCAACCCAAACCAGTCTGGGATTCTCCAATCTTTCGTGCCTTTCCATAGGTACGATGTGTTCCAAGTCAAGGCATGGGGGAACAACACACCTGGCCGTTGCTCACCTGCAGCTGAAGGCCCCCAAACCCTTTGCCTGTTACTCCTCCAATGCACACCTGAAAACAGGCATTTATTTTCCACAACACACAGTGCCTGGAGTCCCTATCCCAGCTCTGCACCTCTGCCAAGGACCATCAGAGCATCTCTGCTCTGCCCAGACCTCCTCCTCTGCCACCCCTGGATTGTACAACTTTGGGAGAGCAGTGCCATGAAATAGCTCCACAGATGTTGGTGAGGCTCATGCAAGAAAACTTCCCTATAAATAAAAATACTTGGAAAATTCAAGTCATTCCTCTATACAGCTCTTTGCTCTCCTTTGCTGCAGCCATTCCCATCTTAGGATTTCACCAAAAGGACAAGAAACAGCCTTAGGTTGCTCCAGAGGAGACTTAGGGAATATTGGGAAAAATTTCTTTATGGCAAGGGCTGTCAAGCTCTGGAACTGCCCAGGCTGCCCAGGGAAGTGATGGAGTCACCATCCTTGGAGTAGGGATTTAAGACATCTCCTCCTCCACTGCAGGCTGGGGCTCAGCCCCTCCAAGCCTTACCTGCCACCCGTGTCCCCTCCTCGTCCCTTCCTCACCTGCCTCCACCTGGGGAGGGGAGCAAAGCAGGTGACAGCACACCAGCACCAAGGGCAGCTGGTCCCCGTTTGATGCACTTGAGGACACGGTTCAGTTGTGGGTTTGGCAGTGCTGGGGGAGGGGCTGGACTCAGTGATCTTAAAGGTCTTTTCCAACCTAAACTATTCCATGATTCTGTGATCTCTCGCTCCTGCCTTGCAGGTCCATCCTCATCCTTGCAGGTCTGGCCCTCAGCATCCCCCATCCCCAAGATCTCCCAGCGCCACTTGTCCCAACAGCTCTCCTCCTACAGCAGCCCCGTCCTGGAGCGCCTGACAAAGCATTTCATTTTATACACAATAATTTCCTCATTAAGCCGAAATTAAATGCGTATTTCAAAACCTACGAGCGAGAGCAAACTGTTCAGTCTTATGCTTTATTAAACAAAAAAATCTTTGTGTGGAAAGAGCTTTGGTGCCAAATTACAGCCCTGCTGATGGGGCCGAGCTATTCCCAACCGTGCCGTAAGCGGCGAGTCGGGATGTGCGGTGCCGGCAGAGAGGGCCTGCACTGCAGAGGGAAACCTGGCACCCTCCTGACAAATTAGTTTACTTGATAAGAAGCCTATTTCACTCAATTTCAACAAATTGTTGTGTTTAGGGGGAAGGGAAGGGAAGGGAAGGGAAGGGAAGGGAAGGGAAGGGAAGGGAAGGGAAGGGAAGGGAAGGGAAGGGAAGGGAAGGGAAGGGAAGGGAAGGGAAGGGAAGGGAAGGGAAGGGAAGGGAAGGGAAGGGAAGGGAAGGGAAGGGAAGGGAAGGGAAGGGAAGGGAAGGGAAGGGAAGGGAAGGGAAGGGAAGGGAAGGGAAGGGAAGGGAAGGGAAGGGAAGGGAAGGGAAGGGAAGGGAAGGGAAGGGAAGGGAAGGGAAGGGAAGGGAAGGGAAGGGAAGGGAAGGGAAGGGAAGGGAAGGGAAGGGAAGGGAAGGGAAGGGAAGGGAAGGGAAGGGAAGGGAAGGGAAGGGAAGGGAAGGGAAGGGAAGGGAAGGGAAGGGAAGGGAAGGGAAGGGATCATATCTGGGGCTGGAGGTGGTATCCCATCCAGGGAAGGGATGTTGCAAAGCAGCAGGAGCGCCTGTGCAAGGGTAACCTTCCCTCCTTTGCCAGGCTGCCCACTGGAGCAGGGAGAATTGACTGTACAGATGATATTAAGAAGTGTTTTGTGGTGAAGGTGGTGAAACACTGGCACAGGTTTCCCAGAGAGGTGGCGAATGCTTCATCCTTGGAAAGAGACAAGGTTAGGTTGGACAGGGCTTGGAACCACTCATCCCCACTGCTCCACCAGTGTGACTCCCTGGATGGAGCTTGGATCTTTAGGGCCTTTCATCCAAAGTTATTCCTCAGCTAGCCAGAGCCTTTCCTTACAGACCACTGCAACCCTGCACACGTTGCTGTGTTGCATGAATTGCCAGAATAAATACCTAAACACCTGAAATAATCCATTGCAAACAGCCACTGAGATGTGTGGAAGTGTCCAAGGCCAGGTTGGACAGGGCTTGGAGCAGCCTGGGACAGTGGAAGGTGTCCCTGCCCATGGCAGGGGGTGGAACTGGATGAGCTTTAAGGTTCCTTCCAACCCAAATCATTTTATGATGGGATAGCAAGAAATTCAGGCTTATTCCTGGTGGAGAGCAGATGCACCCTGTGGTGTAGACTGGGGACAAGGCTCATCAGTGAAGCACATCTGGTGGTGTGGAGGAGCATTCCCTCGCCAAACCCATCAGGTAACACCAGGGATCAGCCTGAGCTGCTGGACCAGCCCATCACCTGCCCACAGCCAGCAGCCATCAACCATCTCCCCCTCTGCTCCCACAGCCCTAAAAGCAACGAAAATAACCACTGATAAAATCTAGACGTGTTTCAAAAGCTCCAGCCCCGCCTCTCAGTGTGCTCTCCATGGGCTCTGCATCACAGACTCTGCAAAGGGCTTCCCTAGGTGCAGCAGGAGCCAAAAGGGGTGGGAGGCAAAACTTGGGTGGAAAGAAGATGACATGAATTGAGAGAAAGGATCAGGGCAGAGTGGGGCTCGGAAGAAAATAAAACCCAGCGAGGCAGACAGAGATTAATGAGTGTTTCCCAGATATGATAATTTCTGGACATCCATTAAATTTAATGTCCTCCTGAGCTACTGGGAGGCACTGCAACTCTCTGAAAGAGGGGAGAGGTCCTGGGGGGCTCAGTTGGACCCCAGCACGGCCATCCCACCCCACAGCACCTCTTCCTGAGCTCCTGGGTGATGTATTTTCTACCACAGCGCAGCTCAAACCTGTGTGTTTGTGCCTCCCTGCAGCAGCACATCCAGCTGTCACAGCTGGGCGCTGGTGACACATCCCTGAGGACACAACAGCCTGTTTAGGGAAGGCGTCTGTCAGCAAGCCCGTGTGCTCCCTGCCAAGGTGTTGGCACGTGGGGACATCGCTGTGGCACCCACAGCCCTGCTGCCACCAGCTCCTGTTCCGCCACCTCCACGGAATTGCATCCTCTGAGAGTGGCTGTCCAGGCGTCAGCCTTCCATGCTCCAGAGAGTACCTGGGGGGAGGTCCAGCCCCCAAATCCCCGTGTTTAACACCAGTCCAACACACGAGCCAGCCAGAGTTTAACTCCACCTTGCTTGGTGCCAGCATAACCAAGGAAACACCCACTTGTGGTTTCTCAGGCACAGCTGGAGGGGCAAATCCCTTATTCTCACTGGACTCCAAGGGAATAGGACTGTTTTCCTGAGTTATTTCAGACTGGACCTGTTGTTGCAGTCTCAGACTTCACTGGGAGTCTCTTGATGCCATCCAGCCACTCTGCAACATCTCCATGTTTGTATCCAAGCCCCCCAGGAACCACACCTGAGCTGCCACAGCCTGGTCTTGCTGCTTTAAAAAAAGCTACCACAAATCCGCTGGGAAAGGAGACTCCCACATGCTGTCTCCACAGAAACCACTCAGTCATCAGATCCCAGGAAGGTTTGGGCTGGAAGGGACCTTAAAGCTCATCTCATTCCACCCCCTGCCATGGGCAGAAACACCTTCCACTATCCCAGGTTGCATCCAACCTGGCCTTGGACACTTCCAAGGATCCAGGAGCAGCCACAGCTTCTCTGGGCACCCTGTGCCAGGGCCTCCCCACCCTCACAAGGAGGAATTTCTCCCCAATATCCAATCTAAACCTCCTCTGCTTCACTGAAGCAGATGGATGTGCTCCAGCGACCACCAGCACTCCCTGCTGAGACCCCTTGGCTCGTGACTGCAGCTCCTCCCCAGGTCTGCTCTCTGCTCCCAGGCAGACCTGTAGCTCTGGAGCCAGAGAGCTCACCCCGCACTGCAGTCCCTGTCAGCTCCCCACCAAGATTTGTGGGCTGTGTAGAATTCCTTGTTGACATTTAAAGGTCTTGGACAACAGGCCCTACACATCTTTGTTAGGGAGGACGGGATTCACTTCATCCAAATCTGCTGCCTTAAAGTTCAGAGTCAAGTGTAAGATATTTTTGCCTTCTCAGCTCTGGTTCAGTGACAAGCAGCATGCCCAGGTCCTGTCACTGCCCGTGGGGTCTGTATGGCCACCAAAACCTTGTGTTCCTGGGCCACTGACACAGAAGACTTGGAAAAGGAAGCCAGCCCTTCCTACACGGACCTGGACACGTGTGTGCCACGTGGTTTGGACAAGCAGTGAGGTGACCAGGATGGCAGCAAGCTGCCCAATATCCTCATCTGGAGCAGGGCACAAGCAGGAGACAGGGAGAGCACGGAGAGGCTGAAAGCCAAGGGAAGGGGGTTCCATCCCTGGGAAACCCTTATCCAACCAAGGAGCAAGGGACAGAGACAGAAGGACAGACAGTACTTGGAGCACTGCCTGGCAGGGCACAGTCCACCCAGCCCCTGTCCCAGGGAAGCGTTTGGGAAGGCGCAGGGAAAAGCCTGAGGTTTCCTGCCTAGGAAACAGGGACTACAGCCTTTAAGGAGGGAAGTAATTTGGGTGAGAGTGGTGGAGAAACGATCGAGTTCTCAACCCGATGGAAAGCCAGGGAATATGGATAATGGACTTCAAAAGCCAGATTTCAAAAAATTCAGGAAGCTGGTAGATGGGTTCTCCTGGGAAAATAATCACAAAGAAGGGGAGAGCTGGCAGTTACTGAAAGAGACTTTATTACACACACAATAGCAGGCTATCCCTGTGCAAAGGGAAGGTAGGAATCCTAGGAAGAGGCTGCTGTGGCTGAATTCAGAGCCATTCAATGACCTGGGAATAAAAAAGGAACCATGAAAAAAATTATGGAAACAAGGGCTAATAATTAGGGATGGGTATAACAGAGCCATAATGGCACTGAGGGATAAAGTCAGCAGCACTAACATGCAAAACAAGGTTTAATTAGCAAGAGATATGAGAGGGGAATAAAAAGGCTCTTGGATTTGTTCAGAGGAAAAGGAATGTTGGGTCTGTCACCAAGCAGTCGGGGAAAGCATGTGGCAGAGATGCTCGGAGCCATGTTTGATTGGATCCATATGAAAGCAGGTGTATGGTCAGCAGACAGCTCCAAATTTCATATTAACAGGGACATGGCTTTTAGGCTGGAGCACGGATAGAGGAGGGGTTAAAAAAAATTAAACTGGCAGAGATTGAGGAAAGTCTCTGGAGAGTGATGAAAAATCGGGCAGAAATGTCGCTGAGCCACCAGCGCTGTTCTTTGGGAGCTCATGGAGGCCAGCAGCAAGGGCAAGAAATCTTCATATCTTTAAGTAAAAAAACCCAGAGCTGCAGGCAATCAGCTCAGCTTCAATCACCGGGAAGATACTAAAACAAACGATGAAACTATCATAGCATGTAAGGCCCGGGAATTTAATAAAGTGAGAAAAAAACCCCACATCCACCACCAACACGAGTTTGTCAAGAACAGATCATGTCAAACCAACCTAATTTCCGCCTTGACAGGATAACTAGACTTGGTGGATAAGAGGAAAGCTGTAGACATGATATACCTTGACTTTAATAAGGCTCCTGATGCCAGTCCCACGCGGCACCTCTGAGGAAAGTTGAGGAAGCACGGAGTGGATGTAATCGCTGAGGCTGGGGGCAGAGGGGAGGAGGGATAACAGCCTGTTGACAAAGCGCTCTCAAAGAGTGCTTATCTATTATTTACAACCATGCCAGGAGGGCAGCCTACAGCGGGATTCCTCCGGGGTCTGTCCGAGCCCTGCTCTCTCCAACATTTACATTTAACTGCTTGCGTTACGGAGCTGGAAGAATGCTGATTAAAATCTGTAGACGATGCCCAGCCAGGAGGAGAGGGGCTGGGAGGGTTCTGAGGGTAGGAGCAGAATCCCAAATCTCCTCTGGAAATGAGCAATAGGAAATCCAAGACGGACAACCGTGGTGTGACACACTCAGAGAGAAAACATCGAACACGTGGACAAAAAGGAGAGGAAAAACCTAGGGAACTGGGGTGCTAGAGCAGCCCCCAAATCATGGAGGATTCAACCTGGCCACAGAAGATGACAAATCTTAACATGAGTGTTGTAAAAAGGACAAAGGAGAATCGTTTTGCTCCACTTGGTTTAAAGCAAGGGCTCAGCTGCAGGACTCCAGCCCAACCCAGACACGGGGTTCTCAGAAAGGTAAAGGCCAAGTCACTGCAACTTAACACGTTATCACCTCCCCCCTGACCCGTGCTGACACTTTGTCTTCGTTCCCAGCACATCTGGCTGCCCTGAGCCCGCAGCTGGAGGTTCCCTTTCTTCTCAGATCAATCCAAAGTGCGTTTGCCACAGTGCAAGACACACATCTCTAATCGATGTGGAGCAATTGATTGCACGTCCCAGCCAGGACGAGCTGGGGTGAATCCGTGGAATAGCAATGAAATGGGTAAGAGATGCAGACAACTCCAGAGAAAGATGAAAGACACGGGGGTTTGCTTTGTCACTAAAAGAAAAGATTGAGTAAGAATTGACAACTCTCTTCCCTTACATAAATATCATACGAAGCAGGAGAATAATTATTTGCCACATCCCCTCAAAGAGACAGAAGAAGAAAACACTAATTTGCAATAGAGATTTTGTTTGGGGACTTGGAATAACGTTGAGGCTCGTGAAACCCTTGCAGAAGGGCTCTATCACCAGAGGGCAGCTCAGCTGCCCATGATGCAGGTCCCACATGTGCCCAACCCCAGTGGAGGGTGAAATCAGCTGGGATCCACCCAACCCTCATCCCACAGAGGTCATCCAGCACCAGACTATGACACGGGAATCTCTTAGGGTCCACAAAACTGTTGCAGCAGCATAAAATCTGGACCACAGACTGTTCCCTCCTGCTGGCAAGTCCAAGTCCCCTCTGTGACATCCCGGAGATGCGTCTGCGAGCTCCCGCTCACCAGTGGGAGCAAGGGCTCCACCATCTCAGACAGTGTGACCCCACAAATCACAGCAAGACACACTCAGCACTTTTATTCTTTATTGTTACAGTTCAGACAGCTCCATTATTTATCCAAATTACTTATTCATGTTCCATTTCCAGGGACAACCTGCTGCACTGGATAGAGCGATCATCGCCTCTGCTCTCCACTCTCCCCCAGGTCCCGTCCCACTTTAGGTGGTATTTGGCCACGCTGCTACTACTGTTTGTGTAAGAGCATTGACTCTAATTAGAGAATCCTCCCATCCATTCCAGGCCCTCTCTTGCACCACCCAGGGGTTCTGACAAGGGGAGGATTGAAAAAGCTCAGCCCAAAATGACAGCTAAGCCTCAGAGAGTGACTGACAGAAGCACTCAACGTTTCCTGAGGCAATTCAATCAGAACAGGGTTTTTGGCCATCGTTAGAAGCTAAACCGATTCAGACAAATATCACTCCTACCTGGAGGGACAGCAAGGGCTCATCATTAAGAGCAAGGTGGCAGCTGGCCTGGATTAAACAGAGCTATCCAATGTATTTCCATATATCGCCCTCATTTCAAGGCTGTACCTCAGAGGGCAGATGGACCTTTACGCTCTTGCCAAGATTTGAAGGCTGGAAAGTTACCCTGACGTGCTGTCTCCAAGCTTAGATCACACCCTCTGCCAGAGCCCAAGCACAACTCTACCTCCCACACAAGGCCTCTTCACCCAAGCTGAGTGGGATTGGTGGCTCCTGAACCCACCCAGACCTGGGAAACGCATCGTCCTTCTGTTGGGGGGCTCAGTTTCCCTGTCTGAAGCTCTGACATTAAAGTTCCACCCCCATGACAAGGCATTTAGAGGAGGAAAAGTATTCCTAAGGGCAAAACATACAATTGCCAGAACTTGTGACTGCTCCTTGCTCCTCTGCCAAGGCCCAGGTGGATCCAGCACATCCAGGTACTATCAGCATCAGCTCCAACCCACATCTGCAACATCTGTCCTCTCCACCACACCTCCCTATGGCACGCACCATTTCCCCAGCAAAACACTGAGGTGAAAGGAATTAAAGAGCCCCTCAGAGCAACGGAGTGAATTCCCTAACAAAGTTGTTAACTCTTGTGAAATCGGGGGAGGGTTCTCCAAGGAGCGATCACGAGCGGAGCAGCCGCCGAACGAGGCTGCAGACAGCACTCCAGACACACATTCCTGACTGTCAGACAGCCAGGGCTGCACCCCCCGGCGATGGGTGCTGAGCACCGCGGAGACACCCGCAGAGAGGAGGGTGCTGCCAGCTCCAAGAACTGACAATACTGAACAGAATCAGAAAGGAGTCGTGGAATCACAGAATGGTTTGAGCTGGAAGGAAATCTGAAGCTCATCTCATCCCACCCCCTGCCATGGCAGGGACACCTCTCACTGTCCCAGGTTGCTCCATGCCCCATCCAGCCTGGCTTTAGGCACTGCCAGGGATCCAGGGGCAGCCGCAGTTGCTCTGGGCACCCTGTGCCAGGGCCTCCCCACCCTCACAGCCAGGAATTCCTTCCCAATATCCCATCCAGCTCTGCCCTCTGGCACTGGGAAGCCATTCTCCCTTGTCCTGTCCCTCCATGCCTTGTCCCCAGTCCCTCTCCAGCTCTCCTGGAGCCCCTTTAGGCCCTGCAAGGGGCTCTGAGCTCTCCCTGGAGCCTTCTCCTCTCCAGGTGAACACCCCCAGCTCTCCCAGCCTGGCTCCAGAGCAGAGGGGCTCCAGCCCTCGGAGCATCTCTGTGGCTGAGCCAGAAGCACTCTCAGCCCCGAGTACCAGGTGCAGCAATGTTTAGCCATTTGCTCAGTGTTTCACCACTCTTACTTAAATTCTAACTAATAAAAACCACAGGGCAAAAGCACAGATAGGATCATCTATCATAGATACAGATCAGAGACATCCTCACATGGCCAGCACTGACCTCCTGTCACCACCACCACTCCCAGTTCTTCACCCACCCACAGACATCCATTTCCAGGTCACTTGTAGAGAGCTACAACAGGTGCAAAGTCCTAAGAAATCACATTTTAGTGCATGAATACCCCCAGCTCCAACTTCCAACCTCTTCTCCAAGTTGTCCTTTGAGGTGCAGAGTGGCAGCGGCGGTGGTTGAGAGATGCTCTAATCAGTGCATCTAATTTCAAGCAGTGTGAGGACCATGTTATGCCTTGGGATAAAGGGGAAAGGCTGCCTTTGAAGTCAAAGAGAGGTAGGCACTTCGGAAGCTGGAATTTGGCCTCAAAAATAAAAAAGCCACTAAAATTCAAATATTAAAGTGCATTTAAAAACATAATAAGGCAGATTAGCAATCAAACCGAGCGGCTCACGGGGGGACTGATAAGTGGGGAGGATTCTAGAGGCATATATCTCCATTGAAAAAAGGCCCAAAAAGCCTTGTTTAGAGTAAAAATGACTTTTGATCAAAAAAAAAAAAAGCATGGAAATGCAGTTTTTCTCATGCATTTTCCATGAGAGAACAAGCCCAATCAGCCTTGTTTTAAGCAGCGATGCCGAAGCTCCCAGCTGGAGTGTTCTGCACTGGGAGGGACAGGAAATTGCCCCGTGACTCAGTAGCACGATGCACACAAGGGACAACCTGGTCCCTCACATGGATGCCCAAAGCACTTTTGCCTCATTCAGGGAATCACTTGACCCAACCCCATCCCAACTTTCTGAACGATGCAGTGAAGGAGCTGTAGAAGTCTTGCTCCTTCACTAATCCTCCTGGAACTGGGTCTTGGAGTTTATTTCTCATTAGAACAGCCAAGAAGGAGGCATCTTCTATCTCAGCACTATCCTAAAACATGGAGTAGCCATTGGGAGGAGTCAGCTTTGGGAATGGGATTGGGAGGAGGTGTGTGGAAGGGTGGGGAGGATGGTGACAGCTCAGCCTTTTCCTTCAAAGATTTTCTCGGCAACTCTCGAGGTAAAAACTTCTGAGCCAGCGACGTGTTGAGCTGCAGAGGCTGAAGCACTTGTTGCTGCAGCTCCAGACCTCCTGCTGCCTTCAGACTGAGGGATCAATACAGGGTTTGACACCCATCAAGCCTCCATGTGCCTGGAGCCCAGCAAGGGATGACCCAGGGCCACCTCTTCCGAGAGCTCCGTCTCACAGTCTCCTGAGCTCTTGGCTTCACAGAAATCCTCCTGCCCAGGAGAGCTCAGCAGTGCCAGCTGGCCAAGACTGCTCTGCTGAGCTTAGTCCCAACCAGGTTCAATGGCTGGATTTTGTCTGGAAAGGTTGGAACATAGAAGGCATCTCTTCTCATGCTAAACCTCGGAGGCTTGGACAGTAACCATCTTGCAAAGAAGGGGCAGATGGCCCCTGCTCAACCCAAACTCCACGTGCGTTAGTCCAAAACATGATTCAGGTCTACTCAATCTCTAAAGTCTCTGTACAGCTCAAGGGACGCCTCCCTCATGCCAGCAAACCTCTTTAAGGTGTCAAAACCAGCACGTGATCAGCATCAGAAGGTGCTCACCGTGACAGGGCTGGAGCTCAGGGGTGCAGGGAAATAGGGTGGGACAACTTTCTCCCATGGGACCTGGGGCCCCACCCATGTAGGGGAAAGGAGCAATCCCCATGCCCTTGTAGATCCCTTCCAGCTCAGGATGTTCTATGATTCTGTCATAACTACAATCAGGATCCCTGTCAAATCTTCCCGGCACGGTCTGCGTGGCTTTTCCAAGGTGATCCCCCCACCCAGCACCCCGCCACGTTCACAGGGTGCTCGGCTCCCTCAAAACATGGGGTGCTCAAGCCTTGTCACTTCAGCTGGGGTCAGGGAGACTGAAAACATAAGTGTATAATCCTTTCACAAGTTCAGTAAAGTACCCATCCACCCTTCATTCAAACCATTAGCCATGGGTGTTTACAATTAATTATTTGGAACCAAATCAAACAAACAAAGAGAAGACACAGGAAAAAGAGAGAAAGCCAAGCAGAGCCAGGGCACTCCTGCAGCAGGGCATTAGCAGGGCTCATCCCTGCCTCCCAAAGCGAGGCACAACCCCTTTTAGCCAGCACAAGGGTTGCTGGAGGTGAGGACCCTGCTCCAAATTTGGGTGTTACCTCGACCTCCCTGTGTGACCTTGGGAAAACCTCCCTGGCTTTCCTGGCTTTACTGCCAGCCCCTCATGCCATGGCCCATGGTTGTGGCATCCCTGCACACCCTCCTTTGCCCTTGAAGTGCAAATAAACCACAAATAAACGATTTACAAGGCACGAGAGCTCTTTGGCGAGGCACTTGGGTGGGCAGGAGCCAGCACTCCCAGCCCCGACTTAGCCCCAGCCCCAGGACTCGCAAAACATCTGCAAGAGCTCAAACGAGCTGAGAGCAGATCTTTCCACCCGCACGGAAAGCCTGGGAAGGGCTCCTGAATATTGCAAGGAGGGCAAGCAGCTCTCCTCCCGCTCCGGTGGAGACGGTGTCCCCAGCTGAAGCTCTCTGCCCTGGTTTATCTCCTCTTTTCCATGATCTCTCTCCTTGCTGAAAGCTTCATTTCAGCGCAGGTATGCGAGGGGAGAAGGGGAGGTGGGGATCAGGGAGCCATCCTTCCTTTTCTCTCCTTATTTCCCTTGCATTTCCTTCCCTCTCATTTGCTGCCAGCTACACTCCATCTCTTATCCCCAACCTCCGTCTCCTCCATGCCCTCTCTACTCCCCATCAAGACAGGGTTTAATGTCTTTCCATCTCTTCCCGGGTAAATTGCAGCGAGTCTGCTGGCTGCTCGGGTGGAACACACTGTTTTATATGCGCCATAAAGGGAGAGAACTCTGTAAACAATATTATTTTTAATAAAATCCAAGTCTTTGGCAGGCCAGCTGCTTTTGTGTCTGTCTTAATTTAATCAGACGATCAGCTCTCTCAAGCAGCAAGAGGGAATGAAAAGCATTAGCAAGGAATCAAGGAACTGGTGAGGAAGAGACACGATTTCCATCAAGAGCTTTCCGGCCCAGTGTGTTGCTATGAGAGCAGGACCAAGTTTTCAGGAAACAGATTCCCAAAACAACTTTGTCAAGGTGCAGGAAGGACATGGGCACATCTGGGCATAACACTCATGCTGTAGTGCTTGAAAAAGAGCTGCCGTGGGCGATGAATAAACCCAGGCATAAAGATATTTTCAGTCGGAGCAGAGCACAGTGACATTGGAAGGTGTCGGACACAGCCCACACTCCCTAGGATGGGAATGCTGCCCAGTTTGGTGACCCCCAATGCTTGCACCCACGTACAGCCACCCAAACCAGCATCCATCAGCTCCCTGTCTGCGGCCAAAACCCAAACCAGCCCCGGCTGGCAGGTCAATACTCAAAATCCAATCAATACAATGATAAGGATTAAATATTAAATTCTGCAAATATATCCCCCAAATCCAGTTGAGGCTGGATCCAGGCTGGAGCCAGGGTAAAAGCTGCCTCCAAAGAGGGGAGGGGAGGAGATGGGGTTGGCAGCTGGAGCAAGGGGAGAAGGAGAGCAGCCCTGAGCAACCCCTGACATGCAGCATCGTGAGCAGCAGCTGAGTTTGAAAGGTGTCACTTACAGACAGCCAAAACCTGGCAGAAACAGCTGATTTCGTGACACTTCTGTTCTTCAAGACCAAGCAACAGCCAGCGAGCATCTGCCGTGGGCAGACAGCTCCTTTCCCTGCTCCAAAGCCTCCGAGAGGCTTCACCGCCAGCAGGCTCAGCACTTGGCCGTGATGTCCTGTGAGCCTAAACCATTCCAGATGTGATTCCTGCCTCCTTCTCATACCTCTTTGGAGGATTTTTGGCAGCCAGAGCAGCCCAGAGCAGAGGGCAAGGCTCCCCTGGTATGGGAGTCACCAAGGGTTCCACTCTTCCACTCAAAGCCAGAAATCCTCCAGAATAAAAATCCTCCAAAATCTGAAATAATAAAAGCTAATTACAGACACAAAGTAAACAAATTAATTGATGTTTACTTGTTTACCCAGTCACCAAAAGATTGTTAATGACTTAACATGTATTTTTAAGATACTAAAACATGCTAAGGCACAGCCATAAATATCCCCAGTAAAGCAAATATGGTGCTCAGCACTGCAAAGGAACTAAAATTAGTATTTAATTACAAGAAATCGCTCGAAGTTCTTTTGCTACCATTAATCACTTTCAATTATGAATGTAATTATAAGTCATCTTTTCTCTTTGGGTGGTCGCTGCTGGGACCTGGAGCGGTGACCCTGTGCTCCAGAAGGCAGAACCCCGCTTGGCTCACCAAATGACAACTCCTCGCCGGCTGTGCCAACGGGATGGATCAATTAGTGCCTTCCCCGAGCTCCTGAGGAGCCAAGGGCATGCAAACAAGGAGAGGGCGAGGGGAAAGATTGAGTTACTTCGTCCCCTCCGCCTGCAATGATTTGTACACTAACCACCCGTAGCAGAATCAGGGCTACCGAGACAGAGAAATTGATGTGAAAAATAGTCCGTCCTCAAATCATTAAAGGACGAGATGATAATGTTATCTCTTGCTACGAGGCAAATCAAAGCCTTGAGAGTTCCTTCCGTGCGACAGGAATCGTTGCAGTGGGGACACGTGGCAGCTCACTCCGTGCAGGCAGCGGAGTGCAGTGGAGGGCACGGCCAAAAACTGGTCCCCTGCACCTCCTGGCTCTGCCCTCCCCCTCCACCTGGAATTGCACCACAGTCAGCATCACCTCCTGGCATTTGAAGCTGGAGCATGCTCACTGCAGAGGGGATTTTCAGCTATGGATCAATTCCCAGGGGAATCTGCATCGGGAATCTGTGAAACGTAATTAAGAAAAGCAAATTCATTAGCCATAAGCTCTGATTTATTTTTTTTTTTTTTTTATGAAGAAGGTGGCACTTTTCTTCTGGGCAACTTGCAAATCAAAAATAAAAAGCTGAAAACTCCCTCTCTGCTCAGTGCTCAGCCTCCTTCATCAGTTCAGGCTCCGCTCAAAGAGTTTGGGATGTGGAATTCAAGCCCTGCCTGCGGGCGGTCAGTGGAATAAACCCTTATGGGGAGGCAGCTGCTGGCAGAGCATCTCCAACCTGGGACACCCCTGATAACCAGGACACCACAGCACGAACTGCTGCCTTGGCTCCCCCCAAATCCCTTCAGCCTCACAGCCTGCTCCTGGCACTGCACAGCACCAAAGAGGACCAAAACACAGAAGACAACGTGGAAGATCAAATGGAAATGTTCGCTTTTGGTTCCCTTGGTACTCCTGCGCAGGGAATGTGATTAGACTGTCCTTATCTTGGTGGGAACAGTTGTTAGCAATAATGAAATCATCCAGTCCTTTTCTTTTTGAAATCCAGCCACATCCTTTGGCTCCAGGAAACAGGGGCAGTGACATGTGCTGTTTTCATAAAAAGCCACAAGACAACATATTTCATCGCAGTAAATTCCCTTCCCTCAAGTGAAGAGAGAAGGAGAGAGGTTTCAAGGACAAGAAAAGTTTCAGCCAAAAGAAAGGGCTGAGCTGAACTTCTGCTCATCTGACACTTCCCAAGAAGTTGGCTCTTCACAACCTGAAGAAGTTCGGATGACGACAACCCTTGCTGCTTTTGTCTCTCTCCTTCTGCCTCATCTCCTGCGAGGATAACAGGAATCCTGCATTGAATTTCCCAACCGACACAAACTCCAAGAGGATGACTCTCTACGAGGGAAAGCCCAGCCTCTGGAGGACGGACACTCCACTCCACATGTCAGCCAAGAATCCAAGGAGGACTCACGCCAAAACCTCCACATGTTTCTCCCAACAACTACTCGTGACCTGCTTGGAGTCACGAATACTCTTGCCAGGCTGTAAATCAAGCCAAACTCATCCTCACTTCATCCCCTTGGACTCTTCTCCAGCCCAAGACCCAAATTCCCTGCTGGGCCTTCCTCTCAGCCAGAGGTCAGCCCAGAGGGTGACAGAGGACCACGTTGGGTGGACGACACACATCACAACTCAGCACCTGAATTAACCAGGCCCCATCCTGTGCTGCCTCCTAATTAGCGGGCAGGATTTCAGCGTCCTCCGGTCCTTGGCTGAGTCCCCCTTTCCCTCTGCTCCTCGCTTATTCTGTTCACTGAACTAATTGCCAAGCGCCTGCACCCTGGGTGTCTGCTGCTGTTGGAGAAGATTAGTATTTTTACAGAGGGGGAAAAGAAAAAGATTAAAAAAAAAGATTGTGTTTTTTAAAGCAGATGAAAGGAGAGCCCAAGGAGATGTGCATTTGACTCTCAAACACGCTCCTTCAAGTCTCCCTCAGCAGTACTTAAAGGCGTTTCCAAAGCAAGACTTTATGAATGCTAAATGAACCCGGCGCCTTGTTCCTCTGCCACGAGAAAAGAAAAAAACTTATCTTTTATATACAGTATTTCCTTTATGGCTGACGCTGCGCATCGTGCGTCGCTACTACCGGCCCCACTTCAGACACCGACGCTGACCTTCACAAAGTCACAGGGACACCACTGGCTCCCCAGGCTGGAGCAACACACAGCTGGGCAGGGGTCAGGGAGCCTGGCTGGATCCAGGCAGCCACAAATGGATTCATCTGCTGCTCTCCAGGAAGGACAAGGTGAGACCACCCCAAATGGGGAAATGTTCAAAGTCTTGCTTTCCATCGCTGTGATCTCACATGACCCAGCCAAACCGAGGATGTTGGTTGGTGTATCACCCTCCAGAAAGGTTTCTCAGGATGCAGCCTGGTCAAGGTGGGATGGGGAATGATGAACCAAGAGGGAAAGAGCAGCAGCCCAGCAAACCAGACAGACACAGGAGAAAACACCCTCTGACTGTCCAGCCCTGAACACCATCTGTACCAGCACCTCTACATCACCAAGTGGTGCCGGCAGGGTCCTTGTCTGGGTGTCCAGCACCCAAACTCTCCCCAACTCCAAAAAGGACATGGAAAAGCACATCAGTGCATCCAAACACCTTTGGCCATGTGGGTCATCAAGTCAAGGCCACCCAACGCTTTTCCTAACGGAGCAAACAGCCCAATCCAGAGCCAAGACTGACCCCAGCACCCTCACTGTGCGGATCTCCAGCAGGACCACTTCTCCCTACCTGAGAAATGAGAAAGAAGTGCCTTTAGCTTTGCATAAAACACTCTTAAGAAGCTGGTCCGTGCTCTTAGGAAATCACCCACCCAAAGGAAGTCTTGGGAGATTTAATTAGCTGCAGTCTCTGCTGTTTGAGCTTGTTAGGTGCTATATAATTGCTAAATATTATTATTATCTCTGCAGGTACAGCAGTTTGTTAGGATAATGATAGTGATTGACGTTTCCCTGGCATCTTTCATCCCAACCAGATCCCATTTTACTCTATTATAAGACACTTGTTCTGCCTTGACTCTCCATATGTCTCCAAACTGTCAACAGGATCACAACCAGCTCAGCGTTGCCAAAAGAAATAAAGGCAAAGTGGCTCATGGAAGTTCACAGGATGTATCACAAGCTGAGCCAGTTCAACTTCATGCTCAAGAACTCAAGTTGCACAGGCAGGCGTGGTATAGACAGAGATACACGGGCTCCACTTCAACGTCAGCATGGAGCAAAGCTACAAGAAGTGGTCCTGGAAGCCACCACAGCTCCCAAAAACATCCCTTGTCCATCCCCATCCCCTTTTCCTGGCAAGCAGCAGTGGGTGCCACAACCCAACAACCACTATGAAAAATATATCCCAGGGACAGCAAAGCAGAGGGGCCACCGAGTGATTAATGGGAGACTATCAGTTTGGGATAGGTCTCTAAATTCTCATTAAGTCAGGTGCTGAGGCATCGCACATTAATCCAGAACATTTCCCCTTCGGCCCAAACAAATAAATAACTCGTGTATAATTCAGGGAGAACTGGGTGGAGCCATCTCTCCCCCTCTCTCCGTCTCTTTCCAACTAACCAGTGAATAAAACATCGCCCACAAATCTATTAGGCTAATTTTAAATCCTGACAATTTAGCAGCACTTCAGCAAGATAAGAGCCATTTATTAAAAGCCACAGTTCATTAAGCCAAATGCTGCTGGCGTATTTACTCAGAGAAACGGGGCTGGGCTCGGCTCTCACCCAGACCAGAAGTCTCCAAAGGAGCAGGAGTGATCCTATTTCACTCACAAAGAGAGGCCAGCATGAACCTTCGCCCACCTCAAGCACACGTGGGGCTGCACATGCTGCCCACCGAAGGAACTGGGTGTCCGTGCTGCCTTCTCCTCTCTTGGATGAGCGCAGAGCAGAAGTCCTGGGATGCTCTGCAGGTTTGTCACCCGGAGCTATGGCAAGTCCCCACAGCTCACACGGGGCCACGCTTTGCACCACCACACCATGGGGCTGTTCCCAAAAGGATCAACACCCCAATCTGGATCAGGATTGCGCCGCTTTGGAACCATGCAAGCCCAGATCAACTCTGGAGAGGGATGGTTGCTGCCAACCCCAAGCCAGGAGAGGGCTATCGAAGAGGAGCTGCTGCTTGCCAAAGGTACCAGATTGCACCCGGAGCTTTCCTTCCTCCAAGCTGCCTCTTGACATCTCTGCTGATGCCCTCTGCTGTGCCAGGGCACCAGACCACGACACGGGGTGCTTTGGGACACACGGAAAGGGCTGGAGGCTTCCAGGGCACTGGCAGGAAGGAGATGAGCTCGCCAGAGGGAGCAGCCCTGCTCTCTGGGAACTGGGATCTTTGCTAACCTTCACAAGGGATGACTTCACATTTGGCTGCTCCACCCAAAACCAACCTGTAAAGCCAAGCTATGCATGAGCCCACCTCAGACCTACAAAATTTGCCCAGCGAAGATGTGCCCGAGCATAACCTGGCAGAGCAGACGTGGCCTTAGCAAGCTCTGTGCCAGCAGGGATGAGCTTATTCCACTTGGGAACCACGCGCCACATGGAACCAGAGGATTTTTAAGGTCGCTTGCAACCCAAGCCATTGCAGGATTCTCTGATCCTGTGGCTCCCAGCGGCACAGGAAGGAGCGATGGTGAGGGGCTCCGTGGTACCCGGGACGCAGCCAGCAGGGAGGGAGCTGTGCCAGCATCGCTGCGAGGAGCCGGCGGCAGAGGGCAGTGGAGAAATCCCATCTGGCAGAGTTTGTGAGTGTAATTCATTCCAGCGGGAGACATCCAAGAGACTTTATCAAGTGCAATTGTCCCACTGCGCCTTTCACCTGCACACACTTGCAAGACAGTCTGGAGTGACTACAGAGTATCCCTTTACAGTCAGAGCTGAAAGGAGCATTATAAAGGTGAATTAACATTTAAAAAGAACGTAAAAAACCCAGAGCTGTTCTAATGATGATTAATGGGAAGCTATAAGGGAGGCCGTGACCTCCTGGTGTCATTAAATGGATTGGCAGGTTTCTGAGCATTAATTATAAATAGCCACAGGAGTTTGAGTGCTTAGCAGAACGATGATAAATCCATGACACAGGCACAGGGACAAGGAGCCAGGAGCATGGGGGAACACGTGCCCATGTGTGCATGCACACGGCTGGGCGTGCAAAGGAACATGGGTTTGCACGTGTGTCACACACAGGAAAGAGGCAGGGAGCCAAAAAAAGGTGGAAATGAGTCCATGTGAGGATACTGCTGCGTTTGGGTGGATAGAGAAATGGGTAAATGATAAATTAGGTACTGCCAGTCAATCACGTTTTCTAAATGTTTTATATCCCAAAAGCTATAAAAGCAATATTCCTTTCTGGCCTTATTGGAGCCATTTCTGGAAGGCAATCACATCTGTTTCCTCGGGGATTTGAGCTGAACTGTGCCTTGGCTTTTTTTTTTCTTGCCTTTTTTTCCCCTCCCCTTTCTATTTACTCTCTAGCCTGTTACCAAAGCAGGGTCAGAGCATGCATACAAATAGGGAGGAGGAGTGAAAAACAAACAGCCCTGAACCACTGATGAACAAACAAAAAGTGGCTGCAAACTTCTCATGGCAAAGCCACAGCTCCAGTAATCAGGGGCCACACAGATTTTGGGTCAGGAAGCTCCCACGTTGGCATTCCCTTCAATTTAATGTGCATTATTCCACAATTTCACTGATATTATGGAGATCTACATCCTGGGGCACTGCTGTGCATCACCTCGGAATTGCTGAGCCACCCAGCCTGCCTGGGATTTGCAGCGTCCCACAGTTCTCTTCCAAGAGCCCTTGGAGAGATGCTCATGGATTAAAGCCCAAATCCCTCTCTGCATCCCACAGGGGCCCAGAGCTGCAGCCACAGAGGCACATTGGCTCCCTAAAGCAGAAGGTGGGGTTTCTGCAGGAGTTCCTTGGAAAGACAGGATCAGCAAAGGGTCAGAGCTCGCAGATGGAGGGTCGGAATAAACACAGGATGGACGGAGCGAGGACCTCGGGCTCGTTAATGAGCTCTGCCCGTGAACCACAGCGACTGCGGAGGGGGAGAGCTCCTCTCGCTGCCAATGACGAGAACAAAAGGCTCCGGGTGAGATGCCAAAGGGGCAGTCCCATCCCCGGGCATCCAGACACCCCCTTAGCATTCAGGACAGAGGCTGGAGGTCCCAGACCTGGCACAGCTCTGCACCAGCAGCCACATCCCATCACCCAGCTGAGACAGCAGCCCCAGCATCCAACCATGGGGCATTTCCACTGGGATTGGGATCCCCATTTCCTCCAGCACCTCTCTGAGCCGCTGTTTTGGTTTCTGCCCACTCCAAGCAAAAGCACAAGCCAAAATCCTGCCCTCAACACTGAAATTTAAGATATTCCTGTTTAGATTTAAGTCTCATTACCATGCTGGGCCCTCCTGTATTATTTCAACTGATTGGAATATGGTGGCAAAGGAATAAGTTCTCCATACAATTTTCTTCCGATCCTATTAGTTGCAATACAATTACAGTGAATACATCAATTCTTCGTCCCAGCAGCTCCTGGAAAGAGCCACCTATTAAAAGCTGGCTTATTAATGGAATTGTACATCCAGGATTAATCGGGCCACGTTGGCCATTTCCATTTCTCACTCCACAAGTGCTTTTGTTTGCTTAATAGGCTGAAGTAACTTGAGAATGACACAACTTAGAGCTTCCCCCATTTGCTCTGCATATCGCCAGCAAATTTAATATCACCTTCCTCGCCAGCGTCTCTCCAGGATAAAACCTGGCACGTGCTGCCAAGGAAATGCTCACTGCAGGGTGGGGTGGGGTAGAAGGGGCTTTCTGCCTTTGGCAGAGCCAACAAGGGGAAATTCCTCATTGATCCAAGGCTTTAAACCCAAAGGGAAGTGGCAACACCAAAAAAATTTGCCAAAGCCTGCTGAATGAGAGCCACTGGAATATCATCCCATGAGCAGTTCAAAAGCTTCCCAATACCCCTAAGAGCATCAGAGCCCAATTTGATGTGGGGGGGGTCCCCTCCAATCCTGGGAAGCCCCAGCCAATCCCAACCACGGGCAGCCAGTCCCATTCCCCAGCATCATCCCTGCACTTGGAAGCAAGGACGCTGTTTCCCAGCACAGATATTCCTGTGGCAGCAAAGTCACTGCATGTTGAAGCACGGTAATACAGTATGACTTTCCCCTTTAATGGAATTTTTCTAGCCCACTAGGAAAAAAAAGACTCCATTAGCCATACTACAAAGGCTCCTACTTATTAGTATTTTAGAACAGCGGCAAAAAACATTTCTTGAATCTAATTATTGCTGACAAATATGAAAATTGAAATCAAAGTTAAATTTTCAGCTACAGTGCCTCATTCGGCCGCGGCTCGCCCGCTCCCGACGATTGCATCAACACATTTATTCTGCTGAGCAGGCTCCCAGATTGGGCCCCCCCATTCCCTGCAGCCCACCCCTCCATCTTCGGAGGCATTAACTCTGACATATTCATCTCAACAGCCGGGCCACGGAACCAACTTCATGTTTACCAGTTGTATGTGACCGACGGATCGGAGCGAGGCTTCCAGGGGCTGCTGAAGAAGGGAACAGAGATTGCTGCTTGAGGAAGAAGGGAATGGAACTTGCTGCTTTTTTTAATTTTTCCTCTTTTTTTTTTTTTTTTAAGTTATTGTTATTTATTTCCAACTTCGCTGTCTCCCGTCCCCTCCCAACCTCATCTCCTAAAGGGTGATTTTGAATTCCACAAGACAGAGGATGTGGAAGGGAGGGGAGAATGGAGAGAAGGGGGAAATAAGGAAAAAAAAAAGCCTTGTCAACATATTTCCTTTCTCCTACCTCCCCCCAACATACTGTAAAAATCAATCCCCTTTGTCATTTTGCTCTGCTTGTGTGAATGTTTAATGGCTGTCGAGGGAGATAATGATTGCTGCTAGGAAATTCATTTCAGATTTGCTATTTATAAAGTACTTGGTGCTCAGGTGGGAAATTAACATAAGGAAGGGGGAAAGGGACCAAACCAGGGTAAAAAAGCAGCAGGAGAGGAGGGATGAGATGCTGCAGGGCTGCTTGGAAGGGGATGGGGCCCAAAGAGAATCTGCATCTGGTCCCATCTCTCCTGGGACAGAGGGAAAAGGTTTGCATGGAGCAAGGATGGCGCTGCCAGCCCCTTCCCAGCACCCACCCGTGGATGCAAGGACACAGAGCCAGGATTGTCCCCCCAAGTGCCTGGGGGTTTTCGGAGCCAGCGGTGCTCCTCACGCACCATCCCCCAAAACCCAGACCACCAGCCCCAGCACCACCAGTGGTCTGTGCCCCGGCTCCCCCTCCAGCCCCTCATCCCTCTGCATTGACCCCAAACCTCCTCTGACTCCCCTCTCCCCTCAAAGCCCATCCACCTGTTGCCACGTGTGGGATTTTGAATCCCGAGGGGATTCCCATCTGCGCTACAGCTGGATCCCGCAGCACGAACGCCGCCGTTGAGTTGCTAATTCCTTGTCTCAGAAGTTGTTTTTCACTTTCTGATTTTTCAATAATAGGCTTGGTATGAATCCCTTAAGCTTCCGAAATAAGCTGAAAAACGCTTTTCCAGCCATTTACATAAACACAAGTGGATCAGAAGGAATAATCATAGTTTATGCATTATTTGGGGGCTTTGGAGATGGTTTCTAATGTGGTGTCAGGTTTTGAAGCCTAAAACATACAATGGGAAGCGTTGACGTGCAGAAAAGCAGCACAAAAAGTAAACAATAAATAATACACGTTTTTTAGTGTTGCCTTCAGTGACAAGGCGGTTTTGGCTCCGCCACTACCCCGGCCTCTAATGGATCATGGATCCTGCTCCTCGCCAGCTTTGTTCCAAAAAGGGCTTCATTAAGAGAGATGTCACTCATCCTAAATCCAAATTCACCTCGTGCCAGCCAGCCCTGCCGCTCTCCTGTGCCTTGGCCCGCTATCAAAAACCCCAGTGCTGGCTTTGGGAATTGACTTTGGAAAACTAAAAGTCTAACGGAGGCACCCTCTGATCTCTAAAACCATCTGTCCTGTAGACAGGGAATAAAAGCTAAAAACACCCAAACCAACCCAGCAGCGTAGTGCTATTCACCAGATAACTGCCCTAAGAGAGGAAAAAAGGCCCAAACACTAAAAAATAGAGAGAATATTACAGTATTAATGAACCTTGCTTTGCTCTGAGGGCCTGTCACGCTTCCAGTGAGGCGGGTCAGGTTTGGCTTTCAAACCAGTTCTTTAAATCAAGAATTCAGTTTCTGGGAAAATGGAAACATTAGCAAAGGATCTGTTTTGAAGAAATAACAATACAAAACGGAACAAGGCTGGAGACTCCAGGTTCTTTGATACCGCTGGAACGTGGCCTTTGGAGCTCTTTTTTTTTTTTTTTTTGTTTGAAATCACTTCACAACTTTGTACATAAAGCTTCAGCGAGCTCCGAAGAAAATGCTTCAAAAATCATCCCTTACTTTTCCCAGAATTTACTCTCACTGGGAATTTGTGATTGTTCTTTTTTATTTCGCTTTTTGGAATTAGAAAAACCTGAAACATTCTGCTTCGTTTCTAATATTACACGATTTCCTGTGGCATTTCCCACTCCTTAGCAGCTGCTCTCTCCCACTGTGAGTCACTGGAGGACGTGAACCAGCCCCACAGACTGAGCATCTGTGGTTTTCCAACCTAAATCGGGGTTTCCCAGGATCAGCAATGTGCAAGGAAAAGACACCATCCCCTCAAGGCCAGGCTGGACAGGGCTTGCAGCAACCTGGGATAGTGGAAGGTGTTCCTGCCCATGGGAGGGGGTGGAACGAGATGAAATTTAAGCTCCTTTCTAACCCAAACCATTCTGGGATCTCTTTCTGTAATTTCCCAAAAAATCCCTGCCGAGAACCATCCTTCCTCCTTCCTCCAAGCCAGGCCCAGCACTGCTCCAGCAGCGAGCACCTGGCACAAGCCACAGCTCACCAGTGCATAGAGGTGAACCTTCCATCCACCTCCGCAGGGCCCTCCGTGCTGTGCTGGGACTTCTCACTCTGGCAGCACCTCCAACCCCATTATCCCTGTGGGAGGGCAGAGGGTTCCATGCCAACTTCCAGCAGCGCTTTAGAAGGAATACTCCAGCCATGAGGAATTCAGGCGTGGTGGATGCCTGGAATCCTGACTTCCCCATACAGCTGCTACCAAGCATTTCAGAGTCAAGGCTCCTTTTTTTGACTGCCCTGATTAGTAAGCGAAGCATGTGGGAGGTGGAGGAAGGGAAAGTGGGGGGGGGGCAAGAATGCCAAGAACCAAACACTGTCTTTAGTGGGAACAGTCGACAGGACAAGGGGGCCAAGGGGTCAGTTAATTTACAACAGCTTTCAGCATTAGACATATTAACTGTGAAGTGCATCAAAAATCCCTGCTCTCCCTCCTGGCAGCAGATAACAGAGCCCGGCAAGGCAGCACCTCTGATTTATTATTAACCAGGAGCAAGGTGCGTGCCTGGGGAGAAGGAGGGAGGGAGGGAGGTGGCCGGCCCCTCCCAGCTGCCAGCCACAGCTCCAAGCAGCCACAGCTCCAAATGGGAGCACGAGGGATGCGACGCCTGCAGGATGCACCCATGGAAGGGCTGGAGGGATTGGGGTGCCCCAAAGGGTGCAGTGACAAAGGAATCACTCTTTGTAATCCCGGTTTTTCACAGAATCCCAGAATGGCTGGGCGTGGGAAGGCACCTTAAAGCTCATCTCGTTCCAACCCCTGCTGTGGGCAGGGACACCTTGCACTAGGCCAGAGTGCTCCAAGCCCCGTTCACACTTGGACACCTCCAGGAATGCAGCAGCCACAGCTTCTCTGGGCACCCTGTGCCAGAGCCTCACCACCCTCCCAGCCAAGAATTCCTTCCCAATATCCCATCTATCCCTGTCCTCTGGCAGTGGGAAACCACCCCTTTCCTTGTCCTGTCCCTCCATGCCTTGTCCCCAGTCCCTCTCCAGCTCTCCTGGAGCCCCTTTAGGCCCTGCAAGGGGCTCTGAGCTCTCTCTGGAGCCTTCTCTTCTCCAGCTGAACGATCCCAGCTCTCCCAGACTGGTTTTTGCCGATAAAAGCTACTAAAGGCTTGAAAAAGCCACGTGCTGAGGTGTGGGTGCTGGCTGGCAATGCAAGACAGCAGCATGGCTTGGATTTCCACTATAAAATCCCCAAATCTGGCACCTTGCTCATTTTGGCTCCTGTTTGAAACCAAGAGCTCAACTCCAAGTCCAAATCCCAGCTCCAAGCCTTTGCCTTGAACATCAGAGATGAATCAGTTTGGGTCCTGCTGAGTCTAACGGGAGATTTGTCACTGCCCATCAAAGGAGAATGACCAGTAATGCTTAAAAAATCCTACTTCCCCTCTTTAAAGCTCCTCTCCCTTCAACTGGAGAACAAGCAAGGAAAGTTTTGCCCTTTCTTGCCACTACTGAAGTTTGGGAAGCAAAGACAAACACAAGTGAAGGTCTTTTCCTGATCCCCATGGCCAAATAGTTGCTCCTCACGTGGTGTTTCCCAGACTGAGGAAAGCTGAAATCCACCTCCACTGTCTGACTGGAGCTGCCTGGGAAGAGCTCTCCCCATCCACTCCGTCCTGGTTTATCACAGAAAACACCAGGCCCTGCTCACTAACCTGACCTAGATCTGCCAACTGATCAATTTTTTTCCCCAGAGGGAAAAAATAAAATAGGGGGGAAATCACAATATGGGTATTTTTAAGTGAAAACTGCAAGAAAAATCCACAAAGCAGACACTTGTAATATCAAATGCACTCGTCTAGGGCGTAAGTCGAAGGAAGATGGAAAAACCATGAGCCAGGGTCACTGTGCTGGTCAAAATGCCTACATGGAGAAAGGAAAAGCAGTTTTTGCAAAACACAAGGATCTCCTAAAGCTGGTTGCAGCCCCCAGCGCATCCAGCACCAGTCTTGTACAGAGGGATGGTCCCTGAGATGGTTCAGAAGTTTCGTTTCACCAGAGGAGGTTTGTCCAAGCTCCCAGTTCCCACCTGATCCCCTCTGCTTATCAAACTGGTGTTTATCTCCTTTTGACCCCTGAGGCTCATCCCAAATGTGGCAAAGAGACAGCAGTCCCACACCAACTTGGACTTCCACAGACCCTCCAAATCTGGCCCCTTTGCTCATTTGGGCCCCTGTTTAAAACCAAGAGCTCAACTCCAAGCCCAAGCTGCAGCTCCAAGCCTTTGCCATGAACGTCTGAGATGGACGATTTTTCTCCTCCTCACATACCCGCTGCAGAAGGCCACGGGCACCCTGCTCACGTGTGTTTTATGGCCAGTAAACAACTGCATGTCCTGGAACGTGTGCCAGCACTTACGGGACCTCACACAGCTCTAGTCCACCAGTGGGGCTCCTAAACCTGGTGTAGCTACAACACAAACCTACTCCAGCACGTGTTCCCGTGCTCCAAGGTAACTCGTTACACACAAAGGAGTTTTGATTTCATTTTGATTTCATTTTGATTTCATTTTGATTTCATTTTGATTTCATTTTGGTTTCATTTTGATTTCATTTTGATTTTTGTCTTTTTAAAGTCCATCTCTTTTGATGGAGATCTCTTCATATCCACAGCGTAGAGCGACTACAACAGCTTTACTCCTCCTCGTACCCTGCCAATCCACTGCTGTGTAACCAGCTGAGCGCAGGGATGCTCCCAGGGAAGCAGCAGCAATCCACACATGGAAAACCCCACCGGCAACTCCATCACCCAAACCAAACTCCCAGGCCCCCTTCCAGCATTCTGGGTGCCATCCAGCGTTTTGCACAAATTCAGGCGCTTTCCAAAGGCTTGCTCAGGTTGCTGATTGCTCCAGCACATCCTAAAAATGTGCCAATGAATCCCAGAGCGGTGGCCTGATTTCCAGAGGTGCTGATACCTCCTCACAGCTCCGCTGAGAATCAACAGGAATGACAGATGTTCAGCCACGCTCCAAATCCAGCCATCAAGCAACCGGAGTGCATTCCCCTCCTTTTATGTACTGCATATAACTGGGTTATCTACTCATGTAGGTATTGATTATTACTGTTATTACCTATTAAATAGCTATTTTCTGCTGTTGGGGTGAATATCACGTTTTATTGACCCGCACGATAACTATTAACCACATCTAATATTTTTCCCGAGGACCAATAAATCCGGGCATTCACAAAAAGATGTCGATACATGTAATTTTTCTTATACACATTCATTAGTGCAATTACCTCCTGCACGAACTGCCAGGAGGTTTCCCCTCGCCCCTCCACCGAGAGAAAATCTTCCCAGAATGCGCAGCCCCAGCCCAGATTCCAAATCCTGCCCTTCCCGAGGGGAAGCAGCCAGCCTCTCCTCCCTGTGGATGTGTCTCTGGGTCAGATCCAGCCTTTCCATCACACACCAGCACAGCCTGTCTCAGTTTGGGAATTATCTGCATCCCAGCCACAGCGAACGAGCGAATAATTCTTTCGGATGAGGAACGCTCTGTGTAGGATGTTGACACATGCTATTATTTTACATACCTATTTCAGCTTGTATGCTTATTAGAATAAGGTCTTTATGCTAATTTGTAAATCAAATTCCCATAATTCTTGGCTTACTGATGCTAAAGGACCAGCTAAATCTTCTATGACCTTTTAGCCTGGTTAATCCTTTTACGTGTGGCTGAGGGAAGAGTTTTCTTGTCTCTTCCACTCCCGAGTGCTGGGGTGGGATTTTTGCCTCTTCCTTACGAAATCCAGGTGGGCTGTGAGTCAGCGACATGGGGCACATGTGAGGCCACCCCTCTACTCTGAGCCAGGCAAAAGGAGAAGAGAAAACGCTGCTGCCTGGTCCCTGTGTAAAGATATTTCGGGTTTTCATCGCTGCTAGTTAAAAATCAGACAGAAGACACAGAGCAAACACAATGAGAGCTGTGTTGCCAAATTGCCACTCACTTCCCGCTGCCCGGGGCAATTCCAGCCCTCTGTAGCCTCCCCTCTTTCCATCTCTTTTCCCAACTTGTGGCTGGACGTTTTCTGGCTCCATTCACCTGGTGAGTCAGTGCAATGGACACCTCCAGATCATTCCCAAGGGGATGCAGCATCCAAGCAATGCCCTGACCTCTCTCTCCAGCATCAACACCCAACAGCTCCCTCGGTGTCCAACCACACCGGACACTCCAGGGCTCAGGGAGCTCCTTCCTGATGGACACAACACTCAGCAGTTCCCATTTTAGGGCCACAGTTCCACAAATCCAACAGCAAATCTACAAAACGTGGAGGACCTACAGATGTTTGCACAAATGCAGGTGGTCAAACGCTTCTGAATTATCCCACTTCACGCTCCGCTTGCCTCTCAAGCACACTCACAAATCACTTTTCTTATTGTTTGTTTGGCTGGGAATAGGGAAATGACCTGGAGTATGGATGAACCGCTGCAGAGGGCAGCACACATCTCTGGAGATACTTGAAGGAGATTTGTGCAAAACACAGTTTTCCTGCATGACAATAATTTTCACATTTTCAAACACAAGCCAGCTCCAGTTCTGGACACCAAACGAGGGAGAAAACTTATGAATTCCAAAGACTACTGTGATTATCAGAAGAATTCATGAAGCAGAAGCACATTACTGCTGATTTTCAGCACTGCATACAAACCTAAATATTACCTTGGGGTTGAATGAACCCAAATTTCTCAAAACTCTCTTTAAAAGTTTGTGCTAAAATACAAAATTATTTGTAGGGTGTGTTTGGGGTTTTGTTAAATGACTCTTAAATAAAATTATGCAAGAAAAACTCCCAAGGGGACTCCTTCCCTCCAACAACGCAGCAACTCCCAGCCCAAAAAAGGCCCAAACTTTTTGCTGCCAAAGGCTGCCTTGTGCAGTATTTCACCAGCTCTCCACAGCTCTGCCCTGGGTCCTCCCCACACCGTGGAGCAACGTGGCTCCCTGCTTTTCCTCACTCCAGGAGTGACTCAGGGGCTTCTGGCACCCACATCAGGTTCCTGCAAGGCAGGGAATTGGAGGGTTTGGGGCTTAGGGAGGCAGCACATTCCTCCTCCCCACTGCTCTGCTGCCCAGGAGAATTTTAGAAAACCAACTACTTTTTGATCTGGAAGCTTTGATAGGAGCAGGGAGAGGAAGCAGGAGGGATGACCAGAGGCATGGAATAAGACTGCAAGGAAGCTAAGTCAGGAGCCCCAAAGCAAGCATTAAAAAATAATAAAATAATGAAATAATAAAATAAATGAAGCACAGATTCTGGGCAGGAGGAGTGAGCAGGGAAAGGGGCACCTTTATCCCTCCCCTGGGGGAGCCCCGACCCTTCACACCCCAGCCGGGCTCCCTGCAGAGCTGGCAGCCAGGGGGGCCAGGGCTCCCAGCCCCGGGGAAGCCCCTGGGATGCAGGAATGCCGGCACGCCAAGCAGCACAAGCGGGAAGCAGCAACGCTGGGAGAAGGAGAGAGCTCGAGGAGGGAGAGCGGGAGGAAGGCGAAGAGGAGCGATGCCTCGGCGTGTGATGTGCATGTTAAGCAGCCTGTGCCGGTCGATACCGCACGGGGGGCTCTCCCTCCGCAGGAGCGGGCCCGGCCTGCCCAGCAGAGAGAAGTTTGTGGTGGGAGACACCCAGGCACCATCTCTGCCCACACCGCAGCCCCCAGCCCCGCGCAGGCAGCCCCCAGCCCCACACAGGCTGGGCTTCCAGAGCCCACCCGAGCCTTGCTGCAGCGCACCTCGGCAGACGGGGGACGAGGCTGGGCTGGTTTGGACATTCCCAGCCTTCGGTGGGCACGTCGGAGCAGCGCTGAGGTAGCTGGATCCGGCTGTGGAGAAGGAGGCGCATTCACCCCCCCGGGGCGCATCCATCCTCAGGAGAACCCACGCTGTCCCCCCCAGGAACGCCTGCATCCCCCCCGGGGTGCATCCGTCTCGCCCAGGAATACTCGCACGGCCCCGGGGGTGCATCCGTGCTCCGAAGAGTGCCCGCATCCCCCCCCCCCGGGGGTGCATCCATCTCCCCGAGAAGTGTCTGCATCCCGCCCCGGAGCCCCGGGTCCCAGCCGCCCCCCGAGCACGGCGCAGCAGCCCCTGGCGCATCCCCCGGCGCATCCCCCTGCGCATCCCGAGCTCCCGCGGCGGCCCGGGGCAGGATGCGGCTCCATCCTCTCCTCCCATGGAGGAAACCCCGCTCCCACAGCCCCTCCAGATGGCTGCGAGGAGCCTAACGCGAGCTGACAGGCTCGGCGCTCCCGGCCAGATGGGGCTGGCTCCTGCCGCCTCTTCCCCCTTCCTTTTCCCATCGCTTTTTGCTCTTTTTTTTTGCCTTGCACAGCCCCCCCCTCTCCCCCAAGCACCATCCCCCGGGTGCGGGGAGGCAGCCGTGCTTATCCGGGACAGACTGGAGAAGGACTTCCCAACTCCCAGCCCGGCGGGAGCGGGGCTGCACCGAGTTTTTCGGACGACCTTGCTGGAAAAGCAAAGGCGTGGGGGGAGCACAGAGGATCCCCGCCCCCCCCCCCCCTCCGCCCCCCAGCCTGTTGGATCATTGATCCTGCCAGAATTACGCTGGGATGGCAGAGTCCTTCTGCACCCGCAAAAATAATCAGGACGCCAGGGGAGAAGTGTCCCCCCCCCGCCAGCCCGGTGCACCGGGAATTCCTGCGCCGTACCCGCATCCGCACCCCCCGCAACTTCACAGCGGGCTGGGGACCCTTTCCCAGCTCTGTCCCCGCTCTGAGGGATCCTCGTCCCCACTCTGAGGGGGATTCTCAACCCTCCCAGCCCCCTTAGAGGGTGCTGCCGTGGGACCGCGCATCCTCCGCCCGCCCGGGCTGCGTCCCCCGCGGCATTCCCTACCTTGAGAGAGGAGGAGCGCGGCCATCCCGGCGAAGATCACCCAAGAGACGGGGTGGTGCATTTTGGCCTGGGCCATCTTTTCCTCCTCCTTCCCCACTCACTGCCGGGCGGGGAAAGGTTTAAAATCCAGCGTTTCCCGGAGCAAAGCGCAGGAAGGGAGGCGGGGGGCGGGGGGGGTGGGGAGGGGGGGTAAGGAAAAAGGAAGGGGAAAAAAAAAAATAAAAAGGGAAAAAAGCACCGAAGGGTGGGGGAGGGGGAAAAAAACCCAAAAGAAAAAAAAAAGGGGGGGGAAGGGGGTCGGAAGGGGTTGCAGGTGCGAGGACAGGCGCTGCGTGCCCGCCGCTCCGGCCCGCACACGCCGCCCGGCTGCAACACGCCGCCGGCCGCGCACGCAGCCGCCCCCGCGCAGCACTCATTGGCTGCGGGGCCCCCCCGCGCCGGCACCCGCACCCCACCGGCACCGCACCCCCTAACCCCCACCGGCACCGCACCCCATCGGCACCGCACCCCCGACATCTACACCCCCCTAACCCCACCGGCACCCGCACCCCACCGGCACCGCACCCCCCTAACCCCCACCGGCACCGCACCCCCTAACCCCACCGGCACCGCACCCCCGACATCTACACCCCCCTAACCCCACCGGCACCGCACCCCCTAACCCCACCGGCACCCGCACCCCACCGGCACCGCACCCCCCTAACCCCCACCGGCACCCACACCCCCGGCACCCCCCAGCACCCCCACCCCCGGCATCTGCACCCCCCTAACCCCACCGGCACCCACACCCCCGGCACCCCCCGGCACCCCCACCCCCTAACCCCCACTCTGCCATCTGCACCCCCCTAACCCCACCGGCACCCGCACCCCCTAACCCCACTGGCACTCACACCTCCGGCACCCCCCGGCACCCCCACCCTCGACATCTGCACCCCCCTAACCCCACCGGCACCCACACCTCGGCACCGTCAGCACCCGCAGCCCCCAAACTTCCCCCCAGCATCCGCCACCCCCCCCCCCACCTCAATCTGCATCCCCCCACCCCAGCATCCCACCAAACTCCCTGGCATCCAGCACCACCCGCACCCCCTTGGCATCCACATCCCCTACATTCCCCTGCCATCTGCACCCCCCCACATTTCCCCTTTAGCATCCACACACCCCTATGGCATCCTTGCAACCCCGTGCCCCATAGTTCTTTCCCACTGGGGAAGAGGGTGAATCCCTCCTGGAGTGCCTGCAGCGATGCTGTGACTCAGTTTCCCCACCTGCACGATGGTGGGAAGGATTCACACCCCCCCCTCCCCCGTGTCCCACCTGCCTGGCCCAAAAGGAAGAGGGGCACCTGCTTCTGGAGGGGCTGATGTCTGCAGGACAGCCCCAACAAACCCCTTCCCCTTTTACACCTAAACCCATGTGGAAATGTCTCTAAAAGCAAATTTAATAAGGAAAAACTCTTCGGTTTGGAGCAGAACTCTCCTTTTAGTCCAGATCAAGGGTTTTTTTCCATGCTGTAACCATGCTCATCTGATTCCTCATACCAAGCCCACCTCCTGCTCTGAGCAGCATCTGGGCCCCTTGGATCCAGCTTAGGATTGAACACGCTCCTGTTACTTCAGCTCCTTGCACATGCCAACTACTGGTCCCTATTTCACACCACCAGAAATAAAACAGACTTTTTTCCAATTCAGGATTCCCAAACCAAACACATCTGTCCACACCACAGCCCAACATCAGGAGCATGACACTCACACGCCTACACAGAAAAGGTCCTTGAGACCAAAATCTTAAATTATTTCCACGCTTTGTCCAATAAAAAGAATATCTGAGGCTCTGAACCCCAAGACACCCCTTTAAAACAACCTAAATAAAAAATATCACATTAAATATTATTTTCATAAGTGATAGGGATGTCTCATTTCATTGCTCGAGGTAACTCACAGCCCCTTCAAACAACATTATAGCCAGAAAAAAATGACAAAGAAGGGAAAAAAATTAAAGATATCCTGCCTTTTTGTATTTATGCCTCCTCAGAGGCTTCCAAAAATCTGAGCTGTTCACTTTGCAATTCAGAAGAAGACTCGGCTGCGAACTCTTGGAAATCCAACTGTGTTTCTATCTCTATCGCCCGAGAGACTCTCCAAGTCACATCCAGGCCAGTCTTTCTGCTGCAGGAAGGTGACAAAGCACAGGTCCCTCTCCTCCAGCCCTATCAACAGCTCTGACAATGACTCAAATGTCAAACGTCAGGAGGGATTGGCAGCTCGGGCTGGATGTTCCCACCAGCCCTGTTTGATGCCTGCAGGTCCCTGCCACCAGCCAGCCCAAGGGTCACCTGTCCCCAGCCACGGAGAAGATGCATTTCACCCATCCCTGGGTGCTCCCCAACACCTCCCCTGCTGTGATCCATCAGTTTCCACGGGGGCTTGCCAAAAACGTGGCTGCTGTAAAGCTGCAGGCTGATGCAGAGGGCCCTTTGCTCTCCTTCCTTTCCCCCTCCCAAGGCTTGGCTCAATCCACAGACCTCCAAGAGGTCCAGTGGATCCAGAGCTCTCCACCACCACATGCTGGTACCACCAGGAGCATCCTACACCCTGCCAGCGCCTCCACCACCTCCCAGCTCATTAGGACGGGCAGAGCTAACGAGCAGAGCAGCACTGATGGCCCAGTCCCAGGCTGCACTCGTGGTGCAGCAGGATTCTTCACCAGGAGCAAATACCGGCTATGGGGTATTTAACCTTGTCCTATCCACCTCACGATGTCAGCGCTTGGAGCGTTCCTCCAGCACAAGCCCATCGCTGCCCCAGCCATCTCCAGCTGATGGAAAACCCTTGGAAAGGGGGAAGGACTCCTAACCCCGTGCCATCCCAACCTCTCCACTGCTTCCCCACCATCCCATCTGCATAAATTGCCTACAATAAGATGCCACAGAGCCATTTTTACCACCCTTGGCAACGCTCCTGCCTTTAACCCCAGCTTGCCGAGCCAGCGACGGCGCTCGGAGCAGCTGGAAGTGGTCGATTAGGTTAGTTTGGTTTATTACCAACACATTATGCTTTAAAAAACACAACTTCCCTGCCTGTTTGCCTAAGCAGGGAGAGCAGTTTCTAAGTCAGCCCTATGCAGTCGCTGCTCTTCCTACAGATTTGCTCCATGCATTATTAATCCACACAACGCTCGTTCCGAGCACGGATATTTACCCGATGCACCAGAGCAGCTCTTAAGGAGCCTTTGGCTTGTGGCTTTGTGGAACATCAACTTTTCATGTTGAACAGCAGGTGATGTTCAACAGAATGCCTTGCAATAAATGCCTAATATCGCCATTACACTCGTCCATATCTATGTGCTGGGCTGATAGGAACATGCAGATAGCAGGGCTGCACTCCTGAGATAGGGATGGGGGTAACAAGTTATTCATTGGAAATCATATATAAATATATATTTGTACCTGGTGTTAACCAGGGACACCATCCCTCTGCGCATATCGAGATGCAGAAGGCCCGTTTTGGCAGAAATTTCTGCAACATTTATATGAAATTCAATTTTTTCTGCCCCTAAATCTGAATAAAAGCCCAAAACACAACACCTTGGCTAAAAGTCTGCAGGGATAAAAAAAAAAAGTGATGTGCTGCTTTGCAAGGAAACCTCTAACTGGCTCTAAAAGGAGCACTGTGACCTTGCTGAACAGCACTGCATAATTTTTAATAGACATTTTTTGCTGGAACTGACATACTCCCAGGCATGGTTTTATTCCACTAACATTTTTTTCCAGAGGGAAATGCCATGTTTCATTGGATTTTTTTCATCATCCCTCCATATACATCCCTATAATTACTATATGCATTACAATAGCATTGGCATGCCTTTGATAAGATCCTGGTTCCATTATGTTCGACTCCGTGTGTACACCCGGTAAAAACAGTCCCTCCCTTGAGCTCTTCAAGTCAAAATAGAGAAAGCACAGGAAAGTGTTGAGACAAGAGCAAATTACTTCTCATTTTAAGGCTGGAAAAATAAGACTTGGGAAGGCTAAGCCACCACGAGGGGCCAGGGGGGGATTTTCCAGCTGAGCCACGAACAGAACCAAAATCTTCCCGATTTGGAGGGTTGCACCTGCTTCCCCTTTCAGTGTTACCCCATCTGAAATCACTTCTGCTTGTGGCTCACCAGTACAAGGGGAGAGTTAAGGCAACGCTTCCACCACTGCCAAAAATACCAGAGATGAATTTTGTGCAAAATGACCCTTTTTTCTTGACAAGGGGGAGAATTTTTAAAGCTCCACACACAGCCTGGCCCACGTGTCCACACAAAGGCGTTCCAGCACCCCCGTGCCCTGGCGTGCAGGGGACACACGGAGCCAGACAGACGCGTGCCCATGGGTGCCCGGCTTTGCTCCTTTAATTACACCTCCTACGGGTGAGAAAGATAAGCCCAAACGGAGCAGCTGCATGAAGGGAAGAAGCCTATAAGTTATTCATAAGTTCAGGCTCAAGCTCCTCTCTTGCTTTCACTCCATGACACCTTCAAAACATATTATTCATCTATTTTTTCCTCCTCTGGGAAGAGAGATGGTAATTGTAGTAAATATATCACTGCCAAGTCATCCTCGCAGCCTCCGAGCCTGCACGGCGCGAGGGGTAGGGATCTGAGGCAGCAGATTTGGGATGCCTGGGATCCGTGAAGGACATCCTCAGGCTGCCGTGGGGACCAAAGCACTGGGGGAGAGCCTTCATCCACCCCCATCATCTCCACCATCCCATCCTTTGGGATCAAAGCCCCACAATGTCCACTGAGCACCTGCAAAGAGCGAGTTGTTCGCAAGACTTTTCCACATCCAGCCCAGCAGAGCTCAGACTGGGACACCAACTCCCTCGGGATGCTGCACCCCATTTTCATCCCATCCCGGTGGCACTTGGGTCAATTTTGGGCTCCGTTTCTGTCTCAGAAATAAAAATAAAAGCCACTCTCACCAGGATCCCTGCCTGCAGAGAGCCTTTGGAAACAAGAGCCACAGCTCAGAGGTTTTGTTTGCCCTCTCAAGGCTGTTCCAGACAGAATAATGCTCCTGCCAACTGAAGCAGCTCTCCTCGAGCTCAAGAGGTTAGTTTTTCTGAATGCAGCGACACGGATCCTCGTCTCGGCCCCATAGCACAGAGGACTGTTGTATTCCAGTGCAAAAATAACCCTGAAAGCAACATCTATGGCCACACCAGGGAGGGGAGAGGGCTCCGGCATCGGCGCAAGGCGCCTGGGGGGAGAGAGAGACACGGGGCATGGATTTTATTTGTCCTCGATTCCCAGGGAGGTCATTTACTGCAGTGCCCCTGGCACTTCCCCAGCCCTTTCTAGCACACTTGATTCTTGTGAGTTTTCTTAATCTCATCTCCTTCATTGGTTATTGCTCTTTCAGTGCTGAACTCAGCAAGATCGCCCGTGTTTAGAGAAAGATTAGCGCTGAGTACATTAAACACGGTAATGCCATGTACTGTAGGGCACCGGGTCAGCGCCCCGGCCCCCAGCGCCCACAGCACCTGCCCAAATCCCAGGCCTTCGGCTGAGGCGGCTTTTAGCTACGTCTGCAACACCTCTCGCATCCCAGCACCTCGCAAGGAACCCTTCGGAGATAAAAACCTCAGCAGCTCTAGCACTGAGCACATCTTGTCTCCCCTTCAAATTGAACCTGGAGTTGGACTTGATGGGATCACCCCACCCAGCTCGGGATGTTCTGTGGCTCTGTGAAGGCAAAATAAGTGCTGAGGGACAATGTGGTTTTTGCAGCAGAAGAAGCAGAAAGGAAGGGTGGATGGAGAAGGGTCTGGATCAGCCAGGCAAAGTGCCCACCCGGACACAAGGAGCCACCCAGAACCTTCCCCGGCTGAATGCTCCCAGCCATCCCAAATCTGCAGGCTCAGGGGGAGCAGTGACCTGCAGCCCTGCAGGAGGGCAATGCCCACAGTGCCAAGCCCTTATCCAGTGCACAAGGATGGGGCATCTGTGTTACCTAGGGAAATGTTATTCTCTGGGAGGTTTTATTCTCTACATAAAAGTCCCGATTTCAAGCAACACAGAAGCAAACCAAGGTGGTAGGAGCCTCTGGAGAGGTGCTCAACGGCCGTGCTCTTCTTGGTCCCACTGTTCCCTTCATTCATTCCCTTCCCCCAAACAAACCCTTTTTCTCCGTATTCCAAAGATATTGCAGGGATGCTTTCCAGTGCCCACCCGCCAGAGCACGTGCTGCCATCAGTCCCCATCCCAACCGGACTCTTATCGTGGCTCACCACCTCCCATCCCCGCTTTCCAGCTGACTGAATGTCTGTTTACCTACGGATTACAAGGAGGCAACAAGGCCGTGTGGGAAGAGGCACCGTTGCATGGGCAAAGGCTCTGCAAACAGATGGCTCGAGGAGATAGCGGCTCTTTGCTGCCTTGTGCGTGCTGCTGGGCTTGAGGGTGACACAGCCCTGGCACATCCCTACCTTCCCTTCCTTTTTTTTCCCCTCTTCAAGTTCCCTCCCCATCTTGGGGAGTGAAGACAAAGACTCAGCCAGCTGCCCAAGTCTGTCCTGGAAGGTGTTGGAAGACATAGTCGCCCTCAGATTTTTGTGTTTATAGCCATCCCTTCCAAACTGATAATGAGGTATTACATTTTTAGGGGGGGGGAAACTCTTGCACAGCTCTTTTCCAGCTCCTCTGAAGCTCAAGGTCACAGTGAGGTGGCTCAGCAGTGACCCACGACACCAGCTGGACTTGTGGCAATAAAGAAACCTGCAGCCACCTTGATGTCTCAGACAATCCCACCTTGAGAGAGCTCTTTGGGAGCTGCGAACAGACAGAAACCCACCCGATGTTATTTACTGATGGATATTCTCCTTTCTGGAAGGTGCAGCAGTGGCAACACCTTTGTTGAAGTGGCTCAAAGCCACCCAGCCCCTGCTCTGCTCCCGAGAGCCGGAGCAACACCTCTGGATCCAGCCCAGCCTCCCATCACCAGCCGAGCCCTGGCAGGTCTCAAACACCGGATCCTTTGTACTCCAGATGAAGGAAAAAATAAACGCGCATGTTACAAAACACTGGCTGTGATGAAAGCGCCATTGGAGACCCTGCAGACTGTCTAGGGATTTTTTTCCCATCTAATTCACATCTCCCACTCTCCATCTGCCAAAAGAGAAAGCCAGGTAAACCAGCCCTGGGAGGAACGGGATTCATATTCCCCGAATAACCCTCATTTGCAATTTTAGCTTCTCCCGCTCATCCTGCCACCCCAAACTAATTGCATTCCCCACACCCCCCTCCTCCTTCTCCCCCATCCCAAGCTTTAGAAGCCCGTGGTGTTATACAGCAGGCTCAAAGCATGTTCGAGATTAGTCCTGCAACCTGCCCGGCAGAGTCAGAAAATTGAATGTGGTAGGAAAAAAAAGGGAAAAGGGGAAGAAAAAAGGAAAAGAAACCAGAAAAAAGAGTCAGCTCTTGTCAGGAGTGTGGTAGTACAAGGAAGTAATTTTTCTCTCCCCATTTCAGCTGGACGTTGCTGTTTATGTCCGCTGCATCCTTTCTTCTCTGCCGTGCAGCTGTAGCATTGGAAAATTGGAGAGGGGAGGCACGGGGGGGGGAAGGCAATAGCAATTGAAATTGGATCCTATTGAATTTTCAATAGGACACCAAAATATATACATATTTCAGCATGCGATTGCATGGACGTGTAAGTCAACAGTGGAATCTGTGAATGGTCGTTTGGAATAATTACAGTGGGGGGAAATCATCGGAATAATGAGCAGTTGCTCCCAGAATATTCAGGGAAATGAAATGCCAACTGCTGTTTATTAAACAGGGCTTTATTTCCAGTTTAGGGTGTTTGGGATGGAATTAGGTGGCAAACACACAGCGTCACTGAATGACTGGAAAACCGGGGATGAGTGATGCTGCTCAAACCGCTTTATTCATTCCCTCCGTTCTTTCCCTCTTTCTGCCTTTCTTTGTGTTTTCCTTATCCTTCCATTCCCTTTCAACCACAGCAGCCTCTGGAAGGGGCTGTCAGGCAGCTCTGATGCCACAGGAGGAAGAAGGATGGTCTCTGCCCTCCAAGCTCCCCATGGACACCAAGGGATGCCAGCGCTGGGCCGGAGCAGCCGGCAGGAACGAAAGGGAGTGAGGTGGGATGGCACCGAGAGAGCCAGAGGGTCACCACTAAGCTGCTGAAATTTCCAAAAGCTTTGACGTTTTGGGTTAGGTTTTTTTCCCCACCAATATCCTTGGGAAGATGCTGCACAGCCTGCCCACACCCCCACACCTCCAGCACTGCCTGGCACACACTCAACTTGTTTTCTTTAACAAGACCATAAAAAGACGCCCTGCAGCACAGCAGAGAGCCCGAGCACGGCCACCAGGTTTGGAATGTCCACTCGAAAAATTAGCAGGAAGAGCACACAACCCTTACATGAAAACCAGGTAGGTTCTGAACACTTGCATTTAGGGAGAAATACGAATGTGACACCTAACAGACATTTTGTAACACGGGTCTCAGCTTTGTGAAATAGAAGGTAAAACGTCAGAAAGCCGTGGAAGCCTCAGAAATACAGAACCCACAGCATGCTGCAGGTTGTTCCTGCTGTCCCCACATCCCAGAGGGGACTGGAATGAGGATGTTGCATTTGGATCCCGATGGAGAGCAGAAGGGAGCAAAAGGAGGGGCAGGAGACCACTGGGGAAAGGAGATGGGGAGCACTGAGTCCTCATCATTCTCTCCCTCCTCCCAACTCTTCCCCAGCTGCTCGTGCCTCCTCCCAGCACCAGATAGACTGAGAAAGGAGAGATGAAGTTTTAAGGAGGAGGAAGTGCCTGTGTGTATATGCACATGACTTAGACATCTCAAAAGATTTCACACTGTATTTCACATAATTCACGTTTCTAAGCTTCTCCCTTTGCAATGCAGGAGGTGAGCATAAATGAGACAGGCCAAAAGCCTTATAAGCTTTGAAACATCTCCAGGTTTTCGAAATCATATTGAAAATATTCCAGTTCTGGATGGAACAGGGCTACCTAATGCCAGCCAGATGAAACCACGCTCCCAAAAACTCCCTGTGCGGGCACTTCGCACCTCACAGGCACAGGATAAACCACCCTCAGGGCTTCGAGGAGTGCTCGGTGCCCTTCAGGCACACATCACCTCGTAATCAGAAAACCTCAAACCTGGAGAAAACCAAAAGCAAAAATAAGGTACCTCAGAGATGTCTTCTCCTCGAGGCGATGCAGCATCCAGCATGGCCAGAGAGTTGGTGTGGCTTCAAATCAGCCTGGTCCTGCCTGCAATGAGAAGAGAAGGATGCTCATCCCATGCAAAATGCAGAGAATTTTACTGTTTCTTGCTATTTTAGTCACTGGAGGAACCAGTAAAGCTATTTTGAATAACTTTTTATGAGCATCACAAAGCGGCCTAAGGATTCACATAGAAACCTTCCCTGTTGCACAGAACCCAGAGCTGGAAAATCCAGGAGCTCCACAGCAGTTTTGGGGCCTGTCTATTTTGGGGGTAACACTGTCCTCAAGCACTGAGCACCCTCTGCTCACACCAGGATTTGTACACAGGGATGCAGGAGAAGTGCCTGGCTTAAGGCAGGAACAGAGCAGGGAATCCTGGCTTTGTCCCAGTATAAACAGGGGCCCAAAACACTCAGATCCATTGGGGAAAAAATACAGACTGACAATTAAATGTACAGACTATAAAATAACACCACAGATCATCGAGAGCTCTGCCACATCCCTCTGTCCTAACTCACAATATCTCTTCACCCTCTGCAATTCCCTGGCCTCTCTTTCTCTGCCAACGCCTCTGCTCTGCAGCAAAGCCAACTTCTGGCACTGGGAGAAAAAATAAAAAACCTAAAAAGCCCCACAACAAAGCAACGATCCAACACAATAAAAATAAATTAAAACCCCTAGAGGACACTGAGGAGAGTTGTGGCTCCTTTTACTGCGTTTTCCAAGGTGCTGTTTAAACACAGACAGGGGAAGGTGCATAAATACATCAGCTCAGCCCTCTGGCCTGCAGAAGCGTTGGCAGAGCACAGAGAGCACTGGGAGCTGGGATAATTACACCTCTGTCTCCCTCCAGCCACAGCCCTGCCTGGCATCTGCTCCCAGACAGCTCCTCCAGCCCCACACAACGGCATCTCAGCACTTCTGTGCTGGAGCGGGAGGGATGAGAAAGAACTGGGCAAGATGATATCAAGTTGCCTTCCCAAATCATCCACTCCTGTGCAAAAAGGGTCAAAACTGAGTCATCCTGGCCCTCATGGCTCCAAGGTGTGGGTTTGCATCCCATTCCAAGCCCCTGCCATGGGCAAGGACACCTTCTGCTATCCCAGGTTGCTCAGAGCCACATCCAACCTTGAGCACTTCCAGGGATCCAGGGGCAGCCACAGCTTCTCTGGGCGCCCTGTGCCAGGGCCTGCCCACCCTCACAGCCAGGAATTCCTTCCCAGTATCCCATCTAACCCTGCCCTCTGCCAGTGGGAAGCCATTCCCCCTTGTCCTGGCACTCCAGCCCCATGCCCAGAGTTCCTCTCCAGCTCACACGGAGTCTCTTTAGGCACTAGAAGGGGCAACATAAAATCCCAAAATGGTTTGGGTTGGAAGGGACCTTAAAGCGCATCCAGTCCCACCCCCTGCCATGGGCATGGACACCTCCCACTGTCCCAGGCTGCTCCAAGCCCCAATGTCCAGCCTGGCCTTGGGCACTTTCAGGGATCCAGGGGCAGCCACAGCTGCTCTGGGCACCCTGTGCCAGGGCCTGCCCACCCTCCCAGCCAGGAATTCCTTCCCAATATCCCATCCAACCCTGTCCCCTGTCAGCCCAAAGCCATTCTCCTTTGTCCAAGCTCCCCACCTGGATGGCCCTGGGGAATCAGCCCACTCACAGCACCAGGAGTTTGGGCAAAGCCTGTCCCTGTCCTCCAGATCAGCCTGGTGGAAAGGGACACTTGGAAATTCCTGGCACACCCTCCGGCAGCACCGGGGCAGGATAACCCAGGGCTGCTCTGATGCTGCCCCTGACCGCAGCCTCCCTCCTTCCCTGATCCCTCCTAATGCGATAACACTCAGCATAATAAATATTGTTAAAAGCAAAAGTCTCTCTGGAGACTTCGGGTCTTCGGGCGCAGGTGTTCGGGCTGTGGTAATTGCGTGAGTCATTCATTAAAGGAAATGCAATTTAAAATCTATTACATTCTTTAAAACACAAAGCTTTTGATTTGTCCCACCCACTTCTGGCCCAAGCCCAGCAGCATCCAGGGTTCTCCTGTGCTTAGCAGGACTATTCCTGCAGTGGAGCAGCACGACACAGACCTCACCCTCTCCCATTCCCTGAATCCTGCTGGCTTGTAAAATCTCCCCTCGGTTTTGCAAAGCCCTTTTAATTTCTTTTATAATTTTCAGCAAATAACCAAAAAGGGGAAGTTGAAAAAACCTGGAAGATAAAAGAGGATACATCACCCCAATCTATGAGGATAAATTGGATGATAAACCACAGCCCAGCTGAAGGACACAGAGAAACCCTGTAGTCTGGGGTGGGGAGGGGGAGAGAAAGGAGTTTGATCCAAGAAAATGCCAGGTGATTTCTCCCAGCAGGGAAAGGCACCTCAATAACCAACAACCAAAAAGTTAAAGACAGACAAATTAAATACAGCACAAATGTTTAGCAGCAAAGGTGATTAACCTTTAAAAGCCAGTACCAATGGCAGCCCTGGGTTCAGCATCTCCCGAGATCCTTAAATCAACCCTGAACACCTTTTCAGAAGATTTATGTTCGACAAACACCAAATCCAAGGCTCAGGAAAGAGGTATCTAATGACTTTCCAGGGCCTGTTTGTGTGATCTAAAAGTCCCTTCTGGCCCTAAATTCATTGCAGCACGGCAGCTGATCCTCAATTGATCTTGGGAAGCAAAATCCTGCCAGTCCATCCCTGAAATCAAGACCCAAAGTTGGTCATTGAAGTTACCACAATCTCCTGAAATTCAAATGGGAGAAAGGTTCAATCAAACCTTCTCCCTCTGCCATATCCTCCTGTGCAGCTGCAGGTGACTTTTGGGGAGAATAAAGCACAAAAGGGTGGCTGCAGAGATTATCCTTGAGGATAACTGAGAATATGTTGAATTTGAGAATATGACTATGGAGAATAATCTGAAGAAGAGGAAGACTAGAACAAGCTTCTAGGTCCAATTTTTCAATCCAGACAAGAAATAAGTTGACCCAAGCAGCTGCCCTGGCTCTGCAGGTACCCAAATGCTGTTGACAATGAGTGGCTCAGTGCCATCGGTGAGGACAGGTACCAGGACAGGTTGTCCTGCTCCTTGGGCAGAACAAGCAGTGACAGAAAAACCACTTTAGAGCAGTGTAATTGCAACGGCAGTGGGAGTTTTGTGTACACAGACCTACTGGCAGAGGGAAAAATCACACTTGCAGCCAGCAATATTAGAGTGGCAAACACTCCCAGTGCCAAGGTCTGCTGTGGCTCCTTCTCTCTGCCTTTTCTTTCCAAGAGGATGCCCTTCATTTGCTCTTGCCCCGAGCTCAGTGGTTCCCAGGAGTCACTGGAGCTTTCTGGAGCTCACCTTGTGGTCACTGTGCACCATCCCCACATCCCCCAGGGCTCTTGCACAGCCCAAAGACACGAGTGTGGAGGGGCAGGATGGTGCCCAAGACACTTCCATGGTCACAGCACTGGGTGAGGCGAGTTCCAAACACCCAAACTCAGCACAAACACAGCACATGGGTCTCACCCGAGCGTTCACCTGCCACAAGGAGAGCCCAGCCCAGCACCACCCTCCTGTTCAGGTCTCCCTTCACTGCTGATTTATGTCAGCAGCCACTTCCAGCACAGACCCGGTTGCAGCCCCCATTCTCCCCTTCTGCTCCATGATCATGGAATGGTTTGGGTTGGGAGGGACCCTAAAGCCCATCTCAATGCAACCCCTGCCACGGGCAGGGACATCTTCCACTGGACCAGGTTGCTCCAAGTTGCTTTGAGAGTCTCAAACCTGTATAGTAGAGAAGTAGCTGGACTCAGAACCCAGTGCCAGGACCTTTCCACCCTTACAGAGAAGAATTTCTTCCCAATATCCCACCTAACCCTGCCCTCAGGTGGTGGGAAGCCATTCCCCCTTGTCCTGGAACCACACGCTCCTGTGAAAAGTCACCCTGTGTTTGTTCTGGGATCACTTGCTTTTCCAGCAAAAGATTTCCCTGCAACACCAGGATTCCTGTCTTGTCCCGAGCTGGGCTCTCTCCAGGAAGTTTCACCTCTCTGAGCCTCTGCCACTGCTGTCCCCGCTGTGGATGTGCACGAGCTCAGGGCACGCAGCCAGTGGAAACACGAACATTTAATGGACGAGGCTTGATGGAGGACCTGGCAGTGCTGGTTAATGGCTGGACTCAACGGTTTTTCCAACCTTAATTATTTGATGATTATAGGATTTAGCCTTTGCCTGGCTGCCTGTGTGGCACAAGCAATAACCTGGAATTCAATGGCTCCTTCACCACACACCAGGGCTAAAACCTCAATGGTAGCATTTTCCTTCCCCACCAGTCCCATTATTTCCAGCTGGTGAGTGCTTCTCCCTGCCTCGAGCACACTTCTGCCTGCCAAGCCCCATGCACACCCTCAGCATTCCCACAGCGCTTTTAAGAGGATCCCACCGCTCCAGTTTCCAAGAGACAAACTCTCCTGACTTGTTCCTGGAGGCACTGGTGGAAATCAGTGATGTCTTCTCCATCACAAGCTGGGAGGGGGCTGCATTTACCCTTGGAAGAGCTGGGCCTGGAGTCAGCAGCAGCATCCCTCTGATCCAAGCAAGATCAGAAACGGTGCTTTTGGAGAACCACCAGCGGATCTGACATGCCTTGTCCCAAGCCGAGCGCTGTTTATCCACAGCTTGACTTCCAACAAAGCCACAGGATGCCCACGGCAGCACAGAGATGCTTTGGTCTGTGGAGGAGCCCCGTGGTACCAGCGAGGCTCTGAGCCCCAGCCTGCACCCCCCTGGCTGCCGATTCATCCCTTCGCAGGCCAAGGCAATCTGGAAGCAGCACCTGACTCCGGCCTGCTCGGAGCAGCTTCCAAGCAGTTTCCTGGCTCTGAAAAAATCCCGGCGAGGACTTGGCTGCTACAACACACTGTGAGGGAGCAGGGAAGAAACCCACATGTCGCCTTGTCCTCTTTTTCCCAGCCCAGCCCTAGGGCAAGGGGACAAGATGCCCCTGTGAAGAAACAAAATCCCAGCATGGAAAATCCCCCAGGAAACTTGGCAGGGCTTTCCCAGGAGGAGGCAGGGAGCCGAGAGCTGGAGCTGCTCACCAGCCGCCTGCTGAACGTACCGAAGGGGTAAATTAAATTCATTCATCTCATCCCAGCTCACAATGGCAGCGTTTTCACCCAACACACACGTTTCTGACAATCAGCTTAATTTACTTCAATAATAAATGAAAAAAGGAAGTTTTCCTTTATAACGGAAATCGGGACTAAGTGCCACGGCGCTTTTTGTGTGGATTTTTTGGTGGGTTTTTTTTAAAGCAAACTACTCAACTCGTTCTCTTTAAATAAAATGATTCCTTTATCTATTATTCATTTGAAATACAGAAGGAGGACACAAGAGACTGGAAGCGCATGGTTTGTTTCTGACACCTCTGGAATAGTTTTTAGGAAGACAAAATGCACAGAGCTTAGGGGTTTGATAGTTAGGAGCCCAAGACTTCCATTTTCTCTGGTTTATGATTTTATAATGTTGCCCATCACTCCGGTGCCTCCACGCAAATCTTTGCTGGTTGAACCTGTGGTATTTTCTTGCTGAGATTGCTCAAGACCAGCAGGTTCTGTCCTGTGCCCACACGTGTGAGATGCAGCTACACAGATTTACACCAAACCATGATACAGGCGACTGTTACAGCCAGAAAAAACTCCAGCTTCAGTCAGGATATTCCATAGGGAAGCACTCCTCGGGATGCAGCTCCTGAAATGTTGGTTATCCCCCTCTTTCAGGTGTGGCCTTGCACCAGGTACCCAGAGCAGCTGCAGACCTGTCTCCTTTCCATCCCAGCAGGCAGGATTCACCTTCATCCCCCTCCATATACTTTTAACACAAATATATAAGACATACTCAGGGCTGCCTTTATCAATGGAGAGAGAGAGACCAGCACCTCCAGAGGGCAATCCATCCAGCCAGCCTGTCTGGGAGGAGATGAATGGCCTCTGGAGATGCCCATTTCTCTCCACCGACCAGGAGGGAGCCCAAGGCGACAAACCCCAAACGTTGACATCCAACTTTTAGATGGTCAAGTCAGAGCAGATTAATCCAAGCCATTACTGGGGCCTTTAATTTTTGCTGGCTTGATTTACAAGTGCTTGCTCAGCACGTTGAGTCCCAATGTCACAACAGAGAGGGGGGCCCTAAAGAGTTGCTCGTCCTCTTCCCACCTTGGATGTGACCATTTGTACTCTGCCACACACCTCACAGTATGAAATGCAGATAAAATAAGAATTATTCTCGCTGCAAACTTTCTCTTGGAACTCGAAAAAGTGAAAATGTTCAATTAAGGTACATTGTTACCAGAGTTTGTAACACACTTGGAGACGACAAGCTCTTTCTAGAGGAAGAATGTGTCATTATCCTTATTTTGTAGGTGGGGAAATGGCTGAGTCATGAATAAAACACAGGTCTGGAGCCAAAATCCACTGTTCTGTCCCTGTGAAACCCAACGGTATCCTGGGCTGACCCCACAGTGTGGGCAGAACACTGAGGGAGGGGATTCTCCCCCTCTGCTCTGCCGACACCCCACTGCAGTGCTGAGTCCAGCTCTGGGGTCCCAGCAGAAGGACCGGGAGCTGCTGGACAGAGTCCAGAGGAGGCCCCGGAGATGCTCCAGGGCTGGAGCCCCTCTGCTCTGGAGCCAGGCTGGGAGAGCTGGGGGTGCTCACCTGGAGAGGAGAAGGCTCCAGGGAGAGCTCAGAGCAGGGCCTAAAGGGGCTCCAGGAGAGCTGGAGAGGGACTGGGGACAAGGCATGGAGGGACAGGACAAGGGCAGACAGGGCAGGGATAGATGGGATAATGGGAAGGAATTGTTCCCTGTGAGGGTGGGCAGGCCCTGGCACAGGGTGCCCAGAGAAGCTGTGGCTGCCCCTGGATCCCTGGCAGTGTCCAAGGCCAGGTTGAACATTTTGAGCACCCTGGGATAGTGGGAGGTGTCCCTGCCCATGGCAGGGGTTGGAACGAGATGATTTTTAAGTTTCCTTCAAACTCAAACCCTGCTGGGATTGTCTGACTCCAGCAGCAGCAGGGTGGGGATGGCCTTGCCCAGCATGGCAGAGGCTCTGGCACTGCCCACGTGCCCTCTCGGCTGTAGCTGCAGGGGGACAGCATCCCAAGGACAGCTTCCAGCCCTTCCTCACAGCAGTTCACCACGCTCCTGTGTGGGACAGACCTGCCTGGAGCCCACACCACATCTGTCTTGCATCCTAACTGGATGCCTAATGGATGCCTCCCAGGGACTAATTAGGCTCGAGACCCCGATCAGTGCTTGTGGGTACATTTCAAGCTGTTTCCCACCGCGTCTATGAGATGAATCCAGCCCTTGGCTATTCAGATTTTGTTAATTGCAGCTATTCTGGAGGCACAATGGAGCATTTTTTATTCCTGCAGCATTGTGTGCTAGCAGGTGGATCCCATTACTGTCAACTGACAGCACCACATCCCTGCCCTCCCAACACCACGGCTCCCACAGGTGGGATCCTACAGCTGCAAGGAGGAGCTCCTTGAAGAAGTTGTCTTCTACAACGAGCAAAAGCCTGGACATCTCCTGCTTAACACAGGAGCTCTTGCTGACACCCTGCCCGACCTGTTCACTCAGCTGAAAATTGCAGCCTCACCTCTCTCCGGCTGGGAATGCACTTCCCTGCTCTCGGGGTAATGAAGTCCAGGTTCATAAAGCAACGCACACAGAGCTGGCCCTAAGTGTACCCTTAGATCACCTTCCCAGGGTTTTGTCCATCTACCCACAGGCCACTCAATTAAAAGTTAATTTTTCCCTCAGCAGTCCTTGCTCAGCCAGGGCAGAGGGGAGACCAGAGCAGGGGCTCCTCCAGGGCAGCCTGGGGCAGGCCTTGCTTTTGGCCATGGTTCCCCTGGGCTGGATGCTTGAAGTGGCTCCTGGATGAAGCTAAGAGGGTTATTTTGGTTTTCTTTTGCCGTGTAGAGCCATTCTTCTGGAAGAAATTTTTACCAGTTCCCAAGGATTTGTGCTCATTCCTACTTCCATGAGAGCCCTGCAGCAGCAGAGCTCTGCCCACAATCCAGAGCCTGAAGAGGCAGTGATTTATCCCAGGCAGGGATGGAAAAGTGAAGGACAATGCACTGTGGAGCTGAACAAAGCAGAGACAACAAGACCCCACCCCCGCTCTTCACTTATCCCATCTCACACCCATTCCATCACTTCTCCTCTGTCCTTTCCCTGCTCCAGCACTCCCAGCTCCATCCTCCGGCTGGGCTCCCCCATCACAGCCCCCATGGGTGGCACACGGAGCTCCAGCTGGGCTATGGATCAGTGTTCGTGGGCTCTGGGTAAACTTTGGCTGGGAAGGTTTCATTAGGCTGCCCCGCAGCCGTTACATCAAGTAATGGAACACATCCATCTCCTCCCGCTCCTCCTCCGCAGCAGCCAATGGCAATCGGGCTGAGGAGCGTTAATCAAGCCGTGAAAATCATTGGCACCTCATGAAGAGAGACCCCGGGGGTGGAGAGAAACCCTGTGGGGTGTGTGGCAGGGCTGGGGGGCGGCAGGGGTGGCTTTCTGCGAGGAGATGCCGGACATTCATCTCTATCTGCACTGGCAGCAGCTCCTCGGGGATGATGTATTTAAGAAGGGAGAGCCCTGGACCTTCACAAGAGCCCAAACCTCCCCTCTGCACCTTGCAGATGTTTTGCAGCCAAAGGAACAGGGGAAGGGATTCAGACTCAAGGGGGTGTGGAGCTTCTGAAGCCGACGTTCCGCATTTAATCAAGACTAAACAAGCCCTGTCACTCTTCTGAGAGTGGCAGCAAACAGCCCCAGCCTCACAGGTGAGCAGTAATCTCAATAAAGTCATGCTCCAGTACCTTCTCTTTAGCCCTGCTGAAGAAACATCCCTTATTACAGAGCTCATACACAGGATAGATATCAGATCCCTCCCTCTCCTAAGCCTCAATATTACCCCAGAAATTAATATTTTCTACAGAGATTAAGTCCAGGTGCTCCCAGGAGCGCTCCAAAAAAAAAAAAGACAACAGCAAAACAACCCCCCCCCCAAAAAAAAATTTCAAAAACAGTTCTCCCACAAAGATGATAAAAAATTAAAACCAATCAATATTCCCACAGCAAGAAGCCAACAATTTTTGAGAACAATTTTTGAGACTTCACCCAGCAGCACTGCTGTGGATCCTCATCTCCCAGCTCGAGGCTGCATTTCCCAAGGATCTATGAACTCCTTGGACACAAGGAGCCACCAACCCAACCCGAGCTCAACCAAACATGAAGAAATTCAAACATTTTGCCTCATACAAGGTTGGAAGTTTCTGGGGAGGAGCAGATCTGAGACTCAAGAGCAGCCTCTAGTTTCAAAGGCCAGTACTGTGCTCGGCCCTGGACCCTCCCCTGCTCCAGGAGGTTTGCTGACCTCAAAAGGTGCTGTTGCCATTCTCTTGGAAGCAAAGCTCCTTTTTTGTAGCAGTCCTTCCATGTTATTTTAGCAGCTGCTGTCTTCCAGGCTGCTGGAGTAAGAGATTAATGCTTTAATTATCCCATCCGAAAGCTGGGAGGCTGAGCTTGTGGATGGTATACGGCACTGACTCCTGGCACTTGTGGATCTAGAGGGAGTACACACTAAAATCAAGCTGGAATCCAAGTGAGGAATAAAAGTGGAAAAAGAAGTAAGACAGCAATCAGAATAATGTGCTTTTAATGCCCAATATCTCACAACCAGCTGGGGCTAGAAATTAAAGCTTCCTGCTTGTTGCGAGTGGGGGATCCTGTCTTGCAAAGAGTTTCTCTCTCCCATCTCCATCCCTGCTGTTGCAGGAGGCACCGATGCTGAAGTTTCCTGCCTTTGCTCCATGCTCTGGAATGCAGCCATAAGCACCTGATCATCGTCCTGTCCTCTCCCAGACAGCTCAGGGGTGCATCCAACTGCTCCTGCATCCCCTTCCTTGGACACAGCCCACAGCATCGCAGGGGGCTGCTGCTCCTCCAGCATGGACAAGGATCTAGGAGAGGACAACCCAGCTGGGTTCCTTCATTTTCCAGCAGTAATGCCTCTGTCACACGTGGCACCTCTGGGGCTGGCTGATGGCACAGCTGGAGCATCAGCACAGCTGGTTCTGCATCCCTGCCACCTCTGCATCCCTGCCATTTTCCTGTTTTCCTCCTCTCCTCTTCCACTCCTCATTTTTCTCCCTCTGCCTTCATTCTCTCACCACCTCAACCTATTTTTCTCTCCTCTCCCTGCTCCCCACCATCCCTCTTCTCTGCTCCCCCTCCCTCCTACTTAGGAGGAGATCAATATACTGGGAATGCTGACTAGGGAATTAAATCCAGCCAGCCTGTCTCTTTGAGAGACCTCTCACTAATCAGCTTGGATGGATTCCTATTCCCCCCTCCACTCGCGAGAGAACCTGCAATGAATTCCTCCATCCCTGGTTCCTGTCGGCCTGCACACAAGGAGGCAAATGCCTCTCTCATCTGCTCTGCACTCGGCTTTTCTTCTCCATGTCTGGATCAAGCAGGTTGGAGGCAATAGCAGCACTACCTTGCCTGCTCCTATTTTCTCTCTGAGCTGTGATCCCGACTGGAATGCTGTCCGTGAGTGAGTAATTCTGTCCTCTCAGCTGTGGGCTCCGTCTGTAGCACGTGGGGCTTCTGTGCTTTGGCACGTCTCTTCTCAGAGCACAGCTGAGAAGGAGAATGGTGCAAATCAGGCTTTTCAGGGGCACATTTATCGTCCTTCGTGTCTCTCAAATGAGGAGTTTCACAGGAATTATGCTCAGGGATGTGCTGCCGTGCCTGCCTCGCTCAGGGCTGTCCTCTGCCTCGCTCTGTTAGAGGGGATGTTCAGGCAGAGGCTCCCCAAACACCAGGGGCAGGGCAGAGGATGGAAACCAGGCAGCCCAGCTCGCACAAAGCTCTCCAAACCCAGCCTCATGCTGCAAAGGTTCTGCCATAATGGCTAAATACTGCCTGGATTTCCATCCTGCACTGACTTCTGCTGCTCTGAAATCTGCTTGTTTGACCCCAAACCACAGCTGACACTTCCCACTGCCTTTTCCAGCTATTTTTTATCACAGAGTTGTGAAAAGGTTCGGTTGGGAAATGTCGAAATGTTTCTTTTTGACATTTCAGCTGCCTGACATTCCTGAACTGCAGTGTTTAACTTGGGCTTTTTGGGCTCAATCAAAGCATCAGGTTGGGATTTGGTTCCTGCAATGCAGGAGAAACATGGATACATGACAAGGGAGCAGGTGACCGGGATGGAAACCTGGCCCATGAGGCCCATGATCCAAAGTATGATCCCCTGGGCACAGCAGATGGATTCACACATCAGTATCCAGCCAAAGGAAAACTTTGGCTTGCTTTGATGAAAAAAGATGCTCCGATTTCAGCTGCCCAAAGCCGATCTCGCTAGAGCCCTTGGAGCAAAATAATATGGAAGGGGGGAACACCGAGTCCTCATAAACATAATTAAAAACAAAAGTCAGTTCTGTAGCCTCTCCGTGTTCCTCAAACAGGCAGTCCCATGAGCAGCCCAGCTAATGAAGCCTGGCTGCCTATGGATCGGTGTCTCACGGCTCAATTCTCTGATGTCTAATGAGGTGCAAGCTCTGATCAAAGTTTTCCCCCAGCGTTAGGGAATTCATAACAATGCACTCATCTGGGAACACACTCATCCTCCGAGGCTCCCCAGGATGAGCCGCTGCCTCTCCTCCCACAGCCGCTCTCGCTGGGTGGTTTCTCAGCCCCTCGCCAAGCTGCCTACACCAAACCCACAACCTGTGGCTGCAGTTTGGTTGAAAAGACTGAAAAACATCACAGTCACTCACACAAAGCCCCAGGGAACCCGCTTCCCCAAAACTCCAACTCCGAAGAGTTTGCCAGAGACTTCCCAACCTCTGATGCTGCAAGGTGGGCACTTGAGTCATTAGCACGATAAGGGAATGTGCAATTAGTGATAAGCAGATTGTGATAGGACGGGGGAAAAGGTTTTAAACTAAAAGAGGACAGATTTGGATTAGATGTTAGGAGGGAATTCTTCCTTGTGAGGGAGGGGGAGGCCCTGGCACAGGGTGCCCAGAGAAGCTATGGCTGCCCCTGGATCCCTGGAAGTGTCCAAGGCCAGGCTAGAGCAACCTGGGATAGTGGAAGGTGTTTCTGCCCATGGCAGGGGTAGAACTGGATGAGCTGTGAGGTCCCTTCCAGCGCAAATCCTTCTGGGGCTGTGTGTTGCAGCAGCAGGACAGAGCCCCTCTGATCAGAACCTGGTGTCTCACCACCATGGATCCAGCATTTGCATCACCCTCTTCTCTCCTAGAACCACAGGCAGTAGAAATGCTGGAGAGTAGGACACCAAAAAAGATTTGAGGTGTGTGGGTGGAGAAGAGATCCTGTTTGGTCCGAGGGGAGCCAGGCAAGGAGCTGTAGGAGCTCACCAGCTGCTGGTCCTTTATTATAACAGAGGATCACGACTGATGCAGAAGTAATTTCCGTGCATGGCTGCCTACGCAGGATGCAAGTGAAGTGAACCAAACTCTGCGCCGACATGTGTACGACTACGCCTGTGCGCTTGAACATGCATGCAAACAAGCTCTGCTCCTCCAAACCCTCCCATAGGCTCATCTCTGCATCCAAATGAAGCAAAATCAGTGTTTACCAGCATTTCTAGAGCTCACTGACAGCCAAAATACAAGATTTCAGCTGCTGAGGCCCTCCAAGGATTATTGTGTTTGTAGTGCTGGGTTTTTCATCAGCCTTTTCAGTCGCTGGCAACGATGCCAGAGACAAGCGGGACTGAGCAGGGCAGGACACACCGTGCCTTGATGTGTGCCCACTGTGCCCAGGACAGATGGGTTCAAACAGACCAGAGGAGTCTGTGCAAGCCCCAACAGCACAGGGAGAACCTCAGCAGGCCAAGGGAGGACACAACGGGAGTGGAAACAGAGCTTTTTCCCAGCCACAGCCCCAGGTCTGTTTCACGAGTGAGAAGATGCACAAGGCAGTGTGAAGGTGCAATTCCCTGTTTCACCATTCCCTCCAAACCCAGCTCACTGGGACCATTTAAAGAATCCCAGGATGGCTGGGATTGGAAGGCACCTTAAGGACCATCTCCTTCTACCTCCCTGTCACAGTGGGCAGGGACAATTTCCACTAGACCACGTTGCTCCAAGCCCCGTCCAACCTGGCCTTGATCAGTTCCAGGGATGGGGCAGCCTCAGCCCAGCCACTCTGGGATTGTTTGATGATAAAGCCCTGGTGAGATGCCTGAGCAGGAGCTCCAGAGCTCACTGCTGCGGGGGGGGGGGGGGGGGGTTGCCTTTGGCTCAACACAAAACCAACTGAACGCCCCAACCTGCGGCATCAGGGCAGGCTGAGAGGTCAGGGGGAAGCTATCCCTGCCAAGGCACTGGTGTGGGACGATGTTCCAGCCCTTCCTGCTCCAGCTGAGACCGCGCATGCTGGCGGCTGCCAGGGCCCCGCCAGGAGGGCGGATGGCTCTGCCCTGATAGGGGATGGCCGCGCTCCTGCTCTGAGCTGGCAGCCTCTGCTCGTTTCCATCGCCGCAGCTCTGTGTGAGCTGAGCCCCAGAGCCCAGCCAGCACTCGGTGCCCCACACTCAGTGCCCTCACAGACCCCTCCTTGCGGCCGGGGCTGCTCCCCCCATGCCAAGGAGTGGCAAAGAAGGCATCAGTGCTGCCACCCCGTCTGCCAGGCTGGGGACACCTCTGAAACAGGCATCACACTCGACCCTCATCCTCTTCTTAATTACCAGCGTGGGTATTAAATTGCAGCCTTTTATTCATGGACAGGTGTGTGTCTTTGTCAGAGGTCCCTGCTTAAATCATCCACCTCGTCTCCAATAACAATGTTAATGATGCTCAGAGCCAGCTCTGGACTGTAAAACATATTTCCCTGATGTTTGTTCAATAATTCTCTGAGAATTAAAAACATCTATTACCGGCTGCAGGATGCTAAGAGGCCCCTGGAGCAGCGACCAGGCTGTAACTCACTGGAGGGGCTCAGCTGATGCTGCAGATGCCTTTTTCCGAGTCCCAGGCTCTGGCACTCCGGGGCATTTGACTCAGTACCAACGCGTGGGCACTGCAGCACAGCCACAGCACAGGATTGAGGGTTATCAGCCATGTCCACATCCCCGATGTGCTCCAGGAGTGCTCGTGGGACACAACATCTCCAGCTGCCTTTTACCATCCCACTGCCATCATTGGCACTGCCATTATCCCAAAGCACTGGGGTCGTATCAAGGCTCCGTTACCCAAAACATCCCAAAACATCCCAAACCCAGTGTTCTTGCTCTGCATCGCTCACAAACCCAACAGAAAAAAGGAGGGAGGAAAGCTGCTCAGGGAAGGCAAGCATGGAAGGAGGGAGGATGACACTGTGCCACTCGGTGGCACTGCGGGAACGGAGCCCAGGTGTCCCCAGGCGCATCACCACACTGCTAAAAATACCCACTCACCACCCAAACCTTCAGCCACAGAGTGTGTGAAAAAGCTGCCTCGACAGACACCGTGCCACAGAATAGTCCCCATGCCTGTCATGACTTCTGGCAGGTCGGAAATGTTGTTTCTGGAAAAATATTTATCCTGTTAATGAAGCCGAGGCAGCAGCGGAGGCCCCAGAAGGTCAGAGCAGCACTCGCTGCAATCAACTCCCTTCACAGCGCCCGCTGAATGGGGCTCTGATTGCAGATGCCAATCAAAGCACTCAATTTTCCCTGCCTATTTGGGAATTAAAACATAAAGGCCCTTTCCCAGACACTGCATTTAAGGGTGGTTTATATAACATAATCTTGTGGGCAGAAAGCCAGATGGATTCGGAGGGTAGAATGCCGGAGTTGAGTGACTCGATGGAGATAGAAAATACATCTCAAGACACGTGCTCCAGGAAGAGTTAGAGAAGGGGTTGGGTGCTGCTATCCATAGAAATCCCCCTGGCATCACCAGGAACCTCCAGGACACAAGGTTTTCTTGCAGCTGCCACAGGACTGAGCTGTTTCCAGTGGCCACCAGCCAAGATGCAGGCTGCCTGTTTGGTTCTGCTGCCTGTTATTTTTAATTATTATTGGTATTTCTGAGCATCTTTGCATCTCACCCAAACAATGAGACAGTTGGATGATCAGCAAGCAAGAGGAGAAATGAAAACAAACTAATCCAGTCCTGAAAAAAACGCTTCCGATCGTAAAACGCGCAGCGCTCGACGGCTGTGGAGCGCCTGGACTCATCCCGCAGTAGGCGCTTACAATTTCCATTTAAATCATCGGAATTAAAGAGCAGTACGAGTTAGAGCATCTGTCTCAAGATTTCCGTGCCTCCCCATGCCCCCACGAGCACAGCTGTTTGGATCAGGGACGGAGGAGGGAGCTACAAATTCACCAAAGGCTGATGGAAATTAGACGTGAGCTGGAAATTATCTGCCTGCACATTCCCAAGTGCAGGGGGATGAGATGTCATCACACTGAGCAGTGTCACAAGGGGAGACTTAGGTGACAGGGAAATCACCTCTTTCCCAGGGAAGTGGTGAAATCAACATCCTTGGAAGCGTGCAAAAGGAATGTGGATGTGGCACTTGGGGACATGGGTTGGCAGCACTGGAGGAATGGCTGGGCTTGATCTTAAAGGGATTTTCCAGCCCTACTGATTCCATGGCAGCGCACGGAGGACCAGACTTCCACCTTTTCCAGGTTTTTGCAGAGTTCAAAGAAGAGCTGAGCAGGAAAACGCATGTGGTCGATACCCACTCAGATGGGATTTGGGAAGGGAGACATTCCAGAACTGGAAAGCCAACTTCAGCCAGACACTGGATTCATCCCTCGGCATCTTGGGCTGGGATCCCAGGGCAACGCATGTCACCCCTCTCCCAAGGCTGTCCCTGTTCCTTGCATGCTCAGAGGATGCATTGGTAAGCAGGCACTGATCAAATTGATGCTTTAAGAGACCTCCCAGACACAGAGACTAGACAGGAGTAAGGGAATAAAGGCAGGTATTTATTTGAAAGGCCTTCAAAGGTACCCCTGGGGACTGTGAAGCTATTCTCAAAATGGACCCCAGGTCACAAGTTCTTCACACTTTTATAGGTTTGCATAGCGGGGTTAATTCTCCAATTAAAGCTTCAGTTTTCCCCTCAGCTTACCCTCCCCTTAGCGGCTCTTTGGTTCATACTTTTGGCCTAGGACAGTCTGGGTGTCCTTGGAGAGCAGGCCTGGAGAGGCTTTGTTATGTCTACCCAGCACGAGAGAGCAGAAATTAACAGGCTACAAAAAACTTCAGAGTCACACACCAAGCAGCACAGGATTTGAAAAACAGAAAGGTTAAAACCTAAGGCACCAAAATCACTTGGGACCTTTTCCCTTTGGCTCAGGTATGGAGCTTTTCCTCACTTTACTCTTAAATCAGCAAACTCCTCCAGCCCTTGTCGCCCTGGGGAAGTGAGGAGCTGAATGCAAAGCTTTCCCAGGCTGGGCAAAGCCACCCAGGGAGCCCAAGGTAGCTCTGTCCATCCCTGGCATGGCTCTGATGTGGGATATGGGGTGATCCAGCCGAGAGCCAGTGCTTGGACAAGAGCCACCTTCTTGGGAGGAGAAAGAATCGTGAGTGGCCCAGGTGGCTTTTGGTCTGGGGGCACCACGGGGCTGTCTCAGCAAGCCCCACATCCCAGCTGGGACATGGCAGTGTGGCAGCCTCCTGTGTGTGCAACCCTCAGGGGCACACCCAAGCCACCCACCCTTTCCATCCTCTGCTTCCTTCACCGACACAGGGAGGGCAGAGAGGATGTAAGAAGGGAAAAAACCCCAGAAAAATCTCAAGGAAATAATCCTGCTTCCTCCAGATTGATTTGTTTTCCCCACAAAGCCTCCCTGCTCCATGCAGGGGCTCATGTCAGCACACGGGTTATGCACCTCAGAGCTGCTCTTTACAGCTCTGCTTTGGTGACAGCACAACAGAGGCATTTCTAACCACCCCCACGGACCATCCTGATGTGTTTCTGCTCATTCATTCCCTTCCCTCACAACTCGCCGGAGAACACATCTGCTCCCTGATCCTGCCACCGCATGGAAACACTGCTCTCAAGTGCCTCTACTCCAAAACAAGCTTTAATTACAGGAGAAGAGAGCCCATCAGATCTCTTAATTTAGCCTCTCTTCTTATTAATTAAACCACAAGACATTTAAAGTAGAAAAGTGTTGGTGGGCAGCTGAAATCAGCCCCCCGGTGGTGTTTTGGGAAGGTAAAGGATCCCTGTGGTCCTCGATTTCTGCCCCAGGGGTCGGAATGAGCAAAGTTTTAGCTCCAGCTATTTTTGTGCAAATAAACGTCACCAATGCGTGGCTGCCAGTAGGGAGCAGCACGGCAGCTCTTAACAGTACTCCAGGGAGCATGGAACAGCACTGGAGAAGTGCCCCTCTGGATCCTGCATCCCCCCCTGGATCCCCAGGATATCTGGCACATCCTGCCAGCAGCCCTAGAGCCCTCCACATCAAGCGAGGCCAGGAGAGCTGCAGCTCACGCAGCCCCAGGAAGGCACCTCCTCCCCCAGCTCAGCACCCTCCTTGGAGCTGGGGTGGCTGCCGATGGATGGCTCCGAAGGTGCCGTGACAGCCGCGGGAGCCAAGGCAATTCCCAGGCTGGCATGAGCCGCGTGGGGCTCGGGATCTCTGGGCCACTCTTTGTGTGTGGGTATGGGAGCGTTTCTATCTATGCTGGGTACTCATCCAGCGAGCAAATATCCCCTGCCTGAAGCAGCCTCTGTGTGTGCAGATACCAGCGAGACCCACCAGAAGAAGGATAAAAAAAAAATAAAATAAAAATTAAAAAACCCAACCCGAAACCCAAAGCTTTCCTCTGGCATTCATCATTTTAATTAGCAGAGCTGTGCCTGGAATCTCAATGGGAGATTACACCATAAAGAGAGCCAGGCAGAATATCACAAGTGGCTCCTCTCACTTCAGAAATGAACGGAGCTGCCTGTGAAATTATTAGGGATATTATGTGTCCCATTTCCAGCCCAACACGCACATCCTGGGGGCTCACCCGCCAGCAGCCGGGATGGTTCCAAGCCGGATGACATTTCCAGCACCGGTGTCCTGCCAAGTCATTCACCCTCAGGGCTTGGTCCTTCATTCCTATCCCCCTCTTCACCTGACCAGACTTCCCTCCCTGTGCTCCTGGCATGGGAATATAAACATTGGGAAGCGAAGGAGGCTCCAAGCACAGTCAGCCCCATGGCACTGGGTTGCCCACACATCACACACACAGCAGGAGTCATCCATATGGGTACACCAAGGAAATTAATAAACACATAGACACCAATCTTCCACGCCCCAAATGTCCTCAGATAATCATAAAAATCGTGGGAGTACATCAAAACTTGCTCCCTTTCCCTTGCAGTTGCCTTATTCTCTCCTATAAGGGTTAAAAACTTCCTCTGTGGAGATTAAAGCCATGATTTCACATTAACTACGCCACGAGCTGCGAATGCACAGCCCTGACTGTATTTGTGCATCTGCTCCGAGCACAGGCAATCCCAAGGGACCACTTCTGCTGGCCATGAGGGAGAGATAACGGGACGGCAGCACAACCCCACATCCAGCATTCCCTGCAAATTGTTATGACCCATCCAATTGCCTGAATAAATAGGTAGTGAACAGGAAGCTAAAGAATCACCCCGATTTGTCTCCCCTAAAAGCCTCCTTGCTGTAATCTCATTTCTTTATTCAAGGCGCCTTAGCTCGTTGTACAGAGACATTGCTCTGCCTCCGTGACCAGCTTTGGAGCTCTCTCCCTATCATTGAGTGGAAGTTACTGGAGTAAGGAGCATTCCAGGCATGCAGCGTTATCGCTTTGTGCTGAATTGGAGGCTACAAACGTGTTCACATCCACTCAGCCTTCCGATGATGAAACAGAAATGAGGCAGCACCGGCTGGAAACTCCGCCAAAAGCCCCTTCCCGAGGTTAAAATTTCCAAGGGTGGCATGGGAAGGAGTTAAAGCTGCTCTGCGAGTTTTCACGCGCTCGTGCGGGGTTTTCGGGAGCTTGGCTGGCACCTCCGACAGAAGCGCCAACGCGCCTCGAGGCAGCCTGGTGCTCCTGTAACATCCCAGTGCTCCGGCAGCATCCCGAGGCTCCGGCAGCATCCCGAGGCTCCGGCAGCATCTCGAGGCTCCAGCAGCCCCTGGGCAAGCTGGTGCTCCAACAGTATCCTGGTGGCCCAGCAGCATCCCGGGCAGCCTGGTGCCCCGTAACATCCCAGGGCAGCTCCCACAGCATCCCGGACAGCCGGCTTCACTGGCAGTGCCTCCACCCCCTCTTTGCAAGGTGATGGGGGAAGCCACCTACTCCCTAAAAACCCTCCAAACCTAGCGATGGAAATGCAAATCAGAGCTGGTTCTGCTTATTAAAGCAATTCCCTGCCAGAGAGGACATTCCAGGAAAAGCCGCTTTCGGAGATGATGAGTGCAATTTGTAGATCGTTATCGCTCGGATAAAATCAGAGAACTTTAAAACAATTGGAAATGTTGAGTTTAGACCCTGTCCCCTTGGGATACAATATGCGCTTTAATGCTGCTGTGTGTAAGTAACGCTGCAATTGCCCGCAGTGATACATTCCCACCGCGGAGAACGGAGCCGGGATCTGCGGCTGTGGAAACAAATCCTCCCAAACCAAAGGAAAGGCACCATTAGCCAGCGGCAGTGGCGCTTTCATCCTCCCCCTGGGCGGAGGAAAGCCACCTCTGTCCCCTGCAGCCACTCTTTGGCAGCACCTAAGTGGTATTCCAAGACTTTAAAAGACTTATGGGAGGAACCAGAGGTGGGGAAAGCCCCGGAGACTGCCCACAGGGAAGGTAGGGGCTAAGTAAGGTAAGAGGAAGAGTTTGACCCTAAACTGAGAATTTATTCAAAGGCAGAAAAAGCCTCTCAGCACAGGACCTCGTCTAGCCCCAATTCTTCCCACTCAGCGCTTGCCACGATCCCCCATCCTCTCTGCACATCCACAAAAATCCTATTGCCGGACTGAAGCCAGGCTGGAGCAGTTCAGAGGACTCAAAAACCACATCCCTCTGACCCCACACACAGTCCCTTGCCCCGAGTAAATCCGTAACGCCCAATATTCATCCACTGGAAACGCAATCAGCGAGGGCAGGGCGAGGCTTGGCGAGCCTGGAGCTATTTAGGAATAAAAACGGGAAGGTTGCCCACCTGCCTTTCCAAAACCAGGCCCGTTAAACCGCGGGGAGAAGGGATGCTCACGGACGATGGCGGCTCTTGCATCGTCTCATAAATATTTAACGGAAAGCACTTTGGAGAGAGGAATGTTATTAAGGCTGGTGTCGTCTGTGGCTCCAAATGTGGCCATACATCAGATGTTGCCAGTCTGGTGTGTAAAACCCTCTCAGAGCAGCCGCTGGCAAAGCAGTTTCTTCAGGGTGGGGGAAAAAAAAAAAAAAAAAAAAAACTTAGAAAAAGGGGGGGGGGGGGGGAAATAAGGAAAATAAAGTAAAATCACGAGTTGTGGAGCCCTGGGGAGCTGCGTGTGAACGTTTGAGCGATACCCAACCCATAGATCAGACCCTCACAATCACCGACAGCCACACAGGCAGATCCAAGAAGGGGGAAAAAGGGAGGGGGAAAGGCAAATCCCAGTCAAACAGAATGCATTGGCTGAAGAGCAATCCTTGGCAGCAGTTTTTAGCATAAACGCATTGTTGGGTGTTATTTTTTCCCTCCTGCAATGGCAAATTAATACTTTTATTGCTGCTGAAGATGCTCTAATAACATTTATTCCAGCACTTTACGCTTTATTAAGGTGCTTTTGACTTCTTTTGGGGTCTGGTTTTATTTTTCTTTGGACTATTGATATAATTTCCTTCATCACCACCTTGACAACCCCAGAGGGATGGAAAAAGCCTGTTCCAGCTGAGAGCAAACCCATTGAAGGCCCTTTCCTGCAGGTTAAGAGCCAGATTGGGCTCCCACTCACTTTTTCAAGCACCCAGGAGTCATGGAGCAAACCAAGCTCCTGCCTGTTGAGGCCAGTAAGTTTTTCCAACATTGGGGATCAATCCCAAGGGTCCAAAGCAGTATCCTGCTTCAAAATATGAATAAATCCAAAGATATATGAGTTCATATATCTTTGGAGCTCTCAAGCTTCTCCCTGTTGGCTGCTGGGTTCCCTGGTGCACCGATGCATTAAAAACAAGTGATCCAAGGACACGCAGCCTGGAGGAGCCCACTTCTGTTTGCATGCTGATGCTAAAATATCACCTCATCCCCACAATATCCTCCTGAACCACACAGAACTTGCCAGGTGTTCCTTTCTGTTCCAAAACACCAATAATTCCTTTTATTAGGCCTCCACAACCTGGTTCCTCACTCTCACTGCAAATCAGGGATAGTTACAGTGGCTGTTGCTCGTTGACCATCTGAGCAATGACTTACAAAGTGTATTTGAATAGGAAATAGGACTATTAAGGCACTTGGCAATATGGCAGGAGCAAAAGCAGCTCATCAGTTCATCATTTGGTTTAAAAAATATTGAGGATTATTTTTACTCCCTAATTATCGTAATGAAAACCTGGGGAAGGGATGTGTGTGTGGAAAGGATGGAGAGCTGCCGGGATGGGCAGGGAAAGGGATTTATAAATTCTCCCCCCAAAAAAGTGGCGAGACAACCCCGAGTGCAAAGGCTGGGGAGATGGATCCTGCATCTTCCTGCCCTAAATACCCTCAGCACCTGCAGCAGGCAGCTGCGGAGTCCCTGCTTCACACAGAAACATCTGGAACATCCAAGAAACCCCAGGAAGCATCACCGAATGATGAGGATGGGGTGAACCAGGGCTTGCTCCCTCCTCACCCATTTTCCATCCTTGCACCCCAAAACACCACTGCTGCCCTCATGATCCCAAGCCAGGCTCAGGCAGTCCCAGTCCTGCTTGTCAGTACCGGGTTCATTTAATCCGTGCATGTGTTTAATTCCCCGCACTCTGGCATTTCCCTCCTCTATCACTTTTCACAGCCTGTCAGTCCCGAAATCCTTTTCCGAGCAGCCACATGCCACAGCTACTTAGGAATTATGCCAGCTCCAGCAGTCATTAGGCACTTCCCATGTCCTACATGCAGCTGTGAACATTCCCGCTGCCAGGCTCGCTCAGACAGCGGATCAGCTGCGAGACGAGCGGGAAGGTGAGCAGGGATGGCACCCGCCACGCTCCTGCCTTCAAAGCTTTCAGGTTGTTAATGCTGTGGGGTCTTTCCTTAAAATTTTTAGAAGTTCCATTTGTTTTCTCTGCTTGAGGAGTTAGAGAGTCCTCACTGCTCGTTTATCCCACCACGGCCCCTGCTGAAGGTGATTCACCCCTTATCCTGACCTTGGCTCCTGCTCCAGGGAAAACACTCCTTCCTGCTTTTCCTGGGAATCCAGGGGTGCCAGCAGCTGCCTCCTGGGCTGGGCACAGCATTGGTCTGTGCTAGGGCTGCAGAGGGGTTAAGATACCTGGAGATGCAGCTCCAGTGCCCGGTGGGATTCCAGCACACACCAGCTGGAGAGGAGCTTATTCCCTGTGGAAACCCACAGGACACAAATGCATCCCCTGCTCAAGTGCTGCCAGAACTCCTGGTGCCTCCACGTCCCCCTCAGTGCTACACCACCTGTTCTAAGCGTTTTGCTGCTAAGTCTGGGGCTGCTCCTGTGCTCACAAATCACCTGTTTGACTTTGGATGGTACCACAAGAGAAAATCATCTTTCCTTCCTTTAGCCCAACAAGTGTTGCCAGTAAAACTCTGCATTTTATTTTGGTTTTATAAACAAAGACTCATGGAATCCCTGGATGGTTTGAGTTGGAAAGGACCTCAAAGCTCATCTTGTTCCAAGGGATACCTTCCACTTGACTGGTTTAATAGAGGGAAGCTGAGGCATGCCAAGGAAACAGGACCTGCCCACCCAGCACTCCGCAAAGAGCCGCATCCCTGGCTGGGAATGTAACCATGAGAACCCAACACAGGAGTGATGGGAAGACTTCCCCATGCTCCAGCACAGCTCACACCCTCACCTCCCCAACAAACCCAATCCTCAGGCAATTCCCATCCTGGCAAGCTCTGGTTTCCCCCCGGAATCATTAGAAAAAGCCACAAGGGCAGCGAGGGGAAGCCAGCGCTCGCCCTTGGCAAGGTCAACAAAAATCCCTCAAAATGTCATAGAGTTTTGCGAGTCCTAAATGAAGCAATTGCTTAATCTACCTGGGGGATTGCAGCTATTATATCCACTGCCGTAAACAAGCCTCAGCTCCAGCTCCGAAGGATTGCACCGGCGGAGAGGAGCCGAGGCTAAATTGACAAGTTGTCTATGCTGCCCTTGAAACTCAATTTGCCATCCTCACCTCATTTCAAATTAGCACAGAGAGAAACCTCATCGGCCGAGCTGCTCTTTTGGGGCTCTTACACAACATCCCTGCTCCACACGCTGGTGGTTCAGGGGGTTTTCCTGCTGCAACAGGAATAGGGGAAAACTGGAGATTAAATGCAGACCCTCGAACGTGGTGAAAGCTGCCTGAAGTGTTCCAGGCCAGGTTGGACAGGGCTTGGACAATGTGGGATAGGAGAAGGTGTCATTGACCATGGCAGGGGGTGGAATAAGATGAGCTTTAAGGTCCCTTCCAGCCCAAAGTGTTCCATGATTCTGTAAAATTAGGGAGCAATTCAGTCTTTTACCAACAAGCCCGCAAAAGGTGTGTACCTCCCTGAAATCCTTTCCTGAAGACTTCGAAGGGATGAGTACAGGAGCAGAGCTCTGACAGAGGTGGGGTTTATACCTGCTCCAAGGCATCATCTGGGACTGTGCTAAATGCTCACAGCAGGCTGGGATGGCTCAAGGAAGAAGAGATCCTCCATATTTGTGTGCAAATTTTTTGAAAAGGGCCCTGAATAGAAACGGGCTCGAACCACACTTGCAACAAACGTGTTCAGCATCCAGGGAATTCGCTTTGTATTTTCAAGAGAGGAGTTTTCAATAGCTGTGATTTCAGGTGAAAGTTTCATATCAATGCTGGATGGATGGTATAGAAAAAAAAAAATACCAAAAGCAGTATTATTAACCTGGAGCTTGAAATGGTTTTGTTTGCATAGCTCAACCCAGATCTGGCAGCTACTGCTGCTACTTGTACACTTGTGCCAGAACTTAATGCCAACAGCCCTCTGCCTTCAGATGGATGGGGCTCATTCACATGTGCTGGAACAGACCTGGTGCTCTGGGGACACCCTCAGCAATGGGATGGGGGATGCAGCGGAGTTAACACGGACGTGCAACCAAGAGGGGCTGCAATTGCCTTGCCAGTGAAGGCACAGCCACGTGTGACCTGCCCCAATGCCTCTCCTGCTGCCACTCACACGGGCTGGCACTCGTCCATCAAGCCCTCTGTCCTCAAGGAGAGGTTAAAACCATGCTGTGACCTCCCTTGTTGCTCTCGGGAGAAGCACCACCTTCTCTCACCTCCAGGAAGCTCCTGAGGTGCCCAAACGTGGCTCTGCAGCCCTCGGAAAGGGAAACATCCACAGATTCTCCTAAGCTGCAAAGGGAAGACTGAGTAGCCAAGCAAAGGAGGAAAAACGTGGTTTTGGGGAGATCTGGAGGGTGAGGATGCTGCTCCCTGCCCTTCCCAGCTTTGTTCAGCACCGAACACAAGCAGGGCTGGGGGCACTCAGTGCAGCCGAATCCCTGCAGACCCCGCGCTGTGACAAAGCCGCGCCCCGCTTGGTCACCCGCAGCACACGGAGGGACAGCGGGCCTGACGTGGCAGCCGTCTGCCCTCGCTGCCTGCACAAAGGGCCCCTTGACAGCTGGGCTAGCGATGGCCTTCGGCCCCAGCACCGCAGCCCAGGCAGCGCCGCCGTGGGCAGCACAAGAGGCCTTGTGTTCCCTGTGTCCCTTGTGTCCCTCGTGTCCCTCGTGTTCCCGGGGCGGGGGTGGATAAAGAGCCAGTGTTGCTGTCGCCGGCATTCCCGGCTGACCCGTGCCCGCCAACCACCGCCTGCCTTTCCCACCCCTGGATCTGTGGCTGCCCTGACCCTCAACACCCCCCTGGCAGGGGACACCAAGGGGTACTCGGATGCTGGAAGGAGGGAGGTACCAAGCTCAGGTCCCTGATCCAGGCTCTCTGGGACAGTGGGACAGCAGCACAAGCTGTCCCACTCTCCCTTGAGCATCACGTCTTTGATGCTTGTCCTGACCTCGACACCTGCAATAGCTTGCAGGCCTAAGAGCAACAGGTGTTGAAACAGCACGTGTTAAGAGATTTCTGGTTGGTTTTGGTTTCTCAGCATCAAATCTTTCACAAAACTAGCATTTGCTTTGCAAAATAAACAGCAGAGCACAGAAAAAGAGGGAAAGCAAAAATGGAACTAACAGCTCCCAGTAAATCCCAAATTTGGAGGCAGGTACCAGTATCTGGATGGGATTCAGTCTAGGGTAAGGCACAACGCTGAGGTCCGTTGGTATCATCTCATGCTTTGCCCATCTCAAGTTAAACCAGCAGAGCCTCTGTGCTGTTTTAACTCAAATCCCTTGTTCTCAGCCCCATGTTCTTGCTCTGGCTCCCAGCTTTCCAATGCATGGCGTGCACTGCTTCCTTTGGATGAGCTGTGACTGCAGCACACCCCAGCTCTTTGGCATAAAAACTTTTCCCCTCCACTCACCATCTCTGATTTATTCCCCATGCCTGGCACAGACCTGCCTTCAGCCTGCAGCTCCTGGTGTGCCAGTGGCCTTTGCTCCCAGCCCGCAGGGTGTTATCTCTGTTACCTACACCAGTGCCTGCAGGGGAAGGCAAAACTGTGCCTGCTCTCATGGATGACACTCCTCACCTTCTGCCACCGTGTCGACTGACAAAATTCAAACCAAAGGAGCAGATGGAGAAACGAGCGTGAAGTTTTTCCCCCCACTGCTCCCATTTGAATGAGCCACAGGTGACTCCCGTGCCCTGCCAGACACAGGAGATGCTGAGCTCGTGGGGCAAGGGGAACAAGCGGGTGGGGTGTTATGTCCTGGAGTAGTGGACACCCAAGAAAGAAGGGAGCTATCCATCACAGAGCAGTGAGCACACAACTCAGAATATTCTGTGACTGGCTGGAAAACATTGGCATTAGGAGAAGCATTTGCCTGAGCAAATTCCCTTGAATAGTCGTGATCCAAGTGCTGCCGGCGTAGGCAGCAGCTTGGCCGGGCAGGGAGGTTACAGCAGGGCGCTGACACTCAGAGAAAACCTGGGCTCTGCCAAAATATATCAATCCCTGACCCCTTGCCTCCTCCTGGGGCTTCTGGCCCTGATCCCACAGCAAAACCACCAAAATCCTACCCGGAAAAGGCTCAGGAGCTCTGTGCTCTCACACCCCATAGCAGCCCCATTGCTGCCTTTCCCCTGTTGCAAAAAATCCAGGGCCAGATCCATAAGCAGCATCCCAATCCCCCACTGAAACTCCCACTGATTTATGCCACTGAGGATCCTCCTACAACACAAACCCGAATCAAAGCATTCCTGGGAGAAGCCCTGTGCCTCCCCACCAGCAAAAAGAGCTTTTGACTACAGTGTGTGGTGTAGAATTTGACTTTGAGTGACTACCATAAAGTGTTTTTATTTTTAAGCTGTTTTATGCCGTTTCCCCAGCTCACAAGGAGTGCACCTTGGTGTCAACAGGACTCTTTTGTCTTTGTAAGCTATTTTGAGGCAAAATATCTGTAAATTACTTCCCCAAACCTCTGCACAAGCAGATCATGCAGAGAAAATAGGCTTTGCAGGAATGCAGTAAATTGTTTCTGTCACACAAGAAAATATAACCAATGGAAATCGTTATGGATGAGTCATTATGAGAGGGACCGAAAAAATTAACCTTCATCCATTTCCTTCATCTCGGAGCGTGTGCGAGGGTGTGCATGGGAGAAGGAAGGTGGAGAGCACCTGCTAAGTGAGGGCACAGAGCTGGGGGAAAGGTGGGATGTGCAAGCAGCTACAGACAGGAAAAACCTGACTGTTTGGGAGAGGATGCCAGGATTGGGGAGCTGCAGAAGGAGAGGCGCATCAGCCCACCCCCGAGATGGAAAGGGATGCTCCAGGGTGGGAGAAATTTCTGCTCAATCCCATTACACAGGAGGGGGATGCTCTTTTGCAGCTATTATTGTGCATTGATTTTCTCTATCCCTGTCCTCAAATCCCATGAAAATCTCAGGGGGTGAGTGTGTTCAAGGAGGAAGATGAAGCCAAAGCTCGGTGAGCACAGGCTGTCTCCCACCTACTGCCACCACAGCACATCCCAACACACCTTTTCTTGCCTGATCCTCTGTGACTCCAGAGTAAACACACAGTTTTTCTATTTGCCAGAGGTTTTTTTTTTGTTAAATGCAGAGAAAATAGCGAAGGAATGCAGCAGTGTAGGCCAACGAGCACTGCTTGCGTGGGAGAGGAGGCTCCGGGAGACAGAAGCATCAGCTAGAGGAGTACGTGTGAATACGGCGGAGGAAAACATTTATTCCCACACATTTGGGATAAAACCCATCAGTAGTAACTCCAGCTCAGCACCATCCAGCCCCTCCCCATTAACCAAGCGCTGTGTGTGCGTTTCGCTCCCGTACCTGTGCACGTCCCCTACAGAGGTTACAAAAAATAAGAAGCAAATCCTTTTCCAGAGTGGCAGATAACGATTCCTCCGGCCACGGCGCGCAAACAAGGCGGCGGAAAAGGCTCAAGTGTTAAATGTTCCCTAATGTGCAGTAATTGATTTCCATGTGTGCAGTAATGGATTTGGTCACATCATGCAACAATGGATTTGACATGGGCTCTCGCTGATATCATAAACATAGCTAAGTCGTTAGCACCGTGCCTGGGAATTAGGCCTTTAATAGTGCTGACCCCGTGCCCTGAGCCAGCTGGCCGGCACCAGCAGCCACCAAAATCTTCAGGGCTGGTTCACACTCAAGGACGCAGCCAGCAATTTAGCAGCTAAAAGCCTCTCGGAGCTGAGCAAAACGCATCCCGAGTTATCCTCCATCCATTTGCTCACATGTACACAATTCCTGTCCAGTCTGTTTCCTTCCCTGGCTTTTTGCACGGTGGTTGCACAGCCCAAGGTGTTGTGCTCCCACGCCAGGGATGGGTGGGGGGAGTGGAATAGGAACTCAGGCTGGTTTGGGTTGGAAGGGAACTGGAAATTCATCTAGCTCCAGACCTCCAGGTTGCTCCAAGCCCCATTCAAAACAGCCAGCAAAAGGTGTTCAGCATCACCTCAGTCCCAATAAAACTTGGTTTCAAAAGTTTGTTCTGCTTCCCATCACAAGCAGAGTGATTCAAACCTGCAAGGCTTCATACTCAGCCCTCTGAGCCCAGCTTGTCTCATCTTAGAATCCCAGGATGGTTTGGGTGGGAAAGAACCTTAAATCTCATCTTGTTTCAACCCTTCCTGCCCTGGGCAGGGACACCTTCCATTAGCCCAGGATGCTCCAAGCCCTGTCCAACCTGGCCTTGGACACTTCCATGGCTGGGGCAACCACAGCTTCTCTGGGCACCCTGTGCCAGGGCCTCAGCACCCTCACAGCCAGGAATTCCTTCCCATTATCCCATCTATCCCTGCCCTCTGCCAATGGGAAGCCATTCCCTGGGTCCTGTCCCTCCAGCCCTTGTCCCCAGTCCCTCTCCAGCTCTCCTGGAGCCCCTTTAGGCCCTGCAAGGGGCTCTGAGCTCTCCCTGAGCCTTCTCTTCTCCAGGTGAGTGCTCCCAGCAATCCCAGCCTGGCTCCAGAGCAGAGGGGCTCCAGCCCTCGGAGTATCCACATGGGCCCCTCTGGACTCGCTCCAGCAGTTCCATGTTCTTCCAGGTCTTTGCCTCCACTGAAAATCATCTCCCACATCCTGCAGCCCAGCCATTCACAGGTTCCTGCACCCGTTGTAAGCGCTGGTGGGAGAAGTCATAGAACTTCACGGATTCATGGAATCCTGGGATGGTTTAGCTTTGCAAGTAACCTTAAAGATCATCTCATTCCAGCTCCCATCACCACCACCGTGTCTCCTGTTGCAGGAAACACCAGCTGAAGCCCAACATCACCTCCTGTCAGTGGGGCCCCTCAGAGGGACCACGAGGCAGTCGTGGAGGGTTCGAACTGGTTCCCACTGCACATTTACAAGCCTTGCAGCAGTGTTAAAAATCTATTCTTTTCACTCGGGCACTGCAGCAGCGCTCGCCTTCTGTCGAGAAGTGATTGGGCTCCTGTCCGTCAGGGACACTGAGTGATTGTACAGAGAAAATTGCATTCAGCAATGGGGGATTTAAGAGGGTGCTTGTTCTCAAACAGGGCTCCAATTAATTAACTCAGAGGAAGGGGCTGCTCGGAGTTTGCTTTGTGTTTTCTGTGTTTTCCTTGGTGCATTGAATTTATTGGCGAGTACCTTGGTTTGTTTCTTTCTTGCTTTTCTGTTTGTCTTTAAGACTCTTTGCAGGATGATAAAGCGTAGGGAATGTGTTTACTCAGCAGGGGATTAATTGGCGAGGAGGCAGGAGAAATGGATGGGCCAAGCCCCAAATTTCAACCCTCATGCTGCACCTGCCAACACTGGGAACAGAAAAGCCTCCTGGCCAGCCCAGTGCTCATGGGATTTTGTAGCACAAGGGTGTCAAGATCCACCAGAAGCTGTAGCAGGAAAGGATCTCAGGGATGGGGCTTTCACTTCAACCCTTCCAACCCTGCATCATGCAAAAAATGGGGGAAATCAGCAAACATCATTGTCATGGGCATGAGAAATGCACCAGAACTGCGTGTGCAACAAGTGGGAGCAACGCTGAGCTCTGAAGAAACCAGGAAAGCCTTTTATTGGGATTGTGGCTTCTGCCTGAGCCAGCTCAGTGCTGTTTCACAGGACATGGCAAGGGCTGCAATACCCTCCACTTCTCCCTCCAAGCTTTGGTCACCTACTAGGACAAGACATTCCTCAAGACATGGATAATTTCTTCATTTCTTTTACCAACAAACACATGGGGATTTGACCTCAGGTGGAGTCCCACCACGCAGACCATACCCCAGGAGAGAATATTCCGTGTTTAAGGAGAATTAGGGATTGTTGTTGCACTCAGAGAGGCTGTGGTGCACAGCTGGTGGAACCACATGGATGGGTCTCAATCATCAAAAGACACTTGGAGAAGCACCACTGGGATGTCTGTGACTGTTGAGCAGAGCAGGTGACCCTCATGAGGATGGGATTTGGAGGAGCACATCCTCCAACTTGTAATTCCCAAATTTCCAGTGGAATCATGTTCCTCATGAGCAGATGGAGATCAGGAAGGTGGAGATTCACGGCCTATGGTGACCCAGAACACAGCACCACCTCTTCTTTGTGGAGAGCTGGGGCCCCACCGCTCCAGGGGAGCCCTCCCCAAACACAACCACAACCACATCCCCAACCACCCAGCCCTGACTTTTCCTTCAGACCAAGACATTTCACAGCCCTGCTGCCATTTCCAGGGGTGAGAAAGGTCCCCTTCTTGCCCTCAGCCCTAATCTTTCAAAGGAATTAATCTTCAAAGCAGTCTCACCCCAGCAGAGCAAATCTTGATTTATGAGTTGCGGCGACAGCCGAGCTCCTCTGACAGGGGAGAGGGGAAGCGTTGGCTGGATGGGGTCAGTGCCTGGAGGAACCTCCACAGAAACAGGCACCCAGCCCACAGCTGGAGCAACCACCACCTCTTTGTCCTTGGGAAATTCCAACCTGCCTAATTTTCTTCCTTAACCAGGGAAAGCAAGTTTCCCTCCTCCAATAGATTTTTTTTAACAAAGAGTTGACCTCAGCAATAGCACAAGAGCCTCATCAAAGGCTTTGTTTTCCTCTCATAACACTGCTCCCTACTACAAATTGCAGCATAACCTACACGCAAAACTGAACCAAGGGGATTTGGCTTCATTGAAATAAAACATTTTGATGAAATTTTAAATGAGAAAATGGTGATGGCCCCCACAAAATGATTTGATTTCGGTGAATCTGTGTTTTCATTTTGAAAACTGATTCATTAGAATTTTTTTTTCCAACCAGCTCTAATCAAAGTGCTTTAGGCGTTTTTGAAAATTTCAGTCCCAAGCTTCAAAACAATTTAATTTGTGTTATAAAGCAGCAAAGTTTATGACACAGAGATACAGCGAATGGAAGCACTTTTTGACTTTGCAAACACTTCAACTTTAAGAAATTAAATTAATGGTAATGTGGGAGAGTAATTTCAAAAGTTTCTTTCCTGAAGTATAGAAAGTATTTTCCAACTCATCTGAAGGCAGACTTTATAAATATAATATAAGGTTGTCATCTCCACGCTTGCAGCTTACTTTTCACTACCACCAGCTCCATTTAAAGTTTCTTCAGGTCGTGAGCAAATGAAATAAAAGAACTCATTTCTGTTCGTGAAAACTCCAGTGATGGGATCATTATAGAGAGCATCTCCAAAGGGAAAAGGGGAGAGAAAGCAGAGGATATACAGCAAAAACGGAAAGAGAATGAGAACATCACGGGAAATGCTCATTCCAACAAGGGCCCCATTCACCCGCTCTTGTCTTTCCTTCAGGGTTAGTTCGTGTTTCATTACAGATTAACACAGCATCTCTTCTCTCGAGCCTCTCGCTGGAGATCGCTCCATCCATTTAAATAGATTTCAAAAGCCAGGACTGATCTATGCCGAGCTGTAATTTTGGATGGTAGCGTGGCAGCTAATGCACGCCAGGCTCTGCAGAGAGAAGGAGGTGTGTGAATTGCTTCCTCGATATGATAAATTCATTAGATAAAGGAACCTGAGATAACAGGAACAGCACTTGGAAAGCATCTGGTGGCACGGATGTGCAGGGAAGGGGGTCACAGCATGACTCTCATCGTCTGCATTAGAGCACAGAACTGAACAAAAGAGACTTGTGCAGGGGACTGGAAGGGACCTTTGGGTCAAGCACTCCTACTTTTTCCCCTCTGAGATAACCACGTAATAATCCAACAGCTGCTTGAACCTGTGAATGCCATCCCACGGAAAGCATCTCAAAATGCCAACCAGGAAGACTATGGGAAAAATGAAATATCGTGTCCCTAAGCAGAGGGGAACCATGGATCTTGTCTGAAATGCTGCTGGTAGAGACACGAAAACTGATACCAGAAATCCACGGTGCTGTCCAGGCTGGATGCAGAGGATGGGGCAGCAGGGAGTGACACGGCCACAGGCTGTGTAATCCCTGCTATCCCACCGGCTCCTGGCACTTCCACCTGCAAGCAGCAGGATCTGGGAGCTCGCTGAGCCAGGCCTCTGCAGCCTGTTTAAATTCAGCTCCACTGCCACAGGGAAAGGAGCACAGCAGGCTCCGAGGATCTGCTCTGATGGTTTGGCTCACAGAGAAGCAGGACAAAGAAATGGGAGGATGCTTTGGCAGCCACGTAAAGGAGACTGATAAACACTGGAGATGGGAGCAAAGCGATGGAGATCAACAGGGCATCACCAAGCAGGAGAGTGAAAAATGGGAGGAATTCTCTCATGGAGAAGAAGGGGAAGGAGCACGGAAAGCCAGCAAGGGATTAGGGATGCTACAAACTGGAGGGTTTAGAGGGTCCAGCACCATCTCCAAAGGCATTGCAGGAAGCCCACAGGAAAGAGAAGCCTCAGAGCAGGGTCCCACAGCCGAGTGAGGCTCAGTGATCAGAGAGCAGCAGGTCAAGCTCAAGCTTTTCCAGAGCCCCCTGCCAGGATGACAGCCAGGACACCTGCATCCTCCCAGCTCTCTGCCCTCCATGGGGCTACCTGCTCTAAACCAAACCTAATCAATACTGGGAAGAGGAATTCAGCACGAGGAGATTACCACAGCAGGAGAGCCACTCGCAGCCACAGCGCTGGCAAAGCCTTCCCACAACAGCAAGTGAGCTGCCAGATGGATTTTAATCTCATTAATCTGTTTCGGGGCCAGCCGGCAGCGCAGGGCTGCCGTGGGCGAAGCAGCACGTGACACCTTCCTCCGAACCCTTGGGAAAAGGGGAAGACTTCACGTGGAAGTGTTCTCCTACTCAGAGCACTTCAGGTACCCGAGTGCTGGAAATGTGGGTCATTTATGCCCAGAGAAGCTGTGGCTGCCCCATCCCTGGAAGTGTTCAAGGCCAGGTTGGACAGAGCCTGGAGCAATTCAGGCTGCTGGAAGGTGTCCCTGCCCACAGCAGGGCAGTGGAACAAGAGGGGCTTTAAGGTCACTTCCAACCCAAACCATTCCTGGCTGCACAATTCCATATCTGCATGATTAATTCATTTACCAGTTCTGCAGCTCAGAGATTTATTTGGATTTCACGTAAGGTAATGAGGATACTGCAATCTCTATCCAGGGAAAAGCCTTTCCTGCACTCACTTGAGGCTGTATAAATAAAACATCCTCTTTGGTGTGAGGGGTCAGTGCTGTCCCATGGATAACATGCCAGGCTGGCACCTGTGGTCCCCACTCTGGCACTGGTTCTGCAGATAACCTTGAGGATTTTAAACCCCCCCTTGCATCCTCCCTGTTTCTCCTAAGTAAAATAGGGATACCAACCAGAATTGAGGTCTCCCAGCAAAAAGCATTCCATAATCATTATTTTAGGGATTGGGGAAAATATAGAAGGGTCTATAGCAAAGCCTGAGACACCACAAGGGAGGGGATAACAAACATGGAACTATAGGCATCAATAAATCAGCTACAGCGCAGGAGCAGCCTCAGCTTAGGGTAGAATCATGGAATGGTTTGGACTGAAAGGGACTCAGAGCTCACCTCAGTCCAACCCCCTTGTCACAGGCAGGGACACCTTCCACCAGACCAGGTTAAGACCTGGCATTAAACACTTCCAGGGATGGAGCAGCCACAGCTTCTCTGTACAGCCTGTGCCAGGGCCTCACCACCCTCAGACGGAACAATTTTTTCCTAGTATCTAATCTAAACCTACTCCCTGTCAGTTAGAAGCCATTCCCTGTTGTTCTTTGCAACTGGACCAAGCCAAGAGTGAAGCTGGGAGCACCACAGCACGGAGAGGCCACTTCCAGCTGTCACCAGCCGGAGAAGGACCCATTGTTGTCTCTCACTGAGGGTCCTCCTGCTCCTTCCAGCCCCGTGCTGCACTCACTGACCACCCAACGCTGCACACCGGCCTCTGCTGAGCACAGGTTCAGCTTCAAAGCAATGCAAAGCCGTGGATGTGAGGGGCCGCTCACACTCAGAGTTCAGGGCAGCTTGGCCCACGTCAATTAGGGAGAAATTTAAGTTAATGAGAAATAAGTGTCCAGGCAGGGCTTCACATCGATTTGGTTAAACCAATGTAAGAGAGCAAATGCATGTGTGGATCTGGGGATGTGTGTGCATGGGTGACTGCATTGCTCCTTGGCAGCTTGCCCCCAAACCTTCCTTGGTTCATTCCGAAGGTTTTTCAGATGAAAGCCCCAAATCTGCGGTGTTTTGGTTTGGTTTTGAGTAACGACGCTCACCCGACACTTCCAAACCCTCTGTGAAACAGAGCCACTGTTTTCTTTTGTACAGAAAAGTTGGGAGATAAATTGCAGATGATTCAGTAAATAACTCAGCCTATGACCTTGATGCTTATTGATTCCTCAAGCTGTTTATCTTTCTCGTGTGCTCCCCAGCAAAAACAATTATCACTTAATTATAAAGCAGCTTGGCTTGAGGGAACCACCAATTGGCTGGCACAGGATGAGTTCATCCCTGCGCACCACAGAGCCCCGACCGGAGCGACTGCTTAGGATTCAGAGCCACAAACTTCATTATTTTCTTCCTAGCTCATGTTTTTCCCCTCGTTTTAAAATCACTTAAGGATGTTTAGCCAGTCTGGGTGTTTGACTGCCCGAATATTCGCGATGGATGGGATCGAAACGGCAAGTGCCAGCGTTGGAAAAGGGGGGAAAAAAAGAACTAGAATGATAAAAAGAAGCACAAGGAAAGGTTGTTGGTCCTGGAAATAAAATACCTGGGCTGTTCTCTCCTTCAGTGACCTTGGGTAAAGCATTTTCTCTGTTGCCTCCCCTTCTCCCTGTGCAGAGCTGTGCCAGCCGTGTGCAGAATCCGGCACAAAGGATCCTTCCTGCTCTTGACCGAAGTTTCCCAATGCCACTGGGATGGGAAAAATGACAGCTTGGCACTGCTGCAGCCATGCATGCATTTGGAAAGCACTTAGAGACATCCATTAGCACGGGAAAGGGAATTATCATCTCCACCCCAAGGCAGGAGGAGGGAAAGGAACCTCCCCCTCCACAAGAAATGGAGGATTTGTGATTTTTATGCACTTTTGAGCTGTGCCATCCTCTAGTGAAAGGGGGTGAAGGGGTCCACAGAGGAATCTGGACAGGCTGGATACTGGAGCAGGTCCAGGGAAGGGAATGGAGCTAGGAAGGGGCTGGAGCCCCAGGAGCAGCTGAGGGAGCTGGGAAAGGGGCTCAGCCTGGAGCAAAGGAGGCTCAGGGGGGACCTTGTGGCTCTGCACAAGTCCCTGACAGGAGGGGGCAGCCGGGGGGGTCGGGCTCTGCTCCCAGGGAACAGGGACAGGAGGAGAGGGAACGGCCTCAGGTTGTGCTGGAGGAGGTTTAGGTTGGATATTGGGGAACATTTCTTCATGGAAAGGGTTTCCCAGCCCTGGCACAGGCTGCCCAGGGCAGTGCTGGACTCACCATCCCCAGAGGGATCTAAAACCCACATGGATGTGGCGCCTGGGGACATGGTTTAGGGATGGGATTGGCAATGCTGGGTTAACAGCTGGGCTCAATGATCTTGGAAGTTTTTCTCAACCCAAATGATTCCATGATTCACACTCCAGACTCCCTAACCGTGCCTCTGTCCTGCAAAATCACACAACCTGCAGCAGAGACTCTTCATTTCCCAGCACTGGATGCTCTTTAGCTGCCAGATCCCCCAAACCTGCCCTCCTCCTCCTCCTCCACACATCCTCACCAGCAGCAAACCGCGTTAGGGAGCTGTGGGACCCTGATGTGATCAGCCTGAGGGATCCAATGCGATGAAGAGCAGCAGCAGCCAAAACCACTAAACAGACAAACATCGTTACAGAGCGTAAAGAGATCAGGGACAGCGAACGCATCCCGGGGCCGGCTCTGCGGAGCTGCGTGGGGACACCGAGCCTCTGTCCCTGCGGCGTGAGCAGGGAGCAGGAGCAAAGCCACACGATGGCACTGTGTTTTCCACAGCTCTCCAATTCCAGCAGGTTTTGCAGCAGTGCCTGGCCCTGCCGGACCCAGTGCAGCATTTCCCTGTGCAAAATAGCTCCGGTTTTGCAGGAAAATTATAAAGACCTCACCAGCTACTGCCAGCTCAGCATAGAAGGCTCAGGAAAGGCTTTACAGAGCACCTGTGCTCGGCAGCTCTGATGATCCGAGCTCCAGCCCTGTCTCTAACTGCGCCATTTAAATTCCATTTCAGCCCCGGGCAGAGGAGCTCTCCATCACACTGTGGGCAGGACACGGAACCACAGAATCCCAGAATGGTTTTGGTTGAAAGAGACCTTAAAGCTCATCTTGTTTCACCCCCTGCCCTGGGCAGGGACACCTCCCACTATCCCAGGTTACTCCAAGCCCCACCCAGCCTGGCCTTGGGCACTTCCAGGGATGGGGCATCCACAGCTCCTCTGGAGAACCAGTTCCAGTGCCTAACCAAGCACTCAGCACAGTTGCAGCAGCATTTTCTACTGCCTTTATTTGGGACCAAAATCTCCTTTTATTCATCTGTGGGTACTATAAGAGCTTTTATGCCATTAAGGAGCTCCCAGTAGAACCCAGCACATGGAGCTTGTCTGCAGTGCCCAGGCCATCAGTCTTAATTAATTCCTGCCTTAGAATTGGAGTAGCAAGGATTGCAGACAGATCAGACCACAGGTTGACATCCCTATTGATAACAAGCAGAGCTGCCCATAATGACACCTATTCCTTACATTTTCCAGCCAGGTAGACAAAAACCATTCCTACCCGCGTTGTGGTGGCTTTTTTTTTTCAATCTTTTAAAGCCATTTAAGGAGTGGAAATAAGCAACACCTCCCCTCCAGCTCCTCTTTCCTCCCCATCCCAGTTGCAGACAGCACATCCCCGTTATGCCCGTCACAGTCTGGATACAGGTGTGTGCCTGTCCAAAGGCACAAATATCCTCCAGATCTGCTCCTCAGCTCTTCAGCCACATAGCAGGAGGATATTCCACATCCTCATGTTCCCACAGACAGAAGTTTTATGGCCCCGTGTTGCCCAGGGAGCAGCCAGGAGAAATCCAGGATATACTGTACCCTTGCAGGAGGGGATTGTCACATTAAAACACCTCTAAATGCTTAAAAGGGTTTTCGTTTAGAGTCTCCTGCCGTGAAGTGTCTTCAAGGGCCCCAGATTTATTATTTCATCAGAAGATCAGAGAGGGGAAGTTTGTAGGAGATCAAACAAATAGGAATACATTAGGAGAGACAGTAAGAGAGGCTGGAGAAATGGTTGGATTGAATAAAGTGGGACAGAATCTCTGCTGACCAGGGGCTTGTTCTCCCTCACAGCTCCCACCCCATGGACCCCAACCCCTGCCCAGGCACCACCAGCCCTGGAGATGCCAGTAGGGTCCTGGGGTGGGGAATAAAGCCCCTGCTGCCAGCAGGACCCACTATTCCCTGATTCCTAAAGCAAATGGGGAGTATATTTCCTGCCAGATTTCATTATAGATCAAAGATTTGGACTAAGGAGATGGTGCAAGAGGAAAGGATGGATCTTCTGGAAAATGCCTTAAGGTGGGCCTGGATTTGCTTCCTGGCTCTGCTACAGAGTCCACGGGTGCATTTTTGCTTTGTGCCTCAGTTTCCCCATTCCAAGAGCAAGCCTCATAACCTTCTTTTCCCACACTTAGACCCATAAAGGTTGGAATTGAGCTCTGAGATCACCGAGCCCAACCATTAACCCAGCCCTGCCAAGGCTGCCACTGACCCATGTCCCTAAGCACCACATCCACACACTGAATTAACACTTCCAGGGATGGTGATTCCAGCATTTCCCTGGACTTGACAAGCCTTTCAGTGAGCAAATTTTTCCTAATTTCCAATCTACTTCATGGGATGCAGATGGAGTTGTTCAAAGCTGGGAGGAGTGGCCAGAGCAGCCCTCCAGAAGGACCTCGACAGGCTGGAGAGGTGGGCAGGAAAGAAGTGCCTGGAGCTCAACAAGGACAAGTGCAGGCCCTGCTCCTGGGGAGGGACAATCCTGGGCACCAGCACCAGCTGGGGGTGACCTGGAGAGCAGCTCTGCAGAGAAGGACCTGGGGGACAATGAGCTGTCCCTGAGCCAGCCCTGTGCCCTGGGGGCAAGGAGGCCAAAGGGATCCAGGGATGCATTAGGAAGAGCATTGCCAGTGGTCAGGGAGGGGATCCTGCCCCTCTGCCCAGCCTGGGGGCACCTCTGGGGTGCCGTGCCCAGCTCTGGATCCTCAGCACAGCAGGGCCAGGGAGCTCCTGGAGCGGGGCCGGGGGAGGCTGCGCAGCTGAGGAAGGGCCTGGAGCAGCTCCGTGCCCAGCACAGGCTGAGGGAGCCGGGGCTGCTCAGCCTCGAGAGGAGCCCCAGCTGAGAGGGGCCCTCAGCCCTGGGTGTCCCTGGCTGCAGGGAGGGCTCAGGGCAGGGCCCGGGCTCTGCTCCGGGGCCCGGCAATGGCACCAGAGCCACGGGCAGGGCCTGAGCCCGGCAATTCCCCCGCACAGGAGGCAGAACTGCTGCCCTGGGCAGTGATTGAACACTGGAACAAATTGTCCAGGGAGAGTGTGGAGTCTCCATCCCTGGAGATGTTCCAGAACCATCTGGACACAACCGTGCGACCCGTGCTCTGGGATGACGCTGTTGGAGCAGGGAGGTGGCACCAGATGAGCCTCTCTGCTCCCTTCCCTGACCCGTTCTGGGATTCTGTAGTATCAGCTGGTGCTTTTGGCCCATTAGGAACGGGGGGTTTGCTGCAGAAAACAGCAATTATCCTCACACTGCTCCAGAGACTCGACTCAGGCCTGTGCTGTTGGGAGCTGCTATTTGGTGCCATGCTTCCTCCAGCATTTGTGAGTTGAAACACGTCAGCCTTTCTGTTTCTTTGCCCCCCTCCCCAGCCCGTGGCAGCTGAACAGGCTTCGGAGCCTTCTGTTCCCATCCCACCCCCAGCACCTCTCGGCTCCTCGGCAGCTGTCAGCTCGCACGGCTTCATCTCGGGAGATCAGTGGGCGGACATGAATATACACCAAATATATATAGAAATGTGCACAGGAGGGCTTTGCTTCTGCTCACACGTCTCGTGGGAGCAGGTCGGGAAATGGGCTGCCAGCACGTCTCCTCCCTTAAATCCTCATTCACAAGAGGAACGTCACACCTCCGAGGTCAAGCCACGCTTGAGTTTTAATTCATTAAGCTAACTTCTGTGCTGGCTGAGTCTGCAGTCTTGAGGAAATTGCTATTTTATTGGGGTGGAAATGGGAAAGCTTTGCTTGCTGCTAACCCAGTCACCGGAATTCGGGTTCCCACCAGCACCTCCTCTGCCAGTCTGGGCTTCAGTGCTTCACCCAGGGCTGGCAACCCTGACTGCCACTAAATCTCTGCACCCACAGGACCAGCTCTGCCAAAAACCACCCCTTGAACCAGCATCTGTAGCCTCATCCTGAGTGATCTGGGGGGATGGACAGTGGTGCTGCCCCCCAAAACAAGCCAGGGGCCTTCCCCTCTTGCAGAAGCTTTAAACAGCACGGGACAGCTGTGACATCCCTGGGCAGGGCAGGGTGACACAGGGATGCTCCAGAACATTCAGATGAGGCGGACAGGCAGCAACACCCCTGGGAAAGGCTGGGAGACACAGGGATGCTCCACAGGGTGCTGGAGAGCAGCAGGGCAGGAGGCAGAGAGGTGCTGTCACCGAAATACCAAACACAGTATCTCTGAGTGACCTCGACCTCCAGCTGCCACGCAGAAAAGGTAGGGAAAAAGAAGGAAAAATAATGTTTTCACTCCTGGCAGCTCAACAGAGACAACACCTGCTTCTGCCCGCTCCAGACTCAGCAAAACTCGGCTTCCATCACCTGACCGTGTACACGGCGAGCCCACGCAGACACACAAAAATCAATGCACATCGATCCCTAAGCCAGGAATTCATAAACTCCTTTAAAGGTCAAGGATTGATTTTTCACTTTCTGTAAAAAGAAGAGACTCCTGCCATCAGCCTCCTGCCCCCATCAACCGACTCGTCCCGTGCTTCCCTCTCCGGCAGCTCCGCGCCAGGCACGGACACCTTCCCCATGTGCACAGTCACGGTGGAAAACATAAGTGGCACATATAGAAAAATATGTTGCACTTGTAGCTGGCATCTTGCAGTAACGATGTGCTTGTAGTAGGCATCTTGTAGAAATTCCTGTGTTCGTTTAACTCCTGGCTTGCTGGAGGTGCTGTTTTTAAGGGTCTTGAAGAGAGAGGAGCCCTTGCAGGCAGGAGCAGCGTCCCTTCCCTCACTGATGCTCAGGATCCCACCAAGCAGGATCTGATTTATTAATTTGAGGGCCCCCATCCCTGGTTACTGTACCTCTGTAGGCCCACAGAGACCTCAAATCATCTCATCCAGCATCCTCTGGAGGACAGCGACAGCCTTCTCCTCTCCAAAGGCTTCGTACATTGAGCCTCGTGCCACAAGGACATCCTCAGCTGATGACATCCTCAGCTGATGGACATTCCCAGCTGATGGACATTCCCAACATGCCAGCAAGGGGTTCAAGCAGCCCACCCCAAACCAAGCCAGGCACTCTCCTCCCCTGCCCCTCAAGCTGCCCTCAAAAGCCACAGTGGGCAGTGACACCTGATTGCTGTCACACAGCTGGTCTCCACTTCAGGGTCCTGCTGTCCTTTGCTAGAAGCTGGCAAATCGATCCTCCCTGGAATTCTAACCACCCTGCCCTGGCCCTGTTCCGCGGGTTTCTGGCCCCTTTCCCTGGCACAGCTCCTCACCAGGCTGCAAGTCCCTCTGCCCAAAGTCCCTTCTCCCTCCTCACATCATCACCTCCACAGTCAGCACTCTGCACACAAATGCCTCGTTCCTCTAGGTCCCGAGTAGATAATTCCAGGAGTAACTACGTTTCAGAAGCCTTTCCATCATCCCTGTCCCTGCACAACCCTGGTCCATCTCCACAGACCTGCTGCTCTCCACAGTTCCCACTCCATCCAGAGGCAGGATGCAAAGCCTCAAAATGCAAAGAGCTTTCCCCAGCCATGCCACCACTTATTGCTCTTTGGAGGAACAAGAAAACAAATTTAAACAGTGCTGGATTTGATTGATTTCTCCACGTTTCCTCAATGGAAGCTCGGCGGGGAAAGTTGGAAGCACAATGGATGCAGAGGAGCAGCAGTGGGGGGCTGTCCCACACCTTGGCACACAGGCCAGGCTTTACATTTTCTTTAGCAAGCATTAAGGCAGTTGTAGAAACCATAAAAGTCAAGTTTCCCTGTTTCTGGAGGAAGTTTCCCTCCTCGCAAAGCTTGGGGAAGCCCTAAAGAAACAGAATCTAAACGATCCTCTGCAGAAATAAGGTCATCACAGGTCGGGAGTTCCCCAAAAATCTTCATACTGATACTTTCCACCCCAAAGGGGAGTTTGTGGCAAAACCTCAAGAAAACTCACAAATTAATCTGTTTCATAGAAAAAAAAAAAAAAAAAAAAAAAAAAAAAAAAAAAAAAAAAAAGAAAAAAAAATCCATGTTTGAATAAAAACCACAAGTGCTTCTTTCTGGCCAGTGCCAACAGGCTCTGCCAGTGCTTGGCTGCTGCTCACAGCCCTGGCTTGGCTCCACATGTCCCTCCAAGCATGCCCAGTGCCACAGCATCACACCCGTGCCCAGGAGATGATTATGTTATAGGGAATGAAAAGGACCATCAGCTCTCCCCACCTGCTCTGTGAGGGATTTTTAATGCAGAAAGATGCTTGGAAACCAAGGGGAGCATAAACACCCCTAATGAGCGTAATTAGAATTCCGCACCCGCTGCTGATTAACAAAGCACGTGGAAGGTGAAGGGGCCAGGGTTTGATGTGCTGCTTCATGCCCACTGCGGACACGGCCCCACATCCCAAACACCGATGGACTTGAGGGGGGAAGATGGCAGTGATGCCTTTTCCTGGTCTTAAAATCAAGAATCAAACATGGTTAGAAGGGAAAAAGGGATTTTACCTTGGTATTTATTTTAAGGATCCTTAGGTGCACCATGTCCACGTGGAATGCACCTCCATGCACACCACAATGCTCACCCACAATAGATCAGGTATATGATTATAGGTGTTACTAATTAGCAAATCTATCAAAGATTCCCCAATGAGAGGCTCAAGTGAGCCCCCCTCCCCAAGGAACCTTCCCCTGGATGGTTCTATCTTGGTTTACAGAATGTGTTCTGGAGAGGACCTTGGGCTCTGGGGCACACTGATCCCTGGCTACGAAGCTTCTAAAATGTTGAGTCTCTCAGCTTGACAAACAAGTCCAAGAATGTAGGGAAAAAGCACTGAGAATACAGAAGTTGTAAAAAGGTGTAACAGGGATATAAAAGAAAAGGCAAGAAATCATCACGGCATCAGCAGGAGGGTGCTCAGGACTGGTGCACAAAAGGCAGGCTCAGCTCGAGCACAAGCCCCGCAGCAGCTGCTCGAGGACATTCCCAGTGCCACTGGAAAGAGGGAAGGAAAGAACAGCAAGACATTTGAGCCCAGCCTCAGGAGATTATGTTAAAAAAGCCTTTCTGAGCACCACGATGCTGCCAGAGCAGCGCAGCTTGATGGGGACAATCACAGAGTCCCAGAAGGGTTTGGGTTGGAAGCGACCTTAAAGCTCATCCCGTTCCACCCCTGCCATGGGCAGGGACACCTCCCACTATCCTGGGGTGCTCCAAGCCCTGTCCAGCCTGGCCTTGGGCACTCCCAGGGATGGGGCACCCTGTGCCAGGGCCTCCCCAGCCTCACAGGGAAGAATTTCTTCAAGGTATTCCATCTAACCCTGCCCTCCTTCAGCTCGAGGCCATCCCCCCTTGTCCCTGGATGTGAGGGATGCTGCAGAGGAACGACAGCCACAGGAAAACCCAGCTCGGTTCCCAACTCCGGCGTGTCTTCCCACATGACCTTGGCCAAGGCATTTAATCTTGCTCTGCCTCATTTTCTTGGTGCTTTGCCTCAGAGGACTTTGGGCCTGGACTTCGCCTTACAAGGGGTTTGGCTACACTTGAATGCTTACTTTAAATTCAGTAATTGCCAATTAAATCAACATGCTTAGCATACTTTCATGGACTGTGCTTTTTTTTTCCCAGCTAAACATGTTCACCTTAATTAAAGGAGTCTGCAAGTCATTGCAAAGCCATCATGTCCTGCCAGTTCAGCCTCAGCACTGAAGCATTTGTATGCCCACGAAACCAATTTTGTATGATTGGCACTAAGGGATGGGACCTTCTGTTCATTAGGGGCTTCTCAGTGCCACTAGGCAAGAAAATTAAATCTGATTCAGATGGGAGGAGAAGGATGGATGACAAAGACAAGTATTTTCAGGAAAGGGAATCGACTGTTTTACACTGAATTTAGAGAAGATAAAACATACGGGACCTGTTCTGAGGCAAAAGGGCGAGGTCTGGGCAAAGCTGGCCACAGAAGTTCCATTTGCAGATCTATTTATAGCTTTTCTGCTTTTTAGCGGGGGATGTGATTGCTGTATTTATGGTTTAGCAGGCATCTGCTGTGTTTGGGATGTGATTCTCAACCCCTGCTCCCCAAACACTGGAGGGACCCGTGGAGGAAGTCACTGACACTTAAACTGATTTCAGCTCAAAGTCTGCTCTCACACTGAAGGGCTGGGATCTGGCAGCAGAAGAGGACAAAGGTGATGAAGCAAACGAGAGATTTGCCTGTTTTTCCAAGAAAAACAGCTCAGCAGCCCCTCAGAGCCCTGGGCAAGGCTCACACCTGCACGAGGTCCATGCCATGGGAGTTTGGACCCAGAAATGAGCCCCTCGTTCTAAATGATGCAGCCCCTTGCTATCAGTCTTGGAAATCCCTGCAAGAAAGTGGCTAGTGGGAAACTGGGCTGGACTGGGAAAAGTCCAGACCCCAACCAGCCAGACCAGTGATGCAAATGGACTGAGGGGTGGGCAGTGAGGCATGGGGGAAGGAGCTTCAGCTGCATGGGGAGGATGATGGGTTGTTACCTGGGGGCTTCTAGGAGAGATGTAGAAATCAAACACCCTGCAAAGGACCCGGCAGGGACACAGGGACACCCCTGGCACAGGCACCTCCATCCCAACCCCCCCAGCCTCTCCTGCCAGGACCTTGCACAAGCACCAAGCAGAACTCCATTAACAGCAGCAGTGACAAGCTACAGGCAGGAGGCTCCACAGCACCCATGGGAGCAGCCCAAAGCTGCCCCAAAATCCTGCTGGGATCACCTTCACCAGAGGGCTGCTGGAGTCTTTTAAGGTAAAACCACCAAAACTTTGCAGTGAAGCAAAGATTTAATTTTTTAATTTTTTTTTTTTTAAAGATTTGTTTCAGAAAAGCTGTCAAAAATGTTTAATTGATGAAAAGCTGGATTTCCAAGGAAAGACATGTTTGAGAAGTGACACTGATAGCCATGTGAGTAGAGAGTCTGGGGTTGAGTGTGAGGAGTGGGTGGGAGCACAGGGGAAGAACACATTAGAGTTGCAAATGCAGAATGGAACAAAGCCCTCCATCATCTTAAAATCTTTCCTAAAAGAGAGTTTTACTTTTTGACCTGATCAAGAGTTCACACAGAGCCAAAATGCCAGGCCTAGCTGAGAGCAGCAGAGAGCTGTTTTAGTCCCTTAAACACCCGTTTTGAGCTCACAGGCAGGGTTGATCTGACATTTCCCAACAGGAATCAGGACTGGAAAATTAACCTCTGTCCCAGTGCTGGCTGAGACCTGGATTTCAGCTACCCCACTCTCTGAGCACTGCAAAGCTTGTGCCACTCACTGCCAAGGAGCTCAAAGATGGACTCCTTGCTCCTGTACCATCTCTTTTGAACAGGAGGTGCTCATTTACAGAATTCCAGAGGGATGTGGGATGTGTTTCTGCTGTACAACTGGCGAGAGCCAGCAGCCAGACGTGGTAGGATACTGAATCCTGCAAACGGGTACCAGGAGAGCTCAACTCCAGCTTTGATGTTGTAAAACTGAAGTTTAAATGAGCAGGGGAACGCAACAAGGATAGAAATACTCCCTGGTATTTTCAGAGAAAAACTTCTTTTTTACCCCCGTGGCTTATAAATCATGCAACAAAACTACAAAGCTGGAGATTGCTGTGTTTGACTAATGGGGCTGTGCTTTCCTCAGAGAGGAACGGTTTGACCTCAGGATGTCAGCATTAAATAAGACAAAACCATCAGCCACGCTCTCCTTTTCTCATCAGAACCGTTGTCGCCGTGTTTTGCCCATTTCAAAGTGCCTCATCTCCGCAGCTGGATCTCTCCAGGGAGCCTGTTTGCTGTAGGACACCCACAGAATTTCAGGAGTGGGTGCAAGTGCTGCTTAGACAGCCCCCTCCGTGCTGAGGTGCATCCCCCAAAGCTCAGATTCCCCTGGATAAATTCATGGAGCAGGGTGTGGAGCTGAAGCACGGCCCCAGGATGGGGAGCAATGCCCAGGGAGCAGGGATCACAGCCCTTGGTGGGAGGTGGCACCGGTCTGAGCAGCCCTTCTTGGAGGAAACATCAGGTTTGTTTAGCAAGAAGGAGCAAAAGACTTCCAGAGCTGCCTACAAACAATCAGGGTCAGCACAAAACCAGGCCCAGACACGGCCATACCCCACAGTCCCAGTGCTCCGTGTTTCCAGGTCCTTTTGATGCCTCGGAGAGGCTGCCTGAAAACAGAGGCTAGACAAGATTAAGAGAATAAAAGCAGGGATTTATTGAAGAGCCTTCAATAAAGGCACACGATGGGCACAGAGCCCTAGGGCTACACCCAAAAGGGACGCCGGGTCATGGGCTTTTCACACTTTTATAGGTTTGGTTCATTTGCATGTCAGGGTTAATTCTCCAGTTACAATTTCAGGTAATGATGCCATTACCCCATGTTTGTTCCACCTTTCCAGAGGCTTAATTTACATATTTCGGGGCCTGGGACAACAAGGTGTCCTTGAGTCCAGGCCCAGAGAGGGTTTGTTATGTCTAACCAGAGTGGGAGAACAGTAGCTAACAGGCCATGGAGTTTTAGAGTTACACACTAAAGCAGTACAGCATCTGAAAAATATAAAAGCTAAATCCCAAGGCATCACTTTCCCATAAGGATCTGCCAGTTCCCCATCTCCCAAACAGCCCAACGGGTGTGGTGTGAGCCTGAAGGGCTTTGGGGAGAAGACAGAGATGTCCTCCAGCTTTATGAGGCAAAACACCCACCCAAGGGTGGCTCCTGGGGAGGCCAAGTGTTCAGTGCCACCCCTGTGGTGACCTTGTGCCAGTCGAGGCTGGTTCTGGTCTGGCAAACAGCTGGAAAACAGCTGGAGAAGGAATGAACCTCAATCTTTGTGGCTGAAGGAAAGGGTTAAGCTATTCCTTGAAAGTCAGTGGGTCTTCACATGGAAAAAAAAAAAAGCATCAAGGTGATGCCTGGAGACCTCCAACATCCAGGTCTAAATCTAAAGTTGGTCTTAAAGAGATCTCCGATAGCACAAAATAAGGTAGCTCCTATTTTAAATCTTCCCCCTCAAATTTCCCAGGCAGGGAACACATCCAGGATGTTTGGCCTCCTGATAAAGCCCGAAAGAACAAGCAAGCAGCACAACAGGTCAGTTAAAAGCACGCACCTGTGTTCCTAGTGCTGAAAACATCAGCAGAACAGTGGAACCAGCTGAAACACCCTGCTTTCCGATGGCTTTTTTCTTCCACCATCCCTTCAAAAACATCCTGTATAGCTGCCTTTATAGAAAACACGCACCATTTGGAAACAATTTGCCTCTTTTTTTTAATTTCTTTTTTCCTGGCTGAAAACATGTGCTGAGTCGACCGCTTGGGTCAGCACAAAACCACATTTGGGGATGAATAAAGCAGTTGCTGGGAGCAATTTGCCCAGCGCCGCTGCAGGCCAAATTGGAGAGTTAAACTCACCGGCACTGCAAGCTGGCCCGAAATTACTCCATGGACTCCGAGGCCATTCGCTCCGAGTGAAAAACTAAACATTATTTACCAGGAATAATCCAAGAGGATGGTTGTGTAACCCAGGCAACCTGGCTGCTGCTCCAGCGCGGGCTCTGCAAGGTGAGCTTGGAAGGAGGGAAAATTCCTGCCTGATTTTGGTGGGTGTTTGAAACTTAGGGATGGAGCCCATGCGCAGGTGCATGTGGCGAGGCTGAGTTTGGATGGTGTGTAGGGGAGGCATCACCCTTGAAGCCACTTCTCCTGATCCCTGCTCCTTGCTCAGCCACAAGCATCCAGAGCAGGACTCGGTGGGAGCTGCTCCAGCCCTGCTCCTCCTACGAAACAATGAAGAAACTCCTTTGAGTCCACAATTTGCCCATTTTTAAAGCAAATGTAAGTGTTCAAAGTGCATCAAACCTCAGGCAGGGCAGCAGGGATGGAGAGGTAAGGTCTCCAAGGAACTTCAAGGAGAAGAGATGGGTTTCTTCCCTACTTTTAAGAGGTGAATCCAAATTCAGGAGGAGAGCAAGAGCACCTCTCCTTCTCCAGGTGATGCTCAGTCTTTATTAGAGATACAAGAAACCCAAACAGGATGTGCTGAATCACATGGGGCTGGGAAGAAGATACCATTTTAAAGCAAAAAGGAGTGAACACAAGCCCAGCTCCAATCTCTGGCCACAGGTTATTCAGTTTAAGTCTTTTTCCCCCATTAGGGTAAATTATGGAGGGAAAAAATATTACAGAAAACAGTTTGCTCGAGACTAAGTTGCTGGTGGAATAATTGAATATTCAGCAAACCTGCAGCCAAAAGTGATGGGCAGTTTTCAAATGGTCTCTTACAAGGATCAGTCCTCAATCTTAAATAAAATTTTGAGGAAAAAGCCATGGATGCAATTTGAGATTCTCAGCCTCTTGTCAGCTGTGATTCTTTATTTCTGAGCTCGCCGTGGTCATCTGGAGGCATTCGGGATCAATTCTGCTTCCTGATTTTTAGATAGCCAGCAAGAAAAATTTCCAGTACAGACATAGAGGTGGCAGTCTCCCAGCTGCTGGCCCTTTGGAGAGGAGCCAGACATGGGGCAATGAGGAGGAAAAACCAGCCCAACACAGAGCCTGCACTGGGTTTGGTGACTTGTAATGAAGCAGAGGAACTGGATGCTTTAATCGAGATCAAGCCAGCCAGATTGGGAAGGAGGGAGCGAAACCCCCCGAAAATGAATTCTCTGCGAGACGCAGCTTGCCAGTGTATCTGCTTGGTGACACCTCCTGCAAACTCCAGAAATGCAAATCGCAGCCACGCGGTCCCACCTCTGCGGAGAGACCGCAAGGCGACGAGCAGGATGGCACCGAGCAGCCGCCCGGAATCCCAATGAGGCTCCGCAGGCACCGTTCCTGCAGCGCTGGCGGATGGCTGGGATGGATGGATGGATGGCTCGCACAGGCTGTGGTGGTGATGCTCTGTGGGCTGCTAAAGGATGCTGTGGCTAATGCCTGGTTGAGGCATCCAAAATCCTCCGGCGTGGGAGGGATGGGTGTGAAGATCACCTGCAAGGGGCTGCCTGGCACCTCCTAAGGCTGGCAGAGGAAAAATCCCACAGACTGTGAGAACAGCACTTCAGGACCTCCCCAAGGCCCTTCCCATCCTCCAAGACTCAGCCTCCCACTGAAGCAATGCTCACCCAGAGGGGAATCCCTGGGTCTTGGCTGTTTGTACCCACCAGGCTCCTGGAAAGCCCAGGACACAGGAATACACAGGGATGTGTCCTCCAGCTTCTGAGGGCACAGCTCACCACCCTGACATCCTTTTCCTTCTAGTCCCACCTAACAACATCCAGACCCAGCAGATCTCCAGCACCTGGGGACACAGTTTAGTGAACATGGCAGTGCTGGATTAATGGTTTGACTTGATCTTAGAGGTCTTTTCTGATAATAATTAACAATTCTATGATCTCCTAAGTCCCTCCCTCATCCACACAATGGGAGCACCAGGATGTGGTGCTGCCCCGCATCAAAACTCCAACAGCTCCTGCCTGGCACAGCAAATCCCTTCACTGCCTCTCCAAAACCATCCTCAGCGCTGGCTCCAGCTACATTCTGACCATCGTGTGCCCACCAGGCCACGCTGGCACACAGGAGGCCAAGAAAGTGTTAAATATTGCAGCAGCACAGAGCCAGGTGGGAACCCAACCACAGACCCTCCATCGCTCCCACACCGGCCCCAAGGAGACCAAAAACTGACTGAATGACTCTGGCAATTAACTTCCTGAATCTCTAACCCAGCTCCTTTTAAGGTAAATTTGCTCACGTTAATGGAAAAGGGTATTTTGGTTTTCCATCACCTGCCAAGTCATTTAAAAAATTGTTTTCCCCCTTCTCCCCTCTGCATTCACGGCTTAATTGCAACAGCTCTTTGACAGCAGATAGGTTCCAGTGGGCTGCCACTCCAGATGTCAGGAACATGTTAGCAGGAAGGGGCCCTGTAGGATATTTATGGCTTTAATTCCTCGGTAGAGGGTTTTGTTCTGTCATGCGGTGACACACGAATTGCTACTCATTTGATCCTGTATTTCCACATCAGTGACACTTTATGAAGGGCTCCTGGTTCTCTGCACTGTCTCCAAAGTTACTGGTCCCTCTTCTGCCAGTGCTTGGCCTGGACAAGCTGGGTGGCTGGAATTGCCAAAAGGGCTGTTCAGCAGCAGGTCTCCCTCCTGTGCAGCACTGGCAGAGGATGAGAGAACTGAGAACTCAGAAAAAAAGACCAAAACGTGGCTGAAAAGCAGCCGCAGAGGTCATTTACCTCCTCCTCTCCTCTCCATCCCTTATCCACAAAGCCAAGGCATTTGCAATGACCCTCTTGCTCAAGTGTCTGCAAGGCTTTCCCAGAGCAGATCCCTCATCTCATCCCACAGCCAGGAGTTTCCAGTCTGGGTCCACACCCTGTGATGCCTTTTCTCTGGTCTTGGAATCAAGAGGCAGACACGGTTAAGGGATAAAAAGGGTTTTTACCTCGCTATTTAATAAGGACCCTTACGGTGCCACAATCTGTCAGGGTGGAACACGCCGAAGTGCCCACACACATCACGTGTACAACTTACAGACCTTGCAAATTAGCATCTCTGACAGAGATGTCCCAATGAATGGCGTGACATCCCCCTACTCTAAAGCATCCCCCCCCCCAGATGGGCCTGATTTCATTTGCAGGATATGCTCTAGAGAGGGCTGTGGTTGCTCAGGATGGGGTGAGGCTTTCCGGCCTCCAGCTGTGAGGCCTTTAGGATGTTTGGTCTGCTGGCCCAGCAGAACACCAGGACTGTGCTGAGGTATCAGGCTCAAAGAAGTACAAGTATGCATGGTAAGGGTGCTGAGAACACATAAAAGGTGTATAAAAAGAAAAGGCACAAAATCATCATGGCATCACCTGAATGAGCCGAAGACACCAGGCCCTTCCCCATGGAGCTACACCTGCAGCTCTGGTAACAAATATCAAGTGATGCACAGCCCTAAAAAGACCATAAATAGATGCAGGATCAAGCCCAGCTCCAAACTGCCGGAATATTGGCAGCTTGATCCCAGGTGTGGGATCAGCAAGCAAGTTAAACAATTACTCTTCAGCAGCACCACTCTCCATCATCTCACTCACACACGAGCATGTGATGAACCACTCCATAAAACAGGGGAAGCTGAAGGGAAGGGATTGCAGAGAAGCTGTGGCTGCTGCATCCCTCAAAGTGTTCAAGGGTTGGATGGGGCTTGGAGCAACCTGGGATAGTGGAAGATGTCCCTGCCCATGGCAGGGGGGTGGAATGACAAGAGTGTTACGGTCCCCTCCAACCCAAACCAGCCTGGGATCCTATGATATTGAACTGGAAATGGGTTAAAGGAGCAGATTAGCCAAAAGAAAAATAAAAAAACCACCATAAAAAATCCCACTGTAGTGTGGGCTCAGCAGTAGTGGCCAGGTTTTCTGACAGAGGGAAGGAGCAGAGCTGCTGGAGGGGAACCGTGTGTTTTGGGAAACCAGCCCCATGCTCACACAGATCCCACAGGCTTGGCCACAGCGGGGCAGCCTGAGAGCCAACACATCCCCCAGCTCGTGCTCCTTAGTCAAAAGTCACCCTTTAAATTAGGGAGCATCCCAGGAGACAACAGATGGTCTGTGAGTTGTGCCTGTGCCGGCGGCACGGGCAGGACTAAACCCCATCCCTCCCTCCTGGGGCAGGAGTAGGGTGGGACATGAAGTCAGACTGACCTGCCAGTGCACTGAATTCCCATCATTTCCCAGTTCTGAACTGCCTGAGAACAGCAACACTGAAAAAAATAATCCTGTGGATTTCTATTTGCTGCAGTTTATACACAACAAGAACAAGTGCATACAAATACTTTCATTATTTTGTCAATACAATTAGCTCGGGAAGCACCAATCTGAGCCACCACTTCCCTCACCCTGTTCCTGGAGGAAATTGGCTTTGCTAAACGCCGCAGTTTGATTTTCCCCTCTCCAACATGCACATTTGCAGGCAGATTGGGCTCTCCCCCCTTTCCCCGGAAAAGCAATCTCGCCGGAGCATTGAGATTTCTCTGGCTGATGGGGACACCCTCCTGGGAAGCACACTGGGGGTCCTTCCCTCCATCAGCGCAGCATCCCTGCTCTTTGCTTCCACCAGGCAGCTTGCCAGCAAGCAGAGGAAAATGGGAAGGGGAGCAAGGAAAAAGGCCAGAGAGGATGGGGGATGACAGCACAAGGCAGCCTCGCTCTAGGGCTCCTTGTAGCACATCAAAAATCCTGCAGTTACACCATAAAAGCCAGGAAGGAGCAGTAAAGTCACTCTGCCATCGAGGAATCGAGTCACTGTGCCATCACAAATTTGCAAGGAATAAAGGCCCTCTGCCGCTGAGGAATAAAGTCACGCTGCCATGGCAAATGTGCTCGGCGGTTTCTGACACATCAACTTTGTCACAGCCCGGATCAAACGGTGTCCGTGCGTGTGGCTGCACAGGGAGGGAGATCTCACCTGCTTCCCCAGGGGCAGAGTCCTCACAGAGCTCAGCACCCTGCAGGCACCGAGGATATTGAATGGATCTGGGGAAAAGAGCTACCAAAGGACATCACCCCCCCTTGCAGGGAGAAGTGCTGATGGCAAAGCCATATGGCTCTTCCAGCAAGGGTCTTGCAGAGAGCCCCAAGCCCCTGGCTTGGGTACAAGGAGCTTTTGGGATCTCACAGGGTTTTCTCGTGCCAGGGAGCCGTGATGTTAACAGCATTGCTGCTCGGTCTGTGGGGAGCTGGCACCAGGATAGGACGAGGGGGAATGGCTGTAAGCTGAAGAAGGATAGATTTGAATTAGATACCTGGAAAAAATCCTCCCTGTGAGGGTGGGGAGGCCTGGCACAGGGTGCCCAGAGAAGCTGTGGCTGCCCCATCACTGGAAGTGTCCAAGGCCAGGTTGGACGGGGCTTGGAGCAACCTGGGATAGTGGAAGGTGTCCCTGCCCATGGCAGGAGTGGGATGGGATGGGATGGGATGGGATGGGATGGGATGGGATGGGATGGGATGGGATGGGATGGGATGGGATGGGATGGGATGGGATGAGCTTTAAAGTCCCTTCCAACCCAAACCACTCTAGGATTCCATGACAGCACAGCAGTCCCACTGCTCCCCCCAGTACAGACTGGCTCCACACACCCCCTTCACCACTCGACCCTCCAGCACCCATCTGCCCCACAGACACAGAGCCCTTTCAGGGCTCACTGACTTCCTTTTCCCAGTCTTGTCCCATCCACACACACGGTCACGCAGCCATTCCTCTTGCACAGGACATAGAAAAGCCATTCAGGCTTGGGCTATTAATTAAAACCCAGTAATGCTAATTTTACTGCCAAGTTGGAAGATCCTTACTGCATTTTATTAGGTAATTGCCACTTGTAAGGGGTTTAAATTGATGTCTTTATTAGACGATGCAATACAGGATAGTTATGATAATAGCTGAAATCATATCCTATAAATGTTCAGCCACTTCCAGACGTTGCTCCAGCCTGTTCCTCCCAGCTGAATGAGGAATTGCTTTGCCCTCAGAGACCCCGATCCCAGGGTAGAGATAACCCAAACCAAACAAATCCAGCAAAAATGATACATTTCTGGTATGTGATATGATTTCCCCAGTGGGGAGAAAGGGAAAACCAAAGGGCAGCCAGGACGAGCCTCTGATCACCCCAAAATGTTGCATTTCCACCACCTTTTTGTGTTCTCTTTTGATCTGTTCTCCAGCAGGGAAAAGCCAGGCACCTGCACTGCTGAGTCATTTCAAATCTAAGCTATAAAGCCAATGCATTTTGTCTTTTCAGAAGCTTTTTGCTCATTCAGGGAGCTGATTTGTGTCAATCTGCATCTCCTGGGTTTCCTGTTGCAGGGATAACTTATTTCCCAGCAGATCTTGTACACCTTCCCCTTTACAGAGTCTCCTGGAACATGCTGATCCCTGACACCGAGCACCTTTCAGCCATGCCTTGGACACACGTGACATCCAACAGGAACATTGGATTTCCCATCCTTTCCCTGGGGAGAGGCACATGGGAATGATGCTCGTGGGTCAGCAGGCTTTGCTTTTCCTTGAGCACCAAGGAAGAAGGGACCAGAGGGACCAGCTCTCCAGGACCACCCTGAGGGCTGATGGCAATGCGAGATGTTCCCATCACAGTGGAGAAGCACAAAGTCTCACAAGCCACAGCTTCCAGCCTTCCCAGCAGCAATCCCAGGATATCAATTTCCCTGCTCCTTCCTTCAGCTCCACCAGGGAATGTGAAATAAATAACCCCAGCTTTAAGCCCAGGGATTTCAGGAATTACAGCCTATGGACAGCTTGAGAATGGGTTTGGGAGCCCCCGGAGCTCAGAGGCAGCAATGCCCACAACCACAGGGTTTGGATCCTGCCAGTGCTGGGAAGGAGCCAGGGGAGGTGACGCCCGTGTGGGTGGGACGGGGCTCCCCCAAAATGAGAGATCCCAGGAAGCTCCTGCTCGAAGCTTTGCTACCCCCCACACCACCAGTCTCTGCCTTCAGCCCTTTGTCCTCTTCCTCACATCCCTGCCCACAAAAGCTGCCTCTTCCATCTGATCCCTCCACATGCCAGCTTCCCTCCACACCTTCTTGTCCACCCTTTTCTTTCTTTGCTTTCCCCATTTCTTTGTTCCCTCACCTTCTCTCCCTTCACAAAGATTAAAGCTGAGGATTTTTTCCCCCCTCTCTTTGGCAGCCTGGAATTGCTGGCCTGCACTTCTTGGGAGGAAAAAGCCCATAGCAACTGCAAATGACACTGGAAATCCCCTCTGCATGTGTGGAAAGGGGAGATGTGGGCTTCAGGAAGGGGGGGACCAGCATTGCCCCAACCTCAGAACAGAAAACAGGCAGTAAAATAGCCTGGGGAGAATTGTTTTGTATTTAAATGAGGGAACTTTAATTCCCAGCTAAAAGGCAGGAGAAGGAGATTTACTGGTAAATGTGGGGGTCTGAGGGATGCCCTTGTGTACCAGACACCCTCAGCCAAGGGATCTCCCCTGCCAGGTACAGCCAGGAGAGAGCAGCGGTGCTGGGGGGCAGGAGAGCAGGGATGCCAGGGAGCAAGGATGCTGAGGAGCAGGGATGCCAGGGAGCAGGGATGCTGAGGAGCAGGAGAGTAGGGATGCCAGGGAGAAGGAGAGCAGGGATGCCAGGGAGCAGGGATGCCAGGGAGCAGGGATGCTGAGGAGCAGAAGTGCCCGTGGTCACCCGGCAGCGATGACTAAGTTTAAAAAGCAAACTCAAATTAACCCAGGAGGTTTGAAACCAGGGAAATTACAGGTTCCCTGCACTAACAAGGACCCAGGGCTCTCGTTTCCCATCAGGCTCCTCTCAGCTTGCAGCAGACTCGACCCTGACTGATAAATTTACAGCGAAGGAGAAAATAAACGCTGGAAATAAGAGGATTCACCTTCTTAGAAGTTTAAAGCCTATTACCAAAATAAGTGCACGGTGTTGCCATTATGAATGTCATTCCTAACACCTCCTGATTTCCCCCTTCCCGCCTCCTCCACTTTCACACCGAATTGTTCAAACTATTAGGGAACAAAAGGAAGCTGCCTTTTAAATCTCATTCACTCGGGCTCCTTGCCTGATAGATGCCTTCCCCTCTGAAGCTCTGTTTCACATAAAAGCATCTCAGCACGGTGCTGTAAATCTGGTCTGCACCAGCTTTTATAGGAGGCTGGGCTGGGTCCACGACTAAATTACCATTTATTTATTTGCTCGCTTCAAATATTTTTATAAAACGCTGCTGCTGCTCGGATTGGAGGGCTGCCATCCCTAAATGTGCGTTGGGAAGGGGGTTGGATGGAGCAGAGGCACCCCAGGTCTCACCTCTATCAGGATAGAGGAGGAGGCTGAGCTGATCCGATCCATCAGTGGGATCCGCCCTCCCCGACCCGGTGCCCGTGAGGGATGAGCAGGGTGCAGCTGATGAGGAGCCAGGAGCTTCATCCCTGCAGCTCCAGGGTGCCCATCCAGCTGCTCTGCCTGCTCTGTACCCCCACACTCTCTGAATAATTACACGTGAAATAATTACGAGTTCAATAACGACCTCCAAGGCGGGGAAACTGAGGCACGGAGGGGTCTCACTCACCAAAATCCACTTAGTAAGGGAGGAGTAGCTTTGCCATTATCTCTACCCCACGCCTTGGAGGCAGCACATTCACATCCGTTGCAAGAAGAAGGGGATCAGGTTGGGGATTTTACCAAGTGTTTTGGTTTCCTTTCAAGCTTTTATCCTTTCCATTTGTTGGAAAAGGGAACAGCAATGTTTCAAACAAAGGGCCAGCTGAACCAAAGACCGCTTCCATTAATAATGGAGGTTTTTATGTGTTCTTAAACTGATTTTTCCCAGACAAACCATGAAAAACAGCCAAACGTTTGAGATTTCCCTGTGAAAATCCTCACCTGATTCCTGTCTCCACCCAATGGTCAGCGCTGCCACATCCCACTGGAGAAGTGGGGATATCCCTAACCCACTGTGAACCTCCTGGATCAAACACAGCCCCTCCTTCTCCTCACTCTCATCCCTTACAGATTCCTGTGCCACGGCAAAGATCCCAGTGAAGAGCCGAGCGCTGCGTTCCCCAGGAAAAGCCTTCGCCCACCCCCCACCCGCCTGTCCTCGCTTACCCAGCTGCTCTCCGCAAAAACCTTCCCTTTGCCTCGCTGTGAGTTTTACAGCCTCCTGCCCCCTCTTCTAATAATCAATATTGATTTTACTGCCTGTGCTATTATCCCAGTTTAAAGATTTATTTCCCTGGTTTGCAGCGTGTGCAGACGGGTGCTTTACAGCGCGAGCCCTTCTTCTCCTCCTCCTCGGGATCGTTATCCGGCCCCACTGACGAGCCAGGGCGCTTATTCCGTATCGGAAAATAATCATCGGCTTTTAGGCGGAGGCGTTGGGGTTACGATCGGGGCACGCCGGGGGGACACGAGTGCATGAGCTCATGGCAAGCCCTTGGACCCGCTCTTCTTCCACTTATTTCCATCAGCTCCTGCGTTTTAGGATTTTCCTCTGGTCCCGGTGCCAGCTGACCCCGTGGCACCACGGGTCTGCCAACCCCTGCACCCAATTAGCGGAACAGACCATGTGAAACACACGCTTGACGTTGATAAGATTTAACATTAATAACCAGGTTTCAAATATTTATTACAATGGCTGTTTTTAATAAATATTTCATGAACACCAATTTTTTTCCATTTTTTTTCCACCTCTCTCCCCCATCCATTGCCAGCTTTGTGGGCTTAATTTGCCTTAATGAGAATAAAAATCACTCTGATAAATTGCTCCTTTGCAAATGCACGCGACGTGAGAGCAACACTTGGCTGAAATATTTGTCATGGGGAGCTGAGTGCTGCAAACACACTCTGGGAGTGAGGAGGCCCTCGGGTACCCCCCTGGGACAGGGCTTGGAGCAGCCTGGGCTCGTGGAAGGTGTCCCTGCCCATGGCAGGGATGGAAGGAGAACTTGAAGGTCCCTTCAAACCCAAACCATTCTGGGATGATTTCGTTTTTTGGGGACTGTAAGAGGTCCCAGACACAAGTTGGAGCACAGAGGCAGCTTCACGTTTCAGATAAGGGATCTCCCACTTCTATCAGCTATTGATGGGAGCATCCAAGGCTTCCCTTGCAGGAAGAGCTCCTGTATGTTCATGCTGCAATCCCAGGGAACTCTTGAATTAATACACTGAGGCTCAGCACTAAGAGGTATTGAACTAAAAGCTTTACTGAGCTAAAGCTGAGACTTTTCCCAAAACCAACCCAAGCATAAATCCTTTCTCTGCAGGCACCAGGCTGGGAGGATGCTCAGCATCACCCCCCAGCCCCAGGGCTGCACTCAGCCCATCCTCCATTCCAGTGGGAAGCACCTGTGGCTCCCAGTACCCGACTCTTCCCGCCCACATCCAGCAGGAGTTTATTTTAGGAGCTTGGCTGGCTTGGCCAGCTCAGCAAACAGTATCTGGGTTTCTCCCTGCTCCAGTATTCCAGGCATGGGAGACAATTAGAGCTGTCTAATCAGCAGTGCCAGGGGCAGGGCTTTCATGTGGGGACTCTCAGGAGGGGTTATTACCATATGAAGCATCCTTGGCTCAGCTTTGCTCAGCCACAGCTTTCTGCCCCCTCCTCCAGCCCCAAACCAAGAGGAAATCCAAGCAGGATGTGCAGGGAGAGCCACAAAAGGTGCTTAAGAAGCAGAGCCTCACTTTGTCTTTTGCTGTCGTTTCATTTCTTTTGATGTTTCATTTTCCTTCCCTCCTTAGCTTTATTTATTCTTTTATATTTATTTTATAAGGCACATTTCGGTGCATATTACAACCCTTCAGCTTTCTCTCCACGCACATTCCTCTCTTTAGGATGCTGGGGAAAGCATCCCTGATGCAGAAAGTGGGGAGACAACCCCCATCCCACAGCCAAGAGTCCACAGCAGGGGCAATGAGGACAAAATCCGAACAAAGCCAGGTTGGAAAGGGCTTGGAGCAACCTGGTCTAGTGGAAGGTGTCCCTGTCTCACCCACAGCAGCTATTTCCAGCAAGAACAGCAACTTTATTATCCAAACTGAATTGTGTGGAATCAAAAATAAATATATCGAGCTTTCTCCTAGAAATCCTCCTCTCAGCAAGCCCAGAAGGAAACAATATTTATTTATACCAGCTGAAAAAAAAATACATATATTGGAACCAGCTCATGAAACCTCCCCTCCTTGGGAGCTCGTCTCAATAATCCTGAGGTTTTGAGGGGAAAGGAACAAAAAGCATGATATTCAAGAAAGCCCTCTCCAATGGGTCAGAGAGGCAAAACACAAAGGGATCTTGGCCACACTAAGTACAAATAACCCCCCAAAAAACAAGGTAATGGTCATTTGAGGTCATAAATATGAATAGATGAAGCAGGAGCTGAACACATTGGTTTTAATGAGAATTATCTTGGAAAAGGTATTTTTTCCCCCTTCAGCAATTCAGGATTTTAATGCCTTGAACTCCCCCCCCCCCCCCCCCCAAATCTCACTTTTACCAGGTGTGCAGAAAGTTACCAAAAACATCAATTGGGAGATGTCAGAATGAAAAATCTCAGCATTTCACTTCAAAGCAAAGCGTTCTGCTTCAAAATGTCGGTGGTTTATAATTCAATAAGCCGATTTGAAGCATCTTATCTGGCAGGCCTCTGTCAAAAATGGGAAAATCGACTTTTTCTTCCAACAGTTTTGGTAAAACCCTATATTTCTTAGGCCCATTTTCAGTCACATTCAATCACCTTTTGTTTTTGTGTTATCTCTGCTGAGACTCCTTATAGAAAATCTTTTCCTGTTTAGGAAACAGGAGCTTGTCTCCAGTCAAATCCTAAAACACTAATAAACAAGATTCCTGGAAAAACACACCCAGGGCAGGAATATCACTTATTGCTTAGGCAGGTGATGCCAGGCAGGAAATATCAGCCACATATTTAGGGTAAAGTTTGTGTCTTGTGCTCATTCTTCAGCAGAACAATTGGATTCTCGGCCAACCCCAAGGCACTGGGGGATTAAACACGACCAGTAAAACCAGTTTCATGGTTTCTAACAACAACACACCACTTCCCACTGGAAAAAGAAACACTTAGAGACACAAACTTGCAGCAGGAATTAATGTCAGGGATGATCATTATGAAACTCAGCCCCTTCACGGAGGGAAAATCAGTTTAAAAAGCCTTTACAAAGCCCAGCTTGAAATCTAGCAGCCAAAAATCTTCCCTGGACAGGATAAAACGTACAAAAACACAGGAATGAGAGCAGCCAGGATTCACATCCCTGACCAGCTCCCTATGGGCAGCAGCATCCCAGTGCCAGGGGATCTCTCTCCACATATTATTGCAGAGCAAAGTGACCAAAATGGATATTTTTTTGCAGCTGCAGAGCGTGACTCCATTTTCTTTCCCCCCCCAGCAGATAATCATCTTCCCAGGGTGTTTTCTGCATATGCACACATGTGGAGACACGAGGAAAACCTGTGCTCTATTTTATAAGCTCATCGAGATTCTAATCTTACAGCAAATAAGGCATGGCATCTAGATGGACGGTATTACAGGAAAATCAATATTGATTATTAGGAGCAAAGATGCGGGATAGAGCTGACAGTTAAAAATCCTTTTAAGATCTTGGGAGAAAAATGACAGCTCGACACAACAAATACGGCAGCGCTGATTCAACAGCTTCATCACCCAGGGGATCAATGGGGACTTTGGAGAAGGCTGGGGACCTGCAGGAGCCTCAGCCTGGGGGAAGGCAGGACAAAGGTGCATTATTTTATGCAGAGGGAGCACCACAGAGTCATTAAAGCTGGAAAAGTCTGTAGGATCAGATCCAACCATTCCCCCGGTACTGCCAAGCCCACCACCACCAAACCGTGTCCCCAGGTGCCACATCCACAAGGCCTTTAAATCCCTCCAGGGATGGGGACTCCAGCACTGCCCTGGGCAGACTTTTCCAGTGTTTAACGACCCTTTCCATGAAGAAGTTTTCCCAATATCCAAACTAAACCTCCCCTGGTGCAACTTGAGGCCATTTTCTTTCATCCTGTCACTGTTCCCTGGGAGCAAAGTCTGACCCCCACCTGATTCCGGCCTCTTCCAAGGAGTTAAAGAGAAGGAGGAGGTTCCCTCTGAGCCCCCTCTTCTCCAGGCTGAGCCCCCCCAGCTCCCTCAGCCACTCCTCATCAGATTTGCACTCCAAAAGGGATGTGGGAGGTTTGGGATTTCTGAATATCAGCTGCCTGGATAGACAAGTCTGTAGGTGCTCCAGGCTGAAGGAACAACCAGTGGGAGAAGCACCAGGCAGGTGAGGTGCAGGAGTCGCTGGTACTCCCATTTAGGGTCAGCTGACAGCTGTATATCCATATCAACACACCTGTGCAGGGAAATCCAGGGATTTCCTCTCCCTAGCCAGGTTTTAATTTGAGCTCTGGAAAGAAAAGGAGTTTCCCTGCCTACTGCACAGGGAGGCTTTTCCTGCCTTTACAAGCACTTGTTTTCCACTCTGGACACCGGACAATCCAGCCTGGCCTGGGACACTGCCAGGGATCCAGGGGCAGCCACAGCTGCTCTGGGCACCCTGTGCCAGGGCCTCCCCACCCTCCCAGGGAACAATTCCTTCCCAATATCCCATCCAGCCCTTCCCTCTGGAAGCCATTCCCTGTGTCCTGTCCCTCCATGCTTTGTCCCCAGTCCCTCTGCAGCTCTCCTGGAGCCCCTTTAGGCCCTGCAAGGGGCTCTAAGGTCTCCCTACAGCCCTCTCTTCTGCAGATGAACACCCCCACACCACAGAAAGGCTCCTCCTCAGCCCAGTTTGCTGTGCCACGCTCCCCTTGCAGGGGTGTGGAGCCACTCAGGACCACAGAGCCCCGGTGCTGCACACGAGGCTCTTCAGGGCTTGTACCTCTGGTGCCAAAGGCAGCTGTGCAGTAAAACCAGCAGCAACGAGCCCCACGATGAGCCAGACTGGGCAAATAGAGACCTTCAGTGCTTTTGGTCATACACCATCTCCCAGTGGGGGCCAATTATGTCCTGGGAAGCCCCAGAGTTCCCAAAGTCTTTGTGAAAGCAGGTTCCCTACCGAAGATCTTATTTTTCAAGCAATAAAGGAACAAATTAGGGAGCTTGGGGTTTCTCCTGCCTCACAGAACTCTACAGCAGGGACTCACCTTGCTCAGAGCCCTGCAGGAACAAGGACCTGCCTGCTCAGAACACTTGATCCCAGCTGATCCATCCCCGCCGTGATCCCGACTCCCACACTTACACCGAGGGTAAAGCAGCAGCTGAGGTGGGAAAACAACAGGGATCGAGTGGCTCTGAGGCAAGAGGCGCTCAGGGCACTGAGCTGATGAGGCTCCTCAGTTCATCCTTAATTGGGATGGATGTTTAAAATAAAATAATGCTGCCTAATCACCTTGAGATCCTCCCAGGCACAGATCCTCGGGAAGACTGATACCTTAAAAGTCACCTTAAAGGAAGCATCACCAGGCTCATCCTCTGCCTAGTGAATATTTGGGGTTTTTAGCTAATGATTTAAAGGCAGAAAACACAACGCGTTCCCTGTGGACACCCAGCTTGCTGCAAGCGCTGGTTTCTTTGGGATTGCTGGGATGCAGCCCTGCTCCCTAACGCTGCAGCTTCACATGCCAGACCCAGCGGTTCCTCCCTGGAATAACTGGGAAGCCGTGCTGCAGAGACATTGAGGGACGTGCTGCTCACACTGCGGAGGCATCGATCCCGCCGATCCCTTCACAGGGACGCGCTGATGTCACACCCCAGCCCGGAGAGGAGCTGGACGGATCAGAGGCAACCCTCAGAGGAGGATCTGCCCTCTGGGCTTCGGGTAAAGACCAGCGCAGCTTCCTCTCGTGCTGGAGATAAGGACCAAAGGACAGTCAGGGGGAGCAGGGATCCCTGCGAGGGATAACGTCGCTGCCCAGGGATACCTGCCTCACCCCTAGGTCTCCCACCATGATCCCAGCTACCTTCCAGCCATCCCAGTGCCTCCACAGCCCCTCCCTCCCAGCCTCAACACATTAACTCCACACCCCTGATGCCCTCCAGCAGCCAGGATTTCCATCCCAGCTGTATTTTCAGCAAGGCACAACCTGAATCTTAACCTTATCCGAAGGAAACCCCCTCCCAAACCTCACCTCCACTGCACGCCCCATCCTTAGGCAACCTCCATCCCCTCATCCTGTCTCTCACAGGCAGCCCTGCTAAAAGCAGCACCGATGATGAAGTTGCAGCCAACTTTTCCGGAGTTCAGCCGGAGCCAGCTGCCCTCCGTGCCGCCAGCACGATCCACCTGCGGTTGCCGGCTCAGTGGGCGTGAAGGGGCCGTGTGGAATACAAATGGACTCTTTCACTTAGCAGGAGGCAGGTAATTTCTTTTGTCCCCGCTGATGCATTATTGATTGTGATGAATGTCAGAGCAGGAGCCTGTTCCAAAAGCCATTAAACAATAATTTCATCTCCGGAGGGTAATTGATTGTCAGAGGGAGCAGCTTTGCCAGGCACAAGGTGGCGGTGACGGGGAATGTTTGTATTTGGGTGGGGACAGAGGGAGTCTTGGGCAAACTGCATGATTTATTAATCAAACATGGAAAAAAGAGTTGGGAGAGGGAGTGCACTGGAAAGAAGGAGCCAACTTCTTCCGAGCTGCTGGGCAAGGCTGAGAGCCAGCCTGACCCCAGCCCAGCTCCGTCACGCTTTGGAGAACATCCCTAATGGCACTTTGCTGGGGGCTGCTTGGCTCCAGTGACACATCCCAGTGCTGACCTGTCACCTCCCCGTTATTCCAGCCCGTGACCCGCACATTAAAGTGCTTTTCTGACACACCTCAACTCCTTCCCTGCCTCTCTGTTAATGCACTGCCAGCACAGCCTGAGCAGTGAGCAATCTGCACCCCAAAGCCCCGGCTCTCCCCCTCCAACACTCCTCCAACCCAGCACGGCCATTTCACTGATTTCACAGGGAATCTAAGGAATTTCAGAGGGAATCACATCCCCATGAAGAGAGCACGGGAAGTAGCAGGAGAAGAAGGGTCTGGATTTGGGAATTGGGATTGGAGTTGCAGTTTGTGGCGTGGAGCTGGAATGAGATGAGGGGAGAGGGGGAAAGACCCTTCCATCCCAGGGGAGAGGGACAGGAGCCCAAGGGCCCCAGAATTAATTACTGGTAATGGTCACTTACCAGCATTTAGAGACACAGCCCTATGAAGGGGCATGGGGACACGTCCCCAGCCGTGCCCAGCCTTCCAGGAGGACACGATGCACCAGCCCTGTGTCTGTCTGTCTGTCCACCCACCAGGGGCAGAGGAGGGCAGGGATGGAGCAGCATCCTCACCACATCTCCTGCAACAGCCACAGGAGAGACAAATCCCTCTGTCAGGAGAAGAGAGGGAGTTTATCCGTCTCCTCTGCGGCACATGAGAGGTGGATTTATCACGGATTTCCCTTTCTCCCATGCTTTATTTAGTAGTTCATTATCTTGTCAGCTGGAACTGGCCAGCTCCCACAGCACACTCTATCACTCCCAAATCCTTGCAGGAGCCACTCGAGGTAAAATGCCCACCTGGACCACCTGAAGGCCACATCTGATCTGGGAGAGGACAGTTCCCAGCAGTGGGGAATAGGCTGGAGTACAGAATGAGACAGGAATCCCTGTCCTTTGGGTGTGAAGATACAGCACTGCATAAGCAACTCGCTATTAAACACCCTCCCTGTGTCGGGCTAGTTTAAAAAAAAAAAACAAAAGACAAAACAATGAAAGATCAAAACCACAAGGAAGTTGAAAATTAAAGTCCTTCCACGAGCATTAGGCAATGCCTGTTGCCTTCATATCAATCACAAGGCCTGGAAATATTTCTAATAAAAAAGCAGATTCTGTCCCCACCACAAATCTCTCCAAGGAGCAAGAAAGAGCAGTGAAATGTCAGTTCTAGGGAAGAAGGAGTAATGCAGCCTTCCACGGCCTTTCCATGAGCTGAGCTGGTGCAATACACAATTTTCTGGCCATATTTGCCAGTTATCTTCATAAGAGGTGGTTGTGATCAGTATCTACAAGTAGGTACCGGCCCAGCAATAGAATCCCAGGGTGGTTTGGGCTGGAAGGACCTTAAAGATCATCCCTATCCCACCTTCCACTGTCCCAGGTTGCTCCAAGACCCTTTGAATCTGGCCTTGGATGCTTCCAGGGATGGGGCAGCCACAGCTTCTCTGGGCAGCCTGTGCCAGGGCTTGACCTCCCCTCCCAGAGAAGAAATATTTGCATATTTAAACCCCTCCCACTGCCATAATCATGTTCCACCTCCACACTACCAGAGGAGGTACGAGCTGCATCACCCTACAGAGGACACAGACGCCTCCTTGCCTTTCAGGGCCAGACCTTGAAGAAGTTCAGTACAAACCTTCTGTGTTTATTTGTTTCCATTTATTTTCCCCGTTACTTTTTCCACGATCAATACCATTATTTGAATAAAAATGCACAATGTACAAGAGGAAATGCCACACAGAGAATACCAATTGAACGCCGCGCCTTGAAGTGAAGCCATCGAGAAGGGAACGCAATTCTCGCAGGGAGCAGGAGGCCATCAAACCCTGAGAGCGGCACAGCGCTGAGCCGCGCTCCTTACGGAGCACTGAAGGCAACAAAGAAGAAAACCAAAGCAAAGAACCAAATCCCCACTTCAAAAGCCTCCCCGTTTCAAAGCGTGGCACGAACATTAACTGACTTGTCTTCCCAGCAGCCCTTTGTGGGAGCTCTGTTATTTCCTGTGCTGCAGGAGCAGCTCGGCTCAGGCCGAAGCTTGACGGGCTCTGTGGTTTGAGGTTTGCAGCAGCCAACGAACAGGGGGGCCCCTGGGTGCCATCCTGCCCTGGGAGCTGATGGGCAATGCCAGGGTGGAAAGGGGCAGTACAAGCTGTTTCCTTCTCCATCTAAACCCTTGAGTTTATTAATTATTTTATAGCACCTTCCCCACACTTAAAGGGGCTCCAGGAGAGCTGGAGAGGGACTTTGGACAAGGGATGGAGGGACAGTGATGCCATGAAGATTTTTGCCTTTTCTTTTATACCCCTGTTACACCTTTTTACAACTTCTGTATTCTCAGTGCTTTTTCCCTACATTCTTGGCCTTGTTTGTCAAGGTAAGAGACTCAACATTTTAGAAGCTTCGTAGCCAGGGATCAGTGTGCCCCAGACACCAAGGTCCTCTCCAGAACACATTCTGTAAAGCAAGATAGAACCATCCAGGGGAAGGTTCCTTGGGGAGGGGGGCTCACTTGAGCCTCTCATTGGGGAATCTTTGATAGATCTGCTAATTAGTAAAACCTATAATGTTATACCCAGTGTTGGGGGGGGAGACTCGGCGGGGTGCATCTCGATGCACATGACCTGGACATGTACACCTAAGGATCCTTAAAAATAAGCACCAAGGTAAAATCCCTTTTCCCCTTCTAACCGTGTCTGACTCTTGATTTTAAGACCAGGAAAAGGCATCAACAGGACACAGGAGATGGCTTCACACCGACAGAGAGCGGAGTTAGATGGGATATTGGGAAGGAATTCCTGGCTGGGAGGGTGGGGAGGCCCTGGCACAGGGTGCCCAGAGCAGCTGTGGCTGCCCCTGGATCCCTGGAGATGTCCAAGGCCAGGCTGCTTGAAGCAACCTGGGATAGTGGGAGGTGTCCCTGCCCATGGCAGGGGGTGGAACGAGATGAGCTTTAATGTCCCTTCCAACCCAAACCCTCCTGGGATTAAGCTGTTGCAGATCCAGTGGGAAATCTCATGTAGAACAACACCCATCCTCACGGTGAGTCCCTGCCAGACAGATTCCAAGACCAGAACTACCAGGGCGCTGTCCTGCATTGCAGGAGGACACAGGGTCCATGCTAAGGAGACACAACACACCAAAGCCTCCTCCTTACACTCGACACCAGCAGGAAATACCCAGGCAGGGTCTGAGCCCTGGGCTCCTCTCCCAAGCACCCTCCACAACCATTCCAAGCCACTGCTCAGCTTAGGAAATCAAAGCACGGCAACACGAGGCGCTGCTTCCAGCTTAGCTCTCGCTGCTGCTCTTAACCCCAGCGACCTTTCCAGCTCTGCCCTGCCAACACAGAGGAAAACAAGCCACTTGACAGGCTCCCTTCTGCTCCAGAGGAACATTTCCCCAGGAAAGGAAGATCAAGGAAGGCACCAGCTCTCTGTCTAAAAGATGAGGAGATATATTCCAGCTGACATTCAGCACTATCAACATTTTATGAGCTTTGGAATCCAGTTAGTTAGCCAGTATTTTACTTAACTCCAGTTTAGATTTAAAAACTTGACCTTCTCCAAGCGGGTCTGCATCATATTTCACTGGGCTCGCACAGCTCCGTGTGCAAAGTACCCGGTTATTTATCCCCCCTTTTTATTGCTGCACTGTTATTTGTTCACTTGTACATTTCAAAAATCAGTAGAAACATGGGGGTCCCTGAACAGGCGCTTGGGGCACCCACAAAGCTCTCCAAGGTGCTTGTCACACGTAGCAGGAGGCAAACGACCTGGAGCAGCTCTTCTGCTGGCCAGGAGATGAAAATCAGGGCACAAAGCAGCCCTGATCCTGTTCCTCTTGCTGAGGGAATAGAAAATTGCTTTTTAGCTCAGAGTAGGGGAGCAGTTTGGATGTTCAGGTACAGATCAGAGCCCCTTCGTGCCTGGAACTGGGAGGAAAAGTCACCACTGCTTGGTCACGGAAAAGGCCCAAGGACAGAGCAAGGCATCCATGCCAGCCCCAGCAGCAACAAAACACACAGAGCAAGGAGGGAGATCTCCCAGAGGGAAAGGGAGCAGTGGGACAACCACCCACAATATCAGAGCTGGAAGATCACCCCAGGAGTGTGAGCGATGGGTGACAACAGCAGTGACAAGGCACCAACACATTCACCTGGCTCCTTTATCTCCTCTTTGCAGATAGAAACGTTGCAATAACGAGGCTCATTAGCACCCCAACACCTGGCTGGCTGGACACACGACTTCCCAGAAGATGCTCCTCACTCCACTTGCCCGTCTGGGATCACACACCAGACCCAGCAGTTTCCTGATCACATCTCAGCACAAGCAGCCTGTGGTAGGCAAACAACCCCATCCCCCTTCTCACACCACCTGCCTAAAGTAATACTGGATGAAAGAAATGTGTTTTAATAAAGAAAATTGATTTAGTTTGGTTTATTCATTAACACGTCGATCAGGAATGATTTATGGCCACAATTTGCCAAATTATTTCTCTATTGATCAGCCCAGGGTTGTTTTCTTGTAAGTTCAGTCAATTAGAAGAAGTAGCACTCAGGTGGGTAAATTAATCAGTCTTAAGTAGAGCCCGCCCACAGAGAGGGGCTTGGCAAGCCCTGGTGCCAATGCAAACCCTCACGGAGCAGCCCCACTGAGGTGAGATTTCTCCTCACAAAACAGCCAGCAAAAGGTGTTCAGCACCTCCTCCTTCCCAATAAACACAGGCTTCAAAACTCTATTCTCCTTCCCATCACAAGCAGAGTGATTCAAACCTGCAAGGCTTTGCACCCAGCCCTCTGAGCCCAGCTTGTCTCAACTTAGAATCCCAGAGTTGTTTAGGTTGGGAAGATAGTTAAAGATCATCTTGTTCCACCCCCTGTGCCTTCCCCTTCACCAGTTTGCTCCAGCCTGGCCTTGGGCACTGCCAGGGATCCAGGGGCAGCCACAGCTGCTCTGGGCACCCTGTGCCAGGGCCTGCCCACCCTCCCAGGGAACAATTCCTTCCCAATATCCCATCCAGCCCTGCCCTCTGGCACTGGGAAGCCATTCCCTGTGTCCTGTCCCTCCATCCCTTGTCCCCAGTCCCTCTCCAGCTCTCCTGGAGCCCCTTTAGGCCCTGCAAGGGGCTCTGAGCTCTCCCTGGAGCCTTCTCCTCTCCAGGTGAGCACCCCCAGCTCTCCCAGCCTGGCTCCAGAGGGGCTCCAGCCCTGGGAGCATCTCTGGTGCCTGCTCTGGCCTGGCTGCAGCAGCTCCAGGTCCTTCCTGTGCTGGGACCCTCGAGCTGGAGGCAGCTCTGCAGGTGGGGTCTCAGCTGAGCGGGACAGAATCCCCCCTCCCCTGCTGCCCATGCTGTGGGGTCAGCCCAGGACACGGTTGGCTTTCTGGGCTGCCAGGGCACATCCCCAGGCCCCATCCAGCAGCACCCTCAAGTCCTTCTCTCAGCAGGGCTGAACTCCAGCTGTTCAGTGATCCAGTCAGCCGGACTCAAGGGATCCCTTGGCTCCAGACGTGCAACTCCTGTGATGGACAAACCCTCCCTGCAGGCTGCCACCAGCCATCAGCAGAACAAAGGGCAAATTGTCGAGAAAGCAGCATCCACGTGGATCAGCATCGTGCCTGCCCAGGACAGAGCAGCAAATGCAGGAAGGGCAGCTGGCCATGTCCCCAGAGCAGAGCAGAGCAGCCCAGCCCCTTTTTGGGAGCAGGCACACAGCTGCCAGCAAACCCTCTGAGTGTGGCTTGATGCTCTCCTGCCTCCTGCACCCCCATCCTGCCCCCGAGGCAGCGCTGGTGGATGGGGCTGTGCCCTCTCCTTATCTGCTCCAGCTCCAAGCCAGGCAGCGATGGGGCTCGGGGAAGCCCAGGCTGAGGCAGGCAGGGTATAATCACACGGGCTCATCTCTGCTCCCAAACCCAGCTTTTAAGGACCATTTAAGGCACTTTCCTTAATCTCAGTGTTTGCAGCAGAGCCCAATAAATCACAGCACAACTCCCCCACCAGCAGCCACAAAGCTGCTCCCTGCAAATGCTGCTCTTCCCAGATTTTTCCCCCATGCCGGAGGGAAGCATCCCTAGTGCTGGGCTGAACCTCACAGGAAACACATGCTCAGGGCACAGAGTCCCTGGCCGAGCAGCCCGAGCGCTGCTCAGCGTGGGTGAGGGCTCGTCTCTGTCTTTGCAAATGTCAGGGCTTATTCTTTCCTGAATGAGATATGGATGTGGCAGCGTGATATTAAATTACAAGTCAAATAGTACAAAGGCTTTTAATTACACGCCAAACACAAGCTGCTGTCAGAGAGGAGACACCGGGCTCGATGGCCCATCAGGCTGTTCCGCTCTGGCAATTCCTATCTAGCCGGTAAAAGTCCAGGAAATTGGATCGGTAATGGGAACGGGGGCCTTTCACCTCCAGCCCAGCCATTCACGTCCAGCCCGGGAGGGAGAAGGAAAGTCATTACCAACCTGCTGGCCGGGCAGCAGCCGGGGTGGGATGAGTCGGTGGGGCTGCAAACCACCAGGAGAGTGAGGAGTGGGTTGTGGCCCCTCTGAACAACAGCAGCTTGGTGGGACAAAGTTGTTGGAAGTGGGAGAGAGCATCCCCTCAGCTCCCAGCGCTTTCTGCCAGCAGACGGATGCTGCAGCACCTCGTTCCCGCAGCACGGAGCGTGATCAGCCCTCCTGGATGAGTTGAGAGGCAGCTCACCCCCGCCCTGGCTACAGCCTGAGGATATTCCCTCCCATTTATGGAAAACACTGGAATATTTACGCTCCTCTCCCAGCAAGGGTGCTGCAACACTTGGGTCCTGCAGAGATGAAGGACGAGCTTTGATGCCGGCTGTTTTTAACAACCTCACTGCAAAACCCACCCCTCTTCAAGGGATGTGCTCGTACCCTCACAGCGCCCCGGGAGGTGGAAAAGCTCTGAGCTTGTCAAGGACAGGAAACCACAGCAGCAAGAGATAAGGGACTTCCCGGCCACCACGGACCCTGGTGGCAAGCAGAGAACAACTGCATCTCATCCCACTCCACGAGCAACTTTCCTCCTCGTTCCAACTCCCCAGACAGCAAAGCCAGGGATGGTGAGACAAGGGAGGGCCGAGCTGCTTTGCCAGAATGATAGTCAAGGTGTAAATTGCCAAAAAAAAAGAAAAGAAAAAGAAGAAAAGAGTCATTTTTCTTTGGCATTTTGCAGGAATCTCCATGCTTTGGTACCCAGGCTGTCGCATCTGCAAGCTCTGCCTCCAATCTGTAAGGCTAATTTGTTCAACAGCTTTGTTCCCCCCTGGGAATGGGGGTCGCTGGTCACAGAAGATTGATTAAGCTTTTGGTGCATCAACATTAATGAAAATCAACACTAATGAGTGTTTTTTATGGCAACCCCATAAAAAGCATTAGGACAGGTAAACACAGGAACAGCCAGGCAAATCAACAAGGCCCTGTGTTCTTACAAGCTGTGCTTGCCTTTGCCAGTCCCTCACATTCCTGCAGACTTATCTGCAGGATTATTCAGATTAAACTCCCAGTCAGCCCCTTGTGAGAGACATGGTGAATTTAGAATCCCGGGATGGTTTGGGTTGGAAGGATCTGAAAGATCATTTAGTTCCACATCCCAAAACGGGCAGGGACACCTTCCACTAGACCAGGTTGCTCCAATCCCGTCTAAAAGGGCCTTGCACACTGCCAGGGGTGGAGCAGCCACAGCTTCTCTGGGTATTATCTCTGCATATTGGGAATTTCTAGCCTGGGAATGGGATGTTTCATCCTTTACCTACCACCCCCTTTCTGCCCTCTGGGCTAAATTTGACTAAATTGGTACCAGGGTTGGTTTTTTTCCTGAAAAAAACTGGAATAAAAGGCTACCCTGAGCCAAGGATTTGGTTTCTGAGACCAGCCAGCCTCCAAGAGTGGAGACAAACATCTGTTTTAGGGCAAATAGCACCAGGCCAAAACCTTCCTGGTGGCCCTCTGGGCCCCAAAAATGATGCTCGAGGGGGAAATCACAGGTAATCAAATTGTTTCCCCCTTCCAGCCTTCAGCTGTGGCATCAGGGCTGCAGCACCAGCACTGCCAGAGCATGGAAAGGCCTGGCAGAGGTTTTTTACTTCTTCCCAAGGTGCTTCAGCCCTTCAGATTTTTCCGAGTCATCCTTTAGAGGTTCCAGATCTAAACGGGATGATTGCAGGAGGCTTCTTGTTACAGGACATCATTAAAAATAATGTATGTGCTTGAACTGCAGTCGGCGGGGCCATGCCAGGGATGAGCGAGGGGAAAGGAGAGTTCTCTGATCTTGGAAAGAGAGAACAACCTATTAAAAAGGAATTTAGTTCTCACGTAGAGCTATCAAACCGTTGGAAAGCCCTGCTCTCTGCCTCTGGGCTCTTGTACCTTTCAAGGATAGCAAAACTCCAGGTTTAAGCTCTTCAGCTGTATTTGAATATTTAATTTTTTTTAAAAGTCAGCTCTTGTACTGCTTTGTCACCAACTCACTTGACCAGGAGAGCTGAGGCCCTGCCAGCTCCTGCAGTTTCAGCTCAGTGATAGTATCTTCCCTTGAAGCACCAGCCCAAGTCCCTCCCGTGGAACAGAAATAATCTCTTTTGTTAAATATACGCTCACCAAAAAAACCTTCTGAGGCTGAAATTCTTACTAAATTTTGACAGAGGAGAGATGTACAAGGCACCCAGCTGGGAATTCCCTCCTTGTCACAGGCATGACAGCGAGGAGGCAGCTCAGGGAGTTCTCTCTCAGCCTCCCTCCCTCGCAGCACCATCAGCAGCACCCCCAGCCCCAGCAGGAGCAGCACCAGCACCTTCTGCATTTGAAAGGCTCCTGCAGACACCACTGCAGATTCCACAAAGATCCCAAATCCTTGGGACTGCACTAAGAGCTGCTGTAAATCTTTACTGACAGAAAAAAGCCGATTTTCTGCTGCTCAGAGAGATTATGGCTGCCCCATCCCTGGGAGTGTTCCAGGCCAGGCTGGACGGGGCTTGGACAACCTGGGACAGTGAAAGGTGTCCCTGCCCATGGCAGGGCTGGGATGACAAGAGCTTTAAAGGTCTCTTCTAACCCAAACCATTTTGGGATCCTGCGATTTTTGATAGGGAGAAACGAGCTCCTGCCCCGCCCTGGACCCAGCCCCTCATTGTTCCGCTCCTTCTGCGCCTGTTCCCGGTCTCTCCCAGGGAGCTCACCCAGAAGCAGACCCACTGCTCCCCTCCCCAGGCTCCAGCTCTGCACCCCCCTTGCCCCAGCCAAAATCCCGCAGCGCCCTCCTTGGACACAGAGTATTTATCGATACCACGAGTTCCCGTGCACGCAGCCCCTCGTAGCTTTTTGGCCTCGGCAATGTATTTATTATTTTATTATTCACGCGCTCATTTGTTCCTGCACCAGCTGAGAAAAGTGGAGAAAGATTAATTCCCAAGGAAAAAAAAAATAAAATAAAATAAACAAGCAGGATTGACGCCTTTTTTTTTTTTTTCCAAGGGACTCTGATCCATTCAAAGACCTGCCTTCTCCAGGCCTCCCGTGTCACTGTTGATTGAGTTTGTTCCCTCCTCACCTCCTGGTTCTGTTAGAGTATCTTGTCTCCTCAGTATTACTGTCGCACTTCCTTTTCATATGCCTGAAACACACACTATTGTGTTCCGACTTTTAGTTTTTGTGCAGGGATCCCTTTCATGTCTCATCTTCTGTAAAGTCCTTTTTTCTTGGCAGTCAAGTGCATGAATGTTTGCTGCCAGGAGATTTTGCTTCTATTGTATTCCAGACACATTAGAAGGGGTTTTTTTTATTTTATTTTATTTTTGTTCTATATTGTCTGTGAGGTGTTGCATGGCATTTTTTTTTTTCCATGCTAGCATGACTTTTTCCGTGTGGATGCTGCCTGCCTTGCCCCTGTGCACACGGGAGCAGCGTCCTCAGAAATGAGTATGAGGAGGGGTAAGAGGGCAGGAGCTGGAACAGCGCTGCCCAGGGACACGATGGAATTCATTATTTTTCCCCACATCACACGTGGTTTGCTGCCAGCATTCCCTTTGCAGAGCTGGGACAGGCAACAGCAGAGTGGTCTGTGCCACATCAGGATGCCAAGTGTGACCAAAAAAAAACAAGCAGCCAGGGGTTTTGGTGCCAGGGTCCATGAAAGGACTTTTCCGCTAATCCTGATCTAAACGGCCACTGGATTTTCTTCTGCTAAAATTCCCCTCTTCTGGTGACTTCACTGGCAGATTTCAGGCTTAAGAACAGCAAAGTCCAGATGAGCAACACAAAAAGGGAAAATGTGTTTTTAGGAAAGCCAAGGGCATGAGCCATCAGGAGGCTGCTGCTGGAGAGGAGGACCCCCCACCTGCAGGACCCCATCTGTCTCCCCAGTTAAACTGGGATCCTGAACCCGAGTTCAGCAGGAGGCTGATCTGACCACAGGAGCAGTAAAAGGGGGTCCCCATCCCCCATCAAGAACACGCATTTTGGTTACTCAGCAGTGCCAAAACTTCGCTCTTCATCTCTCTGCCAAGCTGAAGGAATCCTTCCTGCAGCTCAGCCTGGCTCCCCAAGCTCTGCTCTTCCTCACACCCCACCTCTCCAGGTCCAGGAAAAACTCTGCAACCCCTTTAATCAGCCTCAACAGCTCCACCAGTACAACCCAGTCACGCATCAAGAGCAACAGCCTCAATGCATGGGGTGTTTCTAATCCTCTAGAAGTGAAAACATCAGAAAACCCAGAATTTATACGACTTCAAACAACTCTACTGGGGGCCTAAAGTCAGAACAGCTTCTAGAGAGATTAGTTCTCCCGTAACACACTTGTGACCAGGCTTTCTGATCTCTATCAGCATCCCTCAAAGAGCAGCTCCTTTTTCCATCCCTTCTTTGGACCCCTCTCCTCAACTCTTTGACTAATTATAGTTTGTTGGTTGTTATGGCAACTACAGATTTCTCTCGGCATCCAACTCTCACAATTTGGCTGTAAATTGCAACAGTGGACGAATACAAATAGAGCTTTAAATCCTTCTTGCTTGCCAACCTTCCTGGTAAATCCCCCCACAATGCAAGAGCTGCCCCGTTGGCTTGATTGGATTGAGGTTACCCAGGGGGCTGGCAAAGCCAGGGCAGCCTTCAGAACCCCATGGCAGGTGGAGAATGGCATCACTCCAGACTCCCAGCACACTCCCACCCCAAAGGATCACGAGCAGGGCTCGTTACTGGGCAGACATTAATGTACACTGTCACCCACTGCATCTCAGCCCTGCTGGGGAACCACAGCTGCCAGACACACACCAGGAGTCAGGCTAAAGTCAATTCAAACCCTTCCAGATGAGGATGGATGCTCCAGCAGGACGGCACAGCCAAGCTTGGGATCACTTTTTTCAGCTGATGCAAAAGCACAGCTGGAAGGTAAAACCAAGCATTTGTCCCCACCCCCTGTGCACACCCAGAAATGGATTTGCACAGCTCAGGGACTGATTCCAGCAGCAGGTACCAGGTCACCCTGCACCACCAAGGAACACGGTCCTCCTCTCTGCTCTGCAAACATCTCACCTTGAGGAGAGATGGATGGCCCTGGGTCCCTCCACGATATTTTAATTAGAGACAGCAAAAATACTGCTGTGGACTCCATTTCTTAACAGACACGATGTTCCTTGGCTGGGATGGACAGTCAGTGCTGTGTGACCAGCTCCACCAGAGTTTGGAGCCCTCCACTCGTTCAGCACAATGTCCCCTGCATGGGGACAGAGCAGGGAAGCAGCTCAACAGCAAACATCACACTCTGCTAATTGTCACCCACATCAGCAGTACAGGGTGACCAGAGGAGTAAAATGAGGAAAAAAAAAAAAATAAATCACTTGTCCTGAACTTACAGAGACAGCAGCACCCTCCTGAGCTGTGATCCAGCTCCCAAGAGCACGGGGGGTTCCAGGTAGAGGTTTGGCAAATTAATATGCCCCACACACTGCTGGGTTCTGCAGAGTAAAACGTTTCACACCTTACACTGCATTACCAGCCAGGAAAAATGCAGATCTCATCCACTCGTGACCCGCCGTTATCCATCACAGGTGCCTAGTCACGTCTATCCGAACCTCAAATATTCCAGGGAGGGTATTCTGCTCCCTGTCCTCAAGGACCCTGCAGCCAGGCCTTTGCAAGTGATGAATTATTTTGGCTCAGCCATGAAAGCTACAAAGGCACACACCAAACCAAACCAACTTTCTTCTCACCAAAACTAAAGGTGAGATGGATGAGGATGAAATTCCATGAGGGTAGAGCAAGTAATTTGACTTTCAGTATGTGATACAATGCAAAAAAAAACCCCCAAAAGATGGATCCCCCCAACTTGGACCATGGATCCCATCCCATTTTCCTCCTAAACTAGAGCAAGGATCTCCCAAAGGGCTGGTGAGTTCTGGCACAGGCTGCCCAGGGGAGTGTGGGAGTCCCCAATTCCTGGAAGGATTTAAAAGCCATGTGGCTGTCACACTTGAGGACATGGATTAGTGGCAGCCTTGGCAGTGCTGGGTTAATAGCTCTACTTGATCTTTTAAACCAAACAAAATATTTCTGTGATTCTTCCACCTCTCTGGTGGGTAGAACTCACTTCTCTCAGGAGCACGTTTCAGTAAGCCACGGAAAATGGGAAGCCCCATAAAGTACCACCAGCAAGTCACCAGCCCACAGCATAAACAGGACACAACCACCCACCTGCCACTCGCAGCCTCCCTCCCATGGATATTTGTGGTGAAGAAATCCAGTTTTAGGACCACAACAGAATGCCCAGTGGGTGTGCAAGGGGTGGCCCTAATTCTTCCTGCTCCCCCCCAAAGTGGTCCATCCTTTCCTCGCAGTGCTCCGGACGAGGAGGAAGTTGCTCTGTGACATTCGTGGAGCACCTGCTGATGGAGAGCTCTGTTTACCAGCTGGGGAGGGACCGACCGTCAGCTCCCAGCGTGCAGGAGATCAATACTGTAATTGGGCCTGTTTGTAGCACATGAACTATTGTAGCAACTGGGGCAAGGAGCACGGAACAGGAGGAACTGGCTTAGCAGGGCCTTGCTGCCCTCTGCTGTGCTGATGGGGGCCTCCTTTGTTACTTCTGGGATGGGCGCTGGAGATGGGATTGCATCCCAAATGCATCATCAGGGAGCGCTGACCCGCACTCCTCCCGCTGCAAACCCCACTATCCCCCCTCCCGTGCCAGCTGAGGCAGCTGTGGAGCCCCCACATCCCCTCTGCAGGCAGGTAAAGGGCTGAATTCCTCTTTTTTCAACTTAAAAACAGATTTACACCCAGGAAATCACAAACCTTCAAACTGATTTCAAAGGGGCTGGGAGGAGGGAGGGAAAACCCAACAGCTGCTCGGATTGGGAGGGAACAGAGAAAACGAAGAGTTACAAGTGGGAGTGATCAATAAAGCATCAATGGAGCCTGACACCGAGCCCTCCACTCAGCCTGGGCGAGCAATTAGGCAGCTAATGAGGGGAACCCCCCAGCAGGCAGTGCCTTCCCAGGGGAACGGGCTCCCCTCCCATGCCCATCACCAGGTCAGAGCTGCTGAGCGGGGCCCATCAGCCAGGCTGCCAGAGGGAAGGAGCATCAGCTCCATCTTAGAGAAAATAAAGTGATGGAAGGGCCTCTCTATCTTTTTCCATCCCTGGGAGTGTCCAAGTCCAGGCTGGATGGGGCTTGGAGCAACCCGGGAGGGACAGTGGAAGGTGTCCCTGCCCATGGTGGGGGGCAGGGGACAACGAGATGGGCTTTAATGTCCCTCCAAACCCAAACCATTCTGTGACTCTTCAGCTTCTCCCACCTTTCAGGATGCCACAGCAACTCATGGCTTTGGACGTGCTAAACGAGCCCCACGCGCTGAGTTTTTGGCCAGTCAGGCAGTTCGGACCACGGCGTGGGTTTACTCCCCAGCCCAGCCGGAGGTGCTCAGGTGCTGCATGGGCACCGTCTGCCATCTCGTGGGCAGTGGAGGACTTTTCCCGCAGGGCTTCTTTCTCCCCTTTGTCCTTATCAAGCATTTATCCCATGCCCCGGCGTTCCCTGCTCCCCCAGCACGCGCAGCATCACTTCGCAGGTCACTGAGCCAGCTGTACATTGAGGGGAATTATTCATAGGCCAGTATCAAATATTAAAAGCAGAGTTGTGTCGACATATTCTTTGTATATTCAACACTTTTACCAGCAAATTGCCCTTTTTTTTTTTTTTCTTTCCTGCTCCTTCAGAGTCTTTCCTGAGCAGCCTGAGGGGTTGCTGCTGTATCTCGCTGTTTAATTGCATCTTTACACTCCCACTCACTCTCTCTCCAGCTGGAACTTTCTGGAAGCACAGGAATCACCGGGGCCAGCAGGCTGTAAATTTCTGGTCTTCTTCAGCAAGAATAACCTTCAGCCCAGCTTCTCCCACCTCTCCCCTGCTCAGCTCAGCAGTCTCAGAGCAAATCCTGCTGCCAGCATTGGAGAGAAATGTGACCTCTTTAGTGTCACACCTTAGAGATCACAGGGTCTCCTATTCTGCCCAGGAGAAATCCAGAGGGAATCATCTACACCACCACCTATTCCAGCTGCTTTGGTTGTCTTTCTGCCTCCACCCCCCAGGAGCCACGGGATGGAAAACACTCAGCTCCAAGCTCCAAATCATCCCAAAAAAGCTGCCCAGACACTGCTCCTGGAGCAGGCTGGAGTCACCTCCACTTCCAACGCAGTGGGGTCTGACCCCACCTTTTCTCCTCTCTGACACCTGCAGAATCCTCCCAAGAAGGATGGACAAGAAAAAGGGAACAAGTGAATACAGCAGGCAGCATTTCCACAGGAACCTGCAGTGCAGGTGGACTTGGAGAAGCCAGTCCAGCCCAAGCAACACCCACTCCCACCCGAGGGATGGGCCCAGACAGCATCGCTGCCTCTCCGCGGGATGGGAGGGCAACAACGCGGGAAGGAAGTGGCACCAGTGGTACTGGGGAGGTTGGCAGCTTTTGTACAACTGGGATGAAGAGTTTTCCTCCTCCTCACGAGGCCATGGAACTGCTCCAGTGCAGGTTTCACACTGCGACAGGTGGAGACGCAGCCCCAGCCACTTATCGGAACATTACAGTTCTCCTAAGCCGCCGAGTTAATTCCTCAAACGCCCTTTCAAAGGGCCAGATAAATACAATCTGGGAGCATCTCCGCTCCCTTGGCTCACATATCTTTAGTCAGGCAGGGAGATAACATTTCATACAGATTGAGACAGTTTAAGCAAAGGTTGCTGCTTAACCTTTCCAGCAGCGGCTGTTTCCCGCGCTCCGGTTTCCCTCCCCAGCAAGGGGAACCAGGGGAAGCCCAGCTCCTGCCTGTCCAAGCACTTCCAGCGAGTAATGGCAGGATGCTGCCTCCCCACACTGGATATTCCCAAGTCATCACCTGTGTTTTGTCAGCTCTGTGACACCAATGCTTCCAAAATAGAAGGATGAGTGCTGTTACTCCGTTGTTACACCCTGTACGGACACACCTGTGTAGTTCACTCCAGCTCAGCCTGCCAGCTTGACTTCACCTGGTTCTTAGTGGCTCACACCAAGGGCAACATCCTTCTCTCCCAGTAAAGACCAGTCCTCTTCTTCAAGGAGGTGCCAGTACCCTCCACAGCACTGCTTGCACCTCACCTCGGCAGTGGGAACCGTGGAGCTCCCTGACCTTGAATGACCTGGGCTCCAAACTGATCCCCGAGCTCTTCCCAGACACAGCAGGACATGGCCTGTGGAGATCTTCATCTCAACAATATCCAAGCACAGCCCACATGCAGATTTCAAGTCTCCAAGAGCTGAGACGAGTTTGGAGTGAGGGTTTTAGCAGAAGCTGTCAGCCACAGAATCCAAGCAGGACACAATCCCATCCCAGACTCCTCTGCTCAGCTGGGATGGGCTCCAAGGGCAGCAGAACTGGATTCCTTTATCGCTCATCCCTCACCACAGGAGCCCCCGGACAAACAGGCAGCACCAGAGCAAGATGGGGAACATCTCCAAAGCCATGGCTGGCACGGGAAGGAAGGCGGAATACTGGCAAATGACAGAGCCCTTATCTTAATTACAGGCTTATTTGCATTTAAATGAAGGTTATTCTATAATTACCACCAAATGTTTTGTGTTGCAGCTGAAATACCTCTCCATGGGCTGTCAAGCTCCTTCCCATTTTCATTTTCATTTTCTCTTGCCATTCTTCTGCTTTCTAATCAGCTGGCACACACAGGGAGGGATCCACACGGCCCAGCAGTGCCAGCCCACCCTTCAGAGGAGGCTTGGGTACCACTGATGCTATGAGGATTTTGTGATACACCTTTTATGTGTTCTCAGCACCCTTACCATGCATACTTGTACTTCTTTGAGCCTGATACCTCAGCACAGTCCTGGTGTTCTGCTGGGCCAGCAGACCAAACATCCTAAAGGCCTCACAGCTGGAGGCCGGAAAGCCTCACCCCATCCTGAGCAACCACGGCCCTCTCTAGAGCATATCCTGCAAATGAAATCAGGCCCATCTGGGGGGGGGAATGCTTTAGAGTAGGGGGATGTCACGCCATTCATTGAAGCCTCTCATCAGGGCATCTCTGTCAGATATGCTAATTTGCAAGGTCTGTAAATTGTATACCCGATGTACCGTGTGTGTGCGCTTCGGCGTGTTCCACCTCGACAGATTGTTGCACCATGAGGATCCTTATTAAACACCAAAATAAAAACCCTTTATCCCTTAACCGTGCCTGGCTCTTGATTCTAAGACCAGAGAAAAGGCATCACCACCCCAGCCCTGCATTCCTCCCAGGGAGAGGGAAAGGATGCAGCTCCCTGGCTTCCTCCAGCAGGATCATGGGGGATGAGCAGCTCTGAAATTCAGGCACTGGGGTTTTGCAGGCTTCAAGTTCAAAACAGAAGAATTTTCTCTGTGCACACGCACATTAATTCATTAATTAACTCCAACTTGTTGCATCAGAGTGCTGTGAAAGGCACAAGTGTGGGAAAAATCTGTAAGAGATCAAATTCAGGGAGAAAAGGGATTTGGAGCAAGAACAGTCTCACATATCCAGCTCAGAAATTCCCTAACCACAGGCTGCTGGAAACCAGCATCCAAGGACATTTCCAGCCTTCCCTGTCCTTTTGTTGTCCGTGGTTATTCCTGCAGGCAGCATGGACACACACCAGAACCCAGGAGCTGTGTTTGCACTGGAGCTCGCACTTGCTGGCAGGAGACAAAGCTCTCCCATAGAGAAAATAACACCCAATTACATCATTTCGAGCAATCACAGTGAACAAACCCATGCAAATGGCCAAATTAAGGCTTAAAAGGAGCCTTCTGCCATTTCCTAAATTGTTATACCTTTCATCAAACCCCTTTAACAATCTCTCTGAACCTTTTCTCTCTCTAGCCGGGAGATCCACATTAACCAAGCAGCCCATCCAGGGCTGAACACGACAACAGCGATTACAGACACAAAGTCTCCTGTTTATGAGGGGGTAGAAATGAAAATAGACACTTTTCTCTCTCTCTAGACCCATCGCTTCTCTCCCTGATCAATCCTGCCTCCTGCACAGCCTCCACATCCCCCTGCCAAACTCCAAGTCTCTGCCTCCATCTCATGGAGAGACTGGATCTCTTCAGCTTCGTTAAGTTACTTTTATTTTTTTCCCTTTCTTAAACCAGACAAAACCCACCCCCTCTACCCCAATTTCACATAGCTCCAGGCAGACTTACAGCATGGAAATTTTTAGCCTGAACAATTATTGCTTGGCAGAGAGTTAACTCACTGCAAACAGGATCTTATAATGGGCAGTCTTGGCTATAAACAACTTGGCTGGCTTCATTTTAAGCAAGTTCCATACCTCGGGATAGATCTCCCCCCCTTCCTCTCCCGAAGTCCATTTCACAGCTACTTATGTTTAATAAGAGGCAGCACGGGAAATCAGCAGCACATCCACCATGCAGCTTGGGTGCTGGTGCACACCCCAAACCAATTTACCTTCTTCCTCCATCACAGACACCACAGATTTAAGGGCAAAGCCTTCCAACGAGCCCCAGTCCTGACAGGACAACCAGATCCTCTTCTCCCAGCAATCCCAGCAAGTGAGGGAATAACCACAGCTCCAACCACTTGGCCCCCACAGCCAGAGCTGCCTTTCTGGTATTTCCAAGGGTAAATGCCATGGCTGAACTCTGTTTCATCCCCACTCTCAGCCTCCAGACACTGCCCAGGAGACCCTGGGGAAAATGCTATTTTTACAGCCCAGTTGCCCCCAAGCTGCACAGCAAGACTTGAGCAGGGATGTTTTGAGGTGCTGCTGGAATTCTGAGTGGGATATTTTAGCTGCAGAAGCCTCTGCCCATGAAAACTCCAGCAACTCATCATCCAGTAACATCCTTATAAAGTCTGAAAGGCCCCACTTCTTTTCCCTCCCCCCAGCAAGTTTCATTAGTCCACACTGCTTCCCATCTCGAAATTGCATCAAGGGGAGACAATCCTGCAGCCCCAGCTCCCCTCGCAGGCACCAGGCAGAGCAGTCCTGTCACAGGAACTGTCACAGGAATTGTCAGGACTGTGATGAGCCTTTGGACAGGGACTGCTGGGATGGAGTCACGGGCTGGTAATTAAGTGACAGAATTTGCCTGATGCTGAGCTGGGAGTGGAGGAAGGATCCGCTCCAGGAGATGCTACAGACAATGGGAGGGGGATACAGCTGCAGCACGGAACGCTGCATCTCACCGGGTGCAGCTCCAAGCTGGGAAGGATCTGCTCAGGCAACACAAGACCCTCATCTCCCACCCTGATGGGGAATGACACCTGGTCCTGTCCAAACTGATGATACAAGGGGGAAAAAAAGGCAGGAAAGTGCCACATAATACAATTTCTGCTACTTTCTGTTGTATAAAAAATCACCATAAAGTGGACCATGGGTTAGAGGGTCTGGAGGCAGACTGATTTTTTTTTCCCCCAAAAGTTTTAGAAGGCCTTTCAAGAGCAAACCACTAAATTTTGCAACACATCCAAGTTTGGGGAAATAGCTGCTTTTATGTCATTTGCTGTAATGGAGATTGTTAACGTGCCATTACTACATGCCATGACTGCTCATGTAATTTCAGTATATGGATTAATGTGTGGTGTGAGCAGCCAAGGATCCCAACATCGAGCATTTGCAGATGGAAAGTTTTGTTTCAGACCCATCTTTAAGACATTGGGCTGTACAGAAAGAAGCGTCCCAGTGTTCTGTCTGGAGCCCTGGAAGAGCCCAGCACTGCAGGAATGCCTGACACCTCACCCCAGAGTCAGTGCAGCTCCTCCCCTTTGCTGTCAGGGCTTTCAGTACAAAATGAAACTCTTCCGAGCTCCTAATCTAGTTAAAAATCTCTTCCAAACCTTGCCTCCTCTGGAAAGGAAAAAAAAAAAAAACAGAAAAGAAGCAAGAAACATCACATCTCTCTTCCTTCTCCATCTCCCTCCCCTCTGCCTTCAAGTGCTCCTTGGAGTGTCTCTGCAGAATCATGTTTATATGCAGTGAGTGCTGTTGTTAGTTAATAACATCGCGATCGCTGAACCTCCCTAATGAAAGAGAGAGACAACATAAACTGTCATTTCAAACAAACATGCAATCAGGGTACCAGCAGCTCTGAAAATATTATCTTCCCCAATTTCACGGGCTTCACACAGGAAATAGGCTGCTTTCATGGAGATTCTGGTGCACGGCTCCTCACACGCAGGATTGGGGAGCGGGCTGGGAGCGGTGGGGACACATTAAAGCCATGAAATTGTCTGGGCTATGAAGGAGGAATTGTTTTAACAGCTGGAGCCAGGAAGGACAAATAACAGCAGTGATTATATCTTCATTGCTCATCGTAACCAATGCACCAGGCAACTTGTAATTAGGCTGTGGAAGGCTGAAGGTTTGATAGCGAAGGCTTTGAGCTCCTGATTAGACACAGCGCATTTGTCCTGCCCCACGGCCACCCCAGCCCCTTCAAAAGCTCCTGTCAGACTCTGAGTGCTGCAAATGCTGCTCGACCTGCACAAAGCAGTGCCCAGGATTCTGTGGCTGCACACTTCCTCCTCTTCCTCACAACCCACGTCACAGGATCCCAGAAGGGTTTGGGTTGGGAGCGACCCCAAATCCCATCTCACTGCACCCCCTTGCCATGGCCAGGGACACCTTCCACTAGAACAGGTTGCTCCAAGCCCTGTCCAACCTGGCCTCCAACACCTCTGTCTCCACAGCTTTTGAAAAAACAGCATTTTCCAGCTTTGGGGTGTTCTCCAGCTGGCCAAGCTTTAAGATTACAAGGCAGTGCAGATTTAGAGCAGCTGATCAGCTCCGTGTTTTGAAGACCTCAATAACGTGAAGCATCAATTGTCCTAAAGAGCCACATGGATGATGCAATGCTCCTTCCAACACAGAGGATGTTTCCCCTCTAGGTTCAAAGACCTGCTGCGGGTTTGACAAGCCACTGGAGCTTGGAGACCTTCAGAGAGCATGGAGATTGTTTCCCCAGCCACAACCCACCTTGTTCAGAGCCAACAGAGGCAGGAGGAATCCTGCCTGGCTTTACCTGGAACCACCTTACCTTTCTCATGAAGCCAGATCCAGAATGGATTCACCTCACAGCTTCATGGTCTGACCCTGCCCCTTGGACCTGCCTGGATGAGCTGCTGCTTGGTTCTTACACCAACCAGAATTAGTCTCCTGACAGTCTGTGCTCCTGCACGGCTTCAAGGGACACCTGAACAGAGAACGGGCAGAGCCAGAGCTGACACCTTCCAAGGGCTCTGCCTTGGCTCCTTCCCCCATGAACATGAGGGAACCCTCTGGAAAGCAAGATTGAAAGATAAAACCTCATCTTCCTCCTGATGCCATCACCACCAAGTGATGCCATCATTTCCAAGGCAAGTGGAAGAGGATCATGGGAATGCATTGGAATTACTGAGGGTGCTTAAGGAGAAAAACAGAGAGAAAAGGGACTCTGTTTTTCCTTGCAAAAGATTTGGTTTGGGCACCATTTAAAAAAAAAAAAAAAAAAACAAAAACCTTAGAAAAAGCTGCACTGCACCTGTTTACTGGTCCTGTCTCTGACCATCATGGGATGGAAGGAACACAGGGTGGGAAGAGCCGATCTCCAGCCCCACACCAATGCCCTTGGAAAGGGATAGGGCAAGGGACGTGAATAAGGGGCTAATTTCCCCTCACCTCAACATTCTAATCCACACCCACACACTGACAGGGCCTCGTGGGAGAGCCCTGCGGGAGGTGACAGCGCTGCCACCCAAACCTGGCAGCCGAATTCAAGCCGAGTTTAAAAACTCTTCTGACATTTAAGAAAAATCAACAAGCACCTTCAAGTGATGAGGGGACCAGGCATCTAACTGGCTGAATGTCACATTTAAAGCTGCAAAGATAGCAGCTGCTTTATCTCCTCAAGCAGGTGGCTGGGCTGGTAAATAAGGCACCGAGGGCCGGATTCTGCTCTTGCACCTGCATTTCTCCACTGGCGGCGATGGAGCGACTCTGGATTTGCACCAACATGACAGACAGCCAGGATAGGACTGGAGAGTCTATTAAACTTTAATACTTCTGAGCATCAACAACGAGCGTGTTACCAGCCCCCTGCCTCGACTCCAAACATCCATACGGGTCACAGTCACACCAGTAAAAATTTATTGATTTAAATTGGCAGTGCCCTTTTGGAATCAGTTGTCGTTCTGACTGATGCACAGATATGGGCAAAAGGACATTTGAAGCATTTTAATGCACTTTTTACTGCATTATCTCTCACCAGGATCTTCGCTGCTTCAAGGAAATGACTCACATAGCAAGTAGAAGAACCCAATGTAATTAACGACCTGGCAACTCTATAATGATCCTTTCTACATAAAAAGGTCTTCCCTATGCTATGAATAGACTTCAAGTAATTTATTGCGAGCCATATAAAGAAGAGACTGCTTTGACCTTGGGGATTTTAAGTTGTGGTGGGTTTTTTTTAACAACCACAATTGCAAAGAATATTTTAAGTGATAGCCCTTAAAAAGAAATTTTTAAATGCAAAGTGAAAAATGAAGAATCATCACAAACAGCCTTCCAAGAGAATATTAACAAGTATCCTCTGCATCATTTACAGATGAAATTTTGAGACTAAACAAGAGATTCTTCCATTTCTTATGGGTGTTGCTCTAAGCCTCAATGCACTGAAATGCAGGTGTGGTTTTACTCACTCAAGGAGCTCCCAGGAAATTATGGGTTTGCAGGAAAGCCCATGGGGAAGCCAAGAACAAGCAGTTTCACGGCATTCCCCAGGCTGTCCCACGAAGCTGATCATCTGCCTTTTAGGAACCGAGCCAGGATGACCCAGAGTTTTCACAGAATTATAGAATATCCTGAGTGGGAAGGGACCTGCAAGGACTGAGTCCAGCTCCTGGCCCTGCACAGGGCACCCCAACAATCCCACCCTGGGCACCCCTGGCAGCGCTGTCCAAACGCTCCTGGAGCTCTGGCAGCCTCGGGGCCGTGCCCATTCCCTGGGGAGCCTGGGCAGTGCCCAGCACCCTCTGGGGGAAGAACCTTTTCCTAATACTCAACAAAACATTCCCAGGCACAGCTCCAGCCATTCCCTGTGTCCTGTCCCTGCTCACAGAGGGCAGAGATGGCAGCTGCCCCTCAGGAGGAAGTTGCAGACCCAGATGAGGTGTCTTGGGGTGACCTTATGATGTGTATCCCATATCGCTGCCTATGCCCAGAAATTAATTCCTGTGTCTTTCTATGCCCCTAAACTGAGCCTGAGAGGGGGAAGGAAAAAAATGACCCCAGTATCTTCTCCAGGCTGGAGAGAAGTGTTTTACACACATTCAGCCCACACTCCCTCCCTTCTGCTCATGCAAGGCTCTTTGCTCCCCATCCTGCGCTCCTTCTGCTCGCATCAGCACTCAACATCAGAAGGAGCTCAGCTGTGATTTACTGCAGGGGGACTCTCAGTAAATTGTTGGCTTTATGTCCAGCCTGAGTGTTTCATATTGGCTTTTACCGTTTGCAGTAAAGCCTTTACTCTCTCCCTCTCACTCACGCCTCCCTGCCCATGCGTGTTTCCTGCTTTCCCCTTGTCTCTCATTTCATCTGCCTCGTGCGTCTTTCATATCCCCCAGTCCCCTGCATTTTCACAGGGACAGAACCATAGGCAGGTGATTTAAGCAGGAGTTGAGTTCAGTCTATCAGGGCTCTTTTCAAGGTCTTTGAGAGAGGCAGGGACACCTGGGAAGGGGTCACATCACACGCCGGATTAGTTGTCACAGGACATCTAACACGACGTGCTAGAGTGACTTCCACCCTTTGAAGTACCCGGAGCTGTTTTGATTCCTTTCCCAGAGCTTTGGGGATGTCTCGATTACAAGGAAACATGTTGAGCAAAGGAATAAATCTGGCCCAGGAAAGGGTAAGTTGCAAGTTTGACTGGAAAAAGCTGGGATGGAACCACTTTCTGTCAGAAATGAGATTTGCTGGAAGAGAAGCACTTTGTGGAGTCAGGTCTTTTTCTGCAGAAATTTCATTTCACAGAAGAGGGAGAAAAAAAAAAAATCTCATCTGACAACTTTGAATCATCCTGCTTTGATACTCCTCAAATCCAGTATTTGCATTGTTTCGAAACAACTTTAACCTCAGTCTTGTTTTCCCTCAATTGTTTCCCTGTTGTGCTTTTGCAACAAAGACATAAATAAGGTAATGCAAACCCAAGATATGTTCCTGCCTGTAATGTTTTAAAGGAGCGAGGAAATGCAGCTTTTCACTCCCATTCGAATCAAAGCCACCATCACCAAAACTCACAGCTGAAGACAGAATTTCACTGGTGGAAGGGCATAAAAATTCATTTCAAACATATTTCAGAATTGGATGAGGATGGAGTCACCCTTTCCATCAAGTGGAACTGCTTGAAGTAGTCAAGAAGCATCAAATTGATGACAGCAAAACACCATTTATTCACCTCTTATAGAATGTTTTATCACATTAAATATACAGGATTAAATTTTCATATGATTTAAGCTTAAGTATAATTCTCACATTTAATTAAAGCGAAACAAAGCAGCGACACGTCAATACCCACCACTTCAATTACAAATCATTTCAAATGCTGGGAGAAGCGAGGAAGCTCCAAAGCATCTCCAAGAAGAAAGTTATTCCTCCCAAAAAAAAAAAGAAGAATAAAAGCCCTCTGCCATCCTGCTTCCCCATTGACTATCAGATCACATCACTCTCGCTTCCTACCATAGCTCACATTAAAAAATTAAGTCCATAACTGCAGAGAAGCATCTCCCCATTTCTTTTATAGCTTCTTGCCACAACGAGCGATACATCTCCATTATCCCGGCGCTCGCACCAACACGCCATGGATCCGAGGCGGCCTCATAAATAACGCTCCGTGTAACGAAGTTACGCCGAGGAGAACAGGCATAAATTAACACTCAGCCCTGTAACTCTAAATAGTATTTTAGGCCTTGTCAGAAACCAATTATGCAAAATATCCTCCTCGCCAAGATCTGCTCGTGATACTTCAAAGGATTACCTCGTTTCCAGCACCGTGGTCAAGGCACGGGGATGTGGATTGGGAAAGGAGGGCTTAGCTGGGGGATGCTCAGATGATTAAACCCTCTGAAGTCATCTAATTACTGACATCATTGCTCAAAAGCATCTGTACACTTCCAAACAACATTTTAATTTGCTGTTTGTAATGAAGATGCTTCCAGTCAGAGCCGAGCCCGTTATCCCAAGTCAGTGAATATCCTGAAACAGGAGGGACTACCAGGAATGAGATTTGCAAGGTGTAATCAAAGATATTACCAGTAGAGCTTGTGCTGCCTGTATCTTTACACCATTTTGGCCATAACCCAAAGGAACAAATCATCACCTTATTCCAGCCAGGAATGAAGATTAAACACTTTTCTCAAGGTCACACAGAAATGAGTGGCAGAGATGGGGATAAACAAGAAGCATCTGTTATCTTTCCATCCCAGGTTGGATATCCAAGACTGGAAGCAGTCAGAAATCCCTGACTGGCTGTAAAAAATCTTGGCTGCTTTCCTTCAAATGAGGAATGGGTCTGAAAATCCCTAGGGATGTTTACTAAAGTCCCCGGCAATTGTTTATCAGCACGGATTTAATTGTCCCAGCAACCCTGTCCCTAAGAAACCAGCAGTTGGGGCTTTAATCCTCGTTGTTATGATCCTCCTACCTCACCCAGCAGCCACTCAGATTTAAAAATTTCCATGATTCTCCCCAAAAAACAAAGGCCAAGCACAGCTCCCGCTGATCCTCGGGCTCCACATTGGCTGCTCACACCTCCCTCAACTCCAAGAGTTTGCTGCAAATCCGATGGCAGATGTGATTTCCAGCTGGGTCTATAGACCAACCACAGCAGGTTCATTAATAACAATTATTAAGTGCTTTATGTTACAAATTAGGCCTGTAGGAATACAGAAAATATCCAGCCAGTTGGTTCACAGGCTCTTGTCGGGAAGAACTGTAAATTCCCATCGTCACAACAACATCACCATGACAAAATGGGGATAGGAACTCATCATAAATTAGGCTTTAAAATAGCTAAATCATCATTGGGGGCAAGAATATAAATTAATAGTCAGATGAAGCCCCACGGAATGGCTCAGATAACAACTTCCATTCATCAAACACACGGATTTTTAGAAGCTGCATGGAAAACATCTTCCTTTTGCTGCTTCCCAGCACACAGAAGTTGCAACCACACAGGTCCAGGCGTTTCACTTAAAATATATAGCAAATCCCTGTCAAAAACCTTTGGAAATTGATAGATCAGGCAAGAGAGGAGCTGCTAAAATGATGAAGGGAGGGAACAAATCACTCCCAGTCATGTCCTCAAGAGCTTCCACGGCTCCTCAGGCTGGGAAGAGTTGCAGCTACCCAGGCAGCTAAACACTGGCTGGAAAATGCAGAGGAGCAGGATGAGAAGAGGAAAAAAAAATAGAAAAATGTTCCTTTAATTATTTTTATTCCCCATTTAATTATTTCATTCCCCACCCTAAGGGACAGTCTGCCCTGGAGAGATGATAGGAAAGAGCAGAGAAGCTCCTTCTGCTCCATGTCCTACTAATAAACTTCAACTCCTCAGTGTGTGGCACCAAGAAAGAGGGAAAAAGACTCAAAGTCAGAAGAAACCTAGTTTTTTACCTCAAAAAAATGATGTGAAAGCCATTTCCTTCTCCTTACCCACCAGTCCCCACAAAGCAACGTTTCCCAGGATCCTGCAGAGGACACAGAAAATGGATCCATGCACACAAGAGATGCCGAGGCCACAGAGCCCACCAGGGATATCTCAGGAATTTATTTCCAGTCGCTTCTGCCCAAGGCTGGATGCGAGGCAGCAGAGGAGAGGGAGCTCATTCATCCCGTTACTGGGCCCTTGGGGCATCCAGTTCCCCCCACCATGAAAATTTTAATAAAACTGGTGCATCGACTTTCAATTAGAAGGCCGTAAAACGGTTCATTTTCATCTGTTTGTTGCACAGTAACACAGATCCTCGGGAGAAAACAGCGCCTTTTCCAGACTGTCTGCGACGCAGAGAGCATTAATTGAATATTCTGTTGAAACCACCTTCAATTAGTGCCTCTGAGTTTCGCATGACATTCATCACTGCAACTCGCCCCGCTCCGCACGCGGCACGTTTGGGGTTTCGTGATGCTCACATCACATTAACTCACAGCATTAGCCCGAAAATAACAATTTTATTTGCTAATGAGATGCTAGTTGGGGTAGGGGAAGCTGCTGCAGGAGGCAACACCTTCGTGGCATAAAGCAGAATGGGTTCCCCAGCCACACAATAACCAGCACTGATTATAAATTCTTCATCTAGCCCAGTCCATGGCATTGCTCTTCCACTTTTGCTGAATGGAGAAGATGAAGGCAACCCTATGGCTGATGTTGTAGTACAGACACAGCTCCCTTCACTGGAGCTCCCCCACCAGAATCAAGTGCATTCACATCCCAGGTGGAATTTGAGCTATAAACAATTGTCCTGTGGATCCTGAAGCACCATCAAGCTATAAATTTCCTTTCTTTGGCCATACTTGAGGCAAAATTCGAGCTGAGTGGGGGCCAAGAGACAGACACAAGGACAAAAGGTCCACTCCAGGCAGCACTGCCAGCTGCAAACCTCCCCCACACTGAAAGACAGCTGAAACCACCCATCCCAGGGCTGATTTCTCCCAACAAACAAAGGAGTTTTGCAGCAAAGACTGTCCCAGGCTCATCCAGTTCACAGAGCCCAAGTTCCCACTGTGATGCTGCTCCCCCTCCCTCATCATGGAGCAGAGATGCTGGAAGATATTCAGGTGGAAAGGTCCTTTCATGACTCAAAAAAAAAAAAAAAAAGCAAAGCATATTTCAGTTTTGTATTCATCTCTGCTGACTGGGGGATCTTTTTCTGCTGAGTCCTTTCCACTGGTTCCTGCAGCTGCCAAAGTCTCTGCAGACACTGATGCAAAGGGCAGAGGGGAGCCAAGGTGTCTGTCAGGCCCCAGGAGATCAGGACTGAACGGCCCCAGCAGCACAAGGAGAGGCAGGGCCCAGGAGACCCAGCGGGCGCAGGGGTGAGGGATTCCCACACACGGCACACCGAGTGCATCCCGCAGGGAACGGGGGCAGCTCAGCTGCTTCAGGCATCACAGCAAAGCAATGCACCTTCACAGGATCACTGAGGTGGGAAAGGACCTCCAGGGTCACCGAGGCCAAGCTGTGCCCGATCCCCACCCTGTGCCCAGCCCGGAGCACTGAGCGCCACGTCCAGGTGTTCCCTGCACACCTCCAGGGATGGGCACTCCACCACCTCCCTGGGCAGCCCCTGATGATATCTAACAACCTGTTCCATGAAGAAATTCCTCCTAATATCCAACCTAAACTTCTCCTGGTGCAACTTGAGGAGTTTCCCCTTGTCCTGTCCCTTGGTCCCTGGGAGCAGAGCCTGATCCCCACCTGGCTGCACCCTCCTGTCAGGGAGCTGTAGAGAGAGTCCCTCCTGAGCCCCATTTTCTGCAGGCTGAGCCCTCCCAGCCTCTCCCAACCCTTTCCCATCCCTGGACACACTCCCACCCCTCAGTGTCTCTCTTCCAGTGAGGGGCCAGATGTGGACGCAGCACTTGAGGCGCCTCCCCAGTGAAAGCCCAGCCAGACAAGGAGGATCCACCACTTCCCTGGGGCACAGCCTCAGCTTGTCCAGCTTTCAGAGAGCTGGAGCATTGTGAAAAAAGAAGGAAGCAGATTTTGCAGAGCATGTTGTCACTTACAGGAGCGCACTGTCACCTCCCGAGGTGACACACTGTATTAACAAGGTGATATTAATAAGCAGATCCCACATGCAGAATTTCACCCACGGAACTGCAATGACGTTTAACCTTGTGCCAAGTGCGCAGCAAGCTGATTATTTTAATTACAGGGTGGGATTTTTTTTTTTTTTCCCTTTCCCCATTGCGGTTCCATCGTGAGCTTCAGCCACATCACTGAAAAGCTGAAGGTGAGGAGGGGCCCGTGGCAGCACCCAACACCTCTGTGCAATTAGGAGTTGGTCACTTGGCTGAGCAGGTCCCCTCCCAGCCCCAAATCACTACTCAAGCCTCAGGCTGGGACATTTAAGGCTCAGCAACTTGCACTTATTGTACATAAAACATCTCCATTTACACCAGGTCTTGGAGCTGGGCTTTTGGCTTCCACTAAAGACACAAAAAAACCCCACATTTTCTTCACAAATAAACCCGAATACAGTGCTTTTGAGAAATCCCAGCGTTGTTTTAATTGTTCCTTAACTTCCTATCTGCAAATCTGCAGAGCACTCTAATATAATCAGGTCCTCCGTACAAGGGATTAGCAGGCTTATATCCCGTGGATCCAATCAGGAAAGTCTATCAGCAAAACATACTTATGTTGATACAGCTATTATAATCTGCATAATTCTTCTGAGTTCACATACTTAATGGATAGCAAACAGAGTCATTACTGCTGCAACTTCCATCCGTAGGATCTCTACGAGCCATTCACTGCAGTGTTTTTTATTATTCATAGCTTTAGTTATTGATTTTCAGGAGAAGATACATGCTTTTAAGCACCATAAAAGCAAGAGAGGAAAACAAATAGCACTGTTCCAAGATTAATACCCTGCTCATAACAAAAGTATGGCTGTCACACTGCGCTGGGTTGAGCCGACGGAGCCTTGACAAATTCCATGCAAAATGGCTGAGTCGCTTAAGCAGCTCGTTAAATAATTTAAAGGCAAGTTTTACTGGAGGCAGGAAAGTTCTTCCCCAAATCCACTTCCTTCGATTTATGAGTCTGGAGTACGTTAATCAACCCAAGTGGATGCTGCATCCCGGAAGGGCACACACTGTGCGGAGGGGTTAAGGGATGTGTGATATGGGATGTGCGATACGGGATGTGCGATACGGGATGTGCGATACGGGATGTGCTGGAGTGTGATCCCTGCGGGCTCCACGCCTCCAAGGATTCCAGGCCCGAGCGCAGCTGGCAGGCCTGGATGCACTGATTACCCAAATCATGGGACACCAGGAATCCCCAGCGTGGGGCACATGAACCTGGAAAGTGCAAGGACCACTCATCCTTCCCCTTTCCCAGCTCTCCAACACAGGATTGATCCCAAACACTCGATGACCTCACGTCCTCCCAGGGTCAGGACTGGCTCTGAAGAGACTCCACTTCTTGCTCTAATGCATTACCACAGCAAACTCCTGGAACCATTTGGGTTGGAAAAGCCCTCTAAGACCATCCTGTCCAATCCTTAAACCCAGCCCTGCCAAGGCCACCACTAATCCACGTTCCCAAGTGCCACACCTGCACGGCTTTTCAACCCCTCCAGGGATGGGGACACTGCCACTGCCCTGGGCAGCCCGTCCCAACCCTTCCAGTGAATAAATTCTCCCTAATATCCAACCTAAACCTCCCTGGCACAACTCCAGGCCATTTCCTCTTGTCCTGTGACTTGCTCCCTGGGAGAAGAGACCAGTCCCCAGCTCACGACAACCCTTGTTCTCCCTCCCCTGGCAGGCAGAGCTGCACTATCAAATCCGTGGGAGATCAGAGCTATCAACCCTTGCAAAAAGGCTCCCAGATTCAGGGTACTTATGGGAAGAACAGCTTCCAGAGCCCAAGGGCCCCTTCGAAATCGACATTGCAGGGCAGCAAGCACAAAGCTAAGCTCAAAACTGCCAGAGCATGGCAAAAAAAGGCAACAACTTGTTCACTTAAAGGCTCACTTAGGAGGTGAAGAACCTACCAAATAACAACCTTTTCATGGTAACTGGGGTCCCATTGGGGTCTTCGTGTTGCAGACACTGTACAGGCTGTCTCCATGTTAATAACCCTGCCTCCCACGGGGGCACAAAGCGGGGAAAACACCCACAAAACCAAATACAAGGAGCCAGTCTGCTTTAACACCTGGGCAAGGAAAGCTCTGTAATAAAGCTGTTTGTGACATAAGCACCTAAAGGACTTTATAAACAACCCTCCAGGGCTGTGCTGGAGCTGCTGTGGAGATCAAGTCACAGCTCAAGCTGAGAAAATCACCCCAAAAGCTCCACATACCCCTCTTAATTCCACAGACAATTCTAGTGTCAGTCTTCCATACTCAACCGCCCAGCTCTTATTTTAAATAACCAGCCCATTTATTTGCAGGTCTTCAGGCAGACCCAGCCGGGCTCAGGAGAGACTCATCCTCCAAACAGCACAACAACATGGGCAGCAGCCCCAACTTCACGACAGAAAATTATCAGGGACAGGATTTATATTGCTCCACTTTCCCCATCCATCAAATTAAGCTGCTCCTGCTTTTTCTGTGGGGGAAAAGGGTGCAGAGGAGCCCTGCGATGAAGCTGCCTGCTTCAGCAGCACCTTGGCACACCCACTGGAATTGTGAGAGGAGAAATTGTGCTTTAAGTCACTTCCCACATTGGAAACTGTTGTCAGAACAAGGAACTGCAGATATCTTTCCTCCTTGGGAGGAGCTCTAGGTGATGGCACACTCAAGCCAGTTCATTGTTTCCAGCAAAAAAATCTTATCCATCCCGTTAAAACTCCCCCAAAGCAGCTTCGCAGCCCTTCCCAAGAGTGGCCTGGTAAACAAGGCACAATTCAACTAAAACGGGCACGAGTATTTAAGGACCCCTAAATTCCACCCTGTGGGTGTGACCTAAATGGGTCCAGGTGCTTGAGAAAGGCAAAGCACCTCAGGCAGGCGTTTCAGTCCCAAATATCAGGGTCTGGGGAGAGCTCTCATGCTGGAGGGTTATCAGGAGCTGCTTTGTTCAGAGCCTCTCCCCTCCCGAGCTCACGAGGCTCTTTGCTCCCCGTGCCGTGTGCTCTGCATTTCTCCATTAATAATAAGCTGTCAGACTCCTGGGCTGCACCTGTTATAAATTAAACTCTTAATTGGCCTCGCTTCCCAGCCCAAGTCGGCAACAACAGCTCCCAACGGGTCCTGCACGCCGCAGTTACACAGCGGGAAGAGTTAAAACCTGCCCAAGGACCTCTCCCACCAGCAATAAAAAAGCCGGTGGGGGAACAGGGATGTTTGTCACCGCTGGAATCGCGATGGAAAAGCGTTGGCATCGCTCTGGCAGCTCAGCATCCTCCAGCTCTGGGATCCTGATATACAGGCAAGGCTGCTCAGCTCATCAAAAGCTTGCAGCGGTCCCAAATCTCCGTCGGAGAAGGAAAGGAAGCAGCTGGGAAGGGCTGGAGGTAAAGGGCAAACTGAGGCACAGGGTTTGAACTGCAACGTGCCCAGCGTGGCGAGAGCCGGCAGAGGAGGAGATTGTAAATCTCTTGGAGGCTTAATCCCGGAGCAGGATAAGCCTGACTCAGCTGCTCAGCTTTGTTAACCCCGAAAATTCAAGCTCTCCCTTAGTTCCGTGTATTTCAGAGCGCGCTTTGGAGCCAGCAACAGCTCACAAGCTGCATTTTCCTTCTAAAACATAATCAGAGTTGTTTCAGCGTTTATTGGCACCCAGCTGACACAGGGTGCCAGGTACTGGAGCTCTTTTAACGAAAGTATTCACAGCATAACCCACAAAAGAGAGGTGGGGGCACAGCACAAGCAGCTCCAGCACCCACGAACAGCCCTGGATGGGCAGGAATGCACCCCTGCAGCATCCCCCCTCTGCTTCCTCGAGGATGCAGGCTACAAAGAGCCCACTGAAAAGTCCAAAAATACCACCCTTCAAAAAAATAAATAAAGAGCAAATGAAAACTCTGATTCAAGCAGAAAGATTTTGATTGAAAAATAAGGTTTTGATTAAAGCCAGTTTCCTTTGGTGCCTTCACTTCCTGCAGTACTTATACACAGCTAAAAGACACTCGCAAAACTGACATATTTGGGGCAACTTTTACAGTCTTGCAAATTTCTTCATTAGAAATGAGCAATTCCACTTCATGATTCCCATCCCAGACACCTGCGGCACCCAAATCCCACCCAACACCCGCTGCCACAGGCAGGAGTAACCTCTATTCCCGCTTGTAGTTTATTTTTTGCACTTAACACCAACCCAAGAGCCACAACCACGCACGGAGAAGCAGCAGAAAGCCCCTGGCAAGTTTGGATGCTGCAGCTGGGGAGTTCCTCAGCACCAAACACAAATATCATCAAGAACAAACAAATCCTAAAGCAACTTTCCCAAAACTCTTCCAACACCTGGATGCAACCAGGGCTCTGGTGGCAGTGGGGACCCCTCTCAAGTCCCCCGCTCCCCAAAGTGGTTTTAAATGAGTTTTTTAAATTTCCCTTACATTTTTGCAGTGATGTCTCATCCTGCTGCCATCCCATGTTGTCTTTCTCGTGGGGTGTCCCTTGCAGCTCCACAAGCAACTCTGGGGAGCCTCTTCTAGAGAGAAGTCAGGGTCTCCAAAGGATCCACACCTCCTTAGTCCCACCAGGAGAAAATCCGGGTGTATTTCTGAACATCCACAAAACGTTTAATTCCAAATTCCTTCGGGCACAACCCCAACGCTGTGTCCAGGAGCTCCCACATCCATAGAGCAGCAACAGGGAGCTGCTGCTCCCCTGGCCCTTTTACAGCTGAGCAGCATCACCCCATTAATTACCAGCTGTAGGTAATTACCCTCACTCCTATTTCACCAATCACACCTCTTTTTCTTATTGTTCCTTAATGAGGTAACAAGGCTCAGGTGTTTTCCAGGGCACTCAGCACCTGGAACGCAGCAGAGCTGCCTGTTTGCATCAGCAACACAACTTCTCCTTTACTTTAAATAGTAGAAACCCGCATTTTTTTCCTAGTTTATAATAGCCGCATAATGAATTCAATTTTATTTTGTATTCATGCAAAAATGAACAGTATTTATCATTAGGGAATCTATAAATTTAAGATTGCGCTTGCATGCTTTTTCTATTGCATATACAATAAAAGATGGGGGAGGTGAAAACTTGTTTCACGTGGCTGCGAAATGTGATATTTTTAAATTATTGTTTTTCATTTTTATAGCTTAAATTGGGTTAAGAGAACTCCCGTGAGACCTCCGGCCCGCTAGGGGGCGCTGTGGGAACAGCAGGACCGGAAGCGGAAGTGCCGGCGGAAGTGGCGGGTGGTGCCGGCGCAGTGCCCGGGCGGTGAGTCGGGCCCGGGGGTCCCGGTGTGGTGGGTTTGGAGGTTATCCAGTCAAGGGTTCCGATTTGCTGGGCTCTGTGAGCCCCAGTGCCTGGTGAGGGACTGGGCTTGGGGGGATCCGTGCCTCTCCCCGGTGCCCGGTGAGGAGCACGGTCGGTGCGTCCCGGTGCCCGGTACGGGGCTGAGCTGTGCCAAGCCCCAGCGCTCGGCGAGGGGCCCGGTCTGGGGGGGCTCTGACCAGTCTCGGTGCCTGATGAGGAGCCCGGTGTGGGGGTCTTTAAGGAGCCCCGGTGGGGGACCTGGGAGGCTGTGCCCCAGAACGCAGTCAGGGGTCCCGGTGCGCTGGGCTCTGTGAGCCCCGCTGTCCGGTGAGGGCCCCGCTCTGGGGGGTTCTGACCCACCCCAGCGGCTGCTGAGGAGCCCCGGGGCCCAATAAGGGTCCCAGACAGCGGAGTCCCGGTGCCCAGTCGGGGTCCGGATCTGCTGGGCGCTCTGAGCCCCGGTGCCTGGGGAGGTTTCGGGGTGGTTGAGCCCCCGACCCCACTCCGGCAGCCCAGTCTGGGGGGCCCTGAAGAGCCCTCGGGCCTGGTGAGGTGTCGAGCTCTGCACCCCGCTGCCCGCCCATCCACGCTGTGACAGCTCCCCGTGCCCACCCCGCCGTGCCCACCCCGCCGTGCCCACCCCGCCATGCCGCCCCCGGGCCCCTCGGCGTCCCGCCGGCCGCTGCTGCTCGTGGTGGTCGCCCTGGGCTGGCTGCTGGCCCTGCAGCTCTTGCTGGACCTGCGGGCGCTGGGGCTGCTGTGCGGGGCTCTGGCCGTGCTGGGGGGCTGGCTGGGCCCCCCGGCCCTCGGCCCCCGCGGCCGCCGGCTGCGGCTGGAGCGGTTCGTGAGCTCGCTGCGGGCCCCGGCCGGCAGCCCCGCGGACGAGGCCCGGCTGGAGGAGGAGATCGCCAGCACCGTCCGTAAAGTGGTGCGGGATTTCGTGGCCTCCTGGTACCGCACGGTGAGCAGAGAGCCGGCCTTCGAGGCCGAGGTGGAGAGGGCTATGCTGGGGCTGGCTGCAGAGCTGCGGCGGCGGATGAGGCGGGTGGACCGGCGAGCCCTGGCCCGCCGCCTCCTCCTGCTCTGCGGGCAGCACCTCCAGAGCTTCCTGCGGGCACGGGACGCCCTGAGGGCTGACCCCAAGGGCGGCCGGACGCTGTGGCGGGAGTACAGCCGGCTGGCGGGGCCGCATCCCGCCCTGCTGAGCCCCGCAGCCGAGGTGGGCTGTGCCCGGGCCGCTGTGGACACGCTGCTGCGGGCGCTGGTGCCGTGGCCGCACCTGGAGACGCGGACGGGACGGTTTGTGGTGGTGGAGCTGGTGGCTTGCAACGTGCTGCTGCCGGCCATCAGGAAGATGTCTGATCCCGACTGGATCAACCTGCTGCTCATTGGGGCGTTCTCCAAGAAGCCCCGGGGTGGGAAGCCCCACCCTACACCCCCAGTGCCGGATTCCTTGCCTTTCCCGGCACAAACGGAGGTGGCTCCTGCCGGGCTACCCCCATCCCCGAGGGCTGCAGAGGGGCTCAGGAGAGAGGCGGGGGCTGCTGGAGAGGAGGGAGAGGAGGTGAGCAGGTCATGCCATGCAGAGGAGCCCTTCCTCCGCCCCCGAGCCCTGGGATCCCTCTTCCCCTGTGAGGGTTTGGAGCTGGAATCGCCCGCACCTGACATGGGCCAGGACGTGGAGCTGCTGGCACCTTCCCCCGCTGGGGAGCTCCTTGATGAGGCCCCCCAGGACCCCTCTATGCCAGAGGGACCAGCTGCCTCAGAGGATGGCACAGGGGACCTGGACCAGGGCCCTGGCCCCAGCTCGGATGCTGGCCTGCTTCCCACCTCTGCTTTGAGCTCCTGCCCTGCCATCCAGATCGAGCCAGCGGTTGAGAAGGAGGAGGAAAGCCCAGCTGTTCCCAGGAGGTTCTCCTCACAGAGACCCTCCAGCCTGGGGAGAGATCTGGGCACAGCAGAGGGCCAGCCACAGTTTCCCCCAGAGCCCGGGCAGAGCCTGCCCCTACTCTCATCCTCCCCGACAGCTTCCGTGAGCACCTTCAGCTTCGAGCCCCTGAGCAGCCCCGAGGGGCCGGTCGTCATCCAGAACCTGCGGATCACCGGCACCATCACTGCCCGGGAGCACAGCGGGACTGGCTTCCACCCCTACACCCTGTACACCGTCAAGGTAAGGGCTCCCCTGGCAGTCACCCCCCTTCCCAGATCCCTGCCACCGCCCGGGCTGGTGTTTGGAGCTGAGGACTTGCTCTGTGTCCCCACAATAAATTTTGTCTGGGGGAATACCGGGCACTGGGGCTGTTGGGTAATGGCACAGGGATTCCTGTAGGGTCCTGTGGGGCTGGTTGAATCTTTTGTATCGTGCTTTTGTTCTGTCATGATGGGTTCCTTCATCTTCAGGGAAGGGTTGATGTGAGGAATTGCTGGATGGGACATGCATGGGGCCTGGGGGGCCAGCAGGGACCGGGGTTGTTTTAGGATGTGTAAGGATTGTGGCTTTGCATTCCTCCTCAGTATGAGACAGCCCTGGAGAGCGAGGCGGCGGGCAGCCTCCAGCAGGTGGCTTATCACACCGTGAACCGCCGCTACCGGGAGTTCCTCAACCTCCAGACCAGGCTGGAGGAGAAGCCGGAGCTCCGCAAGTTCCTGAAAAGTCAGTGCCTGCAGTAGCTCTCCGAGGAAATCCTTCTCCCTCTTGTCCCATTCCGTGCTCCTCTGCTCTGAGGGTTTCGTGCCCTGCTTGTGCAGCTCTGGATGCTGGGCTGTGTCTGCTGCCCACATCCCCCATTGTTCTGTGCAGAGCTGGCTGGAGGAAAGATTCATCTCTTTTGGAAGCAAATTCCAGTGTTTCGAGACATTCCTTTTCCCATTCCACAACACCTGGCTTTGTAGTTTTGCACCATAACAGTGAATAGAAACACTGGTGTCTGTGTATTTACCACGGGCTGATGCCAGGCAGTGTGTGGGGATAGCCTTAATCACATAACCACCTTTATTAAGGCTTTAATAAATACTAAAATCTGTGTTTAGATTTTAAGATTTTAAAAATTTTAATTTTTAATCTTAAAAATTTTTAAATTTTAAGATTTAAAAATGTTTTAAATTAAGGTTATTGTAATTTTGCAGTTTTCTCAAGCTTGCCAGTGGGTTTGTTTCCTTTGTAGACATCAAAGGCCCAAAGAAACTGTTCCCTGATCTCCCCTTTGGAAATATGGACAGTGACAAAGTGGAAGCCAGGAAAAGTCTGCTGGAATCTTTCCTGAAGGTGAGATATTTGTGTGCCCCTGTGAGCTAAAAGCAGAGCTCAGGACAGCTTTGTGCAGGCAGTGGAGCACCCCGTGTCTCTTGCATGTTACGTGATCAGGCTGGGAGCTTGACTCCAAAATGATCTGAATCTCCATCTGTCCTTGCAGCAATTGTGTGCAGTCCCTGAGATTGCAAACAGTGAGGAGGTGCAGGAATTCCTCGCCCTCAACACCGATGCCAGGATCGCCTTCGTCAAGAAGCCCTTCGTTGTCTCCAGGATAGACAAGGTGGGAAAAGTGGGAAGCTGGTTACCTGAGCCCCTTGCAGCTGCCCCTGGAGATGCTTCCTAGGCTTCAGTGTCTCCTAGGAGCCAAAACCCTTCCTTTGTAGCTGGGCTCAGCTTGCCCAGAAACCCATAAAGCTACAGAAGGTCAGAGCTCATCTTAAAGAACCTATTTAATAGAAAATACAGTGCAAGTCTCAAAGCTCCCAGTATGTTTCATTAATAAGGATCAATCCAGTAACGAAAGGCAGTGCTGGCTTTGCAGATCGTTGTCAATGCCATCGTGGACACCTTGAAGACAGCGTTCCCCAGGTCAGAGCCCCAGAGCCCCACGGAGGATCTGAGTGAGTCGGAAGTGGATGGGAAATCCCAGACAGACGGGAAGAAGGCGACCAAGTAAGGGCTCCCTCAGCTTTGCAGAACAAGGAATTCATGCACAAACTGAGCCCATCATGGGGAAGAACTGATTTGGTGCTTTATGTGTTGGGCAGTAAATTCTATCATGCTCTAACTGAAATACTTTCTTCTTCCCTTGCTGAACACAACTGTTTGAGTTCCTCTTTATCTAGAGGGTTTCCCAGGAATGCTCAGGTTTCCACAGAAGGTGGGTTTCTTCCTCAGGGAGCTCTGAGGTGCTGCCATTTGCCAGCAGAGACACTGATACTCTTGGGGAATTGCTTTTTAACCTTTGACATGTGCATGGCTTATATAAGGAGTGATTGCAAAATACAGCCTTAAATTATCTACCTGAAAGTTCCTTCCTGCCTCTCCTGTGTGTTCCACACTGGCCTTGCCCAAAAAACATTTAAATAGCTGTTTATGAGTAACATTTAAGATCGTTTCGTGTATGTTCCTTACCAAATGTTGGTGCTGCTGACAGTGCTGGGTCTCATTGTGCTCGTCAGTGATTCTTCCCTCACCAAGGAAGGGAAGATTTCTGCATGAGTATAGCTTTTTCTTCCCAAAAAAGTGATGTTTTGCTGGAAAAAAGCTGCTGTGGACAAAAAGACAAACTAAAGAAGTACTAGTTTGGAACCATTTTGGCTGAAAAGAACATTCCTTAATGATAAACAGGCTATTTTACAATTTGTCCCAAAATCCCAGTGTCCTTTCATATCCTCCTTTTTGTGAGTGTTTATAATTAGATTTCACAATCCTGCTGAGTGATTTCAGCCTCAGAGGCTTTCCTGAACACTTCCCTGTGTGTGCTGCAGTGCTCACACCTTGCTGATACCTGCCTACATCTCCCTGTCAGCTTCTGTGCAATGCCTCTCTGTGGAATGTTAGAAATGCAGCTCAGGTGTACATGAGGAAAAGTGCTTTAATGCTTTTGTGGTGTGGTTTCACTGCCATCTCTTAGTTATCCTGGAGGCAGATGTTTTCTTAAACTATCTAATTGGGTCTAATCAGATTTCTTAGCTTGGATGTGGATAACAATAACAGGTCCTGGGTCTTGGCTGAAAAGCTCCTGACTTGCAGCTTGCAGAGAGAACTGACTGTGCCATGGCTCTCCTTTTCAGGTCCAGGCTGAGGTTCTCATCCAGTAAAATCACTCCAGTGCTGAGTGTGGGTGAAGCTCATGACAGGATCGTGTACTCCATCAGGGAGGGCAGTGCTGTAAGTTCAGATCCTCTTGTAATCCTTTCACAATCCCTGTTTGAGAATAATTAACATACACGAGGGTTGTGGCTGCTGCAGCCTTGTTGCCACGTGCCAGGTCTTTGCAGAAGGACACTGAGCAGCCCTGGCTGTGCTGTTGGCTACAAACCAGGAGGTGGGAGGTTGTCTGGGCACTGCAGACCCCAGGCTGTGTGGCACTAACGCACTTTTGTAGGTCTCTGGCACCCTGTCGCTGGCTGCTATGGAATCCTTCATCCAGAAGCAGGAGAAGCTACTGGAAGCAGTCCCCAGCAAAGCTCCTGAAGGCGAGGGAGGCAGAGAAGCCAAGGAAACCTCTGTGCAGGAAGCAATGGATGGGCTGAGCACACCGGAGCAGGGAGCACATCAGGACACTGACTCTGGTGAGCTCAGCCCCTCTGTGCTTGCATTTCTCTCCCTCAGTACCACAGCAGCTCCAACTTGGGCAGGTTCAGCTTGAAAAGTCTTCAGGACCTGCTCTCCTGCCTGTTGCATCTTGATTGAAGGGAAAGCAAATGAAGTTTTCCAGTCCTGTTTGGTGGTGGCTCTGGGCATTGTCGCTGGTGGGAGCAAACTGGGCCTTGGCTCAGTTGTGTCACTGCAGATCTTCACCTTGGCGTGCTCAGCTCAGTCACTGCACAAAGAAGTTTCTTAAGGACATGGTGCTTAAACAGGCAACATTCTAAAATCAAGCTCTTACAAACTAAAAATTGGCTGAATTAGAGTTTCCTGGTAGTTCCAAGTTAGCCTTGATATGTCCATACACTATAAAAGGACCCTTTGAGATTGTCTGGATAGATTTGATGGGAGTAGCACAAATGTAATCTCAGTTCAAGGAATGATGTTCCCTTTCTGATTCTGGAACCCTCCTCTGAAGCACAGGGGTGCCACAGCTTCTCAGAACAGTTACAAGATTATCCTGAACACATGCAAAAATATGTTCTCCAGTCTTTTTCTTGGAATAGCTGAGCTGTATCAGCTGGAACTTCCCAAAAACTTCTCTCCAGTGGTTCAAGTTTGGCAAGCTCTGACTGAAAGCACGTGCTTGTGACAGGATAGGTCTGGTGTTCTGAAACCCAGCCTGTGCTACCAGCTTTGCCTTGTAGTCTTGGAACACATGCCCGTGGTTTTGGGGAAGCAGGACTGGAGTTGGAGGCCAGGGTTCAGCACAGAGCAGGCCAAGTTAGCTGAACTCTGAGGGAGATGGAATGTCAGGGATGTCAAGTGATTGCAGATCTGGGATGCCTCAGGCTGGGCTGGCAGGGTGAGGGGAACAAACGTCTGGATAAAAAGGCAACCCACGTCCCTATCTGCTCATGGAGTGGCTTCTGGGAAGTGGTTGGCCAGCAGCTCTCTGAGGAAGAGGGCTTGGATGCTGTGGGAACAAACAGCTTGCTGAGGATGCTCCCTGTATGAGGTTAAGGGGAAGCTGAGCAGCCTGCTCCAGAGTCTGCACTGGGAAGTCAAGTCTCGGGGGGCAAAGCAAGTGAGGAGTAACTTACGCACGGCCCTGAGCAAGAGGTGCCAAGTGCTCTGTCTTTTCCAAGTGAAATCCTGGAGTTAATTTGTCCAGCTCTTAGGAAGAGGAGGGAAGGAGAGGTGTGAGGTCCAGAATCCCTCTTCCCTTTATTTCCAGCAGTAAATTGTGAGTGTAAATTGTCTCTGTAGGCAGAGAGGTTGGAAGATGAGGCATCAGGGCAGCCAGATTAGGGAAAGCTGCTGCACAGGATCTCACCTGGCCAACAGAGCCGAGGCAGCAGCCTCAGGTTGGGGTGGTGGCCTGGGAGTAGCTGTCTGGGGCAGTTTTTTGGCACATTAATGAGCTTGTTCAGGACAACACCTCAGGGCTGAACAGCATGGAAGTAATTCCTCAGCAAGTAGAAACTGTTTTTGCTGAAGGCTGTGTCATCCTCCTGAGGGTCAGAGGGAGGTTTGGTGTCCCAGGTCTGTGACAGCAGAGACATGTGGGTTTAATGTTTTAACTGGTAAATCTGGGTTATCCAGATGTGGTTCATCCACCTTCCTGCCAAGGCTGGGATCTGCCACACGATGGCAGCCCGCAGCCACCGACAGAGCCTTGAGCCTGGAAAACTGTTGGAAGAAGGGAAAGGAATGGGGAAGACTGGGATAATAGTCCTCAGCAGTGCACCTTTTCCTGGCTACAGTCACCACCTGCTTTCTCACCTGTTTTGGGCACATGGCCACCCCTATGCATGGACTGGGATTTGATAATCCTGCTGTTAACTGAGAAGCAGCTCAGCCTTTGGTGCAGCCCTTGGTGGGAGACTGGGGCTGCCTGGGTGAGGTGGAATTCAAAGAGTGGGGAGGGCAGGGTCCCAGGCTGTCTGGGCTGCAGCAGGTCATCTGTGTTTGCACAAAGGGCCAAGCTGGGGAGAAAAGAAGGAGTTTAGGGTGATGCTTTTCACCAGATTTGCCCTGAGGTGACTTCTTCATCTGCCCCTCCTCTTCCTCCTGGCAGACTCTGAGACAGCTTTGGCTGACCTGGCCCTGGACGTGCTTCGCGTGGTGCTGGTGGATCACTGGAGCTGGCTGTGCACAGAGAACATCCAGAAGGTCTTCAACCTGCTCTTTGGGACCCTGCTTCAAAGGTAAGGCCAGAGTGACCACTCTGGCTGCTCTGTGAGGGGCATTGCCTGTGGAGTCACAGCTGGAAGTGGAAGCTCGTGCCTGAATGCAGATCAGTGCTGTGTATGCATCAGCCAACAAGGTTCTGCACAGCAGGTGCTCCGTGTGTGTGGAGTAAACACCTTGGAGATCTGCACTGGGAGCTGTTTTCCCTGTGAGCACTGGTGTAGCTCTAGTGAGCAGCCTCCTGGCCCTTGATATCAGGGAAAGGAAAGATCCAGCCCTGGGGTGGGAGTCTTGGCTCATGACAGGGCAGCAGTGCCCAGCTCTGTGGCTCTCCGGGGAGGACCGGCCTGCTGTTCTCTTGCTGCCCAGGGCCTCAGTGTGTTCTTTCTGCAGAAGTAGAATAAACAGGCCCAGGGAGCAGAGACTTGTCAGTGACAGCTCAGAGTGTGGTCTCTGCTCTCGCTGCTGCACCCCTCTGCTCTGCCTGTGCCTGGGGCAGGGACCCACACATGGAGTAGGGACAGGCTTCCTTTCCAGCTGGGATGGACTTGCCAAGCTTTCCTGGGGCCAGTGCCTCTGGGTGGTAAGGCTCAAGGCCAAGACACACAAACAGAGCATTCCTGTTTTTTGGTGTAGGTTGGTGACTATCACTAGCTGAGGATGTGGTTTTTTAGAGTACATGGAAAGCCTTCCCTGAAGGACTTTGGGCTTGGGAGAGTCTTGGAGCAGTGCTTTTCCCGCTCCTGCGCCCTTTCTTCTCCCGCAGGCATCCAAAGCCAGCGTCAGAATGTGCAGGGCAGCACATTATAACTGAGCTGGTAACTTAAGCTGCCCTCAGCAGAGGTTGCCAAAGTGTTTTGAGGTCAGGGACTGCTGTCCTTCAGTCCTGGTCTGTTCCCTTTGGTGGCAGGAGGTGGGGGTTGCTCCCACTTCTCCAGAATGGGCTCTGGTTTCTTGGGAACAAGCTGCAACCCAATCCCTGTGTGTAAGCACGGAGGTATGAGAGCTTGAATAGGCACATCATCACCTCCTAATAAGCTGTGTCCTGGTCACCCAGGGAGCCTGCAGCACCCACACGTGGCATTGGCATTTTCCACTAGAGAAGCTGGGATACACACAGCACGTGCCTGCTCTGGGAGGTGGAACAGTTCCCTGAGCTGTGCTGGTGCATTAGAGTGAGGAGGAATGTGTCTGTGGCTGCTCCACTTGAACAGGTCAGAGTGAACCCACATGTGCTGCGGGCAGAGCTTTGGCTGGGGGTGATGTGGGGAAGCCCTGGAACTTCTTGGTGTCCCCATCAGGTCAGGGTGCAACTACAACCTCTTGAACAAACTCTGTGTCTGTGCTGAAATCCACATGTTGAGGCTGGCTCTGCTTGTGTTCTGGGACAATCAGGAATCCCAGGGGACAGGGGAAAGAGCTGCACAGTGGGCACTGACGTGTTGCCAGGAGGATGGTGTTGTACCTGGATTGCTGCAGGGAACATTTCTGTTGCCTGTAGTTACCCCTAGCCCGGAGGAGAACTGGGAATGGGGAGCCTTCCTGCTGGTTTGCCATTCATCCTGTCCCTGAGACTTGTACTCATTCCTGGCCCAGGTGGTCACTGCTGTCCTGAGCAGACCTGAAACTCTCTAGCTCACACCTGCCTGTCCAGGGACACAGTGGGGATTTGGTGGCATTTCTCTTCCATTTAAGTATTTACAACTTGATCACTGCTCAGCCAGACCTGGCACTGCCATTCTGGCTGGTGCTGTGTCTGGGGACCCTTTACAGGTAGGGAAAATACCAGAAACTCTTCTGGGAGCATCTGCTATTCAAGGATTTGTTGTTCCTGCCTCTGAGAGCAGGCACACAAACTTGAGACAGCAGATGGATTTGCATTGTGTCTCCAGCTATTGCTGGTCACAAAGTAGGAGTGGGCTTCATCCTTTCAAGAGATGAGATCCTTCCCTGTTCCTGTCAGTGGCTGGGTCAGGTGGTAGGGGATGAAAAGGAGGTGTCCTGGAAGTGTTTTGGGGGGCACTGCTGGATACTCCTCTGCCAGCTTGCATTTGGTGAGTAGGTGCTGCTCCTGCTGCCTCCCTGCAGCTGCAAGCTGATGATTCTGCTCTGGCATGAGACACGGTGCAGGGTGATAGAAATGGGTGCAAACCAACAAAACCCACACCAAGAATGAGATCCAGCTTCTCCCAAGAGCCAGTCCCTTTCTTGGAGGATTTTCTCCCTTGGGCTGGCAGTGACATCAAGTGATTATGGAGCCTCCCTACCTGCTCCATTCACTGTTCTCTGCCAGGAGCATCCCACCACCCTCCTCCCTTCTCTGTTTCTGGGGTAGCTGGAGCCAGCCCCCATCCATCTCCTGGAGTGTCACTTTGATGGCAGTGGGAGAGGAAGGCTCCATGACCGAAAAAGGGATTGTTGAGTCAAGGGCGGCCGCGTGTGCGAGCCCGGATCCGCACTGCGCTCATCCCATTATGTAACAGGGAGTGATCCTTTTTTGGAGCTGAAAGGAGAGGCGGATGGAGGGGAGGCGGAGGGGCTGGGAGTGGGAATGACCCTGGGGCCGAGGATTGCTTCCAGCAGCCTCTCTGCGTGCTGGGGCCGTGCCTGTAAACAAACCCGCTGCCCCGCTCCCGCCTCTGTCCGGCTCCGCTTCCCTCCCGCGGGCTGGAAAGGCTCATCTCCTCTTCCCTTGGGAGGCTGCAGCGGGAGCCTGTTGGCACAGGGGAGGAGATGGGGCTATTCTGGGCTCTGGGGGTGTTCAATGCAAGAGCTAAGAAGCATTTGGAGAATCTGGGTGCTTTTTAGAGCCTTGTGAGTCAAAGAGGTGTTAAAAATACGTGGCAAACACGCAAACCACGCCGTGCTGTGACCCTACACCCTGCCCTCAGTTGTCCCCAGTGGCCCAGTGGCCACAGGTGTAGGGTTTGCCATGCAGAGCATGGGGGCAGTGCTGGGGCCAGGGTGACAGCCACCACCTCTGCTTTCCCTTCCAGAAGGGAGCCCCAGCAGAGAGCCAGCATCCCAAGGATGGACCTGGGAGTATTTGAGGGGCAGATCCTGGTCTGTAAGCTTTTCCTGGCTCCTTCTCATGCAGCACAACAGCAAGCCATGGCCACAAACCGCTGAGTGGGGGGAAGGTCTCGGCACACCCTGGGTGTCTGTGCCCTGGAACCTGAGCAGGGCTGGGGCACAGAGTCCGTGCCAGGCTCGGAAGTGCCTGCCCTGAAAGGAGCGTGTGGAACTACTCAGGCAGCTTTGATGGTGTCATGTTCCACTGAGCATGAGTTAAAATAAATGCAAATCATCCCTGCCTTACCCACGAGCTCAGCCCTGCTTGGCTTGCTGCTTGCTTTGGGTCATTCCCGTGCTCCTCCAGGCTTCGTCCATGTCCCCTCATCCCTTGGCAGAACTGGAAGATTTGAGGAGGTGATATTCCAGTCTGTGTGAGCTGCAAGTGGAGCGCCAGGGGTGCTTTGAGACTGACTGCAGGTGACCATCCTGCTTTTGAGAACTGGTTCTTGCACATTCATGCTGTCACCTTGGTCTTGGGCTCTTCCACTGTGTCGCTGTCAGGCCGAGTGTCACGGGCACTTGTAGATCAAGGAGGTCTGGAGCTTTGGAGAGCTGCTGGCTGGGTGCTTTTTTCTGGTTTTCTCTTCGATTTTCTTTGATCTCTGTGCCAACAGAACTGGCACAAAGAACCTTGGCAACCACCTTGATCCTCTTGACTGGAAAGTGCCACCAGCAAATAGTGGTACCTGACCCTCTTCAGTGTCCCTGAGTAAACCTGGAGCAGCCGAGCACCCATGGGCTGGGAGTGCTGGGAGCACAGTGCCCATGGGCAGGGAGTTCTGCCAGCCCTGGAACCACAGACGGGCCGTGTCTGACAGCCAAGACAGTGCTTCCCTTTGGCTTCCTGGCTGGCAGGTACCATCCAGCCTCAGGCAGTGCCTCTGAGTTTTGCTGGCAGAAACAACCAGGCAGAACTGCAATATCCATGCAGCTGGAGCATTAAATCCACTCATTCTCCTGGTTCGGTACCTGGGGAGGGGATTTGGGCATGTTGGGTGAGGACCTCTGCAGCTGCACACACAGGGACTGTGCTGGCAGGCCCAGGTATGTGGCAACAAAGTCACTGTCCCTTAAAAAACAAGCCTGAAAGCAGCACCAGAGTTGGGAATTAGGGGAAGCAACCTCATGGCATCTTACTCCTCATCTCTGGATTTGGCTGTTTGTGTTGTAGCCGTGAGGAGCAGCAGGAATTGCAGCCTGTGGTATGTCAGTAAAAGCGATTTCAGGACTCTGTGTGTCTTCATGTGTATATGTAAAGTAAATAAAATCAGCTTGGAAATGGGCCTCGATTCAGTTGTCTCCAAGCACCTGGAAATTTTGGATCTGGCTTTGAATCTCTGTCCCAAACAAAATTTATTTCCCTCTTCTAGAAGCAGCCTTCTTCCAAAAACAGCCACTAGAATGAAGCCAGCACTCCATGCTTTGATAACAATTGCAACATTATTTTAACTCTGATTCTGTTTCAGCAGTTACACATGCCAGCTTTCTTCCTGGATTTAAAAAAGCACAACAACTTCCTATTTCAAATGGAACAAAGAAGAAAAGGGTTGAGGGGAAGTAATGTCTCCCTGTTGGTTTTAGTTTTCCCTGGTTTTTGAAGGGTTAATAGTGGGTTTATGTATTTTGATTCTGAAGTGGGCTAATGAAGCAATTGCTCCAAGCAGGGCCTGGCCAAGACAGCCTGGCCTCTCCCTGGGGCACCACTGAGAGCTTAATTGGCTCAATAAATACTTGAAGAAGATGTTATCAAAAGCCAGGATGCTTTGTGAAAAATCAAGGAAGTTTGGGGACAATTATTTTAATCACGTGCCTTCCCCCCCTTCCCTGAGCCCCAAGGCATCGCAGGAGGATCTAGGTTGGGAAAAGCAGAATTTGGTTCATTCACTGCAGGGTGAAGACGTTGGAGTCCTGTGAGTTTCCATGATTGCTTCTTGCAGCAGGTGTGTTTTGAGGGAGCCACACATAAAATGGCACAGAAATCCCAGCACCGAGGTGTGGGTTCCTCCCTGCAGGGATGAAGGGTTGTCTACAGAAGGGAATGGTTGATCCTTCTTCCTCTCTGCCCCACAGTGAGATGTCCTGCACACCCACATCTCCCAGGGTTTCTGCCAGCTCCACCTCTCACTGCCTGGGTCAAGCAGGTAGGAAAACCCTTCTGCCCAGGATGTCCCCAGCCAGGTACAGGACAGGTTGTTCACAGCTCTACACGTTCATAGGGCAGCAGGGGAGGAACATTTCAAGAAGGAGAGTTTGCTTTGTGCAGAAGTTTGAAAGGCCTCGGGATGCTTCATGTTCTTTGATTTATGGAGGTTATTTTTTTCCTTTTCTTTCCCGTTTCCTTCCTCAGCACAGGGTTTACCCATGGCCTGGACAAGTGTGAGGTTGCTTTGAAGGTGCTGAGCTGGACATGCTGCACACGTTTCTGCTGTGTGGAGAAGGTGGATTTAGGCTCAGGTAGCAGGTGCTGAAAGCTGAGCCTCAGGGCAAAAACTCTCCATTTGTGTTTTTCAATTCTTACTGTGCCCACTGCAGCTGTTGCTTCATTTTTACAAGGTTTCCTCAGAAAGGTTTTGCAGTCAAAGCATTGAAATGTTGCTCCTCCTGAGCCCTTGAATTAAGGATAATCTTGTGGTTCAAGGCATTATCTGGGGAGGAATTTGGGGGACAAGAACTGGTGAGGGAGGGATGGCTGGTGATTTAAGCACTGGCCTTCCTTGATTTCAGAGTCATGCTTGAATGCCTCGTGTTTTCCAGATGTTGCTTCTTTCTTCAATCATTTTCACTACCTTGGTCCCACAGGCCTCTTTTGAGCTTTTGGATAGCCACAGTGTATTCCTTAGGGAAAGGGAGGCCATTCTGGGGTGGGAAGCAGCCAGTGTTGAGCTGGACATGCTAGCTTGTGTGTATTTGTAGGGCTGTTTGTATTTATACAACTAAAGCAGAGAAACTTTCTCCTCTTTGTCGCCTTCTAGCTCTAGCCTCATCTTCAGTTTGTGTTTGTCTGAATCCTTAAAATCCCTGGGTGTGAGGAAATCACAATGGCTATTGCTTCAGATTTCAATTATAATCAGCATATTTAACTTGACTATTCCTTAGCTGAAGTGATCTCAGTTCTTATCCTCACCTTGATGGACAAAAAGAGCAGAGCTTTACCTGCTTGTGGCAGGTGGTTGTAAATTTGGAGAGCATTGGATCTCTTTGTTCATTCATAGCACATCTTTATTGTCCACACCAAGCAAGTCCAACCTGTCTGGGCTTTACTTGCTGAGCTGAGCTCCCTCATCTGCAGGTGAACCCTCTGGATAGTCCACTTGAGTGAGTGGATCCAGCCAGGTAGAACCAAGCCCATTTGCCTGTTCCTGACTCTCAACCTGCCTTTCCTCCCTCCTAGCAGCCCTTGTTGTTTCTAGGAGCCCAAGGAAGGCCAAGGTATGCACCCCCAGCCCTTGTTTTTCATTCCCAGGCCTTCTCATCATTAACAGACCCCTTCAGCCGACCTTGGAGGTCCAGCTTAAACCATGGCATTAATTTGGCTCTTTTTTAGCAGCCATTTCATTCCTCCACCAGCAGCTATTTCAAACAGAGGTCCCTTACAGCATGGGCAAGTTATGCACCTCCAGATTATCTTCCAGGCCTCAGCAGCCTTTGCAGTCTGGCCCTTTGCATTGGGCACTATCAAAGCATTCGAGTGTCTGAGCCCAGGAGGTCACTTTATCTATTTCTGGTCTCAGCTGAAGTGTAAGGAGATGGTTCTGTGATGGGTTTATTTTTTCTTTCTTATTAAGGCTATTTCTTCATGAAATAGCAGAATGAAAATAGTAACTCATCAGCCATCCAAAAATAAAAAAAAAAAAAAGAGAGGTCTATTTATGTTTCTTGGTGGATTTATTTCTACCTGGGAGCAGCGTGTGTGTGCTTTCAGTGTGGCCATGAATCTCAAATGCTTAGGCCTTTAATAGCACAAAAAATCATCTGTGACCTGCTGGTGAAGGTCAGCTTTGAACCAGCAGATATTTGGAGTTCCTGAGCTCTTAATCCCAATCCTGGTGCAACAAGTCTGTGTGATGGAAAGGTCAATTTGCCATTTTCTGGGGTTTACTCAGGTAGGAATTTTCAATAAAGTTGGTGTGAGTCTCCCTGAGTTGCAGCTACAGTTATGGGAGTTGAGGTGGGATTCTTGGGATGTCCTGTGCAAGGCCGGGAGTTGGACTTTACTTTCCTTGTGGGTCCCTTCCAGTTCAGGATATTCTGTGATTCTGTGAATTACTTTGCTCCTCACAGTTTAAATGCTGCTGGTGCTGCCCCTGTGTGTGTTGGAATGGGATGTGATTCCCCAAAATGGGTGTTGGTGGTTCACTGTGGTTGCGAGGAGGGAGGAAAACTCAGGTCACTCTGTTCTGAGATCTTTTGAAGCCTCAGCTGCTCTCCCAGAGTGGATTTAGAGCCACAAGGACCACTCCAGGCAGTTCTCTTCCCAGTGTCTTCAGAATGGCTCCACACACTGACAGACTGGCAAGAGGGAACCCAGAGCTGAGGTGCTTTGGTCTGTGTTCCATTTGCACCTGCCTTTGGTTTCTCCTTCTTTCTTGTCCCTTTTCCTGTTTAGTTCCTTTGCTTTTCTTTGTAAACTTTGTGGGTTTGGGTGCTTCTTCCCCAGCTGTCTGAGCACCATGTAATGGGGCGAGTTGGCCTCTTCTCAGGAGCTTGTGTGGAGCTGTGCAAGACCCATGGAGCCATTCCCAGATCCCTGTGCTTCCCAAAGTGGAAGGCAGTGAGCTGCCAGTGGAAGAAAATCCATCAGTGGTGTTGCACAACTGTGGGAATCAAGACCTGTAGGCACTGGCCTGTTTGCAGTATGTGCACATGTGATCACATTCAGAGGTGTTGCTTGGGGGCCTTGTTGCCTAACTCAGGTGTTTTTATGGACATACATGAGCTGGAAACAGGAGGTTGGTTGTGTGGGGCCTTCCAGCATTTATCAGTTCTCAGCTTGCTCTTGAGCTGTCTGGAAACGTGTGCTGTTCTCCATAGGTTCAGCTTTCTCTCTGTCCCCTATTTGCTTGATTCTTTGCTATTTTAGGAACATCCCTAAGAAAAAAGAAAGCTTGTTCTTTGCTTTCTGCAGCCTTTTAAAGGCTGGACAGTGGCTGTTGCTGTAATGAGTTTGGTGTCAGTGTTCAATCTGAACCCCCTCGGTGCAGCGTTGACTCGTTGCAGCTCTGTCCCCAAGTCTCTGAACTTCTGTTGCTTGTCAGATGTTTTCTCAGCTAGGAAAGCAGATTGTGTAAGAAAACATGTTAATGAAAAGCCATGTTAATGAAAAACCATGTTAATGGAAACTCTTGCCCCTAGAGAAGTCAGAGTTTAGCACTTTAATTTGGTTGGGAATAGCTGGAGGGTTTACCAAGATCCAGAGTGTTAAAATCTGCTGATGGCTGGAGATAAAAACCCTTCTAATTTTATTTCCAACATGACTTTTCCCAGGCAGGACTGGGATGTGACATTTTGTCCTCTAGGACAGGTGGAAGGTTTGCACCTCGGGCATTGTCTCGTAGCAACATCCAGGTCCGTGGTGATGCCGAGCATGAAGGATGTGCTTCCCCATTCCCAGTGCCAGTCCTGGAGCACCGGCAACATCCCCTGTGTCCCTTGCTCTGAGACATTCCCGGTCTTACTGCTGCACCAAGGCTCCTTTTCAGGATTTTTAATGGCCTCTGCTTTCCAGCTGGCATTTCCTAGGTGTGCATCCCTCAAGATCTGCTGTTTTCACCTCATTTCCTGCTGCCAAAGGGATGCTCACACCGCAGCCCTGCCCCGCACGATGCCAACTTGCTTCCTTTGCCCTGCTCACCTTTGGCTGTTGCTATTCCCGACTCCCCAGTCGTGTGGGGAAGGACACCCTTGGCCCGAATGCCTCGCCCAGGAAGAATGCAGACAGTCTGGCAGAGCGCAGGTTAAATAAAGTTTGCCTTGGCAGAGCTCTTGGATGTACTCGGAGCTGCCGGGGCGTAGTGGTGACGGAATTGCAAGCACGAACACCAGCTGCCAAGAGGAACGGGTCTCCTGGCCCTGCTGGCTGACTCCTCTCCTCTGGGACTCTTGAAGTACTGGCACAGTCACAAGCCTTGTCCCTAGCCCAGCGCCGTGCCGGCACTCCCAGCTTTGCTCCGGAGCCTCCCGCCAGTGAGGCCAGCGGCACCATCAGCGCTGCACCCCGAGTCCTGCTAAACCAGGGAGCCATCCTGGGGCCTCTGGGATTCACCCACGGCCTCTGGGAATTCTGAGGGGAAAGACTTCAGGCAGTGCAAGTTCTGACTGATGGCTGTGGCTTGTGCTGTGACATGGGAAGTGATTTCCCATCTGGGCAATGTGGTTGATTTAGGAACTGTCCCTGGCCAGCACTCAGGTGGTGGGGTCACATCATCCCAGTGCAGCTGCAAACGCCTCCGAGCCCTTTTGTGGAGCAGGGATTTTGGGATTTGCAGGTGGTTACTGTAAAAAGGGCACAGTCCTGACCCAGTGGGAGGGAGCATCAGCAGTTCTATTGGATTTTGGATGGGAACAAAGAAATCCCTCCCTGGGAGGGTGGGGAGGCCCTGGCACAGGTTGTCCAGAGCAGCTGTGGCTGCCCCATCCTTGGAAGAGCTCGAGGCCAGGTTGGACGGGGCTTGGAGCACCCTGGGATAGTGGAAGGGGTCCCTGCCCAGGGTGGAATGAGATGAGCTTTAAGGTCCCAAAATCAAAGCATTTGGGGATTCTAGGATTTCATTGCTTGCCATCAGTGGGCAGAGCAGGACTGAACAGAAGGGAAGCATGGACAGCAGGATGAACAGTAGGATGAGAGGGGGAGTGAAGCATCAGGATATTCATGGCTCATCATCCTTGGGGTGTGTTTTGGTCTCCAGGAAAGACATCCATGACTGTCTTGGTAGCAGAGGGACTGATAAAAGGAGCAGAGGCTGCCAGAACAGAGCTCATGTCCTTGCAGTCCTTCCTGGGGGTTGTTTGTAGTTAAACACCAGTTCCTCCAGCTCCATCTCGGACTGTGCTTGGGGATAACTTAGGAGCTTCAGGCCAGTTGTATCCCTGAGCTGGGCGATTCACTTGGGTTCCTGTGATTAGCAGGGTGATGGGGCTTTTTATGGCCTTTGCTTTTCCCACATTTGTCTGTAACACAGCGAACATCTCCTACTTCTGGTGCATGGAAAACTCAGCTAATTAATACTTACAAAGATCTTTGATGTACAGACAAGAAAACTGCACATTAACAAGCCCAGGAAGCTGATTTACCCTTCCAGGGCTCTTGATAGGTGGAAATATCCCAACTTGGTCCCAATCCAGACCCTCCCTGACCTTTGTCTCTCTCCCTGTTCCTGCAGGTGGCTGGAAGTGCAGATGGTTACCCTGACCTGCACCCAGCGCTGGGTCCAGTACCTCCAGTTGCTCCAGGAATCCATCTGGCCTGGAGGAGTTTTACCAGCAGTGCCTAAGCCCCCCAGGACAGAGGAGCAGAAGAAGGCAACAGCAGAGCAGGCCCTGCAGAGCCTGATGGGGATCTTGCCCAGTAAGTGTGTCCCAGAGACCTGTCAGCTGCCCGTGGGATAGGAACGTGGCTGGGGAACACTCCAGCGCACCGGAATCTCTGGAAATGTGGTTAAATGCAGAGATGGAGTCTGCTCGTGCCAAGGCACTGGGAAACCTTCATGACCCTTGAGGTTTGATGGTTTCCTGCAAGCAAAACCCGGAGTTTTCCAGTTCTGGATAGTTTGTGTAAGGATTTGGGAAGCAGCCCAGCTCGGAGGGAAGGGACGTGTGTGTTGGCCATTCCCGGATGTAGCCAGGCCATGATTCAGTGCTCACAGTTCTTGCTGAGCCGCCTCACCCAGGCAGGGCTCAGGACAGCTCTGCTCCCACCTGCTGCCAAAGGGTCCCATCGTGAGGAAAGTCACCATGCAAAGCCTGTGGCTTTGCCACTGGACTGAAATCCCGAGCCCAGCTGCACTGGATTTCCCTCTCTTGAAGTTTGACACGGGGACCTTTGGCATGAAAGCAGCTGCTGCCTAATCCATGTGAGTGCAGTCTGAACTTTTAACTCCTTGATGCAGTGTAAAGGGCCCTCTCTGTCCTTTGGGAGTGAAAAGGCACTGCTAGTACGTGCCCTTCTAGCCAGGAATGCTTTCCTGGCACTCCCTGCTGTCCCAGGCTCAGAGCACCATCACAAGCTTTGATTCAGCACCCACCAGGAGAAGACTGACCTGTGGGAATATGCAGCTCCTAAAGCTTTGTCTCCAACACTTACAGATGTGATCCAAGAAATCCTTGGGACCAGTAAGTGTCGGATGAGCTGGAACCTGGTGCTGGAGTCGCTGAGCCAGCCCGTCATCAACAGGTATGTGATTGTGTTCTTTACCCTGGTGCCTCTCATGGGGTCTGAGAGCTGTGCCCGGGGTTTTGCCATGTCATTCCCACTGCTTGGCACCGAGCACATCCACCTTGTTATTCCAGACTTGTAATATCAGGGGCATCTGCATGTCCAGAACCTCAGTCTGGCTGCAGATTATTGAGCCAGTCATGTTATTAATGTTGTTTGGCCTGCTCAGTTAGTGGATGTCAGGGAAGTAAGACAAATCCTGGTTTAGTTTGGTCTGGGAAGAGCTGCAGCTCTGTGTAGGGGGTGTTCTTGTCTATCCCCAGTGCTGTGAGTCTGGAAAAAAAAGGGTTTGGTGATGGATAGCAGAGAAATGAGGGTCAGACTGGACATAGGAGGTATTTCTTCACTGAAGGGGTTGTTAAACATTGGAAGGGGCTGCCTGGGGAGGTGTTGGAGTCCCCATCTTCTGAGGTGTCCAGGGAACAACTGGACATGCACTCAGTGCACTGGTCTGGTTGGCAAGGTGGGGATTGGTCACAGGTTGGACTCGATGATCTGGGACGTCTTTTCTGTCTTTAATGATCCTGTGATGCTGTTAAACACAAGATGCATTTGTGTTTTCTGTCTGCTCAGCAGCTTCAACACCCACTGGTTTGGGGGAGGTGAAAAAAAGCTGAACCACCCCTGAAAACATTTCTCTTCTGGGGACCCAATATTGTTCCTCTCTCCCCTGGAGCATTGGAACACCCCTTCCTTCCATGCCCTGACCAGCCTAAGCTTTGTCTTTTCTCCATTCCAGGCACCTGGTGTTCTGCCTCCTGGACATTCTGCTGGAGTTCTTGGTTCTGAAGGGCTCCAGCAAGGAGCCCAAGGCTGCAGCTGCCACGCCATGTGCCTGTAGTGGCCTGGACAAAGCTGTCCCAGCCCTTTAACCGGGGCTGGTGCCCCCAGCAGTGGAGGAGAGAAGCAGCCACAGGCATGGAATGATTGGATTTTCAGCCTTTACTGAACGTGCCTGGGAGCTTCTTGTAAGGAATTTCTCCAGCCAGTGCTAAATGAAGCTGCTTCCAGGCTTCTCTGTTTCAGCTGGGTGATGGATCAAACCCAGAGTGAGGGGCTGAAGATGCTGTGCAGCATCTGTTTCATTGCTGACCCGATGGAGAGCCTGGAATGAACCAGCCTGACCCGTTGGAGAAGGAGCCACAAACCCGTGGTCTTGCCCCACCTTCCTGAACATCTCTAACATCTCCAGGCAGAGAGCACAGGAGATTTGCTTTCGTGGCTTCAGGGCCCACGTGGCACTGAGAGAGTTGGTGTGGTGGGACCTTGCTGATGGATGTTCCTGCAGGACAGGTGGAGGGAGAAGCAGTGCTGTCCCTGCTTTGTGAGCAGCCTGCGCTGCACAATCCGTGTCACAGCAGGAAGAAGGGGAAAGGATGGAGTGTGGAGATGTGCTGGTCCTGAAGTCAGCATCCAGCTGCCCAAATACCTGGGAGGTGAGAGCAGGGGTCAAAGGTGCTGCCCTGCCTTGGGGACAAAGATCAGCTGCTTCTCCCTGCCACTGCTCTAGGATGCAGTAGGGTGGACTGTGATCCTGGGAAAGAGACTCTCCTCAAGGCTAGGGAGGAATGGTAGCTCGGCTGGACTTTAGGATTCCTTTGTATTGTGCTTTCTGAGTCACCTTTTAGTACCTGGGACAGTCACCTGGAAGGCACAGGACAAAAGGAGCTGACCCATGTGGGACACAGCAAGTAAATCAGCTCCCACACAAATGTGCTTGTCACAGGAAGCTCTGAAAGAGGAATGAGTCCCTTGGAGCCCAGGGGGAATCCTGGATGTGTGTCCTGGACAGCCAGAGGGTGAGGCCCCAGCACAGGGCCTGCAAGCACTACCTGAGCTCTGTTCCTCTTTGCTGTGGCACTGGGCTTTGGTTTGCTGTGCCTGCTGCTGCAGCAGCTCCGTGCAGGGCTCTGGAAAGCCCCTCAGGTCACGGAGCATGGATTTGGCTGCTGCTTCTCCAGGTTGTCCAAGACTCGTTTTGTGAGCTGATATTGCTCAGCACTCAGGTGCCTGGGAGTACAAAAGGACTCAGAACATGCACCAACACACCACTTTGGTGACCTGCTTTGGTGTATTTTCTGGGAGAAATATGGACTGACCAGTGCTGGACTTGGCTGGTCAAGGTGTTCTCTAGAGACCAAAGGAGGCTGCACACAAGGGAACCATGCAGGATCACTGCAGTGTCTGTGCTACAGTGCCAGATGGTTTCATCTCACAGAACCATGGAATGCCAGGCTGGAAGAGACTGCCTGCTGTTTCTGGGAGCTGGATGCTCCGTGGCATGTTTGGAGAGAAGGCACTGTAACTCCAGCATGCCAGTCCTGCTCTTTCCCAAGGAGCTGCTTAATGATGGACTCACCACAGTGTGAGCTGCTCTGTGCTTCTGTGGTGTGAAAATACCGGGAGGGATCATCTTGCTGCCAGCAGATGGATTTTTAGGGAGCTCTAAGGACATCCCAAGACCAGGCAGATTCCAATGTCATGAAGCAAAGCAGTTCTGCATCACTGTTGGAGCCATTTCTCAGCAGGAGATGGTAGCTTGGCCACCTGCTTGGAGAAGAAGGGAGATGTGAGTTAAGTAAGAGTAGATTTAGGTGGAGAATGCTTTGGGATAATCCCAACTGGCTGAGCAGCAGTTTGGGAAGCAGGACTCAGATATATCCTTAAATATCTGCTTGTAGCAGCTGCTTCACCTTGTCTTTCACTGCCAGGTTCCTGTTCCACTCCTTTTTCCTCCTGCTTCCATTTACTACCCCAGCTGCCAGGAGGGGGAGAAGGAGCCACCAGCCAGAGATGAGGCAGCAGAGCCCTGTTGTGCTTGGTGGCCTCCCAGATGCTCCTGGTTGTGCTCGTTTGCTGTTGCCTCCTAATTAATGGTGTGGTTTTCGGGCTCCAGGACTGGGGTCTGTCTTTGATTAGGGATAATATTAAGAGTCTTTGCTGAAGAGGATCATGGAGTGCAAGTTATCCATTGCCAGCTCCAGCTTAGGGCAGAAGTCTAGAACTGTCCCTGCACGCACTGGATGTGGCACTGGAAGGAGAAGCTGACACTTCTCCTTTGCCAGGAAGCCCAAGTTCTCCCTGCTTTAAACCCCCACCTCTGAAATTATGCAAATAACTGAATGTTCAGTCCTCCTGGTGGAAATAATTTGTGATCACTGCCAGTTTGGGAGCTGGTGCTTTGCTGGGGTGGTGCAGCAGGGATTTGGGGTTGTCCCAGCAGCAGCATCCCCCTCTGTGTTAAGATGCAAAGAGCTGGGGCAGAGAGAGAGAAATTAGATTTACTTATGTGCACTGAGAGTCAGTGTCGGAGCTGGGAGCAGACCCAAGGAGTTTGAATTGCAGAAGGGTTGTTTTACTCTCCAGAACCCCCTTTCTTGCCTCAGACATGAGGGGTTTGAGCCCTTTCTCATGCTCTCACTGGCTGGGCTTCAAATTCCCATTCTCTCCTTGGGAGATCTTAGTACAGCCTTACAGCTGAGGTGGAGCTGCCCAGGAGCAAAGAGCCCCTCTCTGCATCGTGTTGTTAAGGAGTAAAACAAATCCAGTTAAAAGCTCAGCTTTTCTCCTGCTGCAAGTCTTTTGCCTCCCTGTAATTTTGGGATTAAATTGAGCACAATGGTGGCAAATAGAAACTTCTGTATTCAGGTGGGCTGAAAGTTTATTTCCATTGGACTAAGACTAGAAAAACTGCTTTGGTAAAACAAACAAGGTTGACAAAAAAACTTAAGCTCGCTCTGTGTGTGTCATATTCTCAGCAAGCTCCTTTTTTTCTGCAGGAATTTGTAGAAGGAATTTGCAGAAGGCTCCTGCCACCTCTCTGAAGGGTGGGTGGTGAGAGCAGCCAGATTCCATCTCAATGAAGAGTTGCAGCCTGGTGTCACGTTAGGTAAAGAGCAGTACCTGCCTCAGGTGGGTGCTCAGCTCTCCCTCTCCAGGTCCTTCTGGCTGTGCATGATCCACCTCCAGCCCACCACTGGCTGATTTTGTGGAGAAATATTTCCTTTCCTTCTTCCTTAGTTTCCCCCAGTTGACTGGAAGCTTCCTGGAAGCAGGGGTTGCTCCTATGTATGGCTGAATGCAGTGGTGTAGAGCTCCAAGGCACCACTCTGAGCTAAATAACTGTTAAACTGTGTTTTTAGGGGAAAAAAATCCCACCATGCACTGACTCCCTGTCCTATTTCCTGTACTCAACCCTTTGTATCAGCTGCTTGTGGTGCTGCTGTTGGAGTCTGTGTGGAATTGTGCTGCCTGGAAAACCTGGTTAATTGTTAAATGGGGAGCAAAGCTTCATTCCCAAGTACTTGTGTGCAATAATACTTTATTTCAAACTCATTTCTCTGTCAGAGTTTTTAAATTTGCCTTTGGTCTCTAAGGCAACCCTTGGGAAGAGAAGAACAAGTGGGGAAGAGGCTGGGTGTGAGTGGGGAAGGGTGGAGGTGTCTCCCAGGTGTCACAGATGTGTGGCTGGGGCAGCAGGGTGGGCGGCAGTGGGTGTGGGACAGGGGTTTTCCCTCCTGGCACACAGTGGGGCTGCTCAGGCATGGAAAAGACCAAAGTCCTTAAAGCTTGGTCAGGAGTCGGAGCAGTTTCCCACCTCACCAGAACTGCTGCTCTCTCCCTGACACAAACCCCTTGATTTAGGCTTTCCAGGGAGTCTAAAACCAGGGAAGCAATGTGGATCATTTGCCTTTCTTCTGGAAAACAGGGAAAGACTCCCCTAGAAGCAGGGATTGTGCAGACCCATCTCCACATCCCTTGGGCAGCGCTGCTTCGGAAGCTTTCCTTGCTGTCAGTGCTGGAGTAGGAAAGCTGGTAAGCTGTGAGGAAATAGGGCATGTCTGAAACTGAGGAATTCCACGGGAAATTTACAATATTATGTCAAAGGGGGAAAAAAAAACCAAGAGGGAGGAAGAAAAACCTGATACAATGAATGCTTGGGTCATGTATTTTTCTGGATTAGCTGTGCCACGGAAGGAGCCCATACACCCTATGAAATCCATTCCCTGCAAGCCAGCAAACATTTGTACAGCACATGATGTGGGATCATGGCTGAAGCCAAGTTCCCCAGGATCATATCCACCCGGGATAGATTGGGTCATTTCCAGTGTCAACAGCCAGAGGATTAAGCATTTATCTCTGCAGAACAGGATAATTAATACCAGATCAAACTCGGGGCTGTGCTCTGAGCCCGTGGCTGAATTTGTGCCCGAGTTGTGGGGAGTGGGAGGATGTCCTGGGTGCTGCAAGATGCAGGCATTGCCTCAAGGTCCACGGGAATGGCACTGGGATGGCATCAGGCTTCCCAGGTGAAGCTGAGGGGGAGCTCTGCCATCGTGGCCACACGAGGTGGGTGTTAATTTCTCACCCCTATCAGGAAGACTCTTCCTGGCCAGCCAAAACTTGGAGGAATGAAATCAGGGCACTGTGATTTGCCATCTTCTGGGTTTAAATGGAAAATCCAGGTTTTGGCACTTCTGGCTTTGTTGAAATAAGTGAACACAGTTATCCTGGCCACAGTCCAGGTCAGGTAATTATATTCTTCCTACCTTAATGCCTCTGCAGCCCCTGTCTCCCCTGGATATGCTACACTCTTTAATTCCTGTCTGGAACTTGCTTATTAGGTTTCAAAGTGGTTTTTTTCCCCCTCTCAGTAGAATTTGTGCACAGAGCACCAGCCAGGCCCCAGCATTGTGTTGAGCTGCTAAAACAGGGAAAAGCTGCCCTAGATGTTTGACTGTGCCTGGTGTTGTCCTGAAGCATCTCTCCTGGCTCGTAAGGCTGTGGAGCTGGGAAGGTGGGTGACATGGAAGATAAGGGAACATGTTACAGTCCTGTTTGATTCAGTGGCTGCTGGAAACCTGCTTTTCTCCTCTGCCAGTTCCTGAGGCTGGTGGTGAGTGTGTTTGTGGGAGAAACTCGGGACTCGTGGGTGGTGTCTTATCTTCCTCTCCTGTCATTTCTTCAAAGATTTTGGAAGACTAACACACGTCCTTAATGGGGGGGAAAAGTCCTCCTGCCTTCAAGAATATTTGCCATGTCCAAACCTTGCTCATCAGGCAAAGCAGCCCTGCCTTGGTTTGAGGTCCAGCCCTGGGAGCCCCCATTTCCTGCAATGCCTGAGCTGGTTTGGAGTGCCTGGTTTCCCTGTTGGAGCACAGCTGCTCGTGTGTGTTGGTGGCTCCTTGGCCTTTACATCTCCTGCAACTGATGCATTGAGTTGGGTTGTTTTTTTTTTCCTTTTGAAAAGTATTTATAAAATCTCCTTCTTTCCCTACCCTTTCAATCCCACTCTCCCTCTCCCGGCCTTGCTGAGCGGGTGAAAAGGTTGCTCAAGCAGTACTTGAGGACAGCATCCCGTAATTCCATGTCCTTCCTTCCTGTTCCCAGGCCCCTCCACTCTTCCCCGGCCCTCAAGGACAAGGAGGGTTTGAGGGACAGCAGGGGTGAGGATCAAAGCCCCTGAACCACTGTTTAAAACACAGAGTGCCCACTGCTCCTCTTGAGAGTCGCATCTGGCAGAGCCTCATTAACCTGCTTCCCCCTCCTACTCCTTTGCCCCTGAAAATCAACAAAGCCAAACATAACAAGTTGCCTTGCCTCAAGCAGCCTGAAGTGTGTGTGCTTAGTGTGAAAAAGCAAAGCCAAGCCATTGGCCAAAGCCCCTTTTCTGTGCAGGCCACTTCACATTTATTACACTCCAAGCCAGAGCTCTTTAAGCCCTGATGCTCTTTAGAGCTGAGCTCTTTAACTTTCTCCCTTCCTCCCCTTGCAGGCTCCTTTCTCCTCTTGTTCCGCTCCTTCCGCTCCCTCCGTTCCCTTTTGTCCTGTGAGAACGAGTCTTTTAATCCCCTTGTACTGCAGATTAAAGCTGTTACAGCCTCCCCAAGCTGACATTTTCTCAGAAAGGCTCACAGCCAGACCTTTATGAGAGCTCTCTGTCTGTCTGCTGCTGCCTTTCTTCTCGCCACACTAACCTCCATCCCTGACCTTTCCCTGAGGAGGGAAAGGCTCAGGAGTGCAATCCCATGTAGGCAGTGCCTGGGCTCAGCAGGGCTCAGGGTGCAGGAAATTAAGACCCATGGAAATTAAGAAGTAGATAAAGAGAGAAAGAAAAGATGATGGGAATTAAGAGAGAGAACCAAAGCAACATTCGGCGTGTTTGGAAACCAAATGCTGGGCTGGGGTCTCAGCTCGTGAGTCAGCCTGTCTTTATGAGGAGCCAAACCATTAACCTGGGACCGATTTCCAGTATTCCCCTTCCAGCACCTAAGGGAGCTCCCAAGAAGGCTGGAGAAGGACTTCTCACAAGGACATGTAGGGATAGGATATGGGGGAATGGCCTTAAGCTGAAGGATAGAGTAAATATTGGGAAGGAATTCTTCCCTGTGAGGGTGGGCAGGCCCTGGCACAGGGTGCCCAGAGAAGCTGTGGCTGCCCCATCCCTGGGAGTGCCCAAGGCCAGGCTGGACATTGGGGCTTGGAGCAGCCTGGGACAGTGGGACATATCCCTGCCCATGGCAGGAGGTGGGACTGGATGGGCTTTAAGGTCCCTTCCAACCCAAACCAGTCTGGGATTTTTTGTAGTAGCAGATTGGGGTTATCTGAAACCCAGACTCCAGTCTGCATTTGTTCCGAGAGCAATGGACCCAGACACCCACAAGAACAGATGCTGTTTGTGAGCTCACAGGGAATGAAGTGATTTCTGCTCCTGGGGGCTGTGTCTGTGACAGCACATCTCTTACTGTTTGTCACCAAATGAGTGTTCTCACCTCCGAGACTGCAGAGTGCCTTGATGCACCAGTCCTCGTCTTGTGCACATCGTAAAACCACAAAGGATCAAGGTAACTTGCCTAAAAGTGTGCGTTCTAATGGCAGAAACATCTTCCCTCTCGGTTTCTGTCTCGTCATCAGCCCTGCCACTGCAAGGTGTCCTACAAGAGTCCCAGAGTTGTTGGCAAAGCACCAAGGAAGGTGAAAATCTGGTCCCGAGATGCATTTCCCAGAGAAATGGTGTAAAGTGACCCCAAACAGGCCCCCTTTCAGGTCTGTGTCCAATATATGAGGAGGCTTTAGGGAAGGGGAGAGGTGTCTAATGCACTTTTTGAGCAGGGAGGGGACAGGCTGGGTTCTCTCAGAGCTCCTGCCTGGACTCGGCCTGGTTCATCTGAGCCATCGTTTCACCCAGGTGTCGAATGGGGTTTGTACCTGACCCAGAGCTGTGCAAACATCCTGACACTGCTGTGCTCTGGGTGCTGAGCTGCCCCACCTAGCCTGAACTAGGGAAACCACGCCATACCTGTGCCAAGGGAGTGCATAAAGGTCGAGTTTGGTTCCTGTGAGACTTCACCTGCATCCATTTACACCTGGATCATGTTTTACCTCCCTTGTGAAAGGACAGAGGTTTGTCTTATCTGTGAGAGCAGAGTCTCCTCCTGTCTGGGGTTAGCAGATGTTTGAAGGGTTGAGTCAACCAGATTTTGCTAAAATAGGTGGTGACCACATATAAATAACAGAGCAGAGAGATATGGATTCCCATCCCTGGAAGCTCAAGGCCAGGTTGGGACAGTGGAAGGTGTCCCTGGCCGTGGCAGGGAGTGGCACTGGATGAGCTTTGAGGTCCCTTCCACCCCAAACCATTGTGGGCTCCTGTAAGAAGTTTCCCCACACTAACTGGCCACGACAGGCTGCGCTGACAGCCCAACTCGTGGCACTTGTGCTCTCCCATCCCATGCCCGAGCAAAGGCAGGGGCTTATGGGGGCAGCAGCAAAACTGCTTGCAAAGCCAGGAATAAAAGAAGTGCAACTTTCCCTTTCTGGGAACTCATTTCGGGGCAGAAGTCCCCTGGCAGCCCAGCTTGCTGATAATGAAATCAAACCGGGAGCTTGCCCCTGGAGGGTCCGTACGTGTGAACCACTGCCGTGTCGAATCCGTATGAATCCTCCTCCAGGAAAGCCCCAGCCCTGTAATTACTGGTTTTCTAGCTAGCAGCCTTTTCTTTCTCTTTGTGTGGGCCCTCTCCCGCCTCCCTCTCCCTCCGTGAGTGCACAATAAGAGGATATTTGTAATGAAAATCACCGGGCAGGAGCGGAGAACAAAGCGGGGGCACTGGGTGGGGATATTGGAGGCGCTGGGCTCCCACCTGCGGCCGGTCTGCTCTGTGCTGGGACAGCACGGTGGGCACGGCGGGCTGCGGAGCTCTTATTAACCTTGATCTGCAGAGAGGGCTCGAAGCCACGCTGGGCCCCGTTTCATAGCTACCCCAGCTCGCTCCCAAGCGTGCAGCCTTATGAAGGGACAGTCTCCCCAGCAACTCTAATGCGTTCTTGCACCGTGCCCTCTAATCTGGGAGAAATGTCACCGCCGTCACACCCCAGGCTGGCAGCTCCCAGCCCCGGCCGTGCTGGTGAGCACATATCCAGCTTCAGCCTTCTGGTTGCTGGGGTGAAAGGGCCTCTTCATCTCCACGGGGAGAGGCAGATGAATCCCTGGCTCCAACAAGGGACCTGCTTTCTTTTTTACGCACCACTCCCACCCCCCCCCATCCGCTTCAAGGGCTCTTTATTATGTCTTTTAATTCTCGCCTGCGAGTGGGAGGGAGCAATAAGGTGAGGGGGGAAAAGCCCTCACAGTGGGGAAAGGCCCCAGTCAGCAGTGTGTGAAAAGAGAAGGCAGCGTGGGGATTAAAAACGTCAACTTCATGGGAAGTGATTGATATTTAATAGCTTCACTTGATTGCTGTGAGGCTGTGACATGCACAGCGCCCCGAGGGCAGCTATGAGCCCTCGGAGAAATCCACTCGACTTCCACTAGAAGGACTAGAATTCCACTAAGCTGGGCTAGTGGAAGGTGTCCCTGCCCATGGCGGGAGCTGGGAACAAGATCACCTTTAAGATCCCTTCCAACCCCAACCATTCTGGGATTCTGTGATAAGCGATGCCATTTCTGGGTGTCCCGGGCACTCTCGCAGTGCAGGATGGGGAGAAAGAGCCATGGGAGGTGAGCTGGGGTTACTTGAGGTCAGGTTGGCGGCTCAGGGGCTCATCCTCTCTGAGCCTGGCTGGCACAGGAAGCAGGACACAAGTCCTGGCACAGCAAACAGAGCTGAGCTCCTCTCCCTGCGATGGCTGAGAGCTCTTGAGACTTGTTTACTGCAAAAATGCTGCTGGATGTTCTGTCTGCGAAGTATTCTCCAGTTTGCTCGTGTTTGCAGCCACTTTCAGAGCATTAGCTCTGGGTAATCTGCTCTCCTCAGCAGATGCTCTGGTGCTTATCTGCCTCCTGTACAATCAGAGCCACTGGAGGAATCTGTCTGTGCGACAGGAGCCTGTTCCTGCACCAGCAGGGATTTCTGCGAGATTTTTATCTAATCAGGCCAACAAAAAGTCTTGGATTCCTCCCTCATCACGAGCATGCCCGTGCTGCAAACACCAGCACCCAAACTGCACGCTCATTTCTCACGCAGATTGCTTCCCATGCCCCCCTGGATGCAGCCTTGGGAGAGGAAGTCGCTGTTGGAACAAGCAGCTCTGAGAGGACAGAGATTGCTTCTCGTTGCTGCTTTTGTGACAAAGTGATGAAGACACTGGAGCTTTGCTGGCGTGGCTGCCAGGTGGTCCCCAGCACTGCACCTCATCACTCTCTCAAAAGCCAACGTGCCTGTATTGTTCCAAGGCTCCCTGATGCCTTGAGGGGCCACCCAAAAACAGAGACTAGACAAGAATAAGGGAATAAAGGTAGGAATTTATTTGAAAGGCCTTCAAGGGTACCCCTGGGGAGCCAGAGGGCACTGCCCACATGGACCCCAAGATGGACCCCAGGTCACGAGTTCGTCACACTTTTGTAAGTTTGGTTTATTTGCACAGCAGGGTTAATTTTCCAATTAAAGCTTCAGTTAATGATATCGTTTCCCCAAGCTTGCCCCCCCTTTAGAGGCTTTGGTTTACACTTTTTGGGCCTAGGAGGGTCTGAGTGTCCTTGGAGAGCAGGCCCAGAGAGGCTTTGTTATGTCTGCCTGGCACGAGAGAGCAGAAGTGAACAGGCTACAAGAAACTCCAGAGTCACACACTAGACAGCACAGGATTTGAAAAATATGAAAGTTAAAACCTAAGGCATCATCCCAAGCCTCCATCAAGACCATGAAGCTTTTCCTTTCACCCACGCAAGTGAATTCTATAAACCAGCTTTTCTGGCTGCCACTCTCAACACGCTTTCAAACACATCCTTGCATGTTCCGAGAGCTTTATCCCAGATTCACGTGCATCTCCAAAGCACCAGCTGAAAATCCCCCTCTCCTGTGAGGCAGGCACTCGCAGTGTTTTTTGGCAATATTCGTGCCAGCACCTGCCTGGAAAAGCAGGATGCATTCCTGTCCACCCCTTGGCTCTTCTGTCTCAAGGAAAACAGCGTCCAGGGAACAAACAGCCACAATGCACCACGATTCTTTTTTAAAGGCTGTTCTTATCCCAGTGTGCTCCACCAACAAAAATAACCTGTTCCACCCCCCTCAGCGAGGTTCACCTGGAGCCCAGAAGCCTCTTTGGAACGGCACGTACGAAAGTGCATCACACAACAAGGCCTTGAAAATAACACTGGTCTCTTTTGATCACATTCCTCTCCACCCCAGGCTGACGATTCCCAAGCCAAGAATGTCACTAACTTCTCATATTTCTCCTGGTCATTTCTGTCCTGAAATTGGAATGCAGCCACAAGCAAAAGGGGGCTGAACGCCCTCGTGTCAGAGATCCAGATTGGAGAGACATTATCTCACCCATAGTGGACAACAGCAAGGCTGGCACGCCATCAGGCAGGATATTCCCTGGAAGGTTCAGCGCACGTGGTGAGGGACACAGAGAGGCTTAACTCCAGTGTGGAAAGGTCCTGGCAGCCGTGGAAAAGTATCTCCATGGAGCTGGAGGGCAGAGCAGGCCAGGGAGGCAGAGGATGCAGGAGGGCTGAGAACAGTCCCACAGCACAATGGTTAAGAATGAACAAGTCAGATTGCAGGGAGGGAAGGAGGGGAACAGGACTGAAATCTCTGGAGCAGCTGAGGAAACCGGGGTTGTTCAGTCCAGAAAAAAGGGATGCTCAGGGGACACCATTTCTCTCTACAACTCCCTGACTGGAGGGTGCAGTGAGGTGGTGGTCAAGCTCTTCTGCCATGTCTCAAGTGAAAGGACCAGAGGAAACAGCCTGAAGTTGCATCAGGGGAGGTTCAGACTGGATATCTGAAAAAAGGTTCACTGGAAAAGCAGTCAGGCATTGGAATAAGTTGCCCAGGAAGGTGGTGGTGTCTGGATGTGGCACCTGGGGACATGGTTTAGGGGTGATTATGATGTTGCTGGGTTGGTGGTTGGACTCAATGATCTTGAAGGTGTCTTCCAGCTGTGCTGGTTCTGTGAATTTATGTGAAATCTGCACTTCTTTGCTGTGGCTTGAGAGGAAAATTCCATGGCTGAGGGAGAGGAGCACACAACAGGTACCCTGAAACATCCGGGTGTGAGGTCAGCGTGAGAGAATGGGACTTACAGTCCTTCTCTGGGGTGGCAAACACAAAACTAAAGCTACATCTAAAGCTCCTAATACCCTTTAGAAAGCTCCTTACGCTTGTATTGTCCTCAAGAAAAAGCTCATCTCTTGTGCTTGGCAGCAGCTGTGTTTGGCCTGGAGTGCGGCACAAGCACTGGCAGATAAGGTGGCACCGGGAGGTTTTGCAATCTCTGAGCCCTCTGGCTCCTTCTGGGGGAAAACTTCAGAAGGACCCAATTTCATCATGCTGCAAAATTAGAAGGTGCTTTCAGTAGGGGAAGAAATCACGTGGGAAAGAAAAGGAACAGCTTCATACGAGTAAATCCCCTCCAGTGCTGTCCCAAATCCCGTTGAAGTGCCAGCTCTGATCCTGCAGGTGTGGAAAGCCTGGCAGGCACGGGCAGCATTGCAAGAGTGTTTGCAGGGAGCATCCTCCTGAAACAGCCTGAAACTGCCAAAAAACTCATCAGTTCGTTATGCTGCCTGTAAGATTTGTGCCTGCAGGCCCCAGCACTGCAGGGCCAGGTGGAGACACCTCCCTTGGCTCTGAGCACCTCAAGAAGGACCCAAGCTCTTCCCATTTTTGGGGGGAACAAATGTCGTGGAACCAGGTAGCTCCTAAATCCGTGTGTCGTGCTCCATGGGGGCAGTCTGAGCTGTCAGATCCAGCCTTGCCCACCCCAAGGGTAAACCTTTGCTCACACCATGTCCCCGTGTGGATCCCGGGTGTTGTGGATGGACTCGGGGGTGAACATGCTGTGTCCTGCCATGCCCAGGAGTGGTTTCTCCAAAATTTTTTGTTCTGGGGAGCAGGCAAGCTGCAGAGTTCGGTTTGCCCTCACGCCTGCTCCCAACCCTCCAATTCAAGGGATCATGGAATAACAGAGCAGTTTAAGTTGGAAAGCACCTTAAAGCTCAGCACATTTCACCCCCTGCCATGGGAAGGGACACCTTCCACTCGCCCAGGTTGCTCCAAGCCCTGTCCAACCTGGCCTTGACGTGCATAGGAACATCTGGGCTGCTGTGACCCGCTGGCTGCAGGATCCACGAGAGGGAGCTTCGGGGTCATCCCCAAAATCCTTTCCCAGGCCAAGCAGAGTCACAAGATGGTGCTGTTGTCTCGGCCATCGCAGGGCCTGCGAGGGACAAGGGAAAGCCCCTGTGGACAGGGGACCCCCGGGAACCTCCCCGTGCCACCACACCGCCCTGCGAGCTCCGTGCAGGACAGAGCCCAGCTCCCGGATGGGAGCTTCTCCCAAATCTGAGCCCGTTTCCAGCCCTCCTTTAGGGCGATCCCAAGGCTCTGCCTGGTTTTTCTTAGGAAAAGCTGGTGGAGCGACGATCTAGAAGAGAAACGTGCCAGCAAGCGTGGCTTCACCTCCAACCTGCACTTCCCGTGTCCTGGGCTAATGTCCTGCCCTCGGGGTGAAGGGTCTGTGTCCCTGGGGTTGCAGCTTTTATAAGGGCTCCAATCAATCTGTGGAGCCCGGAACCTCACGGTGAAGGGGGTGGGGACATGGGGGACAGAAAATCCAGAGGGGGTGAGGGTGTCCCCATCCCTGGGGACCGCCAGCTGTGCCACATGACGGGGATGTGGGGTGTGGAGAGCCCTTGCTCACGCTTCCCAAGGGGAAAGCTCCAGCCTGGGCTTGAGGAAAAGTTTCCCATGAAAGATTCCCTGAAACTGGTACATTCCCACAAGGGGCTTTGATTTCAGTGTATTGGCATTTTCCGATGAGAAACCGTCCCATTGGAAATTCCCAACCAGCAGAGAGGAGCTCCGTGGTGTGTCGGGGGAGGCATCCTGCCGCCCGCAGCGGGAATTCAACACCCGCGGAATCCTGTGTCCGGAGGCTCTGGATAAAGAGGGGCGAGTGCAGCCAGCACTGCTCCCAGCACAGGGAAACTGTGGAGTGCTGCAGCTGAACAGCTTTGCTCTCCACAGGCTGCTCCTTGTTTTCCAAACACTTTCCTCTAGGAATCCCTCCTCCATCAGGGTGATGCTGCGTTCAGTGCAGGCAGAGGGTGCAGCGTGCGAGCAGCACGGACCAGAGGCGGGAGCAGCTGGGGCTGTGGAGGCACTGGGAGCACAAGCTGATGCCTTGGTGCGGGTCTGAAGCTAAAGAGGATCCATAAAAATATTGCAATAATGGGAGAAACCAAGGCGAGCAAGTTAGATATCAGCAAATTTAGGTTTTAGGAGGAAGTTCTTGGCTGTGAGGATGGTGAGGCACGTGTTGCCCAGAGAAGCTGTTGCTGTTCCATTTCTGGAGGTGTTTGAGGCCAGGTTTGGACAAGATCAGCTGCAGTCATTGGCCATTGAAGCCTAAGATGTGCCCAAGGCCAGGCTGGATGGGGCTTGGAGCAGCCTGGGACAGTGGAAGGTGTCCCTGCCCATGGCAGGGGGTGGCACTGGAGGGGTTCAAGGTCCCTTCCAACCCAAACCATTCCATGTTTCTATGACCTGCTCTCAAACAGCTCTGATTATTCAGTGGTGCTGTTTCCACATCCCCACCACTCCCCAGTCCTGTGCCTCAGCTGTGGAGGAAATTTCTGGGTGTGCAATGGAAGCAGCTCTTCTCTTTTTAAGTTTGGGGTAGCCCTAGAGCCGTGACCGGTGCTTGCACCCCCGAGGGACTTTTCTGCTGGACCGTGGGACGTTGCTGTGAGGGGAGGCACTGGAACACCCTGGACTCACCTCAGTGCTTTGTGGCTGGAAAATGACCTGGGTTTCTGGCATCCATGAGGAGCTGCTGAGGTAGGGCAGGCAAGGCGAGGTGCCTGAAGGCAGGGAATGGGGCAGGCCGGCTGCTGGCCCTGGAGAAGACAGTGCCCTCCTAGGGGTGCTCGCCCTTCGTCAAAAACCAAAAGTTGGATCATGACCTGGCCCTCTGCTCTTAAAAGTAACTCAAAATTTGGCTCTTGATGCTTCTCTTCGATATCATCACTGGCTGCCAGGGAGGTGCTCACCTCAGGTGTCTCACACAGAGAGGAGGACTCGCTCCACAGGAGGTTCCCCTACTCTCCAGGTGACATGTGCTGCTTTCAGGAGGGTTTCCAGCCTTGCCCACGCCGTGCTGGTGGAACTCACACTCAGTGTGTCCTTAGTGGGATAGAAGTGATGGAGCCAGAGAAACCACGAATAGATCACCAATCCCCATCTCTCTGCCCAGGGTCTCCTCTTCCTGCACCACGCTGGACTCTTCTGTCATGCATCAACTTCAGGGCTGTTGCACAGGAGCGAAGGAGAACAGACTCCAGCCACGAATTTCCCCAGGGCTTTGTCCCATCTGGTTTGGAATGCCTTCCCTGAGAGGGCTTTCTCCAGCCCTCCTGGGATCATGTACCACGGCCTGCTGCAGCTCTGATGGAAACCGTGCCTCTGTTCCATGGCAGGTACTTCATCTGGGCTCCGAGGCTTCCTTTCCTCCGCTTGTTTTCCTGGTGGTTGTCTCTCCAGCGAGTCCCTTTGAGAGGCCTGCACTTCTCAGATGTTATGTCTGGAAGTTTGCTCTGTTTTTTTGGCTAAGGGGCCCAGGGTCTGGAAGTAGAGAGGCTTTTGTGGGAACCCAAGTCCCCTTTTGACACGACTTCCTTGTGCTTAAATTTCAGGTTGAGTTACAGGCTTGAACAATTTCTGGTTGGATATCTTTCATTGTCAGAGGGGATTAGGGCAGCGATTATTTACATGCACCTCTATTACACAGAGTCTGTTTCTTTTCTTTCCTTTCTTTTTCCCCCAAGTAATTCCACATAATTTGCAAACCTTGATTGAAGCAGCCCCATAGATGGAGGAGAGGGAGTGAATGAGGCTCCTGCCTGGCAAAGTGGAATGGGCAGGTGGAGATCTCTGAACTGGGAGACGCCTGTGGGGCTGATCATTATGGAACCCCAGAACTGTCTGGATTGGGAGGGACCGTAAAAATCATCTCGTTCCATCCCCCTGCCACGGGCAGGGACAATTTCCACTAAACCAGACTGTTCAGAGCCCCACCCAACCTGGCTGGATGCTTTGGGAGAGCATCCTCTTCATCCTCCTCCTCACACACGTATCCCAAGCAGGCAGGTTCCCCCTGGAGCATCCCCTCTCTCCAGCGCTGGAGCTGCTCCCAGCAGAGCTGAATGCCTGGCATGCTGGGCTGCTGGTTTGATCTAGGGCAGCTCCTCTGGAGCTTTGGCTGTTCCCCAAGAAATAGGGAGATATTTTTTTTAGAACCCAGCGTGCATGAGTTTTAAAAGGGATTTTTGATAGAAGTCCCATTTACTCCTTTATTTGGCTTGGGAGGCTGCAGTGGAACAGATTTCTTTACATATCCTTGAGTGTTATTTGATTAAGGTTATGACTGCTAATAAACACTCCAGGGCTATTCTCCATCCCCACCACTTGTAATTCAGGCAGACTGTTGCCTGCATGGGACTACACCTTTTTTATATCAGTACAAGGGACCAGAGTGCTGATTCTGCTCCCTTTCATCAGTTCGCCAGGGTATTGCTCACTTTGATTTATTCCAGCTTTATAATGTAAGGGAAAATAGAAATGGGAGGTGTGCCAGGAGTGTTTCTGGCACAATAACCAGTTTACTTCCTTTTCCTTCACTTTGCCATTTAGAATCACAAGTTCTTCTATAAAACAGCTCCGAGAAGAGCACATGTTACCCTGGAGTGAGAAAACTTGAAGCTGCAGAATCAAAACCCGAAAATCTTGTTTGAAATGTAGGAGAAGCAGGTCCTGCTTGGAAAGGCAGAGGAAGGAAGGGAGCCCAGAGGACTCTGTTCTGCCCCCTAGAAAATGAGTGCATTTCTTAGTATGCTTAGGTTTTGCCATGTAAGTAAGTATTTTTAATTTTTTGGGAAGGAAAAGAGAGGAAGTGATACGGACACCTGTGGTACCAGCACTGCCACAGCTGTCGGGGGACATCTCAGCCAAAACCAGCCAGCCCTGGGCTGAGGAAAGAGAGGGTCAGGCTCTTCTAGGGGTACACAGCATGTCTGGAGAGGAGGAAGCAGAGCCTCAGGACTCACTCAGACACTGGTGAGTGCAGTCACCAACATCCAGGGAATAACCAGGGCACCGCAGAAGTTAAAAAAATTATGACTGTGCCACGTGCAGTGAAATCAGGATGTGCTTGGGTGTACCCAGGATGCAGCTGAAAACACACACCGATGGCCAGGTGGGAGTCCAGGAGAGCACAGAGAGCTCCCCAGTCACTCCAAGCTCCTCTGCTCCCCTTTCCCCTGCAGGCTGGGGGCCTCCATGGGTTTTTCCCAGCCATGCAGCACCATCTCTCCACAACAGCCATAATAAGTCTTGGGCTGTGCACTAATGAAAAGCTGTGTGGGCCAGTCCCTAATTACACCCATCAGTTAAGCTGTCAGAGGGGGCTCTCGGCCTCCTTGTTTCATTATTAGATCTGAGCCTTGATGAGCTGCAGTCAGGCGTGAAAGGGCAACCTGAGCCCATGGAGGTCTCCACTCCCCCACGGAGCTCGGGAGGTTTAGGACTAGGCCTGGTTTTTCAGGTCTGAGCTTTACCTATTGCAGGGAGAGAGCTGAGAGAAAGGAAGAGGGAAAGGTGGAGAGATCCAGAGGCCTTCTCACATTTTCTGGCCTTTTAGAATCTTCAGGCTTCAGCATTTTGAAGACAAGAAGCCGTTGCCTTCCGTGCATAAAAACTTAAGGAATTGCAGCTCTGTATGTCCAGCTTCACTACGAACGTGGTGCAGGGATGAGTCCAAGCCATGGCATCTTTCAGCCACATCTGGATTTCAAAGTGTCCCAAAGGATGGTGTTGGGGGCTATTTCTCCACTTAAGTGGTCCCTTTAAATTCGCACCAGACCCAGTGGAAAACAGACATGCAGATGATGGGGTTTAATGACAACAGCACCAGTTTATTTGAACCAGGGTCTTTATGGGGAGATGTGTTTGTTTTCTCAGGCCACACATTATTAACTGATCCCCAGACTTTGTTTTTACAGTCCCATTGTGAGCAACTTCCCACTTCTCACCCCTTTTCTCCATCAAAACACTCTGGCTCTGGAGTGCTCTGTAAGGCACCCGGGCTGCTGCTGCGGGGGGTGAATTTCCATTCAGCAATCCTGCCGAATCCCACTGAATCCTCTTTCTTACTGGGAAAGTCAGACTGGGAACTTCCTGCTGCACTTTGGACAAGATCAGCTACAGTCATTAGGCATCGAGGCCTAAGATGTGTTCCAAGGCCAGGTTGGATGGGGCTTAGAGCAGCCTGGGATAGTGGAAGGTGTCCCTGCCCAAATGGAGCTTAGAGGTCCCTTCCAGCCCAAACCATTCTGGCATTCTGTAATTCTGTTCCCTCTTGGTATGAAGGGGTAATAATATTTTTTTTGTCTTCCCCAGGTATCAGCCCCATTCTTATTCCAAAGCCCCTTTTCCCAGCTTCTCCTCTCCCAGGACAAGTCTGTCACTTGCTGGGTGCCTGTACAGGGGAAGAAGAGCCCATTTGCCAAGAGCTCCGAGTGAAACACTTACAGGACCTTTTTCTGGAGTATTTGGTTCTGTTAAACCAGGAGAGAATGGGCTTTTTGCCATTCCTTCATAAATAAATACATTTGAGAAGCGTTGAAATAATTAATCATGGCTGTGCATGAGGTGCTGGGCAAAGCCAGAGTGCTGGGAAAGGGACGGGATTTTGGGCAACGGCTTCTCCTCGTCAGGTTCCCCACCTGTGACTTCCACAGGGTCTCCTCCGATCAGTCCCAGCCTCCGCCTGACAAGCAGGAATCTGAAACGAACCAGCCTGTTCTGGAGGGCTCGCGGGGGTCTCTCCACGCAGCTGTTAATCACCAAACATCTCTGGCTCCCAGCAGCTGTCCGCTGTTTATCTTTGCCTGGCTATCTCCAGGCCCAGCCCGCCGAGAGCAGGCTGTGCAGCCAAGCCAAATACGAAGGGAACACGGATCCTTTGCACACAGGGATGTGCATGTGGGGCTGTGTGTGTGTATGCACAGGCTGGGGCTGCGTCCCCCTGCTGCCCCTGGAGGTGCCCGCCAGTGGTGTGTGTTAGTGAAATGTGCCCTTCCTGGAGGTGCAGGCTCGTAAGTTCCTTGAGGTGTGTGAGAAGTGAGAGCGCTCAGGGAAGTGCTCTCGCTCAGTAATTCCCTGAGTTCTCTCTAAGCCTTGTGAAGCTTTTGAGATAAAGTGGAGAAATACAGAACTTCCCAAATCTTCCAGCATCAGTCACAGAGAGGCTTTAAAGTGCATCTCAAAGGCAGTGCCCTGGGCCAGCCCTTTGGGAAAGGAGGAGGAGGACGAGGAGGAAGAAGAGAAGGAGGAAGAGGAGGAGGGCTAACAAAGTAAACTGTACCACCTGCAGAAGAAAAGGAGGGTTGACCCTGTGGCTCCAATTAACCTGTCCTCACAGGTGTGTGAGGGCACGAGGTTATATAAATCAGGCTCAGGAGAGGCAGAGTTTTCCTGGGAAGGATTGAGAGCAGCAGCTTTCTTGGCCTGTTTGATGTCGTTTCTGTGGCAAGAAGCTTGCGGTGACCTCAGAGATGAAAGGCTTGAGGCACGGCAAGGAGGATGTGAGTGTGTTATACCCTGATTTTTCTGAAGGCTTGCCCCTTTCTTTTTCCCTGTTTCCAGGTCCTTTCTGTAACAGAGCATCCTGAGCTACCACACGACAGCAAAGGATGTCCTGGCTGCATCCGAGTTGCTGTTTGTGTGATAAGGTAGGGTTTAGCTGAACTTATGGGTGGTGGGAACCAATGAAGTTCTCTTTTACTGAATTTTAGCTGCAAGTGTCCAGAGAAGAACAAGGTTGTGTTGCTGAATGTTGTGAAGCTTCCAAAAAAATGGGTTGTGGTTTTTGTGTACCACGCTGTTGGCTGGGTATTTAATATTGTTTTGTAAGGAGAGCTTGAGGTCCTGGTTGCTGCTGACCCTCCCCTGAGGGTTCAAAGGCTGTCAGGCACTGAGAGTTACAGGCCCTGGCTGTACAGGATGGTGTGTGCCTTGGACTTGTCTGAGCCCTGGAAAGGCTGGGATCTTGCCGTTTCTCACACTGAGTTCCTCGGGGCAGCTGCATGGGATATGCTGCAGTGCTGGCTGTTGGAGAGGGTGTTTTTGGGGAGGTGGGAAGCTGGAGGCCTGTGCTGAGCTGTGTTTTGGGCTGAGTGAGGGGGTGTGAGTTTGCTGATGCCTGGTTTGCCTCTTGCTCTGTGAGTACAGTGAGTGCTTTCCATGGACATTGTGCAACAAAGGCCAGGGCTTCTTCTAAAGCAACTCTGCTTTCTTGGCTGGAAATGCCCAGTTTTCCTTCAGGTCCAGCTCTGGTATTTATCAATTAACTTCCTCCAGATCCTGGGAACAGCCACAGCTGTCCTTCCCTTCAGCCCAGAGCGCCCACTTCCTCCTGCCTTACCTCAGCCTGCAATTAGTGTCCCTCAGGGCACCCTGGGCTGCAGCAGCCTCTCCATCTGTCCTGTCTTCTGTGCAGGCAGCGAAGCCTCGGAGGATACAGGAATGGAAGAGAGAGAAGCCAGTTGCCCAGGAGGGGTGTTCAGGCAGGACACGCTTGTGTCTTGCACCTGGAGAAGTGGGGGTGAGCCTGGAGTGGGGATCTGGGGCTGTAGTGAGGGTAACGAGCTGCCAGGAGACTTCTGCTGGGGGCTGGGGGAAGAAAAGCAAGGGAGAGGTTGTGGTGGCTCCTGTTCCCACCAAAAACAACAAACCCTTGGGCTCTCCAGTCAGAGCCTTTGCTGTAGGTGAGAGACTTCTCCGAAGGGAGAGCCCCTCTTTCTGGAAGGCAAAGGACAGGAAGGGAGGAGTTCAGCTGGACCAGACTCTCTGATAATGAGCTCGTCAGCTGTTAATGTGCTGAGGGGATGTGGCAGCCCATGGATTTGCTGGACTCTGTGTGCAGTGATTGCTTCTCTGAAGGGCCAAGAATCTCCTGACGAGCAGAGGTGCAGACCCTTCCTTTCCTCTGTGGAACACCAGGAAAGGGCTCTTTGGGACTGTCTCACACCGGGGTCAATGTGCTGCCCTGAAAAGCGGAGTGAAAAACTGCACAGAAACGCTGCTGTGCCCTGGGGAGAGGGTGGTGGAGACAGCTCAGGAGGCACCTCGATGGCAGGCACAGTCTAGAGCTCCATCCCCTCTGGTTTATGGTCCTTGCAGGCTTCTTTCCAGATGGCAAAGGGAAGCGTCACCTTTGGCTTTGCCTCGTCAGATGTGCTTTGGGCAGAGCTGACACGTCGGGGCTCTGCAGTTTCCACGGGGCTGGCACAGCACAGAGGGGTGTGGGGGTCCCTCCTCAGAGTGCTGATGCTCAGGGTGGATCAGGGTGCCTGTGGGACTGCTGATGGTGGTGCAGTGGAATATTTGCCTCCTTCCCATCCCAGAGGCACCAAAAATCTCGAGGGAAATTCCCAGGCTGCTGTGCCTTGGCGTGGGCGCTGTGGAAGCAGTGGGGTGTAGAGGGAGAGTGGCTTTGCTCTGCCCCTGGACAGCCCTGCCAGACAGAGCAGAAGGAAAGGGGGACAGCAAAATTATCCCCAGTACTGGCTTCAAATTCAAGTCAGCTTCAAGTCCTTGTTCTGCCTGCTGGGAAGACCTGCCTAGAAGGCTGTGGAGCTGCAGGAAGGTGATGTGCTGAGAAAATACCTTGTTCTGAGTGCTGCTGCTCTTCCTCAGCTTCCCAGGGCATCCCCTGTGACCATCTCCAGTGTTTGTGGCATCCCAGCCTGCCCTGTGTCCCCCCATCTTGGTGAGATGTACCATCTCCTGGTACTTGGGCACTGCCATGCACATTTTTAGTCAGTTTTCTCCCCTTCTCTTGTTTTGTTGGGAAGAGAAAGCCAGAGCCAAAATCCAGCTGCTGTCAGTGGGGGTCCTGTGGGTATTTGTGTCCCGAAATCCCATTTTCCTTTCTGAGCTGTTGAATTTTGTTGTTTCTGTCCCCCACTGATTCAGGGAGCAGACATCCTGTTCTTCTCCAGCCTCTCCATGTCCCTTGGCTGATGTTTGGCGTTAGCTGAGGACATTTGGTAGCCCACTGTGCAAGCCACCATGGGAAGACAACATTTCTCCTGTAATTTACACAGGGGCATTGTTGCCTGCTTTAATATGCTTTGATTTAAACAAAATACTGTTTTTAAATGAGCTTGGCGGGGTTTGTTGCAGAAGGCAGTAAGCCTGTCTTTAAAAAGGGGGGGGGGGGGGGGGGTGTAGAGAGGGGATTCTGCCTCTGAGTTGAGGTTGCTGAGTCGGGCAGCTCTTACGAGCCTGTATAAAATTGTGTATGAGCCCTCCTAAACCTTCTTGTAATTCCATGAACTTCAGCGCAGCTCTGACGGTGCTTGGAGGGGGGAACTTCATGCTGGAGTCGCCTGGCACTGGTCCCAGTCAGGATGGAGGTCACTTCTATTGACCTGAGCTGCATTCAAAACAATCACTTAGGTGTGAAAAAATCCACTGCCTGTTCCCAGGGCTCCTCAGTCCCCACCCAGAGTATTTTTAAAATATTCATAATGAGCTGTCATTTTGGCCAGGGCTCACTTGGCCATTTAGGGCTGGTGGTAACAATGAGACCACAACGTGCAGGCACAGGCGAAGGAATGAGGGGCTTTGTGCTGCTTTATTGTTTTCCCCTGCTTTGCCTTCGGTTGTTTGGAGTCCTGCAGTGGTTTCCAACAGCTGGCCCGGCGATCATCCCGATCGTGTTGCTCTGTGCTTCACTGAGCTGGGGGGACTTGGCAACCCGGCAGCTGTCCCAGAGCCTGAGCCATGAATGAGCTCAGAGGGGAAGGAGAGAGGCTTGGATAGGAGAAAGTGTATTAGTGGTGGCTTTTTTTCCAAGTGAGAGGCTGACGGAGTTGACTGGATCCAGGCACAGCCTGAGCAGGTGCTGTGTGTGCTTTGCCCTCCCGTGTTTCTCCTCCCTTGCCTGTGCCTGGACCCGTCTGGAGCACTTGGGGTGAGGGATGGCCACAAGAAGGCCTCAACCTGGCCTGTCTGAGCATCCCTGCAGCACCAGGGCACTGCTCACCCCTGCCCCAGGAGCTCCCATGTAGTTCTGCCAGTCTGTTCCAGTGCTGATGTCCAGCTGCTCTTGGCTCTTCCCACTCTGATGCCCCACACAGATCTATTTTTTAAGCTGTGTTTCAGGCTTGAATGCAACCTGCTGACAGCCTGCTGCAGGTTTTATGCTGAAAATCCCAAGTGCCAGAGGTGCTTAAAAAAGGTTTTTCAGCAAGATCCTCAGTGCCCCTTGCAGCATCCTTCTGCCCAGTGCAGCGCTGTCCCTTGATACCAGACCTAATAGCTCAGGCTGGTGTGAGATTCTGAGGATATTTTACACCATGCACAAGGTCAGGATGAGAGCTTCAGCCCCTATTTCATGCCTGTCCCCGTGCCCTCAAGCCCATATTTCAAAACGACATGGGCTGTGTTCAAAGTTTCCTTAAAATACCCCACACGGACGCAGTGAAGTTGCAGCACGGTGTAAGGGTGTGGTTCCCTTTGTGTGGAGCCTAGAACACTCGATGAACATGGTGACCCCTCCCTAAAATGTGGCTTGCAAAGCAAAATCCCACTTCTGAGTGTGTGTAATGAAGCAAGGACACAGAAATGTCTTGTGGTGCTTTCCTCGGGTGAGAAGAGTTGGGTGAAGCACCCCAGGCTGCTCCTGCTTTTAAGTAGCTCATCTTTAACTGGTTTGCTGCCTCCATTACCAAGGGCAGTCCTGGAGGCTGCTGGGGGTTCCACTTGCAAGGCAGTCACTCGGGGTTTGTGGAGATGGTGATGATGTGTGGCAGGATGATCTCCAGCAAGGGGTGGGGAAGGCTGAATCCAAAGCCCCTGTGAGGCTCTGCGTGCTCTGAGCTTTAGGATGAAAGAAAATAAGGGACTGCTTTGCTCTTCCCTAGATATGGCCTAGGTCAGTGTGTCCTCACTCCTGCTCTGCTGTTCCCCTTTCCTACCAAGCCTTGGCTTCTCCAGAGTCTGACAGAAGCTCCATGTAGATGCAGGGATCTGCCTGGATCTGACCCATTGGCATCTGGAAAGCTCCTGACCTGTGTTATTCCCGGCCTGCATCCAATCTCTCCATGGTGACAATCCTTAGGGCTCATCCCCCAAAACATTTTGTGGGACCTGTCAGTTTCGATTGGTGCTGCTGTCTGCAGCTTTTAGCAAGGATGATGCTCCGTGTGCCATTCGCCCTCGGGCATGCCCCATCCTTGCTCCTGTTACCTCACGCACAGCTGCCCTGCTGTGCTGCATCCTGCTCTGAGGTCAGGATCAGGTGTTTGTGCTTTGGAAGGGGCAGACTGAACAGGTGTCAGAGCCTGGAACAGTTCATGCCTCAAACACTGATATCATTGGGATCCGTGGAGTGGTGATATTTTCCTTATTCTGTCTCTGTCAAGCTCTTTCTGTCCCCCCCACCCATTTTCTGTTTCTTTCCCTCTCTCTTTCTCCTATTTACTGTCAAATAAAACCCACACTATTGTCACTGGCTTGTGGTCTCGTTTGCACCTTAATTCAGGCAGGGGCATTTCTAAGAACGTCAAGAACCAGATCCTGACAACAGGCCAAGTGCTTGGTTGGTTTTGGGCTTCTCAGGCTTGTTTTCTTCCAACCTCTGCCCTCGGGGACCACAGAGAGGGGCAGTGGTAAGCACAGGGCTGAGATCAGCCGTGCCTGTGAGTGAGGGAACAATCAACCTTTTCTACCTCAATGCTTACTGCGGATGCCAGGTCTCTCGTGTGTCTTTCCAGACATCTGCCTGGGCAGGTGCCATGCTCTGGCAGGGAACGGGCCAGCAACTGGCTCCAGTGTTGGAAAGCCAGCCAGTAACGGTGGAAAGAACACTTGTGGGTTTATTTAGATACCAGTGCCCTGCTGCTCTTTTGAGGGCATTTGTTACCTGGCACTCGAAGCTATAAATTTTTTGCTGTTCACCTGAAAGGGCTTTTTAAGCTGGGAGAGAAGGGCTGGGATGCTTTGTAAGCCATGGATGGGAACTGGTTGGGGGAGACAGTCTTAATTCTTTGACATAATGTGGAACTGCAGCGGTGAAATCCACATTAAATTAAGACAGATGAGTGCGGAAGGAGTTGTTGGAGGAGTTTGCTGTGCTCAGCACAAGAGCGCCAAATCTGTGTTCTCTTGGTTGTGGCTCAACACCGTGGACGCCTCAAGGTGCCTGGCACGGGGCTATTCCTGCTAAGATTGAGTTGGAGTTTTCGGGGGACGACATTGAACTTTGAATAAAGGCTTTGGCTCTGTCACAATTTTTTTCTGCACTGAGAGGAGGGAGCTCAGGCCTCTGCTGCTTTCTCTGACAATAAACCCTACCCTGAGGTGTGCAGAACAGCTCTGAATCTCAACTCCCTGCGAGTTATTTCCTTTGAGCTCTTGATTATGCTCTAGCACGTGATCCAGGATGGATGAGGTTCCATCCATTCCTTCTGGACACCTCATGGATCTCCAGCAGCTGCGAGCAATTTATTTTGGGTACAGTCAGTTAACATTGTGGTGAAGTGCTTTGAAGATGTACAGCATCCTCGAATGCCGAGCTTTGTTTCGTTATTATTATTACTATTTAACATCTCTATGCAGCTGAACTACTGTCAGACGTCCTCACTTAATAACACATTTTGTGTCTGGATCTTTTCTGCAAAGGCAGATTTTTGGCCCAGGGGACGGTGCAGTGATATAATAGAGTCTGCAGTTACACACTGCCTGTCATCCCAGTCTCCCAACGTGCTCTACAGGCACCACTTAATTCTCACCATTTGGTAGGGCAGGCTGGCAATCCATCATCCGTGATTCCATGATCTCCGTGCAGAGGCTGAGAGGGAAAGGCTGACCTTTGTGAGGTCAAACAGGAAGGAATTAGCCCCACATTGCCCAGAACCTGCTCTCCCCATTGCAGTTCCAGTGCATCCACACCATGGCCTTGTAGGAACCTCTCCCACTCCTTACAAAGGGATCTGGCAACTGCTGTCTTTATATGTTCTTATTTTGGATCAAAAAGCACAGAACCGGAGTTTGCTGCCGTGCAAAAGCTTGTGCACTGTGAAGGTTGAAATCCAAAGAAGCAGGAGACAGCCTGGGTAAGCAGGAAAGCAGGAATGAGCAACTCCTGGAGTCTGGAGTAAGGTTTCTGCCATCAGGGGATGGGTTGTTGTCTCTGCTTTCCCTTCTCATGCTGCCACCTGGAGATCAGGCATTGATTCTGTTATTGAATTTGATTTCTGGCCAGCACGATTGCTGGCAGAGCCCTCCAAGGAGCTGCTGTTTGGGATGCTGTGGGAAACCAGTCTGACCAGAGGCCACCCAGCAGCCTAAATCCCCCTCTTGGGAGTGGGGGAGAGGGACTGGGCCAGTCCCTCTGTGTCAGAGCAGGGCAGCTTTCCTGCTCTCTCCCGTGGCTCTTCAGACTGATGGCTGTCAATCCCCACTTTTCACCAGAAACATTAAAAAAATCACTTTAAAATTGAGGATGTGATAGGAGACGGAGCTGTGGAACTCCATCACCTCTTGGACATGAACATCCAGCCTAGAAGACTTGGAAAGCCGTTCTTCCCCTCCATGCATCCCCCAACCCACCCCAGGGACAGCAATAGCATGGAAATAAATTAACTGGCTCTGCCGTTCTGACACACAAAGAGCAACTCTTCATAAAGCCCTCGGTGTTGTTCTCCCTGCCAAGAATCATTTAAGCAGCGTTGTTAGTGACTTATCTGTGCTGAAGCACCAGTGAGAGCTGACAGGGAGAGACCCCGTCGGCTGCTGCTGTGCTGAACATCTGTCTGCAGCTCCAGCTGTTTGCACCCTGCCTGGGGAACCTCCTTCCCTCAGCCACGCGCTGGGACATGGGACTTACAGCTCCCTTCGAGGCTCAAGGATGGCTCGGAGCAAAGTTTGGGGTGACTGACAGCAGGGAAATGCCTCCTGCTTACTCACAGCTTTATCAGAGCCCTGCTCCTCCCAGGGAAAGCTTCTCCTGATAAGCCGGCACTGCAAGCAGCCATAAGGGGTGGGAAGTGCCCCAACCAGCCCTCAGTGGGATTGGGAATTGGGCTGCAGATCCCGAGAGTCTCGGAGCCTCTTAACCACTGGCAGCCTCTTTATCTTCCTAACGCACCCATTAAGAGAATGAAGTTATCTGCATCTTAAGGCAGGGAATAAAGAGACTCTTACTTGCCCTCGAGTCTCCCTGGTCCCAGTGTCTCCAGCTGGTGCTTTACTGGAGTCTGAATTGCTCTTAAATGTCCCCTTGCTCCCCATATCACTGCGTCCAGGGACTGGAAAGGGATTTAAGACGACTGAATATGGCCCTTAACGACTGCCACAAAAGTGCATCCCAGGGAAGGGATGCAAAACACTTTAACCCTTGTAAAAGTCCAAAAGCCTTGTGTTAAATCTTCAGATCTGCCAGCTGAGGTTGCCCAGGTTCCCTGTCTGTGCCGGGTTTGTGTGTGAAGCTGTCTTCTGAAGGCAATGCTGTGCAGAATCATCTCTGCCCAGCGAGCTGAGGTTCAGGATTGGCAGCCTGATAAAATGAACCAGCCTAAAATTTGCCTGGAATTCTAAAGTCTGGTTTATGGCTGTTAAAAATTTGAAACCAATCAAGTCAAACTTGAAACCCATTTACTTTCTGAACTCTTCTTTGCTTGCTTGTTCAAATACTGGGAGGGAAGCCAGCTCTGGAAATGAAGTCACTTTTGAAAATGGCTGCTCTCCCCAGAAGGAGGCTCTGAAAATTCCTATTGTAATTTAAAGTCATTTTCCCTCCTCCTCCACCCCCCCATCCCCAAAATATTACAAACTTGGCTTCTGAATCTGCCCCTCCTATATGTCCTCAAATTAAAAAGAGGGAGAAAAAAAACCAAAAAAACACAGACACTGGCACTGCGAGACCTTTTTTACAGCACCAATTTTATTGCACAGGATTCAGCCCATTGACAGGCTGTAAAAGTTGATTGGAAGCAGATAGAGCCTGTCAATGGGCTGACCAGTGCCCCTGGCTGGGATTCATCCCCAGGCTGCTGGAGAAGGGATGTGGGTTTGTGACATTTTCTGCACTTTGGCTGGGTCATCCAGAGGGAGAATTTCCTGCAGGGAAGTGCCCGCTGGGAAGCGCTGGCGCAGGGTCTGAGTCAGTTCTGTGCAGGGACGTGGTGCTGACGAGCTCTGTGGTGAGTCTTTGGGGTGAAACACGTGGCTGAGGTTATTCATGCCAGCAGGTCTTTCCCTGGCAGCTGAATTGCACTTGGATAATATTCCCATGGATGCATCGTCAACATCGTGCGTGAGGTCTTCTGCACGAGAGGAGCATCCCTCTCACAGAGCCCGCCAGGCAAAATGGAAACCAAGGCCTTGTGCTGTTACCTGGGACTCTTGTGAACTTGGAAGGGAGCTTTTCCTTGGGAAAATGGCTCTTGGTTCCAAAGGAAAGCTGTTCTTAATTCCCGTGTGCTTTTGCAGGATGCCTGGCACACCTGTGGCACGAGTTTCACGTGCCTCATCTGTGCAAAAGCCTTGGAAGCGTTGGGGACTGCCCACAGAAGGTGCTGCCTCATCCCTCGGGGGCTTTGGAGTCTGTCCCAGCAGCCCTGGATGGTTTGGGTTGATGTATCTTATGTACAACAAGGACAAATTCTGCCTTTTTACCTGCGTTCTGTCCCTCTTCCCTGCTTCATGCTGAGCTGCTGCAGCAAAGTTTGTCCAAAACACAGTGAGCTCCTCAGTGGGGAGCAGGGTGCCAGATCTGCTGCGTTCCCAGGGCAATGAACTCGAATAACTCTTTCCCTCTGAGACACTTGGGGACCCTCAGCAGAACAGGGCTGTCCCCCCTGCCAAACCCCTCACCTTGTTGGCCTGTGCCAGTCGGGCTGTGCTGTCAGGAGCTGTTTGCTGGGGGAGCAGCCTTAGGTAAACCCCTGTGTTTGTATCCACAACAGCGTTGCATCAAGGTTGCCGCGTGTCATTTCATCACTCTGGCAAGCGACAAGCTCAGGGCTTGGAGTGTGGAACCTTATTTTTAATAAAGGAAAAATCTTTGCACTTTTATTCTGCATCTGTCAGCGATCTCACTTGGCTCAGCCCTGGAGGAGTTCAGCTGGCCCTCGTGTTAAGGAAAACCAACAAATTAGTACAGATGTTTTTCTGAGAGCTACGGGGATCAGGGATCAGTGATTTAATACTGCCTGATATTTGATAGGGGACGCCCAGGGAATATGTGCTGGAAACCAGGAAGTAATATTACATGAAATCAAAATATAAATATGTTCCTAAAGGTTTAGGTAATTTTTTGCAATTTCCCCTTGTACGGTTTTAAATGAGGGCTCTCCTTCTCCTCCTGTTCTTCCTGCACTTGTTCATGTAGGAGCTGGATTCAAAAAGCCAGGGAGTAAAATGGAGGCTTTTTGTGTGGTTTTTGGGGGGTTTTTGTGGGATCATGGAATCCCAGAATGGTTTGTGTTAGAAACTACCTTTGAGCTCATTTTATTCCACCCCCTGCCATGGGCAGGGACACCTTCCACTATCCCAGGGTGCTCCAAGTCCCGTCCAGCCTGGCCTTGGGCACTGCCAGGGATCCAGGGGCAGCCACAGCTGCTCTGGGCACCCTGTGCCAGGGCCTGCCCACCCTCCCAGGGAACAATTCCTTCCCAATATCCCATCCAGCCCTGCCCTCTGGCACTGGGAAGCCATTCCCCCTTGTCCAAAGCCTCTCTCAGCTCTCCTGGAGCCCCTTTAGGCCCTGCAAGGGGCTCTGAGCTCTCCCTGGAGCCTTCTCCTCTCCAGGTGAGCCCCCCCAGCTCTCCCAGCCTGGCTCCTTGGAGCAGCTCTGTGGCCTGCTCTGGCCAGCATCTTTCTGTAGGCTTTAGCACAGCTGAGGAGCACACATTTAAAAAGAGATATCTGGGGAGGAAGGTAGCCTTCACCACCAGAGGTAGAATTTTGCCTTTGGGAAGCATTCAGGCTTCAGGATCCATCATTCATTGTGCCCTCCCTGCTCCTTCCAACCCTGAGAACTCATGAGAATCAGGATATTCCATGATTCTAGAACTGTGAACTGAGTTGCACCCACAAGGATCATCAATTCCAACTCCTGGCCTGCAGCTCCAAGCTCCTGCCAAGATCCATCTTCAGGAAGGGGCAGCATGGACATGGGAAGTCACTGTGGCACCGCTCTTCTTGTTGACACGCCGAGTTGTTTCTCCGAGGGGTTTGGGGCATTACTTGATTCCTGGTGGTCCAAAAGGGCACAAGTCTGTTGTCTTTTGGAGTTTTATATCATTTTCCATATGTTCTGAATTTAGGTGACATCTCTGAGTAGGCTTACCATGACCATAAGGAGTATCTGCAATTCTTCTTGGTGGTTCTGGACACTTAGGAGCTCATGATGTGTCACACTGGTGAGTCTTTGCCTGCCACATCTCCTCCACGGGGTTTTTGTGTTGCTCAACGGCTTCACCGCTGCTGGGTTGGGTTTGCTGATACGTAAATAACTCACAGCATGAGAATTTATTCACACCCTCCAAAAACCACAAGATATGGAAAAATTCATGTTATTCTTGACTCTCAAAAACATAGCAGTGACTGAGATGAAGTCATAAGGGCTCTGCAATGACCATCAGGGGGGATTTTGAAATAATTCCCAGACCGTCTCTCTGTCCCTGGGATGCCCAGGGTACCCCAGCTCTCTGGCAGAGGGGAGTGCATTGCTAAGCACTGGCAATTTTGGAGTGGAGAATGGCTTTTCTGCTCAACTCAGAGCTGGCAGGGCCTCCCAAGCAGGCACAAGATGACAGGGTTGTGGCTGAAGATTTTTGGGTTGGAAAACTGGCTCGTGAAGGTCACACCAGAGCTGACCTCCCAGGCTGTGGCCGTGCCTTGGGCAGGGCCGTGGTGCTGCCGGGGCCGAGTTGCATCCTCTGGGTAACATGGAACTCAAAAGCGTTAGGAAGTCTGGCTGCTCAAAACCCATTGCTTCATTCCAGAAGATGACACAAACAGTAACTCTTTCCCCTCACATTTCCCTTCTTGCCCTTGGGCAAGGACCCAAACCCTTCCTGATGTGTAATGGATTTACTGGTCCCTCACCAGTGGGATGCTGTTCTGGCCTGGTTCTCGTTGCCAGAGCGTCACAGCTTTTGGTGTGTGCCCGGAAACATCCCCAGTGCTCATCCTTGAGCTGCGGTTCGTGGGTTTGGATTCAAATAAATGAACTTTTTATGAACGTCGTGTTGAGGTTGGGCTGAAAACAAAGCTAATTAGAAGCTTCTTGGTGATGGAAGTGTTGAGGCAAGGAAATCCAGAGAAGGGAGTGACAATGTCCTGCACTTCACAAATTCCTGCTGTGGCTGTCCCTTTCCCTTTGCTCATCCGGCTGTGCCTTCCTGCAGCACACAGAGACTCAAGGATCTCTTGCCCATCCTACCCCATGGTTTCTTGGCTTGCTGGGATTCTGTAACTCTTTTGGTAGTCCCTCTACAGGGATAGGAAGGCTGAGGTTTTTGTAAGGCCTCAGTTGGCTTTAAATTGTATAAACTTCATACTCTTTTTACATCCAGCCTGCAAACTTAGGGAACGTATTCAACTCTAAAACAATTTCTCAACTTAGTGACAAATCTGCTTCCTATAAACCCAAGCTGTTGGCATTTGCTCTTACACTCCTTTAATGCTTTATTAATGAAGTTCTTTTACAGCTGTTCCATTATTTCACCTGGGATAAGAGTCAGGGTCACAGGTGGATAATTATGTGGGTCATCCTGTTTCTATCCTCTTAAAACTCTGGCACAACATGAGCTTTCTTCCAGCCCTCAGTGTTCCAAAGACTTATTAAAAGTCAACATTAACGATCCAGAGCACTCTCTGGCCAGGTCCCTTTTAAATACGAGTTCTCTGTGCTTGCTGATTTCAAAAGACCTCATTTATTAGCTGTGGCTTAACATCCTCGTTAGTTACTGTTGGATTAGGAGCTATTTCATCATTGCGTGACACAAGCAAATCCCATGGCCTCCTCTCAAAGCTCGAGTGGCTGCTCCTGTGGCTGGAATACCTTGGAGATGTGGAAATACCCCTTGGCTAAGTGTGATTGTAGTCCTTTACTCAAGTCAATACCGTTGTTAGGGGGTTTGTTCCTTTAGAGCTGTTTGAGGTGTTTGTCCCACAGGGAATGATGCAGAAATTTGCTGTTCCCAGGCAGGGAGATCCTCACCATGCAGGGAGGGACTGGATGTGGAACAAGCATCAGTCCAGGGCCAGGGAGAAAAGGAAAGAGGGGCAAGAGAGCTTTTGTGCAGTGGAGATTGTCCTAGTGGAGAGTGGAGGGTACATTCATGCCCAGACTCAGGAATGAGAGAATCCCAGAATGGTTTGGGTGGGAAGGGACCTTAAAGATCATCGTGTTCCACCCCCTGCCATGGGCAGGGACACCTTCCACTGTCCCAGGCTGCTCCAAGCCCCATCCATCCTGGCTTTGGACACTGCCAGGGATCCAGGGGCAGCCACAGCTTCTCTGGGCAACCTGTGCCAGGACCTCAGCTCCCTCACAGGGAAGAATTCCTTCCCAATATCCCATCTCAACCTCTTCTCTTTCAGTTTAAATCCTTTCCCCCATGTTCTACAGAAACCTCTCAGAGGAAACCCCTGGGACATGTCAGGGTGGGACAGGGGCCGTGTGTGTGGCCCTTGGAGAAAGGGCTCTTGGGTCACAGCAGGATGGCGATGGGATGAAGGCAGGAAGTGGGAAAAGGCCATCTGGGCTGGCAGTGAAGGGACATCTGTGGCATAACTGGCACAAGAACACATCCACATAAAGGAGTAACCAGAGAGAAAACCAGACTTAGCCAGGGTCTCCTGGAGACCCTCCTTGGAGAGGCGCTGCTAACGTGGAAACAAAAGGGTGAGAAGGGGAGCAAAGGAACAGTGGTCTAGCAGTGAGCCAGGGAGGTGACAGTAAAAGAGAGGCCGAGTGGAAGTCATCCTTTAATCGCTGCCACATGGATGCAAGAGCCCGGATAAGCCGTGGAAGAGCTGGCATTGCACATCTGAAAGCAGGAGTTTAAGCCAGGCTGAGGCTGGGAAGGGTTGAGGAAGTGGAAGGCAGGAAATCCTTGACCACAGACAAGGAGTGGGCAAAATGGTACAATGTGGGTGTTTAGGTCTCTCTTATTACTGGACGACTCAGTGTTTCCTGCTTGAAAGGGGAAGTAGAATATTAACTGGTGTGTGATGGTGCCTGGCCAAAGTGGTGAGCAGGATGAGTGCTCTGTATGTAGGTGGTTGTTTAAAGATGAGCTTTGTTTTGGAGAAGTATCACAGAGAAGCAGCTGTTGGATCACTTCTGTTGCTGCTGCTTCTGCTTCACCACAGCCGTGTTCTGAATCTCTGGAAATAAAGTGCCATATACGATGTGGGAGATTTTTTTGTTGCTCTTGGTGGGGGAGAAGCAACTGAGCACAGAATGGGAGCTCAATAACCTTCAGCAGTCAGCAGAGGTGGCTCCCAGGTTCCTATAATTATGCTTTTCTCTGCTTCTGGCAGTTTAAAATTAGCCTGTGTGCCAATTCCGTGCTCCTGAAGACCTATACAGGGATTTTAAGCTTTATATTGCAAAAGGTGAGCTGTACAGGAATAAAAAATTCACAAAGCTTCCATGCATGCTTCTGTTGGCTTTTCTGATCCCACATGACTTGAAGATGTGCTGCCTCTGGGTTTAGCCCGTTTGATCAATCCAGACTTCAAAACTTTGGGCAAGTTCAGCATAAATAGTACCCAAACTGCTCTGTGAGCATCTTGCAAATAAACATGTGTCGGTGCAAAGAAACTCTACCCCTGTGACCTGTGTTACTTGTGATGGCTCCAGATCTCTTTTGAAATGGAATCCTTGAATTATGCAGTTTTTTGCCTGGTATTTACTCAAGTGCTTGCCATGACACAGAAGAAAACAAGTCAGTGTCAGGGAGCAGCGGCTACCTCTGGTGATTTATTCTCAGCCAGGTAACTCAATTGCCTTTCCTGCTGGGTAACCACATATGAGGATGGGGAAGAGTAAACTTGTGTGTGTTCAGGTTGTTGGCACTGTGTCGTGGCCCTTTCCCTGCCTCGGGAAGCACGGGCTGGAGGCTGCTGTGAGAAGGTAGATGTGAGCAGGAGAAAACCAGACACACAACAGTTGCTGGTGGTTCGCTGCCAAAACAGCAAACCTAATAAAGTGAGATTTTGCCAGGCATGGAAAAAAACCCCACTCAAACCCAAAGTGTTTCATAATCCCGGAGGCTGTGGATGATAGCAGAGGGAATACATGTGTCAGTGCTGCCAGTCAGGGAGGTGCTGCCCGAGGATGGGATTAGCTTTGGAGGTGGCTGCTGCAGGGGAGAGAAACCCCCTCCCTTCTGGGTGGGGAACAAACCCCTGGATGTAATTTGTCATGGATAAGGTTTGCACATAAATCACCAGGTGCATAAATAGAGGAGGAAGAAACACTGGCCAGGGAAAGCTCTGCCTGGGAGGGTTTGGAGCTGACCTAGGCCCGGGTCTCTTGTGGTTTTTGTATTGCAAATAAAAAGACAAGTATCGTGCTGGGAAGTATAAACAGGACTCTCAAGCCCTCGGGCTCCACATTAACGCACTGTCAGCTGTCCCTGGGAGGAGCTGGAGGAAGCTGGGATTATCTCTAAGTGTTCTCTGTGTGCACACTCAGGTGTTGGAGTCAGCACTATGTGCATATTCATCTCTCTGGACTTACAAGTCCCTTCAGGAGTGATGGAGAATAACAAAGGTGAGCAGTGCCGGTGGCACCTTTCCTCTCTCCATGACTCCTCTGGGAGCTTTGAACTGCTAAAGGGGTGAGGAGTCCTCAGGATTTGGAGCAAAAGCCATTCCCAAGCGGCAAATTCTTCCCAGTGCTTCGAACCCTGGAATGACTCTGACAGTTTAATAGCAAGCAGCCTTCACGGGGAACCACCCTGTTCTTAAGCCTTCCAGGAGAAAATTATTCCATTTAACAGAAACGGCAGCTTTTAGGTGAGGCCGGGGTTAGGTGGGATTTGAGCTCGGAGCAGACCCAAGTCATGAAATCACCCAGTAGCACCCAGAGCATCAGGACTTGCACGTTCTCCAGTTTGCTGCTTATGTCTTTGGAGGGCAGATGAGCTGGGATTCGGGCCCCCCTGCCCCACTGCTGGTTTGGGGCCTGTGGCACATGCCATAAGGGAGGATGTGTGCTCCCTCTGTGCCACCTACCCTCCATTACCCGTGTGGGAAATTTGGCAATGTGGGAATGTAACACGCAAAGGCTGGGACAGGTCACCCTGTTGCAAGGATTTGTTGTGTTCAAGGAAAGCACCTTTTCTGGAACGTGTTGGGTGTTTCAGCTTTGGTGAAACCACTTGAGTGTCCCCACAGGGTTTTAACGATGTGTTGTAGAACAATTTGCAGTGTCCTGCGTGCAGAAATTCAGAAGTCTGAGCTGGGAGTTGTCATAAACCAGACTTTGTTGTCAAGAGTCTCGGGGATTTATGAAACTGGAGGATGTGATGATAACGTGAGTAGCTGCAGGACTCTTTCCTCTAAAACGCAGCTTTGGTCCCCAAACCTGGATGGTCCCAGTGGTGGGGGAGGCGTAGGGAGAGGAGCTGCTGAAGTACGACACGTGGGAGGTAGGGGTGTGGGAATTAGGATGCTGAACTCCTTCCCAGCACTGCTGCAGTCTCTGTGTGACTTCTTGTGAGCCCCTCTGAGTCACAGGAACCAGTGATAACGATAATCCTCTGCTCCAGTCCTGTCTGCCAGCTTCACCAGACTCCAAACTTTCTGGGAAGGAACATCCTCTATTATTATCATGATTAGCATAATTGCGGTGCCACAGTCACAAACTTTATCGTACATTCCTGGTTTTTGCTGAACTGTAATGAAACAACCAAATTTTGGGGGACGTACAACTCTAACCTGACTCAACAGGAGCTGAAAGTGAGAGCCAGGCTTTCACTGTGTTACAATTGTGTAACAATTGATCCCTGGGTCTCCTCAGGTGCTTCTGCCTGCAGAATGGGATGGAATATGCTGGTTTGCCTTCAAATCTAGCTGGGTGAAGATTGCTGGGGAAGTCAGCTGAGACTGAGGTGTTTTACACCTCATGTGGGTTCAGGCAGGTTCCACTGACCATAATTTCTCAACTGACCCCAAACTGATCCATAGGTGTTCCCAGCTGTTTGGGAAGAGCAGGAGTGCCTGGGGGTGTTGTGAGGCAGGATGAGGCAGGATGCTCCAGCACACAAGAGCAGTGTTTCCCTGAAGGGAGGAGATGAGTGAATATCCCTGTGTGTAACTGAGAGCCATGAAAAGCTCACCCAGGAGAGACTGCGCTCTGCAGGGTGCCACCATCTCCGTGCTCCTTATCAAAAATGTAAGCAAACAACAAATTAAACCCAATTATGTTTGTTTCCCAGTCCTTTGTTTATCCAGGGGATTAAGCCTGGCTTCAGCTGTTGGGATTTGGCAAGGGACAGAGCCCAGCTCCAGCTGAACCCGCCTCTGCTCTGTGACCAGGGAAGAATTGCTGCCTAGAGGCAGAGAAGTGCAAACCAGCAGTTAGTGAAGTGCTGATGAGTGTTTAGGTACGCGAGGGCATCTGGGGTGTCTGCATGCTGTAGGCTGGAAAAAAAAAAAAAGTGTTTTTTTCATTTTCCTTGTCCTTCAGATCTCTGCAGGTGGTTGGGGCTGAAGCACCTCTTCATCCCACAGAATATTCTGAGCTGGAAGGGACCCACAAGGATCCTCGAGTCCAGCTCTTAAGTGGCATCCCTTGGCACGGTCAGCTAAGGAATCTCCTCGGCTGTGAGGGTGGGACAGGGGTCAGATGCTGAGCCAGGTTTGTTAGGCAGGATGGAGCAAGATGTCAAGAAGGTCGAATGGAAAATCTGAATAGTTAAGGATGGACTTGGTAATGTGGGTGTTTTCTATGTGAAACTTCAGAGCACTGCTTTTAACTGAAAATGGGAATTGAAGAACTAAATTGGAGGGGTTATGTCATATGGAAAGAAATAAATCAAGTTTAAACCTTCTGGGGGGGAATAACTTCCTGATAAATCCCCCAAACAAAGATTTCCTGTGTCAGCAGCAGATGTGAACCCTTTCACTAAAATTGAAGACCTCCTCTAAGAGGGATCAAAGGGGAGGAGGCTCATCTCCGCTGCCTCTGCAGATCTATTTGCCTCAAATGCACTTGTTAAAAAACACAAAAATATCTCGAGGAATGCTGCCTTTAAAAACAAGTTATTCAACCTGGGAGCTGCATTTTGGAGGCTGGTATTGAAGCAGATGCCAAGTTTCCCTCAGTGCTGTCCATCCAAACACTGCGTTTAATTTTACAGACTTTCTGGAGCACCAGGGAGAAGAGCTATAGGGAGATACTGCAGGAATTTCATCCCAAGCATCCAAACGCCTTATTCCTAAAAGCAGCTGGAATGCCAGTGCTGGTTTATGTGTGATTATTATTTAGAGGTGGTTATGTGTGATTATTTCATCAGGAAATGTGGTGATAGGACGGTGACTGATGGGTTCAAACTAAAAAAGGGGAAATTTAGGTTAGATATAGAGAAGAAATTGTTCCCTGTGAGGGTGGGCAGGCCCTGGCACAGGGTGCCCAGAGAAGCTGTGGCTGCCCCTGGATCCCTGGCAGTGTCCAAGGCCAGGATGGACAGGGCTTGGAGCAACCTGGTCCAGCAGAAGGTGTCCCTGCCCATGGCAGGGGGTGGAATGAGATGAACTTTAAGGTCGCCTCTTACCCAAACCATTCTAGGATTCTGTGATTATCACAGGTGATCAGAAACTCTTAATCTCCCAGTGTTGAGATGTCTCAGCAGCATCAGCTTGCTGCATGTTGTCACCAAAGCATTTGCAAATGGCTTTTCTAGTCTCCTGCTTGCAGCTGAAGCCCATCTGTTAGCTGAAGGTGCTGATAAGAGGGGAACAAAAGGGAATTTCTGTGGCTGGATGCACAGGTAGGACCTTGCTTCCGAGGTGTCCTGTTCTGGGAAGCTCTGTGTAAACTGCAGGCAGGTTTTGGGGTGTACCACAAACTCAACCCCTGGCCTGTGTTTGCTTTTGTTATAGCCAGAGGTACTGTGCAGCAAAAACAATGCTGGTGCTTCCTGAGGAGCTGAGGTGAAGCTGATACATCCTGGATCCACCTGGGTTCCAGATCCCCATCCCTGGCAGTGTCCAAGGCCAGGCTGGATGAGGCTTGGAGCAGCCTGGGCCAGTGGGAGGTGTCCCTGCCCATGGCAGGGGTGGCACTGGATGATCTTTAAGGTCCCTTCACAACCAAACCACTGCTGATTCTATTCCATGATCCCACACATGCTCCAGCTCTGGGCTTTGCTGAAGGCATTGCCTGCTGTTTGCTGCTTCTCCTGGCCCCCTCCTCCTTCAGCCACTGGCTGCAGTTTGTATTTCCCCTTTTATTGCCTTTGGCTCTGTCACGATGGGCGGTGCAGTATTTTTGTTCTTCGCTTAATAATCTTTTGGCGGCTGTTGGACATCATTTCTCATTGTATTGGTGGAGGATTAGCTGAGATGATGGGAGATATTTCCTGTCTTAGCCAGCGGGATGGGCTTTGCAGGGCTTGTGCCTTCTTTTCTCATAGTGTAATGCTTTGTTTGGGAATGTGCACAGGCAGCTCGGCTATGGGAAGAAAGCGCAGCCCCTGAAGCACGATCGCTTTTATTTGTGGCAAGAAGCCATGGAAAAGGCAAAATCACTGGTATTCCCAGGCTGGACAGACCTCAGGGCTGGGAGTTGAGGTCACTGGTGTCTGCTCATGCCTCTGCATTGTGGTGGGGGCAAATAGATTCCCTCTCTTTATCCCGAGCTTGTCTTTATTGAATCGTAAAATCACAGAATAGGTTGGAAAGGTCATGAAAGATTAGTTTGTTCCAACTTCCTGCTGTGGGCAGGGACACCTTCCACCAGAGCAGGCTGCTCTAAGCCCCATCCAACTTGGCCTTGAACACTTCCAGTGATGAGGAGTCCAGTTAGTTGGGTTGGTGAAAGAAAAAGGGTTGGTGAACTTGAATGCTCCTGGCACCCTCTGCTTCATACCTGTGTTGTTGAGTTAAGGGATGCTGCAGGGCTTCTTTCAGGAAGTCTGGGAGAGGCCGTGGCTGATGAAGGAGCAGAGGGAATGGGGTGGTCAGTGTGGGTGCAGAAGTGTGTTTGCAACCATCGCTCTGCAGGGCAAGAGCAAACAAGCTTTTCTGCAAAAAACAACGCAAGCCTGGGAAAAGGCTGAATTTCTGGGAAAGTGATTGGGGAAGGGTGGGTCTAGGTCCTGGTGACGGTCTGAGGGTGTTATCTGGCATCCCTCAGTAACCACAGCCCCTCTCAGGTTACTGTTTACTGGCCCAGATGGGATCTCCAAGGGAAGTTGTTTTCTCCTGCAACAACTCCTCAAGACCAAGCCTTGTGCTTGCTCTCTCATCCAGCTGCAAGGCTTCAGTGACTCTTGAAACCCCTCGAGGCTCTGTCTTCCCTCTGCTGTGTCTTATCAGAACACAAGGTAGTCTCCCTGTCCCAGTCTGGATCCCAGATTTCTGTCTGCTGGCACTTCCGTGGCTCGGGCAGGACAGCCCTTGGCTGCTGAGATCAGATGCCCAGTGGGGCTCGTGTTGCTGGATGGAGAGAGGGTTTAATGTTACGTTAGAGATTGTAAGGGGAGACAATCTTAAGACAGGAAAAAAAAAGACTTTGCTGGTTCCAAGGCGATTTAGTTCTCTTGTAATAATAAGTGCGAGGTGTGGGGGGAGGGACTGGCCGTGACATGATCCCTCTGCAGCGCTTTGTAAAGACAAGGGCTGCAGACTTCTGCAACCTTCCTGCCAATTCCGGCTGTGGGATGTGGTACCAAAGGCTGAAAACCCAGACAGCTCAAGAGCAGAGGAAGGAAGTTAATGGTTGCTGGAAGAAGTGGGGGATACAAATGCCCCGCTGAGGAGGGCTGTAAGCCCTTGGCACAAGAGCCCTCTGCACTCCCTTGGAGGAGAGAGGCCTGAGGCCAAGACAACCTTCCCCAGAGATAAGCAACCTTCCTGTGGGTCATGGTGACAAAGTGAACCACCCCCAGCATGCCTTGGTTCTATATGGCAATAGCCTGTACCCAGTTGGCTAATTGGTTTCTCCCCCACCCCCTGCCTTTCCCATGAACAGCCCCTGTTTCTGCCCCTGACCAGGGAGCCTTTGTCCCTGGCCTTCCCTTCACAGCGGCTGCTGGACAATAAAAGCTGCCTCTGTGGAATTGCCATATGAGGCTCCTGTCTCTCTTCCCCGAGCTCGCCTCGGGTGATTTCACAAAGAGCTGGGATCACTTGTAGCTGAGAAGTTGCTGCACTTGCTGCCATCCCCTGCTGCCCAGGGAGGCCGGCCACCCCCCCTGGAAGAGTGGTTCTTTGCAGGACACTCTCTCTAGAAAGGTCACAGCACACCGGGTTGTCCACCCCCAGCCCCCTGAGAGCCGTGCCCCACATTCCTCGGTGTTTGCAGGTCGTGCTGATTCAGTCCCTCGGTATCAGCTGCTCCAGTAAAGTGCCCTGGCTTCCACTGGAATGCAGTGCTGTGGGATTGTCACTTCAGCTTTAACAAAGCCCTGACATCTTCGTGTGGTGGCTTTGCTTTCTCCCACTTTTATTCATGTGCAGAGCAAGCACAGGCTCCATAACTTTACTGACAGGAGTCATCTTTGATTTTCCTGACTGAATGTGGGGAGGAACTTCTAAACCAGTCAGTGAAATGCCTAACACAGTGATGAGGCTCCTTAAAGTAAAGGAAGTGAGAATCTCTTGGCAAACTCTCCCAGTTTGGGGCTCACTTCCAGTGGGAGCCGTGGAAAGGACTGTCCTTTAGTCTGAGCTGTGAGTGCTTTATCCCTCAACTGCCTGAAACATTAAAAACGGGACTTGCTGCCTTGTTCAGAATGAGTTGGTGGAAGAGCAGGGCCCAGAAAAAGCAATTTGTGATGTGTGATAGCCAGCAGGACCTGCCTCTCCTGCACATCTGCCTCCAAGGAGGCTCCATAGAGCCCTCCCAGCCCAACGTGGAGCTGGTGGGACCTCCCAGCAACCTGAAAGGAGGCAAAGAAACAACGAGAGGAGGATCCTTCCCAGCAGCCAGAACAGTGAGCAGCTCCCACCGCTTCCCCTAAGAGCAGGTTTGTGTATCAGAGCTGGGTTTTTTGGACATCTGGCCTGGGATAGGTGTTTATAGCTGAGCCAAGGGAGGAATAGGTGGCTGAAGAAGTGATCAAGCTCCTCAGCCAAAGTCTGGCAGACCACACTTGACGTGGACGTTGAACAGCAGACACACCGTGAAGGCTCTCTCTTCTCTCGGAGAGTAATTAATAATTTGTCTCTGAGAAATATTGCAAAGGAAATAGCTTGGGGAAGGGAACGGGAGCTGAACTGTTCTCCAAAGCTCCTCCTGACACTTTTAATCAGTGCTGCTCTGTCTCCCATTGACAGCTTTTGAGACACTACTGATCGCTCTTCGTGCTGCTCCTAAAATCAGCTCTATTAGGAGTTAGAAATACCAGCATTCTTCCAAAGAAGCTTATTTTTATTATATTCCCAGCCTAATACTGGAAACCAAAGAGCTTTAGAATAGAACTGGCTGCAACTCTAGCATTTCCCTTGAAAGAAAGTAAGTTATGGGAAAAATCCCTCTTTTGACAGCCTTCCACAAAAAAAAAAAAATCTTAATTTTCCCACAGGAAACTTGCAAGTCGTGGGTAAGTGGGTTTTTTTCCTCACTTTTTTTGCTGTCTCTAAGTTTTTCCAGCTTGAGCTTGATGTTTCCAAGTGTTGCTGTTGTTGTGAGCTGGCAGGCGGTGCACAAGGGCACCGGCGGTCGAGGCTTTTCCTCTCTGCCTGGGAGAGGGAGGTGGAAATCCACCACCAAAAAGCGCAATTTTGAACCACAGCAAACTTTCTACAAGGTATTTTTTTTCCCCTGAAGTTGTCTAGGTGGCAACAACTGGCCCCTCAAAGGGTGAGGTGGCTCACAGAGGCTGTGTTGTGGCACCTGTGGGAATATTGAAGGCTGGTCTGCACTGTCCTGCAGTGGATGTGTTTCCTGAGGCTGAGGTCCCTGGGAATGGGCTGCTGTGGGTCCTCAGCCACCGTGGGAACATGCAGGAGCTCTCCCAGTGGTGCAAAAGGAATAGGACAGGTAGAGAACTCATTAAACTTCTTTATCATTCTATCACTAACATTTTGCTCTATCTACATCAGGCAGTGTCAGAGCATCAAGAAAGAGAAGCTCCTACTGGGAAGACGTTGCCGATCCTGCAGTCATCCTGCTCTGCAGCCTCTCTTGTTTGGGTGAGAAGCTGTAAGCAAAGAAAGCTGTTTTCTCATCTGCAAGGCTTTGGACGTGCAGTAAGAGGGGTGACAGAGAACAAAGGTCCCAACAGCAAGAGCATCTCAGCGTTGGGTCTGGCAAACAAACAGCTCGAGGATCCCTCGCATACAGAATGTTAACAATGTTTTAATTTCTGGGGGGTTTTTACTATTATTATTTTAGCTGCCAAGAGTTCCTTGCCAGCTTTCTCTGTTTTGGTTATTTTTAATCCTTGCTTGTTTGCCTTGCTGTCCCAGCCTTCTCAGGCTTTTATGACTGCAGCACTAACCCCTCGTGCCCTGCAAACACATGCTGCACGACTTTACTCACGTGAGGCAGCTTTGATGTCAAAATCGAGTTAAGTATGTGCTTTAGTGTTTATAAGAGCGGGTCTTCGGTTTCTTAACCCTTGCCCAAGAAGTTTAGTTTACCGTAGCTTTCCCAATAAATCCCCGTCTGCTTCATTTCGGAGAACAGCTCCGTGTTTTTCCCCACCTCTGCTGAGAGACACTACAGATGTGTGATACTTGGCACTGTGGCCTTTCTCCCCCCCCCCCCCACTTTGTTTTTGCTTATGACTTTGTCTCTGGGCCTCCAGTATCATGTTTTCCTTCCTCTATGGCTCTGAATAATCAATTTGGAAAGCCAGGAAATAAATCAAAGGTTCAGATAGTAATGTAGAAAGAACGAAGGGAAAAGCAGACATATGGATTTCATCACCAATGGAGAATAACATGTATAATAATAACAACAGAGTGTAAATGAGTGTATGCACTCACAGGAGGCTTTTCCAAAATGATTGTTTTTGTACATGATCGAGGAAGTTATTTTGTGGTTGGAGTTCTTTGGAATGATTGTATCCTCGCACTGCCTGAACTCTTTCCCAGCCCTGTTTTTTACAGCAGTGGGGCAACAGCAAAGCTTTGGTGCGACCAGCTGCACCTTGAGAAGGGTTCAGCAGTCCTGGGGACTTCCCTGGAGAAGACTCGCTCGCGTGCTCAGCAGTGATGGTTTCCATCCCCGTGTCCCCTCAGCTCTGTGGCCTGGAATTCACTGCCTTTCCCCTGAACAAAATTAATCAAGCGTGCGAGTCCTTCCCTGGCCAAGAAAAATGATGGAGAGAGCATTGTCTGACGGTGGAAAGCAAGCCCAGCTTTGTGTTTGCTTTGAAACCGTAGATGCCTGTGCCGGGCCCGTGCTCGTGTGCCGAGTGACACGGTGGGTGTTGGACAAGGGACCACAGAGACCCTGCCGTGGGCACGTGCAGGATTTGTGCTGAAAGCAGCACAACAGTTTTGTTTCCTTTCCCACAGAACAGGGTTCTTCTTTGCTTAGATGTTCTTTCCCTCTGTGATAGAAGGGCAAGTACAATGCCATGGTCTTGGACAAGGGATGGAGGGACAGGGCACAGGGAATGGCTTCCCACAGCCAGAGGGCAGGGATGGATGGGATATTGGGAAGGAATTGTTCCCTGGGAGGGTGGGCAGGCCCTGGCACAGGGTGCCCAGAGCAGCTGTGGCTGCCCCTGGATCCCTGGCAGTGTCCAAGGCCAGGCGGGATGGGGCTTGGAGCAGCCTGGACAGTGGGAGGTGTCCCTGCCCATGGCAGGGGTGGGATTGGATGATCTTTAAGGTCCCTTCCCACCCAAACCATTCCAGGATTCTGTGATTAGTCAGAGCTGTCAGCTGGAGCTGCGGTTGCCAATGCTCAGTTTGAAGTCAGTGATGCTTTAGCTAAAGGGGAGTTGGATTTAAAATTTCTTCACCCCACCTCCTTCTCAGTCATCTTCTCTACATTATCAGTGCACAAATATCTTTCCTTTTTCCCATTTCTCCAAAATTCTGCATTAGCTGATGTGTTTTTACTAGTTGGGTGGTGGGTGTTTAAACCCAGACAGCTTTTTTAAAGAGCTTCTGGGATAATCCCACAACCCTTACACCACCAGAGGTGGGAAAACAATCTAAGCCAAGGGTGAGTTGTTCCTCATGTTCCTCATCTGCAGATGGAAAATTAAGATGCAACCCCTGCTGAGGTTTGCTTACCATGCTGGTTACTAATCCCTTCTAGAGGGATTTTGGTTAAATGTTTTTCAGTCCTTGAAAATTCCTGTAGGAAACTGAGGTTTTTCTACTGAAAAATCTTAGGGGAGGAATATGAACACTTGAATTTTGATGATTCTTAGGTCAGATATTCTGATTTACAGTCAGAAGCTAATGGAGAATCATCAAAAATGGTGTTTCTGAGTTCTTGCTGCTGTGATGTGGATGTGAAGAAAGTCAGGACACTGCAAAAGTTGATCAGATCAGGCAATGAGTTCTCCCCAGCTCATTTCACAATCCTGGGCTTCCTTTGAGTACAAATCCAGCACCTTTCACCAGCAATAAAAATCACATCTTTTTCTACTTTAGCTTAGTTTCGAAAAAAAAAAAAAAATCAAAAAAGCACAAAATAAACTCTCCCTGGCAGAATCCACCAGCTGTCCTGTAACTGCATTTCGTTGTGAAACAGCTTTTCCTCATCAGAGCTGTGCCCTGGGTGCCATTTCTGGCTGGAGTGGGCTGCAGATAGACACCAGTGCCTGAGCTGGGCTGGGCTGGGCTCAGGGGCTGCGTGCCCACGCTCTGTGGCAAGCAGAGGGGTACAAACCCAGAGAGAGAAACACGTGAGGAAGCGCAGGTCAGAAGAGTCCCCGAGCTCCGAGTACAGTCATTTCCAGCCTGAAAAACCGCCTGGGCCTGGCTCTGACTTGCTTTTCAGTGATGCTCTCTCTGGAGCTGGAAGGCAGGACTGTGCCTGGGGCCTTCAGCCCGGCTTTTGGGGGCTCCAGGGGTGTTTTCTCTCACCCCATGAGGTCAGGTATTACTCGTTAAAAGCTATTACAGAAGGCTGCAGTGCTGGTGCTCTAGTTAGCCTCCAAGGCTTGTTTCCAGCAGAGTTGGGGATGTTCTCGTTGCTGAACTGGGCTTGTTTTGCCAGGTTTTGCAAGTCCGAAGGATTTTGCTGAAGCAAAACTTCTTTCTCAAGACATTTTCCAGGATGTTGTCGTTCCTGGCACTATAAGATGAAACCATCTTAGGAGTGAACCAGACACTTTGGATGCATTTTAGTGATGACTAAACTCATGTGACTCAGTTCAACTCGAGCAGAGGGTATCTCACAGAACTGTAGAACCATGAAATGGTTTGGCTTGGAAAAGACCTTAAAGATCATCTTGTTCCACCCCCTGCCATGGGCAGGGACAGCTTCCATTATCCCAGCTTGCTCCAATCCCTGTCCAACCTGGCCTCAGACACTGCCAGGGATGGGAATCTCACCAGCTTGGCTGTGACCCTGCAGTGTGAGCACAGGAAGCAATTCCTGAGGCATGGCTGCAAGGTGGCCCCAATCTGGAATACCTGCATTGCTGCAAGTCTGGGCTCAGCCCTTGGTTTTGTGTTAAAGGGAGGTTTAAGAACACCTGGATTGCTCTAATCCCAAGCCAAGTGTGCTTCTCTTACTGCCCTCCCAGCTGCACCCAAGGCCCTGTGTGCCAGGCTGCTTTCTGGGGTGTTCACTAAGGCTGGCTTAGGTGTTTTATTACAAAAACTGTGTTTTGTTGCTGTGCTTTACCCAGAGAGCCCTTTTGAAGTCTCTGAGGGGATGGGGACCTCAGTTTGGTCTCTGATACCATTAACCAGCCACTCTCTGATGTGGGAAAGCACTAGATGTTTAATTCCACCACAGAGCAGGAGAACAGGGCTTTGTCAGGTGATGTGGACTGTGAGGCTCCTTGTGTTTGTGTTTCACCTAAGCTGAAGCAGCTGCATCCTCTGCTATCACCTGTGTGTAGTTTTTAGGACTGTAACTTCACATCACTCGGTGCTTCTGTGCATCGAGCTCTCAGCTCCTCTTAACTTACACTGGGTGTCTGCTAATCATCAGCTCATGCCTCAGTTTCCCCACTCAGATGGCAATTAAAGCTGCTCCTACAGTTAATCAGGCTTCTTTGCATATTATTCATGCTTAGCCTAATGCTGTAACACCACCAAGCCCAGAGCAGCGATACCCTGAGCCTGCAAATTCATCGAGGCCTTGTGAATACCTGGAGCTTTGCAACCCCAATGGCTGCAGCCACCAGCACTTGGACATTATGAAAAGCACTTCCATCAGTCTATTCTTCATCTTAAAAAACCCCTTGTAGACCCTGGAGCCTCTCTTCCCCTACCTGCAGAAGATATTTGTCAGAGCAGAGGGTGTTGTGTGGGAAGCAGAGTGTTTTGTTGCCATGTGGACTGCAAGGCTGGTTGTTTTGTGATGACAACACGAGCTAAGGGAGACCCTCCTGGGCTTTTCCCGAGTTGCACTGGCACTGTGTTGGTCCGAGGAGTAAAAACATGTGTTCGTGTTTCTGCTCTGTGAGTGCAGCGAATGTGACTCACCAGGAACACACGGGGAAGATGTTTGTGGTGATGAGGTGTCACTTTTATGCAGTTCCTTCTCTGGATACAGCCACATTTTCAGGCTTCTTTGCATGCCTGAGGAGCAGTTGGGCTGAGGTTGGGGAGAACCACTGAGACTGGAGTGGTCCAGAGCAAAACTCTGGAAAGCAGCAGTGAGCTGGGAGTCCCTACCTTGATTTAGGCCCAGCTTTAGGGATGCAGGAGCGTGCGCTGTGCTGGCAGTCACTGGGAGACAGATCCTCTGATATTTTGGAATTTGATCCCTTTGGTCCACTGTGATCTGTTTATGTCAGCAGAGCACTTAGATAGAAGCTCTTTAATCTCCCAGAGCTTATGCACATACCTCACAACACTGCAGATGGATTGGATAAGCAAAAAGCAAACCAAACCCAACCGAAAAATAAAAACCAACTCAAGCAAAGCCTCTTTAAGCAGTTCAGAGCACACATCCCAGGGGTGCTTTTGACTATCCTGCCAATGCAATATACATTTTATGGTCCTTCTAAAACGTGGGCAGAGTCACTGAGCTCTGTACATGTTTGCATTGGGAGCAGGGTTTGTGAGTTAACCCTCGCAGCCAGCTCAGGGTCACCTCTCCTCTTTTCCTAAAGGTCAGATTTCCCACGGCCTCTCAAGGTTTCCAAGAAGAATTCCTTCTCCAGGGCCTGTAATGGATCTTTTCCCAGCCCTGTGCCATGGTGTGACTGTGGCTCTAGGGGATGGCTTGGGAGAGTTGTCACAACTCCTGCGTCTCATGTTGGCAGCTCCTGGCTTCTCCCTTGTCCTGACTATGTCCTATTTGCAAGGGAAGAGGAAAGAGGTGATCTCAGCATTGTGAGCTGATCCCAAATTCTTCTTGTCTCCAGTGTGGCTTGGTATCCTTCAATTCTGTAGTTAAATTTTGTGGGGAGAGCAAAAAATCTATTAATCTTACTTGCAAACTCAGAATTTAGTGAGGATGGAATGAGCTGTGCTCCATGGTACATCTGGTTATTCCCTAAAGCATGAAGAGTGATAAAAACCATGTTATTTTTCTCCTAGCCCGCACATTAATAATGCTGAAATAGTGCAATTATTCCAAAGCTTTGGTAATTACAACTCCTGGACTCTAATCTCAGTTTTTATTGTAGGTTTTTATTTGTGAAAGTGGCCACTGCTTTTGGGTGTATGAGCCCCGTAGCTGACTTTCTCAAAACAGACATGTGGTGGGATTTGTGGGGCTGTCCTGTGCAGGGATAGGATTTGGACTTGATTCCAGAGAAGCTGTGGCAGCCCCATCCCTGGAAGTGTCCAAGGCCAGGTTGGATGGGGCTTGGAGCAACTTGGGATGGTGGAAGGTGGAACAAGGTGAGCTTTAAGGTCCCTTCCCACCCAAACCATTCTGGAATTCTGTGGTCCCTGTGGGTCCCTTCCAGCTTGGGACATGCTGTGATTTTAGAGCAGGTTTGTGAGGATTCCGCTCATCCCAGCCCCAGCTGCCACCAGACCTCCTGTGATTTCATATTCAGCATCCCAACACCAAAGTCCCCGAATGTGCTGGCTGCCTTCTCAAAATATGGGCTGGAAAATCACCTCTCTGCCTGAGAGAGAAAGGAGGGATCGTACCTACCTCACAGCAGAGTTGTGGTCGATAATGTTCGCAAAGTGCTTTTTAATCCCCTGCTGAAAGGTTCTGTGCGAGTGTGAGTTATAATTATTACGTAAATGTGGCTCATATTTTCCTGCCCAAGCCCTCAGCTTGCCACAAAGATGTTTTCCCAGTCTTTATGTGGATGCCATTGGGTTTGTAGCTTCCTGGCTCGCTGTAGGAAGGCACAGACTTCCAAAAGAGAGAATTAAATTCTTTTCATCAGCTTGCAAAGCCAAACCAAACCCCAAACCACTTTCAGTAGAGCTTTCCAAAAGGAGAATTGATTATCCACCAGCAGGGAAGAGATGCAACTTCGTTAAGGATGGGTGAATGGCTCCAGCTCCTACCTGCAGGTGCCCACCTTGGGAGCAGGGGTTGGGTCAGTCGGGTCTCCTGGAGGGAGCGCAGCCAGCTGAGCAAACATGGGCTCTTCACCGTGTGGATCATCCGGCTAAAATAAACCATGAGGTCATGCCGGCATCGCCGTGGCACCCTGCGATAATTAAACCAACTCTCGGTCCCCCTGCAGCCCCCAGCCCAGCTTTGCTTACAGGTGTGTTGTTATTGAGCAGCTGGTGTAACAAATCCCTGCCAGTGCCAAGTATGAAACAGCTCAGGACCTGTCCAAAACCAACACAGCCGGGCCTGGAGATGGAGTCCAGGGGTGCAGTTCTCCCTCCTGGAGATGAAAACAAATCGTAAAGGTTAAAAGGCAGCAATTGGGGCTGTTGCTGTCTGCAAACTGAGGAATCTCTGTGCCTCTTCCCAGGAGGAAAGGAGTTAATAGGTAGCCAAGGTGAAGGTTTAAAAATAGAGCTTTTTGCATAGCTATTTGGTGATGTCTCTGCCACTTCTGCCACCACAAACCCCAGTGTGTTCCCAGCAGTTCTTTAATGTTGGGCGTTTGCAGGTTTTTTATGATGGGTTGGTGAATAGAGAAAATGGGCTTTGGAAGGAATTACTTTGGAGGCACTGGAAACCAGGTAACAGACTGCGTCGGGTCCTCAGTCGCGCTGGCACGGCCCCACTGGAATTAACAAGGTGGGTTTGAAACTGGGAGGACACTCCATGGAGCCCAAGGTGTGTGTGAGGGGATGGGTGTCCCAAGAAGCTGTGGCTGCCCCATCCCTGGAAGTGTTCGAGGGTTGGATGGGGCTTGGAGCAACCTGGGATAGTGGAAGGTGCTACAGCAAGGCTTGGCTGCCAGAAAAATGTTGGAACAGCTGAAGAGGGAAACGTGTACTCAGCTCCCCGAGACCAGGAATAGGAGTTCTGGGGAAAAGCACAGGGAATGGGAAATGTCCTGGACAATGGCTTTTGTTATACCTGTGGATTTGGCAGCCTTTGGAGTGTGTACCCAGGATTAGGAGATCTTTAAAACTCAGGTTGAAGGGTCAGGATAGACACTAAGCATTTCCCAAGTTTTAGGCTAGAGTTATAGAATTTAGGTCAGGATTCCCAGCTGAAAATTAATTTCTCCTTACAGGATTAATCTTGGGAACATGGATGTGTCAGGACAGGATTTAGCCGTGTGTGGGACATCACCTTGTTACATCTGAATGAGGTGGGACAAACTGGCCATGCAGGGTCCCTGCCCATGGCAGGAGGGTCCCTTCCAACCCAAACCACTCCATGATTTTACAGTTCTGTGAAGCTGTGGTGAAAACATTCCTGTGGTGAAAGTTCGAGGGGAAAATTCAGGCAGCCAGAGTGTGAAGGACAGAGCAAGAAGGTTAATGCACATTATCTAGGGTTTCCAAACAACTGAACGTTCAGGGATGGGGACTTTAAATCCATAGGATGATGCAGGTGACCTGTCATTCCTGAGGTGCTGGTTGAGCCTCCATCCCTTGGGAAATGAGGGGCAGGCAGAGCAGGAGCAGAGGGAACCAGGTTTGCTTCTCTTGAGTGTTGTTGAGAAGTGTTGGGCAGCCTGAGATACCCTCCAGCTTGAAACCACTCAGACCTGACTCCCTTCTCCCTGAGGATTCCCTGACCAGGAGGGCCACAGACACCACTGCTGGGAGGACTGGTGCTGTCTCCTGTTGTGTCCCCTTGGAGGAGCACGCTCCCCTCAAATCTGAGATAAGGGGCCTGCTGTTTAAATGGAGTTTGTGTTGCAAACACCAAACTCTTGCTCCATGAGGAGAGTTTGGCACTTCTCCTGCTCTCCCGCTGCCTGACGGGTGGGAATCCGTGATTCGGGGTCTGCTCTGCAAGGTTGGATTTATTATTGGCGACTGGCCTCTGCTGTTGACTCGATTCCTGCTCTGATCCTGGAGGATAACTCTCTGCTAGGCTGCTCTCGGAGGGAACTCGCATTCCTTTCTTATCTCCCACCAGCATGAGTTATGCTCTCAAAAATTAGTCCTTATTTATTAGCACAGCACAGCCAAAAGCCATCTCCAGGATTTTCAGTTGCATGTGCACAAATTCCACCTCCCTCCTCTAGCCCCCCTGGAGAGATTCATTAGGAATAACCTCACCTTTCAGGGAATCAGATGCTCCTTCAAGGATGTTGACTTCCAACATGTTTGGAGACAGTGTCCCAAGGAGGTTAATGGATTCAGTTCATCTGTTTTCACTTAATGCAGCACTGCAACTGCATCTGGAGAGCTGTGAAATGAACACAAGGGCCCTTCCTTCTCCCTCATACTGTAAACTGAGGCAGAAAAACCAGCATTCTAGGGGGAGTCATTTTTCCTTCTTCCAAATTCGAAACAATCAGGAGAAATTTATAATCTGGCCCTGTTTTTGGTGCTTCCTAAGGAAAGGAGAGGAGCGTGAAGCCCAAGTGCAGCCCCACAGCAAAGCATCTGCCTCATCCCCACCTGGCAGAACAAGGATGTGGAATTAAAGAAAACTGATGGCAGACCCAGCTGGACAAGGACAAGTTTGGCTTTGGTTGAGGTCGGGGGAAGGCTCTGTGCTGCTGATGCCCAGAGGTAAAGAATTCCAAAGGCGATGGGAGGGACTGCAATCAGCCCGGAAAGCACGGAAAGGCGCTGAGAGGGATCAGATGGATCGTGATATCGAGCAGCCTGAGAGGGGAAATGCAATATCAGCAGCTCCCAGACCCCAAGGAATCACCAGGAAAAGCAGCATCAGTGCAGAGGTAGTTCCAGCACAGTTAATAAAAGCTGTTTGCTGCTGCAAACCAGCAGAACTCAACAACTGCAGAACTGCATCTTGGAGCTGAAGTGGTCAGAAGAGGAATCCCAGAGCAGGGACGCAGCAGGGCACATCTCCCCTCTTCCTGTTCAGTCCTACCTTACTGTAACCCTGATCTGTGGGAAGTTACTCTTGGTTTGTGTATCCAAGAGGAAGGAAGTGGTCTCTTGAGACAGGGTCAGACCCTGGATTCAGCCCAGTTCAAGGTGTTTGCGAACCACTCTGGGAACATGATAAGTGCCTGGTTTTATTCCTTGCTGACAGTCTTCTGAAATACCTGCAGGTGTGTAGGGCTGGATGGGTTTCTGTGCCCATGGCTCCTGCTGCAATGCATGGAGACTTGTCTGGGATGTGGAATATCGGGATTTCACTGGGAGTTCGCTTTGCTGGAGAGAGGAGATAACTGAGGGCAGGGATGTGTTCTTAAACCAGTCAACAAGCAGTTGTGAAGAAAAGAGGGTAAAAACCACCAATCTCTGAGCTGCCAACAACTGGAAAATTCAGATTATCTGAGTGGTTCCTCACAGACAAGACATTATTTTATTCCAGTGCAAAGAAACACGGGCAAGACATCAAGTTACAAGCCAGAAATATCATGAAATGGATAATGGCCCATTATTGACATAGGAAGTGGGATGGTTTTGATAAAATAAGCCCACACAAATGATTTTCTGGACATGCAATTTGCAAGAAAGCTCTTTGAGGAGTTTTTTGAAGGAATGTGGTTATTGTTTTTCCCTGTCTTCTTTTTGCTTGTTCCATTATTGAACAGAAAGAGAGCCCATTGCAGGAGGAGATTCAGCATCCCTTTTGCTCAGGAAGGCTGTTGTTGCCTGTACCCCATGAGTTTTTCCCTAAACACCATCTGGTAGGAGCCTGGGTGGGGTGAAAATAATGGAAATCACATCCTCTGGGGTGAGAAATTGTTCTGCACGTGTACTGTGTCTTGGGCCAGTTGTCAGACAAAAAATCCAAGCTCCCTATTTTGTTGCTGAGAAGTAAAATGATAACTGGATACAACTTTGGGGATGCTTTTGGTCATGTCTGTGTTTTCAGGGGATGCTGGACCGAAAACTTTGGAGGCTTTGTTGTGCTTCCTCCCTAGTGCATCTCGCACTGTCTGTTACAGTGTGGAGAGAAACACACACTCTTTGCCTTCTCTCATCTCCATTTGGTGATTTTGGGGATTTTTTTTTCATCTCAAAACCGTGTTCCATCAGTCTGCCTGCGTGTTTTGAACCACGTGAGGAAGCAGGGATCACGCTCAGGGTTACGCTGATCCCAGCAGTCCCATTTTTGTGGTGCACTTTGCTGCCAGTTTTCTTCACCCATTTTGAAATCAAATGGTTCGTGAAGACCTAAATTAATTTGGGGTGGGAATGTTAAGTATCATTAAAATTGATTAATCTCTTGCTGCTGCCAATCCCACAACCATTTTTGGAATCTTCTGGCTGGATTTCTAGGTTGAATCCTTGAGCTTTGTGCAGCCTGGAATCAAGTGAACAAGGTTGTTTGTGTTCAGCTTTCTTCATTGGCTTTGTTGTTGTTGGTTTAGGGCAGGAGGAAATTCAAGTATGAAATTATGGGGAAAGGTAAACCTGGGTGGGATTTTGTGCTGCAGTTTATTTGGATGTGAGATGTTACATGGCACTAAACTCTCAGAGTACCTTTATCTCAGAGTTTACAAATACAAATAAGTCCTACACAAAACTTAGTGCACGATGAAAGATTCAAACATACACAAGGAGAGTGTTTATTTGAATGTGCTCTGTTTGTATTTGGAAGTGGCTGTTTCATTGTAGGAGGTCCAAAAAGTTAATTCACCAGAAGAAGTGGAGTTTTGGAAACAGCAGGAAAAGGACTGAAGCTATTTGGGGATCTGGTTTTCAGTTTCTTTATTCATTTTTGGAAAAAGTTTGTTCTGGCTTGAGCCAAACCAAGCTTTTTCTGAGATCTTCGTTTACCCAGCTCTGATGCACAAGCACATACCAAGCCAAGCTCAGTAAATTTCTCAGACTTGCATTTTTTTCCAGGGCTCTTTTCCTCCCCACAGACCTCCCCAAGTGCCTGCACTGCAGGTCCAAGCCATGGACAGGTTTCCCTGGGATTCTGCCGGGTTTGGAAATGGTGTTGGACTCGCCTGAACCCGCTGGAAGCACTTTGTCTTTGCTTCGAGCTGTGCTGTGTGTGAAAGCACGGGCCTCACCCGTCATGCTGAGCTCTCACAGATGCACTGCCAGTGCTGAAGCGAAATCCTGCACAGCTGGAGTTAGGGAATTGTTGTCCTGGAGGGTGGGCGGGGTGAGGTGGGGTTGAGAATCAAATCAGGATAATCCTGCTAAAGGATAATCATGGAATCCCAGAATGGTTTGGGCTGGAAAGGACCTTAAATCTCATCTCGTTACAGCCCCTGCTATAATATCTTCAATTATCCCAGGTTGCTCCAAGCCCCATCCAACCTGGCCTTGAACAATTCCAGGGGTGAGGAGTCCACAACTTCTCAGGACAACCTGTTCCAGGCCCTCACCGCCCTCACAAGGAAAAATTTCTTCCTAATCTCTAATCTAAACCTCCCCTCCTTCATTTTAAGGCCTTTCCCCCTTGTCCTGTCACTATAGGCCTTGTAATGAAAGTTATTATTACTGAAAGATGTGCTAGTGAGGATCTGAATGTCTTCATACAGGGAGGGTGGTGAGCCTGGAGTCCCAGTGTCACTGCCATTCACACTGAGCTGTGCCCCCAGTCTGACCCCAGCAGCCATCAGGTGCCAAAATGCGCCCCTGTGGAGGCAAATCCTGGAGGTGTTTCCATCCCAGGAGTCTGGGCTCACTGTGCCTGCCCCCTTTCCTTTCCCTGCCCAAGTGGATTTCACCTGTGTGCAATATTCTCCATTTCACTTGCTCTCACTGCCTCCTGCACCCCACCCCGCCTTCCCTGCCTCTTTTAAAGGCTATTCCCACAGCTGTAGGCTGCCCATGGCCAGGAAATTCCCTGGGAATTACTCTCCCTGCTACCTTCTTGACGAGCAAAAGCTTTTTCCCCTCCAAAGCTTTCCCTGTCTCAAGAAGTGTCAGGATTTAAGACCAGCTCCTGCAGCTTCAAGAGGCACCTCTGCTTTTATTCCCTCAGCCTCAGGGACTACTTTGTCCTGAAGTGTTGGGGACCCAGGAGTGTGTGTGAGACATGATAAGAGATCTGTGGAGCAGAGGGAGGGGGTTACAGAGCCACAGTGTAAAGGGAGAGCGAGGGCCAAAGCCCAAGGGGTTGTGTCATGGAAGAGCCAAGAGCTGGGCTCGGCAGCACGAGCCTTTCCAGTGCTGGTGACTCACTTGCTGACATTTTTGGCCACTTCCTGGGCTGGAAGGGGCAGAGGGAAAAGCCATGGAGCTGCTCTTTTTATTGCTCCCTGGCCTGGGCACAGGGCTGGCTGCAGGAGAGGGGTTTCACAGAGGATGCCTGATGCTGGGAGCAGTCGTGGCCGGTACTCAGAGGTTTAGTCACTGCATCGCTCATAGGGATAACTTGGAGTTGCATCCTAGGAAAGCATGAAAGGTCCATGATTCATTCTTCCTGAGAAACTGTGGAAAAGGATGTTTCAAAACACTTCACACAGTCAGCGAAATCTAAAAATTTCCCAGTGATTCCTCATTTAAGTCTGACAGATGTGCCTTTCCTATCTGCTTCCCAAGGACAGTTCTCTGTATTCTCTTTTTTCACCGCTTGTATTTGCTGTTCCGTGTTTCAGTAGGGAAAATATTGAAAATGGCATTTGGGAATTGGCTTTTAACTCTCAGCACTGATGGCTGTCTGTGCAGAAAGAGAAGCTGTCTCAGCTCTGTGTGTTCCAGCAGAATGGAGATAACACCATCTGAAAAGGTTAAATACAGCTTGTCTGTGCAAAGTGGAAGGGGAGCTTGTCTTTGTGGTGGGTTTGGGGTTGTTTTGTTGTTGTGGTTGTTTGGTTGGGTTTTTGTTGGGCTTTTTTAGTGCTGTGGTGCTTGGTGTGATGCCTGAGGCTGTGCCTTCCACCCTGTGCCTCCTCTGCCTCTGGCACCTACAGTGTGTGTATTTCAGAAGGCAATGAAATTGGAAGTATTTTCTGTCATGCCTCTAAAATAGACTTAAAATCTCCACTTAGGTGTAGACTTCTCAAATTTGGGAGTGAGGAGTTGAAAGATCGGAACTGCACCTCTTAGGTTTGGTACAAAATCCCAGTTTTCTTGTTTTTCAACTGCAGATGTGCTTTGAGGTTTGGTTTGCTGAAGAGAAAGTATTTTCCATTTTTGAAACATCTTTGTGCTTTCTTTTCCACATAGAAGAAATCAGGAGAAAAGCAGGAGGAAAAAACAGTTTAAACTTGTGGGCAGGACTATTTTTGTAGGAGAGAAAAAACCACGGGCTTGTGACCAAAGGGAGAATTCCCTTTGGAAACCTCCAGCATGGCAGCGGTGCCGCTCTCTCCAGGTGGCAGCTCCTGTGGCATCTCTCTGATCCTTTCCTTGCCAACATCTGGTCCACAGCCTCTGAAGTCACCAGAAATTTTGCCGTTCATTTCCAAGTCTCTCAGATAATGTTTTGTACTCATGCAAACGAACGTGAGCATTAAATATCCTGCTAAGTCTGCTTGGCTTTTTCCATCAAACGTGTCATTTAAATAACCTAATTAAATGAAGTCCTTTCATTTTAGATGATGTTTAGATGATGCACATAATTGCCCTGAGAGTGCAGCCGTCCAGCTGGCAGGGAGGTTATAAAAGATGTAAAACATTTTAATAAAAACAAGACCCTCCTCGGGTTTGGACTCTGTAAAGGGTGGAAGGCCCGTGCATTGCACAGGCACCAGGGAGCTGTCAGGGCTCTGAGTGCAGAAGTCTTCTGACCTCTCCTGTCTTAAATGTTACCTCGAATTCATGGGATGTTCATGGAGTCACAGAATATCCTCAGCTGGGAAGGACCACCAGGATCACCCAGTCCAGCTGCTGGCCCTGCACAGACACTCCAGCAATCCCACCCTGGGCATTCCTGGGAGCAGTGTCCAAATGCTCCTGGAGCTCTGGCAGCCTCGGGGCCGTGACCTTTCCCTGGAGAGCCTCTTCAGTGCCCAGCACCCTCTGGGGAAAGAACCTTTTCCTGATATCCAACCTCACCCTCTCCTGACTCCTGAATGTTGAAGGATTTTACCTCTTGGTCAGCACCTCAGTGCAGCACAACTTGGGAAGGGATGAATCCTGCTGCTTTTGCACCTCATGCCTACAGGATGGGGACCCCTGGTGTCCTCCTTGCACAGTCATCTCAGAAAAGAGCCTTTTTGGAATGCAGGCTGTGGCCAGTTCTTTTTGGGCTTTTTGGAATGCAGGCTGTGGCCCGTTCTTTTTTCGGCTTTTTGGAATGCAGGCTGTGGCCCGTTCTTTTTGGGCTTTTTGGAATGCAGGCTGTGGCCCGTTCTTTTTGGGCTTTTTGGAATGCAGGCTGTGGCCAGTTCTTTTTGGGCCCCGGCCTTCCCCAGCCTGCGCGAGGACCGAGGAGGGCAGGCAGGTGCTCCTCACCATGTGCTGCTGCCTGGGAATGGCTCCTGGCTCCTTCTTCCCTCCGGCACAGCCGCCTGTGGAGCGGAGCGCCACGAGGAGCGAGTCCCTCTGCGTGGCAGGAGTGTCTTTGGGAAGGGGCCAGCTCCATGTGTGTAACATTTCCATTAACTCAGGGAGCGGAGCTGCCGGCGCGGGGCCCAGGCCGCGCTGCAGTCGCGGAGCTCGTCCATCACGGGTGTCAGCGAGCCGGGACCCCGGCGTGGGGGCTCCCACCTGCTCTGACAGTGGCACTGCCTTCCCATGACGTGATGGCTCCAGGGACAGCATCACCCGGCCCTGAGCTGTTCCTGAGCTCATCCTGGGGCTGTTCTAAGGCTGCTCTGAGTAATGCCCGCTGCTGCCAGCCTCCCGGCGCGGCCCCGCTGCTGCCGGGCACCTGCTGCCGTGCCCTGCTCTCCTTCCCTCCTGGGACTGAACAGCTCCCTGGATTGCTTGGATCAGCTGGAGTTTCTTCTCCCAGGCATGCAGAGAACACACATCTGCTCAGCAGGGACATGCTTTTCCAGGACCCTCTTTCCTGCGATCCTGTTCAAGCTGGAGCCGGGAATCCTTCACCCCGGAGCCTCGCTGTGCTGACACATCCATTGTCACCACAACAGAGCAAATCCTGCTTGTTGGGGTTTTTTAATCCTGCTCCAAGCCAGAAAGTACTCAGTGTTTCCCTTTTCCAAAGGATTTGGGCCACGTCAGATCCTGCAGGGGCAGGGGCTGTGCACACTGAGGGCCTTGGAGGGGGATGCCAGCAGGATGAGTTCCTTCTCCAGCTGAAATGAGTGAGATCCCACCCAGGTAACACCATGCTTCCATGAAAAAGCATCTCCCACCTCACATGGGACTCCCCTTTCCTGCTCCATTCCAGGATCAGTAGTGCCCACCAAGGATTGTTCTGTGTGTAGGCCTTGACCTTGTCTGCTCAGGCAACATCTGAACCTCCCCAGCCCACAGACTTCAGGAAAACAATCCTGGCACAACCTCTCCATGCTGTCACTTCCACTTACACATTGTGGGGGTGATGCTGCCATGCTGGTTTTTAGCCACACTGTGGTCTGGGGCACCTGGGTCTGGAAGAGGGACCTTTCTCCATCTGCAAAATCCTGCTGGAGCCCTCCAGGAAAGGACAGCCAAGGCAATGCTGATGCTTCCCCGCTGCCCCTTTGCAGCCTGGGTTGTTTTATTTTCCTCTTGCCCTCTCTCTCCTGCAGCACAAAAGGATATTCTTGTACCCAAGTATTTTTTTTCTGCATTTTTGCAGCATGAGCAAAGCAGGAGGGGTGAGGGCAAGGAAGGGGATTGAAAGGTTTGGGGAAAAAAAAATCTCACACAGGGCTTAGTTTACAAGGGACAGCTGAGTGTATAAACCCTGTCCCCAAAGAGGGTTGTTAGGAGCTTTTCTGGCAGTGTTTCCCCTCCTGCCCCCAACTTCTGGTTAAGCTGCTCGGAGGGAAAACAAGGAATGAGAAGGGGTGGGGGGAGTGTTTTTGAATGTTCCAAAAGTCAGAGGTAGAAAAGCCCCCTCTGTAAGACCCAGAGAGGCTCGTGGAGCTGAGCAAACAAGCCTGGGTGAGTGAGCTGGGCGGGTCAAGTGCTGCAGGTGGGGGTCCATCGTCTGTGCATCCGAGACCTCATTATTTGATAGGGCAAACGGTCCCAAAGAGGGACACACATCTCTCTCACACCATGAACTGGTGACTGGTGTGGCTGGGGATCCCAAAGCATCCCAGGCACTGAGTGCTCTTTAAATTCACTGTGAATCCCCATCCCAGACAGTTCTGCTGGGGACTGATTTCCCTTTGATGAGCAGAGGATGGGTGCCGAGGTAAGATGCCTTTGCTGACAGATTCGTGGTAGCCCCACCTTCCCTTTTCTTCTTCATAGACCTTCCTTATCTGCAGTGTGACTGAGACTCTTGATATTTCAATAATTGGGATTACAGCACCCAAATCAGGAGGCTCCAGTCTACAGACATGGCATTGAAAATGCAGTTTCTGGGATGCAGAGGGCTTTTGCTTCCTGCAAGTCCCGTTTATAAAACTGAGCAATGCCAGCTTGCCTCACACCAATATCAGATTATTTCTTATCCTTGGGCTATGGGAAGGCAAAGGCCTGGTGTTTGCACGGGGCTTTTCTTCTGGTATTGAAATTGTCTCTGGATCCCAGCAAGTCTGTCAGCCTCAAGATAAAACCAATTTTCAGGCCTGTGGTCCCAGTGTTTGATTTGGGAGCAGTGCTGGGCAGCAGGGAGGATGCAGGAGGGTCTGGATGCTGCCCACCTCCCCCACTAAATATCTTTAGAACTGTTATTAGTTAATATAACCCCGATTTTATTTTTTGTTAGGTGTCACACTGTAACGTGTTCTCATCCTGTCCCAAAGCAACACTAAAGCTGTGAAAACACAGCTCCTAAATCTGCATTTCATTTGCATCTGGTGTGGGTGCACCCACAGGTATGTGCACAGCACCTCAGCTGAGACAAGTGCTTATTAGAAACACGTTTGCTGGGAATTCCCGGCCCCGTCCACATGGATCCCTCGTTAAACACCACAGGCTGCAGGGAGGGACTGCTGCCTCGGGCTCTCTGCGAGATCTCTCAGCACCACATGCAATAAATATGGTTTTAATAAGCAGTCATTAATGAGTGGACAATAACAGCTTTATTAAGCTTAAATTAAAGGCATGCTTGGGAGCCTTAAGTTGAGATTATATGGTGTAATGGAATATACTGGAATTTGGCATTTTTAAGACTCCTTGCAAGCCATTGGGGGTGGGGGGAAGATGCATTCCCTGAAGCCTGCTCCTGCCCTGGGATCTGGGAGCTTGTTTCAGTGCTGGAGCACCCTTAGGAGGAGGGATGCAGTGGAAGCACAGCTGCTGTTCCAGCGAGGGAGGTTGGTGCAGGGTAAGAAAACTGGCTGAGCTTTCCACAGTGTTGCCTAAGCCTTGCTTGCAGCAGGAGTTTGGGAAGAGGGAGAGGTTTCAGCCCTGCTGTCCTGCCCACATTTCTGTTCCCCTGCAGCATCCCCAGAAGGGAGGCTCCTTCCCTCCTCCTGCCTGGCAGCATGCTGCAGAACTGTGTTTGTGTCTCGAGCTCGCCCGTGTGTCCCCATGGGTGGGCACTGTGTGGAGACAGCCTTTTCCATGCTGCTCTAATTCCCTGGGGGAGCTGCAGCTGCCTGAATGCTCCGATAAACCACAGCACTCAATTTGTCTGCAGCTGCTTCACCCCTGCCCCCCAAAATCATGGGGATGGATTTCATGCCCAGGGCTGCATGTCTGTGGAATTGGGTTGGAAGTCTGGGATCAGGTGCCTCTCATGCTGTCCTTGCATTTAGTGAGCTCGGAGAACAATCCAAGGACCCCGCGTTGCTTTGGGACCCGAGCGAGCAGGCAGGGGCGAGGGATGCCACAAAGGAATCCCACTCCTTATTAGATGATGATAAAACCATGGTACAACAACAATAACACCTAGGCACAAATATCCAAAGTGCATTAAGCACAGGGGTTTGGCTGGAAAAATCTCAGGACAACCTACAACAAACTCTCAAGCCACTGGAAAGGTATTTACTGGATCCGTTCCCACGGCAGTTTTATCACCCCTGCATCCTCCCAGTGACTGCTCAGCTCTGCACTTTGCTTTTTTAGATGGGTTACTTTCCATTTTGTGCTGCCTTCCTGGCACAGCTTGCTCTTGCAAACTGGTTTTCAAGCCTGCAACCATCAGCTCTGGTCCTCCCCAGGCATATCCAGCCCATAAATGCACTTCCCTGGCTGCACACAGGGTTTGGGCTGTGTCTCCAAGGCTGTGACAGAGCTGACTTTGGAGATGGGCCAATGCAGGTAAACTCAGACCTCTCCTGAACGCAGATGGTGCCCAGGATCCCTTCACAGAAAGGCAGGCCAGGACTGCTGGTCTCTGCTTCCAGAGACCTCAGGGTAACCTGGGAAATGACTCGACGTTGCTCTGAATCAGACTTTCCCAAAGCATGGGACTTGCATCAGCTCTGTTCCCTTAAATCCACATATCATGTCCCGCTGACCTGGATCCCTTGAACTCCCTCTGCTCCTCTCCTGCTGCCTCGCAACCCTCCCAATCCCAGCTGGATCCCTAGCCAGCCCTTGCTGCCCTCTTCCAGCCTCCCTTACCATCTGCATTTTGTTGCTTCATTTACTCTCCTGCTATTTTTTTTTTCCATTTACTTTTGAGAATTCGCATCATTCTCAGTTCCCTCTCCTCACTACAATTGGATGACTGTGTCTCCAGTGTTTGAAATACAAATTGTGCTTAGGGATAGAATTGTTAAGTTGAGCTGAGCACCCCAACATGTGTCACACACACATATCCAAGCTCAGGTCCAACTCTGACTGCTCTGCCAGCTCAGAGCACACTTTGAAATCAGTGATGATGCTGTGAGATGAGATTTGGGCAGTGAAGGGGCTCTGTCTGTTCCTTCTGACATCTGCCAGGACAAAATGAACCACATTCCTCCTGAATTTGTCAGCTGCTTGCCAGGGATGAACAGGATCCAGCAATAAGGATTTGTTGAGTTGGTCCCCTGAGTATCGCACTTGACGGAGAAATTGGTGGATGTTTTAGTACCAAGTGTTGCTCTGAATTGGCTGGAACATATGAGATGTTTCTGCCCCACATTTCAGGGTTTGATTTGTAGGACAAGGAGTAACGAGTTCAAACTGAAAAGCATCCTGGTGGCTGGGCTTTTCCCCCTTCCACTGTATTCTGGATCAATGGGAGTTTGGTGAGGCTCTGAAGTAGCAGCTGGAGGCTTCAAAGGCGTCAAAGCCCCTGGGAGGGTGCTGTGCAAATACCACAAAATCCTTCTCCCTGCTCTGAAGAGGGAGCAGGTAGGAGAAAGGGGGATTTCCAGCCACTTTCTCGTTTCAGCCTGAGCCTGGAAACCCTGTTTTGGTGTCAGGAAGTGGCCAAGTCTGTATGAAGAGTTGCTGCTGCCCTGCTGAGGGGCACCAAGGGTGCCAGGGCAGGGGCTGGCTGTGTGACAAAGTCCTACAGTGTGAACACGCTCCTGGAGTCTCACCTTAGGTATCTCCATGAGCCCAGGCACCAGAATAATGGGAAAGGAGGATGTCTGGTTTGTGAGCAGGTCTTCAGGAGCATTCTCATACCTTTAGGGCCATGCTTACTGCAGGGAGAGCTGCTCCAGCTTTATGTATTTCCTGGGAATTTGCCAGCACAGCTGTAAACGGGATTTCATTCCTAGCTCACAAAGGGCAGGGTATGCCCAAGGGTTTCCTGGTACAGTGGGGTTAACTTGAGTAAGGCTGAGCTGGAGAAGTTACTCAAGGTCCTTCTTCGTGCAGTCACTTTCTCATTACGGCTTCCAGAAGTGTTTTCTTTAGCATGAATCACTGCATTTCTTCCCAATCAAGAAGTGTTGTGCAAGCCCCTGGGTCAGCACATGGAGCTTGGGACATCAGGATCAGGACCTGCAGAAATGTTACATCAGCAGCCTCTTCCCCTGCAAACATGCCGGAGCATTTTGCAGAATCCAGACCTGGAGAGAAAGGATGTCTGAGCAGAGGATGGAGGTTGTGGACCTCAAAGAGTGTAGGAAAACATGTAATTCAGGGCCAGGCTGCAGTTTTCTACCTCTCTGATCCCTCTGAGGAAACATCTCCCCAGCACAGAGCTGGGCTTTACATCTCTCCTCAGAAGGGAACTTCCTAAAGCAAAACAACGCTGTGGATCCTGGTGGGGCTCAAACCTTTGGCTCCAGTGTGTCTCAGGACTGCAGAGCTGATGATTAGATAACTGTAAACCATCCCCATTTTACAGCTCACGCTGGCTTTGATCAGAAAGGGAATGCAGCACACCAGGCTCCTGGAGTGGAGGGGAGAAAGGGGGTTGTGATTAGATGAAGCCTTGGATTATTGCAGCTGAAGCACCTGACCTTGCTGCAGGGTTTGCTGCTGGTTTGGGGAAGTCTGACTCCCTCGATGCCTCAGTTTTCCCAGTGCAGTGGCTTTGCCAGTGCCCCTCACCTGCAGAGCTGCTTCCCAGCATAGGAAGGACCTGGAGCTGCTGGAGACAGTCCAGAGGAGGCACCAGGATGGTCAGAGGGATGGAGCAGCTCTGCTGGGAGGAAAGGCTGGGAGGATTGGGAATGTTCAGCCTGGAGAACAGAAGCTTCAGAGTGATCTTATTGTGGCCTTCCAGTGCTTGAAGGAGCCAAGGGAGACTCTTTACAAGGGTCTGCAGTGACAAGACAAGAAGGAAGGGTATCAAGCTTACAGAGAGTGGGTTAGATGGGATACTGGGGAGAAATCCTTCCCTGGGAGGGTGGGCAGGCCCTGGCACAGGGTGCCCAGAGCAGCTGTGGCTGCCCCTGGATCCCTGGAAGTGCCCAAGGCCAGGCTGGACGCTGGGGCTTGGAGCAGCCTGGGACATTGGGAGGTGTCCCTGCCCATGGCAGGGAGTGGCACTGGGTGATTTTAATGTCCCTTCCAGTCCAAACCATTCCAGGATTCTATGGAAGTGTAACTTGAGCGTCTCACTCACACCTTGCTCTGGAGGGAGTCAGCAGGGACTGGGGCACCCCCTCTCAGGGATGCTGGGTGGGTTTTAGAGCTGGTGGGTTTCTCACTGGTGAATCCTGCACCCTCAGGTCCCTGCTCCAGCCCCAGCTCCAGCACAGCTCCGTGCAAAAACCAGACCCTACCACACCGACCCTCCCAGATTTCTCTTGGACTGTTTTTCCTTTCAAATAGAGGAGGGAAGGGGAAAATAAAGGTCTTTAGTTGCTTCTTTTCTCATTACCCATAGGCCAGTGATCAGTATTTGCTGATAGTTGATTCTCAACTAAAAAATTTCCTCAAATCGAGGCTTTTTCTGCTTATGCTGCCCTTGAAAAGACATTGACTGAAGGTGTTAGTCTTGCCCTTGCAGATGCTTCTACTGCAGCAGACAAGCCCAGAAAGGGGGGGAGAGGGGACAAATAGCAGGAAGAAGAAAGAAAAAAATAAGAATGAAAGAGAAAGTCAGATGAAGCTTGTCAGGGTGGGAGTGAAACCCCAAAGCACCACAGACCCAGCCCCAGCCTCTTTGATCTCTCCTGGTGCTGATGACCTTATCTCTAGGAAAGATATTCCTGTTTCCTGCCTTGTTAAGCACTTGAAAAGTCCATCCCTGTCTGCAGTGGTCTCCAGCTTGGGCTGCTGTGTTTTGCCTGGTTGCTAAGCTTGTCTCATGCATGGTTAATGCCTGATGAGATCATGGTGCCATTTAGCATTTCATGGATAATTCAGGATTATTCATTAGAAAAATCAAGAACAAGCAGGTGTATTCATAGCCTGCCTTCATGGAAAGAAGAAAAACAACAACCTTGGGAAACGCCATGAATTATTCAGTGGAGACCAAAGGGCTGCTTGAGTTGGGGGAGCATGGGGAGATGGAAATTGCTTTTCAGAACAGCTAAATCTAAAGCTTCTTAGGCCATTAACCCTGCCAGTGTGGGTGGTTGAGTCAATCTTAGTGAAGAGAGGCTCCTGTCGCCCAACAGAACGCTAGGAAGGGGATTTGGAGGAAGGTTTTGCGTTTATGTTCTGTGGTGGGTTAGTGGAGGTGAGAGCAGAGGAGCTGCAGAGCAGGAGGGGAGTGCTGTCTCCGAGGGGCACAGGTCTTGTCCCCCCTCCTTTGCAGGGACCTGAGCGGTTTTCTGTCCAATCTGCGGGCAGAAGGTGTGGGATACACCCAAGGAAGGGTTAAAGGTGTGGGATACACCCAAGGAAGCTTTAAGGAAGCTTTAAAGAGCTGCCTGTTGTGCGGGGTCTCAGCCCACACGGTCGGGTGCTCCCTCTCTCCCTCTGCCTTCCAGAGCACAACTGCTGAAATGTCCTGTGGGGACAAACTGGCCTTGGACACTCTGCTGGTCTCGTGGACACAGCCGTGCTCGAGAATTGCACTTGGATCCTTGGCCAGGCAGATGAAAACCACGATCCTGAGTGTCTGATGCCTGAATGCAAAGTGAAAGTGCTGCCTGTCCAGGAAAAATGTTCATTTGTGATGTAGCCAGGGGAGAAAGGGAAGTGTTAACACTTGCTGGGTAATAAAAGTAAAGGATTAGTGACTAAAACTTTATTATCATTCACTGCTCAAAGCGATACTTCTCAATTTTCAGGTTTTGGTGATTTTATTTTCCAATAAAACAAGTCCATCATTTTCAAGGAAATCAGATGCTTTTGGTGAGCTTTTCCCAGTTAAATGAAAGCACAATCTTCCCTTGGAAAAATGGTTCGATGGACATTTTTCCAGCTGTCCTAGCAGGGATTTTTGCAGTTGAGCCTGAAGGGAGGAAGTTCTGCAGAGCCATGGAGCAAAGCAGAGCTCGGGAACTCCGGCACTCCCAGCGCCTGGAACTACAGCTCTTGCATTTCCATGTTGAATTGTCCCACTGGTGGTTTTTCTGGAGCGTTCAAATCCCAGGGGCAAATCCCAGCCTGGGGAACCAGCGGCGTTGCCAGGCGCATCCTGTGTGCCCTGGGGCTGGGTTATTCCCGGGGGCGAAGGTGAGCGCAGTGCGGGGATGGGTGCACGGCAGTGGGAATGGAGCAGGAAGGGCCTGGAATGCGGGTCTGCAGCTCCCCCGGCACAGCAGCACGGGCTGATCTCATCCCCTGCAGCTGCCCGGAGCCATTTGGAGATGACAAGCGTAAAAACTTGGGCTTTATTAATTCTAGGAGCTGGAGATGCTTAAATTCTCCACGCTGATAGCTGGACCTCAGTTGTTGTTGTGTTCACCATTATTTTTTCTCCTTCAGAAGCAAAAGCTTCAGGAAACCTCTCTGGCCCCAGCAGAGGTGTGGCAGCTCACCTGGAAGGACTCGCTGTTTATTTCTTTATTTCGATAATTGGGAAGTTTCATCACAGAATCCCAGGATGGTTTGGGGTGGAAGGGAGCTGAAAGAGCATCCCCTTCCCATCCCCTGCCGTGGGCAGGGAACTTCCCACTAAATCAGGCTGTTCCAACTTTGCCCTGGCCACTTCCAGGGATGGGACAGCTGCAGCTTCTCCATGCACCCTGTGCTGGTTTTACTGAAATCTTGAAAATCAGGAGGAGAAAGCTGCCCTAAAACAGAAGGGCCTTCTGGGGCAATGTAAAGGAAAGGAGGGAAAAACATGGATGGAGATCCTGCTCGTGCTTGGACGAGAGATGCCAGCACCACCAGTGGGTTTTTTTTCCTGAACAATCCCACTCACCGTGCCCCACTCTGAATTTGAAATAAACCTAAAAGCGTATTTGGTGAATATATTACTTAAATTGCTTTTCTCCCCAGGCTGGCTTGTGGCTCCCCAGGCCTTGATGAGGAAATATGTGTGGGAAGGGAGAAGGGGGTGACTGTGTCTGGATTTTATCTGTGTGCCTCTATTTTACACCCAATTTGTGCAGGGACAGATGCTGAAATAAATGCCCAGTAAGTGGAAGATCTTTCCAATCCCTTTTTTTTCCTTCATGAGTTTGTTTATGTGAACCCAACATATACGTGCTCTCGTTAGAGTCAGGTTTAACTTCTCTTTTTTCTTTCTGACAAATAGTAAATTCACTAAAAAATGTGGTGGAGAAATGACTCACAAATACCAGGCTCATTTGGCAAGTACATTTCAGCCAGAAAGAGGTTTGGGGTTTTTTTGTTGGTTTTGGTTTTTTTTTTCTTTTCTGATGTAGAAATGTTTTGCTTTGACATTTTTCAAAATAAACCCTTTTGACCCTTCTTTTTTGTATGGAGGATTTTCCAGAAGTGACCAAATTAAGAGAATAAAATGTTCTACTAAATTAAAAGAATAAACTACCAAATGAAAAGAATGAATCAAAGTGAAACAGAATGCTGTTTTAAATCAGTGAAAATATTAAGTTGACCCAGTTTTATTTATATTTGGATTTTTTTCCTGAAAACTCTCCCAAGAGCCAATTACTTTTGACCCAAACTGCAAATTTCTCCTGCTTTATTTTTTTTTTTTTTTTCCTTCCTCTGCTTAAAACCACCGAGGTCACAAACCTATTATGTTCAGCAAAAAAAGCTCCTCTCAAATTATAGTCATGAACTCTTTGCTGTCTGATTTCTCCAAGGGAAGCCAGCTTGCTCACACCTACACATTATAACTTCTTTTCTGACCGGGCAAACCCACTTTGAAGGCAATAATGGTTTAAAAAAAAATGATAATAATTAAAAATTACTCCTGCTTAGAGGTGCTACCTTTAAATCAGTGGAGTTCTGGATGTTTCCAAATATTCTGGATGAGGCTTGGAGCAGCCTGATGGAGCGGAAGGTCCATTTTACACACTGCTCGTGGCAGGGGGTTGGACTAGAAAGGTCCTTTCTAACCCAAACCATCGTGGGATTCTAGGATTTGCCTCCCTGGCTCCCTGCTTGCTCCGGTGCTGCTTTGGAGGCTTTTGGATCTTTTCATCCCCAACCTCCAGCGTGGAATTTTGGGCAGGTTTCCTCCAGGCTGCAGCCCCCAAAATTCCCTCCAGGCCCACCCAGCCCCACGCCTGCTTTAAATCATCCCCAGCCCGCGGAAGGGGGGTGATGTCAGCCCTGCAGAGCCTCCTGTCCACCCGAATTTCCCCTCTCCAGCTCCTTCCCTGCCAAGTCCCACAGCCGGGGCTTGGACACGAGGGGTGAGCGACGGCCTGGCCGTGTCCCACTCACCCGGAGCTGGGATGGGCAAACCTCAGGCCCCAGCCCGTCTCTTCTCCCCACATTTCCAAACCCCACGTGAAAACAGCTGAAGGATTGCTCTGTAAACTGGGGCTGCTGCTGTCACCTCATGAAGCATCAACCTCTGCTCTGAGCCACTTCCAGACCAACCCCCCCCCCCCCCCCCCAATCCCGGTGGCATCTGCAGCTTTTTGAGGGGGGGGTTAAGCTCTGTCCCCAAGTGCAAGGACCCACCAGAAAACCTGGGCTTGACAGAACTTTCAGGAAGTCTTAAATTCCGCCCTCTGCGAGGTTTCCCAGGTCAGGTACACAAAGCCTGACCTGTGTGAATAATGGTTTCTGTGGTTTACAAGCAGCTCCTAAAAGCTTAATAATTAAGAAAGTGCTTGTGGCTCAGTCCAAATAATTCTGTTGATTTTTCTCAGCTAGTAAAAAATCTGAAGTGTTTCTTATCAAATCAAGACTTGTTTTGGTCCGTAGGGGATTTTTTTTTCCCGTTTCTATTCCCATTCTTTCAACTAAATTTAAAAGGTGAAAATTTAGAAGTGGCAATCTACTTGGAACTGGAAAATCATAGGCATGAGAGGAACCAGCCCGGTGCCTAGGTTGGTGAAAAAGTTCAAGGGGCCTATTTTTATTCTGTCAAAATTGCTTCCTTTTGGAACAATTTGCAAAACCAGCCTGAACTTGAGCTATTTATGAATCTTCCGGAATGTTTCAGGGGAAAATGGCACATAGGTGTAGCCAAGGTAAGTCCAGCCTGCCTTTATTTCTCCTTTCAGTCTCCAGGTATCAGTGATATTCCAGTGGCTGCAGCAAACCCCGTGTGGAAGGATGTCTGTGAGTGGTGTGACACCCATCTTTTGGGTGATTTTTCTGGCCTTTCCTGTTTTTCTGGCTAGGTTGGCAGGAGAAGAGCATTCTGCTGGGGCTGGGAAGATGAAAACAAGGGAAACTTTTACTTGGTGGCTCGAGGCATCCAAAAAAAATCATTTGTGTCGTGATTTGGAGCCGGAGGTGTGTTTAATACCGGCAGCTCAAAGGGTGCATTCATGTGGGAGCCCAAAGCCCTCTGCAGGGAAGGGCTCCGGGATTCTCGGAGGGCAGCTGGAGGTGGCACAGCCAAGGAACAGCCCTGGTCTCACTCCTGCTTTACCTCTGTCCTCTGCTCGGGTGTTGGAGCAGCCTGGGAGGAGGGAAATTGAGCCAGACCCTGCCAGGTGTGCAGGGAGGGAATCCCTGGGCTGTGGGAGTGAAGCAAAATAAGGTTAAATCTGGATCAGCCCCAAAGCAGAGAAGGTGTTTTACTGTTTTAGCTCTCTGCTTGTGTGGGTGCAGCCCTTGCAGGCAGGAGGGTACCTTTTCCAAGGGATGGAGGGACAGGAAGGACACAGGGAATGGCTTCCCACTGCCAGAGGGCAGGGCTGGATGGGATATTGGGAAGGAATTGTTCCCTGGGAGGGTGGGCAGGCCCTGGCACAGGGTGCCCAGAGCAGCTGTGGCTGCCCCTGGATCCCTGGCAGTGCCCAAGGCCAGGCTGGACATTGGGGCTTGGAGCAGCCTGGGACAGTGGAAGGTGTCCCTGCCCATGGCAGGGAGTGGCACTGGATGAGCTTTAAGGTCCCTTCCAGCCCAAACCATTCCATGATAATAAAACCAGGATTTGAGTTTGGACTCCATAGGACAACAGAGATGGAAAACCACCTGACTGTTGGAAGTCAAACGGGCCAGCTGGAGAGAAGTCCTGCACAGAGCAGCCTCCAGGTGAGATTTTCTGCAAGGCAAGATCACCCCAATATTCAGCTCCTTGGCTGGAGTCAGGTGGAGGGAGAGCTGGACCCCACCACCCCCCTGACAGGAGCATTGGCTTCATTTTAGCTGAATTCAGACTGTGAATGATCGCCAGCCTCGTGTTAACCCTCACTCAGAACCACGTTCTGTCGATTCTGATCCTATCCCAGAATGTGCCATCTTTGATTTGTAATTATCTGTCTCTTTACCAGCCTAGAAAAAAAGAGGTGACTTTGGAAAGCACCAGGTGCCTCTGGCACTGAATGGAATCGTGAAACATCTGCAGTGGACCGTGGGATCTTCCTTTAGACCCACTGGGTTCTGCAGCGTAGCTAAAGCTGCACCTGGCAGGAACGAAGGAATTAAACTGGAGATGGGAATAATTTGCCATTCAAGCACAGGGAGGGGGAAGAGGAGATGAGAGGGATCCTAAGGGGGGAAGGGAGAAATTATTTTCAAATGGAAGTTTCCTGTTAGAAATGTCCAAACTGGATATTTCTCCTCTTGCAAGGTTCTGGCAGATCCTTTTCAAAAGGAAGCCTGAAACCTTTTAAAGAGAAATATCAAAGGAAACACTTTTTTTGTTTCACTGACATTTTTCACGAAACTGAAATACATTCCTTGACAGACTACAAAGTGATCCAGATCCTCCATCCAAATGCAAATGGGCGTTTAGGAGCACTTACCAACATATCAAAGAGCTCTGGGCCAGGCCTTTCTTTTTACTTCCACTGCAGCTGTTGCCATTCCTGTCAAGAAATGTGAAAATAGAGCAGGGAAAATGACTCCTGGTGTGGTTTTTTGGTGCTAATGCTTTGGAAGAGCTGCTCTATATTCCCTTTTCTGAGTTTATTTGCTGGCTGAAATGGCTGAGCTCAAGAAAGGCTCTGGCTATGATGTGGGTGTTTTTTCTTTTGGGAGCCTTTGGAAAACTCCCTTTGAGGGTGTTGAGGAAGATGGGGTGGGAAGCCCTGCCAGGTTCACATTGCACCACTGGCAATCCCTTATCCCAGCAAAACCAAGCCCAGAGCAGGGTGGAAAAGGACAAGCGAAGTGACAGCAAAATGTCCCAAACTGCTGGAAGGGGGGTGTCTTCAGGAATGCTGTCCTGGAGGAGGAGATGGAGGAGACCCCTCCACGTGCCATCCACAGGTGTTGCTGCAGATGGCAAACCCGTGCAGGAAAAATGGGCAGCAACGTGAATATCTGATGATCTTTCCTGGAAATTCATGGAAACGCTGTGCTCTCAGACAGCTTTTTCCCTCTTAATCCCCACTATTTGTCAGAGGGATGCTGTGACTTGGGAATAACTGAAGCAGAGGCTTAAAGCACAAGGTGGGGGTTTACTGTGAGTGACTCCAAGTGCACCTGAGGCTGTAACAGGGAAGGTTTGTGCTCTGTGGAATGGGAAGAGCCTGTAAATCCCCTCTCAGCACACCTGCAGAGGAACACCAGCAATAAAATATCCCTCTTTCCTTCCCAGGGGTTGTCTTCTGCAACTCCTTCTCAGCCACATTTGCCCCATTCCATTTAAGCTGAGCTCCAAAAAAATCACAGAGATCATAATTCCAGAGTACCCATTTCTTGTTAGTTTTACCTTTGCATGCAAATGAGATTAGAAAGACCAGGAAGACCAGAAAATGGTTCTCTTTTAGGGGAGAAACAGCCAGTCAGGAATTTGTGTCAAGTCTTATTTGCTGTAATTTGCCTGACCTCGTGCCTGATGTTTTTACCAAGTACTGAAAGGGGAGCTGGGTTTACTGAGCTCTTTTTCCCGAGTCTGGAATCTCCTTTGTTTTATGTGTGTGTGTTTATATATTTTTTTATATTATTGAGTGTGGTGCAGGACAGCAAACCCCCATCATTTTTCTCCCCCTGCTAATGGCATCTCTCTGGAGTCCTGATTTTTTGAGCTATTCCAAGAATGCTGCCGATGTCTGTGCTGTGGATGGATGGAAAACTTTTCCCATCAATGGCCTTTCCAGCTCCTCGGTGGTGGCTGGAACATTTTGGTAGCCCTTAGCAGCTCATACCAGAGGATGGGAGCATCTAAGGAAAGACCTAATCCTCACCTGTGTGTGTCCACGTGGAATAATTCCTGCAGGAGAGGAGGAGGAGGTGCTGGGTAATGGTCCTTAAATCCACACCAGTTCACAAAGCCTTGCAGCAATATGTGAGAATCATTCCTGGGACATGTTTACAAATTGTTTAAGAAACTAAGCCCCAAATCCCGTTAGGATTAAAGGCTCTGAGGCATTTGGGAAAATGGCTCCCTTTGGGAACCAAAAAGAGCCGTGATTTTAGGCTGCATCCTCCAACCTCAGCAAAGGATTCCCTTCGTCATCATTCCAGCCAAACCCTGTCTGCTCTGGGCACTGAAGAGCTCTGCCTGTTCCATTTGTCTCTATCTAAAGCTGTATCTCCCAGCAATGATCCATTACGTGGGAATTAGCTTCCCAGGAGGAGTTCTGATGCCAGAAAACACAATAGTTTGGGCTTTTCTCTGTTCATTTTTTCAACACAGGTCTGAAAAACTCGAAAGAAGAAGAAGGAGAAAAGTTATTCACGCTTTGCCATGGGACATAACTCCCTGAGCAGGCTGGAGGCGTTGGATGGATCCAGACCTGTGGTTAAGCTTTCCCAGTTTTCCAAGGTGTTTGGGGCCAGGATATATTCAGGTCACTGGCTGCATATATGAGTAACCTGGGACAGTGGGAGGTGTCCCTGCCCTTGGCAGGGCTTGGTACTGAATGATCTTTAAGATCCCTTCCAAGCCAAACCATTCTGGGATTCTGAGATGCTGTGGAATTGTTTTGGTGTGAAAATCAGGTTATCACAGCTGGCTGGTTCCTAGGTTTTGGGCTGGGACAGCAGGAGCAGCTCATATTCCTCAGAGAGCTCCCCAGGACATCACAACCCCTGATGTCACCCCGTGGAAGGGCTGGGAGATGTGCCTGCCCCAAAAACCCACGCAGGATACACTGGGACATGAGCAGAAGCCTGAGAAGCCTCTTTTCCCAGCTCCACCAAGCTCTGATGGTAACAAGGATCTGCTTTTATCTCTGTGGGTATTAACGCCACTATAAACTCCCAAATGCTGGAGTTCCCATAAAACTGAGGTGGGACTCCCGAGAAATGGACACTTCCCAGCTCTTGGAAATAGTGCAGAGGGGTTTTTGTAACAGCTACAACTGTAATTTAAAGAGAGGAAGAGTGGTATTCCAAGTATTTTGTCTTTAAAAGGAAATTCTGAATAACTTATGGATAAGACATTAACCCAGGCCTCGACCACTGTGGTTGTTAAAGTGCCCTCGGCACTGTTTGCAAGAGGGAAGGTGGAGGGTGTTGGTCTTGGATTCCTGCCTAAATTCCAGTTTAAGGAAATGCATCCCAACTACGTCAAGTTCCACCTGCCTTTTTACTGGGTCTGTATTCCCAACCATGGATCAACAGGCCAGGATTTCTCTGCCCTTCACCAGTGAGAAAATGGCCAAAGCTCCGGGACGCGGCTGGTTCAGCTGGGACTCCGGCATTCCTCCTGCTGGGACAAGCAAACCCCTTGCTTTTGGGGTAGGATTTATGGTTTGTGTCCCAAGCCTTTATCTTCAGGCTTGTTCAGAGGTGGAACAGGTGTCGTGGTGGAAACCTGGGATGCTTAATTGTCAAAAATAGAGGAGGAAAGGGACCAGCAGCGCTGGGAGGATCCAGCATCCCCACTCCGGCCACATCCCAGAATAGTTCGCAGTGTAGAAAATTCTCTTGGACCCTCACATCTACTCAAGACTGGCCTCACTGCCAAAGCAGTTTTTAATTACCCTTCCAGAGGTTGTTATCTCCAACAGCTCATCACTTTAATGGGATAAATATCCATCCCCTCCTGCAGCAGGATCCAGCGTGGCACAGGCACTGCTGCATTCCAGCCCAAAGGTGGCCACACTGCATCCACAGAATAAAGTGATCCCTGTAAAACAAGTTAAAAACAATCCTTCTGGATGGAAAATGGGAATATTTGAAGACATTTCTTTTATCTTGCTTTGGTTTTAAAGATCACACGCTACCAGCATGTGAAAAGGCATCATTTTTCTTCCCTGGAGTTATTTATGATCCTAATCCTGCTCCACCCTGCATGTTACAGATTATGAGGCTTTTCAGTGAAACTTTAAAAAGCAGATCAAATCCCATTTTCCCACCCTTATTTTTGCTTCATCTTCTCTGCACCCCAGCACGGGCACATTTTAAAGGCAGGAATCAGTTTACCTTCGCAGCCACTCCCACAAATGTAGTTCAGGTTCCAGAGCATGCAGGGAACTGTAAATTTGAGAGACACTTTGTATTTGGATATAAATATTTTTCACACTTTGGCAAAGCATGTTTCACCTTGTCTGCATGAGCAACGATGGGCTGCCCTCTGCTACCCCAGTTTTGCACTTCAGAGTCGCTCCCAAGGGATGATTCCGAATGCTCAGGGGGGTGGTGATGCTGCTGTCCTGGTTTTGCAAATGAGAGTCCCAGTGTGAAACGAGGTAAGGATGGATCTGGCTACGCCCCTGGCACAGGGAACGGTGAGGTTTAATGGGAATATCTTTTGTTTGGTGGGGCAAATTGACTCTGAGGGTGGGCAGGCCCTGGCACAGGGTGCCCAGAGCAGCTGTGGCTGCCCCTGGATCCCTGGAAGTGTCCAAGGCCAGGTTGGACAGGGCTTGGAGCACCCTGGGCTGGTGGAAGGTATTCCACTGGATGATCTTTAAGGTCCCTCCAAGCCAAACCATTCTGGAAATCTATGAAATATCAGATGAGGAACTTTATTGGAAGAAATTCTGGTGGGACTGGAAGCAAGGGGGCTTCCTTGGAGGAGTCAGCCAGTTGATGTGCGCTAGGGAGAAAACACGTTTGGGCAAAGCACATTTTTTGGTGAGTCTGCGAGTCTTGAGCATCCCATGGGATGAGAGCTGGTACTCCACAAGAGGAGGGGTATTTATCTTCACGTGGGAGCTGGAGGTGGCATATTTAAGAGCAGGTTGAGCTGTGAGTGTGGCTGGTACAAGCTGACGTAGCTTTAAGACCAGAATAGGTTTCCATTTTCCACCTTCCAGGCAATCACGGAGGAAAGAGATTGTCTCATTTTTTCATGTACATATATCTCGTCCCCGAGTTGCCAAGGCAACACTGTATATGTTTGCAGGCTGGAAGGATCTGGGGATGGAAAATGAAGCCAGGGAGTGGACTGAGGAGAGAAGTCCAGCAGGAATTTTCCCCATGACATTGTGGCCGACTGGCTAGCACTAATTTAAACCGTTCTCCCGGGATTAGTCATCAAACCTGAGATTTTCATTTTTTATTATTTTAAATCAGCCACAGTCGCTCCTGGGAGGCTGTTTTTCATGTTGAAATTAACCTCGTGGAGATGTAGCCGGTGGGGGCTGCAGGAGGGGAGCCAGCAGGGAGGGTAATTCCATAGAAACACAAACAAGGTACAACATCTCGCTCCGGCCGGTGGAAAGCTGAGCCCCCGGGGAGCAGCAGCTCCGTGGCAGTGCAGCCTGCTGCTTCTAGCCTGATGGGAGGCACCTGGATACCTGCATTTTCCCCATGGCCACTCCACGGCTGTATGTCTGCAGCTCCAGGGCTTGTTCTTTTTAGGATTCCTCAGGCACAGGGAGAAGCCACTGCAAGGATCACCTGGACAAACACTGCGCGTAGCTCCTCGTGCCAAGGAGGCTCCTGGCTGCAACCTTGACACTCCTGTGGCACAACTGAAGGTTCTCAGAAGTTTCTTTTTTTCCCAGGTCTGGGGGGCATCAATTCCCGACAGATCTTGCTGCCGCTGTGCCACGGCCTCGAGTTTGAAAGTAGAGGCAGAGAGGTGGACGCTGCCCCAGATTTGGAGCATCCCTTGGGCAGGCAAAGGGAGTGAACTCTGAGGAACACGGGAGCAGTTTTGTGGATGCGTTGAAGAGCTGAAGAAGGACATTACTGAGAATAATTCATTTCTCTATGTTCAGGCACGCTGCACCGCTCAGAAAGTCACAGAAGCTTCCTGTCTGCTCCAGAGAGGGTTTTGGGGATTGTGCCTTTTAAATTCTTACTGATTTTAAGGTTTATTTGTATTACTGTGGGTGTGCTGAGGCCCTGGCACAGGGTGCCCAGAGCAGCTGTGGCTGCCCCATCCCTGGAAGTGTCCAGGGCCAGGCTGGACGGGGCTTGGAGCAACCTGGGATAGTGGGAGGTGTCCCTGCCCTTGGCGGGGGTGGCACTGGATGGGCTTTTAAGTGGCTCCCAACCCAAACTATTTTGGAATTCTACCCTGCAGCCTGAATTGCCCTGGCAGGGACAGAGCCAGAGCTGTAACCACATAGGCACCTCCCATCCATCCTTCCCATCACTTTTTGCCCCAGTCCATCTGGCACGTTGACCCTCCATGGACTCTGTGTGTGATGAAAAAGCCCCTTCAGCTCTTCAAGGCATTTTGGGGGTTTCCTCCAGCAGAACTGACCTTTTCTCTACCTCTTCCCCTGAGCACCCCTGCCTGTAAAAGGCAATTTGTGCTGCGACTTCAAAACGCTTGGCAGACGGTCGGTATTTCTGCTGGGCAGCTTCCCCCAGCTTTTTTCATCTCAAGCAAATAAATAAGGCAAGAACTTCACAAGGGAAAGGGAAGCAGCGGAGGTGGCAGTGCCATTCCTGGTGGAAAGCTGGCATTCCCCACCTCTGCTAAATGAGGTTCACAGAGGACGTCTGGTACGTGCATTTTTAATCTCATCGTTTGATTTCACTGCATCGAGGTTGGTTTTTCATCCCTTTTTGTCAATCACTTGAGAACAGACTTATAAACAGACAAACTGCCTGATGTGCCAGGAGTCGGTGTTCAAAAACCCTCCTCGGACATAATACAGGGTTCAGTAAATGTGGGGAAGGAGCTGCTGGTGCTGGAGTCCCCCTGGGGTATTTCTCCAACCTCCCCCTTCCCCTCTCAGGTCTCTGGGCCCTTCCCTGCAGGTCACGCTTGGCTTTGGGGCACGGAGGGGTCCGTCCATCCGTCCTTAGGGAGAGCAGGCTTAGCGGCGTTCGGGTGTCTGGGAGCAGCATATGGAGGGTGGTTACAGCCAGAGTGTTTTCAGCTGTTGGGAAAGAGGCTGTAAAATATGATTCCCACCATTCCAGCCCTCTGGGCTCGGACTACATCAAATTGGGTATTTTGCCTCTGGCACAAACCAAAACCTGATGCGCCAGAGGATGGCAAAGCCCTCACTTAATCCCTTTAATTGCTTAATACCGCAGCCAGCAAGGAAATGTGTTCTGATCCCGTTAATCTTTGCTGTGAAAGAAAAGCTTTTGTAATTGTATCCGTAGCTCACAAACCCCTGCTCTTCCCATAGCTAAAACACACCCTTCTCTCACCATCACCAACAGCAGCACCCTCAGCAGGTCAATGGGAGAGGAAAGAAACGCTGGTTTCAGTCTTAAAACCCCCCAAAAATAAAAAAAAGAGGTGAAGTACGAGGCCAGCCGAGGTCCAGCTCGGCAGGAGGTGGGAGCAGGATGGCACCGGGCAAGGCAAAGGGGCTGCCCCAATCCAGGGGATGCTCCAGGGAGCTGCCTGGCTCCCTGCCAAGGTTTTTAGCCCCTTCAGTTCCCAAAGCAGCACACTTCATCCAAAGAGGAAGAGAGGAAAGGCTGGGAGGAGGGAGGGTGTTTCTGGTATTGAGCAGCAGTGCAGGGCTATTTCTCTCGGCAGCTGACAGTGTAAATGCATTTCCTGGCAGGCAGCTCGCTCTGTATTAAAATTCTTGATGAAGATTATTAAAGTGTGTTTATGAAAAGCCTGCGAGTGCTTCTTGGACTCCAAGCTGCCTTTCAGAATGACAGGTTTGGGTGAGGGCTGAGTGCTCAGGGGTTATTAAAACCAGGCTGGCCAAAGCCGCCCACTCCACTGGCTCCAGGTGGTATCTGTAGGAAACTGGATGGTCCCAGTTTGCTCAAACAGGGAACCAGCGTGGGGTGACCGTGGCTACTGCAGCCCCAAAACCTTGCTGCAAATATTTTTGAGCATGTTAGGTGATTTTGGGATGTGCTTCTGTTTCCCCAGGTGGGTCAGGGCTGGAGTGAGCTATGAAGAGATGCTGAGGAGCCACGGGGCTGCGGTCACTCCATTGCCTCCCCTGATGGGGGCTGCAGGGGCAGCTGCAGTGACCACCCCTGCACTGATGCCAGCAGAGCTTTGGGGAGACATTCCATGCTGGAGACAGAGCCACCAAATGCTAGACACAAACAAATGTCCCCGTGGCAATGCTACCTCCTCTGCTGGCACCTGGAGGCCCTGCCACCCTGTCATCCTCAGCCCCAACTCCCTTTTCTCTATGCTCTTCCCTTTCCAGCCTGAGGTAGGATTTTTTTTAACATAGGAGACCAGGTTGTATATCTAAATATATGTCCTTAAAAAAAAAAAGTTTCCAAGAACAATGGTGGAAAGAGCCCAAAAATGTGCTAAGAAGGATGAATGCATTAGGACTGGAGGCCAAGCAAAATATCAGAAGGGTGAATCAGAAAGAAGGAAAGGAAGGGGAAAGAAACAGAAACGTATGGAGTTCTTAAAAAGCCATTTTTTCCTTTTAATGTTAATGGCAGCTTTTCAATTTGAGCTTTGAGTGCTGGGGAAATGTGTCCACTGCTGCTGCCTGGAGCTGTGCTCTGGGGGGATGCAGAGGCATTGTTGCAGTGACACGTTCAATCTGCTTTCAATCCTGCCCCATTCAGGAATACAGAATAGTTTGCTTGGAAGGGACCTTTAGAGGTCACATTCTTAGAGGAACATCCCTTAATTCTTTGAGGTCTTACTCTGGGGTTTCCTGTTGGCTCCTGCTTCCTCTGGCTCATCTCTGTAAAACTCCATGTGTGCTGCAGCGTACCCAGCACATCCTCCTAACCCTGGGGGGTCAGACACAGCGTGCCATGGGCAAACCTGGGACTGCTCCCCTCCTCCTTCAAGTCTAATTTAAGGTTCTTCTCCTTGGAGAAACGTGAATCCCACTTGATGCCAGTGATCCTGGTGCCACATAGGCCATCCCATTAGTGCCAGATCACAGGGAATGGCTTCCCCCTGCCAGAGAGCAGGGTTAGGAGGGATATTGGGAAGGAATTCTTCCCTGTGAGGATGGGGAGATGCCGGCACAGGGTGCCCAGAGAAGCTGTGGCTGCCCTTGGATCCCTGGAAGTGCCCAAGGCCAGGCTGGACAGGGCTTGGAGCAGCCTGGGATAGTGGAAGGTGTCCTGCCCATGGCAGGGGGTGGCACTGGATGGGCATTAATTCCCTTCCAAACCATCCTGGGATGGATGTGGATTGAGCAGGTCAGCAGCCCAGCAGGATGCAACACGGGGATGATGCTGAAGGTGCAGTACCTTTCCTGGGGCAGGGACAGCCCTGTGTCCTCTGGAAGTGGCATCACCCTGGCTTTAGGCTGCTTTTCTATGTCTGGTTTTGGTGTCTGGTGGTTGCTACAAACTCGGCATCAGCCTGGGTGCCCTGGCAGATCTCTGTCCCCTTTCGTGACCTGGGCAGGCAAAACCCAAGTTGTCTTGTCCCTTCTCTCTTCCTTTTTACTGTTGGATCTGTCCCTTCACTTCTCCTGCAGCTCAGACCCCGTCCCACTTTATCAGAGGTTCCAGCCTCAGGAGCGCTGATTGCTGAGGGCAGATGAAGAGTCCAGAAAACAAATACTGTAATAAAAATCTTGATTTTGGTTGCATGAAATGGGAAGAATGAGGGTCAACGAGGGTGGAGTGGTGGCTGCAGGCAGAGGTGGGAGGAGAAGTGGGACACCAAGCCCAAATTCACACCCTGGTGACTGTGGCATCCATCAGGGTTAAAGACAATCTGTGTCTCATTAATCATCTGATGTAAACAGAGGGAGACTCACTGGAACACAGCGGTGTCACTGGATGAATGGCCTGGAGTTGGAAAATAAACATTTCAAGCTCTGTCTCGGCGTTTATTTTTGCTGAATGCCTTCTCTGCACCCGGGGGTTCTGCTCACAGCGGGGTGCCACTGCCCCAAACCCATCCCCAGGAGCAATGCTGGAGCAGGGACTTGGGCTGCTGGGTGAGGAATGCACCAAACAGCGTGCAGGAAAAGTCCTGGAGCAGCCACAGTGCCTGCCCTGGGTGCTTTTTATGCTTTCACTGTGAGCTGAAGGGTTTCTCTCTTGGTTCCCTGGGGCTTTAACAGCTGGGAAGTGCAGCAGCGTGGTCGGGCCTGGGCAGGACTGCATCCTTGGAATCACAGCCCGAGGTCAGCTGTGATCCAGGGAAGTGGCACCTGTGTCTCCATCAGATGCTCTCCGTGTTCACACACCGCTGAGTTTCCACAAACCTCAGTTGTTTTTCCTTCAAACCTCTCATTCCTGTCAGGTTTTTTTCCCTCCCCACTTCCCTCTGCACAAACCCACCAGGTGCAGCCTGGAATCCACGCTCACCCCAATGTGTCTTCATTCTGATTTATTGACGTGGTTATTGTACAGATGATTAGAGACATATTTGGGGAGATTTTGCCACCTCAGAGCAGACATGGAGCTGTTCTAGAGCAGTTAATCCTTTACAAATATGGATTTAATCACGCCGGCATTTCACACACAATAACTGTCCTATCCAATGTAACGTTTAGCTCGCTATAAAGAATTTCATTTCAACCTATTTTTTTTTCCCCACAGGCTCATTAACTTCTGCTGCTCAGGAGATCTTGACAAAACCACAAGTGGGTGGCTCAGCTCCGATATCCAACCCGTCCACATCCCACAGGGATCCCAGCTGGTGCATTTGCTGTACAAGGATCTTCACAGGGAGAGGAATTTGCCCAGCCCTGAGCAGGTGAGTGGATTTCGCTGCATCACTGGACCTGATTATTTGCCATGCCGCCTGTTGGGGTTGTAAGAAGCTGGAAGTACAACATATCCCCCCTGCTGTGACATCAGGAATAACAAATTCCAGTAGAAATGTCATTTTGGGCTTTAGGTTTCTGATGGGGAGAAGAAAACAAGCGCTCCCCCCCAACCCCCCCCAGCTCAGCTATGCTTGGTAGGAAAATAAATGACATAAATGCTGGCTTTTCCTGTGCCTGCCCACTTGCCATGGCATCCAGCCTGGTTCCCATCCAGCTCATCAGCCATTCCCCGGGATGGGCTGGTTGCAGCAGAAGACAGGTTGAGAAAAAGAAAGAATTTCCACTGGATTCAATTATTTTAGCTGGAAAAATAAACTCTTGATGCTGCTCGAAGCCAGTGCCTGCCCGGTGCCTCCCCAGCTGAGCAGGAGGTGCTGCCATGCAGCAGGAGGGCTCCCTGCCATCCAGGCTGCTCCGTGCTGAGCCAAGGAAATGCAGATGTCTGGGACCCCCTCAGTGCCCAGCACCCCCTCGCCCTGTCCCCAGTGTGCCACTCATTCCCCGTGTTCCCAGTGCCCTAACAGGGAAGGGGCAGCAGCCTTTGCCTTCGGAGCGCCCTGGCACGGAGCCGTCGCTCTGCCACTGCTGGGAGCCCTGTCTGACGCCTTTTGTGGCCCTTTTGTGTCTGGGACTCCACACTGATGGGTTTTGTCCCCAACACCACCCTGCCCCACTGCCCCCAGCCCCTTGGCCAAGGGGGCTGTCGGGGAAGACAAGGGGATATTCTTTGGAGAACAGTGGGAGATCTCATGGCGGGGCAGCCGGCTCACGGCCACCGCCCACACTGCCCTCCACACCTGGGTCACGGCGGGCACTGGCATTTCTGGGTCTGTCTGGGGCACCACAAGTGAGCTGAGCACAGAGGGAGGATGAGAAGATGGGGTCAGTGCTCGGGGATTGCGGGCAGCGGCCAGGGAGAGGTGACATCCCACTGGACCCTTCTCCAGCAGCACTGCAAGCCCAGGAGCAGCCCAGGCAGCCCTTAAGGGCCTGAGCTGTTCCCAGCTCACTTTGCAGCATCCCACTGGCACCCCATGTCGTGTGGGAGCCCCCCAGCCCCGTGTGCTGTTTGTTTTGGAGTGAGGGAGTCTTTATCTGTGGAGTTTTCCACAGTCCATCTTCTAAACTTCCCCATTCCTGGCCTTCATCGCATCCAGCAGCTCCTTGGGCTGTGGCACAGCCAAATGTCCTCATGGCCAGGTGCTGCTTCCATGCCTGCCCTACCCACAGTGGTGGATGTTGGTGGGATGCTGGGCAAGACCTCCCTTCCCCATCCCTCTCCCTGTGATCCCTTCCAGCACGGCTGTTTCCACTCTCCTTTTCCATGGGATATTGCCCTGCATTGCTTCATGTATCTTCTGCAAGGCAACGAGCTCTGAAATGCCCCCTAATGACCACGGCACCGAGTGTGGTGGGTACCAGGAGCCTGGGGAGGATGCAGGTGGTTGCAGGAGCAATGAGGATGCTCAGGAGTTGCTGTGGACAATGTGGGAAAAAAGAGGGGAAAAAGCCCCTAAGCCCAGCCCAGGGTGTAGCTCTCTCCATCCATGCAGACCTTTCCTTCATGAAGTGACACCTTCACTGTTAAAAGGTTAAAATGTGCATTTTGTGTGGCTCAAATGCCAGCAGGAACAAGGTCTGGGGAAAGGGGGAACCTGAGTCAAGCAGGGCTATCAAGCACTGTCTTTGGGCTAGTGCTGGGCTCTGCGTGGGGCAGGTGAGACCCCATCTGTGGCAGGACCTGGGGCAGGGTTAGGAGGGCCAAGAGCAGCTGATGTGCAAAACCTCTGGGTTTTTCCCCTTTTTTCCTGTTACACAAACCTCATCTCAGCAGTTTTTCCCACCAGCCTTCCTCTGCACAAGCAGGAACTTCCCCGAGGGTGGCCGACTTTCCATCACCGCTTTCCAGGGGATTTCTCCCCCTTTTCTCCAAAACCCCCCTCCCTGCCTGCGCAGCTGTGGAGCAGGGATGGTGCAGGGCCAGCTCTCGCCACGGGCCTGTCTCAGCAGCAATAAAGCTGTCGGCAGCGGCGCGGTCCGGGCGGCCTCGTGCTGGAGATGCAATTTGGGAGGCAGAGCTGCAGCTCAGCCCGGCTTCCCCTCCATCCCTCCATCACCGCCCCGCCGTGTGCCAGGAGACAGAGCTGGCGCTTCTCCCACCAGAGGAGCGGCGAGCGTCAGCCAGGATGTCTGGTGAGAAGGAAGAGGCTGTCTGTGAGCACCGAGGGAAGCCCTCCACTGACCCTCTCTGCTCCATCCAGCTTCCCAACAGTATTCCCAGATCCAGGAGCAAGCAGCCTGAGAGTCGTCTGGATCTCCATCAGAAAGAGAAACCACAAGGACCATTAGCCCTGCAGCAATGCACGTGCCAGGGATGTGTTCACCCCTTCCCAACATATCCTTGCTTTGTGTGAGGGGAAACTGAGGCAGGAGGTTCCCAGAGGATCCCGGAGGATCCTCCTGCTTCACAATGCCTCAGTCCCACTAGTAGAACACAGAGGGTGCTAAAGAAAAAAGGAATTTCCATCCTGCCAAAAATTCAAACGTGTCCGACTCTGGGGATCATCTTTAAATACAGAAGTTGGGAATTTCACCTGCAGAGAAATATCCACAAGAGGAAAAATCTCCTCTTGCCTTTACAAGTCAAACTGAGTACAGGAGAGGAGCAAGGCACAGCACAAGGCACTGACCCTCCCGAAGCACAACGCTCTCAGAACCCTGAGGAGGTGTTCTCTGAAGAGGTTTTCATCAAGCCAAAATGGGCCTGCAAAATGCAGTCTGGTAAAGCTCCATCCAGCTGGAAAATCACCGTCCAGCTTTCCCCTTGGAGTTCTCTCTCTAGACCTCATACAAAGTCTTATTTTTTCACTCCTTTCTGAGATGGGCTCCACTTCTCCATCTCAAGGCGCCCACAAATCATGATTTGCCTCTCTTTCTAATTTCATTTCAGTGGCTTCTGTTCCTGCTGTGGTTGGATTCACTCTCGGATGTCTCGGAGCTTCTCCGTGAGTTTCGGAAGCAGAAACGCGTTTTCTTATTCGGCCCTGAAGGTGCTGCTGGAATTGTTCAGCACGTGACACAAAGCACCACCGGATACCTCTGAAAGTTCAAACCTAGGGAAAAGTGGGATAGGGGCAGGGATAGGGATGGGGATGGGGATAGGGATAGGGTAGGGATAGGGATAGGGATAGGGATAGGGATAGGGATAGGGATAGGGATAGGGATAGGGACAGGGACGGGGATAGGGATAGGGATAGGGATAGGGATGGGGATGGGGATGGGGTTGGGATGGGGATAGGGATAGGGATAGGGATAGGGATAGGGATAGGGATAGGGATAGGGATAGGGATGGGGATGGGGATGGGGTTGGGATGGGGATAGGGATAGGGATAGGGATAGGGATAGGGATAGGGATAGGGATAGGGATAGGGATAGGGATAGGGATGGGGATGGGGATGGGGATGGGGATAGGGATGGGGATGGGGATAGGGATAGGGATAGGGATAGGGATAGGGATAGGGATAGGGATAGGGATAGGGATAGGGATAGGGATGGGGATGGGGTTGGGATGGGGATAGGGATAGGGATAGGGATAGGGATAGGGATAGGGATAGGGATAGGGATAGGGATGGGGATAGGGATGGGGATGGGGATGGGGTTGGGATGGGGATAGGGATAGGGATAGGGATAGGGATAGGGATAGGGATGGGGATGGGGATGGGGATGGGGATGGGGATGGGGATGGGGATAGGGATAGGGATAGGGATGGGGATGGGGATAGGGATAGGGATATGGATAGGGATAGGGATAGGGATAGGGATAGGGATAGGGATAGGGATAGGGATAGGGATAGGGATAGGGATAGGGATAGGGATAGGGACAGGGTAGGGGTAGGGTTACGGTGGGGATGGGGATAGGGTGGTTAGTGATGCTCTCAGCACACGGCACTCCTGGGAAGCGTGCAAAGGGATGGAGACAGTTGTGTGCAGGGGAGCAGCTCCTGCCTCATGTCCTGCGACTTGAGGATTTCACTTGGGACATTTCTGCTTCAGTCCCTGTCTCTCAGGCACATGGTTGGGTTTTTGGAACTGTCCTGTGCAGGGCCAAGATCTGAGCTCGATGATCCTTGTGGGTCCCTTGCAGCTCAGGATATTCTGTGATTCTATTCCATGTTTCCTGTGTTTTTTCTGTTCATCCTGGTACCTAGGGAATGCTGGGGTTGGGAGGAGCTCTGGCCCTCTCCAGAGGGCTTGGCGAGGGATAAGGAGGTATTTCTGTAGCAGCTGCTCTCACTGGAAGCTCCAGGCTGACTTTCTCATGGGAAGAGCAGACTCGGTCCGTCCAAGCGACCCCTGCCTGGGCGTATTTGTGCGTGTGATCCTGACACCTCTCCCCCCACGGCAAACACTGGCCCTGGCCAAGGCCCTGCTGTCCATCCCCATGGCCTTGGGGATGGGTGGGAGCCCTCAAAGGTGAATGATGAGGAAGGAAGGAGGGGTCTGGCAATGCTCTGGAGGGTGTGTGATTTCACATTTCCCCTTTGAGGCTTGTAGGACTGAAGAGCCCAGTGAACCCCAGAGCCCCCAGTGCAGCTGACAGCTCTGCTGGAAATAGATACAGTCCCATCCCGCCCTGGTGTTGTTGTTGGCAGGCAGGCTTGGAGGCCTCCAGGTTGGATTTGTCAAGAGCACAAGCAAAGGAAAATTGTTCTCATCTGAACAAACACAATCAGTTGCTGCCAGCTGTTCCAGTGCCCCAGCAGAGGATTCACGTGGCTGGCCCTTTTCCCCAGCCTGGGCTACTGGTCTGACTGGTGGGTCAGAAGGACTTGTGTCTCTCTAGTGGATGTTTTGTTGCTCATCCTCCCTCCAGCTTCCATCCAGGGGAAGGAATGGGGTCAGTGTGGACACCCTGAGCACTGCCCTTCTCCTCTGCTCACCTGGAGCACAGGGAAGGCTTCTGTGGCGGGGTTGCAGTTCCTGGAGGGTGGGAGGATGGCAGGAGGTGACATGTCTGGGCTCCTGGTGTTGGAGTGAAAATGCTGCAAGCAGCACCAGCTTTGCCTCGCGGATGCGTTTGCAGCGGTTCGTTGTGTTGGCTTCGCACGGCGATGATCAGGGTCTGTCTCTGTGCTGGCTCACGTGCGACTGCTGAGGGCCGGAGCCAGCTCCACCCCACAGAGCCCACACCAGGTAATACCCTCTGACACCTGCCCCTCTCCAAACACGGTCACTTTTAGCCCTTCTTTGTGTTTTTTCCCAAAAAGCAGCTCCTGTCCTGCCTTTGGGCCTGCCTGCCCTGCAGAGCCTCAGGTGAGGGCTGCAGCACAGCTTGTGTCACTTTTACGAGCTGCATGAAACCTCCAGCTCGAGTATCTCACACAGACGGATCCATGGATTCCTCCCCTCCCTCAGCCCTCTCCCTGGGGGGGGGATGTGGTTTCCCAGGGCTGCAGAGTGTGGCTGTGCTGTGAACGGGGCCACGCTGGCAGATGTGCTGTCCCCGTGTCCCCCAGCCAACCCAAACAGGGCCGAGTGACCCAGTAACATATTTTATATTGCATTATAATATAATCTTCTCCTCAGAGCTGCTGCCTGCTGGGTGTCTGCTGCAGAGGAATTTCTGTGCCCTGAGAAGAGGATGGCTCCGGGCCCTGGGGGAATCTGCCTGGTTGGTTGGAGAAGAAAATATCTTGTCTGTGTCTTGGCCAGATCACAGAGCAGAGCTGTGCTTCTTTGTGGGCAGTGGGAACATCACCAGTGTGGGATGGGATTGTCTCCATCGCTGCACTCGGGTTTGTTGCACGGTGGGTGTTTTAATTGGGAAACCTTCCCTAAAAACCCTGCCTGGCTGCAGCTCAAACCAGCCCTTTCTCCCTGCTCTCGTATAGCTTCGATCTGTTCCTAATTGCCAGAAAACAAGCCAAGCCCCACCTGCTTCTTACCACCCACAGACAGCCCACCAGGCCCCCTCCTCTGCTTTCCAGGTCTAAACTCACCTCTGACTGCTACCCTCCCCTGTAAGACATTTCCAAAGTGTCTGACTAAAACACACTCAGAAACCTCCCTGAAGCAGGAGCCTGGAGCTCTCAGGGCGTAGAGGATGCCTGTGGCTTTAGAGCATCTCCACCTCTCTGGGTACCTCCTGGCACCAAGAGATGGAGGGGGCAAGAAAGGCCCCAAAACTTCTTAAAATTTGAGTGATTTTTCCTCCTTTAAACCCCACCGTGAGTCTCTCATCAGTTCAAGGAAATGCATCTGCGTTCCTCTTTTACTGCTCGCTGCTATTGGGTGATTTAAAAACGGGGCAGCTGGGGCCACTCATTCTTGACCTGGAGGAAAGCAGGAGGCTTATAAAAGCTCTGAGTGCTGCAGGAATTATGAGGTAATTAAAAAAAAAAAAAATCAGGCCAGAGCTGGGACCACGTCAATAAAAGCAGGAGGAACTGATGTCAGCCCCACGCAGGATGTGGGGACTGATGCCTCTGCCCTCTGCTCCTGCTGCTGAGCCCCTGGTGGTGCTGAAACCTCGCACTTCCCACTGGCAGGAATTTGGGAATTCAGGAGACAGAACACATGTTGGGGCTGGGTGGGCTCTTATTTCCTTGGGGAATTCAGCTGACTGGAATCCCTCCCTCCCAAATGTAAATCCCCTGTGAGCCTTGGCGGTGGGTGTTTTATCAGAGCAAGATGAAGATCCCCCAAAAAAGCAAAAATTAATATTTAAAGGGATGAGGAGGGGTTCCAAATCACCATTTGGGGGGTTAAGAGGCCTGGTTTTCAGGGGGGGAGCATATTTTGCCCGCCACATGGTCATAAGGATTAAACCAGGGAAAAGAAACCTGGTTTTTCTTTATCTAGGATTTATCTAACTCAATTTAACCCAAGACTCAGCCTGGGTTTCCTGACCTGATAAGAAGAAGGAGAGAGAAATCAGCAGGAATTAATATGCAGGGCCTTTCCATTGCTCATTGCAATGATCCAGGTCTTTCCAAAACTGGGAACCCACATCCTCGTTTGGGGTTGCTCAGGACTGCTTCTCCAAAGAGCAGCTGCCTCCTCCAGGAGCAGTGCATGGGAGGTTTTTGGGAGCAGCCTCCTGCCACCCACATCTGTCCCCATCCCACAGTCCTGCAGGACACAGATCTGGGGGATTAAATGCCAGCAGTGCTCAGCTGTTCTGCCAGGTTTGGGCCCTGGTGGGAATTAAAGCCCTGCCTTTAACAGCCTTCCCAACACATTCCCATCCCCACAGAACCCCTCACAAGTCCCTGTAACCCCCCTCCCCAGAAAAACCTCTTTGGAGCAGGCAGCAGGGAAGGGAAGGTTCCCCCTGTGAATTCTCCCTAATAATTTCTGGCTTCGTTAATCCATATTCCCTGTCTGGAGCCCATCTGGAAGCCAAGCTGTGACTTTGCTCTTGAGGGAATCTCAGGTTTTTGCCTGTTTTCAGGGTGATGCCTTAGGTTTTACCTTTTATATTTCTCCAATCCTGCACTGCCTGCTGTGTCACTCTGAAGTTTGGTGTGGCCTCTCAGCTGCTGTTCTCTCGTGCTGGTCAGACATAACAAACCTCGCTAGGTTTGCCCTCCAAGGACACCAGGCCCCAAAAGGTGTGAACTAAAAACCTCTGAAGAGGAGGGACAAACTTGAGATAATTACATCAGGAACTGAGGCTGTAATTGGAGAATTAACCCTGATATGCAAATGGACCAAACTCATAAAAATGCGAGGAACCCGTGACCCAGGGTCCAGCTTGGGTGGAGCCTTTGGACTGCCCAGGGTGAACCTTTGAAGGCCATTCAAATAAACTCCTACTTTTATTCTCTTATTTTCATCTAGCCTCTATTTTTAGGTGGCCACCTCAAGGCATCAGTGTCTTTATTCAAATGTAAGGCCTTAATGAGAACGATACAGGGAACAAGTCCAGCCTCACTGCTTTGTTTCCTGAATATTTCCATCCCAGCTGATGCTGTCAGGTTGGTGGGTGTGGGTTTTTCCCCCTTGTATGAATGAACACAATACTTCTGCAGAAAGGGAGGGGTGAGCTTGGATGTTTTCACCGTCAGGTTTTAGGGATCATTAATAATGCCTGCAGTGCTTTCTGTAAGGACGAGCCAAAGATTTGGGATGTAACAGCTTCCTAGTGGAAAAAGGGATTATTTCCAAATTATAATGTTTTGCAAAGATGACACCTTGTTTCTGATGAATTCTTTTCACTTTATATCCAGCTTTTTGTCTTGCTCTGGTAAAAAAAACTTGCCAGGTATGTATTTAGATATGTATTTATAACAGAGATGCCTGCTTTAAACAAATTATTTGTTAATTAAATGAAATATTTCTGCCTGGTTCAGAGAGAAAAAATGCAGCACTTTGTAACTGAAAGGGAGTTTGCTGTGAGCTCCTCTGGAAGCCAGGCTGTGCCCAGATCAGGTGAGATCTGCCACATCTCCCTGGTCACCCCAAGCCTGGGCAGATCAGGAGATGGGGGTACCCAGGGAGGGGGCAGGAATCAGATTCTGCCTCATGCCCATGGTCGAGCTTCTGCCCCTGACCTCACTGCAGTCTCATCTCTACCTTGTGATGAATCCCAGCTGATTTTCCAGCCTGAGCTGTCCAGCCACTCATGTTGGATTATAAACTGGAACTTTTACAGGCTGTATGTGGGGTTTGTGGCTTCCTTTCCCTCTCTCTGTCTCCAAAGTCCACGATTCTTAATAAATCATCCTCTAGCCTGAGTTGAGTCTTGCTGTTTTAAGTTTAACTAGATTATTTTTTTGCTGATAAGCCAGACTTTGAATTCTTCCCAAGATCACGGGTTGGGGCCCATAATATCATGGAGGAGAGACTGTTCATGGTGATCTATCACATGGGAACAGCACCAAGCTCTCAGGTTTCCCTTAGATCAGCACTTAAAGGCACAGCACTTGTACCTCATGGAGCTGGTGGGAGGGAAGAGTCAGGGCTCCCACCAGATACATGGAAAATGGACTGGGATGACAGGAAAATGTTGTATTATACATCCATTTCTTGCACTGTGTCAGCGCCAACAACTTCCTAAGGCTTTGATCCTGACTTCACTCCAATTTCTGCTCTTCCATCCAAACAGACCCAAATCCACCCAAGGGTGGGATTGAAGTGGAGGAAAGCATTGAGAGAACCTGCTACACCCTCTTGTTGTTTCCCTCACTCTTCTTTGACACCACCCTGACACCACATAAATTTGTTTCCCTTGACAGCTCCAGGCAAATGTGTCACGTTTTCAGATCCATCCTGATGCGATCCTTGTTCTCCCAGCCAGTGCCTGAGCTCCTCTCCCAGTATCTCTGTTGACTTTGGCCTCCTCCTCAGAGCCCCAGGCAGCTCCCATCACATCCCACAGAGTCTCCACGTTGTGTTCCTCGAGGATTAACCCTGCGAGGAACCAGGGCAGCACATGGCACAGGTCACCCTTCGATCAGAAGTTCCAGCCCCGCTCTGGGTAGAGCAGCTCCGTGAGGGGCTTTACTGGGATGAGGTGGGAGGTGGAGGAGTCCTCCTTGAGGCATGTCGTGTGCTCACAGCCTGTGGAAAGAATGGATTGATCGAGATTAAAGGTGTTCCTGATGAGAGCAGCCGGGAAGAATGGTCAGGATCCATGAGACACGTGCGTGGTCGTGGTTTCTAGAGCCATTCTCCCTCTGCTAATGCCTGATACTGGGCAGCCCAGTCCAACCTGCCCCTGGGCTGGCTGTGATCCCTCAGCCTGACTCCTTCTCCCAGTTTAGCCAAAAAAAACCCATCTCTGCAGTCCCAGCATCCCCCCCAGTCCTGGATAGGGTTGGCACATCTTTTATCTCACTTGGCCCAGCAGGCCACAAATTCCTGCGGTTCTGGGGTGGGTGAGGGGGGGAGGGTCTTGCCTGGTGTCCCTCTGCTCAGGAGGCAGCTCCCTGTGTCACACATATCAGTGTGTTGTGTTGGGAAAGCTGTGCTGCTGCCCAGCTGGGGGCTGGAGATGAGCCAGGGGCCATCCGTGCCTCCGTGGGAAGGCAAGAGGGAAGACGTGGTGAAGCTGTGTCTTCATGGGAATTTGTGTTGCTTTCACTTTTTTAAAATTATTTTTCTTTTTGGGGGGATATTTTAAACCACAAGATGCTATTTTTGTTTTTCTACAGCTCAGGAAGGCCGGTGGCCATGAGCTGATGGCCTCTGTCCTGTCCTGATGCAGCCACCAGCACAGGCAGCACCAACACCTTCCCCTCAGAGACTTTTCAGGAGGTGAGTTTGGCTGGCAAAGGCTGGGATCACCTCAGGTGGGGGCTGTGTTCCTCTCCAGTGAGTCACGCTGGCAGGGACACTGGCAGCATCCTCTGTGGGATTTGGTGGGTCCTGGATTCCCTCCCACCTCTCCTTACTGCGGCCATCACCTCGCAGTCAAACCCCCAAGGTGAATCCCTCACAGAGGGGGAGAGCTTCCCCACGCATCTGCTGACGGATGTGTGTTTTCCTTGGCGTTGTGTGCCTCGTGGCTGCTGGATACTTATCTGAGTGATGAATTCATCTGCACAGGGACCCCTGAATCGTGGGGCAGAGGGAAAGCATCTATTAGAGCGGCTTGGCATGAGGGAGAAGGAATAACAAAGAGGAGAGGGGTGGTGGTTGCACATCAAAGCTGTGTCTCCGCTTTCCAAGCCCATATTTTTCCTAGCCTATCTCCTGGATTTCATCTGGCTGTGGTGAAAGCAGGCACAAGCCAGTGCTCTGGTGTGTCAGAGGCTCATGCCTCGGCAGGGAGAGATGGAGTTTCTGAATTCCAGCTGTGTTGGGCATGTTACCTTCCTCATCGCCTCCCCTGCCAGGGATGGTTTTTCCATGGGGTGGAGAGCCCTGCTATTCCATGGAAATCCTTCAGCTCGGGGCTGCCGCGCTGCCACAGGGGGATGTGACAGGGGACATCGGTGTCACAGCTCGGATCACACAGAGCCCAGGGGTGAAAATCCCTGGCTCCCTCCAGCCCTGGTGCCAGGCTGCTCCACATCCCGCCTGGAGCTGGCAGCTCCTGGCTTGCTGAGCTCACAGATTCCAGCAGCAGGGAGAGAGGGGGAGCTGAGCCCTGAGGCCTCGTCCGTGGCCCCTCCTTGTGCCTATGCACACGTAGGTGTGGGGTGCTGCTGGGGGCTTGTGCAGATGAGGATCCTTCTTCCCCTAAACCACCTGGGACACGCTCCCCGCGTGGATCTGAGAGCCTTTTCTCAGGATTCAGTGCCCCCACAGGAGGCTGAAGTTCCCAGAGGGAGACCATGGGCTTTACGTCCCCTGTAAGGAGGTGCAGGCAGTGATCTCTGGGACAGCTGAGACCCAAATTCCCCTTAGGAGCAGCGGGATGGCTGGGAGCTGGACTTGTTTCAGGAAATAGATATCACGTCTCTGATGGAAAGAGGGATGGAACAAATCCAGGATGGGGATGCAGGGCCAAGCACTCGTGGGAGGTTAGGAAGGTGCAGGTGGGTGTGTAGGGTCATTTGGAAAGAGATCTGGCCCCTGTTTCTGTGCTGCATTGCTCTGAAAACAAGCCCCTTTCTTTTCTTCCTAAATCCAGGGTCCCAAAGTGAAACCACCGTCCCAAGTGGTCTGACAAGGGAGTTGTGGGGAGCAGCTTCTTGCCTTGGTTTCTCTGAGCTGTCCCCAGGGCAGGTGGTGTGACAGGCAGGCCTGTCAGAGAAAGCAAACCCTCCATCACCTCATGCCTTTAGACTGCCAAATCACACGGCTGCCATCAGGAAGCTCAGCAGATCCCCCTGGACCTCCGGGAGATCATCTGGGTGGCACAGCAGTAGGAAAGGAGCTGGAAAATGGGTTAAATTGCTTTTTCCCCACAATCTCAAAGCGTTCATGGCGGGACCTTTTGCCAGCATTGTGCAATGCTGGCTCACGTTTTGCTTGAACTTTAGTCCTGCTTTTAATCCATGCCACAGGAACCTCCAGGGAAAGGAATGTTGCTGATTCCTGACTTCAGCCATGATCAAAACCTTTCAACTCCTTCCCAGGCCATTGTTCTGTGTCCTGTCAGCATTGTCCCCAGGGCAAGGGCAGCTGTGTACCTGGATCAGGAGCGTTCCTCCATCAGAGCCAGCACTGCTCCAGCCCTGCAAAGCGATCCTGCAGAAGCCTTGGAGAAGCAGCATTGCCCCCGTGACTTCCAGTCCCCCAAAACCACAGTGAACTCTCAGATGTTTGTTTGTTTGCTTGTTTTGGCAGGAGGAAAAAGGGCCAAATTGAAGTTTAGGGAAATGTATCATGCATCCTTCATCTGGCATCGTGGCTCCGGCTGGAAGAGCCCTTCCCACTTCCTTCCCTTATCCGTTAACGAGGTGGATAATGCGGGAAAGGGGCTTGGACAGCAAAAGGCAGCGGCCACGCATGAGGCACTACTGCTGCACCTACCCCCAGCCTGGCTCTTGGGCAGTGCTTCTGGACAGTGCCAGCTCCAGGAATCGTGAATTTTAGGAGGATCCATGTACTCACCCAGCTCATCCAGGTGGGGGGTGCAAGGTCTGGGTTTGGGGGGTTCTTCCAGGTAATTTGGCCAAAGACTGCCTTCTCTCAGGGCATGAGCTGGAGGACAGTGTGAGCCCACAGGCACCAGAACAGGCAGGGGTGGAAACCTCCCACTTTTGTTTGGAAAGTTGTGAGCATGAGAGAAGAAAGCAAAGGGGTTCACACAGGCAAGGAGGGTGCACATGGGCTGTCCAGCCATCCAGACCCCTCTTTCCAGGGAAGGCCAGCTCCCACCCCAGCCTTCCAAGGCCACTTTTTGTTGGAAAGGATGACGAGCTGCCTGTAACAATCTCAGCTGGCTCTTTCCTGGAAGAAGCCTTCGCTGTCCCATCCTCCCACCACTCCAGAGCATTCTCCAGGGATGTTTCCAGCCCTGCCAGTTCTTCCAGGACCTCTCAAGATGATCTGTTTCACATGAGGCCTGTTGCCTGCAGTCCAGTGTCCATCCCAGCTGGACATGGACAATTTTTGGCAGGAGGGAAAGCGATGCCAGGCACTGGAATTGGGCTCTGGTTGGGGTTTTTTCTCCCTTAGTTGTTTGGGGTTTTTGTTCAAATCCAATTGATGAACATCACAGGGTCAAGCCATCCCTGTGTGCTCAGGGGCAGTGAAGTTGGGTTTGCATCTAAGGGGAAGGGTTTGGAAGGGGACAAGGAAAGCAAATGCTGCATTAAGGACCTTAATTTAACTGCCAGTATAGCTCTGGGTGTGGACCCAGGATCCCTGCTCCAAGAGCACCCTTGAGGGGTTAAAACATTTACTCCTCCATCTCCAAACCCATAATTTTTAAGCTCCTTTAAGGCATGTGCAGATGAGGCAAAGTCATTTAAATGCAGATTATCTAAGGACCCATCCCAAACTTGCCTGCAGTTGGAGAAATCATGATTCATATGGTCTTGAGTCCTACAGGTGTCCCTCAAAAACCTGGAAGAGAAATTTGATCTAATAAATCTCCAAGGTCTGAGTTCTGCTGGATTTCCTTATTCAAATCCTGGTTTTCTGTGTTGCAGGTTAAACCAGGGTGTCCATGTTCTGCAGACTTGCCTGGGAAAGTGGGAATTCAGCCTGGAGGAAAGAACCAACACAAGCAAAAGCAGAAAACACCCGATTCCTACACACCCCTCTGTGTATGTCTGAATGAAGGCGTGCATCCCCTTCCTCCCTGGCCCAGGAAGGACCACACTGCATCCCTTGTTCGTCACCCACCGGAGCGTGGTACCACCGCCCTGCCCGAGGCTGGGGATGGCCACTGTGATCCAGACAATGGGGATGGAGAATGAATGGAAAATGATCTCCTGTGTTGAGCTGACAACCAGCTCTCTGTTCCCCAGGCGAGTTCCCAGCTCCTGGGTGAAGGGAGCGTTCCCACCCCAGGAAATCCCTGCTTTGATCTTCCTAGCGCTGCATTGCTGCTTCTCACAGCTCCTGGATAATTTAAAAAACAGAGAGGAGAAGGAAAATATTCTTTTACAGCCTTATTTATTGGTGGTTCTTGAGGAGTCTCCCACAAAATCCGCTCATAGGAGCGTGGCAAGGGAACAGAGGAGGGAGAGCCCTCTGGAATAGCCAGGCTGTTGGATGAGACTCACACAAGCTTTGTATTTTCCTTAAACCACCTCAGCCACTTCCTAGAAAGGTGAGGGTGCAAATCCACCCAGAGTGTGCAGAGGACACTGGGGTTTAGCATTTTTCATGCCAATGTCTGGCATGTTCCAGGAGCAGAGAACCCCAGAATGGTTCAGGTTGGAAGGGAGCTCCACACCCATCCCATTCCAACCAAGGGCAGGGACACCTTTCACTAGACCAGGTAGCTCCAAGCCCCATCCCACCTGGCCTTGAATACCTCAGGAAACAGGATATTAGCTGAGAAATTAAAGGGGTTTGGGGACTATACATGACCATGGGAGCCCAGGATGAGGTTTTTCCTAGCTGATGCCATCCCAGAATTGATATAGACTCCATCCCCTCCTCACCCAGCCTGCAAACCCTGTCTGCCTGGCTCTGTGATGCATCCCATGGTGGTGTGGAGCAGGGAGCAGCTGTGGGAAAGGAGCTGTAAAGAAAATAATCTGGCCTATTTCTCTGCAGAAGTGCTGGGAGGAAGGGGCTGGGATGACAGAGATCCGAGTCCTCTTCCGCCCGGCCCCTCCAAGGGTCTCGTGGCCTCACCAACCAAATTCCAGTTTGCACATTGATGCAGTCTGTCTGACTGGGGGGGGAACTGGTTTGGGGAAAGTGAGGGCAGGACAGGATTTTTGCATGACAAATTTATGTCAACTGCCAAACCCGTTTTCTCAAGTTTTCTATTTATTTTTTAATGTACTTTTGAGGGATGGCCAAACTTAGAGAACTTTAGCCCAAAAGGAATTGTATCCAAAGAATTTATGAGCAACTTAAAAGGAGAAGGCAGCGAGAAGAAACTGAAAGCCAGATGTAACTGCAGTTTTAGATGGCTTTTAGTTTAGTTTCAGATTTTTTAGGGGCTCTGACAGGGAACTGTTGGATTTTTGCAATGGGTCTGCAATCGGGTATTGAGGCAACCGTGAACTTTTGATCACTTATTCCTTGGTCTTCTGCCCACATCCAAGAGGGAGTATCTGACCATCTCGTTAACCTCTTGCTTTTAGATGCTGAGATGAGGAAGAGAACAGCAGGAATCAGCAGAAATGCTGTGAAAACATGGAATCAGGAGCTGTGAAACACCCCAAGCAGCGCAGAGCTCCTCCTGGGGAAGTAGCTCCAAAGAAAGAAATTGTTCAAATTAAACAGGTCAGCAAGGCCTCGTGTGTTGTATTCTTCATAACACTCACACTCTGGCCTGACCTGGGAACACCAGCACACCTTGGCTTTGCTGAGGGACGATCAGGAGGGGGTGAGTTGAGGAGGAAAGGTCCCGTTCACAATGAGGACAAGCGGCTTTTGAGGGGGACAAAGCAAACGCCCCCCACCAGAAACTGGAGTGAGCTCCTGGAGTGAGCTCCTGCAACGCCAACAAGGGCTCCTTCAGCAAGGACATCCTTGGCTGAATCTCTGTCCGCCAGGGTGGGGTAAGGGATGAGGCTGAGAGATGCTCAAGGCACAGGATTTCCCCGTTACAAAGACTGGCTCAGATCTTCTTAAGCTGGTACCAGTTTTTGAGGGAGAAATCAGTAAGAGCACTGCAATGGGGCCCAAGGATTACATAGAAAATCTCAGCTAAACCAGGATGGAGGAGACTTGCCCAGATTCCGTGGGCAATGATAAGGGATAATTGGGATAGGGCGAGGACATGAGCATCCTCTGCTGCCCCTTTTCCTCTTCTTTGAAGAAAGGCAGAATCGCAGAGTCACAGGATGATTTGGGTTGAAAGGAAACTTAAACTCACCCAGCCCTGCCATAGGCCTTCCACCAGACCAGATTGCTGCAAGCCCTGTCCAACCTGGCCTTGGACACTTCAGGGATCCAGGGGCAGCCACAGCTGCTCTGGGCACCCTGTGCCAGGCCCTCCCCACCCTCACAGGAAACAATTCCTTCCCAGTATCCCATCCAGCCCTGCCCTCTGGCAAAACCCATTCCCTCTGCCACCCCATGCCCTGGGAGCTGACACTGGCAGCACCCCTGGCTGGTGTGGAGGTATTGGTGCCCAAGCTGGGCAGAGCAGCCTCCTCCTCCTCCTCCCTCCCCTGCCCTGTGCCCCGTCAGCATCGGGGCCTGGTGCTCTCCAGGGTGTTTAACTCCTCTCTGTGTTTTGCCAGAGACTGTTATTAAGAAATAAGGCTCTGCCTTTTCATCATCCCTCCGAGCGTCTGTCTGATGTCATTCTGTCTGGCAACCGAGCCATCAAAAAAAGGCTCCCCTGGGAGAAATTTCTCAAGCAAACAGCCAGCAACAACAAAATAATAACCCATTAAACATAATAAAATGCAAAACCCCACAGCATCTTCCTGATAAATGAGAAGGCAGCGTAACCTTGACTCCAAGCACAGAAAGGTGCCTCCTACACTAGCCCAGGGCAGGGATGTGCTCCGTGCTTACCTGGGTGATTATCCTCAACTGAAGCTGTTCAGGGGCTGAGATCATGAGGTTCAAGTCCAGGAACAAATCTGGGCCAGCAACACCTGCTGCCATCACTCCCACCTGTAGAGCCTTCCTGTGCTCCACCGGCACACGGGGACCCGCAGATCAAGCAGGTTTGGCTCTTCATGGTTTTTAGCAGTTGGGTTTTTCCCCATTGCACGAGGCATTTGTGTGCCTGCAAAGCAAATGTTGGCCCTGCTCCTCCATATCCATTAATTCCTGCAGGTTGCGGGGTGACCAACGCCCCTTTGGCAGCTGTGAGCCCCTGGGATGTGTGTAGGCCTCTAGTTTTGGGAGCTCTGGTTTTGATTCAGAGACCTGCTCACTGAAATAGGTAAGACTGAAGGAAGTTCATGCAACCCCACGAAAAACTTCAGCTCCCAAAGTGGGGAAAGGGTCCCCTAAGTGCCTGATTTTCAGAATAAAACCAACCAAACAGTGACTTGGCTCTGGATTTGGATAACAAAGTTAGGAAGAATGGGGTTTAATCATAGAATCATGGAATCACAGAAGGGTTTGGGTTGCAAGGGACCTTAAGGACCATCTAGCCCAGCCCCCTGCCATGGGCAGGGACACCTTAAACCATGGGAGCAGTGTTTGAAGAGGGCTGCCATGGAAGGGAGTGTATTGCAGTGATGAAAAGCCGCCCATTTGAGCTGGATCCCAGCTGAATAATCTTGGATCCATCCCTCACACATCTGTAGCTGTGATCCTGCTTTCCAAGCTGCTTCTCCTCAGAGCACTTTGCAGAGGTCATTGCTCTTTGCAAGCCTCGTTCCCTCTTGCCTTGCAAACATCTCTGCCATTTTCCTCCCTCCTGCTGTGAGGTTTCAAGGCCTTCAGCAGAGCTCCTCTTCCCTTTTCCTGGTGAAACCACCTGCTCTTCACTCAGCTTTCCTGGGAAATGTCCCACCAGCACCTCTGTTGTATAAAACAGGTCCATTTTCATCAGCAGGACCCAGAGCTGAGAGCAGAATTTGCTCCTGCTGACAGCCTGAGGCTGGGACGAGCAACCCAGAGCCCCAAAATGAGGTGTTGGTGGTTTCTTTGTGGTTTCACAGGGTCACTGCTGCGAGGCTGAAACGAAATCCAGTGCAGGAGCTTCCCAAGGAGCAGCTCCAGCAGATCTGGGAGAGGGTGTTGAGAAGTACATTGAGCTTAATGGAATGCAGCAGGATTGTACCCTGCTTCCTGCAGGACCTCAGCCCTGGGCCACGCTGGGGTCTCCTGGGTTTGGGTAGTGCAGCAATCTCAGGGCTCACATTCACTGTTTCCATTTTTTCCCAGGGTGGGAAAACTTTTGGAAATTCCTAGGAAATGTCTCTTTTCTCCTGCTGCTTGAGGCCAGTTTCCTTCCTTGCAGATTGCAATAAAAGCAGCGATGTGCCAGTGAGAACAGACCAGACCAGAACAGCCTCTCCAGCTCTCCCAGCTATTTCCCAGGAGGTCACTGCTTCCCTCCTTCCCACGGCAGTACCCTGTGTTCCCTGGCACCATCCCTCTCCTTTGCAGCAACAGGGGAAACTGAGGCACAAATCTGACCTTTTTAGGAGACCTTCTCCAGACCTCTGTGTGATCTGGAGAGATGGGGCACATACCCCTGTTTGCCAGACAGGGATTTGACTGTACTTCCATGCTTCGGTTTCCCCTTGAACAGAGATTTTTCTCCGCTCTGGGATCCTACACAGATCTCCCTTTCCAGCTCTCTCCGGTGTGGCCCTCACTCCCAAGCCCCCTAAAACCCAAAAAAAAACCCTTTTTGGATCCCAGAGGGGCTGGTATCTCTCACTCTTGGCTCAGGGGAGCTGTAAGGTTTTCCAATCATCTCTTAATGAAAGGAAAGCAGCTTTTATTCCCTCTCTTCCCTGGTCTTGGCAGGGAAGGTGGAATGTGGATGTGGAGAGGTGCAGCCACCTTTCAGGCCAGCAGCTGCTTCGGGGGATGGGTTAGATAAACATGCAGGATTTCCAGGCAGCCCCACACATCCCAGCCAGGGGATTCAGCGGAGCAGGGCTGCGGGGGATGGCTGACCGGGATAACGCCGCGTTCATCCCGGGCCATCCCACCTTGGGAAGCCACAGCAACTGCTCCGCTTGGCAGCTCAGGAGATTGCAGAGATAAAACCAGCTCAGCTTGCTTTGGAAAGAGCTGAAGCACAGAGGGATCTCATCCAAGACATCTTTTGGATGCTCAGGCTGTCCCAGCAGGAGGAAGGAGGAACCAACACTGCTTTGAAGACCAAGGCGTAGTTTTCCCCTGTGCCCAGTGAGGGGGGAGCAGGGATATGGCAGGGCTGTTGCCCCAGCACATGTTGGGAGGACAAATCAGGCTCAGGAGTGAAACTTTCCAGGTGTTTTTCCATCAGCTTGTTACCCCCTTGGCTGGTCACCCACTTTGCATGGTGGTGATGGGGCACCTGGGCAGCAGAGGGACCACCCTGATGCATTAATGGGCAGGAGATGGCACCCAGGGAAGGAGGAGTCACAGCTGTGGGCAGGCTGCAGAAGATCCACATCTCTGGGCACATGGATGGGCAACGGATGGATGGATGGATGGATGGATGGATGGATGGATGGATGGATGGATGGATGGATGGATGGATGGAGGGATGGAGGGAGGGAGGGAGGGAGGGAGGGATGGATGGATGGATGGATGGATGGATGGATGGATGGATGGATGGATGGATGGAGGGATGATGGATGGAGGGATGGATGGATGGATGGATGGAGGAATGAATAGATAATGGAGGGATGGATGGATGGAGGGATGGATGGATGGATGGATGGATGGATGGATGGATGGATGGAGGGATGGAGGGAGGGAGGGATGGAGGGAGGGAGGGAGGGAGGGATGGATGGATGGATGATGGATGGAGGGATGGAGGGAGGGAGGGAGGGAGGGATGGATGGATGGATGGATGGATGGATGGATGGATGGATGGATGGATGGATGGATGATGGATGGAGGGATGGAGGGATGGAGGGAGGGATGGATGGAGGGATGGATGGATGGATGGATGGATGGAGGGATGGAGGGATGGATCGATGGATCGATGGATGGATGATGGATGGAGGGATGGAGGGATGGATGGATGGATGATGGATGGAGGGATGGATGGAGGGATGGATGGAGGGATGGATGGAGGGATGGATGGAGGAATGAATAGATAATGGAGGGATGGATGGATGGATGGATGGATGGACGGAGGGATGGAGGAATGGATGGACAGACTCTGCTTCCTACAGGACCTCCTCCAAGTCATGTCACTGGAGCACCTCTGCCACCGTCAAGGTGTTCCTGCTTAGCAGGAGAACAACCTCACACATCAAGAGAACTTGTGGGAAGTTTGGATTTCTTCTTCCTCTCCCTCTCTCCTCCCTCCTCCCCTCCAGCCACCCCATTCCTGCTTCTCCACCCAGGGCAGTGGGAAAGGAAGCAGCCCCAGGGAAGCACGCTCTGAATTTCCATCTGAGCACAGCATAAGGCAGCCTGGGAATGGCCCAGCACCCTCTGATCTCTCACTCTCCAAAATCAAAGCAAGACAAAAGCTCTGTCTCCTTTTTCCCTCTTGCCAAAGCCTAGAAATCCCATCAAGATCCAAAGTGTGTCATTCCAGTGGGAGATTTATACTGGGGGAAGGGGCAGAAGTGGTTATTTGATGATTGTGTTGGGTTTTTTTTTAAAGTCCTTAATATCTCCCTTCCTTCTTTCACTGTAGAGCACAAATCCCCTTTCCAGCACATGCACAAGAGCAGAGCTGAACCTCTCACACAGAAAACAGGTGATAAATCACAGGGCCATTGATTCAAACCATTCCAGGGAATGGGAAACACATGGACGGGCTTTCTAATTAACTGTTTGATATGGCTGCGGTGAGTTTGGGTGTAGTTTCCAATGTTTTGCATTTGGCTTGGCTCAGCCCTCTCCATGGTAACTGCAGTTTACCGAAAAGTGAGAAAATCCTGTGTTCCAGGGGGCTGAAGCGGCTTGGTACAGCTCAGCTCAATCACATGAAAAAAGCAACAAAAAAAAAGTAAATACGGTGTTTGCACCATGGGAATGTTCCCTTCTCGTTCTCTTTCCAGATGGGAAAACAAAACAAACGGAACGGTTTCTTTTAGTCCCCTTCTTTATCTGTAAATCTGCACTCTCTGGTGGGCTGTGGAGCGCTTGGACTGTCCCCTCTCACACGGGCTGCTGGGTGAGGAGCCTGATCCCCCCTCCATGTCCCTCTGCCAGCTCTCCCAGCACCAGGGCCACCCACACAACCCCTTTATCACCCCTTCCCACTCAAACCACTCACCAAAAGCCCCAGGAAGTGCCAGGCTGGGGATGTGCAGACACCCCTTTCCACCCACAGAGCTCAGCACATCCATCTGTGTGCCTGTCTGCCTCGGGCAGGACACATTCAGGAGTTTTTTTTTATTCCCAGGGTGGCACCTTGCTCTGGGTGTCACTGTTTGGGTCCGGGGTGCTGTCCCAGCAGGGTGGAGGGGCTGTCCTAAGAGGGCAGAATCCAGGAATGCCTGGATTTAGCCCTGATTTATGCTGTCAAAGTAACCAAATCTCTAAATTAATGGATAATTCACAGTGAGAAGCTCTGCTGAGGACTCCAAATGCTCCAAGAGGTGTTTTGGAAGGGGAGCAAGGCCAGCCTTTCCAGATGTGCTTCTCCAATGGGAGACAGGATCTGAACACAGGACAAAGGCCGGGAGCTGCTCAGTGACCCCTCAGCACTGAAACTGGGATGGAGCTGACCTGGAGCAGCCAGAGGTGATGCAGACCACGAGGATGGGCTTGGGAATAACAGCAGGATGGGGAAGGGGGGCTGGGGGTGCACAGAGATCTGCCAGGGCTCCCCAAGGCACAGAGGATTGGGTTTAGCAGGTTCCCTGGGGACACTCACCCCAAACCTGCTCCAGCCCAGCGAGTCCCACCGACACCTCCAGAGTAGCCAGTGCATTAAAATGTAATTTAAAAGGGAATAAGGGTTTAATCCATCTGTGTTTAGAAACAGTCTTTTCCCATATCCTGCTTTTGGCACCTCCTCCCAGCTGGGCCATTGCAGCTCGCCCCGTGACACGGGCACAGCTGCTGGAGGCACCAAGCAGCAAATGAGCTGGGGATGTTAATATTTTATATTTTTATTAGCTTTTTTTTCCCTTTCCCCCCCCATTTTCCCCTTTCTTCACCACAGCTCTCTGGGGCCCCAGTGGAACACCTGGCCAAGCCACTTCTGGTTCCATTTATTGGCAGGTAATTTATTTGTGGATCAGCAGGGAAAAGTGACCCAACAATTTACTGGATGTCCATCAGCTGACCCTTTGGTGATGTTTGAACGTGGGTTCATTGGGTTTGGGGCCTGATCCACGCTTCCAAGGAAGTCAGATCTCCCCTTTAAGATCCAGGGCTGTTAGATCTCAGTTCAAAAACACTGGGGGAAATTAGTCAAATAAATAGTCTGGGAATATTATTACATATTATTCATTCTCTGGGGATATTTGAGAGCATTATTCACTCCTTGTGCATATCATTAAGGCATCTCCCACCCAAAGAAGGGAATTAAATTGTAAAAATCAGTGGGTTTCTCTATCCTTTTATCTTTTACACCCTCTTTTCCTGCCATTGCTTTCTTCCAACCTCCATTTTTTGATAAGGACAAGGGAGAAGCACCCCAGATCCCAGCAAAAATTTGCCTGCCATCCTCCCCAGGGTGTTTTGTGTTGTAGCAGGAAGCTCAGCTCATTGCATCTGAAAGGTGTCAACAGGCTAATGCTCCCTTGTCAGCAGACTCCTCCAAACCCTCTAAAGCCCTTCCAATGGCCATGGATCCTGTTCAAATGCTGTTCCCCATGTTTGGCTAAAATTATCCAGCTTTCAAAGATATAAATGACTTTTTTTTATTATTTTTTTTTTTAAACTTGCACAATCAAAAGCAGGGGCTTATTTTCCCTTTGCACAAAAACGCAGAGGTGTTTTCCAAGGAGACATTTTGGAGAAAAAGAATGAAAATGTTGCAGGTTTTGCAGCCAAAAGCAATTGACCCTTCTCCCCAGGGAAGGGTTTCATTTACTTCTGGCATTGCCACACATACCAGTGGTCAACCCCATCACACACAGGGCTGATCACAGCGGGTGAGATGGAACAGGATTGTTTGCACGGGCTTTTGGGAACGGCCAGAGCCTGGGCTGTGCAGGGAACACGTCAGGGAATAAGAAACCTCTTCTTAGGGGCTTCAGCAACAAATCCTGCTGGTTTCCTCATGCCCATAGACCAGCAGGACCCAAGAGCTGGCAGCTGATCCCATCTTGATGGCTGAGAAATTTCCAAAACACTCTGAAAAAAGCAGTTTTCCCTGTTCCTGGGTAGCACCTGGGAACTGATCTGGGTTTTTACAGATTCAGTCTGTGTGCCAGCCCCCCCAGCACATTTTTAACAGCTTTGTTGGACTGTTAACACCCTTCTCTGCTCTCGGGAATTATTGCTACCAGCAAGGGCCAGAGCAGCATCCTTTGCTGAATCCGTGAGGGAAATGCTTTTTCCAAACAGACCCCCATGCATGTGGGACTGTGCTGGGGAGACACCTCTGCTCCCAGGGGGTGGCTGGGGAGACAAATCTCCTCCCAGGAGCAGGTTCATGCCCTACAGAAACACACAGATGGATTTTAATCCACCTGGGATAGGTGGGAAGGACTTTGGCTTGTGCCAGGAGATGCTGGAGGTCAGCAGGGCCTGCTCAGCATTTTGGGATCCTGCAGGAGGTTTCCTTTGCACCTGCCTGACACCAGAGCTCAGAGCAGATTTTCAGCTGTAATAAGAGCAGCTTTTCCTGCTTATGACCAAATCCAAACAATTTAAAAATTAAAAAATAAAAAGAGGAAAATAAGAAATCCAAGCCAGGAATGAAATCACCACGTGCTCTCATATCTTGGTAGGGCTGCAGGATGGGTTTCAACCCGGCTGTCCTTTGCTTTTTATTTCCAACTGGGGAGGATCCAGTGGGACTGGGGGATGAAGAGACTGTTTACAGAAACAAACCGATCCGTCAGACATCTCCTCCTCCTGATGGATATTTGTTTGGAGAGAGTCTGAGCTCTCAGTGATGGTGGATGTTCACTTCTGCAATTCCTTCAAACTTCCTGGCTTACTGACCCCATTAAGGACTTACCCATTGATGGTGAAATAGTTGGGAACTGCAAAAGGAGAACCTCCTCTGATCCCGAGGGGTGACTGGCTGCTGCTTTCCACTCCAGCATGGACCTGCTGTGTGACCCTGGTCATCTCACCTCCCTCATCTCCTGCATGAGAGGTGCCCTGTGGTGCTCGTGGGTGTGCAGCCATCCCCAGCCCCTCAGCCTGTGGAAAGCCCAGGATTGGTATTTTTAAGACAGTAGCTGCAGGGATGTTTTTGTCACAGGCTCTCTCTGCGTTCCTGCATTTCTAAATCCTCAGCCCTTTCAATTTCTTGGGAAAGCATCTGGTTTCCAGCTCTGGGTCTCTCCAATCTGTCATTTTACATAAATATACAAACATCCCTTTTTTGGATGATGGATTAGGGCTGCACTTTGGCTCGGATCACACAGCCCAGACTGCAAGAGGGGCTTTGAAGCATGAAAATTTCACATTCCCGTACTGCCAGCAGAACAGTGCACAGGAGAGACATCCATGCTGGGAATCACAGATCCTGACTCATTTACACTGCTCCAGCATCACCCCTACAACATCACACTGTTAATTCACCTAAGGAGCATCACTGCCCTCTGTTTCCTCTGTGATAACAAGGAGCAAGTTGGATCTCACATGGATTTACACAGGTGAAGAGCTCCTGGCTGTGATGGAGCCACTGAGCCCACCACTACTACAGATTCCACGCTGAAATCCTGCTAGCAGAGCAGTGCAATGCCAGCTTGATGCAGGCACAAGCTGCCTTCACAGCAGCTGTGCTCCTTTCCCAGCATCTCCGTCCCTCGGCACCACAGGGATTTGGTTTGGACGCTCCTTTGCAGTGGGAGCAGGACTCAGGACATTGGTGAGAACAGCCTGTGGTTTGTCTCCCAAAATAAGCACGAGGGCTCTTGTGCTGGGTCCCAGGACCTTTCACCTTCCCTGTGAGAAGGCTCCGCTTGGAAAAATATCAGCCACCACTGTGATGATTTTTGTGCTGATTTCCTCACTGAAGCCGTAAATCAGCACTCGCCAGAGGCTCGAGCTACCTGCCTGTTCCAGGGACTGATGGAGCCAGCTGCCAGGAGGAATTACCAAGAAGTAAAGTGGAGTCTGAAATCATTGGTTTAGGTCTCAGAGCAAGCTCAAATATTCAGATGATTTACACAGGAGGAACAGCTTTGTGTCCTTTGTGACTGGAGTCCTGAACACTGCCAACAGACCTGCAAAACCTCCTGCTTTCAACCTCGTGCTCACTAAGGACAGCACCAATGGAACAGATTTAAATTCTGAATTCACCTTTTGGTCAGGTTTATGGATGAACTCCCACCCTCAGTGCCAGACTTTGCCTTAGTCTCCTGCAGAGCAACTCTTTATGCACCACGTGCTGCCCATCCTTTTTTTATCCCAATTTTAACATTTATTTTAGATGTTGTCCTCCTGTAACACCCACAGAAAGCCTCCTCAGTGCATGCATGAGGAGCAAGACCAGATGGAGAGGGGCTGTTTGGCTGCTCAGCAAAGCAGAACTGGCTCCATTAGGAAAAGGACATCGTGTGTCGCATGCAAATAAATGGAGTTCATAAATCAGGTGCCAGCAGATGGTGCTCAATAATTTGCAGCGTCCTGGCTGGGATGAGCTGGTCCATTCCCAGCAGAAGGAGGATTAAAAAGCATTTGTTGCACCAAAAGAGCCAGGGCAAGCTGAGGCACAGTTTATTGCTTCGTGCTGACTTTGTTTCAAACACATTGTGGTATTAACCAGAAAAGCAGCTTTTTATTGACCCCACTGCTTGTTTGCACCCCAAAGGTTTTGTTTGGTCAGAAAACATTTGGAGGAGGAAAAATAACATGAAAAAAGGACATTGCAGTTCAGTTGCAAAGGAATCTCCCAGTGGCCTGGGAAGATAAAACCCCTAATCGTGTCGCTGGCTTTATCTCCCCTGGATGTTCCACTTCCATCTGCTGCAGAGGAGGCTTTGGTTTTTCTCATGTGCAAATGGAGAGGGGTGAAGCACAATGGTTCAGATGAACAAGCGGCCTTGGAGGCAGGAGTTGAAGGTTTTCCTTTCTTCTCTTTCCATGGCTTACAAGCTGGTGCTCTCCTTTTCAAGGCCAGGGTGTGCTTGGAGCAACCTGGTCTAGGTGTGGGGGGTAGGAATGAGATGAGTTATAACATCCCTTCCAACCCAAACCACTCGGGGATTCTGGATGTCCCTTTGCCTGGGACACCTGCATGCCTGTTCCTGTCCCTGCTCCCATGACCTCCTCTTGGAATGCCCAAGGGCACACAGGAGGTGCCTGGTTTGTTCTTCCCTTTTTCAGCCTCAAGGGAGCATTTTACAACCCTCAGATATTGCAGGAAGAGAAAGTCACTAACAAATCCTCCCCCTAAATATCCCAGCCTCCCCCTGGGTTCTGGGGCCACCACCACAGGATGTGGGCACCCATCCCTCCAAAGGATGCTCCAGCCATGGAGCACCACATGATAAAAAAGCTGCAAACGGCTTTGAGCAGAAATGCACTTTTTGGAGAGGGCTGGTGCCCAACCTGCCAGGAAAAACAGTGTTATCCCAGGGGAGCAGTGTCATTAGCTCATTTCCCATCAGCACGAGGAGCAGCCAGTCTCAAGGCCAGTGAGATCAGGCAGCTCGGGGCACCCTGTGGGCATCCCTTCCCCTGGATGGCCCTGCATCCTGGCTGGAGGCACGGCACGGACAGCAGGTGCAGGGATGGGGGCAGGAAATGTTTGTAAGGCTTAGGAAAAGCTGAGGTTTCTGGCAGGTTCCCGAGACAGTCAGTTTGGCCCAGAGCTCTCTGCTGTATAAATTGTGGAATTAGAGTCAAATATGAAACTGGAGCAATAGGCCAAAGGCAGAGCTGGCAGCTGGGAGGTCGGGTTGAACTTCATGTGAGCATGTCCCAGCCAGGCCTTCCCAGGAGAGAAAGGTGGCAAACAAAAGAGAGGGAAGTGCAGGGAACTGGGGGTGGAAATAACCCCCAAAGGAAGAGGGATGGGGCAGCAAGGGAACAGAGAATTTGGTCCAGAGACTGTGAAGTGGGAAGGATCTGCAAAGCAAAGCAGTCCAGGAGATGGGGAAGCCAACACCTTCTCGGGAGCTGTGTCCCAGGTGGGTGCCACCAGAGCCAGCTCTGCTCCTTGGTGGCACTGGGTGCTGTCCCAGTTGCTGCTGGGGCCTCGGCTCTGCTGCCCTGCCAAGGGGAGGCTGTTTCTCCATCCCTGTCTCATTACTGGTTTTGCCAAAGATGCAGTTCTGCTTTTCAGGATCGGGACCGTGCACTGGGTTGACCTCCAGCGTTTTACGGCCGTGTGGTTTGGATTAGCTGACTCACTGTTTATGGCCAGGCTTCAGGGCCGTTTGGTGGGGCCAAGACACATGAAAAAAATCATCCGTGTTGGGCACAGAGGGTGATTTTGTCTGCAGAGCATCGATACAATGTGAGACAGGCAGGAAAGCAGGTTTTTCCTGGGAGTCTTGGAGAAACTTCATTTTTCACGGAGAATTTCTTACATGCTGCAGGTAACTCCCCGGGACCGGGGAGATAAACAGATTTCCAGCAGCAGAAACCTTATCTCCATCCTCCCAACCCTTGTTTTCCCTTTCCAGTCGTCCAAACGTGCTGGGGATAGAAGTCAGATGTGATCTGAGCAGACACGAGGAATTCAAGTGGGGGAAACGATGCCGTGTGGATGAAGTAGGAATTTGGGAACAGAGACTGATGCTGCCTTCTCCTTCTCAGGGTTAACTGCTGAGGACCCTGTCCTTTAATAAGACATCTCCTGAGCTCAGCTGTGAGGGACCGGGGGGGGGGTCTCATCAACCTCAGCAACCCAGGATTTCTCCTTTTAGAGGCCATCAAATTATACTTCTTGGTGCCATTGTCCTTGCTGGTGGGACGTGCCAGCAGATGTCTCCTGGTGCCATCGCTCCCTGAGGCCAGGTAGGATCCCAGGTAGGGATTTGCTGAACAAACTCACTCCATCTGCAACATCAAAGGATGTTTGGGGCTTATTCCATGAGGAATGTGTGACCTCAGCAGTGGCTCAGGACCATGGAAGAAGTCAGGTCCATGTCCAGATGTCCATGGGGTCTGTGGGCGTTTAGATTTCAGATTCCTTCCGGCCCCAACCCCATTCCTGTTAGAACTTGCAGGAGGTTTCTGTTGATTTCACCATGCTCCAAACACCGAAAATTCAACAAATGCAGCTGCTGTCTCTGGTTATCCCAAAACCTGCTGGCACAAGGCTCCTAAATAACCAGGGAGGCTGTCACCTCTAAAACTGCCACACCCTGTGCAGGGACTCTGCCCTCACTCCTCTCCTTGGTGTGCAAACCTGCACCACCAATCCCAAGCATCACTGCTGAGCAAGTACTGATGGCCTCGGGCCTGGTTTGGGTTCAGCTCATGGCTGAAACAAAGGCAAAGTAGTAAAATTTGGGTCAGACCATATTTGGGCTCTGAACTCCCAGTAATTTGCCTTCCTGAAAACTATCCATGAGCCCTGGTCCAGAGCAAAGTGCTTGGCTGTGCTCCCGGGGTCCTTGAACACCATGTTGCGTGTCTCATGTGCTTTTCCTTCCCTGATGGAGCAGCAGTGGGAGCTCCCAGTGACCCTGCTGCCATTTGCCACCCCAGAGAGACCCATTCCTGCTCTGGGAGACACCTCCTGTACCCTGGGCTCCTCGTTCGGTCTCGTCAGGCTTTAACATTGAGTATTGGTGCTTGCTGCTCAAACCTCCAAGGTGTGCTGGGATGGGAGCAGAAGGAGAGCATTAAAAAGCACAAGTGAAAGACTTCGGTGTCGGCTTTATGCCCTTGACCCCCGTGCCACCACTCCACGCTGCTCCATGCCACCCGCAGCTCTTAGAGACAATATCCCATTGACTGCCCGAGGGGCTCGTGCCAGCGGGGAGGGCTGTGCTGACATTCTGCAGTGTCACAAGGCCCCAGTGCACCCCAGGAATGCCTCACACAATGCACAGCCTGTGCCCGTCGGCGCATCGGCGCACCGATCCCTCGCGGGGCCGTCGGCAGCACAAAAAGGGGTTTATGGTGGTGGCTACAGGCGCTCCTTTCTCAGGGTGAGGGACGTCATCGATTCCTCCCTGGAAACAAAATGCTCTTTAAAAACAAAGCGAAAGAGCTGAACTGGCCGTGCCTTGGGTTTGGATCCCGCCCGTCCCCCCTTGCGTGGCCTTTCCGGGGGATGCCCTGGCCGTGCCGATAACCCCGGCTCACGCTGGCCCAGCCCCTGGGGAGAAGGGAATTAGCACTTCATATTTCTAACGTGCAAGGCGGGAGCAGAGGCCCAGCCGGACGGCATCCAGGCTGTCCTGTGCCGAAATTCCTCCTGCTCCTTGACAGCAGCCCTGCTTGGGTTTTGTCTGAGCCCTTTATCCTGCATCTCCCCCAAACCTCCCTCCTCCTGCGACTGCTGGTAGCAGAATGTGAGAGGTTGGGACTGGGTAAAATGCTGGGGAAAGCTCAGGTCACAACATCTACCCACCTGGCCACAGAATTTGGGCAAAGTTTCCAAAGGACTGGGCTCCTGCCGGGGTCTCCATCCTCCAGCATCATCCTTGGGGTCACACAGGGGCCTTGTCCCGGGTTGTTGTTGGGTTGTGCTTGGTTTTTTTTTTTTGTTCTTTAATACCACATTATTTTTATTTAAGCCTCTTTCCCAAACATGCCCTATAAAATCTTCAAGCAACGTCCCCTCTCCCTGCCCCTTCCTCCCCGTGTAAATATTTTTAGCTCTCATAAACACAAGCCATTAAGCACTCGAGAGTGAAAAGCAGAGTTCTGGGGAGGCACCACTGTAGGGGCAACGCTCCTCTTGTTAAAGCACAACCCAAAATTACCCCCTTACGAGGGGGTCCCCACACTTCCAGAGGTTCCACACCTCCAGAGGTTCAGCACTTCTGGCTGAACCCCTTGAGGTGGGTTTGACACCTGATTCGTGCTCCCCTTTATGGAGAGATGGGAGGAGACAAAGCTCTGCAAAGCAGGTGCTAAACTGGGATTTTTTTCAAAGGAAAACCCAAAGGATGAGCCAGCCAGAGCTTAGGGGGTTGCAGCAATCCCCAAAACGTCAGAGAGCTTGGAAAATTCTCATCCCCAGCCTTAATTCTCCCAAAACTTTTTTGGACGCCGTGAAGGAGATGCTGCGTGCAAGGATGCTTTGCTGTCTCTTGATCCTGGATCGTGTGCTTTGATCACAGAATACCTGTGAAATCAATTCCAATAAATTTCCTAAATTTAATGGAAAATTCACCCTTCTTTTCCACCTCCTAAACTCAAAATGTCGAAATCTGGGGAAATCTGAGCAGCCCCGTAATTTCCGTGTGTTCTGCTGGAGGCCAGCACCCTGACTTTACACAAATTGCACAAGGGACCACAAAGGAGATAAATAAATTCCCTGCAAGGATCACTCAGAGCAATGCAGGCAGAAATGCTGTCCAGCTCCTGGCATTCGAGCCTGGTTGTGCAATGAGCAGGAGGGCTGGGATTGCACTGATGAGTGCAATATGTCCCCAGGAAAGGGACATCCAGAAAAGGCTGGAGCAAGTCAACAGTGCCAGGAAGGGACAGTGGGAAAGCTTTTGACGACAGCAGAGATGACTCTGCTTGGGTGCAAGAGTCTTTGGAAGAAGGAAAGGGGTAAGGATGTGGGTTTGGGACAAAAGTGGCTTTCACTGGATGCTTGGGGTCTGGTGTGTGGGACTCAAGGGGGTCTTGCAGAGCTGGACCCAGCAAGGCAAGGTTTAGGGATGAGGGCTGGGAAGGGGCTCAGTGGCACGGCTTAAATGGAGCAGGATGGGAGCTGGGCTCCTGTCCAAGGTTCAGGGCAAGGCAGAACTCTGAAGTTTCCCAAGCTGCCCCAGCCTCCCAGGATCAGATTCCCATGATGGATGCTTAGTGGCAGGAACACAAAGCTGCCCCAAAGGGCCCAAATCCCATCTGCTGCGCAGTCTCCTCGGGCTGTTTGTGATATTTAGATTTCTGAAGAAATCAGCGAACAAGGAGGAATTTTTCCCTGCTTTGATGCTCCTGTTTCCCTCCTCCCTGGGGAACGTCCCTTCCCCCTGCTCCGATGTAAGCCCAAGGTCAATCCATCTAAGTTCCCACAACCCACTGCCCAAAAAAGCCTCCTGCTGGGAAACGATCCCGCTGCCATCAGGTGCGATCAAACCTGCTCTCCTTCTCTATCGGGCATTTATAGGATTTGTTAAGATGTGATTTGCACAATTTAGGAAAATATGCTTTTTTTGAGCTCCCCTAATCTCTGAGCAGGAGCATCCCAATTTTTGCGAGTCTAGAGGGTTTTCGTAATTGTTCCTTTCCCTTCTGCGTCTTTCTCACACCTTCACTTCCACCTTTCTAGGGGAATGGTGTCATCTCTGAGGCTTTGTGGGCTTTGCTTTCCAAAGGGAAAGGGATGCTGAGCACCTTTTCTAACCCAACAGCCAAGCCCTCAAGCATCGTTTTCCACCTCATGCAGCCCTGAAATGGGAGAGGTCTCATCACCAACTGGTGTAAATGGGGGTGACATCGACTGGGAAGGACATTCCCTCCTTCACAGCAAAATCCTTGTACCATCCTCCTGCGCTGTTCATGTTCCTCTCGCCTCTCCCTGTTTTCCGGCACACGGATCCAAATCCCTGGACTGTGGATTGGGATTGCTGTCCCTGCACCAAGCAATGTTGGGCTCGGGGAAGGGGAGTGAATGTCAGCTTGCCCTGGGTCATGAAAAAACCACACACATCCATTTTCCTGTCAAGCTGGCTTTAAACAAGCCCGATGTGAGTAAACATGGAAGCACAGACTGCGGAGCCTGTACAAACACTCCTGAGAACAGGGCTATCCTGGCAGATGTGAGCGGTCAGCAGGCAGGGATGTGCCAGGAGCGTCAAGGAAAAGGCGACCCAGGAGGGAGAGGTGCTGTGGCCTCTGGATCTGGTCCTTTCCGGTGGGTGGGATGCAGGAGGCAGCAGCTCAGAGCATCCCCAAACCCACTCCCAAGTGCCTTTTTTGGCTCTGATTCAGCCCAAATCCCCCACGGGGTGTGCTGGGGTGGGGATCACCTTGGCAGGGCACGCTCCGGGCAGGGTTCGTTGGTCGTGGACGTTTATTATCCGCAGGGGCTGAGCTGAGGCACGTGTAGGAGAGCAGCCACGATCCTGGAATAATGTTATCTTAGCAAATGGGTTTGTTATGGTTGTCGGCTTCCTCGAGGAGCCTTTCTTAATCTGGAAAAGCAGAGGGCCCAACGCGGTGGGAAGTTTTTCATTATCGGCTCCGAGGAGTTCGGAGATGAGAGATTAGAGGGAAAGGCACAAATCCGCTGCTCCAGGAAAGAAAAATATGGGATTGCTCTTTGGTAAGATGTGAAAATGCCTTGGAAATGCTGGCTGCATCCAGAGCAAGACATTGTCTCTATTTGTATTGCATTATTCTATATTATTACACATTGTATATGCTATGCATTGTATATTGCATGTTATATATTATATAATGTTATTTATTATAATAGTACTAGTCAAAGGAGTTGAATTCGATGCTCCTCGTGGGTCACCATTTCCAACTCAGAAAATTCTTTACTTCTGTGATCACTGTGTTGAATTATTAGATATGATGATGATGATGATGAATATGTAACATGGTGTTTCCAGCCTGCACACCACAGGCACAACCAGGACCTGCAGCCTGGCAAGGAACCAGGAATTTCTCAACATCATGGGGTGCACCCACCAACTTGGTATTTTTTTCCCATTTGGGAAAAATAACTGTGGAAATTTTATTTTGTGTTGCAGGATTTCTTTTTTTTAAGAGGCACCTGCAGAAATCGAAGGTGATGGGTCAAGAGAGGAGTTTGGTTCATCCCCTGCAGCTGGATGGTCTCTGATCCAGCAGAGCAATGTGGTTTCTTGTAAATACACATTTTTCCAGTGAAAAACTCCATACATGTCTTTTGCTCATTATCCAAACTTGAGCCCTAACACAACTCCAATGGGTTTGGAATCTGTCCAGCAGGAGCAGCCACGTCCTGAGCAGGGGCTGAGCCTCTGCAGCCTGGATTTGAGCAAGAGCTCAGGTTTAAATCTGGCTTCAGAGGTTGTTTGGCACAACACCCAACAGTCAGGGGAGAAGAGGTATAGATCTGTATGTCCATATATTTCGATAGAGATAGAGATATAGATATACAGGTGAACCAATTTGGGGGACTAAAAATACAATGAGGAACACTAAAAGGAGAGAAAAAAAGATGGAAATAGCAGCAGATGGGATGCAGAACCAGAAGGTCCCATCCCAAGTGGGTTTCACCTTAATACGAACAAATGTAGGCACTGAAACATCTCACTGCTGCTCCATGAAGGATTTATCCCCAAACATTTGGGCTCTCTACCCAGAGTAAGGAGGATTTAAGGCCTTTTCTTAGACATCTGCACTCGTATCTCTCCCAGTACACTGCTGGCATCCATCAGCAGAGCTCCACGTCCCCTGCCCGTCTGTCCCACATTTTCAGCCTCTCCACACCACAAGGGGAATGTTGTTGGGGTTTTTTTTATCTCCTTCCCACTCCAGTTTTATCAGTTGGTTATTTATTTGGGTTTATTGCCTTCCTTGTTCGCTTTGTCGTTTCGTTTACTCAGTCCCCCACGCTGCTGAAATGAGGCACCGAAAAAGAAAATATAGGACAAATAATTATTATTTACATGTTCTCTGGAACAAGCCAAGAAAGAGTCTCTGGGGAGAGGGTGGGATTCGCCTCTGTTTGTTTCCTCAGAGGCAAAATTAAATGGAAAAATGTGGAAAGGCGGCTGGAAGAGTTAACCCTTCCCAGAGCCACGTCTGTGCACCATGGAGAGGGCTGAGATCCTCCAGCAGCGGGAAGGAGACAGAGGATGAATCAGAAACAGGTTCCCTGGTGCTTTTGGCTTCCCACCAAGCAGAAACAATGGAAACAACAAAAGGCAAGAGGAATCCCTGGCAGGGAGCAGAACAAAGCCCTGCAGTCTGGGCAAAGCCAAGGGCAGGGTTATTCTTTTCCCATATAAACTCACTCCTCCTCCCCCAAAAAATACATATAATAGCCCCAGTGGTGTTGTTAGGAGTGAATCCCAGCTGGATTTGGTGAGGAATTCCCAGGCCTGGGTGTGGAGGCGTGTGGCACGTGCCGGGCTGAGGGCCCAGCTGTGTGGGATGCTCTGCTCAGCATCGCCCCGGGGACCAAGGACCAACTGTGCCTTCCCCAGGGGCAGCTCCAGAGGGAATATTTGCACGCCCCTCACTTTGTACCAATTTTGGGGCTTTGATTTTTCTTTATTAGGAGGAAACAAACCATTGACACCTCCAACTCACATGACACACTAATTCCAGGAAACTTGGCTTTTCCAGGTCCAAATAGGACCTGAAACATCAGCCATGACTGGAAAACCAACACTGCCAGTAATCCCTTGGATGCATTAAAAATGGGAAGGAGTGAAGGAGGGAAGGAAGGAGTGAAGGAAGGAAGGAGTGAAAGAGGGAGGGAGGGAGGGGGGCAGGAAGGAAGGCAGGCAGGCAGGAAGGCAGGCAGGCAGGAAGGAAGGCAGGAAGGCAGGCAGGAAGGCAGGAAGGCAGGCAGGCAGGAAGGAAGGCAGGCAGGAAGGCAGGAAGGCAGGCAGGAAGGCAGGAAGGCAGGCAGGAAGGAAGGCAGGCAGGCAGGAAGGCAGGCAGGAAGGCAGGAAGGCAGGAAGGCAGGCAGGCAGGCAGGCAGGAAGGAAGGAAGGAAGGAAGGAAGGAAGGAAGGAAGGAAGGAAGGAAGGAAGGAAGGAAGGAAGGAAGGAAGGAAGGAAGGAAGGAAGGAAGGAAGGAATTTTTATACTGGAGACAGAATTTCTATAATAAAGAGCATCTTAATTGCTTTAAAATTCTGTGCTTCCCACTTTCTTCAAGATGCCAGGTCCCAACTCTTGAGGACACGGTCTAAGGACTGACAGGAGATGCATCATCTCTTTTCAGTTCCCTTCTCTTCCTCAAAAGCAGAAAAATCTTTCAAAGGGACTGAGCCACAGGCCTTCTTTTTAAAAAACTACACACTTCAAACAGTTTTATGCACCCCAAAAAAGCACACTGTGAGCAGCAGGAAAGGGATTTTCCCTTCCTCTCCCATCTCCTTGTGGCAGCCCCTCCAGGGACGGTGGAGCACAGCAGGCACCAACTCTCAGAGGGGCTCTGGCTGCTCTGTGGTGCTCCAGGGATGTGGAGCAGCCAAAACCCCCAGGATTCAGGTGGGACAACATCTGCTTTGCATTAGCATCTCCCTCTTGAGGTTTCTCTTGTTTTTATTCTTTCTCCTCATTTCCTTTTCTCTCTGCTCACTCTTTTTCTCCTTCCTTTGGGAGCAAGCAGCTCAGCCCAGGTTCCCCCTGTCTTTCAGTGTCCATTTTCCCCTGTGTTTGTTTTTCCACCTAATATATCCTCACCTCCAAAGTAAGTGCTGAACCCGGGGGTTAATGGGCAGCTTGGGAAAACTCTAATCAAGGCCATTCCTTGCCACGATGATCCTGCACGACCCCAAGTAAGACCCTAAACCCCAGATCTCACCTCCTGAATCCTGGGGGTATCTGAAGATGGATGAAGGTGTGGCCTTTAGTGTCCCTAATTTCATGTAATATCTAGCACTGGGATATCGTATTTTTATCCCCAAATTCCCTGAGATTTTTTTAAGATGCCCAGATTGACCATGTTTCAATAGACTCAGTCTGCTCCTCATCATCCTGCTGCTTCTTTCCCTCCATCCCTGGTCCAGATGTCCTTCCCTACCTCTCACTCCAGGTTTCTACAGCATGTGGGGCTGCTCCTGGGCAGCACACAGCATGGAGAGCACAGAGATCCTTAATTAGCTCTGTCGTGATGATTCTCTGCAGTGAGCACAATTTGGAGATGTGTTTATACTCTGCCCCTTGAAAACATTCTGAGTGGTACAGAGTTGCAGAGAAGGCCCACGGTGTACATTAACAAAAAAAGCCCTCCCTGCTCTGCGAGGTGGGGAGGGATATATTCAGGATATTTTCTCCTCTCTGTGCACCCCAAAGGCTTTGATTCAGCCTCGGTGGAAGCTTCCAGCTTTGCTTACAGGCTGTAGTGAGCAGGGAGGTGCTGAGGTCCCTGCTCAACATTAAGACTGTGCTTAAGGGCTGAAAAAATGTGCGGTTTTTAAAGTGAAAATAGCAATTAAATACTGAAACGTGGCCCCGAGTGCCTCAGCAGCTCAGGGACAGTGTGTTGTTTAGCCAGCTCTGACCGTGCCCAAAGCTTCAGCCACCTGAAAAGGTCTCAGATGCTCTGATGGATCCCTGTGGTCTCTATTTTTTAATTTAGAGCAAAAAGCAGCTGTTACTGTGAATAATTACCCTTATGTCTGGATTACACAGTGTTGTTCCCTTCACAACTCCAAAACATTGTTCCTTGAGGACTTGTATTTCCAGGGCTGTCAATCCAACACCTTTCACTGGCGCTAAATTCATTTACAAGTGGGGGGAAAATAAAAAAACCTTTAAAAAATAATCAAGGCACATTAAAGAACCATTTGGGAGCCCATCCACCTCCCAGGCTTGCTTGGCTGAACTTGATATTAATTAGGCTAAATCCAAAGGCAGCACCTTCCCCAGGAGTTGGCTGGAAAGCTCTCACCACTCACCCCGTGGCTGCAATTTCCAAGGGTTTTACCTAGTTAAGGATTATAATCTTTAACAGCTGCCTGATTTACTCAGCTCATTCCCTCGGAGATGCTGATGCCGTGCTCGGCCGACAAATCCTGTCCTGCTCCTCCTGCCATCGCTTCTCCAAGGATGATGCCTTTATAGGAGTGAAAGCATGTGATGGAGACCTCCAAAAAGATAAAATCCTCCTCCTGCCGCTGGTCAATAAGGAGGTGGGAGTTTGCTTGCCATAAATCCATGAGCTCTGCTTGCCAGGTTAGTGTCGGCCAGATAAATTTGGCACTGACCGTGTTGTACAATTAGAAAAAAAAAAATTATAAAAAAAGTAAAAAGAAATAAACCCAAAGCAGCAGAAATGCTTGTGGGAACGTGTCAGTTTGCTGGTTGGGAGGACAACAGGGCAAGTTTAGTCTGCTGCAAGGGCCAGCACTGCCGGGGGCTTGGCACTGCCAGGGGCTTGGCATCCCTTCCCAGCAGGTCCCACAGCCGTGCTGGGGCTCGTCTCCATCCCAAGCAGAAAAGCTGCCCAGGCTTCCTCTGAGTGCCTGGCCCGGGATTCAGATCATTCTCAGAGTGGGGAAAAGGCCTTTTGTGCCTGAAGAGCAGGATTTTCCCCACCAGGTTCAGGAAGAACCAGCTGGAGCCGCATTATCGAGGTGTCGGTGCCGGGGGAGCTGACGGAGAAAAGCGGGAAGAGGGGCTGGGGTCTCACATCCTGGCTCCATGGCAGCATTTTGTTTTACATCTCCAAGCTCAAGTGAACATTCCCATTTTCCCAGGCACAGCAGAGCCCTTCCCAGTTTATTTCTTCTCCCAGGAGAGGTTTTCTGCAGGACATGTGTTATCAATTAAGTCCATTAGTTCAATGTACGTCTGGTTTTGCTTTTGTCTCCTGGCAAAGCCCAGTAATTATAATTATTATTAATAGTAATGGCAGTAATATATATTTATGTGTGTGTATAGAGATACAAAAATAGCAAGGCAGCACCCCAGCCCCAGGGAACTGATCCACAGCCACATCGAAGCCCTGTACCAGAACAACAGATGAGGCAGGAGCATTTCCCTCACCCTCCATGGTTTCTCTCCCTCACACTGCACTCCAGGTAGTCCCTTTTTTTTAATTTCTTTTTTTTAAAGCTTCTTGGGTTTCAGCACAGGACAAATGTAAACAAGAAGATTTGCAGGCGGTCCCAGAGGCAGGATTGAGTTTTAGCTTCCTAAAGACCTTTGGAGTGCTCTGCCCAAGCCATCTTCAGCTCTCCAGCTCAGCCAGGGATGGATTTGGACCAAAATGGGGATTCCTGGGCATGATTCCTTGGCCTGAGGGGATGAGTCTCATGCCTATTGCTCCACCCTCACTTCCCTGCAGGTGAAGGCACATCGGTGACCCCTGAAGGGAAAAGCAGACAGTTCAGTCCTTTATTAGGTACTCGAGAATCCAGAGATGACAAATTCTCAGTGAGGGGAAGAAACAATAAAACCTCTTAGTGCTGGAAAATGAGGGATCCGGAGAAGCATCGCTGGCAGCATCTCGTGGCACTGGGAAAAGCCTCCCCTTCTGCTCGGGCACGGCTTTGCTCTTGCACCAGGAGCCTGTTCCTGTGGCCTGAGCCGTGGTACTGATGCAGGACATCCCCTGAGTCGCCCTCCTGCTGCCCCACGAGGCCATCACCAGCTTTCCCTGCCTCAACACCCCCCCTTCCCTTCCAGAGGGTGTTTCTGGCATCGATGCTGGGTTTATTTCCTCCTCACCAAGTAAATATTTGGGGATTGTGTGGGGTTTTTGTCTCTCTGGGTGATCTTTAGGGGCACCTGGTTAAAAGTGTGGGGCTGTCACCTGGAGGAGCAAGGTGATAGTTTTAACTGAATTTTCTGCTCTTGAACAGATACTTGAGGCAGAAGTTATGGTTATACCGGGTGGAAATCTTCCTCCCTGTTCCAAATAAATTCATTTGCAGCTGGTGCCTTTGCAGTGTGGGATATTTTGGGGTGAAAGTGAATTTTACTGTGAGGGGAGGCACAGGCAATAAATCCTTTATATCCCTGTAGGAGCTGCTGAGGGGGAAGGCTCCCAGTTGTGTCCGTTTCTTTATGATTAAACATTAGGGAGCAATTCTTACCCCCCTGGCACAGAGAAGCTGTGACTGCCCCATCCCAGGAAGTGCCCAAGGCCAGGTTGGACAGGGCTTGGAGCAGCCTGGGACAGTGGAAGGTGTCCCTGCCCATGGCAGGGGGTGGGATGAGATGAGCTTGAAGGTCCCTTCCATCACAAACCATTCTGGGATTCTGTGATGATGAAAAGCAAACTGAGATTTCCCCCCCAATAAAACACATGAAATTTGCCAATTCATTACATCATAACAGGGAAATAAATTGCATTTGCTGGGGGAAAATAAAATCCCAGGCACTCTGCTGAGAGCTGGAGGGGGTGACATCAGGCATCCCTGAGCTGACACAGCCCAGGAAAAGGAAGGGATTTATCTCACCGTTGGCCCTGGTGCAACAGGGAAGAAAGAGCTCTGACTCAGGGAGGGTGTGCTGAGAATTTCAGGAGAAACACACAGACAGGGTTGTTCCAGGATGTGAGAGTGCTGTTCCAGCTTACATCAATCCTTTTAACTCTATATTCCTGTTACCCTGACAAAAGAACATCCTGATTCAAGCCTGAGGAAAACCAACCTCTTTCATTGAACATCCCCAGTTCCCTTGGGGCTCACAGGGACTGATTCACCACTGAGCTCCTTCAGCCTGGGTTTCTTTTTTACCAATAACCAATCGTGTAGCAGAACCAAGTCAGAAAAAACCTGCTGGGCTTTTAAAGGTGACGGTTTTGTTCTTTAGTTAAGGAGCTGACACTATAAAGGGGTCAGGATCACAGTAAGACAAGGAATGCCCTGCAGCCTCCAACAAAACAACTTTTGCAGGACCGTGTCCCCCGAGAACCAGGTGTAACTTTAAATACAGATTTATTTCAGGTTTGCTATTGACGCACAAACAGCAGAGATCGATGTTCAGTATACATGGTATACACAAAGCAGCCAGTACCATCGGCATCTCCGTCCTTCTGCTGCACCCTCAGCAAAAGAACCACACACAAGGAATCCCTCCCCTCCTCAGGAATGAGGCTGACAATTTCTTGGTGGCTTAGAAACCAGCTGTGGGATGGCAAGGCTCTAAAGGGCAGCTCCTCAGAGCTCTGTCCCCAGAGGAAAGCGCAGCAGGCTCAGATATGCAGGAAAACCCTTGGAAAATGGATGGCATGTTCATGGGAATGGAGACCTGGAAGGGATTTCCTAAGAACATTAACTCCCGTTCCCTGCTGTGCAGAGCAACCACAACATCTGCTCCTGGCTCTGTGGAGCAGCGTGGAGACCTAAAATATTATTGTGTTGAAAAAGGCATTACATCAATCCAGGGAGGATGAGCCCACAAACATTGTCACCAGGAGTTTGAGGGCTGCTGGAAAGACCCCACAAGGGAACCCTCATGGCACCTGTCCCGTTCCTTGTCATTCTCACCTTGCCCACACCTTCTGGAGCCACCCAAGGGGCAACGGAGTCTCCACGTTGTACCTCCAAGGGACTGAACAAGCAAGGCAGGCTCCAAGCCTCTACTTGCTGAGACGGAATCTTCTGCCTACCCAAAATCTGCATCTCATCCCTAAAATACCTTTCTGCTGATCCCAGTAACCATACAGCTTGACCCAGAAGCTTTGGCCTGCCCACAGTCGCAGCTCGTTGATTAAGAGGCGCCTTCATCAGTGAGAAAGCAAAAACTTCAGTGCTGCCTGATGATTTGATCCGAGCAAGAGACCTCAATGATGGGTTCAATTGTGCTTGGGAGAGGTAAAACAGCCTCTGACCACAACGGGCACGATGATACAAAACCGTCAGAGGTGCAGAATAACCCCAGAATAACTGGAGGGGGAAGCTGGTTGTAGATGCTTTGCAGCAGCAAAGTCCAATAGTCCCTCTTTCCCTGCATGCCTGAACCCCACTGAGCCCCCTCTTCCCCAGGAAAGCCAAAGACCCAAATTAATCTACCCAAAAGTAGATGCCAGGGAAGTCACCCCAGTTCTGATAGAGCTCGGGATATCTCAGGGAGGCTTTAAACAGAGGGAAAATACCCCAAGCTGGTTAAAGATTGGAGACTATGGGATGTCTGGGCATGACATACTGGTCCCGTTAAGCATTGAGCACCATTTCCAGAGCAGAGTGAAGTATCAGCGACTGGGGGGGGCCGTGTCTGGCCCTGTGGAACTACAGCACAGTTGCCTGTTGCTTTTTTGGAATGACAGCTCAAACCTCAGGTCCGCAGTGTCCCTTCTAGCCCTGAAAAGCTTCAGGTGGACCAGGCTGTAAAGGAGCATCCAGATGTTCACACAGCCCCATCCTAAAGCACCATAGGAAACCTCAGGCAGGTGAGATCCCCTGGGATTAACACCAGCCCTGCTATGCAAGGTTTACATCCATCAGGAGGGGAAGAAGGAGGTTTAAAAAATACAGAGTTAAGCACCATAAAATTTACACTGGTCAGGTCATAAACGTGAGGAGAGAATGAAAATAAAGCCACCACCTTCCAGCCTGACCCGGGAATGCCGCTGGGACAACAAAGTCACCACCAGCAAGCCCTGGAGGCATCAGTCCCAGTGCCTCATCGCACCGGTGGTCATTGCATTGGTAAATCCTTTTGGTCCCGTTTAGCATGAGTGTTGGGGGAGTCCAGGGAGAAGGGAGGTAGGGTTGGTCCTGGGAAGGTGGGGGGAAGCTTCATCTGTGCAATTTAGGGGCATCTCCCTGCCTGTACCACAGATCCATCACAGGCAGTGATGATCCTCCTCGTTTCCATCTGTCCCCCCAGTTCCCAGCCTCCACCGGTGGTTTCCGCGTCGTTCAGTGGCTTCGAGGTAGATGTTCATTCCCGCTCTGTCTCCAAGCGACCTGGCTGGTAAAAGCCATCTCTCCCAGGAGCATGGGGTTGTCCCCACACCCAGGTCTCTTTTTATTCCCATTTTTTCTTATTTTTCCCCCTTTTGCTATGTGCTATGGACATCTCCCCCACTCCCAACCTCTGGCGGATGCTTGGCTGCACCCAGCCATAGGAACACCATGCCCTTCCTTGCAGACACCTCTTGACCTGCTCAGCACGGCCTCAAGGTGCAGAAATCCAGCTCCTGCGGCTTCCTCCGAAAATTGCAACTCTCCCGGGGCAGCAGGCGCCCAGTAGGGACCAAGCACTTCAACGCCCGTCTCTTGAACCCCCGACCGCAGCTCTTGGAGCAAGGAGACCACGGTCCAGCTTCCCAGGCCGGGCAGGGCTCCCCGCACAGCCGGACGTCGGCGGGGCGCTGCGCCGCGTCACACTCGGCGGCCGGCTGGCCGTAGGAGTCGCGACAAGCCACCGAGCGCTTCTGCAGGCCATCGCCGCAGGTGACAGAACACGCCTCCCAACCGCCCACTGCCCACTTGTAGGAGGGGCGCTTGTAGCTTGGTCTCCCGCCATCCAAGCGGTTGGACAGGCTGAGGACGCTGTTGTTGAGGTCCGGTGGGGTCTTGCCCTCCTTCTTGTAGGAGGACTTGTCCTCCTTGCTCTCCTTGGGGAGGTAGAAGGAGTAGCGTACCCGAGGAGGGGTCATCTTTCCCACGGAGAGCACCTCCAGAGTCAGGGGTTCCTGGATGGGCTTGAAGGCTTGGAGGCTCTCGACAGCGGTGCCGGTGCCGCTGTACCGCAGGACGCTGCCCTTCACCATCAGGTCCCTCTCGACGGCCGAGACGATGAAGTGGCCGTTCAGCAGGTACTTGCCCTGCGCGTTCTTCAGCGCCAGGTAGTTGTCATCGCTGACGAGTCCTTTGTAGCCCCGCTGCCGGATGTCAATGTTGGAGGCGCCCGCGGGGATGACCACCACAAAGTTGTAGCCGTGCCTGAAAGAGAAGAGCAGGCAGGGCAGGACATCAGGCACAGGGACATCGTGCTACCACATTACTTCAGCCCTCTACAGCTGCAGCCCTGAGATCCTCCCACCCCGACATTTGTCTTTGTCCTGTGAAGATCATTTTGAATCTCCTCCCTGTGTTGAGGTTTTTCTAGGCTGATGTCACCCAGCTACAGGAAGATGCTTCAGCTCCTCTGGCTCAACAGCACTCCATCAGCAGAAGTCAACAGAACATTAAATGTGTCCCGCTTCTCCTTCAGAGCCAGCCCAGGTCTCTGTGCAGTGATGGACACGAGCACCAGCAGATTTTGCTCAGGCTGGATTTATCCCATCACCATCTCCACGACCTTCCTGCATCCCCCACACCAAAACGCAGACCTGGGAGAAGGGGAAGCACACGTGGTGACCAAACACTCACATGGGTTTGGTGAACAAGCCTGAGACCTTCTTGCAGCTCTTGTTGTCCCCTCCGCAGACGCTGCATTTGTCGAACTTCTTCTTGGAGCCCAACTTCCCGTCACAGCCCGCCTTGATGCATTTGCCCTGGACGCAGATCGAAGTGGAGTCCGGGGAGCAAGGGGTGCCATCCACAACCTAAACCAGGTGAGCAAAACAAGCTGCTGCATTTCCCTCTCACACCCCCCGAGGATCCCCCAGCTGTGTCTGTCCAACCCCAATCCATCCAACCGGTCCTGAGGAGATGCCAGCAGCACCATGTTGCTCTTCGCTCATGTTCTGCTTTGCAGGCAGGATTTTTGGGGTCTCTGATGGATGGGACTACATCCCTTTTCTGCTCCCATCTGCAGAATTTCCTGCCCTTTCCATTGCAGGGAACAAGCTGCACAGGGGACACTGCTAACACCACCCCACTCAGTCCCATGTCTGGACGGCCACCCCGTCCTGCCCATTGCTTCCCCAGTACCATAACTATCATCCTCTACCCCAGGACTACAGGAATGTGCCAGAGGCACCTTTACAAGAGGTAAAAATGAGGACTTCCAGAGGAAGACCCTCCATGGACCAGCTCCGGCCCCAAGCTGATTCATACCAGACTGGTGGACTCCCCTCCTCTACCACCTCATCTAACACCATCCACCCAGCAGACAAGGAAAATCTATTCATTTCCGGGCAGCCTGGAGCCATCCCACTGTCCAGGCACTGACCCTGGGAGTCTCTCACCAACCTTAGGTGCCAGCACATAGAAGTAGCCGGTGCCGTTAGCCCGGCAGATGAGCTTGCACTTATCCCGGGGCGAGACACCGGAGTATTTGGGAACCCAGGAGACGGAGGCAGTGAGGCGGTTTGTGCTGTGACTGTAGCCATTGAAAGCCTCACACTGTTCCTCACGGAAGCTCTTCCCTGGCACTGAAAATAAGAGGGGTGTGGTGTTGGGCACCAGCCTGGACCTCCAGCTTTAGTTTCAGGGGGTTGTTACAGCTCAAGCCGAGCTCCAGCCCTTACCTGCAGCAGCACAGGGCTCCAGGTTGCAGGAGCGGTACTTGACACGGATGCCCTCGCAGTAGGAGCCCCCGTTGGCCGGCACGGGGTCACTGCATTCCCGCCTGGCCAGCTGCACCCCGCCGCCGCACGTCCGCGAGCACGGCCCGTACGGCGCCCACTTGGCCCAGCCACCGTCCACCTGCAGGGATGGACGGGATGAGGCACTGCACACCCTTCACTGTCTCCACAACCCACAGGCAAAACCTCCAACCGCCCACAAACCTTCCTTGTGAGGGGAATCCAAGGGGCAGACGCTGATCTTTTCTCTGTGGTGACCAGTGGCAGGACCCAAAAGAGTGGTCTGAAGTTGTGACAGGGGAGGGTTAGGTTGGATATTAGGAAAAGTTTCTTCTCCCAGAGGGTGGTTGGGCACAGAGCAGGCCCCCCAGGGAAGTGGTCACAGCCCAAAGCCTGGCAGAGCTCAAGAAGGATTTGAACAATACCCTCAGGCATGTGGTGTGACTCTCGGGAATGGTCTTGAGCAGGGACAGGAGTTGGACTCAATGATCCCTTCCAACACAGCAAATTCTGTGAAACTTGCCCAGGGCTGGCTGGAGCAGAGCAGCATCCTCACTCCGTGAGAAATACACGATACCCAAGGGATCACCAGCTCTTCCCACATCAGTGTCCCCACGCTGGCTCTCCACCATCAGGAGGTTGGGGATAGCTCCACCAGCACCCACTCAGGGCGACCCTGCGGGATGTTTTTGGGGCTCCTGGCACACGTACTCACCCTGTACTTACTGACGTTGTGCCTCTCCACGCAGGCGCCCTTGAGGCAGAAGCGCCCGTCGCCGCAGCCGGTGCCGTCAGCCCAGGGGAAGTGCCGGGTCTGGCAGACGATCTGCCCGCGCGCCTTCCCCGTGCACCAGAGCTTGGCGCAGTACTGCATGTAGGGGCAGGGCTTGGAGCCCACCCCGAAGGCCAGCTCGCACTGCTGGTTCAGGCTGTAGCTCGTCCCCGGCAGGTCTTCGGGCAGCGGGATGGGTTTGGCAGGCTGGTCCAGCAAACAGTCCCCTGCAGGAGGGGGGAGAGGGGGTCTACCAGGTCCTGGGGGATTGTATGGAGCAGGGTGGGGAGGGAAAGCACCGCTGCAGGGAGATGAGGGAGGGATTGGGCCAAAACTATCCAGGTGCTACCCCAGGGATGCCCTCGAACTTGGCTGTATCCCGGGCACAGGTGATTCCATCTCCTGGGGATGCCAGAGCTGTGCCAGCAGCCTGAGTGCAGATGTCACTGCTGGGGACACCCAGGAAGTCTGGATGCTACAGAAATGCTGCCAAACTCCCATTTCCCTCTAAATTTGTTTATGGATCCAGGAGACGAAGCGCTCTACAGCCAACCATCTTTTCCCAGTAAACACCTGCAGGGACAGACCTGTTCCTAGGGGATAGGGACACAGGAGGGCTCACCATGGCCACTGTCAAGGAAGTCGGTGATGATGGCAGCGCTGCAGGCTGACCAGGGGTTGGCACGGTCGATCTGGATGAGGGTGGGGGACATCATGTGGTTGGTCTTCAGCCGGCCGAAGACCTCCTCACAGGCCTTCACGTTGTCGTGGGGCATGTTGAACACGTGGCCTGGGGGTGGGAATAAGGGAGGCAGCATGAATAACCCAGCACGGCACGATGAGCAGGGACCCCCCAGCTTCTCTCGGGGGAGACTGAGACATGGAGTGGGGCAGACCCTTGCAAGCATGGCAGCTGTGGACAGCCCAGAAGAGTCAGCAAACATTCCAGCTCTCTCCTGGATGCCTCATGCACATGGAAAGCACACGGGAAAGGAAGGGCAAAGGAAATTGTGAAGAGAAGGTGACAGGTGACTTCAGCACTTGCCCCACTCTCTCCTCCCAGAGGCAGGTGTGCCGTCTGCCTGGTATTTCAGGACTCCTGAATCCTGGAAACCCAGCTGTGGTAGCAACCATGAGAGCAAAGCCTTTTGCTTCCTCAGCAGCCCTTTCCCACCTGACTCAGGGAGACTCTTGTACCCAAGGCACAGTTTCCCTATCACCATGTACCACCTATGGTCTCATCTCCCAGAGGCTGGAACCAGGGCTATTCTGAACCTTGCCAGCTCCTGGAATTCCCCCTGAGAGGAAGAGGAGAGCTGGGAGCCTTACCCAGCTCATGGGCGGTGGTGAAAGCCGAGGGCAGCCCATCGTCCTCGATGACGGAGCAGCTGCGCTTGGGGTCACACATGGTGCCCACGTCTGCCATTCCCAACGTGTCACAGGTGGTGGCACCACACAGGTCCTGCCAGTCACAGAGGGAAGGGGTTAGTCCTGGGGACAGCACAGACGTCACAGTTCCCCTTTCCCACCTCATCCCTGGTGTCCCACACATGGGAAGAAAGCCCAAAGGGGTGGGAACCACACCAGGATACGGAGGCAGGAAACCTCAATCCTGACCCAGGCCAGGCTGCAACGGTGCGTTTGCACTTAACCCTGGCACCAGGGATATGTGTAGCATCCTGCCCTGCCTTCAGCAACAGCTTTTCCTCCCCAAACAGCTCCTCCGGCCAGGGTGGAGCTGGTTTTGTCACAGAGGAGCCAGTCTGGTTCCCTTCTTCTTAAGCGTGAGCTCAAGGACTAGACCCAGGTGGGTGGATGGGAACACATCTGGCCTTGGACTCAGGACTGAAACACTTCTCAATCTCATTTCTCAGCTTCTTCCAAGGAACAAGAGAGCCCTGGACCAGGTCCAGAGGTTTCCAAGGCTAGAGAAAGTGCTCCTGCCTTTCTAAGACACTCTGCAGTCATCCTTCAAGGAGCAACCAAGCCCAGCTGATCAAAGGAGGAACCGGCCCAGGCTTCCACCCCCAAACTGAGGACAGCCAGATCCTACATGGGTGTTGCCAGGAGAGAGGCTGGGAAGGGTCTCATCTCAGGCAGATCTGCCCTTCTCCAGGTGCTGGTGTTAAGAAAAAAAGCCCATTTAAGACACAGCGGTGCTGCAGCCTGGCAGTAACCTTGTCCCAGGTGCTCCCTTCCTCTGCTGGGATGTGGTTTTGGTTTGGGAGGGCTGGAGCATCATCCCCTCCCTTGGTGCTGCCCCAGAGGTGCCGGGGAGGCCGTGCAGTGGGCGGGGAGCTGTTTTCCACATGAAAAGAAAAGTAAGGGACTCGCTGGGCGCTCCCATGCTATAAATAAGTGTGATTCATGCTCAGCACTCGCCCAGCCAAAGCGCCTGGGTTGCTCAAAATCCTGCAGGAGCTGCTGTGCCAATATTTCCAGCAAGGTTTCCAAGCTGAAGGCATTCCCGCGCAGGCAGGTTCAGCCGTGGGTAAATAACAGTCCTGATGACTTCAGAGAGCCCCAGCCAGGGCTGAGATGGCTTTAACAGGAGACCTGGGGCTACAGAGTGTGGAGGAATAGGCAAGACCATGATCTCCAGAGAGGTGACGTGAAGAAATGTCTGGGTCTGCACTGGTGGTGGAAAACCCCATCACACAACTGGGTTCAGCGCTTTCCTCTGCACCAACTTTCCCCACCAGCTGGGACCCTGCTGCACCCCTGATCCCATCACACATCGATGTCAGCAGGGAGAAGAGGTGGCAACCCCACGTTGCAGTGGCAGAGCCACCACTGATGGGCACAGGTTGATTCATGGTGCTGGCAAGCCCAGGTGCAGAGTCCCAGTCCCAAAACACCACCAAGAGCCAGTGCCACTGCCACGCTAAGCTAATCCAGGGGTGCAGCTTGCCCAGGCCCCCCTGCCTGTGCTCTGCCCAGGGCTGGGGGTTTGGAGGTGAGGAAGGGGCGTGGAGAGGAATGTCACAGCACCTCAGCTCACAGCTCCCCGCTCACTGCTCTTTGAAGAGCTCTTTCCTCGCCAGCACAGCGAGCTTTGGCTCCTGGCCCAACACCTGCACTGACACACTGACCCACTTCTCGCTCTGAACCTCGCTGGGATACACGACCAGCAGCTCTTCAAGGGGTTTTCCCTCACTCCCCATCTCAGGACAGCCTGGGGATGCCAGGCAGCATCTCTGGGCTTTAATGAGAGCCCCTGATCCTGCACCTAAATACCTCCTTCAGCCCTGCCAGCTGTTGAGCCTGCTCAGGAGGGGAGGAGAGAGAAATGGAAGAGGTTCAGGGTGGGAAAGCGCCGTGCAAGGAGCCGGCTCTGCCTTTGCTCACCAGTGTCCCCCGCCGCCGGCACAGATACAGGGAGGATGCTTGGCCCCCAAGGGGCTGCAGGCACCCTGCTCAGTGCATCAGCACCCTCCTGCCAGCCTGACCTTCCTGTACGGGGCCTTCCAAGGCTTTTCATCCCTTGTGAACTTCTCAAGATGTTCCACAGCTCACTTAGGGGGATCCTTGTGGCTCGTGCATTAATTCCCCTACTCAGAGTCATAAGCACTCTCCCTACCACGGAGGCTTCCTGTGTGCATCCAAAGCAATTCCAAAAAGCTGAGGCTTGAGCTACAGTTTCCAAATTCCCCCACAGCATCTGCCACACGCTAGGCTGCAGCCAGATGTTCCTTCATGCAACATCCCTTTGGTTTCACAGCAAAGCAAAGATGTGCAGCAAACGTTTGCTGGTGAGACATCAAGGTCCAGGATGGGTGGGAAGAATGGACAAGCCCTTTGCCGTGGTGTGCAGGGATATTTCCAGGAGGCAGGAGTGCAGCTGAAGGCTGGATGCTCTGCAGGACCCTCCAACAAGCAGCAGCTCAGGTAGGAAGGGGCATCTGCACCCACGAGCTGGTGAGGACTGAGCTTCCCAAAGGCAAATCCATCATTCAGCATGACCGACGTCAGGAGGGAGCAAATCCAAGCAGTAAGAGAGCCCCATTTGTCAGCAACTCATCAGCACAACTGAAAACTGCCTATCAACCAGCCTGGAGGTGAAATTTAAGTCGGGGGCTTATGTAACAGCTTTTTGGCAGGAAGATAAGCTTCGGGGTGTCAAGGGACCACAGATGGATGCACTCAAGGAAGGCAGATGTCTCCCTGACCGTGTGCCTTTGCATTGAGCTTGCTTTGGGATTTCAGGAATGGATGGTTTAGCAATGTGTAAAAAATGCAGCCCAGACGTGATCCACGTCTTTTAAATCGCTGGGACCGACTCTGTCCCACGTGCAGCTCCAGTGACCTCACTGGTTTCCACCAGAGGTGGAGCTGGCTCGTCCCTGCAGAGGTGTCAGCACGTCCTCCTCTTTGAGCAGCCCCGTGCAGGCAGGAGCTGCTCCAGCAGCCTGGGCTTCAATCCTGTCTGTGCTCCCATAGGATTTACAGCTGGCCCGGGGTGGGGGGGGACAAGAAGACAGACAGGACAGGACAAGATCTCACACGTCCTGCACAGCACCATTCCTGCTCCAGGCCATTGTCAGCCCTCGCTGAGCCAGGCAAGGGACAGCTGAACTGAGCTGGACACTACATCCTTCCCACCCACAAGTGCTTGACCTGGAAAAATGTTTTGGGAATGGTCTCCCTGCCACTGAGGGGAGTTCCTGTCCTGTCCCTAATCCAAAAACATCTGGGCAGGGATAGGAGAAGGAGAAAATGCAAGGAGCCTTTGCTGCCAAAGCCTGCAGCAGCCAGGATAAGACGTGACTGTCCCCTCCAAGCTGGGCTCATCCTCCTCCCATCCTATCAGTGATTTTGGGATGCAGGCCCTGAACCGATGTCCACACTGAGACAGGACTACAGGGAAGGAGGAACAGTGGGGGAAGGCTCTGGGAGCTTTGGTGTCACCCAGTTTGTGGGGGTGGGAGGATGCAGAGTTCATCCCACACCCCACATCACCACGGAGCCGTGCCAAAGGCAGCTCCAAGCCCCTCTCCCACCGCAGGGATGCAGCCACCCCACAGCAGTGGTGGCAGTGGCTCTCCCCTCTCCCCCACTCGAGGGCTGTAGCGCTGGCTGAATCTCCGGTGCTTCACTTCCAGCCCTGAACTGGGTCCATGCAGCGCAGCCAGTGCTGAGGAGTGGTCCAGGTTCTCAGGAGGACCTCGCACATGAGTCAGAGGAAGGAGGGAGAGGTTTTTTCTTGGCAGGTGGCACTGTGAGCTCTTCCCAGCTGGGGAGGGGGAAGCAGGACCATGCTCCTCCTCTTCTGGGCTCAGACCTCTCGCCTCAGGGTGCACGCCAGAGCTGCAGGGCACTTGCTGCCAAGGCTCCTGCATGGAGGCAGGAGATAGAGTGGCAGGTTTCTGCCCTTGGGGCAACCTGCCTTTGGACACCTCCTGGCCTCATTCACCCTACGGCAGGGATTCTTCCAGGCTGATAGCCAAAACCTGCCCAAGGGACAACAAGGGCTGGCTCAAGCCGGCTTGCTCCATGCCTCTGCTCCCCCCACCCCAGCATCTGACAGTGGAGGTTCTCTTGGGACAGAGGGATCAGCCACAAGCACAACCTCCCCCACCATGCACACAGGCGGCAGAACACCTTAGCCCAGTGCGGGGCTCCATGACAGGGAGGACAGCTCCTCCGGGCCGTCCCCCCTGCACCCACCTGCTTGGTGAAGAGGATGGCGGTGTCCCAGTACTCGGGGTGCTTGTCGCTGACCTTGTTCCACTTCTTCTGCCAGGCGCAGAAGTTGCGCAGGGTGAGGGCGGCGTTGCTGGTGACTTTGGGCCCCTTGTCATCCTGCCCGATGAGGAGGAACTTGACTACGGAGATCTGGATGGGGTTACGGATGCTGGGGTGCTTGTAGAGGCGGGCGGCCGTGGCCATCAGGGTGAGCAGGTAGTGCTGGAGGTCATCCCCGTGGAACTTCACCATCGACTCGTCGGCCACCACCAAGGTCTCCACGTAACGCGGGACCGAGGCAAAGCGCTTGGCCCGACCGCCTTTCCCCCCCGCACGCCCCCGGTACTTGTCGAGCGCCTGCAGCACGCCGGGGGTGAGCCCGGAGCCCACGGCGCAGCGGGATGCTCCGGCCCCGACGGGGCGTTCGGGGCTGCGGCGCTGCAGGCGATGGAGTCCCCCGGCCGCCCCCCCCGCCAGCGGGCTGATCAGGTACTCGGCTCCCCGGTAGCCGAAAGCCCCCCGGAGCCCCCCGCACAGGCTGAGGGCGGCGAAGGACTCGCGGTCGGCGTTGACATCCCCCGAGTAGAAGCAGTGGCGGAGCGCGGGCAGCGGGCGGGCGGCCGCCCCCAGGTAGTGGGCGGCGAAGGCGGGCGCGATGAAACGGGCGTCGGGGGAGAGGTGGAGGTAGAAATCCTCCCCGAAAGCCGAGAGCTGGATCACCACCGCCTGTCCCCCCCGGGGCGGCTCGGCCGGGCCCCCCCTGAAATAAGCCGGCCCGTTGATGTCGGGGTCCAGGCGCAGGGGAGTGACCAGCGCGGAGTCGGCGTCCGGGGGTCCCCCCGAGGTCAGGCTCAGCCCCGGGGCGCCCAGCAGCAGCAGCGGCAGCAGCGGCAGCATCGTCTCGGCGGGCTCAGGCCGGCGGCATCGGGGTTCGGGGGAGGCGCGGGGGGGAGAAAGCAGGACCCGGCCCCCCCCTTCCTCCTCCTCCTCCTCCTCCTGGACCCGCGGAGGCTGGAGGAGCGGAGCGGCCCCGCCGGTACCTGCTTTGCGGGGCGCACGGCGCTTTTATAGCGCGGGAGCGGGGCGCGGCTTGGCCCCGCCGCAGCCACTCCGGGCCGGGGGGCCGGAGCCGAGCGGGGCCGAGCGGGGCCGGCGGAGGAGCGAGCGGAGCCGGGAGAGAACCGCGCTCCGCCCGGGGCTGCCACCGCCTCCCCGGGGCGGAGCGGGGTGGGGGGGCGGCACCGCGGTGAGCACGGGAGGGGATGGAATGATGGGGTGGGATGAGATGGGATGGGATGGGATAGGATAGGATAGGGCGGGATGGAACGGGATGGGGGTTTGAGATGGGGTGGTATAGGGGGTGGGATGAGATGGGGTGAGACGGATGGGATTGAGGAGTGGGATAGGATTGTGTGGGATGGAATGGGATGCGCGGGGTTGGAACAGTATGGAACAAGGGGTGGGGTGGGGTGGGATGGGATGGGATGGAATGAGGTGGGGTGGGGGACTGGCGTGAGATGGGATTGAGGAAATAGGATAGGATGGGATGGGGTGAGGTGAGATGGGGTGGGATAAGGGGTGGGATGGGACGGGCTGAGGTGGGATGTGAGGGGTGGGACAGGATAGGGTTGGGGTGTTGGATGGGATGGAGTGGGAGGAGACCCTCTTCACTTTCATTCCTGCAGCAAAGAGGGAAACTCTGCAGCCCCCCAGGGATGCTCCCACCTGCCAGGCTCCCTCCTGCCACTCTCCACTTTTTCTGGATCCTGCTCTAAGAAAAGTGATGGAGCTCTGTGACCCCGCGGGGAGGGGGCCTCTGGTTACAACAGGGGTGTGCAGGGAAGATAAAAGGTCATAGAATCATTGAGTCATGGAATAGTTTGGGTTGGAAGGGACCTTTAAAGGTCAGTTATTCCAGCCCTCCATACTCTGCTCTGTGCTGGTATTTTGGACAGTTCAGTGGAGAGGGGAACTCGCTATTTGGCAGCTGAGGGCTTAGTTCCCTGATTTATTCAGGAAGATGAATGTTTTTCACAGCCATGGGGTGTCTAGCACTGAGATCTGGGCTCTGTCTCTCCATGCACCTCCAGACCCAATGAAACACTGCCCCAACAATTCCTGTATTCACACCGAGGATCCCTCTTCTCCCAAGCAAACCAGCTCCCAGTGCACGGGGCTCCAGCTGGGGGGCAAAGGTGATCTCCGCTTCTGAGGTGGAGCTCGGCCTCCCTTCATCCCTGACCACCAAAGACAGCACTCCATAAGTGTTAGCACCTGCAGTATCCTCTCCTGTCAGACCACAGGACACCCTGTATGGAGCACGTGGGAATTCCCCATGCCCACCAAACACAGGGATCACCAGAACAGGCTGTGGAGAGCGCTGGGGCAGGAGGGTGCTTGGGAGGTAGAAAGATCTCGCTGTGGATGGGATTTTGGGGGGCAGGACAGCCGAAAGGAGAGCAGTGAAGGATCCTCAGCAACAACCTGTAGCTGAGGAACAGATTTATCAGCACCGAGAAGCACCACAGTTTGGTTTAGTGAGAAAATTAAGGCCTCTCATGGACAAGCTGGCTTTGATGTGATTTCAGCAAAGGCTGGAATCCTTTGAAATCCAAGCACAGCTGAAGAATGTGTGCACTTATGAAACAGAATTGCCTAAGGCACAGAGCCCACAGCCCACAGCCCACAGCCCACAGCCCACAGCCTGGCTCGTTTTGCTGTCAGTGCGTCCCCGTGCTGTGGTTTGCTCAGTCGTGTGCCTCGCAGCTGAACTTGTGACCCCAAAAACCAACTGACTGCACTGGGCTGACGGAATCAGGGATTTTGCCTGCTGGCCAACATGCAGCGTGCCCAGGGGTGTTGGTAGTGGGCAGCACAGGGAGTGGAGGAGTGAGGGAAGAGGGACTTGAGCATCTTGAGGTGCCAGGAGGGAACTTCTCCTTCCCATGCCCTTGCTCCACTCAGCAGGATGAGTTTCTCCAAAAACCACAGCAGCATCCAGTGTGCCACAGGTCCCAGAGCTGCCACCAGCTGCCTCAGCCTAGAGGACATCAAGCCAGAGTTAGTCACTGCTGCCCCAGGAGCTCCAGCCCCTCCATCTGGGAACTCTCATCAAGAGGATGAGTCAAACCGAACTGGCAGGAACTTTATCTCCAGCCTGGAAAACATCTGATTGCCTCCTGATGGGGAAAGGCAGGCAGCAAATGCGAGTGGTTTGGCTGTGCCTGGGCTGAGAGCCGCTGCACCCGCCAGGCACGGGACTCGCCGTGTCCCATGATGCTGACGGTGTGCCAGCATCCCCGGGCTGGAAGCACAGCGATGGATCAGCCAGCTGCTCTGTCCCAGCCTCCCCAGTCCCCGCTCTGAGCAGCTGGGAATCACCCACCCCAAGGCAGGTTGCTTTGTTTGCCAACCAAACCACCTGCCTTGCCCACGGGGAGCAGGAAAGCTGCGGAGTACCAGGAGCACACATTGGTCACCTTTCCAGGCAGCTCCAGGAATGTTTCAGGGCACTCCATAAAAGGAGGAACACTCTTTTCTAGTTTTCCCCTTGCTCGAGGATGTGATTTTTCTCTCTGGGGACGAACCAGCAGTTGCTTGCTCCCCACACCTGCAGGCAGGAGCTGGTCCGAGGTAACACCTTGGTGTCACTCCACGTCTTTCCAGGTGCTTGGGGCTGAGCCTGGCTGCTCCTCACCCCCTGCAGTTCGTCTGGATTGGATGGAAATGGGATGAACATGCGTGACTTGAAGGAGAGCACAGGAAAGCAGGGAATGGAGATGGAAGGTGCCTTTGGAACTTTCTGGGCAGCGACAGATAATGCAATCTATTAAGGTGTATAAGGGGAATTCTGCTTCTACTTTGATTTTTGTCTAGAAACCACTTTAAGGTAAAGCCTATCTCACTCAGGCTTAATCCACTGCTCACTCTGATCTTGAAATATCAGTGTGAGCTGGTCTGCAGTGGGGATTCTTTTTCTCCCACCTTCCTCTTGCTTCATCCCAAGCATCTCTAGGAAGCAGCAAGTTACTTTGTGTCTTTTATTCATCACTGTGATGCAAATGTATTCTTTTTTAAAATACAAAACCATAAAAAAATAACCAACTCAAACCTCACATATCTCTTGGATGCTCCAGTTCACCAAATAAATAGTCTTAAATAGACTGAGAATTTCAGGCCAAAGACAGTGGAAAGGTGGTTAAGGCAGGGAAAACTGGCACTCAAGGCCTTTACCTGACTTTGGCTAAAGCGTTGGCATATTAGAGGCTTGGGCTCTCACCCAAAAGTTCAAGCTGTGCTCTCCCAGCTCCCCATGACCTGGGCAGGAAGACAGACTGTCTCCAGGGATTGAGGGTGAGTCAAAGGGCATTATTAGTCAGTTTTCCAGGAAAGAAAGGCTTGGAGAAAAAAAATCCAGCTGGGTTTGGTCAGGTCATTGAGGGTGAGATACAAAAGGAACCTGAGCATGTGGAGAAGGACCCAGTGACCTAAAACCTGCCCCACCCTTGGGCCAGGAAGACGCTGGATTTAATTAGCTTTATCCTGACTGGATGATAGGACAGGAGATGGGCAGGGTGCTCCTGCTGGGGCTTCCCACAGTCTCCTGCACAACAGGGATGGTGGGAGAGGAAGATCTTTGCATTCAAGGTCTTCAAGCACATATCTGTGTGTCCCACAACAAAAATCGAACCAGCCTGCTCCCCCTGTGCACAGGAGAAGGATCCCTGTGCCTCATTCATCCCTGCTGCCTTCCCACATGGTCCTGACACATAATGTCACCTCTGGAGTCTGGCAGGGCTTCCATACGGGAATACCATGGTATGCTGAAAAAAAAACCCAACAGAACTCTTGGTTTTCCCCGATTTCCAGCTGGTATTGCAGGTCCTGGGGTTGCTGAGAGTTCATTCCCTCTGAAAGCACCTCAAATCCCCCCTCTCTTCACTGCCCTTGGTATTTAAGGCTTTCTCCTGTTTGAGGGACACAGGTTTTTCCAGGGTGGTTTGAAACAGAACGTGGAAATTTAGAAGAGCCAGATGAGAGCCCCACACATCCCCAAACCCGGTATCACGTGTTTCTTATCACCTTCAGCTGGAGATTTATGACCCAGGACTGCCAGCACTGTATTGCTCCCACCTGAGGCAGGGCCCATCCTTGATTAATTCCCTTTAGGGGATGCCTGTGGCAGGAGCACAGACACCAAAGGTGCACAAAGCCACCGAGCTTTCACAAGGGTGAGGCTGCAGGTCGGGGTGAGCCTGAGGGGTCGTTAAAATGATGAACATCTGGAATAAAGCTGGGCTGATGGAGATTCCAGCTCTGGAGGGTGCTTGTCACTCAGGAAAACCATTATAAAGTTCATTCGTTTTCATCAACCCATAAACCACGTGAGAGTGGGACAGAGAGGAGGGGAGATTTTCTTTATTATTATAATTGTTATTTGTAGGAAAGAGTATTTTCATTCTAACACCTCGTATTTGTTTAGAGAATTTACGGGCTGCTCTGTAGGAAAAGCAGCCCTGCAGCAGGCTTGGAGGGGCTTGGAGGGGTTTGGAGGGTTTTAACCCCAGATCAGACACAGCTTTGGAGTTTCAGGAAGGACCAGACAATCCCTGGAGGATCTTCTCACTGTCCTGCTGGTCTCAGGACACCTTGGAAGCCCCAAGATCCAGAGAGGAAGTAGAGAATGCTGGAAATAGGATTTAGCCCTTGATTTTGGAAAGCCATAAACCTGCTTCCCTTACACCTGGAGCTCCAAACCCACCCTGAGGCAAGGCTGCCCTCTGGTGCCACGTCCGTGCTCTGTAAACCCCGGAATGAAATGGAATGAAGGCAACGGATCAAAATGCAAATAAAAATAGAGAATAAATATGGAAAATAGAGAAAATTATAGGGAAAAAAAATCCAAAGATTGTTTAGAAATTAGAAGTGGAATCCTTACAAATCACATCAAATCAAATTAAACCATCAAATCACAGCGTGGCTCTTGATGTGCCCAGCATCAAGGGCACAGAATGTATCATCAGCTGATAAACCGAGACCCAGCCCGGATGTCCCTGCCCTTCCCTGACTCCTAAAAATCTTCCTTTCCCAAGCTTAGGGGGAATTAACCAGGAGAATTAGCCCAGCATCAGCCTCGCAGCAGCCAGCCCTCTGGTGCTGCTGATAAATCATCACCAGGGATGAGCTGCTGCACAGTGGGGGCGTTCAAATACAGCACCAAGGGGAAGGAAAACTCTTTTTTTTATGGGGTACTCAGGGTTTTGAGGCACCAAACCCTAAATCACCGCCACTTTTAAGGCAGGAGGGCCCTCTCGTGGCTGTGGCCATGGGGGCAGGGGAGGGCAAGGCAGTGACTACAGATTCAGACTGGCGCATTTTGCTGCTTAAGTCGCTCCCTGGCTCCAAATCGAGCCCAGATCTCCCCTTTCCTCAGAGGAACAACCATTTCCCTGACTCCCCCTTACCAACCCTCACAGCCAGGATGAAGGTAACTTGGCAGGACACAGGCCAGGACTCTGATTTAAAGCCCAGCTGCGTTTCTGGGAGAGATTTCCGCCCACCTGATTGCTTTAAATTAAAACTATTGGAAATACTCCTTTTGCTATCAGGTGGGGTTTGAACTGGCTGTCCCCTCCCTCTCACTTTCCCAGCAGACTTCCAGGGACGGATTTAGGGTTTCCCACCGCAGCATAGGGCAGCACTGACATCTAGTGGTCTCATTTCTGGATCTTGGCGCTGCTTCTTTAGCAGCTCCAATAATCGTCCCAAGCATTTTCTCTGGGCTGAGGGCAGAAGGGAATAACTAAAACTCAGCCTGGAGCTGCAAATTTGGACGTTGAACCCATTTGCAAAGCAAGGAGGGGACAGCAAAGCACCCCAGGCTCCCCCGAAACGGGGCGATCCGGCTGCTGCAGAGCAGGAGCAGCCAACGCAATGTGGGGCTCGTCCTTGTAGCCAAAAATCCCTGGGGAGCTGGGTGCGGGGCAGGGGCAGCCCTTCGGGAAGGGGGCAGGAGGGCCGTGCCCGCTGCCTGGCTCTGCAGGGCTGGGGACACGCAGAGGGGAGAGGGGCAGACGTTTCCAAGCTGCTTGATCAAAAGGGTCTCTAAATCACAGTGACTGGGGAGTTAATGGCTTTCACATGCTCCGGCAGCCCCTGGAAATGAGAGCGGAGGGCGAGGTTTGGTGACGGCGCATCCCGCGAGGGGTTAAGAAGCAAGAAGCCCCAAAAAAGTCTCGAGGTGCTTCATCCTTCGCTGGGAGGAGATGCAGAGGGGCAGCCAGGTGAGGTTTTGTTCTTTCCCAGCGCGTCTTTGGGCTGGTTTGTAACGAGCCCGGCGAGGCTACGAGGAATTCCAGCTACTGTTTGCAGAGCGAGCCGCTAATGAAAACCAGCGGTGCCTCCAAGCTAAGATGCAAGCACGTCCTCCCAGATCAAAGATGCAGCTCCGGGAGCGGAAAGCCGGGAATAAATTACATCCTGTTGCCTGCAGCCTCACCTGTCCTAGTTCAGAGCAGGGGCACCACCTCCCTGCCTGCCCTCCTGCGGGAAGGCAAAGCCCGGGGAGCTGTTGGCACCTTCAGTGGGGTTTGGGCTTGGAGGAGGCAGAGTCAGGGCTCACTTTTGGCTTCCTGTCCTGGCTCTGCGCTTTCCTGCTGGTATTGAAACACCAACTGTCCCCAGCCAAACGAAGCTGTAGAGGGAGGAAAACCCACCCAAGTCAGTGGAAAGCAGCAGCTCCAGCTGCAGACTGAGCTCGCTGCCAGGAGAGGAGGGGGCTGCTGAGGACACCCGCCAAGGCTCAGGGTGTTGGAGGACCCCCTTAGGTATGGAGACACGGCCCAGACCAAGCTACGCTGTACCCGGGCTTGCTTTCCTCCCTCCCTGCAGTTTTCTGTCCACTCAACATCTGGATTGGACGTGTCCCCTTCCACAACTGTATCGCTGTCCACCACAAGCATCCAAAATTATTTCTAATTGTTATTTCCTCCTCTTCTATGGTCACAAACCCCACACTTTACAAAGCAGTAACCAGAGCCCTGGCCCCAGGGCAGCTGCTGTGTGTTTACTGTAGAGGTAGGGATGTGGCTTTTAAGTGGAGATAATAATAGAGAGGGAGATGTAAATACATCGTGGAGTAAAGGGAGAGCAGCCTCTCACCCCGTGCCTCGTTACTCAGCACTGGCTGGACTCTGGCTTCCCAGGAATCCCGAGGTGCCAGATGCTGCTTTGCTCATTCAGTTCTTTTTAGGATTAGGCTGAGGGGAAAAAACCCCTCGGTGTGGAGGAGCTGGTCCTTGGGCCGGCACTCACAGCGAGGTTAAAGGAGCACAGCCGAAGTCCTGAGCGAGTGCTACTCCCTGTAGAAGGTTTAGACAATCAGGGCATGGAGCAGGATAGAATCCACCACCCCCAGACTGCAGCAAGGATGTCCCAGGATGTTCCAGTGCTGCACAAAGGACGCTCCAGAGGCCAGGAATTTCATGAACTAATGGAGAAGGAGGGCTTAAGAGGAAAGAAGGAGTAATATATACGTAGTGATTTCCCTTTCTCCGTGACAGCTGGTTGTTCCCTGCTTCTGAGTGGGTTCCCAGCCAGGGACAGAATGTTTCTCCCCATCTCCTGGTGTTTGCCACGCTGAGCACACAGCAGCTACCTGGATTTACTGCCTGAGACTTTTATATTGCTGTAGGATTTTCCCTCACTGCAAGGGAATTCAGTTGGGAATTCGAGTTTGCTCTGAAACGGGGTGAATGAAGGGTTTGTAAATGAAGTCACACAACACACACAGAGAAACAAACAAACAAAAAAAAAAGATCAACAGGAGGAGATGGCTGCATTGTATTATTCTCATAGGTATTTTCCACAAGTCTGATTTAGCCCGTTGTCTTATTCCAGCTGGAGGAAACCCCATGTGGATCCAGCTGTTGGTTCACAGCATGGAAACTCCTTGTACGTGTGTCCTGTTGGAGTTTTCCCTGGGGCCCAAAGCCCTCTCTGTCCCTGGCTAAGGGAAGGACATGGGAACCTCCCGAGGCACCTTCTGAAACGAGATGCTCTCCAGCTGGCACGGGCCGGGTGCTTTCCAGCTGGGAAGGGATGCTGAGAATCAGCCTTCTGGAGTAAATCCTTCCATGGTGGTGGAGGGGAAATGTGCCAGCCCCTCTCCCAGGGGCAGGACCCCCTGAGCCTGGGTAGGACCAGACCCGTGCTGGCAGCGCTGGGGCTGAAGAAGGGGTTAATACTGGGAGAGCAACAGGCTGGAGTTGACACTTGAAGGCAGGCGGGGCTGCCGGCGCCTGATTGGCCTCAAATCGTATCCAAAAGTGGGTTGGGGTTTTTCGGTTTTTTTCCTTTTTTTTCCTTTTTTCCTTTTTTTTTTTTTTTTTTTTTTTTTTCTTCTCTGCTTCTCCATCTTCTTTTTTTTTCTTTTTTTTTTTTCCCTGTTTTTTTGGGGGGGGGGGAGTTGGATTTTTTTTTTGGTCGTGTTTTTTTTTCCTTTTTTTTTTTTTTCGGTTGCGTTTTCTCTCTCTCTCTCTCTCGCTCTCTCTCTCTTTCACTTCTCCTCCTCCCCCAGGCTCCGGCTGGCAGGGGAGGGGAGTGGGGAGAACAGCGAGAGATCAAAAATAAACCTCTTATGTCAAAGCCGGGGGGAGAAAGTATAAATACAGCGGGCTCGGCGGCCGGCGCGGAGGCTGCGGGGGAGAGCCCGGGGGGTGCGGGGCCGTGCCGGGATGGGGCGGCGGGTGCTGCTGGGCGGCCGGGCCCCCCTCCACCTGCTGCTGCTGTGCCACGCGTGGGCGCTGCCGCCGCCGCCCCCGCGGGACGCGCAGCCGGTGCTGCCCGCCCGCCTGCCCGCGCCGTCGGGGCAGCTGGCCCTGCGCCTGGCCGCCTTCGGCCGCGCCGTCGTCCTCCGCCTCCGCCCCGACAACGCGTTCCTGGCCCCCCGCCTCCGCCTCCAGCGCCTGGGGGGCCGCCGCCCGCCGCCGCCGCCGCCGCCGCGCCGGGGCTGCTTCTACGCGGGCGCCGTCGAGGGGAGCCCCGACGCCCCCGCCGTGCTCAGCAGCTGCGGCGGCGGCGGCCTCAGCGCCGCTTTCCTGCTGGACGGGGCGGCCTACGAGCTGCAGCCGCTCGGGCTCGCCGCGCCCGGGCCGCCCTGGAGGCGGCTGCACCGGCTGCGGCGCCGGGCGGCCCCGCCGGGAGCGCGTCCCGCCGGCAGCGGCAGCGGCAGCGGCGGCGCGGAGCCGCTCGCCAGGGCCAAGCGGTTCGTCTCGCAGGCGCGGTACGTGGAGACGCTGCTGGTGGCTGACGCGTCCATGGTGCGGTTCTACGGGGAGGACGTGGAGGTAAGGGCTGGCGGGGTTTGCCGTCCCCCCTGCCCGCAGCCTTCTGTCCTGGCTTGCGCCTGTCCTGTTAGCAGCTCTTTCGTCCCCACAGCCTCTCCATCCTTCCGTCCCTTGCTGTCCCCATCCCAGCCGCCTCTCCGCCTCCCCCCATCTCCACTCCTGCGTTCCCGCTGCCTCTCTATCGCCTTCATCCCTCCGTCCTCCCTACACATGCATCCCTTCATCCCCTTCATCCCGCTGTCTCCTGTCCCCATCCCCGTTGCTTCTCCTCCTCCAGCCCTGCTGCCTCTCCGTCCCCTCCTGTCCTCCCGCTTTCCTGCCCGCTGCCGGGTCCCCCCTCGCCCTCCCGGTCCCCCCAGCCCCGGGACACCAGGGACAACTTTGAGCGGGCGAGGGGCGGGGCAGGGGGACCTTGGTCCCCACCTTCCCTTGCTGTGAAGGGGCTGTAAGTCCCCGGGCAGAGGTGCAGTGTTGATCTGTGGGGTTCAGTCAGTGTTTGGGGACCCTTTCCCAGACCCAGCATCCATCCCGGCGAGCCTGTTTCTGCACACACCGGGCACTGTGGTGTCCCATCAGCCTGGTGTCCCCAAAGGTGGGGGACAGAGCGGGTTAATGCCCTTCCTGCTACAAGGAAAGAGCCGCGCTGCAAAGCAATGGGCTGAACTCCCTTCCGGGTGGGAGCCGGGGCCAGATAGTAAATAAACCAGGGGCTGAGTAATGCGCAGTCCCGCTCCTGAGCCACCTGTTAGCAGCTGAGCAGATGGATGAACAGCTCTTTCCCTCAGCCACCAGCGCCGGGAATTCTCACCCTCCTTAAACACTCTCTCTGCGGAGACCCTGTCCCGAGCAGGCTTTGGGGAGACCCCAGGAGCAGAGACCGTGGTGCCTCAGCCCCCACACCCATCTCCAGGGCTCTTGATGTGCCTCATTCATCAGCACCAGGTCATTTTTCATGCCTCTGGCAAAGCCAGCTCCCCGCCCCTACCCTGCAGGGGTGGGTGGTTCAGGTCCAAATTCAGGTTTGCACCCTCGGAAATGCTCTGCGGTCTTTGCAAGGGATAACTGTGCATTGAAGTTGCTCATTCTCTGTTGCTTGGGCTTGGGGCTGGGAGAAGAGTTCTTAAAGCCGGAGCTCAAGAGCAGGGAGCAGCTGAAACCAGGGGCTGCACTTTGGCAGCCTGGCTTTGCCACTTCTACCGACTTTATCCTTCCCCCAGGGGCTTCTCTGCTCCTAACAAAGCAGTGTTTTAATGCCAGCCCTGCTCAAGCCAGGCTGGACCTTGGGAAATGCTAAACCTTGGGGCTCCAGCTGATTTCAGCTGCTCAGCATCACTCTGGCTTTGCCCCTTGCTTGGTTTTGCTGCCAAGGCAGGTTGCCAGGAGCAGATAGCAGAGGGTCAGTGAGTGAGGGGTGATACCCTGAGTGCTCACAGCACTCAGAAAAGAGTTTGAAGTGGAGTAAGCTGGATTTTTAAGCAACAGATATAAAAATGGTGGTGGGAATTGCCCTCCCTATAGTGTGAAGTTGGTCTCTGATTCCCCACGAGGGCAGGAAAAATAGTACAGTGAACCTTCTGCACCCAGCTGGGCACCTGATGGCTTTAAAGCAAGACCCAAGGGTGTCTAAATTGCTAGAAATCAGGTGATGTATTTGGGTTGGGGGAAATCCTGATAATGCCCAGCCTGAGCTGGGGGAAAAGGAACAACCCTGTGGGTGAATCTGTGAAGGCAGCAGGAGAGGAAACGGCACCTACACATAACCAAGGGGCTGGAGCACTGGCAGCCTGCCCTGGTTTGGCTGCTCCAGCCCTGGGCTGGATGAGGCTGCCTGGTTGGTTCCCATTTTACCATCATTTCCTTGGCCCCAAGAGCAGTATCTTTGCATCAGCTCTCAGGGATGGGAGGGAAACCTTTAAAGATCTTGCTTTGGATGAATAGAGCAACAGCATGTTAAAATATTTGGGAGAAAACTTCCACCAGCTCTGGTGTAGCAGCTGAAAACAACCAAAAAGCCACCTGCTGTGTTTCTGTGTCTTTTGTTCTCTGGAACAAAAATGCAGGGAGCAGCATAGCCATCGTGCTTCTCCCTAAATACCTTTTTTGTGGGTTGAAAAAAGCAGTGGCAAGTGCTGGTGAGATCTTAGAGAGCTGACTAGGGGAGATGCCCAGGGAGTAGAAATGTTGAGTCAGAACAAACCACATTTATATAATGACTTTTCTTCCCGTAACCACACTTTAATTACCAAATATTTAGTAAAGGTCACCAGCATTGTTTGTATTCCCAGTTATTTTCTTGCATAAGTTGTAACAGCTCGAGCAGAAGAGTCACCCTAAGATGCGCTCAAGCGTTGTGAGTTATAATCAATGCCATGCTTTTGGTGGGAAAATGCTGTTAGTGATATATTTCTAATCAATTTGAGCCTTATAGCTCAGCTGGTGCCCTAATTTAGATAATAAGAGCTTATTCTACCTTCATCAATACTTTTGTGTAAACCAGGAGGGAATGGTGAAGTGAGAGCAGAACTTGACCTGAAATTTGGGGGTTTAATCATTGTTTGGGCTTGATGATTGCAGGGGATGGGGTATCTGGGGGAGCATTGGCAGCAGGACAGTGCTGGGCAATAAATCCTGTTAGGATGGAGCAGGATTCAACCTGAAGTGACTGGGAAGAGCCTTCCTACAGGGATGGGAGCGAGGCTCCAGGCTGGACACACGAGTTTTTGCATTTTTCTTGCAGAGGATCCCAAAGGCTTGAAAACAAAGGGCCTGTGAGCATCACTCACAGAATTAAGTGGGGGTTTGAGTAGGGGGAGCTGAGGCAGGAGACGGGGCTGATCCTGCTGCTGTGCAGAAGGGCTGAGCACCTGCAGCTGGGCTGCACTTGCAAGGATGCTCTGCACGGCTCAGGAACGTCTGCCAAGACACCTAAAGCACCAGGCAGTTCCAAAACCCAGCTGCAGCATCCCCAGCCAGTTGGCAGCCAAACGGGATTCCTGTGGTGGGATTTCTCCAGTCTCTTGGGTGCAGATGAGACGCATTTCCAGGCTTTCCTCCGCAAGCACGATGGCTGTGATCCCTTTTCCCTTCTCCTCTTGCAAGTGAGGAATCTGCCGTTCCTGATTCCAGGGGCTGGTAATGACTGAGGACCACAGCAGAATCAGATCAGTCTGGAAAAGCTGGGATTCCTTGCTGACTTCGGTGTTTTTTCCAGGCAGATGTACAAGGTTTTAGGAGTGCTGTTGCAAACCCTTCCCTCTAAGACCAGACAGGTGCAGGGCACGGGGCACTGCCAGGGTCCTGCTGCCGGCTCTCCCACACCCAGATCGACTGGAGGTAAATCCAAAGCCACCCTGGAGCCCCTGTCCCCTCATGTCCAGCTCTTAGGCTTGCTTTAGGGTATTTTGCAGCGTGAGTGGGTATATGTGCTTAATCCCTTGACAAAAGAAGCCAGCCCCTCCTAAACCCATCCCAGAGGCAACTGGAGTGGGATTAAAGGGGATCTTTGCAAAGAGGGACCTGCAAGGATGATGCTGCCATCCGCCAGCTTTTCCTCTGGGATTTGTCCTCTGAGTGTGAATCTGAGCCTGCATCCACTTCGGGGCAGGGGGCTGGAGGACCAGGGAGCCTCCCTAAATATTCCTCTGGCTGGTGCACTCGCCTGACGCCAGGACATTCAACAGCTGCTGCATTTCAGGGCTTCGGAATGAAATGTGCAGCCTGAAGGGAGCTGGCTCCCACTGAAGCGACTCCCAAACTGTAGCACTCCTGCTCTGGGATGCTCTCAGGATGGAGTTTTATTTCATCTGTGCCTCTGGGGAGGTGGGGGCAGTCTGGGTGTGCCTCAGTTTCCCCTGCCTTGAACAGGGGTGATTGCTGCTTTTGTGGTTCAGCCCCAAATACCCAGCAAAGAGAAAGGGGGAAAAAATCATGTGGCAAACAGAACAGGGATGGGCAGAGAGCCGGGAAGGCAGGAGGGCAGGCAGGCTGGCAAGGTATTCCCCTCTCCCCTGGCTTGCCCCCCATTTCCCTCGGCTGCCTCCCACATTTTTGCAAGGGAATTCTTGGCCCGGGCTTGAAACCACAGGAGCTGGCAGGGCAGCCAGCAGCCCCTGGGCACCCAAGCCAGGGGTGAGCTCACAGATGGTGCTTTGGGGGAAAGGGACAGCCTGGGATGTTTTTACTAGTTGATTTTTAAAAGCTGGACAGTCCTTACATCTGACCCTGGGTTTGCTTCCTTCCATGTGTCTGCACTCCAGAATCTCAGCATTTCTGTCTTCTTTTCCCTCCTCTGCAGAAATGCTGGCTTCTAGGGAGAAAGCAGGGAAAAAACCCCAACCAAATCCAACCAATAATTGGATCCTACAATTCCTACAGCCCCAGGCTGGGCTGAACATTGCTCCCCAAATGTTGGGGGAGCATGTTGGAGGGAGGCGAGTTGTGCTGGGGTGTTCTGTGGGTGCTCCCTGCTGTCCTTCTGTTCTGGGTGGGTCCAGCAATACTAAACCATTCTGTGCATACCACAGTAACAGTGTCTGGGGAAGAGCAGTTTCACCCATCAAAATAATAATTAAAATAAACCCCAGCGTTCGGGGATCTTTGCAGGCTTCAGCTTCTGAGTGGTTCCCATGAAAGGGAATGTAAGCAGAGACTTTGCAAGAGCCTGTATCAGAAACCTAAATCCTTCAGTGTTATGAGGGTAAAGACAACCTCTTCAGTTCCCCTTGCTCTGATTCGTATTTATTTTTCCTGTCCCTCTGCCTGTGCAGTTTGCTGCTGGAAGGCTCCTGTCAGGCAGTGCCTGGCTCAGGGCAGGGCTCTCCCAGACACAGGGATGCTGAGGCAGGAGGGATATCGGGGCTGCTGTAGTGCAGGTGTGTCAGGCTAAAGTCATCCCTACCCATTTTTAGGGAGAAGTGGGTGGAATTTGATATTGAGAGCAGAGGGAGCCCAGGACTGCAGCTGGGGGGGAAAGGGGGGTGAGGTTTGTGGGGGCATCGCCCTCCATAGTGCCTTGGCATAAATACAGTGCATGGGGCAGAGAAGGGATACTCCATGACCCTCTCTGGCTCACACTGGTGTCCTCTCCCCCCAGAGCAGGTGAGAGGCCGACTTTCCAGCTGTGTTTACCAGCCATCCTGCCAGATCTCCCAGGATGCTGGTTGGAAATGGCAGCAAAAATCCTTGTGCCTGCAGTGCCTGGCAGGAATGCAGAAACCAGTGTGTTTGCAGCCCTGGGCTCCCCAAACCCAACCCAAAATCCTGCCCTGCACCTGATCCCAATACCCACATCCCAATACCCCAGCCTCAGTGCTGGGAAGGAAACCCCGGAGAAGGCAGCGTTCCCTCCTGAGTGCATGGTCAAGCCAGAGCCTGTTTGCAAAGGCAAAAGGAGGATGGGACCAGCAGGACTCAGCCCATCCACAGCCAGTTGTTGGCCAAAAGCACTCAGCTGGCCTCTCCCGAGCCCTGAGGATCCCGTAATTTGCATTTGGCCATGGCTTCAAGCCCGTGGCCAAGCTGAGGCAGTGCAGGTGGATTGCTGCTCTCCCCAGAGCAGTCAGGGTCCATCTGAAACCCAACCAACTCCTGCACGGGCCAGGGATGGGTATAAATAGATACCAGATGGTGGAACAAGTGAATCTGACCTTTTAATCTTCACTAAATAGCTGTTTGTTTGGTTTGCTTTCCATCTTCCCTTTCCACACACAGGGAAGGTGGACAGATGTTTTCCAAGTCCCTCTGTTCCTGCTGCTGAAAGAGGTTTTTGGCTGGATGTACCCCTGAGGATGTGAGGGTTGGTGTCCTGGGAGATTTGTGGTATGAACTGAGATCTCCCAGGTCAAATCTACTGTTATGGACAGAACCCTCTAATGGGTTAGAACAGGATGCGGCTGGATTTATTCCCTTGGAAATGAGGGGTGATCCCATGATGGGCAGCTCCAGTGCAGAGCATCCTTCTAGATCTTCAGGGGTGTAATTTTAGGAAGGCTTTGTGATATTTTTAGCAAGGTTCCCAATGGACTTTCCCCACAGGGTGAACAATTCCCCCAGGTTTCACGGAGCAAACACTTGTGGGGATCTCGCCTGGATTTCTTGCCTCTGTGGTGACTTCTCCATGACATGAGTTGCATGCTCTGGGCTGGGATGTGAGTCACAGCGTGGAGATCTGGCCAGTCTAAATAAACCAGTCTATTCACTGCTCCCATCAGCCTTGCTGGGGCCTGCCCTTGGATAATGAGCCGGGGAGGACTTGGGACATGTCCTGTTGAAACAAAACATCTGTTTACATGGAGCTGCCAGTGGTGGGATAAAATGTGGCAGAATAATTTAAAATAGCCACAAGTGCCCTGGGCAATCGGCTCTCAGTGCAGCAAATATGCTGTATCTCCCTCACCATCTCCCTCATTTGCTAAGGAAACAGCATTTTGTGTCTCAGAAAATGGCATTATCCTGGCAGTCCTGTGATGGATGGGCACACAGAGTCAGCCTTGCTCAGGAAATGTATTTTGGGTGAAACTTGGCTGTCAGAGAGGGCTCCCATCGAGTCCTTCCAGTTTAATTAGGCTCTGAATTGAGACCGCAGGGTGTAATTTGTCTGGGGAGGAGAGAAGCCACTTTCTCTTTCCCAATACTATATTGTGTAATAGCTGCATTTTTTTCTCCTGACTCCGGGCCGTGAGGATGCCAAGCAGAGGAGGAATTCTGATGCTCTGATAAGATGTTTACATCAGCCTAAACATTGCTGGCGCTTTTGACATATGAAGTAATCCCTGCTCATCGCCGAGCAGGGGATGCTGCCGGGCAAAGACTTGGCTGTCAAAGTGTTCTAGTCCCAGTTTGTCGCCAAGGATGTCAGATTCAAACCCTGTGACCAGCACAGGCAGAAGTTTTACTGGGTGGTTTTGCACCAGCAAGACGTGTGTGAGTCGGCTCCTGCCCTGGGGCAGTGAGGGCAGGGTTAATGCTTTGGGAATATGCAGAGAACTCTCCAGAATGCTGAGGTTTTCCCCAAGGAATTTCTTCCAGAGGGATTTCTAGGTGCAAAGGCTCCATGGGAGGGGAGACACAGCATTTGGAGAAGGGGATGCAGGGCTTGTCCACCAGCACAAGGTAAAGCATCACATACAGGAAAGGCAGTGCTGACTCCATCAGCCCATGGTCTAGATGTCATGGGCTTCATAAATGAGGCTGATTCCTTCTTTTCAATCAAAAAAAATTTCCCCGTAGCAGAGGTTTTACCCAGGCTCTGCCTGGCCATCTCTTCCCCCACAGAACCATGTCCTGACCCTGATGTCCATGGCAGCTCGCATCTACAAGCACCCCAGCCTGAGGAACTCCATCAACCTGGTGGTGGTGAAGGTGCTGGTGGTGGAGGAGGCAGCGGCGGGGCCGGAGGTGTCCGACAATGGGGGGCTCACCCTGCGCAACTTCTGCAGCTGGCAGCAAAGGTTCAACCCCCCGAGCGACCGGCACCCGGAGCACTACGACACTGCCATCCTCCTCACCAGACAGGTCAGCGTCCCTGGGGAATGCTCCAGGGTGGAAAGGAAAGGGGGCAAGGCATCCATGGAGGGAGAGAGGGGGGTTGGCCGTGGAGGTCGATGCCCCGCCGTGCAAAGAAGGGAGCTTACAGCAAAGCAGCTGGGGGGGTGGTTTCCCTTGGGGTGCAGACCAGTGGTGGGGTGCCCACAGAGATGTTGGGGCTGAATTTGGGACACCCTTCCCCTGCTGACCGCTCCCCCCGCCCGGCACAAACAGGACTTCTGCGGACACCAGAGCTGCGACACGCTGGGAGTGGCGGATATCGGCACCATGTGCGACCGCAACAAGAGCTGCTCCGTGATCGAGGATGAGGGCCTGCAGGCAGCCTACACCCTGGCTCATGAACTGGGTAACACGTCCCTTCCCAAGGGGAAGTCTGCTTCTTCCAACCTGCTGCTGGGAGGGGTTGTGGCACAGCCCAGCACTAGCATCTCTTGTCTGGGGACCACCCACTAAGCCGTGGGGAGCTTCTGGCACTGATGAAAGCTGGTTTGCACCAGCAGAAACACTGAGAAGTGCCCAAATTGTTGTAAATTGGTGCATTTGCACCAATTCAGGAAGAATTTCTTCACTGGAAGGGTTGTCAAGCATTGGAAGGGGCTGCCCAGGGAGGTGGTGGAGTTCCCACCCTGGAGTTGTTCAAGAAATGCCTGGACGTGGCACTCAGTGCTCTGGTGTGGTTTTCAAGGTGGGGATTGGTCACAGGTTGGACTTGAGGATTTTGGAGGTCTTTTCCAACCTTAATGATTCTATGACTTACCTGCTGTGATGAGTTCAGGCATGGGATCAAGCACATCTCTCCCTTGGTTTGCCATTCCAGCACTGACTAATTTTTGCCCAGAGAAGCTGTGGCTGCCACATCCATGGGAACATTCAAGGTCGGGTTGGACGGGGCATGGAGCACCCTGGGATAGTGGAAGGTGTCCCTGTCCTTGGCAGGGGGTAGAACAAGATGAGCTTTAATTCCCTTCCATCCCAAACCATTCCAGGTTTCTACAAGTTCAGGCTGCTTTGCCCTGCACACAGCAGGCTGTACCACTGAGACAGAGAAAGCAGCTTTTTATTCCTTCTGATTTATGGAAGCAAAAAGCTTCTGCAGAAGCAGGAGCTGCTTGATACCTTACAGATGCTCCCACGCACCATCTGCTGAGGAGCAGCAGCTGGGCTGGGGAGCTCAGCTCTGCCATGCTCTCTGCTCCCTCCCCAGGCCACGTGCTCAGCATGCCCCACGACGACTCCAAGAACTGCGAGCGGCTCTTCGGGCCCCTTGGCGAGCACCACGTGATGGCCGCGCTCTTCGTCCACTTGAACAAGACCCAGCCCTGGTCTCCTTGCAGCGCCATGTACCTCACCGAGTTCCTGGACGGAGGGCATGGTAAGGCTCAGTCAGCTACCTCATCACTCAAAACAACCTTCTCCTTAATTGCTCCGGTTCTTTGCAATGTCTGGAGGGGTGTGTGGGGTGAAGGGGGAATCAAACCGGACCGTGGACAGAGGGCGCCTGTTTGGTGCAGTCAGTGGCATCAAGCCCTGATAGATCCACCTCCAGCCTAACTCTTGAACCTTGCCCAGGTGACTGCTTGCTGGATGCCCCAGCCCAGCCCATCTCCCTGCCTGCCGAGCTGCCCGGCCAAAGAGCCCTGTACAGCCTGGACCAGCAATGCCAGCAGATCTTTGGCAAGGACTTCCAGCACTGCCCCAACACCACGGAGGAAGACATTTGTGCCCAGCTGTGGTGCAGGACCGGCAGCGGGGAGCCCCTCTGCCACACCAAGAACGGCAGCTTGCCCTGGGCCGATGGAACCCCCTGCAAAGCCGAGGGGCTGTGCTGGGACGGGCGCTGTGTGCAGCAGGATGCCCTGAAACCCCAGGTAATGGGGGCTCTGGGGGATGGTGGGAATGCTCTGGGAGGGAGCAGCTGGGGCTGGACAGGCTCAGAGATGGATTTAGCAGCTTCTCCTGGCCTCTTGCAGCCAGCGGTGAATGGCGGCTGGGGCCCGTGGAGCGCCTGGGGCTCCTGCTCCCGGAGCTGTGGGGGAGGCATCCAGTTCTCCCACCGCCACTGCGACAGCCCCAAGCCCCGACATGGCGGCAGCTACTGTGAGGGCCAGAGAACCAAGTACCAGTCCTGCCACACCGAAGAGTGCCCGCTGGATGGTAAGGATTACAATTCCCAACCGCACGCTCAGCTCCCACTCCTGCTCCTCCAGAACGTGTTACAGGGATTGCTCTGCTCACCTTGAATATTCATACCTGGGGGGAGCAACAGCTTCCTGCTGGGGCTGTGACCTTCTCTGGCTGATGGAAGGTGTGTGGGATCCCTCCTTCGTGACATTCCTCCTCTGCTTGCACGCTCACCATGTGCTCCCACTATCCTTAGCTCACTCCCACACCTCTGTGATGGCTAAGGGCAGCAGCTCCTTCCAGCTTCCCGTGGATTTTGGGCCATGTTTCACCTTTCCTTTCAGGGAAAAGCTTTCGGGAGCAGCAGTGTGAGAAGTACAACAGCTACAACTTCACGGATCTGGAAGGGAATCACTTGGAGTGGGTTCCTAAGTATGCGGGAGTGTCCCCCCGAGACCGATGCAAACTCTTCTGCCGAGCCCGAGGGAGGAGCGAATTCAAAGTCTTTGAGGCCAAAGTAAGATCCCTGGTGATGGGAATCACCACAGTAAGATCCCTGGTGATGGGAATCACTCCTGTTTACCCCATTTCAGGACTCATCCCCTCATTACTCCTCTGCATCTCATTTCCCAGGTGGTCGATGGGACGCTGTGTGGCCCAGAGACCCTCTCCATCTGCGTCCACGGGCAGTGCATCAAGGCTGGCTGTGATCACGTCATTGGGTCCTCCAAGAAGCTGGACAAGTGCGGGGTGTGCGGTGGCAATGGCTCCACTTGCAGGAAAATATCCGGCTCACTCAACAGATCCAAGTGAGGCGCCCGGGAGAAGGTTCTGCAGGGATGGGCTGTGGGAGAAAAACCAGCATCCTCTCTCATTCCCCTTTTTCTGTGGCTGAAGTTCTAGGCTAGGAATATATAAGGATCCAAGCCAGCATCCTCAGCCGGCTGGCACTGCAAGAGCCTGGGCTCCTCCCCAGACTCCGGGGCTTAAGCTCAGTTTATTTCAGGGCAGAATTATACAAGCCAAGTAGAGCTTATTTCCTAAAATAATAACTGATGTGACGGGCTCGGTACACCACCACAAATAAATCTGCTGCCCCAACAAGTTTACAAAACACGTTTCACCCCCGTGCAGTGAGTTGGACGCATATTCAAGGGCTGACGTGTGATGTAAATATTGAATAACTTTTCCCTGGGCTTGGGGGTGAATTTGAATCCTGGGACAAGGGCACTGAGGCAGCCACTTCCCTCACCCAACATCTCCGTGGCTTTGCCAATGAGCAGAGTTTAAGGCTTTTGTTGGGAAACCGTAACAAAAGCCCAACCGTCCGATTCCATGCAGCGAGGTGACTCACACACTCAAATTAGATTTCCTAAAAGCTTTCCTTCCAGGGAACAGCTGAAATGGGGCTTCCACTCTCCTGTGAGTTGTTTGTGGTTGACTAAAGGGAGATTAGCGTAGGAGCTACAGCCAAGAAGAGATCCCATTAAGATCAGAGTGAGGGAGGCCAGGGTGACGGAGGACAGAGTTTGACTCAAAGGCTTTTTTCCAAAATACTCTGAACCTAATTACTGACCGCAGCATCCACCATGGGGATCCATGGAAAACGATCCTGCTGGCCCCACAGTGTGAGTCACAGTGCTGAGGGCTCAAGTGAAACCTTCCGCGTGCTGTCCCGGGAGCCGTGGTGCTCCAGGGATGGGCCTTGGCTGGCTCTGCAGGAAGATGTTTCCCTGGCATGGGAATGCCCTCTGTATCCTCCAATGGGATTACGTCTGTATTGTAGTGGTGGCTGTAAAACCCTTCAAAAAGTGAGTTGAGGGTGCAGAGACTGCCTCCTGTTCTGTTGTTCTATATCTGTATCTGTATCTATAGCTACCTCTGTATAATCTCCATATTATTTGCCAGTAGAAGATGTCATCCTTCAGCATCACCTGTGGCAGGCTTGCAGTCCCAAACGCTTCACCATCTCCAAACATAGGGAGTGAGGGGGATTTCCCACCTAGGCTGGTAATCACAGGGCTGTTCATTTGATTGCATCGCTCATTTTCTTAGGGAAATCAGTGAAATCTTCCAGCTGAGCTCGCATCTAGAACATCTGCAATACTTCTGGCTCTTGAGCACTCGGGGTTACAGAGAGATGGCTTCAGAGCCAGGATCCCAAGTGCTATTCCCGACACAGGTGTGCTCTTAGTAAGCCTTGAAAAATAACCATGTCTGTTTTTCGTGTGCAGATACGGCTACAATGACATTGTCACCATCCCTGCCGGAGCCACCAACATCGACATCAAACAGCGCAGCCACCGAGGCATCCGGCACGATGGGAATTACCTGGCCCTGAAGACCCTGGAGGGCAAGTACCTGCTGAACGGAGACTTTGCCATCTCAGCCATGGAGCAGGACATCCTCATTAAAGGGACAATCCTGAAATACAGCGGCTCCATGACGACTCTGGAGAGGCTGCAGAGCTTCCGCCAGCTCCCAGAGCCCCTGACCGTCCAGCTGCTGACGATTGCCAGTGAGGTCTTCCCACCAAAAGTCAAGTACACCTTCTTCATCCCCAAGGACGTCCCTTTCAGCAAGCAGAAGGGCAAAGAGAAGAAGTCGGTCAACGTCATCCGACCAATGCTGACCTCCCAGTGGGTCCTGGGTGACTGGTCTGAGTGCTCCAAGACGTGTGGCTCCGGCTGGCAGCGGCGGACGGTGGATTGCCGGGATGTGGAGGGTCAAACCTCCTCGGCCTGCAACAGATCCCTCAAGCCTGAGGACATCAAGCCCTGTGGAGACATGCCCTGCCCTCTCTGGCGCCTGGGTCCCTGGTCCCCGTGCTCCCAAACGTGCGGCGAGGGCGTGCGGACGCGCAACGCCTCTTGCATTGACTACGCCGGTAAAATCACCGCCCCGGAGAAATGCAGCTCGCCAGGGCCACCGCTGGCCACCACGGCCTGCGTGCTGCGTCAGTGCTGAGCCCTGCCGGGGTGCTCAGAGTCAAGGGTGCCACGGGCTTCCACCACCCTGGGGGCGGGACAGCGAGGGTGCCGTGGGCTTGCTCGCCAGACAAATAACCACTTCCCAGTGGTTCATCCCCACCGCATCGATGTCTACCTCAGAGGGGAGAATAACGGCGGCAAAACAGGGAGGAATCACTTCTTTTCCTTTCTTTCTTCCTTTTCTTTCTGGCTGGCTGCTCGCAGGCAAGTTGTAACTTAAAGGGAAAAATAAGCGTATCCATAGGGTGTTTCCGAAGAGCTGTCATTGAATGTGGTTGCAGGTTCCTTTTGTAAGGTTTGCTGGGGTTTGGCACTGGAGAAAATGAGGAGCCTGGTTTTGCCATCGCCCCATCCCAGCTGCAGGTCGAGGAGGTCCGGGGTGGGTGTCTTTGCTGATAAAACTGGGATCCCTTCACAAAAGGCATGGACTGGGTTGCCATCCCCTCCCTGCAGCAGCGTGGGTGTTCTTGAGCATGAGGAGTGTTTTATCAGCTGTGGTTTAACTTGGGAGATGAATTGCTCATGTGGATGGGAGAAGGAATAAGCTGAGGGCCAGATCCTAGTATGAATTAGGCAGGATGACAGGTGAGAGGTGGTCCTGGTGGTTTCTGCTGGATTTATAATCTGCAAGGGGACAAATCTCTATCTCCAAACACCCCTAGCATCTGCAGTTATTCCTAGAGCTGTTACCCCACACCTCTGTTTCCCCAGCTATAAAACCAAGGCTTAATTACACCTGATCTGACTTACAGAGCCACTGTGAGGATTAATTAATTCCTAATTCTGCAGTGCTCTGACTGTGAAATGTGTATTGCGATGCCCTCTGGAGCAAGCACTCTGGTGTGCCAGCGTTTCCTTTCCCATCCTTGGCTTTCAGTCCCCTGTGGGCTCATTTTTTCAGCTCTGCTCTAATTTTGGAGATAATTCAATAGCCTGGTTTGCAGCAGGGATGAGCCCAGGATCTGTAGATGATGCCAGAGGTGACCAGTGCTGCTCTTCACCTCTGCTTTCCTGGGATATGTGAAGATGCTCAGATCTGGTGCCAGCTCCAGCCTTGCTTAAGCAATTCTCAGTCCAAAACCAAGCCTGGCAAGGCTGGAGCTGCTCTTTCCCAGTGGGAAGCAGCCACATCCCTCTTACCAGCCCAGCTGCTGCCTGGCCCCAGCACAGATGGCTGCTCAGACCCTGAACTTTGCCCTTTCCAAAGCAATCTCTGGCCATGTGCTGGCAGCAGCCAGTGCCTGGGGAGCCGGGATGGAATTTGGAAAGGTTTTGCTATTGCTGGATGAGCAATTCAGTATCTCCATGCTCCTCTCTCATACCCTGCCTTGGCTTCCTTTTTGGCAGCAAAATGTTGAATTTCCAGTGGGATCTGCCTTTTTCTTATAGGAAGGGGAGGAGGGCTGGAATTTTTGATGTTTCAGATTCCCCATTCACATTTATGGAGCGAATCCTTTTCCTTGTCCCTTTTGCCTGAGCGAGCCAAGCTCATGCGAGACCCTTTCCTCACTGTCCAGACAGGTTTGGAATGGGATGGTGGGGTGAGCTGCTCCATTGAAGACAGAAACCCTACTATTTACCTGAAAACATGAAATATTCCTGTTCCAACTCCCATACATGATTTCTATCAAAACCACGGGAGCTACAGCCCAGGATTGAGGGTATTGAGGGCTTGGCTCATTTATTTTTTTTAGGAAAGGGAGAAAAAAACCAAAGGCCAGCTGCAGCGTTTGGATGCAGAGCTGTTTGGGCTGTGGTACAGACCTACCTTTGGGCAATGTTCTGCATCTGCTAATTAATCTCCAGGAATTTAAGTTCTAACAAATAGCTGGATGCTAAAGTCATGTAGCCTTGCAGGGTTATTTTCTTTTTCCCCTCTGAGTCTGGCAGGATTTTAACTCAAAGCCAGCATGTGTTTCCTCTCCAGTGTCACCACCAGCATTTAGGATGGGTCAGGAATATCAGTCTGAGACAGTGCCAAGGAAAACGTCTGTATTTATCACACAGGAGTCGTGCACGCCAAGGGGCTTTTCCAGTTTTTTTATAATCACTGCGCAGCTGCTTAGCTGGAGCTTCCTAGATGTAAAAACTCCTTGTTGAGGGCAAATCCTGCTGCTTTTCCAGCAAGGAAGAAGGTGGGGGATCCCCCTGGGCTGGGGGGGACCAGAGGCAGTGATGCTCTGTTGAGGTGTGGGGTCTGAGTGATGCCAAGTGGAACTCCTGCCCCAGGCTTCTGTAAAAACAAGTAGCCTTTACGCTGATTTAAGTCTAAGAGGTTATATATTAGGCTATATATATGTATATATATATATATGTATGTTTCCCTTCAGTGAAGGATTGTAGCAATGTACTGAGCCTCTTGTGTTAGGTATTTATTATAAATTTCTGTTTGGTTTTGTACAGTAGTGGTCTGCAAAGGGGAAAAAAAAAGAAGGAAAAAAGAGATTTAAAAAGACTGTGTTTTAACATGCTGCTCCCACATCCCCTCTCTGAAAGCTGCAGTGAGGTCGGAGAAGGGATGTCCTTGCTCATTGTTTATCCACTCTGGTATCTGACTGGTGTTTCCCTCCTCCCGGGTGTACCAACCAAGCTGTGCAAGCATAACAAATCCGGCCAAAATTAAGCTTTGGAATTCATCTTGAGGAGAGGGGGAAAAATACAATTTTCTGATTTTTAGCCTCTTGTTTGTATTTGTTTTTAATGTTGAAAACAGTCTGTTTGTGGCTCTGCCTTTACCCATTCAATAAAGGATTTCCTGCCTTTTATCTCTTTGCATTTGTCTTTATTTGCACTTTCCTCAGGATTATTATTATCTCCATCCCAGAGAGATTTTAAATCTCTCTTTTCCATATCTTATTGATAATAAATGGCTCATTCAGTTTTAAGAAGCTGAACCGAAATACTACATGAGAAAATAGACAGAATCCATGGAGCCAAAATGATTCTGCAGAAATTTTGAGTCAAGTCTGCTTTGCAGATGCCTTATGAGCACCTACCTCCTTTCTATACATATACAGTATATCTAGCTATGCATATTATATATTTATATCATTATAGAATTATATGGGTCTATGATAATATATATTATCTATTATATAATATATTATTAGATCTATTATATAGATATAATAGCTATAATAATATAGCTATATATAATATATATGCATAATATACATATTATACACATAGTATCATAGAACTCTAATTTTATTATATATATATTTACATCATATATTAGATATATAAAAATTATATTATCATAGAACCCTATTATTCTATAATATATTTTTATATATGTCATATGTTATATATACATAATACATACACACATTGTCATAGACTTTTATAACTATTACAATATGTAATAATTATAATTAATAGTCATATTCAGTATAATGTATCTATATATACATAATGTGTATTATATATACATTATATATATTATATAGACATAACACAGACACAGTATATCTGTATATACATACAGAATATAAATCTGTTCCTATGTATCAATAATTCTGCTGTTGACTAGGAGGACAGACAGCCTAAACAGGACTTAACCAGAGAGGATTCTGACTCCTTCACTTAACTGTGTAATAACCACAGGCACTGGGAATTCGGTGCTGTCTCCCTAGATGTGGTGGAGTTCTCTGAAACACAGGAGGGCTAAATTTGCTATATGGCAACGGGAATTTTGGAGCCATCTCATTGGAATAAGCATGGGCTCATTACAGGGGACTCTGGACACCTGCCAGCTGTCCTGGGTGAAAGCCCACCCTGACGTTGAACGGCAGCTCTGGTTTATTTTCCAGACATTATGATGTTCTATGTAGTATTTGCTGTTACTATTATTTATATTATAACCATTATATTATTATACCACATTATTATAATATATAATACGTGTATAAAATTGTATATAATATATACAATTTTATTACTACAGCGTTCTATTCTACTATTATTGTCTATTTATTGGGGATTTCCATCCACTGATGCAGTGAGAAAACAATGCTGCAGAGGCTGCCCGTGTTCACCCTGCCACGGGTTAAGCCACCATGGGACGTGTCCCCACATTAATGGGCACAGCCACTCCTGCCACCCTATTTATAACCAGGTGTGACATTCATTCCAGATGACTTCCCTTGGCACAAGGACAGGCCCTGGCTTTCAGCTCATTAAGCCTGCCCTGGCTTTTCCCCCACATTTTTACTTCCTTGTTTTGTTGCCATCACTGGGTTTGAGTTGAATAATTGGAATTTCAAACAATGCCAAAGGCTTTGGGATACTACCAGGTAGGGAAAAAGCCCTTAATGACAGCAGTGTAACTATCATAAATTACATAAGTTAATGTTAAAAAAAAAAATAAAAATTAGTGGGATAAGAAAATAAACTCTGTGGTCAGAAATAAACCTTATGGGAACGTTTCTTACACTGGTACCACAATGGTACCATAGAAAGAACGGGGACCAGCAGGCAGAGATGTATTTCTGCAGTCCCACCAGGGGAAATGATTGGGGTCAACCCATGGCTTAACCTCCCCAGCCTGTGCTGCACATAATGCTGCTCCCCAGTCAGGGTAATTCTATTTATGGGCATATTTCCTCTTAAAAGGCACTTTCAAAGGATGTAGGATGCCACAGGCTTCTCCCCCAGGCATGAACGTTACCAGGTATGTGTTGAAAAGGTGGTTTGTTCCTTGATCCCAAGAACTCCTCCCTCCAAGGACTGGGCTCTCCTGATCTCCAACCCCAGCTATTGCTGGATAGCTGCTCCCGCTTGTCCTTGTGCTAAAACTCTTCTTTATTTCAACGCTTTTCCTCTCTCCTGGGTCCATCCCTCCCTCCCCATGTGTTTGTGGACAGGAGCCATACCTCTTCCAGCCTTATTTTGCTACACTTTGCAAGGCTCACCTCATAAAACACCCTCCTCAGCTCTTGGCTGAATTTATTATCCCTGGACAGAAGGGACCACAGTGTCCCAGCAGGGTCACACCAGCAGCTGGTGCTTCAGCCACAAATCCATCCTTATTCCTGATGGAAACATCCTTCTTGCCATGTCCTAGAACCATACTGTCCCTTTTCTGCCGTTATCCTCTGCTCTGCTCATCCATCTTGGTCTTACGACCCCTCTGCTCTGTTACATCCCTCTTTCTCCGTACAGGTACCTGATAAATCCATCCTCAGGTGCCCACGCAACTGGTCTGGTTCCTTGGTGATGGCATTTCTGAGGGGCTACTGTAATTCAGAGCGTTTTAGAAAACAGGTTTCTCTCCTAAATTCCTGCTTCAACCTCCTCTCCTGCCAACTAAGATGCTTTAGCCCTCGGGACTACACTCACCGAGGACCAGGCAAAGCATTTCCAGGTCTGGGGAAGACATAAACCCCAAATCTTCCCCATGTCAGGAGAAAATCAGGGGTTTCAAAGAGAGAAGTCAGCAGGATTGAGTTTAAGCAGATCAGCTGAGCCCTGGAGACCACAAGAGACAGAAGGATGGAGAGGAAACAGCTCCTGCACTCTGGTGGGAAATTCAGGAGCAGGCAACAAGTCCTTGAGCGTGGGAGCAAAGAGGTTTTCCCTCAGGAGCTGCTGGGTCAGGGAGGTGAGAGAAAGGCTGTGCAGAGAAGGTGTCACTTGCTTTGGTTGTTAATGGATGAATCCTGCCAGGAGCAGGCTCCTGGGAGCGCAGCGTCTGCTCCGAGAGCTGCTGAAGCACAGGAAAACACATCCCACAGGCTGCAAAGAGAAGGTAAACCAGCTTCCAGCCAGAAATTGCACCTTCTGGGTGCTTGAATGGGGTAAGCAAGGGAGAGATTCAAGGATTTAAAAAAGGGACAGATCCCAGGAATGGATGGGAGATATACCTGGGTGTTTTCTGGATGTATGGGAAACCAGGACTTCTGTTTAGACAGACAAAGGAGGCTAATTTATGGAGATGGCACAGACTCCAGTCACTTCCCTCACGCTGCAGACAGGAATCCCATTGAAAGCTTTCCCCTGTTTTATACCCATCAAGTTCCAGGTGGTTCCACCCAGGAGCTCCTGAGATCCCTCTACGTCCCTATAAGCGAGCAGCAGATGCACAGACCAGTTTTATCACTGAATTACTCAGGGTTTATGTTGGTGTTGCTCCATCTATGTCCACAAATCAATCCCAGAATATTGTAAAATGCACGTAAGAGCAAATCCCATCACTGGGCAAATACCAGGAGTCAGGATTTGGCATTTCAGTGCAACGCCTCTCGCTGAGAAACTGCAACTCCGTGGAAAAAGCAGAGTAATAAAGGACAACCCAGTCACTTAGGAAACCTGAGCAGGTGTGAATCAGTACAGCTCCTTCCACCAAATGACATGGCTCTGGGAATCACTGGAGAACCTCTCCAGGTATCCAGGGCTGATAAAATGGTGTTAATAAAACAGCCCCTTCCAGAGCAGGGGGAAGAAATTGAGGTCAGAGCCAGGCTGATGTGCCCCACCATGGTGATGATGTGTAGAGTGCTCTGTATCCCAAACCTGCCAGCTTCCTGCACACAGCAGTGAGTAGTTAATCACTGGCTTAATTCTTTAAAAAGAAAGTTAAGGTAGTGCTTTATTTTGAAGTTTTATGGCTTATTTCCAGGTCGCATGGAGCAGGTTTAAAGACTGTTGGTTCAATGCTTCACTTGGAGGATGTTCATATCTGAAGCACAGTGAGGACACAGACCATGCTTAATTCTACTGTCCTCCTGCCACGAATTTGTGTAGTTTAGACCCATTTTCCCCCCTGTGCAAAGCCCATGACCTGCTCAGAGCAAGTTTCAAGCTGGATACGATCATTGGTCGCAACCCACAGCACTGAGTGTCTCTGCTGTGCCCACCTGAGGCTTTATGCATGAAATTGTTACAAATCAGCATTTTAAAGCAATTTTAAAGTCACAACAACACATCTAGGAAGTCAACAAGACAAGGCACATCAGATTCTGCATCTACAGGAACTGGCTCTCAGTTGACTACAATCACTCATTCTACAATTTCACCATCAAACAGGCCCCGATCGAGTCTTTTCAGAGCTTTTTGAAGATAAGGGATAGCAGCCTGAGGTTTTTTCTGTAATCCTCTGTGATTCAGGAGTTACCATGGATAGCCAGGAGCAGACTTCCTTGAAAATTATGTCTCCTAAAGTGGAAACAGCACCTGCACACGTGTAATGCACTGAAATTGGCAGTTTGACTCCTGCTTTACACAGGAGTAGATTGCAGTGGGAGGCTGCATGTTGTCAGGATTGCAGGAGAGATCCTTGGGAATGTAAAACCAATGTAAGAGGAAGTGAAATGAGAATTAAGCAGAGTCCAACTCTATGCTCGGGTTCTCCTCCCCAGTTTTGCAAGGAAGCATCTAAAAGGATCCCCGAGTTTTCACAACAGCACGGAGGGGGAGGGGAGGGGGGGTTGGCCTCTTTTTCTTTTTGCTCATGGAGCAGTGTTGCTTTTCCAGGGACGGGTGTTAAATTTTTCACTGCTGATTAACACTTTTGGACTGTGGCCCTTCAATCTGTTTCCTGCTCCAATTTACCGAGTGCTCATCACCAAAGACAACAAATCCAAACCAACAAAAAAACCATGCCATAAAACAATCCACGGAGGAAAGGGTTGCGTTAATCCTGTTGGATTAAGCTGTGTTTACCCGAATTAGTGCATATTTGGACCAAACAATCGGGGTGGATTAATTTAGAGACTCATTAAAGTTGATTGGGATTGGTTGCAAACCGGTGGGTGGTTTGTGAGGTTTTGGGGCGTGGTGCATGCACCAGCTACCCCACATCCTGGGGGCGGGGGGAGGGCAGAACGCAATGCCTGACATCCCGCGGCCGGAGGATGCAGGAGCAGAGCATCCCACGGCACCGGAGCACCGCGTGCCGGGGGTGGAGGAGAACGCGAGCACTGCAGCATCCCGCTCCCCGGGGATGCACCACTGGAGCACCCCGCTCCACCGGGGCACCCCGTGCTCGGGGGTGCGCAGCCGAGGGGAGGCACTCCGCACTCCCCGCTCGTCCCGGAGCCCCTCACTCCCCGGTGCCTCCCCCCGGGTGTGGGGGCGGTGTGGGGCACCATCCCCCCGTTCTCTCCCCGGCTCGAGGGGCACTAGGACTCCGTGCCCTCTTCGGCAGGGTGCGCTAGGACCCTGCTCAGCCTCCGTCGGGCGGCACTAGGCCGCCGTTACCCCATTGGGGGGCACCAGGGCCCCGTTTTCCGCCTGCTAGGGGACACTAAACGCCGTTACCCCCGCTGGGGTTCTCCAGGAACCCCGTCGGGACGCAGTAGGCCGCCGTGTCCCGCCGTTGGGAGCAGCAGAACCCCTTTTCCCCCCCCCCCGGCTCTCAGCGCGGTCCCTCCGCGGGGTGCCGGGCTCCTCTCGGTGCCGCCGGGCCCTCAGTGCGCACGCGCGGGGCCCCGCCCCCGCCGCCGCTCGCGGTGCACTGTGGGACACAAACAAAGTGCCCGGGCGGCGCGCGCGCGGGAGCTCGGACGGAGGCGCGCGCTGCGCCCCCCCCCCCGCGCCCCCCCCTTCCCCCGCGTGCACGCGCAGCGCGCGCGCGCCCCTCACGCCCCTCGCGCGGGGGGGTCGCGCGCCCCCCGCTTCCCCCCCTCCCCTTCCCCCCCCCTCCCCCGAGTTTCCCGCGCGCCGCCTGAGGGGGAGGCGGCGGCCTCCGCTCCCCCCTCCCCTCCCCCCCCCCTCCCCCCCCCCAATATCCCGCTCATCCCGGTCATCCCGCCCCGCCGTCATGGCCCCCAGATAGCGGCCCGGCCTCACCGACCGCCCGCAGGTAACCGGGGAGCGCGGCCGGGCCTGGCGCGGGAGGGGGCCGGTCGGTGGCGCGGCGGCCGCTGGTGCCCCTCAGGGGCGGGGGGCGGGAGGGATCTGTCTCCGGCCCCTCTGCCCTCCCTTACAGTCCCGTCCCGTCCCTTGCCCTGTGTTTCCCGTCCGTGCCCCGCGGCCCCGGGGCTGCGCTCACCCCCCCCGGGGGATCCCATTGCGTGGTGCACAGCCCGTGTGTCCCCCTCCCGCGGGGCCGTGTCACCCCCGCGCCTCACCGACGGTTCCCGGGGCGAGGGGTGTCTCCTGTGCGGGTGTTTGAGGGTGTCACCTTTCTCCGCGGGTGTCTCCTGTCCCTTTTGCCGGTGTTTGGGGGTGTCACCTCCCTCTGGGTGTCCTCTGCCCCGTGTTCTGGTGTTTAGGGGTGTCCCCTGCCTCGTGTCCCCGTGTTTGGGGGGTGTCCCCTGTGCCGGTGGTCAGCCCTCCGGGGGTGTCCCCTGCCCCGAGGGAGCCGCATTGGCTGGCGGAGCCTGTGGCTACGCACGCAAACCTGTAGTTTCAAGGGGTGGGGGGGGGAAGTTGTGTTGTTTCCTGCGTCCCAACGGGATACCTGCTGCATCCAGTGCCGGCTTATGGAAGGAAATAGAGGGATTCCCACTAGCTGTTAGGCTGTCCCTTTGTTGTTGTTTGTTTTTTTCCTACAACAGCCCCTTCTGCATGTTCCTTAGTGTCCATCTGCCAGGGTCTGCTGTGCTGCCTGTGTGTCCACGCACCATGAGGGTGATACAGTGCTCATCTGCCAAGAACCGCTTCGTGTTTTCCTGCTCTCCTTCCATCTCTCCAGAGTCATTTTCCTATATAAACATAATCGGCAGATTCTGGGAGGGTATCATCAGCTTCTTGCTTGCCAAAAGCCTGTTGTCTCCTTTAATACACACAGGGTACCAGTGCCTCCCAAAATCTGCTGTACCTGTTTCCATGCACAGATGGAATGAGCTCCATGCTTGACCAGCACAGCCCGTTAAATCCCACACCTCAGGGGGCTCCTACCTGTCTGCAAAAAGCTGCTGACTTTTTCCCCACCCAGAAAGACATCTCCTCCTCCCAATCCTAAGGGATGACTCCTCCAGCCCATCTCCTGTGCTGTGGAGCCTGTTCTGCCCACTGATGAGGGATGTCTGTCTCCTCCTCCACAGTCACCAGGGTTATCCCACTGATTTCCTGCCAAAAGCTGGTGCATCCCGCGTTGTGTGTGTTTGTGCACCCCAGGGAAGGTGCAGGCCAGCGGCCTTTCTGCAGACAGGCACTTCTCATGCATGTGGAGGTTTCCACTGTGTGTCCTTTCATGTCTTGAATGTTCCCACAGATGCCCAGTGGCAGCTGTTCCCGTGATTGCTCCCATCACTTCCCTGCTGCACGTGCCAGAGAGGTCACCCCTGTACCCACTCTGATCCCTTCTTGGCTATTGCATCTTCCACGGCTGAAACTTCCACCCTTGTCCTTCCTGGGCCCTGCTGATCCTGGAGTGTGAGACTCTCACGTTAAGCCTAGCTTGGTTTTTGCTTTGACTCTGGGGTTTCCTTTGCTGAGCAGTCCAGCAGAGTACAATTAAGTAGTCTGTGTACTTCCTAGGTATCTGCACATCCCATGGGTCTAAAATACCATCACTTTCTCTTTTTCTGGTCATATACATAATTTGTCCACTCCAGGATTTTTTTCTGAGATCTTAGACCCCCTTCCAGTGCCTGCAGGGTTTCCAGGAAAGCAGGACGGAGACTTTTGACAAGGCCATGGAGTGACAGGACAAGGGGGAATGGCTTCCCACTGCCAGAGGGCAGGGTTAGATGGGATATTGAGAAGAAATTCTTCCCTGGGAGGGTGGTGAGGCCCTGGCACAGGTTGCCCAGAGAAGCTGTGGCTGCCCCATCCCTGGGAACATTGCAGCCCAGATTGGACAGGGCTTGGAGCAGCCTGGTCTAGTGGAAGGTGTCCCTGCCTGTGGCAGGGGAGTTGGACATGATCTTTAAGGTGCCTTCAAACCCAAACCATTTTGTGATGTTTCTAGAAGTCTTCTACTTCCATAGTTGTCCTCAGCTGATATTCTGGGTTTGCCATGCCTGCATGGGGAGTTTCTCAGTGTTCCTAGTTACATGTTTGCCCCTGCTTTATTTCTGTGCTTCTGCCTGATATGAGGCTTTACCTTTCCCCTTTTAAAATTTCTATGTTATTTATTCTCGGGGTGTATCCATCAGGTATCCACATGGCAGCTCTTACTTAGGTAGATGTCACCCAGTTCACTCCTGAACTGATCCCTGGCTCTGAGTTGGATGTTTCCATAGACAAGGTGCTGTATTATTTGTCACATGTGGGACACACCTGTGGCACTGCTCTGTGGACCCTGCAAGGAGATGCTGAGTGCCAATGACTCCTATGCAGGCAGGTCACAGACCAGCATCCAGGAGTCTTTCAGGGTATTTGGAGTGCAATGTGCTTTTCTTTTGCCCTCGAGGTCTCTTACTGCAGCTTGGTGTCTACATGTGATGCAGATCCAAGGTGTGATGAGCCTGGAGACCTTGCCTGGGTTTAAGTGTAGCTATTTAAGAAGGTGGAGCTGAGCCTGGAAGCTCAGACACAGCTCTCCCAGTGTAAATGCCTCCATTGATGTCAAACTGTTTATTCCAGGAACCAGCTACAATGCTCTAAGTGCCTCTCCCTTGGGACTACTTCTATTTAAACAGCTGGTTTTGATCCGAAGCTTTAATTGGTGCGAACACTCCAAGCAGTCTCTTTCCATGGGAAGGGAATTTCCAGCCCTACTTTAGTCTCCCCAGGTGGATGATGCATGGATGCTGAGGGAGGATCATGCTTGGGAGGTTTTGCCCTGGTTTTGTTTACAGGGTGAGGGAATTCCTGCTTCAGTGACTGTGAGGTTTGGAGGGGAGAGAGTGTCCCTATGTATTCTTTCTGCAGTATGCAAGAGGAGTAGTCAGAGAGTGAAACTGAATCCTTGCCATGTTTGTTGCAACAGGAGGTTAATCATAAACTCTGGCACTTTCCAAAGGGGTGGTTTCATTCTGCAGTGTCGGTAGGGAATTGTGCTGCTCGGAGGGTCTGCTCAGCTGTTTGCCAAGAGGATCAAAAGCAAATACAGCTTCCCCCTTGTCTGAGGGTGAACAACCACCCAGACATTGGTTTTGGTTGTATCCTGTGACTTGTTTTGTATCTTTATGGCCTGTCTTTGAATGGATGTGTGGTGCTTGTGCCTTGTGAGGTGTTTGTGTGACCAGCATCAAGTCTTGGGTCCTTCACCCTCGTGTGAGGTATTTCACATCAGTGTTTCTCTGGCCTCATCCATTATGTCTGGTAAAGTTGTTTTTCTGTGAGCTTTGAGAACATCTGAGTGTATTCCTAGGAGAGCATCTGGTGATATATGTAGCTTCACTCCTTTTAGGAACTGTAATCCCCTAGTTTAAAGAAAAAGAAAGTCAACCTGTGACAAAGCAGTGATGCTTTTGCTGGCATGTGACGAGGAAGGAGATGTCCCCTGACGTAGAAGGGATTGTCTGTTGACATTCTTCTCCCTCTCCCGGTTATAAGTAGGTTATCCCTGCTCAAATTATGCAACTGTGCAGACAGCCAGACTTCAGGAATTCCAAATACTTCAATGTGTCAAGCGCTGACTTCTAAATTAAATGCCACGGTTGCAGAGCGTGTTCACAGTCTGTCGCTTGAAATACGACATCAATCTTGGAATCGCATGTGGCTGAGAAGGGGCAGCAACTTAATTGCTTGTTTCTTTGAGGAAGTGTTGTGTGAGAGTACAGGAGCCAAACCGGGTGGGAGATGTGCCTCTATACCTGTGACAGTGTTCCCATATGGAAGTCAGCAGTTACAAGCAGAAAAAAAAACCACTGAAAACATTGATTTATATAACAAATGGAAACGCTTCATTCTCTGTGGCTGCGGCTATTGCCTCAAAGATGCAGTTTCCAGCATCTAGATCTAATTAAATAGTTGTGTGCTTATTGCTAAGTAAACATAGGAGTCCATCACTCTTCTTGCCTTGGAGAGCAAATTGATTCTTCTAATGGTTTCTCTGGATGAAAGCAGATGTCTAGGATTGCTTTGTGCAAGGTGCCGAAATGAAATGGTGGTGGTAGGAAACGAGCTGCAAACCTGATAAAATGCAATGACAGGAAATGTAAATGCTCAGCATTTCATTTAATTCTTACATTCCATTTAATCAGGTTAAGGAAGTGACTTAAACTGTGCATTATTTGTAAATAGCGTGTTTTTAATGCGTTCCAATTTAGAGCTGGGGAAACAATTATTTCACGTGAATATATTTATCAGAGTACGCGAAGGATGGGATAATAAGGGCTGCAAAAAGTGTGTTGGGCTCAGCATGTGGTCTGTGACAGTGGCCAGAAGTAAATCATTAGGGAAGAGTGGAGGAGCAACCCCAGACAGCTCAGTCATCATCCCCAACTCCTGGGTTTGGAGGTGTCCTGAGCAAGAGGGTCTGAGCTGGCAGTGCCTGTCAGACCTGTCCTTGAGGGATTTGCCTAAACATTTTGAACAGTTTATACCTGGAGCTTCCACAGAATACCCTGTGATGAATCCCTCAATTTGTACAAAAATAATACCTGGCTTCTGGGGTTTTTTTGCTTCTTTTTAAACTGTGGTCTCATTGAGTCCCTCCTACTTTTTGTAGTATGGGAAAGAATAAAGAATCTTTTTCCCATAAGCACCTCATTTGTGATTTTATAGGTTTCCACGTTCTCAGTTTTCTCTCTTTGGGTTCTTTTCCTTTTCCAGGCTGCGTTGTCCCAGTCTGTTTAGTACATCTGTCTGCAGAGGCAGCTCTACATCACTTTGGGTTTTTTTTTCTTTGAGCTCTGCTATGTTGTTTTGAGGTGATTTGGCCATACCATTTGCTTGCTTGCTTTACCCAAGAAGACTGAATAAAGGGAGATAGGCTTTCTAATTAAGGGATACTTTGTACCTCATCTGTGATAATGTTCTAAACACTTACTGTGTGTAATGTTTTTATATTCAAAGTACAAGTGAACATAGTAATCGTAGTGAAAGATATTGTAGTGGAAGTACAGATACTGAAGAAGATCTTCGTTTATAAATACAGCTACAGATGGCAGTTGATAAGGCATTTTGTATTTGGATATTAGCAGGAGAGCACTATGGAAAAACTACAGTCGTGGTGGATGCTTGCCAGAGTTAAGTCTGTTGGAAGGCGTTGGAAGCATGAAGATGCCATGTCCTGTGGAGACCTAAGAGTCCTAGAAATTACTGATGGGTTTGGGAATAACTGGTGGGTTAAGGGACACTTCTGTGTTAGGGACAGATACTGACAGTGTTGGAGCTCTGTGGTCCAACAGTTCCTGCAGTTTTCTTTCAACGTCTTGTTTTTGGTTTTTTTAAGCGGATAAATACCCCTGTTTTGAAACACCTACTGTGAGAAGTTTCTGTAAAATGTTAGTAAAGATACTGGAAGTTAAAAAAAAAAACGCCAAAACTCTCCTTTATGCCCAGCACAAATCATGGATATGGTTCTGCCAGGTCAGCTTTGGCCATACAAGGGCAGACAGCTACAGCCTGTGGAGTTGCTGCTCACCTGATAACATGATTTGTGGATAAATACAAGGACTTTTAGGTTTCGGAGCCAAGAAGAACTCCTTTTAGGCATTTATCTGCATAAATGAGTCATTAGGAAAATAAAGGTACACGTAGTGCTGAAAGGGTGATGACACAACCACATTCCTGCCTTGCTTGAACTTGTTCAGGATTCTTTATAGCTGCTTCCGTTGGGAAGGTGGCTGTTGTTTATATGTCTGTGACACCTTGACTGGCTGGCAGCAGTCCATGCTGTCTGGATTAGCAGTGCCTTTTCTCCTCCTCGGATCGTACGGGATGTGAGACTTTGCCTTGATCTCTCCCTTCTGCTCTTTACAAAGGTTTTTCTTCAGTGTTGCTTCCAGCACTGGGGGTGTTAATGGGGCTGGTGTGCTTCAGGGAGAGTTCAGATTTGCATTGCCCTTCAGAAAAAATCGTTTGTTATAGTTAATGTAGATTTCATTAGGGTGTAATGCTTCCTGGAATAAAAGTGAGAGAGAAAAGCTGTCATTTTGTGTAATAAACCTCACTATTTCAAACAACCAGTCAGTTGACAGGTAAGCTTTGTGCTGAACTAGTAAAAACTAGCACTTAGCCAAATTTGGTTGTCACAAACCTACTGGTCGTGGTATGCCTTCCAGTCATTTATTTCTGTCAAATGAGGAGACAAGGGAGTCGTTTCCAAGGGACAGGAGGGAGCACAGTGAGGTGGGAGGCATGGTTTGGGGGATAGTGGAGAGGAGGGACTCTGCACTTGGACTGCTCTTGGTGTCATGCACCCAGATAGGCCCTGGTTTTGCCTTGGAGGAAAGGGAAAAATAATGTGTGGGGAACCACAGATAAGGGAGGGTTTTGCTATTTTTGTCTTTTTTGACTCTTTCAGGGATTCAGTGGAGGAGTGATACCAAGAAAATCTTGAGCCATACTGCTTTGGTGTGCCATTTTTCCTGATATTACTTCCACATGCCATCACCTGAAAGGGCTTGGAGATTTTTGCTTTTGTGACTAATTTGGGAGGCTGGCTTGAGTAGTCTTCATCATGTATATTTTTCCTGACTTTGTGTCGATAATGCTTGCAGAGCTTCTGAAAATGAAGGCTCAAATGCTGTGGGTAGCCATGGTAAAACAAGAAAAAATAGCTTTCTGGAATTAGTTTAAATTAGCAGGTTGCTGCAGTTGCTGCCATGTGCAAATGAAAGTAATATATGGACGTTTTTTGGCAATTTGCAGTACTTAGAAGTATTTAATATTCAACTGGGCTTTTTTGTACTGTTGTTAAAGACCAGGGACTATAAAACTGAAGCCTCGCTTTTTATTACACAGAGTGGGAAATGGTCGTGTAACAGCTTTTCTACACTAAGAAATTCAGGAAAAATTTAACCTGAATTTGCATGGAGCAAAAGTATAAAAAAGTTACTGAGATCACATAAAAATTATGCACGAACACTGTCATGGAAAGCGTGGTTAAATTTGAATGTGTGCCTTAGGGCTGTAACACATCAGTCTGTTCGCTATAATCTGATTACATTCTGAGGCGCTTCCCTGCATAAGGATACGATGAGGACTCAATTCACTTGTTGCTTTTATTCTACCAAGAAAAAAAACCAATGGAGATTTATTTCATATGTTGATGGCACATTTAGTAGTTTGCTCATGTGCTTTTTTGGAGAACTGGTGAAAACCAAAAGTACAGGGTAGTGAATCTGCTGTGAAATATCCCAAAACACTCTGACTAGTGAAGTTCACACATTAATTTTAATTATGAGAATAAAGGAAATTCAGTGTGGAACAAGACCTTTTCACAGTTACTGCTCATATTGTTAAACGAGCCTCAGTTTTAAGTGCTGTCAGAAAATGTGCTTTTATGTGTTATATGGAATGCTAATGTGAGATTCATACAATGCAAAGTTTAAAGCAGCAGAGGCTGGGGAAGGTGGCATTTATCTGGTTTGCTTATTCAACCATGTGAAAGCTATATTAGGCACATAAACTTTCTACACTACACTGCAGCTTCAAAAAGGCAACAAGTTAAATCTCGGTCCTTTGAAGTAGTGAATGGTAACATTCTGTTCTCCAAAAGGGATGCTTCGAATGATCACACCAAACCTCAAAAAACTGTCATGGCTGAGAAAAACAAGACAATTCTCCCCAGATAAATCTTATTTCAGAGTATCACTGTTGCATGACACATGGGTTTTGGAGAACAGAATGTTAAAAGGTAGAGAGTCGTAAAAAAGGACATACGTCTTCTTTCTCTATCTGTAAATGGTCTCAAGAAACATCTTACTGTTGCATAAAAGCAGTCTGTGGCGTCAGATCAGTTTACATACAGCAGGCACTACTGTCCTGCCCTGATTATTGTAATCTCTGCTTTTAATTAGATGCTGAGATTAGGAGCTGTTGTGCTGCTCAGTGCACTCTCGTCCTCGCTGCTGCGGTGTCCCTTGTGAAACATCGCCTGGTAAAGATGCTCTGAAAAGATCTAAGCACAGTTTACTTTACAGACACATTAAGGGACAGCTGCACAGAGAAGAAAAATACACCAAACCCCCCTTGGTTAAAATAGATATTGACAAATACCTGGCAAAAAATGAAGCATTGCAGTAGGCTGGTGTTCTGTGTGCCTTTTACTTAGTTGTTAATTTAATTTAATAGTATGGAGATGCTACTCCAAAGTCACTGTTAACTCATTAGCTTCCAGTTTACAACTCAGGTCCGTTCTAGCTCACTGAGGTATCACATCAAGGGTTAAGTTCATACTGTTGGATTTCCTATGAATTTTGTTCTGTTCCTGGAGCTCCAGCTCTCAGTCATTTGTTTTTGTGTGTTATGCTGACGATGCATCTTAACCTTTTGATCAGCGTTTTTTGAGCCAGTGTCTTGGAGATGTTTGCTAAAGTAAGTTCTTATGGCACTTCATAGGTGAATTCTTTAATTTGTTATTCCAAGTACGTGAATTACTTTCTTTCAGCTGGCTCTTCACCTTCAGTTTGTCCGTTCATCTCCGTGTTTTCAGTAATAGCTCTCTCTGTCATGTTAGTCAAACATCTAATGAAGTTCTCATCATAGGTGGCCTTTCCTCTTTTTCTGAAAAATACATTATCAATTCAGTTTGAGATACTTCAGCTTCAGTAAACGCCGGTGCTATTCCAATTTCTGTTTGTTTTCTTATTCTTCATTCTTTTTTTCTTCCGTTTGTTTTCTTTTGGCTGGATTTCTGCAGTTGTACACAAACACCTGCAATCATGTATCTTTGAGAGATGAAAACATCTCTATATTTTTTAATAATCAGACCTTGTACACTAAATATTTGAGAGACAAAATTATCGTAGTGCTAATGTTGCCAAGCTTATTTGCAGGTGTGTACCACAAAATGAGGCAGTCTTTGAACAGTCCTGCCTCTGCTCCTGGTACACTGACACCTTTTCCCTTGAGAATTAAAGTATCAGTGTTTAATCACAGCAGTGTCTAATGGAAACACTTTTAGACTGACTTCTAATGAAAGGAGTGGTAACATGTTCTACACACCTACAACGGGACATTTAATCTGGAAGTTTTATCTGGGCCAGGAGTTGTAGCTATGCTTTAATCTTGCTGCATTAATCCAGCACACTCAGTGCCTACGTACAGAGCTCCAGGTCGCCTCTCAGTGATTCCCAAGCATTTGGATTACAAGCTGTTGCCAACTCGCAGCTTTTCCCATCAGTCAGGAGGGTCTGTGCTCAGCCATGGCCATTTACAGAGCTGTACAGATGAATTTCCATTGCCCTGAAGCCAACAGGAGCATTTAGCAGTAGAAACTTCACTATGGATGACTTAAATTCCAGCTCTGTGACATTTCTGCTGTTAATAATGTCCCCATTTATCTGTGTATCGGTTTTCCACTCTAGACCTGCTTCATGGCAGCTGTGAGCCCATCAGCTGCAGAGACCAGAACTCTCATTTGCCTGAGCCATAACTGATGTGCAATTCCTGCCATAAAAATTAGAAAGAAAGGATTGAGGTAGGATTAAACTCTCCTGCCAGTTTGAGATCAGACAGGAGAAAGTCTTGCAGGCCCCCTCCTGTAGGCCCTATATAAGGGTTGATAAGGGACAAGAATAAATCTAGAAGTGTCATTTCCATGAGGAAATGACAAGCCAGAGCTGCATGAGAGTCTGCTGCAAGTATGTGGCTGCTGGTGAAGTTAATGAATGTGGCCTTGGAATCTGTAATTATGACAGTCAGGCAGATGAGTGCTTAATTCTGCCAGATGGGAGAGCTCCACTCTGTCCACTCCAGGACATGCCTGGGTGTTTCAAACAGATACACTCTGCAGAAACACTCTGGAAGATGCATCAGCCCAAATAGGTAAGTTCTGTGCCTTGTTCTGTTCCATCACTGGGAGGTTTTTGAAGGTTTGTGAAGTCGCTGTGATCGACAGGTTTGGTTTGGTTTGGTTTGGTTTGGTTTGGTTTGGTTTGGATGCACACCATTTCCATCCTCTGCCGTGTGCTGGGCTCTCCTCTGCAGGCTGTAACTCTTCCTATCAGCCTGCCCAGGCTTTCTCATATTTCCTTTCACACTGTCAGAGCACAACTGCTGAATTTTTACGTCCAGCTTCTTAATTTCCATGCAAATGGCTAGTCAGGAAAACAAACAAAAATCCCTAAGACATGCTGTGCTTCACCTTAAATGTAGAAGCAGCAACTCCTGAAAAGCCATGATGGTTTAACTAAGGTTTTCAGCTTTTTCTTTGTTGTGACCTCGCAGTACAGGAACAAGAGCTCTGGGATGTGTTTTGTGTTGGTTTTAATACTCTAAACTAAAAGTAGTAGACACGTATATACATCTTTTTCATTACAGTAGATGTTTTGGGGGGTTTTTTTGACTTTTATATGCTAAGGCAGTCTTGTGACGTGAGGAAGACTTTGGTCATCTCACTTTGGAAACTGTAAACCTTTTTTTCAAGTTTTACAGTTTTGAACAAGGACAACTGAGGTATTTGTAATTAAGCAAATATTTCTGATTTTTTTCTTGGTCCATATTGCTTTAACAGCAGGTGGTGTGCTTAGCATCCATGGTGTTAAAGTACAAAAATTCTGCAAAACCACAGAGGAAGTACATGCTAAGGTGTTGTCCATCTTTTGGCAAGGGAAGTTAAATCAAGTACCAGGAAGGTGTAGAAGTTGATTGCAAGGATGGTGCAGTATCTGATCATATCTTACACCTTGCTGCTGGTAAGAATTAAAACAGAATGCCAAAATAGGAGAATTTTTTGCTCTCTCTTGTGTGGGAATATACATCAAGCAGTTAATTAGATTAACTTTTTTCAAAAAGCTAACAGTGATTAAGGCATTGTTCCAAAACCAGTGGCTGGTTTTGAGTGATAAATTGAAGGGGTGATAAGTGGCTGGGAGCCTTGGCACCTCCAAGTGGAGGGGTATCAGCTCCTGGATTCAACACTCAGCTGAAGTTCCAGTCATGCAAACCAGTCTAAGATAATCTGTGCTCTTCTGCTTGGGGAAAGTCTGTTGGTACTGTTCCCTTAAAATGTGTATGTAAATGTTTTCTAATTTTATCCTTTCAGAAGTGTTCTGTTGCAGCTGACATCCCATCTCAACTTACAATAAAACCATTTTGTAGAGTAAATTGATGGGTTTGGCACCCCACTACTTGTCTCTATGCTTCCACCAGCCCTGAGAATTAAAATACACCTACTAGATTTGCATCATGCAAATGCATTTTTCCATGATCTGAGTCAGTTTTTTCCTACCCCCATGAAAGATTAATGTTTTCGATAGCAGTGACAGTGTGAGTCAGAGCTGTAACTGCGAGCTGGGGCTTTGCCATGGCCGCACACATCTGCTTTCCTCTTGTGGCATGGTACAGTTAAAGCTTTTGTTTTCTGTTATTACAGGGTTTAATTTTGGGGAAACTGAAGAGATCTGTTAGGAATACGAAACGTATTTCATGGACACCGGGCCTGCTTTTTTCCTGAGTAATTATTTTGGAAGAGGAGTTGTTGGATGCTTTTTGCCTTGTCCTTTGCAGATAAACACTGCACCTGGTCTGCTGGAGGACTTACAGTAAAGAAATAGTGTGTGCTTTTGCCCTTACCTCTTTCCTGCCCTGAAGAGGTTTACCTTGGTTGCTACGAAAAATTATGGTGGGCCCTGTCACAGCTCAGGATTTCCAGATGTGCAAATCTTTTCAGCAATTTTTTGTGAAGAGTTGCAGCCTTGATGCGTTGACTTTGTAAACCTCAGCTCTTACAGCACTCGCAAGAAACTTACCTAAATGCTTACAAATTAATTTAAAATCAGGGGATGAGAGGAGCTTATTGGCACAATGCAGTTTCTGGGAGTGATAAACATTCAGAGCCTCTGAAAATTATGTAGGTTGTTTACATTGACCTGGATCAGTTTGAACCATGGCTGCTTCCTTGATAGTATTTTAGTCTCCCTCTATGGAGCTGAAGTCTAGTTCTGGAGTACTGCCTGCCACCCTTCAGCAGCAGCTTCTGGTGGGCTATACCTAAAATTTAGGAAGATCTGATTTCTAGAATCTGGAAAGTCTCTTTGCCAGGAGTTGTTCAGAGGAAGAGGTGGCTGTTTATGAAGCAATTTGCCACTGTAGCATCCTTGGAAAGTACCCTTTAAAAAAAAAATTTAAAAATTAAGTGTGGAACAAAGAAACAGGCTGTGGGGTGAGTACAGAGCACCCAACAAATGCTCTCTGTGAGCAACACTAATGGTCATGAAGTCAGTGGCCTCAAAAGCTCTGGCACATGAGCTTGTCAACAGTAGTATGCCAAAACCCCAATCTTTACAAAATATATGGTCCTGTCAAATGCAGTATTTTTGGAGTAAATTAGGAAAGCACAACACACTCTTTATATGCCTTCTGCTGTGAAAGGGAGCATTAACTGCTAACAATAAATAGGTGGGTTGTAGTATTTCAAGCTTTCCGTTTGTTAGGTGAAATTGCTCTTCCATTCCAGCTCCCAAGTGGAGTTCTCTGGAGTTACTAACCTGTCATCAGCCACTCTTTGCTGGGCAGACAGAGATCTTCCCAGGGGACTGTTCAATGTGCAGCTTGAGCCCTGCCCAAGAACAAAACATCTCCAAACTCTTTAAAACAGAAAGTGCCTGAAAATAGGCCTCTTCTGAGAAGCTGAGAGGAAAGGGATACAGGAGCAGTGTCAGTGCCCTGGGATATTTCAGTGAAATAGTTTGGAGAGTCAGAGTCTGGTTCCTGAACTGAGAGACCAAGGACCGGGTCAGCCCCAGCACTGAATGCTCCCAGTTTTTTGCAGGATATGGCATCATCTCACTCCCAGTACAGGCTGGAGCTTGGCATCTCTTTCAGGTTTAACATAACAGTGTTTACGCAGTAGCTGCCTTAACACTGGCTCCTTTGTGCACTCACGTTTGGAGTCTGCTCTCCTGGAGGAAACTGAGCTTCTCAAGCCCTGCATACTTCCCAGAATGGGCCATTTCCCTGGTCCACTCACCCACTGCAGCCAAAGGTTACAGGTTTGCATTCCAGAGATTCCAGAGCACCAAAGTGAATGCTAAGAACTGATGTCATCTTGAGCACAGAAACCTCGTGTTTGCCTTTTCTTTTACATGAATACTGTCAGGCTTGGCAGTGGGTTGAGGTCAGACTGGGTTTACTGACCTAAAATATGTTTTTAAATAAAGTTTAGAAAGTGCTGTTGATTGATTTGAAATTAGAATGGTGTAGTAGCTGTGGCCAGCAGTTTTGTGAAGTGAAGCAGGGCAAGATTCATAGTGGAGATAGTACCTTTTATTAGGCCAGCTGCTTTTGGGAAACAGATGTGTGTTTAGATAGAAATAAAAATAGCAAACTTGAAATTTGTTCTGATTGAAACAGCTGTTCTGATTCAATTATGAACTTAATTGTACTTAATTATACTAACCAGTTAATTTGAGGGAGGGAGGGGTGCTGGTACCTGTGTACTGCAGCAGGATGACAGAGATAAAATTATCCAGGTCACACGTTTATCCCTGTGGAAGATTTGTCTATGTCTGGACTGCTGCTGTTGATGGGATGCTGCTCTAACCAATGCCCAAGAAGTGATCTGTATTAAAAATTAATAATAATAAATCAACCGGTGGTTGGATTTACACCATGGGCTCACAGTTGGATGAACGTATCTGAGGGCTTGGTGAGCACCAGGGTGGGAATTTCCTAATCATTTTAGGACTTATGTGGCTGCAAAGTGGTATGAAGTCTGTTGGTTTCAGTATTCAGAAGAAGCTGATGTTTTTCATGCTGTAAATTGCCACGGGTCAGGATAGAGAGGTTAAAGGTGGGGTCATCATTTTGTGGTGCTAAAAATTACTTTTGAAATGATATGGCTAAGTGAGAAACTGAATGCAGACAGCTCTGTGAGTTTGATTCACTGACTCTTCCAAAAAGTTATTATAGATACCATGTTTCAAACCCAGTGATTTGAGCCATAACATTAGGCAGCAGGTGAATAAGGAGCTAAATTTTGTGTACATGGAAGTACACAAGGTCACATAAGCGGTATTTTTCAACTCCATTATAGTTTCTTTTCCATTTACAGTTTCATTACATTATAACATTACACTTAGAGTGTACAGTTTCATCTTTGCTGTTTCTAAGCTCAGAAACTTGACACCTGTTTAATCCCAAAACAGTGTATGTGACGTGGTAGCTGTTGCTAAAAATTGCATTTCAGTAGCCTTGAAACAGTGAGAATGAGCTGAGTTACTCCAAACCACTTAAAGGTCAGGTCTTCACTTGTGCTCCTAGGAGTAAAAAGAACCCCAACTAATTTTCAAATTAATTGTACAGAGTCTTTGGTATGGTAGCACTTCCTGCAGACTGCTTTTGGCTAATAGTGGACAAAATTGTCCTTCCTCTGGAAGCCCTGAAGTGCTCGTGTTTGAGTTCTCACCTTGTTCATGGATCTGTGCTCTGATGGTGATTCCTCACGTGTTTCCAGGGCAGGAATGCATGCTGGAAAAACCATTCTCTCCAACTGTAAATGTCTGTGGCAAAGTTAAATGCAGCCCATTAAATATGGACTGAAATGTCCCACTGTGAATATTTTTGAAACTTGTAAAAGTGTCTTTGAATTTCGCTGTGTTTCTCTGGAGGTTTGAAATGTGTTGTGGGCCAGGACATAAGTGTGTGCCTGGGGATGGGGAAGAGGAGCCCTGCTTTCAGCAGCTGGGAAGGAAAAGCCACCCTCTCAGTGATATCACCCCTTGTCCCTGCTTAGAGAATCCCCGGTGGTTTGTGGCTCCAAAATTAACAACTTTTCCAGCTCCAACCCACTTGCCACTTAGTTTAGGTGTGCACCTTGATCTCCCCACCCCAGCATTCCCAAGGGCACGGGTATATTTAGTTCTGGTTTCTGGTTCTGGAATCGCTATGGATGTGGCATCCTGCACCTTATGGTCCAAGAGCTGCTGTCAGGGACTGCCTGAGAATGGGAAATAAGACATGGCAAAGTGTTATTTTGAAATGGTGATGACACAGAGATGATGGACTTGGGGTGAAGCTGTAATGATGCAGCACTTTACTCCCTTAGGTCACTGTGAATTGAGTGCAGCTGTAAAAGTGCCCTGTGCCACTGAAAGATTAGAAAGAGAGTTGAACCATTGTATAACCTGGCTGTGCTTTAGCACGCTCGTCTTTTCACGTGGAAAATATTTTCATACTGTTTAAATTACCTTCTAAAAATATTTGATGTTTTTACTACATCATTAACTGTAAGGAGCTGATACTGATCCCCCTCCTCAGCCCAACCCTTTGGATTTTCCTGAAAATAGCATGTATGTGCCTGCTCCTTGTTCACACTGAGGCCTGGGTAGGAGCCACTTGTTTGAATGGAGGTGTCAGTGCAATGAGGGTGAAAGTCATTTTGCAGAAGTGATTTAACAGAGCAATATCCCACATTCGTGGCAGGAACACTGCTCCTGTCATAAATTTAAATCAATTTATTGCACATCACTGACTTCCGCTATTTTATTTTAAATTCTGTAACTAGATCAAGGTCAAGGAAGCAAAAGATGAAAGGAGAAGGAGAAAGGAAGCCACAAGAGGGGAGAGGCGGCAGGAAGCGGGGAGCAGGACAAGGAATGGTTTAGAATAGGGTAGCTGAATCAAGGTCTCACTTTGGGACTGGAGGGATGAGCATTGCTTGTTCAGAAGAACAGAGAGGAAAATGGGCTTTGTCTTTTGGGCCTGTAGGAACTGGGAGGATTGCTCTGAGATTTTTCTCCTTGTTTATAATGATGTATTGGTACTATTTCTAAATACCAAATTATTCCATGGCTCGTCCTTGTGAATGTATTGTTCTTGTACGAGCTGCTGAACAGAAGTGCTTGTGCACTTCTGATGTGCCAAGGAACTGCTGCAGCGACTGCGATTTCAGAGGGAAGGGGATCCAAAGGCCATTTCTGAATATGCTGTTACAAGATTTTGCTGTAGTGTTTTGGTCTGAGATCAATGAAATATGCTTTTCATTTGATTCATGCTGGAGAACAAACAGTCTGGATATTCAGATGCCTCTTGAGGTCGATCCGTTTTCTTTCAGTGAAGGGAATGTTTTGCTTGTGCTTAACTTCTTCCTCTGCACTAGTGTGAAATTTCATTTTAAACCCAAATGGCCCTTATAGTTTCCACCAGACTTTATATATATTATCAAGTGTTAGTTAATCTGTTCTCTTGAACAGTTAGTTTTCCTCTGTCTGCAAGGGTTTGAGTATCAAAAGTGAAAACCCAGGAACAAGAAGCAGCCAAGTGTAAATGTCTGTAGAACCAGGTGGGCTGTGACAGCTGCTGTTTCAATATGTCACGTTTGGGGTAAGTTGTTCCACACTTGAAGTTGTTCTTTGTATCTGCAAAGCTCCACGTGAGCCATTTGCAAGCATGGTGTGGTTTTTTTTATGTGAAAGGGAAAGAAGGATGATGTGCAGAAGCTGGCTGACTCCAGGAACTAATCAAATCCAATAATGTTGTTGATGTTTAACCAGTGAGACAATTCTCTATCATGTTAATTGTGTGAGGCATGTACAACACAGAAAACTTCCATGGAAGCTTGGAAGGGGCTTAAGGAGGTGAAACACGGGGGTTTATGTTCCCTTTACAGTGAAATGTTTCTGAAATTTTTTGAGAAATCCAGGGGTCAAACATGCCATTCTCATCAGGACCTTGCCCCAAATACATTCATTTGCTCCCACATGGAGAGAACTGGTCCCCAAGAAGGCAGGTTTGTGTTTTTCAGAAGAAAGAAGTTGCCCTCCTTATTTTATTTATCACATATATAAAACCAGTTTATGTGTATTTGATTTAAACTTCAACTTTCCTTTCAGATTTATAATGCATTGTGGTTTTGAAGGAATTTTCAATAACTTCTCATCCTAGTCTAAAACTATTTGTTAAAAGCAACTTTAGGTAATCAATACCTGCACTACAGCAGGAAATCAGAACTATTGGCAACTATTGTTTTATGTTTACTAGTTTGAACTCTGGTCTCTGAAAATTCATGCTGTAGTTTCTCTAAGGCTTTTCTGGTATTAAATACCTTCCCTGGGAGATTTGCTTACTCCTGCACTCTTGTTGTTGACTCAAGCTGATGACTTTTCTGCTTAAAAGAGACATTGGGTAGTCTGTCAGGTATAAGAACCATGAACAATAGTTTTCTGGGCCCAGAAAATAAAAATACAGGTTTCTATACAGATAATAGTTCCAAAATGCTGTATTTGTCGTATTACAAACATTTTTTTGAACAGTGTTGGGAATTTGGTTTTGAGCGGGCAGTAAGAGGAATGTGGAGAGAGAGAGAGATACCCCCATGTGTATAGGGAGATACAGATACATCGATGTATGGAAGATGATGGGGATAGATTGCAAATAGTTTAACCTGGGATTATGAAAATTCCAAGTGAGTCATTGCATTTCTGTAGAGTTAGTCCCTTGCACAGTCTGGGTCCTAGAAGAACTTGGCCTTAGAGAATTCAGACGAATCTTTTTCATACAGTCTTGTAATCATGAATCCACTTGACTTTTGCTTTCAGAAATGAAAATGACAGTTTTCCTCTTTATTTCAGGATACCTTTGATCTGTCGTATGTGGGAAGAACGCTAAGAGAACCAGCTAAAAATGGGTGTTAAAACATTCACTCATAACTCCCCTGCTCACAGTCAGGAGATGCTGGGGAAGCTGAACATGCTCCGGAATGACGGACACTTCTGTGACATCACCATCCGCGTCCAGGACAAGATCTTCAGGGCACACAAGGTGGTTCTGGCAGCCTGCAGTGACTTCTTCCGCTCCAAACTCGTTGGCCAAGCAGAGGATGAGAGCAAGAGCGTGTTAGACCTGCACCACGTGACGGTGACGGGGTTCATCCCTCTCCTGGAATACGCTTACACAGCGACACTGTCCATTAACACGGAAAACATTATCGATGTGCTGGCCGCCGCCAGCTACATGCAGATGTTCAGCGTGGCCAGCACGTGCTCAGAGTTCATGAAGTCCAGCATTTTATGGAATACACCCAACAGCCAGCAGGAGAAGGTGCTGGATGCGGGACAGGAGAACAGTGCAAACTGCAATTTCACTTCCCGAGATGGCAGCCTGTCTCCCGTCTCCTCTGAGTGCAGTGTAGTGGAAAGAACCATTCCCGTTTGCCGGGAGTCTCGGAGAAAGCGGAAAAGCTACATCGTTATGTCTCCTGAGAGCCCCCTCAAGTGTAACACGCAAACCAGTTCCCCCCAAGTGCTCAATCCTTCAACTTCTTACCCAGAGTCCAGAAATCAGCCCGTGGACTCGTCCTTAGCTTTTCCCTGGACTTTCCCTTTTGGAATTGACCGAAGACTTCAGTCAGAAAAGGTGAAGCAGGGGGAGAACTCTAGGACTTTGGAAATGCCTGGGCCCTCCGAGTCCAACAGGAGAATGACGGATTACGTGACTTGTGAGAGCACGAAAGGCAGTTCTCCCCTGGTGATCGAGGAAGACGTGCGTGTCAAAGTGGAAAGGCTGAGTGACGAGGAGGTTCACGAGGAGGTGTCGCAGCCTGTGAGCGCATCCCAGAGCTCCCTGAGTGACCAGCAGACGGTCCCAGGGAGCGAGCAGGTGCAGGAAGATCTCCTGATCAGCCCTCAGTCTTCATCTATAGGTATGACCATTTCTGGAGTTACATACAGCAACAGGCACGTGAGCACTGGTGATTTTCTTGGAGGAAATCTGCCTCGTGGGTTTTCATGCTTTACTTTTGTGAAACTCCCTTTTATTTCCCTGATTTATGAAATGTTACACATAAACTTGGAATTCTTTAAATAACTTTGCAGAAGGCAGCTGAGAATGGTAAGCCTGTGGCAGCCCTCTTTATTCAGCAGAGGTTGATAACTCCTTTTTACCTCTAGTTGCCTGACTGGGGAAACTTAATTCTGCTTTCATTAGTGTCAAAAGGCACGATCTCATCTGAGCTGCAGCACCAGATTTGAAAGGCTTGTGCCTGTAGCCACAAAGGGTTAGAATAGTACTTTGCATCAGACATCAAATCTTGTATAATCGTGACAGAGAGCCTTTGTAAGAGGATTTGCAAAATAAGTGGTGAAACACTGTCATCTTAATGCCCCAGACAAAAATAAAACCACACAGTCATAACATTGAGAATCTTTCCATTTCTCTGGGATTTGATTCTCAAGTTGCTTCTTCAAATGCTGCTGGTTGCTGAGAAAAATCTTTTTTCCATGAAAGACAATTTGAAACCAGTTTTGGGTTCTTATAGCAGGCTGTTCTTTATTAAGAGCTAATACTTAAAGTTTACTGGAACAATCAGCTTTTTCCTCTGCACAGAATGCATTGAATGACTTCTAGTAAATCAGAAGATAGAGGTTTTGCAGTATTTCTAGTTTAATTATCAAAATTTTGCCCAAGTCAGCTGTTTTACTCTCAAGTAGCTTGACCTGTGCTCAGCAGAGTTTGTTTACTGAAAGATTTTTAATAAAGCCTGTTCTGTTTGAAGACCACAAGAATGGCAAATGTACTGCTCTGCATCATTCAAATAACATGTACGTGAAAGGCTGCTCCAGTTAATTAAATAAATAACTATAACAAAGTAATTAGCTGTAGCCTTGTAGTCTGCATTATTTGTTTGCTTTGGTCAGTGCAACACTGGGCCTTCTCTGGAGAAGGTGAGATCAGGCTGACCTTCCAGGGCAGCAATATACCATCAGTGTCAAACTGTTCAGGTAATAGTCACTAAAAAGAGATGAAAATATTTCCCATTTATGCCATCCTTTGCTGTTGGGTTGTTCTCCAGTTTGTACAGCTCACGTGTTGATGTTTTAGGTTGTAATGCTTTTTCCAAATGAAAATGTTTTCTTTACTGGGGACAAGGATGTTTACCTTTGCTGAGGAACCAACTTAATATCTTACAGTTTAACTCTAAATCTTTAAATGTAGTTTGCCAAAATAGTGCATAAATTAAAAACTAAAAGAAATTACTTGTTTGCTGGGGAGTCGCCAGGAAAAGAGGTCCTTGTTCAAAACCAGGTTTTGATTGATTCAGTTTTTAACTCGTTATAGTCGGAACTGAAAGACTTTGCCAGGGCCATGTGACAAAAGATGCAAATTATTTCATCAAAGTAATTATATCATCAGAGACAAAATAGAACAAGTAGCAATAATGATCAGGGAAAGTTAAAAATAGCACATCAAGTGATATATATCATAAATATATAAATAAATGTCACACCAAGGCAGCATAAAGAACAAACTAGGTGTAAACTCCAGGCTACAGATGAGTAGTTTTGTGTGCATGGGGTAGAGAATCTCAGGCTTTAGCAATTATAATTTTTAAACTTAAATATCTGTCATTGCATTTAGTACAGCATGTTCTGCCTTAAAACAGCTGCGGAGAGAAGAAAAATGTGCCAGGGCAAAATCTTTAAAATACAAATCTGCTCTTTGTCTTTGAATATGTTTGAATTAATATTTAGTGGTCTTGGCATAATAACCATCCTCAGAATGGGTTTTATTCATGTTTTGCTATAAAGGGAAACAGTGTTCTTACTTCTTAGCACAGTTATGATACAGCACACTTTGTAGCTAGAAAGCACTTTTTACCTCCCAAAGATGCATTACTTTATGCAGTAATGTAAGAACAGTAAATGGAGGCAGCAAGATCTGGTAAAGTACAGATTTTTCTTCCCTGAACATAGTTCCCTCATATAATTGCATATATTTATCTCAGTGTTTTATAGTGCACTTACAAAAGCATTCTTGCCTCTCTCTCTGATATGCAGAAAGCTCTTACTCACTCTTTGGGAAATTTAAGAATTGTTCATTTGCAATTTATTATATTTGGAAGCACTTTATAATACAGAAGGAGCCACAGAGCAGGGACTTGATAAATAAGTCATTATGGGTACAAAACCAGCTGTGTCTGAGAAGATACTCTCATAATTCATTGGCAGTTCTGGCATTTCAGAGGTGAAGGCATGAAATTAAACCTAAGAGCAGTTAGGCTTGTTTTTCAGTAGACTTTCATTTAAGTATTTCATGAGAAAGAAGGATAAATCAAAATGGGATCAACTTTTGTAACTTTATAGATTGCTTAGTTGATGAATTTCCCAAGCATAGTTTGTCACCTCTTAACAAAACCAAAGGTTTTGATTTTACTAATTGTGAAGCTGCCAGAGATGCAATTTTCCTCGTCACTGGCCCCATAACATGGCATCACATTAAGACAAGAATCTTTCACTTCAGATCTCTCATTCTTTTTGACAGAATATGCACATTTTCTGCTTTACTTTTCACATCTTTGTTCCTTCTCTTTCGTTTTCTCTTTTGTCTGACACTTGCCAGTGTACACCTAATGCTACTTGATTTTCCTAGTGAGCTTTAGGGTTCCCAAATTCAGATTGCTCACGTACCCCTCTCTTAGAAAGCAGAATTATTTTACCACAGCAGCAAGAGCAGCTCGTAGCACTGTCCTGTGCTTTGCATGTCCTCGAGGGGCAGGGAGAGAAGTCTCCTTCCCCATCTGTCCTTGTATTCAGAGGGGGACATCAGAGGCTTGACCAAACTCCCAGAGGTGATGAGAGGTGTGGCAACAGCCACATCAGTGAATTGAGGTGTGGGTTTGTTTTAGTGCTGCATTTCCATTGCATTCTGTTCCCCAAGCCCCTTGAACTACATTTGCCCCAATGCTGGTGCACTGAGCAGGGCTCTGGAGTGGTTTTGTTTATACATTTCTCTAAGAAGTATTTGCTCTCTTTTGTGTTGCATTTCTGATTTCCCAGAGGGCTCTTCCTGTCTCAGCTGCTTATTGATAAATGAAGACATTATCAATTAATATATTTATGGAAGACTTGGAACACACAAGCCATTTAGTGTAGCAGGCTGATTGCTCAGGAAGTCTTGAAAAATTGACAAAATAGTCCCTTTAGGTGAATGTAACATTTCTGCTTTACAGTGCTAGTACTGGATGTGTTTTGAAAACTGACTGTATTTAACATTTCCATTTTCTAGGTGTACCAAATACGTGCCCTTTATTGAGTTGTCAATTTACTGGATAATCTGTGCAGAGAGAAGCTGATTTGGAACAAGTTGCTTCTGGGAGTTCTAAATTACTTTCCCAAGGCACTTTTATTATCACCCAGGAAGCAGCATCTATCAGAGATTTGGGAAAGCAAGCTTAATGTGTATTTACCTGCCTCCCAATCCTTTTTGAACAGTTATTTGCATTAAATTGCCCTTTTTTTCTTTGCCTAGGCTCAATAGATGAGGGGGTTACAGAGGGATTGCCCACACTCCAAAGCACCTCTGGCACCAACGCTCATGCAGACGATGATGATCGGTATGTACCAACCTGGTGTGCAAAGTGTTCTGCAGCAAGTGCTGTGCTGTAATTAACCTCCCCAACCTTAATCCCACAATGTTTAGTTGTTCCTACATCTAGCTCTCTCTGTTGATCAAAGTACAATCAGTGCCTGGAGGGGCAGATGCTTTAGAAGAATGTAGGTGATGAAAGTCAGACTCTGCTTACTCGTTGCTTTTTATTTCCTATTTCCAGGCAGCACTGGTGAAGATAGTCATGTTTTTGCTGTATCTTCATCATCGCTCCTTATTAATAAATTTTAATTAAACCTCTATGTGAAGCATGCATGCTGGAGGTGATACGCAGCCCCAAAAGCAACAAACTGAAAACAAGGACCTAGCCCTGACTTCACCAGACCTCGCTACTGCAAACCACAGAACAGGCAGAGCAGCTTTAAATCTCTTCTCCCAAACTTTCTGCCTGTAGCTTCTTACCAAGAGGCTGTGTGGCACTTGCTGTAAATATTTAGCAGGCTTTTGCCAAGCTGAGCTGAGTGATGTTTTAAGGGAATCCCTTAAAAGGGAAGGCTGGCAGAAAAAACCAAACTAAACCGTGTCTGTTTGGTCAAAGAGACCTCATAGTTCTGTTAGAGCCAAGTGAGGTACCCCCACATGGCATACAGGGGTGCACACAACTGCTTGGACTTCTAGTTCTTAGCTATTCCCTCTCTAAGCACAATTTTCCAAACTGGTTTTTGCAGGGGCTTGTAAGACGAGTGGGTTTGAGGAAGAAGTGTGAACCTTTGGAAGTTATTCCAGAAACTGTGTCAAGAGAAGCTCCCTATAGAGCTAATAACCAAGAGCTGCGTTTTCATAGCTCATAAAATCTTTCCTGTCATTTCCATCTAAAATCTGTCCCACTGTAGGATTAAAAAGGGAAAATAACTGCTTAGATAAGACTTTTTGGATGACATGGAAGATTTTATCTATCTGCTAACAAACCTGAGTATAAAAATAACACCCAGCACTTAAGGGTTGAATTAATAGTAGGAGCACATGTTGCACTAGAACTAATCCAGGCTTTTACACCTATAATTCTGAAGTCAAGTGGCACACATATTTTCAGCAGTGGATTATTTCAGAAATTTCCTATAAAGCTGCAGAGCTTCAGCACAAACTGCATAGAAAACTCAAAACACAAAAAATTCTTTAAACACACTGAAAATACCCACTGAAAGATCTCTTCCATGCAGAGAAGGAAAGAATATTTACCTCCATGCCATGTGAGATCAGAAATCCTTATGGGTTTTACAGACTGAGTGATACTCAACTCCTACAGGAAACTCTTTAATCTTGTGTTTATCAAGAGATACCTTGTGCTCTCTCTCCTGATAAATTTTACAACTGGAACTTTTGCTGCTGAGAATTCTGCACTCAGAATTCAGATACCCCTTGTCTTCACAGTTGTAGTGACATCCTTTTCTGGAGTAAAAACAGTGTAAGTGTTGATTTTAAAGAGATGATCCTAGTTCTTGCCCTCCTGTGCTGATCTGCTCTGTGGATTTTTGTATGATGTCTAGGAAGATGTATTTGTGCAAAGTCCCCAAATCCAGCATAACCCTGAAGCCAGCCCTCTGCGCTTGTGGAAGCAGAGCAGCAGAAGGATTTCCTCAGTTAGGAAAACTTTCTGACTGTGAGGAGGCATCATTGTATCTTTTCTCAGGACATTTCAGACATTACAGTTTAGTAAAGCTAAAGTTGCAATGTGCTGGCCATGGAATGAATAGTCAGGGTCAGAGCAGTTCCCTGCTGCCAGTGATCTGTGATCTTTCAGCAGGCTGTGAGCAAGCTGAAATGACTATTTCACCAAAAAATATAGATCTTAATGCTCAGGGAAGGGAAACCCCAGGTAAGTATAAATCCTGTTGTTCCCATGTTTGTATCATAAGATTTGTTCTTATTTCACTGTGCCCTTTAGCAAGTTCCTTGCCTGAGGACTTGGATTAGAGCACTGTAGTTCCCTTAAACAGTTTGCAGCTAGAAGCTATGAAGGAGCAATTAGTCAGTTTTAAATAAATTACTTTGAAAGTTAAATTGTTCCTTATTGCAGTCTGTGTGCTGTTTTTTAAACATAGCGCTGGAGCTGTGCTCATGGAGTTCCTTGGATCAGAAAAAGAGCAAGTATTGATTCATTAGATTAATATTTTAAACTTAGAAATATGCAGTTATAGATACTAGTATTTGTTCAGGGAGCTTGGATTGAGATGAAAAATTAATTTGCTTTAATTTCATTTGTAAATATCACTGAAGCTGCAAAATACTCCTTTGCTTTTCATTTGCTCAGCTCTTTAAACTCTTGCTCAGGGACTGTTTAGTGATTGCAAGTCATCGATATGCTGGAGAAAATGCCCACGCCTGGAAAATAATGTTCAGTTTGCAGTTGTGCTGAGGCCTGTTGCCCAAAGAAACAGGAATCCAAGCTTATTCCCTGGGTTTGTTCAGATAGGCAGAGTCAGTGACTGTAAGACTTCAGGTGCAGATCAGACATGTCGCTACAGACCCAGAGATTTCCAGAATAAATGGAGATTCCAGCAGAATTGTGACGTGCCACTCTCTTTCTTCTTCTCTCACAAAAGTGCTCGAGGGTCAGATTTTCACGGACGAGGCTTCTTCAGTCATTTCTCTGGCTTGTCTGTAAAACAGTGCCTTTTTTCTTTGTAGTCTGGAGAACGCTCAGTATCCCTACCAACTCTACATTGCTCCTTCCACCAGCAGCACAGAGAGGCCCAGCCCAAACGGTCCCGACAGACCCTTTCAGTGTCCCACGTGCGGGGTCCGCTTCACTCGCATTCAGAACCTAAAACAACACATGCTTATCCACTCAGGTAAGAAACACCACTGCTCCCCAGAATTCCTGATCCACAGCCTCGCTGTGCAGCAATTGGAGTAATGCAGGTTTTTTACTCACCTGCCAAGTGCTTGAGAGCTGATTTAGAAAGACTGGGTAGAGGTTTTTCTCATTGAATGCTTGTTTTGCTCCCTGGAGTCTGACTGATAGTTTATGCTCATGGATGATTAGCATTTGTATGGACTGAAAAAACCTGATTGCCTGGAACTCATCAGGATAAGTCATTTTCCTGAAAAAGATCTGAGATGAAATAAAGTATACTTGGCCCTTCTTTTGCACTAAAGAAGTAGATTGAAATTCTTCCTCTGCCATGTTGTAATTCTCTGCTGTGTTTTAGAGGAGACTTGCAACCATAAGAAAGTATTACCTGTCTGTGTCCTTGCACTGAAGAATGTTGTATGCCTTTGGATCTCAGAATTTTTGGAGGAATTGCAGGACAACTGAGTTGGTTTGATAATCAATTTTACTCCTGCAGATAGCACAAGCAGCCAGAGGTTTGTGTGAACGCCTCCTCTGGGCCTTGATCCCCAAATTAATTTTGATTTCTAACCAAGCATGAACCCCCTAATGTCTTTGCTATTGGTTTTTTCAAGACTTGTCAGCATTATCTGGCAATAGCATTGGCATTTGAGGGAATAAAGGGAATATTGAAGGGTTATTGCACTTGGGCACTAAGCCTCATGTTTTAGCATCTCCTGGTTTGAGTCTGACTCCTATCTGCACACAGAGGCTGTACCATTCTGGGACAGAGCAGCCACAACTGACAAGGTCTAATTTTTTCACTGTCAGCAATTATGTGTCGAATCCTTTCAAGCAAAATAATAATATGTGTTTAATACTTTAAAAAGCAAATTCTGTGGGCATATCAGGTGTGAAATGATCCCAAGCCCATTGTTAAAATCTGACAGCAAAGCATCCCTGGCCAGCCTGTCAGCTGGCAACCCCTCGGTAAAGTTGGGAGAGATTTGAATAGCTGGTTTAGAATAATTCCCATGCAAAAAAACTCTCAAAGCTTGTAAATGTTGAAAGTGTTTTCACGTGAGCAAAATGGCTAAAGACATTTCCCTCAAACTACCAGAGGAAATAGATGCCCTTGGACAGTAGGAAAGCATGAAAAGTTTGAGCTCCACCAGACCATATTCCAGTTTATTAACTTGTTTTCACATGCTTAACAGGGCGTTTCAGTGTAACCTTAACTACAGCTTTCTCTGTCTAAAAGCCCTCAATTAAAAGTTCACCTCCTGCTTTGAAAGTAAGGAAAGCAGAGTGAAAGACTGGGGGAATTAACAGCCAGGGCTGATGCACATTCAGCCTTTTGAAAAAATCTTTTCTATTCCTTGACAGCCCTATTATGAATAGAGCTCTATATTCCAGATTCTTAGCCTCATGTTTGGATTTTCCCACTTCCTGGAGTTCAGACTTTTTATTAAATCAGAAGGTTTTGGTGACTCAGACTTTTATGTTGTAATAGTTCTGTTGGTGTCATTACATACTCAGCCACTGCAACATGTTACAGAGCTCATATGGTTTTGGGTAAGAAATGAAAAATGAGCTAGGAACTGAATTTCTGAATTAATACAAGAAAAAAATGAGAGGCATGAAGCTAAACTGTCTGAGAGAGCTGTCTGCATGCAAAGTTGCCAAAAATTCTTGTATCGTGTACTGGTTTTGCTTGGCCTGGTTTTTGGTAGTGGGGGGGCACAGAAGTGGCCCTTTGAGAACCTCCTGGAAGTTTCCACCATGTCCAGCAGACCCACTCTCTGATGGCTCTGAAGATGGACATGCTGCTGGCCAAACCTGGGCCAATGAGAGATGCTGGTAATGTCTCTGTGACTACATATTTAAGAAGAAAATCAAAACAAAGTTACAAGGTTTTGCTTCTAGTCAAAGGGGAGGAGGTCAGAACATGTGAGGGAAAACAACATGGTGACACCAAGGGCAGTGGAGGAAGAGGGGGAGGAGGTGCTCCAGGAGCCAGAGCCAAGATTCCTCTGCAGGCCGTGGTGAGACCATGGTGGAGCAGCTGTGCCCCTGCAGCCCCTGGGGATCCACGGGGATGCAGAGATCCACCGCAGCCTGGGGGGATCCCTGGGGATGCAGAGATCCACCCGCAGCCCCTGGGGATCCCTGGGGGATGCAGAGATCCACCCGCAGCCCCTGGGGATCCACGGGGATGCAGAGATCCACCGCAGCCCCTGGGGATCCACGGGGATGCAGAGATCCACCGCAGCCCCTGGGGATCCATGGGGGATGCAGAGATCCACCCGCAGCCCCTGGGGATCCCTGAGGGATGCAGAGATCCACCCGCAGCCCCTGGGGATCCACAGGGGATGCAGAGATCCACCCGCAGCCCCTGGGGATCCACAGGGGATGCAGAGATCCACCCGCAGCCCCTGGGGATCCACAGGGGATGCAGAGATCCACCCGCAGCCCCTGGGGATCCACGGGGATGCAGAGATCCACCGCAGCCCCTGGGGATCCATGGGGGATGCAGAGATCCACCCGCAGCCCCTGGGGATCCCTGAGGGATGCAGAGATCCACCCGCAGCCCCTGGGGATCCACAGGGGATGCAGAGATCCACCCGCAGCCCCTGGGGATCCACAGGGGATGCAGAGATCCACCCACAGCCCTGGGGATCCACGGGGATGCAGAGATCCACCCGCAGCCCCTGGGGATCCACGGGGATGCAGAGATCCACCCGCAGCCCCTGGGGATCCATGGGGGATGCAGAGATCCACCCACAGCCCCTGGGGATCCCTGAGGGATGCAGAGATCCACCCACAGCCCTGGGGATCCACGGGGGATGCAGAGATCCACCCGCAGCCCCTGGGGATCCCTGGGGATGCAGAGATCCACCCGCAGCCCCTGGGGATCCACGGGGGATGCAGAGATCCACCCGCAGCCCCTGGGGATCCACGGGGATGCAGAGATCCACCCACAGCCCTGGGGATCCAGGGGGATGCAGAGATCCACCCGCACCCCCTGGGGATCCCTGGGGGATGCAGAGATCCACCCACAGCCCTTGGGATCCAGGGGGATGCAGAGATCCACCCGCAGCCCCTGGGGATCCACGGGGGATGCAGAGATCCACCCGCAGCCCCTGGGGAGGTGCCCACGCCGGAGCGGGTGGATGCCTGCAGGAGGCTGGGATCCAGGGGCAGAGCCGGTGCAGAGGGGCCCTGCTCCCAGGCTGGAGCAGCCTGGCCTCAGAGCACTGCACCCCGTGGAAGAGAGAGCCACAGTGCAGCAGTTTTGGGGGGCTGTGTGCCCGTGGGAGGGACACACACTGCAGCAGGGGCGGTGTGGCTGCTGCTCCTGAGAGTGGGCCCAAGTCGGAGAGGTTCACGGAGAACTGTCTCCCGTGGGAGGGACCCCATGGCCTCACAGGAGAAGGACTCCTCTCCTGGAGCAGTAGAAGAAAATCATGATGATGGACTGACCAAACCCCCATGCCCTGTCTCCCTGTGCTGTTGCTGGGAAGGAGGGAGGGGCTGGGGGGAAAAGGTGTTTTTAGGGCTTATTTTATTTCTCATCGTCCTCCTCTGATTCTGTTAGCAATAAATTCACTTTGTAACTTTAAGTTAAGCCTGTTTTGCCCTTGGAGTGTTTCTCCTGGTCCTTATCTCAACTAATGAAGCCTGTGTTAATTTTTTTCCCTCTCTCCTCTGCCCAGCTGTGGCAGGGGAGGATGAGCAAGTGACTCTTGTGGGTGCCTGGCATTGGGCCAGTGTCAAACCACGACATGTAGCAAGGTTCCCACGCAATATAAAGGCTCCCACTGCTCCCTTTTATCACCATTCCTGCTGCATTACAGGGGCATCCGTGTGCACACAGTCCCCCTGCCAGAACACTTCTCTGAGGCCAAAGGCAGCCAGAAAAAAACATTGCAATTAAGGGTAGGCTGATAATTGCATTGTTGGGAACCAGTCTGGCACAAGAATCTCCTGAGATCAAAGGAGTTCAAAGGCATTGGAGATGACTGCAGCATCAGGTCCTTGTTGCCTGTGCCTCGGGATCTTAACCATGCTTTAATCCATAGGGGCTTGTGTTCAGTTCAAACCGTGGGGAAGGAGCCTCGGGACAGGTCACAGCGATGAGATTTGCTACTGAGGGAGTGCAGCTCCGCTCTAATTGTTTTAAAGTTCACCAGAGAATCTCTTCCTCAAACAGGGCTTTGCTGTGACCGGCTACAGCTGCTGTCCCTGTGCTGTAGCACTCTGGGAGGATTTTGCCCATGGCTCGTGGTTACCAAAGGTGAACGTGTTTGCGCTCTCTCTTCCACAGGCATTAAACCATTTCAGTGTGACCGCTGTGGGAAAAAGTTCACCCGAGCTTACTCGCTCAAGATGCATCGCCTGAAGCACGAAGGTAAACGCTGTTTCCGGTGCCAGATATGTAGTGCCACTTTCACTTCCTTCGGGGAATATAAACACCACATGCGCGTTTCCCGGCACATTATCCGCAAGCCTCGGATTTACGAGTGCAAAACATGTGGCGCCATGTTCACCAACTCTGGAAATTTAATCGTTCACCTGAGGAGCTTGAACCATGAAGCGTCAGAGCTAGCAAACTACTTCCAGAGCAGGTGAGGTGCACAGCAAAAACCTAACAGGGAAACTTGCTTTTTTTTTTTTTGCCTTTTTTTCTTCTTTTTTTTTTTTTTTTTTTTTTTTCCTTAGATCATCATTTCCTGCTTTCAGGGCAGCCTGCTGTGCCTCTCATCAGGCTGCCAGCTAATTCCAGTCAGATTGATTCCTGCTCCACTCTCTGTTGTATCTGATCTGTCTTACAGCATGGGAGCTATATAGGAGGCCACTGAAGAATCCAGTGATATGCAGAGGCTGGTTCTGGGTTACTTAATTTCTCTTTTCAGTAGTATCTATGGCCAAGCTAATGGTGGGAAGCCATAGTGTTCTATACTACAGTATCTGTGATTTGATATTGATTTGCTATTCAAAATCTTGTACGTAGCCTGTTCACTTTCATAGGACACAGACTTCCTACTTCCTTTTAAGTGCTTGCTTAACACTGTGGAAAGACTGCATGACTCCAAACCTTCTCCTTTTTCATTTTCTAGATAACATTACTAAATGATTAGACTAATAGGTTTGGAAATAGTAAGGGCCACTTGGACATTTTTTATCAGGGCACAAAAGACTTGGCATATCTCACAATTCCTTCAGTCTGATTTGACAAACACGAGGTTTAGCAGAGCTGACTGTGGGTTTGGGTTGGAGCAGTGAATGCTGCTGTCATTTAAGGATTTCTTTTAACTGACGCATTGCCAGGTGGAACCAAAGCATACAAACGTGCATATATGTGATAGATGTATATGCTTGTCTCAAGTACAAACTTCATGTCTGGTGCTGAAAACTTGCAAAGAAATTTATTTTCATTATGTCCTCATGCTCTGAAAATACAACTGGAGCATTTGATAGGTTTTCTTTGGATCCACTCAGCCCTCAGCTGTTAGGAGTACATAGCAGAAGGGTTGTCCAGAAAGGATTAAAAGGAAGTCCTGCTGCTGCTCTGGGGGATATTGTACCTCAGACATGGGAAGGGCCACATTTTGCCAGTGCTAAACTCATTTTTTGTCTCTATTTTTAAAGCTTGAGTGCTCCCTTTTTTTCAATGAGGTTTTCAGTGCCAAATGTGTTCCAGACATTAACTTTCATTCTCATCAAGGTGATACAATCTAATAATAAGAAGTTGCTGTGTAGGAAATACAGATGTGAAATAGATGCCATTGAATAAATTCTCTGCGTGGAAATGAGAACCGGGTTATGGTGCTTAGTGGAGTATGTCACTGCCACAGTCTTGGGCAATGTGAAATGAGTACCTTTGTTCTCTGTGCAATGCAGTGTGTAGTTTGTGTGATGTAGCTGATACCATGGTGTGAGAAATGACATTTTTCTTCTGTCCTTTACCCCTCTTCTAGTGACTTCCTAGTACCGGACTACTTAAACCAGGAACAAGAGGAGACCCTCGGGCAGTATGAGCTAGGGGAGCATGGCTTTGAAAACAACTCTTCTGTCCAAATGCCTGTCATTTCACAGGTGTCGTCAACTCAGAATTGTGAAAGCACTTTCCCCTTGGGGTCTCTGGGTGGGTTGGCAGAGAAGGAAGAAGATGTGCCAGAGCAGCCAAAGACTAACGCCACTGCTGAGGGAGCCGCGGGTGACCCTCCGAAAGCGGAGCTGTCATCTATTACTATCGAATAATTCATGGTTTGGTTTAATTTTTGTTCTTTGGGAAGTGCCTGTGTTTGGTCCTGTACATTTTAATTTAATTTTTGTAAACAAAAAGTGGGGATATTTTCCCCTTATTACTTTGTAAGCTACGCTTTAAACTGAAAACTGCGACAGATGTTACATTATTTTTCATGACTGAATGATCACTTCTGTGAAAATATTTAAGACTGATTGCACAAAAAAAGATCGTGTCAGAACATCATGGAAGCTGTGATATACTTCTAAAGAAGAACAACTGATTCAGATCACTTTAACTATTCCTTCTTCCACAGTTAGAGCAGCTCATTAAGTTTCTCTTGCTTCTGCAGGCCCTCTGGTTAAGGGAAAGAAATCAGAGGAAACCTTTTTCAATGATAAACAAAAGGATGCATTAGAGATCATGACTGAACAGTTTTGACTAGTTTTCAGTGGATACTTTAATCTTTTGCATAAAGAAGTGACACTTCCTATTTGTGCCTGCTGTTTTTCAAAGCGCTTACTGTGCCCCCGTGCTTGGAAATGGTGAGTGGTTTTGAAAGGAACAGTCACACACTTCTTCAAAAGACATGATCCCTGTCCATCCCAGATGAATGCCAGGTATTCCTACTTCTTCTATTCCAGTCCTTTTAGAAACTGCTTGATCAAATAGCCTAAACAGATCTGCCCAGCTAAGGTTAGACATGGAAAGTCTAAAGGTGCACCAGGAATTGGGAATGATGGAAAAGTGTATAGCCATGCAAGCCTGACAAATACCTGCTGACTGGATCTGTCTGTAGATGGGGAACCACAAAGGAAAATGAAGGTTTTCCTAAACTGAAATTCTTAAACCATGGCCAGATTATGTTCATGGGAGGGACTTGCATTACAGCAGGTCAGGTGGGGCTGGTATTTGTGAAAATTAAGCCCACGCTAGAAAATTCGCAGAGAACTATCTCCCATGGTAAGGATCCCACGGCACAGCAGAAGAAAGAAACTTTTCCCTAAGCGTACTGAAGAAAGATTTCTAGGAAATGAAAGACTGACCAAAAACCCCATGTTTTGTCTCCTTGCACAGTCGGTGGGAAAGAAGGAGGGGCTGGGAAGAAAGTAAGTCATTGTAGTTCATAGGGTTTAATCTTTTGAGGATAAGCTCTTCTAGTTTGGAAGCAAAGGTTCTCTTTATCTCTGGAAGCAATGGTCTTCCCTGTCTGTTTGCGTTTCTCACTAGTTACAGCTTTCCAGCATCCACTCGCTCAAGCGTGGGCACTTTTCCTCACGGGCTGCGAGTGGATCTCTGCATCCCCCCATGCACTTTATGAATTACAGGGAAACAATTGGTTGTACCATAGTCCTCACCACGGCTTGCAGAGGAATCTCAGCTCCAACGCTCGAAGCACTTCTTCCCCCTCCCTCTTTTCACCGACCTTGGTGCTGCCATGTTGGGTCTCTTCATGTGTCTTTTCCTTTTCTCTGACTTGGGAGAGGCTTGGTGTCCGTAGGTTCATTTGTTCTCAAGTTCTATCAGCTGAAAAGTGTTTATAGAGTTCTACAACACCGAGAGGGAACTGCTCACCATGCCCCTCGCCGCTGGCCACGTGGTCCCTGCCAGCACCGCACGAGCCCCACGCCGCCTCGGCCTCACAGCACCAGGATGGGTGGCACAGCCCCGGCCTCCACGCTGGGAAAGGGCCTGGCTGCTGCACCAGGAAAGGCCCCAGCAGCTCCCTTGGTGGGGAGGATCAAAGAGTTTCCCACACTTTTTTCTTTCTTAAATATGCCAGCACAGAGGCGTTACCAGCTCCTCTAATGGAGCTAGCAGCCTGCCCATCGTCAGAGCCTTCCGCGATTGGCTCTGTGCCAGACTGCGAAGCTTCGAGCAGCTTCTCCTGCCCACTAAAAAACTAGACTGTTTTTAAACTAACACAAACCTAAATTAGGAAGTATATTAGGAGATTTGTGATTTTTCTTACAGCTTCTGAAGTTAACTCAGTGTTTGGTGCCAAATGCCCATGGCCTACAGATGATGTGCTGAGTGAGTAGGTATTGCTTGATCTCAGTATTCCAAAGGCATGATATATTCCCTTAGTTTTGAGTCTTGCTTTTTGTAAATTGTTGTTTTCTGATCAGATTTGGTTTTATGCAAACATGAGGGGGAAATGAAACCAATAGAGAAAGGTTGCTCCTGAAGAAACAGAAGACACAAAAGTCGTATTATATTGCACATCAATTTGTATTCAGTCAGCCTAGGCAGCTCTGATACTCCCTGGGTCTGAGTTCTTTCTATTAATAGCCAACTTTTGTAAGGAAAAGAGTTTATTGACCTTTGGAAAGAGTTTAAAGTGTTTCAGTGACTTAAGCAACTTTTCTTTTTTTAGGTAAAACCCACATATTTTAGTTAAATAGAGTGAAAACAGTTGGGATTTAAGTACTTTCCAAGTTGCTGGAATGAGGTTTCTCCACCAGATCCAAAGGGTGTTTTAGAAACATGCTGCAAAGTTCTGTGCTGCAATTCAGTCTTGTATATCTACCTTTGTGAGGCTTCTTTAAAGGGCTTGAAGGAGAAATGCTTTTTCTGGGCTGCTGTACTGTGAAATTAGCCCAGTGCCTGTTGATGAGCTGAATTTAAAGACCATTTCTCTTCCACTTCTGATTTCTCCAACTGAGAAGCCAGTGAGACAAGACAATGCCTTTTGCTGAGCTTTATCCTGAATTAGAGGGCTACAACACTGAACTCAAAGACAGCATTTTCTTTTTTTCCTGACGTGTTACGCAGGTAAATGAGAGTCCTTTGTGATTGATGTTCTGAAAAGTGCTTCACCCACAACCACGTTTCCTGACTGCAGAGATGTAATAATCAAAGGTGGTCAGGTATAAGGTGGTGGACATAATTTGATCATTACAATCTGAGCATTGTCATCCCTTAAGTATTTTCCTAAAGAGTTCATCTGTGAGAAGGTGCAAATACTCAATAGACATATCTGGATATTGGATTTTTAAGACTTAAAATTTTGAGTCAGAAGGCAAATTGCTTTCAGAATACCAAAGAGAAGGGGGAAAGTTACAAAGACTTTATAGCTCTGATCTGTTCTTCCTTGAAAAGAAGTAAAGATCATTAACACCAAGGTACAAGACAAGGCCTGGGGTTCATTATTCATTGCATTGTGTGTTACACATTATCTTTCCAACCTCCTGATCTCTAGGTAACATCTTAATTTAGTTCTCACTTTTCAATCTGGTTCAACTGGAGAAACAATAGAGTTCTTGGAGGATTTTGGTTGGTTGGTTGGTTGGTCTAGGGTTGAGTTTACTTGTTAATTTTCCTGTCTGTAATTGTTTCTCGTTAATATCTCTTTTCTCCATAGAAATTAATATAGTTTAAATGCAAATACCATTTTATTTCTCCTCTCCAACTTGTTAGAAATGTTCAGTTCTTTGAAATGCTGGTGTTCTTCACAAGAGAAATGTAAAAACACAGGCATCTTAAAACAATTTATGTTGTTAATGTGCTTGGATTCCAAATAAAGCAAGAGAGAGAAATAGAAAAAACTTGCCTTAAACTACACTTGGGATTAAACCTAAAACAAAAATTTCTTTCAGTACATTAGTAGAGGGTTTTGAATTCTGGAATGCATTTTCTCATTTCTTCTCCCTGCCCCCCCAATCCATTTTTTAGTATGCATTTCTATTTCTGCTTGACAAGAGTCAAGGTTGATCTGGTTCAGCCCTCATGCTCAAAGCAGAGTCAGCCACAAGTGGTGTTTCCCACAGCTGGAGTTCAGTTGTCAGGCTCGCAGAGACCACGGGCAAGTCTCTCATACTGAGAGATCAGTAGACTCGGTTATTGAAAAAGGTTCTGGGTTCACAAGGATTCTGAGTCTAAAAGGTGTGAATTTAAACTTTTTAAAAAAGTAATAGCTGCCAATGCAGTCAAGTATATTTTATAAGACTATGATCCCTATATGTCCCCTGCGGGATGAAATTTTATTGTTTTTAAGCTAGGGTTTAAAGTTTTTATATGAGGGCTTCAGTCGCTTCTTGGTTGCCGGTTCCACCCTGCAGCCCGGGGTGTGGGAGCGCTGAGATGAGTGCTGGTCTCTCTCTGAGAGAAACCAGGAAGCATTTTATATGCAAATCCAACGGGAGCTTTGTGCACCCTGCAGGGATGAGAGAATTCAGATGGAGGAGCACCTGCTGCTGCTCCTACATCCATTGCAACTTCCACACCATCAGAATATGGAAAATAGCTAATTTTCATTCAGGCCGGTTACGTTCGAGTTTTGCTCACAAGGTGAAATCCAGTTTTGGAGGGTTCTCATCTCCAACTCTAGACATAATAAATCCCATAGCATCGTGATGGCAGGTAAGAGGGTTCAAGGCCAGACAGTACCTCAGCCACATCAGAGGTACATGGTAAATAGAGTAGGTTCCAAGTGTTGAGGAAATGTACCATAAAAGAAACAAATGTGAATTTTTTTAGTGCAACAGTACTTACTGCTCCGGGTTTTTGTTCACTCCGTGTGTGCTAGCGCAGTAACTCCGTGTCCCACAGGTCTCAGCTACAAATCTGATTGCACTAAAAAAAAAGTGGAATCTGGTGCTGCCAGCCTGTGTGGCAACTGTACCTACAGTCTTCCTGAGGGTTGCTGAAGTCACCAGAAGAGTGATTTTGTTTGACCATTCATTTAGCTGATGCATGCTTTTGATATTCTGACCTGTAACCCTGGCTACACCGAGTCCTTGGACAGCTTCCTTGCTCTGTTCCTGCAGTGCCTTCACTCGAGGTGCTGCCCTATGGTGAAACCCCGAAGAGGGAAAAGCGGAAGCTGGAGGAAAAAAATGTGAATTAAATTATTGTTGGGCTTCTTTGTGCATTTTTGTAACAGTGAAACCCCCTTAACTGTGCCAGTCTCCAGTCACCAGCCGTATATCCAGTCATCATCTCATCCCCAGTACAGCTTCTCTTGTTGATGCTGGCCACAGCTAGATTACTTGGCATGTTTATTGACCTAACAGAATTGGTTTTGGGGTTTGGTTTTGTTTTTTAATGTATACGATGTTTAAATACACTTCACATTTTATATAATACTATCTGGCTATTAGTATTTTTCAGGAACCATAGTTCTTGGTGGCTATATATATTTTTGTGACTTTTTTTGTAAACTAAGTGCCGTTTCAACGTTACAATCATTTTTAGAGTTATTGTAATCAATGTGAATATCATGTTTTTTCAAATCTGTTCTGAGCCTGTAGTGTTTGCTTTGTGATCATACGTGTAATGTATATATTCTGTATAGTTACATTGTATTGAAATACTAGCTTGTTTGATATAAGAAAAGTATGTATTGGGTACCTTTTTGCTAGCCTGGTTGTTTAATCTTTAAAAAAAAATGTTCCAAAATACAAAAAAAAAAAGTCTCCAAACTGGTCCCATTATAGGTCAAAATTAAGGGGGGAGAAAAAACTAGTTTTGAGTGTCTTTGGATAGAAACATGATGCTAAGATTTTTCATTAAAATATTAATGTTTTATGGAGTATATCTTTGCTTTGTGTCGTTATTGAACTCTGCCACAGTTTGTCTTGCAGTACGACTGAGTAACTTGGACCTTCAGTAAGAAGGTGCAGCTCTGTTCCTTGAGCTACATTCTCTTATACCTTCTGCTTATAATGAGTCCCAAAATAGCTGATATGAGGAGAACTCACTGGTGCTAAAGCTGCTACTGGGAGAAAGGTAGTTTAAAACAAAATTAACATTAATAAATGGTTACATGAGTGAAGAGTAAAGAATAAAGTACACATTTTTGTTTCATTTTCCATTGAATGTTACGTTGCCTTCTGTTCATGTTCTCTTTAGACCTCATTCTGCAAAAGTGGTGGGGCCAACTCCCCATGGGGTGATGTTGATGGAAAGCCGAGGGGGAGCGTGATCAAATTAGCCAGAGCAGAAGATGTGTACAGAGGACAGCAGACAGTCACTGTAGTGGCAGCTGTGAGCTTCAAAACAGTCGTGAAACAGCCCAGAGTCATGGGACCTCAAATCCATCTCTGCTGTTTCTACAGCTCTTGCAATTAAAATAATTTTCCTCCTACAGACCCACCTGTCTGAGTGAGCTGGAGTCCCAGCTGGATCAACACATAACTTAGGGAAATGGGAGGTTTGTACCTGCTTGGCTGAAGTGGTGACTCTGCCCTGTAGCAGCTGAATAACAAGCAGGCTGGAGTGATCAATACCCCAGCTGCCAAACTGTGTTCAGGGTCTGACACAGGAGTGAGAAGCGAAATGGAAAAGCTCTCCCTGGTGCAGAGTAGTTGGCCATGATGGACCTTGGGTAGGGGTTGAGAGTTTCTAAATCCCGAGTTCTCATTTTTCTGAGGACTAGGGACAAGTGTCTTAACCAAGAGCATAATTGGAAGAGGGAGTTTATCTGGTCAGGGCTCTGGAGAGGATGCAGTGTGAGAGATAAAGGTTTGGGTCTCCCATAAAAGCAAAAATTTTGGCTCTTTGAAGCCAGCCTCCATTTGGAGTCTGCAGTGATGCTTAGCTGAGTGTCCCAAATTAAAGTGGCTGACTGTAAATGCACACAGCACCCCAGAGCTGAGCAGGGCACCCCCTGCATGGATGGTGGAGCTGTAAAGGCACACACAGCACCCCAGAGCTGAGCAGGGCAGACCTTGAATGGATGGCGAGGCCTGGGCTGGTGACTGGAGCAGGTTTTTCCCAAAGCACGACCTTAGGTTTAGTGTGAAACATCTTTTAGCCATCCTTAACAAAGGGCACGCTATTGAAGCTTTCTGTGTGGCTTCCTTAGAGCTTTAAGCATTTTATTCCTGACAGTAATGAAGGACTGTTTCTTTTGCATAGAGGAGAGCATCTGAGCTGGGACCAAACTCAGCTGCCGAGAATGTGGCAGAGCAGGGATGAGAGTTCTCCCAGGGCTGATTGCACCATTCCTACCTGGGTGATATCTCCAGGAAAATGAAGCTGCTGAGAGAAACCTGGCTTGGATTATGCATGAAGCGCTTTCCACAAGCTGCATCTCCAGAGTACCAAGGTAACATCGCCACTGAAAGAGCCCAGATTGCTGTGAGACCCAGGGCAAGTGTCCATGGTAGAGCCTTCCTTACAGCCCAGAGATTTGGGGTGCAGTCATTGGGCAGTTTGGGATCTGTTATCAGTTTCTCAGAGCACACAAGCATGCTTGAATAGCGGATTTACTGATAGTAGCCCTGACTTCCTCAGCTGCCTTTCACAAATCCTTGAGAAATAGGCCACAAACACCCAGAGTGAGATCTGTGTGTTTGAAAACCGCTCTAAGGGCTTGAGTTAATTGCCTCTGAGCACGAGTTGCCTTTGTCTCGGTCATAAGGTCTCAGGTGAAGATAAGAGAGCAACTCACAGGGTATCTATTTGTGTATCTCACTTGAACCTTTACCTCACTGTTGAAGTTTGACTCTTCTATCCAAATTATAAAGTTAATTAATTCAACATAGCTGCGTGTTAATGTGAGTGGCTGTGCCCTGACTTTGACACACACTCCCCTCTCATTTCAAACACTACTGGATTCCTGTGGGAGTGTCTTTAGGAATGCATGCACTGCATCTGGGTAAACTGCATTCCCAGTCTCCCATATTCCTCCCTAGGTGCTTGAAATCTGTGTTTTGTAAAGCTCCCATCATTCAGAAGGTAGCAGTTTTTTCCCACAGAGCACTGCCTGTTCCCCTGAACACGCACACGCAATCCCTGTGTGCTCATTCCGAAGGAATTTTGAACAATGACCATATGAGAACATCATTTGACCAACTCTGTCCTTGCTGCTTCCCCACAGGAGCAGCTGGTACTGCTGTCTCTTGGTTAGTTCTCAGATGAGATGGGTTACGAGCTTAGACCTCCAGCAAGAGCCTTGCTTCTCTCTACATTAGCCCTTACAAGCTTCTCTTGAGTTTGGAGTGGGAAGGAGAGGTGTGGTTTCCTGGCATCCCATGCCCATCTCTAAACAAGCTTCTCCTCCCCAGGGAGGCAGGACTTACAGACAAGATCCTGTAAGGAAGCAGAAATATTTTGTGATCTTGAAGGGTTTTCTATTTTTTTTTTTTTTTTTAGGAGGGAGTGAGCATTGATGGTACTTCAGTATATTTTTCTCTTTAGTTTTTACTGTTTGTATAGTCTGACATTGTCTAGACTTTTCTAAGAAAAAAGCAATGTCAGCTACAAACAAGTTGCCTTTAAGTGTGAAGGAACATCGAATAAGTATTGGGTAGAATTCACTGATGTCAAAATAAAGTCCTTAACTATTTGTTGGCTTGAAGCATTTCTGTCTGCAGCGCAGAATGGCTTTCAAACTACCTTGGGCCCAAGAGATGTGTGAGTATGGCCCTGACATTTGTGCCTCTAGAAAGACAGAAAACTAATGGCAAAATGAGAAAACTAATGGTAAAATGGATCATTTTGATGCTCTGGGGGCAGGGAGAAGTCTCCCTCCCAGGTGAGCACACCCCTGGGTCAAAGGGATAATCAGGAGTGCTCAAGAGGAGCAAGGACACCGTGAGGAGTTTGGAGGAGCTGACTCTCAATTCCAGGATCATTTTTGTGTGTTTGAGTGAAGGGACACACACAAGGAGAAATGATCCCACAGGGTTTGATGCTCCATCATTGCAGGGAAACAGTCCACTGGTTTTGGAAGAACAAGGTAAATTACAGTCCCAGCCACTGAAGCATTTAAATAGTCTGCCTTTCCAGAAATTTAAATTGCTCCTTAAGAGCTTACCCATTTTGTGAACTTTACTTTTGCCAGTAGCTTCTCTGACTCAGCACAGTTTATTTTATAGCCTGTGTATTGATGGGGCGCACTGAGCTGTTTTTGGAGAGTTTCTGTGCATAAACAGACCCTTGCACTGTGTAAAACAAAACTGGAGAGAAAAGACACCAGAGCACAAGACTAATAGACAACAGAGCTCAGAAAACCAAAACATCTCTCCAGGGTAGAACTTCATCTTCCCACAATTTAAAGGAGAAAAATAACAAAAATCCTAACAAAACCTTTTATATAACTTCAGTGTTGCAGTGATCGGTTTCAGGGTTGGCGTGACAGCAATTACAAACAACAGTTATGCAACTGCCTCGTTGATTGAATTGAAATTAATACAGAGAAAGGAAGGAGCCAGACAAAAAGAAATGGCTTTGGGTTGAATTGTTATGCTTGAAAGAAATAAAAAAATTGCTCAGGTCAGCATCTTTTGAAAAAGTGAGTGAAAGCCCAGGCTGAAAAATCTCCTTGAAGAACAGACAGAGCAAACTGCTCTTAAAAATTCTCTTTGTGTCACAGGCAAATTTGTGTTTATCTTCCAAGGCTTACAGCTCACTTTTTTTTTAATCTGACAGCTATTTCAATATTTTAATTTTGCTCAAGTTCCTTTATGTCTCCTTTTTAAAAACCATTTAACAGCGTGTCACTGCGTGTTGTGATTCCAGCGTGGCTGATTCACGCCGCCGGAGGAGAAGGCCCACGTTCACGTGTGCATCCACATCATCCCCTCCACTCTCCATCTGGCAGCATGTGGATGTTTGTGAGTGGAGCTGAAGGCAGCATCTGGCATCCTGGGCAGGAATGCTTCCTTAGGGTGAATACTGTTTGATAGGGCTTGGAGTCATGTAAAGAAAACCTGGGAAAACCTGAGTGTAACTGGCTGTCAGAGCCCTGCCTGCACTGACAGGAGCTGTTCCGAGCTCATTCCCTGAGATCTGTCTGATGAGGCAGGATGCAATTACTGTTCATACAGCAATGGGTTTGTGCAGACACGAGCCTAACTCCTGGAATTAATTTGCCATTGTGAGGTAGGTGTATCAAACCGTGCCACAGTAGGTCTCTTACTGAAGAAATACTGTGGATTTTCTGCTTCTCCAGAACTGGTCTAGGACAAGGTTCCCTGCCCAGGGCAGGGGCTCAGAACAGGATGATCTTAAAGGTCTCTTCCAACCCAAATCATTCTGTGATTCTATGAATTTCTCCTGTTGATTCAGGGAATAAAGCACCGAGGGAGAGATGGGGAATAGGAATTGAACCTGTTGTTTCTTTGCTCCTCCTCACCTTTTTCACCCTGAGTTGTAGGAAGCAGAAGAGCCCCGAGCTTGTTGCTTCCAGAGGGAGAGGAGGAAGAGGATTTTGGAGGACCCTACACGAGATGGGTTTGCTACACATCCCACTGACGTGTGCTAGTGAGTGTGAGTCATCCCGGGAATTCACTGCCCTGTACAGAACAGGTTCAGTCAGAACAGTGCTGAGGGGGGAATCCTGCAGGATAGAAAACCCTGACTATCCGTCCACGCCTGCTCAGCTGCCATGAGCTTTTGTGCTGGATTCCCTGCCAGCTTTGCCACAAGCAGGTGTTGGACATGTGGCTTCATCCCCAGCAGCCTCGTTGCTGAGGAGAAAAGCTGATCTCGACAACAGCCTTGTCTGTTGAGTTCCCAAAGGCCACTTGTTCACACCTGTGTTTCTTGGGCCAGGAACCGAGTGTTGCATGTTGCCCTTGGCTGTTCAGTAACAAGAATTAAGTCCAGTTGCTGTTCTTCTTCCTTGCCTTTCCTGCTCTCCTCCTTCTCTCTGTTGCTGTGGGTCCTAAGGGAACAAGGAAAAAGTGAAAGCTCGTATGGCCTCTGACATCCTCCACGCCAGAAAGAAAGCACTGGGAGGTTAAACTTGATTATTTGCCTAGCCTTCCCCTCTGGAGACATGAAAAGATTAGAGGAGCTTGATCTATAGTGTAGCTGGGCAGCTGTGATGGGTGCTTTGTTACAGTCCAGAGCAATCAAGCTAACACAAACCAGAGCCTTCCCTGTAGCTTTATGGAACCCTTTAAAAAGTGATGGATGTTCTGCAGCGGGAGAGGAAGGGGAATCAGTGGGTTAGGTCAAACTGCAGAGAACGATAACCAGGGCAATTAATACCACTTAATGGGAAATTGCAAGCTCTTGGCTCCTCAGATATTATGGAGTTTATAATCCAGGGCAGACTGCCTTTGAAGTATGGCTCTCATCAAGGGAGGCTGTAGAGCCTCGCTGCAATAAACTGTTCCACGGAGATGATCCTCGTCGCTGTCTGCCATGTCTTAAGTAGTTTTGGGCTATTGGCTTTGCCCCCCTTTGTCTCAGCACTGTAGGAGCTGTGCAGCTGTGGGGGAGGGAACGGGATTCCTTTCTTTGGAGAACTGGGAGCTGAACTCGGGTGGCAATGGGGCCTTTCCCCCATCAGTTGCCGTTTCTGCAAATTCCCTGAATCAGCTGCAGAGCTGTAACTGGGCACGAAGTGGTTTTGTCTTTGTTGCTGGTGATGGTGCCAGAAAGCCTGCAGCCATCCAGAGTGGATTTGCAGGACCCGTGCTCTGAGAAAGTCTCTCTTTTGTTTGCTGGCCAGCACGGAGCTCTGAGATGGGTGTTGGGAGAGACAAAGGCTGTAACAGCACCGACCAGGGCACGTCTTCCCCTCCTTCAGCACCTCGCATGTTTTGATCCCTTAATCAACCTGAGACATTCCATTTTCCAGGTACCTCCTGGTAGCTCAGGCAGCTTCTTTCCTGTCTTCTTGCCTGAAGGCAGAGAAGGAGGAATCAAACCTCTCCAGGAAGAGGGAAGAATCAAACCACAGCAGCAGAAACCAAAGAGAAAGAGGCAATTCCTGCTGAACAAGTGTCACTAGGATGTAAAAACCATCCTCCTCCTGTCCTTGCCCTCTAGATCCATGCAGGGCCACAGGTTTAAGTCTGCACTTCCTCTTCTTATTGCTTTGTGATGTTATGGCTTTCTCTGACACAGAGTGCAGCCCCATCATTCCAGGGTTTCCTGTGTTCTGAGACTGGCACAGAAGTGGAGAAACTGAGGTCCTCATGCCCGTGATATTTTTATACCACTGCATAAAATTCATTACTGTGTTGGTTTTGGTTTCTTTTATCAGGGGTGTCAAGCACATTCACTTTTCTCATTAAAACTAATTTTATTTTTAAACTCCTGAAGGGAAACAGAGGGAATGAAGAAGAAGTGGAGTTTTAGTTTTCTGAAAGTCTCTTGGAAAGGAAATTACTGGATTATTGTAATTATCCCCAAATCAAGAATATAAAACCTGCAAAATTGGAAACTAATTTTCACAGCAACTTTTTAATTTAGGAAGTGACTTTCATTCAGAGTCAGTGGTTCATTTGGAAAAGATGGAGGTTGTGGTTTTGTACAAAATACCTCCATGCTTCTGAAATTGCCTCTGGAAAATGTCTCCCTTTTATGTTTTAACATGATATACCTTGCTCTTAAAGGTTTTCTTCTTGACTTGGAAGACAGGGTAATTTCAGATCATTAAAACCTCTCACAAAGAGGACTCTGGCTCAGGCTCCCCTACTTGCATTCAAGTCATGTTTGGTAGTTTGGCTTCGGGGCAGAGGTGCTTTTGTCACGGTTTTGAGGACTGAAAAAAAACCCTTAATTACCCTTGTGAAAACCAAAAGGACAGTACTGGGAGTCACCAAAAGGTGCGTGGAAAAGGGCAGGTACTGGCAGCCCTTTCAGCTCAGCCATGTGTAGGTCCACAGCAATAACCATGGAGCAAAATGCCTATTTATAGAAAACAAATATAATTCCATTGGAGCAGGAGAGAGGCTGGACTCAACAAATTGCATTAGCATATTGGCACAGTGTGGGCTCCTGGCCTGGAAGAGTGTCCATAACACAACAGGCTGCATAATTACCCCAAGGTCCAGCAGCCCCGAGTGACAAAAAGCAGATTTTGCAGAGTAAACCCAGTTCTGCTCTTACCTCTCCAGCCCCCTGTCCTCAAACAAAGCAGTTCCATCTCTGCATAACCCTGTGGTGAATGAATATCAAGTCTCTAAAGCCAAGCCTGAATTTAGCTTGTGGTTTTTTATCTCCAGAGGTGTTTCATTAGCTCAATTACAAGTGACATGTTCCACCGTGTGCTGCTGACTGAAAAAACTCAAGCCAACCTAAATCCCTCTCCAAATAGAATCCAATTAACCTCTTACTCCCCCTTCCTTTAATCCCCTGTGCCTCATGGCTCATTCACAGCCACACCTTTTAAAGAAGACCGAAGTGAACTCCCTGGGATACCTACGGGCTGAACTGCTGAGCTGTTTGTCTTGGGTTTGCTGGGCTGGGGTGTGCAGTTATTGTCCCAAAAGTCAGAGCCTGTGTGTTTTGTGATGGTGTCCAGTGACAGTTCCCTGCTGCACAAACCCCCACGTGCGCGGGTGACCCTGAGTGACATGGAGAGAATCCCAGAATGGTTTCAGTGGAAGGGACCTTAGAGCTCATCCAGTTCCAACCCTCCTGCCATGGGCAGGGACACCTCCCGCTGTCCCAGGGTGCTCCAAGCCCCGTCCAACATGGCCTTGGGCACTGCCAGGGATCCAAGGGCAGCCACAGCTGCTCTGGGTACCCTGTGCCAGGGCCTCACCACCCTGACAGGGAAGAGTTTCTTCCATATATCTGACCTAAATCTATTCTCTATCAGTTTGAAGCCATTCTCCCTAGTCCTGTCACTCCAGGCCCTTGTGACAAGTCTCTCCTCATCGTTCTTGTCGGCCCCATTAGGTACTGAAAGGCCACAGTGAGGTCAAGCTTCTCTTCTCCGGGCTGAAGAATCCCACTTTTCTCAGCCTTCCCTCATAGGGAAGCTGCTCCATCCTTCTGATCAATTTGGTGCCTGCTCTGGCCTGGCTCCAGCAGCTCCAGGTCCTTCCTGTGCTGGGACCCTCGAGCTGGAGGCAGCTCTGCAGGTGGGGTCTCAGCTGAGCGGGGCAGAGGGGCAGAATCCCCTCCCTCCGTTGGGTGCTGAGCTCTGTGTAGCTGCAGAGCCCACTCTGGGCCACAGCTGTGCTGTGCTCGTGCCCATGTGCTCTGCAGGGCCTGGCTGAGCTGTTTTGAACACCTCGAGGTGCTGGGTGTTACTCCAGCTGCCTGCTCGGGGCTGGGCTCTGCCCTAGATCCATTAATGTCCTGGCAGCGCTGCTGCCCCGCTGCTCTTCTCAGGACAGCTGCGTGCTGAAGTCATCGGTGCGGTTTCTAACCTGGAACGGAGGGCTTGGATCGCTGACCTGCTTTACCACACGAGCCTTGCACAAGCCTGGCCTTCTCCACAGGACCCACCCTGAGCCCTCAGCAGCAGCACAGGCCGTGGCAAAGCCTCCCATGCTCTGGATCTGTGCTGGAGTCCTGAGGAAGCAAGTCTGTCAGCTGTGATTTGGAAACCCTGAGTGCTCGATTTGGCCACAGCCTCCCTTTGCAAATACACACCAACATCTCATTTTCTCCCTTTTTTTCCGTTGTACCCATGCTTCGTGTCCTGATGAACTTGTACTCCCTGTGAATTAGTGGTAGGATTATTACTGGAATTTTGTCTGCTTGCAGGCTCAGATAAACTCTTGATTTGAGATTCAGGCTGTAGCAGTTGTTGCATTCAGGTTTGTTAGCAGACAGTTATTTTTTAAAATAGTTTTGTCTTACAAACATTTTCCTCCAAATACAACTACAACAAATAAGCAGTAAAACTCGGAGTAGCAAAAATGTGCTGTTGAGGAGGAACCAGCCTTTGGGACTGCTCAGAACACGTTACAGCAGAGCTGTGGGGCTACAAAGTGAGGAATACAGTAAAAGACGTACAGAAATTCTGCATCTCTTCCAATACAGATGTTTTGTGTGTCTTGTGGGTCCTGGATCAGCACAATCCAGCTCTCTGTGTTCCAGCCAAAGCTAGTTTTGGAAGTATTGCTACAAACAGCACCATAAAATTTCATATCTGTGTTGGGTTTCACTTTTTATTCTTGTAGGTTTCAATGTCCTGACAAGGATGTTTCAAAAAAAATAAAAAAAAAAAAAAATCTGGTGCGTGAACCGAGCCCAGGAATGCTGAGCTGCTGTCCAGAATGAGTCAGTGTGCTCTGGGGGGTAGCAGAGCAGTCTGTCTGGGGAAGGCTGGCAGTCAGGATGGGTGTTTGGGTGGGCACACAGGCACAGGTCCCTGGTGTGGCCCATGGAGCGCTGGGACAGGGCGGGTGCCGGTTCCGTGGGGCTGTCCTGAGCTGCAAAGTCAACACAGAGAGAACCAGTCCGGTCAGGTTTTCCTCAGACAATTATCTATTTATTCTCTTCAGATGACATCCCTCTAAATCCTTTGCTGGATTTTCTGCTTTTAATTCTCCTTTACTCCCCGAAGCTGAACATCCATCCTTCCTGTCTTCTGCTGGCTGAAGCCCATTCTTGCCGGCGCTCCCAGCGGCTCAGACAAAGTTCATGTCTCCCGCCATCAGCACAAACTCCAGCCTCCTCCTCCTCCTCCTCCTCCTCCTCCTCCTCCTCCTCCTGCCTTGGCCCCCGGGCAGCTCAGGACTCTTGGCTGCCAGGGGATTTCAGGCAGTTTCCCTGCTCTGAGCCCAGCTTACCCATCTGGGTCTGACACAGACCCAGTCCCAAGGCCGATCTCAGCCTGCCCAGAGGAGCTTTCCCCAGGTCCCAAACCAGGCTGGGATGATGCCCACAGGTTCAAAGCACAGGTGAGCCACATCCCAAGGTGCTCTGGGCTGTCTGAAATCATTGCTGTGGTTTCAGCCTCTTTCTTCATCTTATGCTCTCTGTTCTTGGAGACGTTTTGTTTGTGCCCTTCCCCTTAAGAGGTCAAGTGCTTCCACGGGGAGGTCAGCCTGTAGTTTTCCATGGATCCAGCCTGCTCCATGCATGAGTGGATTTCTTCTGTGATAATACAGCCGAGCAGGCAAAACCACAAGTAAATCAGCCTGGGGTTTTTTTCCCATTTTTAATAACAGTTTACTATTCTGTAAGTGCATGTAAAGCACATGCCCTGTTCTCCCAGCCAAGGAGCTTGACAGCTTGTCAGCAAGAACTACCATAGGTCTAGAGTGAGTGATTTATACAAGTAAAAGCACACGTGCCAAGACCTGGCAACAGCCTCCTCCTTTTTTTTTATTGCAACGACTTGGCAACCCTCTCTCTTCTCCTTCATCCAAACTTTTGCCTTTTATAGTCTTTGAATAACACCTTTTTTTTTTAAATGTATGTAGCAGCTTCCCTCCCTTCTCTTTCAGCCGTTTGCTCTCCTTATCTGAATTGGCCACGGGACAGGAGATCTTGGCTTCACAACAAGCAGTTCCTGACTGAGTACGCACAATCACAAACCAGACTGCACACGGCCTTGTGTTTTTGGGGACGAGATGGGTGTGTCAGGGATTTGTTACACTTCTTACCTGTGTTCTGATGTCTCCAGCGTTGTACCTGTTTGTGCTAAAGCTCACCTTCCTTCACAGAAACGTGCACACACCTGAGCTCACACTGGTGCAATGCCGTGTTTTTTAGCATCATCCTCATGTGTCCAGTGTGGAATGCTCACATAAGGAATCGCACAGATTCCTGTGTATCCGTGCAGGAATCCTTACACTCATTCATACACAAATACAAGCCACCCTGTGTCATCAAATGGCCTCTGACAGAGACCCAAACTGGCTTATGCCAGGGTTTCTGCCTTTGCTGTCTCTCCCAAGCCTGTGTTCAGGTGCAGGCTCACACACAGCTGTGCAGCCACGCGCTTTCTCAGACACCAGCATTCTCAGGCACAGACAGTCTCTCACACATAAGCTTATAGATTTATGATTTGTTGTGAGAGTGGAAAACAGCTGCTGCGGGCTAATCAAATACAGCAGAAGATTTAATGCAAAATATTGAAAAACACTGTCTGGTAGGAGGGCGAAACTCTGAAAAACATGCTGGTCTCATGGCGCTGGGCCAGTGCAAGAAGATTTGCACCTGGCCATGATAAACGTCAGCAGCGGGGCTGGAGGAGGCTGCTTCACCCTCCGAGGCTGCCAGACACACAGGCTAAAAGTCATGTTGGGTTTGGCCCTGGGAATAAGCTCCCTAAGTCTGGGGCTGTGGTTTTCCAGGGCCGTGCAAGCAGAGCTGCTCAGCGTGGAGCAGCAGGAAGGAAGAGCAGTCCAAGCCTTGCAGGTCACTGGCAGAGCAGGCTGAAGTTCTCGCTCCTGGCTCCCTTCTGCCCATCCCTGTGGACACATGGAAAGCCTCTTTCTTCAGGGCTGTCGGTTCAGCACCTTTCACCAGTTCTGCTGGGGCTGCAAAGGCTTGGAAATAATTAACTGCAAATGAAAGAATTTCATCTCAGGTTTCTGCTGACTGACGACACAGGCAATTTATGATGCCATAAGAAGCTCAGACTGGGATTATTTCTGCATAACACCCAATGCTGCTGCTTGGCAGCTCAGTGACTGTGTTGGAAGGACAGAACTAGATTAATACCTTGTGGATTTCAACCATAAATTTTCATGGGTTTGGAGTTGGAGGGCTCAGCTTAGCTGAGTGCAGACTAAAGCTGTGGCAGCTTGCAACATCCTCATCTCCCTTTCCCAGCGCTGTAGGTGGGACTTGCCAGCACAGCTCTTCCCTTTCTCACCTGGCAGGTATGATCTCACTCTTCCATCTCCAAGAGTCAGACCGTGAAAGGCTGGGCTGTGAAAACAGCACAGCATCTGTCTTCAGTGTCCTTCCCCCAGAGCCTTGGCTTGGCAGCCTCAGACTGCCAAAACAATCCACCTGCTCCTGCTTCCTTGGGTGCTCAGCAGAGAAACAGGATACCTGATCAAGGCACTCAGAGACCGGGGCTGAAGGACAGGTGTATTCTGTTCTTGTCCATTCCGGGTCTGCAACAGGACACAAGAGGCTTCTGCTTCAGTAGTGGCTGCAAAAAGAGGTCATTCTTGTCAGTTGATGGTTGTGGGTTTAGTCCCTGTTATTTACCTGCAAAAGGTGCCAGCCTTTCTGGCTGGAAACTCCCCAGGCTGAACCAGCAGGTCAGTTCTGCTGCACAGCCTGCTGTGAGCTGGGATAAGGTTTCCTAAGAAGAGCCATGGGGCAGTTGGGCTAAGCTCACTGATTTTGTAGTGCCTGTGTGCACAGTCCTCACCCGTGCCTTACTTCCAGTCATTCCAGGTCTTTCCTATCCACATGTGCCATGAACACCTCCCTGTCTTGCCGTGTGTTTCGAGATCATCGGGTGTTTGGGGCTGTTCAGTCTGTCCTTGGCAGTGAGGCACCAGCTGCACACCGACATCACGGTGCACCAGCAGCTCTGACTCATGGCTCTGCTCTGCCAAGGAGCCCATATTCCCTTTCTCCAGGGGTAGACAGCCCTGGGTGGCATCAGCTGCACGCTGAATTGCGCCATCCAGGGATATGAGAAGCATCTGTTCCTTCCAGATGTTCAGTCATCTCGTTGTTTGTTAGATTTGAGGACGGGAACCCTCTTCAGTTATGTGAGACACTCACTGTTCTCAGATGTCTGGGAGCGTGTGTGGGGCGGGGGAGAATTGTCTTTGTGTGACGCCAGCAAGGAATAGAGACAGAGGTTCTGTGCTCTGTTGAAAATAGTTGAAAGGCCTTTGAGCTCTGGCTAATCTCCATTATTCGTGTGTTTTCCAGCAGCAGAACGAGGGAGGAAGATGGCAAAGGCAAGAGAGCAGGGCTGAGAATTAGAACTGGACATCTTTCCCGTGCTCAGGCGAGCTTGGCAGAATCCATTGTGGCAAATGGAGCTGGATGCAACAGAATCCAGGCTTAAGCTTGGCTCAGATCTTAGGCCCAGCAGAGCCTCCTTAGATGTGCAGGAGCTTTGTAAGTAGCTGAATGCATTTCAGCCTGGCTGAACCAGACACAAGAGCAGCTGTTGAATTCAGCTGTGGAACAGGGCAGAGGGGAGCCTTGCCCACATTTGAGGCCTCTTTGCCCACAGGCATTTTATTTCATTGGTTTCTCTACTGATTTCTTTCCTTCTTTCTCTGTAGATCAACTTGTAGAATGACATGTGCAGTGCAGGCTTTGACCCACTCGTGTAGGAAAGCTGAGGCACAAAGCTGCAAAACAGCACGTGCAAAGACGTCAGGGAGGGTTTAGCAGAGCTGTGTGTTGTACCTGAATTCCAGGTTAAACCTTTGGTCCCCTCCTCTCCCAGCACCCTGCATTTTAGCTGTTTGCAGGGTGCCTTTCACTCTGAGCTACTGTGTCCAAGCTGACAGGTGGGTTTGAGCTACAGGGTCCCCACCTGGGTTTCATTTCTGATGGAGACATTTCTAAACCAGACAGGACTTGAGGAACAGAGGTCGTGTGGCTCTAAATTTTTCTGTATGGGTTCAACCAGGTACAGACAAGAGCAAGGCCAGAGCAGAAATCTGGCACTGATCACAGCAGTGCTAGAAAGAACTGTCCCTTCGTTATATCCCTCCCACTTCTGCTCACTGAAGGAAAACTCCATGCAGCCCCCAAACTTTCCTAGTGAACACTTGTTCCCTTTCCTCTGCACCAGCAGAAAAGCTTTGTTAAAAAGAATCATTTTCAAGATTTTGAATGTTTTGTTCCTGCCAGTGAGTCAATGGTTTTTCCAGTCCCTCCCCCACAATAAGTAAGTGCAGGCTGAGTGTGGTCCAGAGGAAAATGTGAGTTACACGTGTCCTGGCCACATGCTGCTCCAGTACCAATGATAACCAGATGGTGGCTTTCAGATCTCAGCTCTCCAGCAAGGAGAAGGGTTAGCAGGACTCAGGGCAGAGTAAATACATAACCCAGTCTTGCCTGTGCCCAGCAAACACCTTCCCAACAGCAAGGGTAGGGCTGTGGTACCTTGCTTTGTGGCTCAGCATCACCTGAGCTGAGGAGGACTGGGCTGGAGTAGAGGAACCCCCATACAACAAACTCTCCCACTGAGCCCAAACTCTGATTGCATCCCTCATCTCCAGCACTTTGCTCTACTGCTCATCTCCACTCCTTTTCATGTGAGCTCATTTTCTGTTCTGGGAGAGAAAACTAGAGGGGCTGAACAAGGGCAGACAGGCCTTGGGCTAGTTTCAAGGTTGGGGGCAAACCAAATGCACCTGGTACCTTATCATTTTGGCATCTTACTCATTTAGGATGCAAATACTGCCAACCATCTGTAGCTGGAACAGCCCATCAATTGCTTGGCAGATCTGAGGGCTGTCATAGAAACAACTCTGTCCCAAAAGCAGTGCAGGATCCGTGGTGTGCAGCAGGAGCTGTGGCGTGCAGCAGGCCCCTGGTGCATGTCGGACCCCTTTGCCCTTGCATGGTGCTGCTTGCATACAAAAAAAAGTGCCTGCAGAGCTCTCAGCTCCCCCAAAGTTATCATCATCACTATCATCATCATCATCATTTTCTACAGAGTAATAGGAAAACAAAAGCCCAGGTATCCAGAAGTTGATATTCCTGTAACAACCTAAATACCTGGGGAGTTTGGGTCATGGAAGAAGGTTCTCTCAGTCTGAGGGTGGTGTCTTAGTCTCCCTTTCTCTGCTTGCCTGGTCTTTGCTCCTACAGGGGATGAGATTTCCCAGTGGTTTCCCATTTCTCTCTGGAAACAGCCAGTTCCTGCAAGCACCCGTATCTCACTTCCCTCTGTTTCTACTTCCTTATTTTGAGCCACTAAGGGAGTGAACAGCAAGAGATCCACTGATGATTTTCAGGGTAAAATCTCAGGTAGGTTGCCTTTATTAAAGATAAGCTAAGTACATAGAAAACATAAGCTTTACTCAGGCAGCAGTTCACAGGAACTTGGCAGAGGCCTGCCTGCATTTCAGAATCCTTCTCCTTTTTCTAGATGAAAGCCCTGCAGAAGGATTTGTTTTTCAGACAGAAGGCAAGCCAAGTTGGTGATTTCATCCTAAGGCAGGCTGTGTCAAGCTGGTCCTATTCAAACATGCAGGAAATCAACCCTGGAGCTCGTTCAGAAATGAGGATGGAGCGTCGGGGTAGAGAGAGGGGCCCTGAGGAGGACAAGAGCTTGGATTGTGAAGCCAAGTGCAGAACAAGCAGAGAAGGTACCTGCTGTCAGGAACCCATCCCTCACCCTTTGCAGGATTAACTGGCAGGGTTTCAAGTAACATTTTTTACTTTCCAGCTCTTCCGAGCAGCTCTCCCATCTCTGTCCTCACCGAGTGCTGTGAGGGACACGCACGGCACCGCTCTGGCAAGGGGTCAGGTGGCTACCACAGGCCAAGGAGAATTCTCTCAGAGTTCCCTCATTCCAGTAGGCTTTTTTCTGTTTAAAGCAATCATTGCTAATTAAAGCAGTTGTTTTCTGAGTGTAAATGAGGAGAGGAGAGGAGAGGAGAGGAGAGGAGAGGAGAGGAGAGGAGAGGAGAGGAGAGGAGAGGAGAGGAGAGGAGAGGAGAGGAGAGGAGAGGAGAGGAGAGGAGAGGAGAGGAGAGGAGAGGAGAGGAGAGGAGAGGAGAGGAGAGGAGAGGAGAGGAGAGGAGAGGAGAGGAGAGGAGAGGAGAGGAGAGGAGAGGAGAGGAGAGGAGAGGAGAGGAGAGGAGAGGAGAGGAGAGGAGAGGAGAGGAGAGGAGAGGAGAGGAGAGGAGAGGAGAGGAGAGGAGAGGAGAGGAGAGGAGAGGAGAGGAGAGGAGAGGAGAGGAGAGGTTGCTCTGAACATGGGAACAGGGAAAAGGGAGAGGGAAATGGAAAAGAGACTGTGAAGACTTTCTTTACAGACTGTCATAATGCTCTCCACTTAAACATTCGTGGCGCAGCTATGGAACACCAGTGATAGAGGGGAGGCAACAGATGGCAAAATTCAGAACATTTGTCCTTGGGTCTGCTTCAAAATCTCTGAGCTCTTTGGACAGTCCATTCCCAAGCAGCAAGGGAAGGACTGTGGAGAAAAAACTGGCATAATTTTATCTTCTGCATTTTTGCAGCTGCCAACTTGCCTGTTGTTTAGTGAAGACCACTCCAAGAACCTCCATCGCTCTGCAGCAGGCTGAGTCCAGCGGGTCACAAGGGAAACTCATGAGAAAAACCTGCTTGGGATCTGTGTGTGAGTGTGTATAATCCTTCATCCCTAAATAACATCTGCAGGGGCTTCTGAGCAGGGGAGGCAGTGTTTGCTGTCACTGCTGGAAAAAGCTCAGACCTGCCCCTTTGCACTTACTCTGTCTACAGAAAAACTTCAAGGGCTCCAGTCCCTCCTTTCTAGCAACTGCTTTCCTGAATCCAGATTTTAGTGGTTTGGGTTTTATTTAAATCAAGCACTTTCTGATGTGAATAATACCAGCAAAACGTTTGTAACTTGGTCTGGAAGATGGGAAAAACGCAGACACCAAAAGCCAAGGCAGGCTCTTAAATGTCAATGCTCATTAGGCACTTTTTAGCATTAGTGCCTGGTGCTGGAATCTGCCCATGCAGGCTGGAGGATGAGGAAATATTATTGGAACACATCTGCTCCAAGAGATACTGTCAGACTTGGGGAGCATCTTGTGGTAATTAGGGGAATTCATTTCATTATTTAGTCCATCAGCATTTTTTCCTGATTGGTTTTTTTTTTGGTTTTTGTTTCGTACGTTTGTTTGTCGGCTTGGATTCTTTTCTCTCTCTCTCTCTCTCTCTCTCTCTTTTTTTTTTTTTTTTTTTTTTTTTTTTTTTTTTTTTGGTGGGATCCATTAAAATTTTCCTTTCTGTATATTTTAACATCTGAAGAGCTCCCTGGCATTATTAAGACCCTGTGTTCTCAGAGCACCTCCCTCCCTGTTGCAGAGCATGTGGGTAAGAAGCATTTTGGAAGTCATGGAAGAGAAATGTGCAATCAAATGTTGTACTGTAGTTTGAGTTTTGGGCTGGAAATACAATACAGTTGTAGAACAAAATTGCCTTTCCCCTTTCCTGTCCCTGCCTTATCTCCTCCCTCTTCACTTCCCAATCCACACATCTGCATCTGCTCTCCAGATAGAAGCCCCCACGAGACCCCCATGCTGTGGTTAAAGCAAACCAGTTACCTTTGAGTCTCCTGTCCAAAACACTGCCCTGAGCTCTCCACAGTCACTGGTTTTGAGTGTTCCATACTTAGTGGGAAAGAAAGGGGTTGAACTGGATCATCCAGATTATGTCCCAGGCCAGCAGCACCTTTTCCCTCTCTTTCAAGCTGCTTTTGCCAAAGTCAGGGTGGTACCTGTGTTCCTCAAATCAAAACTCATCCCTCAGCAACTTCCATCTCCTGAGAAGAACCACTTTATAAAATCTATTAAAGAAAATAACAGCTTTAAGCCCTTTTTTTTTTTTTTTTTTTTGCCCCCCGGAAAAGGGCCCTCTAATATTGTTTAATTAAAAGCTCATTCTTCAAGGCTCATTTGATGTCAGCTTTGAAATTCTGTGCATTTCGTTTCCATTCATCTTCCTCTGTGTGTTTAATTCAGTACATTTCCAAATAGGGTTTCTGTGTGCTCACTCCTTGAACCTCAGTGCTTTGTGTAGCACTGAGCAGTGACAGAGTTATGTCAGCCTCTCTGCTTCACTGGGCACATTTGTTCCCTCAAAATCAACACAGCAGCTGGAGACACTGACATCTGAAACACTCCTGGTTCCCTTTACAGCACAGAGTGCCTGGCACTGAACTCAAGCCAGAAAAGCAGGTGCTCAAGGATAATGGAGCCTTAGCCAAAAAGAAAGAAAAGAAAAAAATCCTAGCTAGGAAAATACAGGTTCATGGGCTGGTTTTGTGACTCCCAGTTTGGCTACTCAATTGGGAGCAACTCCATGGGGTGGTTTTATTGGCAGGGAGCAGCTCTATTGGGTGGATGTTGATTGGGGTGGGTTTGCTTAAGGTCAGGCTTGGGTTGGGGGTAGCTCAATCAGAATCTTCCAGTGAAGCTAAACACAAGTACCTGGCTAACCTTGCCTTCTGCTCCAGGAGCTTCTCCAGCCCTTCCTGGGAAGGTGAAAGCTTGAGGGAAAAGGCAAGGATCTTATACTGGGGAATGTGGCTTTGCAGCAGTTGGATGTTGGAGAGCCTGACTGAAAATCCTCCTCAGATTCAGGAGACTAAGCTGGGCAGCTGGGAGGATCCAGCATGCTGGAAAAGCAAGGTGGGATGTCAGTGGTACAACAAAATGCTCAAGCACAAATGCTGTGTGAATTGAGGTGGGGGGTAAAGCTGTGCAGTGTTTCTGTCTGATCCCTCTCTGCGGAGTGGAGACCTTGGGAATGCTGCTGGGAGAGCAGGCAAGGGTACGTCTGTTTCAGCTTTTTGCAAATAACTCACTTTGAGACAGCAAAGATCATCCAGAAAAGAAAACCTGAGTAGAGACCAAGCTGTAAGAAACTTGCAAAAGTAATGCAGGGTCTCACCCTACTCCTTAGTTTCCATTTTCAGCACAACTGGCTGCTAGATCCCATCCGTGGGTGCCCAGGGATCCAGAAGCCTTTTTCTCACCTAAAGCAGGGGCAGAAGACAACCACAAATGTCTGTCTTGAGGAATGGAAGCTTTTACGGGAGCAGCTCTGTTTTGTATCTTTGAGATGAGCACTTTGAGAGGACAACACGACCAGAAGGTGCTCGAAGTGCTGGGGAGATGCAGCATGAAGGCAGTGAAAGGTGGGAGTGAGAACTCGTGTGTGGGTCCCTTCCAACTCAGAATATTCTGTGATTCTGTTTCAGGTGCCAGGGAGGTGGGCTGGGAGGGTGAGGGGGCTGCTCAGCTCAGTGCCTTTTGCCTGAAGCATTAACGTGTTCATGCCGAGGTCTGAAGCATTTACATTTTATTCCTCACTTTATGTGTGTGCACAGCTCATAAAATCAGTGATGTGGGTGCCCAGTGGAGATGAAAGCTTCCCACCTGATGTGTACGGTGAATAACAACCGTAGTTAAGTTGCACATTTCAGAATTGTTCCTGCTCTTCTAGAAAGACGAAGCTCTGCCATGAAATGGTGGATTTCCTTAAGCTTTGGCTGTTTCTTAGCACCTGTGTTAATTTTCATACGGCTTTTCCATTTGTTTTTCTCAGGTTTTTGGAAACAAAATGCTTGAAGGTGACTGCCTGGCATCTATGTCAGGGGTGAAACAGGGAAGACTGTGACCTAGGAGTATGAAATTGGGCAGGTTTCCCCCGTCTGTGCTGAGCAGAGGACTGATATCGGGGGTCTCTGGATTAGGGGGGAGCCTGTGTTGCATTCCCAGTGTAGTTCTGTCCTCCCCAGACAGGTGGGAACAGACGTGGTGGTGTGGGGCCTGTGTCTTCAGGAGTCATTTTTGTTGTCTGATACTAAGAAAGGAGTGGTTGTCATGGTTACCTGCCTCCCTTTCCTGGTCTTGCCAAATGTCTTCTCTGGAGCCTTGGGCTTGGAGCAGGATTCAGCATTTCCCTCCTGCTGAGATCACACTCTGCTCCAAGCACCTTGGATTTCAAATGTGCTGCTCTGTCACACTGGGGTGACATTTGTGTGCTTGGGTGTCTCGGGAGCCTTTGGTGCTCCTGTCTCCTTACTGATCCTTCAGGACAGGAAAGAGGTGATTGAAACGAAGCCATCTGTGGGCTTATTTGGGGGTGCAGCCCTGTGTTTGCAAGTGCTGTGGGGTGTCTGGGTGGGTTCTCATTTCACCAGGCCATCCATGGGCTCAGGGGCTCAGTACAGACAGTGCCTCCCACAGAAAAACTCCCAGGGATCAGCCCAGCTCTACCTTTCCTCTCAGTCTTGGTTTTTTAATATCAAACCAATGTGGCAAGTTAGAAAGTGACCTGAACCACAGAGGTCAGTCTCCACAAACCTTTTGGATTGAATCTGATTTTTTTCCCCCCTTTTAATGCCTTTTTGACTTCTTTGCCAGAAGAGGAAGCTTGAGTGAGAGGGGAGCAGGTTAACAAAGAGTCTCTTGAGGGTTTTTTTGTGCTGCCTTTGGTTGGCATTGCTTCAGAGAGGTAACTGAGCTCTGAAAAAGGGTTCATGCAAGTCATGCTAGAGTCCCATGCAGCAAGGGGGGGCCAGGGATTGCAGCAAGTCACTCTGTAGGAATTCTTGGAGGAGGAAGGTGAAGTGTCTCAAAGAAAACATAAGCTCATGTCCCTTTAAACAGAGTACATTTCAGAGATGCTTTAACAATTGATCAAAATCTAAATGTGCAGTCCACTATAGGGCTTGGCAATGGGTTATTTTATAGACTAACAACTGGGAGCCGTGTTAGGCTGAATCCCTGAGCTGCAGGGAAGGTGGCTATCCCATGAGGAGGGATAACTTGCTCTTTTGAAATGAGGTCAGTTATATTTACCATTTAAGGAAGATAAATCCAATTAAAATTATGAGGGTGCAAGGAATCCACTGTTGCTTTCTTTCTGTTCAACTTTTATAGTAATATTCATTACCAAAACTCCAGGAATGAGGGGCAGGGGAAACTCTGTGCATAGACAGCCAAGTGTTACAACACAGCTCTGGCTCGGGCTGCTGAGCCCCCTCGGAGCCTGGGCTGGAACATCTGGTCCATGTCCTGTTGGAAGGTCAGCCTGAACAGCCAGGCAGTGGAATCTGGTCCTGACTGCTGCACAAGGGCCTGGGCTCCTGGGGCTGGACAGCTGTGTCTGGAGCTGGGAGTCTGCGGAGCCTGAGGTGCTCCTGGGGAAACAGATCGGCTTGTGAGGTGGTGTAGGCAGTGATCCAGTCTCCTCCATTCCCTTCGGGCTCCTGGATGGCTGGAATGCCTCCCAGGAGAGCACTGGGCTTCCCCAGCCCTCCCAGCAGGGTCCTGGTGAGGTGTTCTTGGCATGACATGTGAGTGTAAGGAGGTGGTGTGGTTAGGGCAGCAATCCCTTCCTACTTTGTTGGCTCTGTAGCTGGGAAGTGGCCAGGACTTGCTGCTCTGCCCTGCGTACCTGGGAAAACCTCTTTGGATTAACTAACCTGCCCAGCATTTTCCAGGAACACATCCATTTTTCTGCACACACCCCCTCACTCTCCTGAAGTCCACATCACACTGCTCTCACACCTGTCTGGGAGCTTATTTGGAGCAGTGGGCACTGAGCAACTCTGGTTGTCCTCTGAACTGACCTGGGCCCCTCTGGAGATGGGGAGGGAACTGATGCTCTGTGCACCTTAGGGTGAGCGGTGCCACAGGAGTGTGAAGGCATTAGTCTTTTAATTAGCATTAACAGGACAATTATTATCTTAATTAAAAGACTGATAATGACACTGAAGCTGCATTTGAGGTTTAACTGCTGCAGTACCCTGACTGAACTGTATGGTTGTTAATCCTCAGTGAGGGTGTTCTATTTCCCTGAGTGATGTTGATTTAACATTCGGTAAGTGTCTTAGTGAATCTCTATTAAAGGCATATGTGGAAACCTTAATTTGAAGCATTACAGAGGAGAGTGAGATCTTCAATTCATAAAATCCTTTTTAAACACTGTGAGCTCCAAAATCTGGCCACTGCCAAAGCAAACTGTATCCTGTAAACCCTGTGCCAGATGTCTCATGTGGGGTATGCTTAAGGTCCAAAGAAAATAAGAAAGAAGGGAACAGTTTGGCCACTGACTCCCCAGTCCAGCCTATATAAAGGAGTTTCGTTTCCATTCAGGAAATAACCTCTCCTGGATGGATCCTGTTCCAAATGTGTCTGCTGAACAATCCTTCTCAGCAACACCTACGCCTGTGAGCAGAAAGAGGATCTCGTGGGAAGGTTTGGGAGGAATCTTAAACCTCTTGAAGTTTGAGAAAGAAGAGATAGTAAAGAGCTGAGAGGTGTCTCTGGCTGTTGGGTGTAGCACGGACGAGTGCCTGGCCTGATGTTGGAAGCAGAGACTGTTCTGATGTGCTCTGGGTGTGATATGAGATGAAATTTAGGGTAACCTGAGACTCCTGTGTGTAACTTCCACTCTGGAAAGGGCACTACAGGATATTCGGGTTAAAACGACCTCCAACCGTAACACTTAATCCTAAACATAACCCTAACACTATCCCTAAAACTAATCCTAACCCTAAACATTAGACTAAACTTAGATCAAACTCTAACCCTAGCTATAATCAAAAAGTAACTCTGAATGTAACCTAACCCTAGACACTAGGCTTAACAAAAAAACCTAAATACTAACACTAACACTGGGTAGCCCTAACGGCCACAAGCACTAACCCAAAAATTAACTGTAAACCCCAAATACAAACCCTACACTAAGAAGCAATAACAGCCAACAGCCCTAGCCTTATCATTATCCCTACAGCCAAAACTGAAATCTAAATATTAATCCATAAAAACAATCCATAAAAAACATAAACCATAATACTAAACCTGAACCTTAACCTAACCCTTACATAACCCTACCTCAAACCCTAACCCTAACTCCTAACCCGAAGTTGAACCCTAACACTAACCATAGCCTGACCCTAACACCCTAAACATAACTCTAAGTATAACCCTTACCCTAACCGTAACCTCCTAATCCCAAACTGAAATCCTTGCCTTGCCTCACCTGCTCCTCCTTTGACCTGCCCTGCTTGTCAGCCCCAACCTTGCACTGCCTTGTGGACACATCTGTGTCCCTCCCTCCCTTGCCCTTCCCTACCACTCTGTCACCTTGCTTTGCCATGCCCGCTCATCCCCCACCTTGACTTTCCTACTTTTTTTCCCTGGCCTTGCTTTGCCTTGCAGGCCTCTCCTTGGACTTGTTTTTCCTTGCCTCCCCTAACCTTGCCTTGCCTTGCAAACCCACTCCTTGCCTTGCCCTGCCCTGCTGGACCCCCCTTCCCTTGAAGTGCCTTTCACACCCATTCCCTTCCTTAACCTGCCTGCTCCTTTCTTCCCAGGCCTGGCCATGCCTTGCCTTCCTCTCCTTTGCCTTCCCTTGCCTGTCCAACCCCTCTGTTCTTGCCTTGCATTGCCTTGTAGAACCATTCCCTCCCTTGACTTGTTGCCCCTTCCCTGGTGGCATTTCCTTGCCGAGCTGTCCCTGGCCTCTCGCCTGGCCTGCCTTCCTCTGCCTTGGCCTTGCCTACGATTTCTGGGCATTCTCTTGCCTTTCCTTGCTCTGCTTTCCCCTCAGGGCTCTTGCCTTGCCTTCCCTGCAGCTCCCTTGACTTGCCCAGAACTGTCCACACTTTGGCTGCCTGGCTCTGCCTGCAAGGAAGGCAAGGGAAGACAAAGCAATGGTAGTCTAGGCAAAGCTGGGCAATGGGACTGAGGGCAAGGTAAGGCCAAGTGACCCACAGTGCCTTTCCTTGGGAAGCAGTCCCAGGGTTGGCAGATCACATTATAGGACACAGTGAGGAGTTCAACTCCAGGGAGACATTTTTTGTCCTGACAGCTCTTGTGTAGGAGCAATTCTTGGATGTATTCAATGCTGGAGGTGGTATCCAACCTGCAGCTGGCAAGCTCCTGAAAGAGGGTGGCAATGCTCTCGCATGGGAAGGAAAGCACATAGCCCCAGTGGTTCAGGTGCAGACAAGAAGCTGCTTAGTGGAGGTCAAGGGCAGCAGCAACTTTCTGTCCTGGCATATTTGGTGTGGGAGCATTCCCTCAACTTGTACAGTTACGGAGCTGGTATCCATATTTTGAAGGTGGTGTCCTGAAAAGTTCAGTTTGGCCAAACATTTCCGCCTTTCAGAGGTGGTGCTCTGAAATTTCTGGCAGTACATTTATTTTCAGCAAGGTAAGCAGCTCCGTCTGGGTGTGCAGCTGGTACAGTGCCCAGCGCAGGTAACACCCAGTACCAGTGTTCTGGTACCTTTGTATGGGATCAATCCCTGGATATTTGCTGTTTGGGAGGAGGGGATCCCACTTCCTTTAAGATGGAGCTCACAGTTCCTCTCTTTGGCAAAGAAACCAGTCTTGGATCCACACATTGGGTGGTCTTGGTGAATTTACTTACTTTTCCTGGTATACAGTTCTGTCTGTTAGAGCTGTTGAACCACTACAGTGGGAATGCAAAAGCCAAGCTGGTGAGCTTTTTGTCCTGGTACCTTCAGCGTGTGAGCAGTCCCTGGTGCCGTTCATTTTGGCTCCTGACTCTGGGAGATGGAAGGATTATGATGGTATATATCATGTATGATATACCCTAGAGCTGAGAGGGAAAGTGCAGATGCCAGGGTGTGTGGTGCAGTTCAGGTTATAGCCAGCAACAGCTTTCTCACTTCTGTGAGCTCTGTTTTTGCTGGATGTTTTTGATTTTGTAGCTGGACTCTGTGATAACGAAAATAATTATTAGCAAAAAGGATTTCGTGTTGCCGTTTGAGTGTGGTGCAAATAAAAGAGTTTGTACTTGGAAGGGGAAGGTCCGTGAAATCTTTCTGTCCTGACAGAGTTCATCTGAGAGCAGTAACGTTTTCAACCGGGTTCTGCCCTTCGGTGGTTTAGAGATAGGCGAGGAGCGTTGGCTTCTTTTGCAAGTCCACAGCGCCATTGTGTGGTGGTTTTTCGAGCGCTGACCATCGCCAGGTTAAAGCCAAGAGCTTTTGTGTCCTGGCACCGTTGGGGTAGGAACAGTGAGCGTAATGTAGGGGTTCCCTGGTGGATCCTGGCTCTTCGAGACTGAAAGAATGTGGTGCTGCATATTCCTGACAAAGGAAGACGAATGTGATGAGCTGATCAAAACCCCCATGCCCTGTCTCCCTGCCCTGTTGGTGGGAAGGAGGGAGGGGCTGGTGGAAGAACAGGTGTTTTTAAGGGCTTATTTTACTTCTCATTGTCCTCCTCTGACTTTGTTAGTAATAAATTCACTTTGTACCTCTAAGCTGAGCCTGTTTTGCCCTTGGAGTGTTTTCTCCCGGTCTTTAATTCACGACCCCTTTGTTAAATTTTTGTGTCCTCTGCCCAGCTGTGGCAGGGGAGAGCGAGTGAGAGGCTTTTGTGGGTGCCTGGTGTTTGGCCAGTGTCAAACCACGACACCAGCCCAGGTCCATTGGGATGGCAGCATGACCCCCTGGCCTAAGCACCACCAGTTGGGTGTTATCTCCCAACTTGCCGGGGGTGCCCTCTGCCCCAGCTTCCAGACCATTAGTTAAGGAAAATGTTAAACAGGATAGGTCCCAGTGCTGATTCTGGGAGACACTGCTTATTCCTGGCTCCACACTAGACTTGGTGCTGCTGAGCAGCAACCCTGGGGCCCAGCTGTCCAGCCTCTTTCAGTCCTGGTCACTGTTGGCTCATGCAGTCCATGTTCCTTTGGGTGAATTGGACTTTGTATTTAAAAAAAAGAAATTGCCAGGTGGGCACATGCAAGCCCACAGCTTTCAAAATCCCATCACACCAACATCCCTCGCTGCATGTTTCCACCAACTGCCCCAAAACCTAAAGAGAAGGAAACATCCTGTAAAATATTAATGAAAGGCCAAGGAGTTTTAATTATGGCTTTGGGTCTTCTGCTTTGGGTCTGCTGGTGCCAAATGAGCGTTTCCTCCTTTTCCTTTCTGACTGGTGATAGTCCCTGCTCTTCACAAGCTGTCTGCAGAGATTGTCACCCTGCTGCGAGGGCCTGCTCTTCCGTCTCTCTCTTGGCAGGGGTTGTTCCCAAGCAGCCCTGTGTGCTGGAGCATGCTGGCAGCTCCTGTTGGAGGGCCCTGGAGCTGTGGCATCCCTGTGAGTGTTGTCATGACCTGGAGTGCTCGTTCTCTTCCTCCTCCTCCCTGTTGAGTTGCTGCAGTTGGGGATGTTCATGAACCAGCTGCGCCGTTCATTGCCCCGCTGCGGGAATCTGCTCCTCTCCTTCTCCCTGGCACTGTTCCTCCGGCTGTGCATCACCTTAATCCTACCAGGCAGACCCTGTGGTCCTGCAGAACCTGCCTCGCTGCTGGCTTCCCCCTGACTGAGGAAGGAGTGGGATGATGAAGAAGCTGCCGTTTCTTCCATTTGCAAATCCAAGCACCTGAAGAAAAAAAGAGTCACCTCTGTTTAGGGCATTTTCTGCAGACTCACTTGGGATTCAGTCATTTTTTTGGAAAGGTTTCTATGACAGAGAGCCAAGGTCACCAATGGGAAATTCAGACACCTGGGGTCTTCCTACCAGGTCTGTCCCTGTCATAGCAAGCCCTTGTCTTTATACCCCCTACAGCCTCCATTTCACAGAATCACAGAATGGGTTGGGTGGGAAGGGACCTTAAAGCACATCTCATTCCAACCCCCTGCCATGGGCAGGGACACCTTCTGCTACCCCAGGTTGCTCCAAGCCCCATCCAACCTGGCCTTGAACACTTCCAGGGATCCAGGGGCAGCCACAGCTGCTCTGGGAACCTGGGCTGGAGCCTCACTACCCTCACAGGGAAGAATTCCTTCCTTATATCTAATCTAAATCTTCCCTCTTTCACTTTGAAATCATTACCCCTCGTCCTGTCACAACACTCCCTGATAAAAAGCCCCTCCCCATCTTTCCTGGAGGCCCCTTTAAGTCCTCTTCTCTGCATGAGCCAGCTTCAGAGAGCAAACAAGGAGCAGCTTACACAGGGCAGCAGCCTAAAGCCCAGCAAGGGAAGAGAACTGGTGTGGGACAGTTCAGAATTGAAGGATGCAGGGAGGAATTGTCTCCTATGGCAGAAACACTCAGGAGGATGAGAGGACAAACAGCAAAGCCAGGAAAAGGAAACATTCTGAACACGTCACCCTGGTTATTACCTGGCATAGAACAGCAAATAGGCTTGCTGCCCCAGAACTGTGTGGATGCCACAGCTATCCACAGTGACATCATTCATCTTGTACCACTGCCCATTGCTCACCTGTAAAGGAAGGCACCCATCTCTGGAGAGGAAGGGCAGTGTTTCTACACAGAAAACTGCCAAACCAAAAGTACACCAAAACAAGTCCAATCTAGCCCCAAAGGAGGAAATCTCCCAAAGCCTTGGCTGCCAGTAACACTGCCAGGTCTGTCTTCCCAGCATATGTTTTTCCCTGTCAGGAGGGAAGTTGCTCTTCACCTTTGTGTAGCAAAAAAAGTGTCCTTCAAGACAGGTGTGACCGCTGTGCACCACAACGGCATACAAGGAGTAGAGGAGGGGTTCTCCAGCCGTGTCAGACATGTACGGCCGAAGATCCAAGAACTCAGGGTACCCCACAACCTATGGAGAAACCAAGATGGCTCAGAAATGATCCTGAGCTACCACATGAAATAGCCTTCAGCAGGTAATGGTTTGGGTGGGAGGAAACTGTTCCCTGCCAAAGCAGCTCTGCCAGAGCAGAGTGCAGGCTGGTCTTCCCTTGGGAAGATTCCTCTCCTCAGAAGGGAACACAAAAAGCCCAACATGAGCAGCTTGTGACAGAGCACACTGCTTTGGGGAATCTTCTGCTCCAAAGAGGAAGTTGCACTCCAGCTGCATACACACCTGGCTGATCTTCCTGCTGGTCCGTTCATCAGCCCTTCCCAGACACACCGTGAGGACCCTGGGCTCATGATGGATTGTGAGCCTCTTGGAGGCAGCAACCTTCTTCTTACACCTTGAACCCAAGCACAGAGCTGAGTGCTGAAATGCACCCAACCTTGCCTCAAGAGGGCCAGACAGCCTTTCCTTTCTCACACCCTGGCACTAACATCAAGGCTATTCCAGACCATAAGGCCATATTCAAAAAGGCCGTATCTCATTATTGTGCATTAAACCTCTCTGAGAAACCGATTCTGCTTGATTTCAGCAGCCCCTCATGCAGAATCTGGTGTTAATATATGGTAAGAAATCTTCTTACTTGCTACACTTGAAGCACTTTTTCCCATCCAGCTGCTTGGGTGTCACAAAGTCCTCCAGAGCTGCGGTGAGGGATGAAGCTCCCTGGAGGCGTGAGAAAGGAGCTGCTGAGCTGTGGGAAGTGCCCTCACCTGAACATTTCCCAGGAGCCGACAGGAAGACCCAGGCAGCTGATGCTGAGGAGACCCACCAGGACCCCACAGGCAGTGTTTGTAAGGAGACAGAAAGAGGGGTGTGATACTGAACATTTCCCTGTGTTCCAGGGGTTCCTGAGCCATCTAGAGCTCCCTCTCAGGGCCACTGCTCAGTTCAGCTACTGATGGCGTGCAGGGGCATCAGTAGTGAAAACTGATCTAACCGGTCAGCCTGGGAGCCAGAGGGGTGTTGAGGCAGGAAAAAGGGAAGGGGGAGGAGAGTGGGTCAAGGGTGCAGAGGGGATAATGCTGCTTGTCCAACTTAAACCCAGCACCACAGACACACCAGTGCCATGGCCTCTGCAGAAGGACACTGTCCATTCCGCTTTCTACTCACCACCAAGATCCCTTGTGCTCGCAAAAGAGGTTTGTAAGACAAATGCTTTGGTTCTGAAAAGCTACAGGGGCCTTGGGACCTCTCGAAGTACAATTGCAAACGTCTTACTTTGATTTTCAAAAGGATATCCAGGAAGGCCATGTAGAAATCAGAAACTGTTTTGCAGCTCAGGCATGTGACTGGAAGGAAAATCAAAATGCTGAGGGAAGTTAATTGGTGTCAGTTTATGCTCGTGGGTCCTTCTACGCCAGTCATCACAGGACCAGCTGCACGTCACAGGCGGACAGAAGGGCACAGAAAATGCCAAGAAGAGCAGTAGTTGTGGAAACATACCTCTGGATCTCAGAATGCCCCGAAATATTTGATGGATGATGGTAGTTCCTTGGGAAGAGATGTCCAAGCTGGAAATAAATGGCAAGGCAGAGAGTTACGTCCTCCAAGAGTTTAGCTTAGAAAGCCCTGAGCGGAGGTTTTCCTTGATGGGAGTACTTCAAGGAGTCCAAGAGATTAAGGAACATTGAAAAGGGAATTTTCTTGTGCTTACTCGCTGCTTCCACTCAGACAAGCTCTCTGCATGGCACTGAGAGTACACCGTAAGAACTCGTAGGCATCTCCCGGTATGTCAGGCTTAAATTCTCCTATGACTAAGAAAGAAGTTAATAGTTCTTCCCTCAAAGAAGGAAAGAACCTGCTGAAGCACCTGAAATTGCTTACATCTGAGGTCCCTGATGACAGCTCTAGGCCGGATGGCACTGGCTGAGGAATACAGGACCTTCCGAACGTGAGCTTCCATGATGCACATCATGCAGAAACCTTGCTGATGACCTGAGGAAAGAGGGAAGCTCCTTAGGTTAGCAAAACAATCCCCAGGTAGAAAACCTAATGGAGGTCTTGAAGTTGTAAAGACTCTCTGTTCCTCTTCTCCCGAAGTGCCAATGTCCTGACAAGCCCGGGGCACTTTAATGCATAGAAAATGTTCTTCATAGGGAGGCTAAACTGGCACAAGTTTTCTGTGCAATAAGCTAAGAGGGTTTAACTTGAAGGGACAGGGACCCAGGACTAGGAAGAGGTGCCTTTCTGAAAATGAATGCACCTTGATAGGACAGGTGGCTTTTAGTTTGAGTGCCTGAGGAGCATAAGCTCATGGGGCTAACAAAGAAGGGCTGCTGTTCTCCTAAATCCAATTGCAGATTCTGGGAATCCTTGGGATGTACCCAAGAGATTTAAAAGGAGATATTCCTAAAAGTACTCACAGAAGCGGCTGTGCTGACGAGAGAGCAGGTAATTAGCCAGAGGGGGTGTGTATGTCAGGCACTGCAGGACCACGTTGAGGTAGCAAGTACTACCAAGGTTGTAAAGTCCCGCTCCAGGTCTCCGTTTTTGCCTCCAGTCCATGCAAATCTTCTCTGGGGAGAAAAGGGTCTTTTGTGGTGGATTCATTCCCTTGCCAATGACTGCAGGCAAACAACATTTGAAAAGAGGTAAGACAATGGGTGACAGATGCACTTTTCCTGGGTAATGGCCAGGCAGGGCCCAGAGAGTGGTGGTGAACGGCCGCATCCAGTTGGCATTTGGTCACTTTGTCCCACAGGGATTAGTGTTGGGCCCAGTTCCTGTTTAATATCTTTACTGATGATCTGGATGAGGTGATCATGTGTACCCTCAGTAAATTCACAGACCACACCAGATTTGGTGTGAGTGTCGATCTGCTGGAGGATAGGAAGGCTCTGTCCAGAGGGATCTGGACAGGCCGGATCAATGGAACGAACCCAACAGTATGAGGTTTAACAACATCAAGTGCCAGGTCCTACACTTCATTCACAATAACCCCATGCAGCGCTCCAGGCCGGGGGCAGAGTGGCTGGAAAGTGGCCCAGGCGAGAAGGATCTGGGGGTGCTGGTCAACAGTGGCTGAACGTGAGCCAGCCATGTGCCCAGGTGCCCAATAGCATCCTGGCTTGTATCAGGAGCAGTGTGGCCAGCAGGACCAGGGAAGTGATTGTCCCTCTGTACTTGGCACACACCTCGAGTGCTGCATCTAGTTTGGGGCTCCTCAGGTCAGGAAAGACATTGATGTGCTGGAGCATGTCCAAAGAAGGGCAGGGAAGCTGGGGAAGGGTCTAGAGGGTAAATCCTATGAGAAGCAGCTAAGGGAACTGGGATATTTTATCCTGAAAAAAAAAGGAGGCTCAGGGGTGACTTTGTCACTTTCTAGGACTACCTGAAAGGAGGCTGTAGCCAGGTGGGGATTGGCCTCTTTTCCCAGGCAACTACCGAGTGGACAAGAGGATATATAGTCTTGAGCTCTCCCAGGGGAGGTTCAGGTTAGACATCAGGAGGAATTTCTTCACAGAAAGAGTGATTAGATACTGGAATGAGCTGCCCAGGGAGGTGATGGAGTCACCATCCCTAAGGTATTTAAGAAAAGACTGAGTGTGGTGCTTAGTGCCATGGTCTATTTGACATGGTGGTGTTTGGTCAAAGGTTGGACTCGATGACCTTAGAGGTCTTGTCCAACCTAATTGATTCTGTGATTCTTTATGTGAATATTGTTGCTTGAAAGCTTTTTTAAATGCTGAGTTCACTATATGACACCAAGGACAACAGTTCTAATCACCAACCCAGAAACATCAGGGGAAGCCTAACACCCCATCGACATCTACTGACAGGGAAACAGTTCTGGAAAACAGTCTGTTCCCCTGTTTAATCTGCCAAAAGTCCAACAAATCCACACTGATTTCTGGGCCTCAGGCCACCTTCCTTTCCCTCTAGAGCCTTGAATCATCAGATCTTCACTTTTCCTGGTTGTAATGTGATGAAAACAAGCAACACCTGGGCCTGGCTGCTCTCAGGGAATGCCCCAGAATTCACTCCAGGCTGTCAGCGCATCAACACTTAGGGATGGAGCAGTGGCCATGTCCTTCATCCGTGGGCATTCACAAAGTCCAAGCCAGCTGGTGAAAATGTTACTCAAAGAAGTCATTCCCTGTTGTAGCCATTGCTCCTCTCAGGTACGGAGTGAAAAGCTTTGGATGACAAAGGATATCAGGACCTCCTCCAGAAAGATCCCCTGCTGGGAAAGAAAATATTTGTAGCTCAATAAAATGATTTCAAAAACCCCAAATGTTACCCGAAAAGCACCTTCAGCTGTCAAAAGCATTTTGTTGGTGCTTGTAGCTGCTGCCAAGGACAAAGAATACTTGGAAAAAGGCAGGGGAAGGAGCCAAGTTACCCCAATGGTCAGCTTTTGCTGGCCCACTCCTCAGGACACCAAGCATTGGACAGGTGAGATCACAATTGCCAGTCACAGGTTCCACACCTCTGCCACTGTTGTGACACTTTTGTGATACAGAGCATCACAAACGTGGGATGCATCCTGCTCCAGAAGTCTTGGTCTGCCTCACGCTGGTGGGTTGACCCTCACAGGCTTGTGCTAATTAAACAACGTTGTAATGCTTTATTTGTATGGAGATGGATTTAACGGTGGTAATTAACAAGCTGCATTAAGATGGTTTCTCCAAGGATGTTTCCCTGTGGATCCCAGTGTGTTTCCCAAGCGCTCCAGTGACCAGGTTTTACTTTAACAAGGTGTGAAGTGCCATGGAAGGCCAATGGCAATAAATCCAGGATTTTGGCGTCATTGCCACATGACCCCTTTGCTGAATCCCATTGTTTCCTCATCTCACAACTAAATACTCCACAATATCCCACTTGGACAGCGCTCCAGGGTGGAAATCATCCTGTGAGTGCAGTTTGGCCACAGAAATCAGTTGGAAGGGTTTCATTTATTTCATTTTTGTCAAGTTATTTTATACCCCCAAATGTCTCTCAGCTCACAGGTTTTCAGCTTCATGACATTCCTCGTAGAACGACATGAGGATTAAAGTGTTTCAGAAACATAAAGTCCTCTGCAGAGGCCCAGGACAATCCACATTTTTGTAAAAAGAAAAGCAATTTCATCCAGATCTTATGAAGCAAAATCATAAAAATGCCCATTTTTTCATCACCTTGTCTCACACCATGAAGTTAAAAACATTTTTCCTCCACTTCCTGCCTCAGAAGGAGTTTTAACTTTCCAATTAACTTAATCTTCATAGTCTTGTGACCCTGTAAAGTGTGTTTTTAGGGGTAAAAATTAATTAAAAGCTACTAAATCCTGAATGCTGAAGGTGGAGGGAGGGCACTGGCCTCCCTGCAGGGAAGCTGCAAGATGAGGGACACTCACTGTGGCTCCAGGGAATTGCTGTTTTGACTGAAACTGATCCAAAATGTTCTTTGGGTTAGAAAGGGGTGAGAAGGGGCCATTTGAGGCAGCATTTCATCACTCCATGGGGTGTTATTGTTGTCTTTTGGTTTTGATCTGCCTTGACAACAGGGAAAACACATCAAATCTCTTATTCTTCAACTTCTGATTGGCTTTGAAGCCGTTTTATTAGCGATTCCCCTGCTCACAGCTGGGGCACACGGCATCACTCCTGCTCCTCTCCCATGGCAACGGAGCACGGCCCCCAAACACGACGGGGTGCCCACAAGGGAATGTTGACCTCAGTCCCGGGATCGGTTGCCAACAACAGAACTTGGCCCTCAGACCCGCCCACTCCCTGCTAATGCAGCCCTCGGACACAACCAGGTGCCAGCAGAGGAAATGACCAAATGACCAGGTGCCAGCAAGGGAATTTTGCCCTCAGCCATGGCCAGGTGCCGCCCACGTAGCATCCTTTTGTCCCTGATCCCTCCACATCAAAGTAAGCGCTTTTATTTAAGGAATATCAGATATTTACATTTACAGGGAGAATTCTGACCCCTGCAGGGAATGATTTTCAAGGTTATTTTAAAGATTATTTTCAGGCCCTGGCGTTCACTCCTGCACCTTAATTAGTGAGAACTGTGCTCCTTTGGAACCACTGAAAATAATATGGAATATTTGGGGGTCTAATTTAAGGGCATTTTGCCCTTGTGATTCCTGTGCCTCCATCGAGTACCCCCGAGGTCATCCTGCAGGGGCTGCCATCCCTCATCGCTGTGATCACTGGATTTAACTCACTCAACCCCTCCTACAAAGATCCAGGTAGCTGCAAAACATCTTAACTGCACATATCCCCCCACTGGGGCATGACAAGGGGGGAAATCGTCATAAATATCATTTCTGGGGATGACAGTGGAAGGTATTTTTATCTGTAGAGTTTAGTGATGTAGTGGACGTTTGCTTTCCTGTTTTCCTTGATCTTTATTAGTAGTTTCATATTGCTGCACCTCCAAATCCAGCCCAGATCTGCGGAAAAGAGGGAAGACATCAAAGAACAACCCCAAAAACACAGTTTCCCAGATCTGCTCTTCAAAAGGGGTTTAGGAGGAGGCGGCCTGGTGCTGATTGCAAGTTATCATCACAAAATCCTCAAATCCTTCCAAATCCATTTTGCCACAGTGGAATTTTAGGGATAAAAGTGCATAAATAAGTGATGTTAAAGGTGAGTTCTTGCCAAGCTTTGCCAGCATCTGGATCCAGGTCCTCCAGGTGTTTAGGATCTCCAGGACCATCCCATGCCAGGCCCAGCCAGCAAAGGTCACCAGTGCCCCTTGGTAAGCTGAAAATGAGCCAAAACCCTGCTGGTTTGGGTGAGCTCCTGCAGAGAGAACTTGGAGCGAAATCCATCCAGTGGACAGACGAGGAACCATCCTGAAACCTCTCCAGGTTCCTGGTTGTGGGTTGATGCCCCATGGAGTAGTGGACCCTCCTCTTGAGGAGTCTGCTGGTCTGGTCACCAGCATCATCATCATCATCAGCCCCCTGCTCTCCTGACACAACCTTGTCTCTCTGTTCTTTGCAGTTGACAGAGATGCCAATGACAGCTGGGCCGTGCCAGATGTACTTTAGTAAGTCCCACAAGTTTGGGATGGGAAAGGGGATTCCACCACCCTCAGTCTCCGTGAGGGCTTCTCTCGTGCTGGGCTGGGTCTCCCAGAGCCAAAACCCACCTGAGGTGTCCTCCAAAAGGGCTGAGGTGTCCTGAAATGGGTGGAAAACATCCTCCAAAGGTCTGGAAACACCCCAGTAGTACAGAGAATAATGATGGAATGGGAATCAATCCCATTTTTCAGTTCTTTTACCCAAAACTATGGGATTTAGGGCTGCATTTGCTGCCCAAAAAATATTTTGCCAAATGGTTCACTTCTTGTTCTGATCATGAAACTGTTGATAATTGTTGATTTGTACCATTATGGGGGTAAAGGAGAATAAGTGGGTGTGAGTGATACAGGAGGCAAAAACTGGCCTCTGAGCACCCACTTGATCATTTAAATTGGTCATAAAACATCATTCTTGGACCATTAATGTGTGTCCATCATTAGTTGTGGCATTTATTAACATTAATTTGTTAATTAGGTGCTGTCACTGCCTCCCTAAACCTTTTTATGTTTTTTGCAGCAATCCTCAGGCCTTGAACAATTTTTTGCCTGGATCCAGAAAGGTGAGTGACAGCTCAGCTCCCTCCCTAAACCCATGCAACTTCTGTAACACAAACATTTTTTTTTTAATTAAAACTGGATTTTTACATCAAACCTCCCCAAAGGTCACAATCTTTTTAGGTCTGAGTTCCTGCCGCTGCTCATGCAGTGCTGCCAGCAGGGATTTTGGGGTGGTTCAAGCCAAAATTGGGAACAGGGAGAGCTGCTGCCCCACTGCTGGGGAGAGCTTGGTGCTTTCTGGGGCTGCCCCTCACCACTGCACCCTCTTTCCCCCCCCCCCCCCATTTTTTTAAATTCTGCACCAAATAAATGTTCGTCCTTCCAGCCTGACCGTGCTCCTCTCTCATCACAGAGGATGCACCCAGTCCCTTTTTTGAAGGTGCTGGGCTAGTAGACCTTTTCTAAATTTCTCCTTGGAGAGCCTTTCCTTGCCCTCGCATCATTTCCAACCCCCCTCGGTGTGTTTCTGACGCATTTCCCAGGTCTGGGAGCCCTCCCCGAGCGCCGAGCCGAGCTGGCCCGTGGCCAGCAGGGGCCTGGCCCTGCCCGAGGCCGCCGGCGCGGGCTGCCCGTGGGGCGGCGGGGCCGCGGCGGGGCCGCCCCGGGACCTGCTCCAGCAGTGCCTGTGGGCAGCGGGCATCACCGAGCAGCTGCTGGAGGCCGAGGCCAAGCGGGAGCCGGGCAGCTTCCAGCCTCGCCCACAGCCCGCGGGGCCCGCGGCTTCCCGCAGCGGCCCGCAGCTCTGCCGGGCCGCCCTGGGCCAGCAGCCGGCCCTCAGCACGGCCCAGCCCTTCGTGCAGCACCTCGGGCCCTTCGCCAGCCTCCAGACGGGCAGCGGGCCCGCTCAGCTGGAGGGACAGCAGGGGACGGCCACCGCCCTGCCAGCGCCACGGGTCGTGTTCCTCCAGCAGGCAAGTGCAGCCCCTCTGCGTGGTGACCGCCTGGGGCCACTCCCGTGCTGTCTGCCGGACAGGCTTTTGTAGCTCTCTGGTTTGAAGTTCTGGGTTTTAGTCCTACTTCTAGTTCTTTAAGTTCCTACGGATTTTAATTTTGCTAATTCTTTTCATTCTGTGTCTTTTTATTTATGTTGTTATTTTAAGTCCTGCTTCTTTTCCTTCGGTTCTTTCACCTGGGAAGGGGGAAGAGAAACGGGGACAAGGACCCCAATATTTGAGCTTTTATTTAGGTCAGTCTTCACCTCCCTCTGTAGACCCCCCATTTGTGGGTTTGGGGCACACAGGCCCATTTCTGGGGTTCAGACCCTGAGGGGGGCAGCACCTTTTTCGAATCCTGGAGTCCTTAAGTTTGGAAAACCCTCAAAGATCCTCACATCTGACCCTTTTTGTCCTTCCTTGTATGTGCTGGTGGCGGGAGAAAGTCCCGTCCTCCTCACGCATTCAAACCAACCTCAAGCAGTTTGCAAGTTAAAAAGCACCAGATTTAGGGCGTGTTTTTCATTTTTTGTGTTGTTTTCCACCCTGTCCAGGTGCCACAGAGGATCATGCTGCAGGTGGAGCAGCCAGCCCCCACCACACTCATCCTGTTCCCTGGCCCAGCCTCCTATGTCCTGGGGAGTGGCCAGGGGCCACTGTGGGCCACCGGCCCACAAACCCAGCAGCCACCCACATTCTGCCACCCCGTCGTCCTGCGGCCACCAGCACCCTGGAGCACCAGCACCCCAGCACAGCAGCATCCCAACGCCCAAGGCTGTGGGAATTGAGCTGTGGCATGGTGAAAGCTTCTGGAGCCTGAAGCCAAAGTCGCGGAAAGTGGACTCTTTTGTTTCTTATTTTTAATAGAACTCTTGATGCAAAGTGCCATAAGAATCCAAAGTGAGATTATTTAGTATTAAGGCTTGAGTTTAAACACATTCCCGGTCTTGTTTCATGTTTGCAAGATCTCATCACCCTGGTCCCTGTGGAGAGGACCTAAAAGATGGGGACAAGGAGCCCGTCAGAGTGAAATGGACAAAGCAGGTACACGGGAGAAGAGAGAAAATGCAGCGCTGTGGGAAAGGGGAGAAAATGGGGACGTCCTAGGGCACAGAAAAGGCAGCAGCGCCCCGCGGGCCCGTCACTGCCCGCAGCTCTTGGTTTCGGTGCTCCCGGGAGCCTTCACGAGTTCAGGCGCTCCCTTCTCCTCCTGCAGCTCCCAGCGCCCCGAGGCACACGCGGGTGTCGCACAGCGCTGGCGGCCACGGGGCCACCACAGCTCAGGGGAGCTCTGGCAAGGTGCGGAGGCCCCCGGCGCCTGTCCCGGGGAGTGTCCCCCGCCTGTGCCGGCCGCCTGCCCCGGCCGGGAGCCACGGCGGGTGGGCTGCAGCCGCCGCCTCCGACCCCGGGCGGCTCCGCGAAGACGCCGCCGCACCGCCGAGGGGCCGCTCGTCTCCCCAGCGCCGGGCCCGCGATCCTCACCCGCCGCTGCCGCCGCCGCCAGGCCGTTCCCGGGGCTCCGCCAGGCTGTTCCTGGTGCTCAGCCAGGCTGTTCCCGGGGCTCCGCCAGGCTGTTCCCGGGGCTCAGCCACGCCGTTCCCGGGGCTCCGCCAGGCTGTTCCCGGGGCTCAGCCACGCCGTTCCCGGGGCTCCGCCACGCCGTTCCCGGGGCTCCGCCAGGCCGTTCCCGGGGCTCAGCCACGCCGTTCCCGGTGCTCAGCCAGGCTGTTCCCGGTGCTCAGCCACGCCGTTCCCGGTGCTCAGCCAGGCCGTTCCCGGGGCTCAGCCACGCCGTTCCCGGGGCTCCGCCAGGCTGTTCCCGGGGCTCAGCCACGCCGTTCCCGGTGCTCAGCCACGCCGTTCCCGGTGCTCAGCCACGCCGTTCCCGGGGCTCCGCCAGGCTGTTCCCAGGGCTCAGCCACGCCGTTCCCGGTGCTCATCCAGGCCGTTCCCGGGGCTCAGCCACGCCGTTCCCGGTGCTTGGCCGCTGCTGCCGGGCCCCTCGCTGCCGGGCCCGCCGGCGGGAGCACTGCGGGGGCACCGAGCTGCAGTTCCGCGCTTTGGCCGCCCGGTGGCAGCCGCGAGCGTGGGAACGGCGCGGGGCTCGGGGGACGCGGCGGGGGAGCCCCCGGAGGGCGGGGGACACGCGGGGACACGCGGGGACACGGACCGGGAACACAGACCGGGGACACGGACCGGGAACACGGACCGGGAACACAGACCGGGGACACGCGGGGACACGCACCGGGAACACGCACCGGGGACGCGCGGGGAGACGCACCGGGGACACGCAGGGACACGCACCGGGGACACGCACCGGGGACACGCACCGGGGACACGCGGGGACACGCACCGGGGACACGCACCGGGGACACGCAGGGACACGCGGGGACACGCACCGGGGACACGCACCGGGGACACGCGGGGACACGCACCGGGGACACGCAGGGACACGCACCGGGGACACGCGGGGACACGCACCGGGGACACGCACCGGGGACACGCGGGGACACGCACCGGGGACACGCACCGGGGAACACGCGGGGACACGCGGGGACACGCACTGGGGACACGCGGGGACACGCACCGGGAACACGCACCGGGGAACACGCGGGGACACGCACCGGGAACACGCACTGGGGACACGCGGGGGCTCCGAGAGGGGACACGCACCGGGGACACGCAGGGACACGCGGGGGCTCTAAGAGGGGACACGCGGGGACACGCACCGGGGACACGTGGGGGCTCCGAGAGGGGACACGCACCGGGGACACGCACCGGGGACACGGACCGGGGACACGGACCGGGGACACGCGGGGACACGCACCAGGGACACGCACTGGGGACACGCGGGGGCTCCGAGAGGGGACACGCACCGGGGACACGTGGGGGCTCTAAGAGGGGACACGCACGGGGAAAGGGCACGGAGGAGAAGCGCTCTGAGCAGACAGAGGTTCCCGGGAGCCATGCGTGGGGATGGCCGGCAATTCCCCCCCCAGGATAAGCCCCAGGACAAGGCATCGGGGTACCCACGGGCGCTCCGGGTCACGGCCCCACCCGGGATCATCCGCAGCCGGGCCCCCAAAGTGCCAGCATTTCACCCCAAAGCGCGGAGTTCGGTGGTGGTTGTGGTTTTTTCTTTTCTGCAATATAAAAAGGGAGGGGGTTTCCTTTTCCAAAACACTCGTTTTGGAGGCTTTCCAGTGCTTTTCCGCAACTTCAGGTGATTTTTGGTTTTGGTTTTGTGCGTGAAAATGTGGGGAGGTTTTGCTTTCTGGCTGTGAAAATCTAGGAAAGAATTTGGCTTTCCCAGGAGCCCCAAAATGGGAGTTTTTCCCCAAAATTGTTTTGTTATTTCTCCCACCCCCCCGTTTATATATTTACACTCATCTATTTAGACTAAGTCTATTTACTCTTATTGTATAGAATATCTATTTATGCTTACATATCTATTGACTATTAAATCTATTTACACTTATATTAGCACTTACATTGCACATCTACATAGGCTGTTGGTTGAGACTGATGTATTTTGGCCCTTTGAGATCCTTTTAGGACTTCTCTATTTTTACTTAAAAATCTACTTACATTTATTTAGTTATCTAAACTGTCTCTCTATTCAGTTTCTTATAAAGTCCTTTGTATTGTGTAGTATATACAACTTTTTAGTTTGAAATCAATTTATATTTATATATATATATTCAATATAAGTAAAAATGATTTTTTTTCTGTATTTCTACTCCTCACACCCATATTTACAAAGCTTTGATATTTTTTAACACTTCCCCCATGAAGTTTCAGGCATTTAAGACAGTTATACAGGGCAGAGACTCCAAAATGAGCTACCTCCCCTTCAGTTTTAACCATTCCACTTTCACCAATAAGGAGAGATGAATGTGAGAAGATAAAAGTGAAAAAATAGCAGAGCAGCTGTGAAGGGTGCTGGGTGCCCCTGCATGTGGGGTGGTTGGTCCCACAAAGCACTGAGTGAAACAGTTGATGCTTTATTATTCTTCTGACATGAGTTCCACACCAGGGATTTCTTTTCTGTTTTTTTCTCTTCTTTCTTTCTTCTCTTTCCCTTGTTTTTTTCTTTCCTTCTTCTGTGCCAGAAGGCACCGTTTTCCATCCTCCTAATCATCAGGTACCTAAAAAAAAGGTAGCCTCTTGCCTTGCTGCTTGCCATGCTGAGTCAGGAATGTGAATATTTAATTCATGTAAATGCGGGACAGCATCGTTCCTTGTTTGGCCAAGCGTTTCCTCATTTGGTCCCCTGAGCAGAATGTCGTCGTTATATTGTCAAATTGTGGGTTCAGGTGTGGGAAGGATTGGTCCTGCCTCTTTAGCTAACATAGCATGGACCTCCTAAGAGACTTGGGACAAGGGCCTGGAGGGACAGGACAAAGGGAATGACAAAGGACAGGGTTAGATAGGGGATATTGGGAAGAAATTCTTCCCTGTGAGGGTGGTGAGGCCCTGGCACAGGGTGCCCATGGAATCTGTGACTTCCCCACCCCTTGAAGTGTTCAAGTCCAAGTTTGATGGGGCTTGGAGCAAACTGGTCCAAGCCCTGAGAAAAAAATGAGCTTTAAGGTCCTTTCCAGCCCAAATCATTCTGGGATTCTAGGATTTCTTCAGCACTGTGCCAAAGCTCCAGCCAGGACTTGGCAAAATCTCATCAAACTTAATAACAACCATTTCATAGACTCTTTTGAGGTTTTTTCCTTAATATGAACAACTTGAAGCCGCGTACCAGCAGAGAAACCCTTCTCCTGTCCTGCTGCATGGAAAACCAGCATGGAGAGGGAGCCAGCAAGTGCAGGCAGCAGTGCCCGTCCTCCCTCTGCATCCCCCTGCTGCAAGGCAAGCCCTTAACCCAAAATTTGGGAAACTGAGCTTAAGCCCTGATGTTCCACTGGGCTATGAACTAAACTCAGATTACAAAAAGAAAATAACCACCCAGCATACATGACAACATTCCCCTAAAGCAATTGTTTAAACTGGTAATAAATTTTAAAAATTCAAGCTGAAAAAAAAATTATAAAAAGCTGCTCATTTCTTGTGATTACTATTTTATTTTTTGAGAGGAAAAAGACCTTTTTTATTTTATAATTCCCTTTAATCTTATTTTATCATTTTTAATTGTTTTATTTTAGAAAGGAAATAATTTTTGGATACATGACTTGGCCTTTATGTCATTTTTTTCTGTATTTCCTACCTATAAATTTCTGTTGTCATTCCCGTGGTTCCAATTATTGTTTTCCTCTGCTCCCTCAGTGTCACCGATAGGAGCAGACCCGCGTGTATAAAGGAATGGATGGACACGGCGGGGGTTCAAACAGATTTTAGGGATCGAATAAAGGATGGAGCCCCCCCGGATGAGGGATGACGTCACGGCTCCCTTGACCACCATCCGCATCCCCCTTCCCGGTGACGTCACCAGTCCTCCCCCGCGCTTGCGCAGTGCGCGCTCAGCACCCCCCGGCGCGGCGCGGAGGATGCGGGGCTGCAGGTGGGTGTGGGGCCGGGGGGCGGTGAGGGGTGCGGGGTTTGGGGTGGGTGTGGGGCCGGGGGGCGGTGAGGGGTGCGGGGTTTGGGGTGGGTGTGGGGCCGGGGGGCGGTGAGGGGTGCGGGGTTTGCGGTGGGTGTGGGGCCGGGGGGCGGTGAGGGGTGCGGGGTTTGGGGTGGGTGTGGGGCCGGAGGGCGGTGAGGGGTGCGGGGTTTGGGGTGGGTGTGGGGCCGGGGGCCCGGGGGACGGTGAGGGGTGCGGGGTTTGGGGTGGTGGGCGGTGAGAGGGGAGCGAGCGGCGATGCTGTGTTTGCAGGCGGGGCGGGGGGGCGGATGTCGGGGCGCAGGCGGGGGTCGCACGGGGGATGCGGCACCCCTGGGGGGCAGCAGGGCCGCGGGTGTGGCGAGGGGAGGCGGGTTTGGGGCGCATCGCGGGCTGAGCGCGCCGCGGGTCTGGGGGCGCGGCGGGCGCTGCGCTGACATTGCGGGGAGAGTTGGGGTGCAGCAGTGAGGGCGTCGGGGGAGCGAGGCCGGGGGTTCGTCCGCGTATCGGTGCGGGGGCGGTGCGGAAGGGGGGGGGGGGGCGATGTGCTCGCGCACTGCGGGGGCGTTTTGGGGGGTCTTGGGGACGCGGGGTGTGCGCGTGCGGGCAGCGGCGGAGGGAGGGGCGGCGAGCGCAGCGAGGGCGTGTCCGTGCGTGTGTGTGTGTGTGCGTGTGCGCGCAGGGCTCTGCGTGTGTGTGTGTGTGTGTGCGTGTGCGCGCAGGGCTCTGCGTGTGTGTGTGTGTGTGCGCGCAGGGCTCTGTGTGTGTGTGCGTGTGCGCGCAGGGCTCTGCGTGTGTGTGTGCGTGTGCGCGCAGGGCTCTCTGTGTGTGTGCGTGTGCAAGGGATGTGTGTGCAGCGCTGTGTGTGTGCGCAGATGCGTGCGTGCAGATGTGTGTGTGTGCGTGTGAAGGTGTGCGTGTGGAGCTGCAGGGGCACGTGTGCAGGCATGTGTGTGTGCAGGTATGTGTGCAGGTATGTGTGCAGGTGTGCACAAGCAGCCGTGCCCGTGCGCGGGTGTGTGCACGCAGTGGGGATGCTGGTGTTTGCGAGGCCTGGAGCTGGGCGGTGTGGGCATGGTGGGGTCCGTGGTGCTTGTGTGGGAATGTGCACAGCGGTGCACAGTGTGTGCGAGGGGATGCAGGCATGCGCAGGTGGGCACACATGCACGCTGCGAGGGGATGCATGCTTGCAAAGGTGTGTGTGCCTGCACACTTGCACAGGACAGGGTGTGCATGCACAGGGTACGTGGGGGGGTTGTGTGTGCAGTGTGTGCTTGCCTTGCTGTGCACACACGCAGCCCAGCACACGTGCACCACCAGAGCACATGTGCATCTGTCTGCAAAACGTCCTGCACGTGTGCACAGCTCTGTGTGTGTGCGCTTTGCACCTGTCTGTGCACGGTGTGTGTGTTCACAGGGTGTGCCAGGCATGGAGCAGGCGTGGGCACTCCCCTGTGTCTGTGTGTGCACCCACGTGCCCCACAGCGTGCGTGCAGCAGGTGTGTGCACTGGGATGGGCTCACCTCCAGATGCACACGTGGAGGGTGTGCGTGCACAGGGCGTGTGCTGCAGGAGTGTGGGGGCCCGGGGCACCCAGTGGGGTGCACATGCGCAGGGGTGTGTGGCCGTGCTGCACATAGGTGCAGGTGCTACTCAAAACCCTGGTCAGGCCAGGTCTTCCCCCAAAACTGTGATGTTTCTGCTCCCCTCCCCAGGGAAGCATCACCAGGGCTGGGGGAATGAGCTGGGGTACTGATGCCTGAACTGGGCTATTCCTGGCTTACTACTAAGTTACTGTTTGCTTCCTATGAGGCTACTGCTAGGATGCTGCTGCCATATTCTCAGTAATCTCCTGAGGGAGCAGTGAAATACTATCAAGACACAGCTGAGGTGCTCTCAGGATACTGCTGGGATGCTACTGAGATGCTATCACGAGTTTACTAGAATGTGGACAGGCTACTCTGCAGACAGTAGTAAGGCACTTTCAGAGGAGCACTGAGGTGCTCTGGGTACTATGTGGATGCTGCAAGAACTCCACTAAGGTACTTAGTCAGGCTGCTACTAAGATATTTCCAGCATATTTCTAAAGCTGATACTGAGGTACTCCTATGAAGGTGCCACTGGAGCAGCTCCCACACCAGCCAGTTCCTCTCAAGAGATGTTCAGGTTGCTTTCAGCATAGTTACGTGGCAGTAACATAATATCTGGATATTACTTTGCACTTCCAAAGTGCCACCAACACTCTATGAAGATCATAGCTATAAGATAATAGCTGTATCCCATTACACCACTGTTAGATCCTATGGGACACTCATTATATACTACTGAGATACTGTCAGGGCACCAGGATGCTTTTGGGATGCTCCTGACATGGTATCAGAATATTCCTACGTGTGCTAGTACAACATCAGGACAATGCTGAGCTACTCAATGGCTGCTACTAGGATACTGTCAGCACATTACTGATGCTTTCAGGCCACTTGCTTAGTAGTGATATAGTATAAGGATAGGACTAAGATGCTACCACTTCAGGGAAATAGTGGTATGTTTTTTACATACTCTCAGGGTAGCACTAAGCTACCTGGACCACTATCAGCACTTTGTTGCTACTAGTAAATTACTGCTAGAATAGTGCCACAGTATCAGAATGTTTCTTATGAGTACATCCTGATGGGATACTGCTGGGATGCTACAGAGATGCTGTTGGTTGTGTAACAGCCCTGGCAGTAGGGTTTCAGTCAGCACGGCAGCAGCGAAGGGAATGGGGAGGTGGGTGTTGTAACCTGTTAGTAGCCTGGTGCCTCACGGGCACCCTCTCCCTGCAGCTAAGGCAGCACATCGGTGTCGAGGAGGATGGAGGCGCCCCTGGTTAGTCTGGAGGAGGAGTTCGAGGAGGGGCCCGGGGACGATGGGGGGACCCTGCAACGCCCTGCGGACCCAGCGCTGGCCGAGCTGGAGAGCTTCTCCGCCGAGATGATGAGCTTCAAGTCCATGGAGGACCTGGTGCAGGAGTTCGACGAGAAGCTCACTGTCTGCTTCCGCAACTACGACGCTGCCACCGAGGGCCTGGCCCCTGTGCGGGGGCGTCTCCAGGCACAGGAGGAGGAGGAGCGCCTGCAGGATGAGGAGTGAGTAAGGCCCCCCTGCTTCTGGGGCCACGTGCCTCCTCACACCCCTGAAACCCCCCACAGTGCAGGCTAACTCCCACCATTGCAGCATGGTCATGCTCCGTGTCAGGAGTAGCACTGTAGCATCTTATGAGTAAGGACTACCTGTGAGTAAGGGTCTGCCTGGCACCTTGCATCACGGCACAGTCATGCAGTGGCGTGGAACAGCTGTGTGGTATCCTTTGAGTAGCTGTGTAGGATCCTGTAAGTAGGCCTTGCGTGTGTCTTTTCATGGTCATGAAATACCCCCCTTTCCCAGAGCATGCAGTCCAGCTCACCTGTTACAGCACAATTGTGTAGCACCTCAGAGTAGGGGTGTAGTATCTTATTATTAACACCCCTCTGGGACCCGTTGCACCTCCTTGCACACTTCTAAGCGCCCATCATGTGCAAATCAGCACCTGGACTGTGGCGTGATCTTACAGCACCTTGGATTAGCTGTGTAGGATCCTTGGAGTAGCAGTGTGAGATCCCCGGAGTAGCATCCTATGAGGAGGAAGAGCAGCGTGTCCCATGCCACATTGCAGGGGGCCACAGCTCTGTCTGTGCAAGGAAAGCCCCAGAGGCTGAGCATAAACCTTGAGTAAGGTGTAAGTAGAGTTTAGTCACCCCCTCTGTACCATGCCAGGGGATGGCCAAATTCCCTAGGGTCAAATTCCCCCCTAGATTCCCCCAGTTATCATTGTTCCTTTTGTGTTAAATTCCACGGTTTCATTAAAAACCTTGTTTTGTTACAAAATGCCGTTTTTTCCCCGCAAATCCTTGGGCTTTTTCCTCATGATCCTTCTACACTATCACATTTCTGGTGGATTTTTTGTGTGTTTAATTGGGATCATTCCCCAGGCTGAAATTGCTAAACCTTATTTTCACCAAGCAAAGGGGTTGCTTTCAACCCCAAAAGCCCCAAATCTGTTGGTTTTGTTGCTTTGTGTTTGGGTTGGTTTTTTTCCCCCAAAACCCACTGAGGCTGAATTGATTTTTGCAATTGGTCGAATTCATGGTTTTTCAGAGCAAAACGCAGCTTGGCTGCGCGCCGGGGCTGCCGCGCTGTCGCTGCTTTGTGCCGCTTATTGTGTCTTTTTTGGGTCACTTTGGGCAAAACAGGGCTTTTTTTTTTTTCATTCTTCCTTGAATGAGCCCTGTGTGCAAGGCGGGGGAGGGGCCATGGCTTTAACAGGCACTGGATTTCCAGAGCTGTTAACCATTTCTTGCCATCATTAACTCAGAAATCACTGCTGGTCTTGGCCTGCCCCTGTGGGGTGCTGGTCCTTTAAGAGCAGAGGGGGAAAAAAAAAGCAAATTTGGGGGGATAATCACTCATTTGCTGTGCTTTTTTAAAAAATAGGAATATTAGGGTTTGCCATCCATATTTTTGTGTGTTAGTTTGTGAAATCTGTAATTCCAAGGGGAATTCAGCCCTGGTGAGGAGGGAAATACAGTAAATCCCAACAGTGAGCAGTTTTGGGGTTGGAAAGGGGGCAAATGGTTTTGGGGTGATTTTCAGGATTAGGATGTGGCACCGTGTTGGACTGAACCCACCATTTCTGGTGGGAAAATGGGTGGGTTTCCCTGAGCTGAGGAGAAAATTTCTAATCTGTGCCTTTTCCCCCATTTTTGACCTCTTCTCACGTTTTTGGCCTTTTTCTCAATGTTGCCACTTTTCAGCTCTTTTTTCCCATTTTCTGTCTTTCTCCTCCATTTCTTCCCTTTTCTCTACTTTCCCTGCCCTTTTCCCCATTTTCCCCCCCATTCTCCCTTTTTTCTTACATTTTCTCTTTTTCCCTACTTCCCTTTTCTCCTGATTTTTCCTTTTTCTCTCTTTTTGCCCTTTTCCTCCTTTTCCTATTCCTTATTTTCTCCTCTTTCACTTTCTTCCTCTTTTTTTCTCTTTCTCCATTTCCCATCATTTTCCTTCTTGGTGGTTGGAACATGACAGGGTGACATTTTGGAGCTTTGGGACCTTTAGGGGCATTTTGGGGTATTTCAGAAGAACATTTGGGGACATTTTGGAGTGTTCCAAGGTAGCATTTTTGGGTGTTTTGGGGCCTTTCAGACAGTTTTGGGGCTTTAAGATAATGTTTTGGGCCACTTCAGGGCATCATGTGATGGTTTTGAATGGCATTTGGGGACATCTATAGAGACATTTTGGGACATTGCTGTGGCCTTTTGGGGGAGTTTTGATTGCAGCATTTCAAAATGACATTTAGGGGGCATCTCAGGTGCTAGGGCAGCATTTTTGGGTACTTTGGGGTATTTCAGAGCAGTATTTCATGATGCTGTTTTGAGAAGCATTTGGGGTTTTCTAGGCTATCATTTGGGGTGTTTTGGGATATTTCAGGCATCTCAGTGGTGTTTCGGGATTTTTGGAGATCATTTCAGGCTGTTTCTGGGCTGCATTTTGGGATGTTTTGCGGCATCTTGGCATGCCATTTTTGGGATGGCTCTCTGAAATGCAACATTTTGGGATCAGAACTCACCACCCACCTCCCTGCAGGGTCTGGGATGCTCTCACTGATGGCTTTGCCCCCCGGAGCTCCCCTCGGCCGTGGCTGCTCCCCGGGACTGAGGCCCTCGATGGCACCGACCCCCAGGTAGGGCTGTGGTCCCCCTTAGCCCCACAAACCCCCCTGTCCCCACATGATCCCCTGACAATGCTTGACAGCTGTCAGTCAGCCCCAAGGCTCAGCGACAGTCATGGCACTGCAGACTACCCAAAAATAGCAGTTTTGGGGTGCAGCACCACCAGTGCAGTGAGTGCCCACATTTCAATGTGAAATCACACTGAAACGGGCAAGATTGTTTGGTTTGACAGTCAGGTCTTTGCCAGTTTGCCCCCCATGTCAGGGGTGGGGTGGGTGTTTTTGGGGGTAGAAAATGTGTTTTCATTTGTAGTGAGTTTGTGCTGGCAATAGCTGCTTTTGGGGTTGTAAAAATGTCCCAATATCCAGGGAATTTAACCCGCTTGGGTGTAACAGCCTGTTGCTAAATGGGGAAGAGAAGATAACTTTCTTAGGTTATTTTCTGCTACAAAGGTGAAAAAGACAGTGAAAGGTGATAAAAAAGAAAATGCCTCCTTGTCCAACATCTCCATCCAGCATCTCCATCCGTCCCTTCCCTGTTGGTGTTCCCCTCTGCCATGTCCCCATCTCATGTCCCCACCCAGTGTCTCCATCAGACCTTTCCCATTCAGCTCCACCAGCACTTGCCTCCCCATCCAACATCCCTGGTATCTCCATCGAGCGTGTCCAACACCACTCTCCATCCAACACCTCCATCCAACAGACCTGGACTTCTCCTTGTCTTCTTCCTAGTCCATGTTCAACAACTCTCCATCCAGTAGCTCCCTATCCATCATCTCTATCCATCTTCTGGCAACACCTCCCCCTCTAGTGCTTTCCTGTTCATTGTCCCCAGTGTCTCTATCCAGTGTCCCTGTCCAGAGCCCCATCCAACATCCCCATCCAACGCTTCCCCATCCAGCATCTCCATGCAATACCCCAATCCAGCATGTCCCCATCCAGTCCCTCCCCATTTGATGTCCCCATCCGGTGTGTCTCCATGCCAACCCCCCTTGCAGCTTGTCCCCCTGAGCCAGGGTTCCCTGGTGGCTCTCCCCATGCCAGGGCCAGGGCTGTGTCTGTGTCCGTGCTGGGGCCATGCCCACATCAGGCCGGGCCTGTGGTGCCACTGAGGCTGCCCAGCCTGTGTCTCCTGCAGCTCGGGGGAAAGGAGGAGGAAGAGGAGGAGGAGCTCACTGAGAGGAGTGAGCAGGACTCTGGAATCAATGAGGAGCCGCTGCTGACGGCTGAGCAGGTACCCCTGGCCCCGCGGGCATCTGGACCCCTGTCTGTCCTCCAAAAGCCAGGCTTGGCCACCTCGGCCCCATGACCACGATCTGAAAGCTCAAGAAAAAGCCAAATCCCATCATCTTGGGGGGTGGTATGCAGGACCTGGAATGTGGATGTAGACAGAAGTGTAGGTTGTGGGTGCCAGTGTGGGATTTGGGTGCATATGGGAACATGGGGTGCAGATGCTGCTGAACAAAATGGGTGGCATGGGGGGAAGGATAAAAGTGGGGAGCAGAGGTGGGATGCAGCTGCAGGATGCTGGTATGGAGGCAGGGTGCAGATGTGGGGTGCAGGATGCAGGGTACAGGTGTGGGGAGGGGGATGTGGAGGCAGCTGCAGGGTGTGGGTGCAGGATAGAGAATGCAGGTGCATGTGCAAGTACAGGATCCAGGATGCAGGAGGAGGAGGGTGCAGAGAGCAGGATGCAGATGGGTGGTGCAGGATGCAGATTTAGATGTGGATGCAGGTCTAAAGTGTCCATGGAATGTGGGATTTGGACGTAGGTGGGAATGTGGGATGCAGATGCAGGATGCAAACAGAGGACCCAAGGCACAGATGGATGCAAATGCGGGTGTGGATACAGGATGAAGGGAGCAGAATGCAGATGCAGGATGAAGGGGAAGGATGGAGGATGCAGAATGCTAATGAGGATGGAGGATGGGGATGCAGGATGCAGGTGCAGGATGAAGGGTGCAGGTGTGGGTGCAGGTGTGGGATGTGTGGGATGCAGGGTGGAGGTAGGATGCAGGTGCACATAGAGGATGCTGATGCCCTGCAGGTCATCGAGGAGCTGGAGGAGCTCATGCAGAGTTCACCTGACCCCGAGGCTGACCCTGAGGGTGAGGAGGAAGAAGAGGAGGAGGAGGAAGAGGAGGAGGAGGAAGAAACCAAGGCTGATGCTGAAGGCAAAGGTGGTGGTGGGGGCACGGAGCCCATCGTGCTGCGGGAGCTGCATGCTTTCTCCCCTGCCTTCAACAACAACTGCTCCCATGAAGGTATGGCCAGCAGAGCCCAGGCCAGTCACTTTTTGGGGACAATTCCAACCAAATTGGACAACTGAGTCTCTCCAGGCCTCAGTGCTGGCTTGCTCTGGGACTTGGCCAGAAGGGCTCTTGGCAAAAACTGTGAAGAACACAGGGATCTGGCTTTTGGTATGGAAAGGCACATGAGGTTCGCCAGGAGCCTTTGTGTTCTACCATGCACATGAGATTTGTCACTAGTGGCATGGGGTGTGTCACCAGTAAGCCCAGGCATTTCACTAATTGCTCTGCTCTTTATCACACTGTGCAGGTTACTAATCTCACCATGCCACTAATCGCAATGTGCCTGTCACTAATTGCATGTCAATAACTGCACCATGTGTGTCACTAATCACACCATACACGTCACTAGTTGCACCATACATGTCACTAATCACACCCTGCTTGTCACTAATTGCACTGTGAGTATCACTGAGTGCACCTTGCATGTCACCAGCCATGCCAGGCAGTTCTGTAATTGCTCTGGGCACGTCGTTTATGGCGCTGAGCATATCAGTAATTGCACAATGGGTTTATCTCTTGGTGTCTCAGAAAATGCAGAGCACATCTCGCTCAGCACGAGATGCATTGTAATGGTTGCAGTGTGCGTTTCACTGACTGCACTGGGGGTGTCACTGATTGCAGCAGGCACCTCCTTCGTTTCCCCATGCATGGCACTGGCTGCACCGAGTCCAGAGGAGGCCAAGGAGATGCTCCAAAGGCTGGAGCACCTCTGCTATGGTGACAGGCTGGGAGAGCTGGGGGTGTTCAGCCTGGAGAAGAGAATGCCCTGGGGAGACATCAGAGCCCTTTCCAGTGCCTAAAGGGGCTCCAAGAGATTTAGAGGGGGACTTTGGACAAGGGCCTGGAGTGACTGGACAAGGGGAAATGGCGTCCCACTGCCAGAGGGCGGGGTTAGATTGGATATTGGGAAGAAACTTCCCTGTGAGGGTGGGGAGGCCGTGGCACAAGGTTCCCAGAGCAGCTATGACTGCCCCGTGCCTGGAAGTGCCCAAGGCCAGGTTGGATGGGGCTTGGAGCCACCTGGGACAGTGGAAGGGGTCGTTGTCCATGGCAGGGAGGTGGAACGAGACGGGCTTTAGGGTCCCTTCCAACCCACCCTGTTGTGGAACGTCCCCTCGGACACGAGCCCGTCTCTAACCCGCCGCGGCGCAGGCCTGGGGCAGCTGTCGGCGCGGGAGCTGGTGGCCGCGGCGGGCCGGGCGGAGGCGGCGAGCCGGGCGCTGTCGGCGGAGCTGGTGGCGCAGCTGGCGCGGCGGGACGAGCTGGCCTTCGAGAAGGAGGTGAAGACGGCGTTCATCGGGGCGCTGCTGGCCGTGCAGGGGGAGCAGCGCGAGCAGCGAGAGGCCGCCCGGCGCCGCCGCAGGGACAAGGGGCTGAGCCTGCAAGGGGCGCGCTCCGAGCGCGGCAACCACATGCCCCGCAAGGTGGGCAGCTGGTGGCCACGAGGACACGAACGGGGCGTCTCGGGTGGACAAGGAGGAAATGGGGGATGTGGGGATAGGATGGGGCAGAGGGACATTGGGGACGTAATGGGATGAGGGTTGAGATGGGATGGGGATAGTGACAGGATGGGGCAGAGGGATAGGGGATGGGGAGGACGCAGGACAGGGGTCATGGAGCAGGGCCGGGGGATGTGGGACAGGGGACTTGGAGCAGGGGGATAAAGGGAAATGGGGTGGGGGTATGGGGCGGTGTGATGGGAGGGATATGGAGCAGGGATATGGGCAGGGTGTGGATGTGGGAGTCAGGGAGCTGTGGGGAACATTGGTGCCCGAGGAGGTGCCGCGGGTGATGTCGCTGTCCCCGGGAGGTGACAGGGTGACACGTGTCCCCGCAGCGCTTCAGCATGGAGGGCATCTCCAGCATCCTGCACTCCGGCCTGCGCCAGACTTTTGGTCCTACCACCAACGAGAAGCAGGTGCCCTTTTTCCCCCAAAAAAATGCCCAAATCCGTTTCTTTTCATTCCTCCTTCCTGCACTCCCCATTCCCTTGCATCCCCCAAGCCCCTTTTAAAATGTTTTTTTAGTTTTCCAGCACTGCTCTATCCCCTATACCCTGCTAATCCCTCTTGGAAAAATTACCTGTTTTCACTCCAAAAAGTCCTCCCTGAGGAGGGAAGAATTTGGGTGGAGTTTGCAGCACCCAATTAGTTGAGTACTCCCCAAAATACCTGCAAATTAAATGCAATTGCAGGAATTTTGCAGAAATACTCTATTTTTGCACCAATTTGGGGTGATTTGTCTCAAGGCAATACAAAAACCAGGCAGTTTTGTGCCATCTGGGTGGTTTTTTGGGGTGGCTCTTGTTTTTGCAGTACCTGAACACGGTGATTCCCTATGAGAAGAAGGGCTCACCACCCTCCGTTGAGGACCTGCAGATGCTCACCAACAGTGAGTATTCATTCAGGCTGCTGGTTTGGGTCAGCATCAGATGTTTGGGGGACACAAAGGCACATTTTGTTTTGATTCACTGGCTGCAATTTGGGGTATTGTTGCAGCACAGCCCGTTTGGGGGATTTCTTGCATCATTGCAGTATGGGCCATTTGAGGTGCTACCACCCACGTTGCATCATCATTGCAACAAACCCACTTGGTGGGAAAAATCCCTGGTTTGCATCACTGCAGCACAGCTGGTTTGCAGCCAACACCTCCCCTCAGTTTATGCTCCTTACACCAGTGTTGATTTGGGGCTATATCACCCATTCTGCATTGCCACGGATTGGCTAATTGGGGATGAAAGTCCTTTTTGTTTGGATGTTCCCAGGCCTGCTGCATAAATTGTATGGGGGAATTGTATGGCAGCTGTGGGGCTGGTTTGGGGGGAAAAAGGGGCAGTTGGGGGGCAGCAGGGCCAGGCTCACAGCTTCGTTCCCCCTCACAGTCCTGTTTGCCATGAAGGAGGGGAATGAGAAGGTGCCCACTCTGCTCACGGATTACATCCTCAAAGGTACCTGCTCCCCTCCTGCCTGCGCCCTGCCCCCTTCGTGTGTCCTTCATGCAGCTTCCCTGCAGCTCTTGTGCCTCCACCACAGATCCCTTCTGCATCCTCCTGCCTCTCGCTCACATCCCTTGTGCATCCCTTGCCCATCCCTCTTGCAACCTCATTCATCCCTTTTGCCTCTCCTGTGCACCCTCCATGCATCCTCAGAGAATCCCAGACCCATCCTGTGTCATTCCTCCTGCATCCCTCATGCATCCTTTGTGCATCCCCCACACACCCTTCAGCCATCCCGGGTGCATCTCCTGCACATCCCTCAGGCACTCTTTGTACAGGTCTCCTGTCCTGCTGCGCCTCTGGAGGTCCCTGTGCAGCTTCCTGCCCCATCCTGGGGCCCATCTGCTTCATCCACACAGCCTCCTCACCCTCTGTGCACCCTCTCTCACCCCCCACACCCCATCAGGCACCCCTCCTCTGCCTCCCTTGGGCATCCCCATCCATCTTCCTTGCATCTCCTGGGCATCCTTCTGCATCCCTGTGCATCTCCCACACCCCTCTTGTCCATCTCTTGTGCATCCTCCTGAGTCCTCACGTGTCCTTCACGCTCTTTCTGTGCACTGCTGTGTGTGCATTCCTTGTACATCCCTTCCATGTTCCTCCTGCATCCTGTGTGCAGCCTCGTGCAGCACTTGTGTGCTTGTGCACCCTCATGTGCCCAGGTGCCTCGTTCACACTCATGCAGCCTTTCTGCCCCTGAACCCTTGTGCACATGGAGCACACTGGTGCACCCTTGTGCGTGCCCAGGTGTCCCTGTGCAAGCTCATGTGCCCTTATGCAGCCCCCGGGCACCCTTGGGCACCACTGTCCATCCCTGTGCAGCCCAGTGCCAGCCTGTGTGTCACCGTGCACCCTCGTGCAGCATTGCATGTGCATTCTTGTGCATTCTCGTACACATTTGTGCATCCTCCTGCATCCTTGTGCATCCCCATGGATCATAGTGCATCCTCCTGCATCCCTGTGCATCCTCATGGATCACAGTGCACCCTCCTGCATCCTTGTGCATCCCTGTGGATCCCCATGGATCATAGTGCACCCTCCTGCATCCTTGTACATCTCTGTGCATCCCCATGGATCACAGTGCACCCTCCTGCATCCTTGTGCATCCCTGTGTATCCCCATGGATCATAGTGCACCCTCCTGCATCCTTGTACATCCCTGTGCATCCCCATGGATCATAGTGCACCCTCCTGCATCCTTGTGCATCCCTGTGCATCCCCATGGATCATAGTGCACCCTCCTGCATCCTTGTACATCTCTGTGCATCCCCATGGATCATAGTGCACCCTCCTGCATCCTTGTACATCCCTGTGCATCCCCATGGATCATAGTGCACCCTCCTGCATCCCTGTGCATCCCCATGGATCACAGTGCACCCTCCTGCATCATTGTACATCCCTCTGCATCCCTGTGCATCCCCATGGATCACAGTGCACCCTCCTGCATCCTTGTGCATCCCTGTGCATCCCCATGGATCATAGTGCATTCTCCTGCATCCTTGTGCATCCCTGTGCATCCCCATGGATCATAGTGCATCCTCCTGCATCCTTGTACATCCCTGTGCATCCCCATGGATCACAGTGCATCCTCCTGCATCCTTGTACATCCCTGTACATCCCTGTGCATCCTTGTACATCGTTGTGCATCCTCATGGATCACAGTGCATTCTCCTGCATCCCTGTGCATCCCTGTGCGTCCCCATGGATCATAGTGCATCCTCCTGCATCCTTGTGCATCCCTGTGCATCTCTGTGCATCCCCAGGGACCACAGTGCATCCTCCTGCACCTCGTACATCCCTGTGCGTCCTCATGGATCACAGTGCATCCCTGTGCGTCCTTGTGCACCCCTGTGCATCCTCCTGCATCCCTGTGCATCCTCCTGCATCCCTGTACATCCCTGTGCATCCTCATGGATCATAGTGCATCCCTCTGCGTCCTTGTACATCCCTGTGCATCCCCAGGGACCACAGTGCATCCTCCTGGATCCTTGTACATCCCTGTGCATCCTCATGGATCATAGTGCATCCTCCTGCATCCCTGTGCATCCTTATGGATCACAGTGCATCCTCCTGCATCCCTGTCCATCCCTGTGCATCCTCATGGATCACAGTGCATCCTCCTGCATCCCTGTACATCCCTGTGCATCTTCCTGCATTCCAGTGCATCCTCATGCTTCCCCAGTACATCCCCACACACATTTGTGCATCCCTGTGCACGCTCGTGCCTCACTGTGTCATCAGTGCCCCCCAGGCCTCTCTCTCTCTCTTCGCAGTGCTCTGCCCGACCTGACGCGGTGCTGCCCTCACACTCCCACCCCGGTGCCCCCAAAATGGGGCCAAACCCGAGGAAAAAGGGTCACCCACCCGCGGCTGCCCCACCCCGCACTCCCCCCTTTGCACAGCTGGGAATAAAGAATTCCTTACATTAATTAGGCACCTGGTGTCCAGTGTCTGTGTCCCCCCTGCTCGTGGCGGTGGTTTGCAACTTTTTGATGGGAAAATGTTTCTAAGCAAAAAATCCCAACACAGACTTAGCTGCAGTGCTCAAGAATATTCTGGGAGCTATAAAACCCACAAACTTCTGGCTGGGTTTTGCTTAGAGGCAGCTGCAGCTGCCACTATCAGAGGGGAAAAATGCAGATGTAAATTCTATTCTCAGGGATTTTTCCCATTTTTTCACTTTTCTGCAGCCTGATTTTCTGCTAAAAATTGTGCAAACATCACCTTTTTTCCCCCCAGAAAATCAACCCATTATTAAGGAATGGCTTATTAGGGTACAGGAGGGCTTCCATCACTTCCATTTGGGGGAGAATTGCTCTGTTTTGGCGTTTGTCACTCATTTTGGGGAAGAGTGCCTAATTTGGGGGTTATTGCTTGTTTTTGGAGACTGTTGTCCATTTTGGGGCAAATTCAGTCATTTCGGGGGAAGTTACTTATTTTGAGGAGAGTCACACCACCAGTTTGGGACAGCATCCTTTTGGGGCATGTCACTCATTTTGGGGGAGAATAACTCATTTGAGGGAGAAATTAGCCCCTTTTGGGTCATCATTTGATTTTGAGGAGTGTCCCTCACTTTTGGAGACCATAACTCATTTTGGGGTGAGCATCACCCATTTTGGGGTTGTGTGTAATACTTTGGGGAAACATCACTCATTTGGGGGGAGAATCACTCATTTTTGGAGAACACAGCTCATTTTGGGGAGCACATCACTGTTTTGGGGGGTGTATCATACATTTGTGAGCAAAATCCCATTGGAGCTTATTTGAGGGGGAAAAGTTTCATTTTTGGTGGACTGTCAGTTTTAGAAGTATAAATCTAATTTTCTCCACATCACTCAATTACCAATTTGGGTCCATTCACCCATTTTGGGGGTAAATCACATCTTTGAGGGGAGTTTTGCCCATTTTGGGGGGTTATTCCTGCATTTTGGGTCTTCTCCACTCAAAGGAAGAAGCTGCCAAGAAAATACAGGTGCGACCCCTCATCTTGTAGCACTTTATAATAAATGGCCAGGAATTAATACTAAATTACAATGAATCCTTTATGAAATTACAGATTACATTCACGCCAGATCAGTATCCAAAAATAGGCATTTCTGCCCATTGCATCACTTGTGGTTTTTATCCCAGCTCTTGTTTGGGTTCTTTTATCAACTCTTCAAGAGCCAGGAAAAAAAAAGGACAATGCGGGCAAAAAGCCACCAAGAAAATTATCCTTCTCCTAGAATGTCACATTTAGAGCAGGAACCTGCAGAAGACAATTCCTTTATTTTTGCCCTGGTTTGCTTTTGCATTTCCTCCCATGCCACATTTTTAAGGCGAAATACACCCTTTTGCTAGCATTTAAAATAAAAAAACCCAAAATACAGGGTTTTTGGCAGTTGCCCTCCCCCATGGGGCTAAAGCTCCACCATTTTCCCATTGTGGAGGGACAATACCAGGGAGAAATCATCTTTCAAGCAACAATACTGAGTTTCCTTCCACCCAGGCGAGTCTTGGGGATCCCCCTTCAATTTTGGGTGAAATCTTGCATTTTTGAAACCAATTTTTTCCCCATTTTTAACTAACTCTGTGCCAAAACGCCTTGGAAAAGTTTTCCTCTCGGCAGCCTTTGCCCCAACTCTGCATCCAGTCTCCGCCCTTAAGGACGAGAATGGGGTGAGTTGGTTTTTTTCCAGATTCAGCAGAGGTTTTAGCACATAAATTAAAGGATTTGGAGGAGTTTCCTCCCTTTTCCAGAAAGTTGTGTCCAGAGTCACCAAAAAGCCACAGCATCGGGGCCAAAGTTGGGAGGTTTGGGCAATCCAATGAGTCAAGCACCAAACCCTCCTCAGATATAGCAGAATTTGCACTCGCTGATTATTCTTCTCCCCCTCCATGCCAGTATATATGCCTGTGAATGACCTTTCTGGGGGAAAAAAATCCAAAAAGCATCAAGTCCTGGGGTTGGTTTGGCTTTTCTTTGCACCAAGAAATCCAAGGGACAGACGCAGTGGCCCACGGTGAAAACCCGCCTTTGCCCAACAGCATCCAAGCGTCACGTGGGGAAAACAACTTTCCCTAAAAATGCTTTTGCTTACCAAAAAATGAAGGGAAAAAGAAAAATAAAACCTGAAATAAAAGATTAATCTGGCCACAATATGTGCCTTGTAAACGTGTGTCCTTCACTTCCGTGTGCTGACACGGTGGTGCCCGCGGGCAGCCGGGGCCTCTGCCAGCGCTGCCACTTTGCTTTTTCCTCACTGATTTCTTCTTGCCATTTTTTTTTTTTTTTTTTTTTTTCATTTTGGGGGAAATTTTGTATCTGGTGCTGTCAATGATTTGGGAGGGTGCAGGAGGAGCTATTCCAGTGAGTCACTGTGGTCCAAACCAAGGTCAGCGCCAGGTGCTGCTGGGAGGCCACCAGGCTCTTCCTCCAGCTCTTCCTCCTCTTCCTCCTCCTCCTCCATCTCGTCCTCATCTTCCTCATCCTCCTCCTCTTCCTCAGTGCCATCAAGGGAGTCGTCATGGGCTGCCAGCATTGCCTGCTGCATGGCCATGGTGGCAGTGGCTGATGAGAGGGGTTGGAGGTTGTCCATGCTGAGTGAGCCTGTAATTAAAAGAAGTACAGAAATAAGGACTCCCCAGCTAATACAGGAAGGACAAAGGAAGTGCATAAACCAAGAATAACTCAAGTGAAAAGCTTGGAGAGCACGCCATAGGGTGTCCCACCTACCCCAGTCACTCCTCAAGGTCCAGTCCTTAATTTTTCTAGCTAATGCATCATTCAATAACAAGAAGCCTTTCTTCTGAGCCAGTAGATGCCCAAATTGGTTGGGCAGATTTTCTCTTCATCTTCTCTCAAGTCCTACCTTTCATTCTCTTCATCCCGTCTGGTGTATGTTCATTTCTGCTCACTTCACCTTCTCTTCATCTTCTCTCTTCATCTTCCTCATCTGTTCTCTGTTCATCATCTATCTTCCCACCTTATCTCATCTCTCATCTGATCTTCATCATCTCTATTCTTCTCTTCATTTCCATCATCTGTTCTCTTCATCTTCTTTCTTCCCATTTTGTCTCATCTGTCTTCTCATCTCCATCTTTTCATGTCTCCCCTCCCCTCCCCAGCTCCTCAGGAGATATCCCAAGCCGTGCCCCATAGTGGGTGATCACTGAGGGCTGTTCCTGTGCTCAAGGGATGGGAGTGTCCCATCGCCAGCGCCTTGCCATGGCCAACTGGAAGGACCTTCTTGCATGGGCCACCTCATGTGCTTCCCCACAGCACAGTAAAGGGCTCTAAAAATTACCAATTAAGGTCACAATTTAATGCATGGCCACTCCTTCCTGGAAGGGCAGGGGCCACTGGGGTTTGTCCTTACCATCAGGATTTGTCCCTGAATTGCCACCCTGCTGCTGCAGGACCCCGGCGGCGATGGAGTTGGGCCAGAACCGCTGCGTGGGCCGGTGCTGAGATTTGATTTTCTTGGCTTTGGGGGCTGGATCTGGGTTGCTGGCATCGAGCATTGGCTGCAGGATGCGCCGCCGGGCATTTATGAACCTTTCCATGGAAAAGAGAAAACATTGGAATGGCTAAGAGTTGTTACACCAGCACTGAGTTAAACCAACATGATAGCAAATCAGTGAGTTGCAATAGAATAATAACACTTTAAGAAAGTAGCTTCATGGTTCAAAAAGTTGGTTTTTTTAACTTTATTTGCCTGTGGCACATTATAGCTCTGCATTAATTTTTCCAGCTGAGTGGGAGAATGCTGCACATTGGATTTACCAGGAGAGGGCACTGAGACCTTGCAAACCAGTGCTGGCATTAAACACAACTGAGCTCGTCTCCCAGGAATCACAGAGTCATAAAATCACAGAATGTGCTGAGTTGGGAGGACTCATCAGGATCATTGAGTCCAGCTCCTGGCCCTGTGCAGTACACCCCAAGAATCAGCCTTAATCACCCAAGTAACCCCCCCAAAACGCATTATACAGCACCAAAATAGGGTGAAAAAAGTCCTAAAGCCAGCAAAATGATTGCGGGGGCCACCAATATCTGCTCACCAGTTGTTGACTTGCAAGAGGGTCAGGTTGGTTTGGGCAGCAATTTGCCTCTTCTCATCCTCTGTGGGGTAGGGGTGCTGGAAAAAAAGAGAGATGGGGTAGCAGAATTGCATCCCTGCATGCAAGATGTCATCCCTGAGTAAAACAACATGAAAACCTGCCTTTTTTTTTTTTTTTTTCCACCCTAAATTTGGTGGCTTCTTGCATTTTCAGAATGCAGGATTGAAGGGTGGCATCCAAGAGCATCAGGATTTCCCCAGGTGCCCTTAGGGCTTCTCCAAGGCTTTCCATCAAACTATTTTCCTTGAAGGAAAATTTTCTTGTTCTTTTTTTTTAACTCTAGCAATTTTCCAGTGATGGTTGTTGATAAACGTGGGATTTGGGCTTCAAAACAGTGCTTATAAAGGCATCAATAAAACACCCTGAAACATCTGCACTGGGAAACCACCAGCTCAAAGCTTCAGCAACCTCCTTCCAGCTGTGCTAAAATGCTCTTTTCAACCCCAGAAATGAAATTATTATCAAACCAGCCCCACACGTCATGTTTTGGAGCCCCAAGGCAGTGACAGTTACCATGACTTGTTTTTCAGCTCTTAGCTCCCAAAACAGTGTGATATCCTTGACAAAACCACCCAAAGTCAACGCACACTGGAGACTCACTTCCCACCGGGGCCTCACTGGTTAAAAATGGTACTTTTTTTGGCAGAAACATCCCTCTTTTGGTATTTTATTTCCAGCATTCTTTCTTCCTCCTGGTGCTCCAAAACTTCCACTAAAATGATGAGCATTTTTGGTTAGAAACCACATCATCTCTGACACCAGACAGAGAAATCTCATGGGGAAGCCCAAGTTTCTTCTGACCACAAGGAGCAGGCTGAGAGCAAAAGTCCAACCATCCAGCAGAAGAATTTCTCTTCATTTTTCAATTCCATTTTGGAAATCTTAAATGATGGGGTTCCTCTGGCACCTGGCACAAAAGTGTTTTTCAGTTTCTGGTCCTCAAAGTCGTTTTTGTGCCTGCAAATCTGCCCTCCAGGAACACGGGAGATGCATGGCACAGCCAGGGATCACAGCCCAACACAGCAATGCTCTTGTCCTCATTGCAATAAGTCCAGAATTTCCCATGAAAAAAAGGCTGGGAAGTTCCCAACCTGCTGCTGCTTCCTGTCCTGGCTGATTTTTCCACAAGTTGCTCCTTGGAGCTGTTACCTTCTGCATTACTGATGCCTTGGGGATCTCCCACCACTCTGTCTTTGCAACCAGTTTCCAAGTGATTTCTTGGCTGAATTATGCAGGAAAAATGTAGGATTGTTGGATTTAGCCCTTTGCCCAGCCCTGCTGATGAGAGAGAACTCTTCATGCATGAAAATATCCAGTTTGCATCTAAGCTCCCTCTACCTTCCATCTCCAATCCCTCAAAATGGGGTGATTTTGCAATTCTGTGTTTTGACTGATTGCTGATGTGCTGCAACCCTACCTGTGAGGCAGCTCTCACATTCCAGCTTGCTAGAAAAGGGTATTTTGGAGCTGTTAACTGCAAAAAAATGCTCAATTACCCATCTTCAAAAAACCTTGTGAGTCGCCTTCTAGATTGGTTTGCTTCTTCTTGCCCCACCTGCATTTTTTGGTCATTCCCAAAATACTCCCAAAATACAAGCCACTTTGCACCTCCAAATACAAATTCAGACAAACCACCACCTGGATTTGAGGATTTCTGGACTTTTTGTCCTTTTTTTCCCAGTTTGCAGGGTGTTTTGGTGGCTGTGGTGCTCACCATGAGATGCTGGAAGAGCCATGAGCGCATGATGTTGGTGGCATGTTTGGGCAGGACGCCTCGTTTGTTCTTGGACTTCTTGTCCTCACCATCAAGGAGGGAGGTGAGATCCAGGTTCACCTGTCAGGGGAAAGGAATGGGGAGAGAATTGGTTGAAAATGGTGATGGGGCAACCCAAAAAATGAGCAAAACCAACCCAAAATGGGAGTGGGATGAGTGCAAAAAAACTGGCACTTATAGGAGCATCCAAAGCCCATTTCCTGCTCCACTAAATCTGCATAAATGCAGATTTTCTCCCAGGATGTGTATCTTTTATCTCAACTTTTTTGTCAGTGCTTTGCAAGGGGTAATGGCACTGTTGGGGACTGTGATGATGACGCCATGACCAATCTCAATGTGTGGTTTAGGAGGAAAATACTTTTACCCGAAAAAATAAAATAAAAAAGACCCCAAACCTCATAAAAAGATAATTTTCTCAACTGCAAGTTAAAACCCTGCCACTCACTAACCCCTTGCAAACCCTCGTTCCTCACCCAGCTGATTTCCACCACAAGGAGGAAGATGCCCATTGAGCCAAAATTTGCTTTCTCCCCCCCAAAATTAAAACGAAGCATCTTGCTGCAAGAGAAGTTTTAATGAGGATTCAGGAACCAAACTGAAATCTAAGCACTTGAGTTAAAAAGGGATTTTTTTTTTTTTTCCCCAAGTCTTCATCAAAACACTTCTCCTAGATGAATTAAACATCAGGCCAGCAGGTCCCTGTGATTCCCCTGGGCTCCAGCTGAATAAATCATGCCAGTGGCACAGGAAGAGCATCTGAAGGTGCTTGTCCAGGCTCTCTCCCTGCCCCAATATTCCCTGTGCACATGTTTTTCCCACCACAGAGGGTTTTGCTGCAAGATTTAAACCTGCAATGGAGAGATATTATAGAAAGAAATTTTTAAAGCATTGCACAGGCAAAAAAATTCTGCCAGGGAGGTGCCACCCCTCTCTAAAATGCTGTTTATTGATTGTTTTATAAGAGGCTCCTGCTATTAAAATGGGGCATTTCAGAAATAATGGGGGTGAATTTTTGCTGCTCTGCCCCCGGGAAGCAGTGTAACAGAAATTGATGGGGTTTATTTTTTTTTTCCCCAAATTCCTGGGGAATAGGGACTGGGAAGAGCTCATGGACAAGTTGTGCTAATAAATCCAGTTCTGCTCCAAATCATTGTCTTACTGCAAGAATGCAGGGATCATTGTGTAACTCGTTGCAATGTCAGGGGAAAAAAAGGAATAAAACCAGAGCAAATGGCTGAAAAATACCCCCAAATTCAGAAAGGAAGACCTAAAAATGAGCCTTTCCCACAAGTGCCATGATTGTGTACTGGACAGGCAATGCCAGTGATCCCAGATCTATAATATATCAGCAATAATATCTGTCCTATCCCATCCTATCCCATCCTATCCTATCCTATCCTATCCTATCCTATCCTATCCTATCCTATCCTATCCTATCCTATCCTATCCTATCCTATCCTATCCCATCCCATCCTATCCTATCCTATCCTATCCTATCCTATCCTATCCTATCCTATCCTATCCTATCCTATCCTATCCCATCCCATCCTATCCTATCCCATCCTATCCTATCCCATCCCATCCTAATCTTATCCTATCCTATATATAATGAACAATTAATACAGAATATGGAATGGACAATATGTCACAATATACAACACACAGTATATAATAAAGCATGTAGAATAAAATGGCATATGTTCCATCACACCTTATAAATAACAGGTATTGTTAGATATTGCACAAAATAATATTATGTATTATAATTATGTTATTATTATTATATTGTAGTATTTTATAACAATAATATAAGCATTGTTAAAACTTCTGAGGTCGTTGCTATAATTTGTTAGGTACCCCAAAGGCACCTGGCAGATGGGTTTAATCAACATTTCTTGCTAATTAAAAATTTAAGATACTCCAAGGGTTGAATTTATGGAGAAGTGGGGGGATTCTGCCTGCTGCAGTGCAAAGCTTTGGCTACAATGGAAATTCGAGGTGGGAAGGCCTTACCTGGGCATTGGGGATCTGCAGGGCACCAGGGGTGATGGCTTGGGCGAGGACCTGGCCCTGTGACGTCACCATTGTCACGGGCTGGTACAAGGCTCCACCTGTGGAAAAGAAGACGTATGGGGGTACCAAAACCCCCCCATTTCCTCCTGCCCTCCACCTCCACCGTGCTCCCTACCTGGCACGGCGGGCGAGCTGCTGCCAGTGCTCATGGCCAGGTTGCCTGGTGGCAGCGTGGCCGCGGGCACCACGATGCCCGGCGGGGGGTTCGACGCGGGCGGCAGCGCTGCTGGAGAGCTCTGCAGCATCTCCTGTGGAAAAGAAAATATTAAACCCATGAATTTTAGCATGTGGGAACATGGAAGGTTTATTTCTTTCCCCCTACGATAAATTTGCCCCGTTGCAATTTTTTTTTTTTTTTTTTTTTTGGTGGTTCAACAGGAAAAATTGCAGGAAATGTGATTTTTCAGTTCGTTGCCATTGCAAAGAAAGATGGAAAAATAAGGATTTATGCTCTGCAGAGCTCCCACTTAGCATCTTCCCCAAACTTGCTTTCTTTGTGCAGTCACTCTTTTCCATTAAAAAAAAAAAAGAGAGGGGAAAAAAAAGATCATGAGGGACCAAAAGGAATTTCTTTAATCTTTTTCTTTCTAAACATGTCTGGTTTTTTTTGGTGCTTTAACTGGGACTGGAGGATGCAGCCTTTGCTAAAATTCAAGGTGAGCACCACGGTTTCCCTTTGCCAAAATAAGAGTAAAATAATGAAGTTAATAATAATATAACCCCCATTCCTTGCAGCTTTAAGCCAATTTCTTGCAAAAATGGGCGCTTCTTGATCCAAAAGATGTAATTTTACTTTAAGGTCCATCTCTGGAGCAACCACCGAAAGACCCCAAATTGGATGATTATTTGATTATTTATTTTAATATTTAAATGACTATTTGAGTATTTAATGTGACATTTTGGGAAGGGGGGAGTGCCACAATTGAGGCTACAGGGGGAATATGGGCAATGTACCCCAAGCTTCCACATGGGCAGGATTTTGCAAGTAATATTGGTAATATTGATAAAATTATCATTTTAAAATAAGCCCAAGGTAACTGTATCTCTCTAATTCACCCAACTGGAATGGAAATAAAACTGCACTGATTTTTTTCTCCCTTTTCTACTGACTTTCCCATTCTGCATCACTTCCTGGTGTCCAGCTGGTTCCCAAGTGTTGAACATAATGTCAATAAAGGGGCTTTTTTTTCACCTTTTTATGCATTTTTCCTATGCTTTGATGCATTTCTTCAAGAATCCTATTATTTGGGTTAAGAAAAGAGAATTTCCCTGGATTAGTGATGTGCAATGACACTGGAAAAAGCAACCATGCCGATGTGATCAGGCTGGAAAAAGCTGCAGCTCCCTTTCTCCGGGGGGTAGAACTACAGAGATGGGAATCTGAATGCACCAAATCAATTCATGTTACACCAAGACGTGGCTGTGTTGTTCCATGGGGATTTGGGGTACTCTGTGTCCTCATCAGTGCATTTCCCATCGTTGTGGGGGGGGCAAACCTGAGGTCTGTTCCTTTTTTCTCCTCCTCCCCATCACATTCATGCAACTTTTCCCCCATCAATCACCACTGCTTTGCCTGTGCTGTCATTCTCTATAAATTTCATGCTTTTGCTATAAAAACCCCCCTTATTGCACTTTCCCCTCCTGTGATGCCAAGTCCAAAATGTTGGACCCAATGCCTCTGCCACATGTTACTTCTGCTATTTTGGTTACCTGGAAATTTTGCTGCAATTGCTGTGAATTTTTCATTCGCTTCCCAGACATTCCTTTCCATAGCTGAATTAATTTAAAAAATGCAAATATGACCGTAAAATACTTGTACTTTTTTTTTTAGTATTGCTTCTCCACCTCCAGTCCTCTGGGGGATGTGGTTTTCAGTTTGAGAAATGAGTATTTCTCAGAATATAGAGAGCAAAAATCAGTCTCTTCTGCACACTCTTGGATTTTGCCCTGGCTAAGCATCCAGCTAATAAACACAGTGAAAATATTCATAAAAACCAAGTGTGGTCCAGGAGGATGCCAAAAAGCAGCCAGGTATGGCCAGGTGCAACCAGAAGTTTGGAGCAGCTTGAAGACCTCTAGTTTTCCTCCCCTGCCTCGTTTTTCCATGATTCTTCCTAAAGAAGGGCATCCAGAACACCATTTTTGGAAGTGCATTGGGAAGAAGCAATTTGGAATATCAGAAAATGGGAACAAGAAACTGCTGTTTCCAGATACAGTGGTCAAAGCCATTTTCAACAGTATCTTGTGATGAAAAAAATTGCCTTTGTTTTTGTGGTGCAGAGGAAAACTCTCCCAAAACATCTTCTCACTGGTGTCCAAAAAGGCAGAATATTGGTAATTATTAGAAAGAGCTATTAAAGGAATTAATGGTCTTTCTGCAACAGAACTGTGAAACTAAAGTGACCCAATGGAAGTGGAAGCTCTGCCTTCAAATAAATATAGAGCAGTATCTCCAAGAAGATTTAAAAAATATATTTTGCATACCAACTGCCTCAGATTGCAAATGTCAGCCAAATTCTATTCAGCTTGGCAGTTTTGCTGCAGTGGAAAATATTTTATATATTTTATATTTTGTATTTTGAGACTCAAGGAAGTTCATAGAATCCTAAAACAGTTTGGGTTGGAGGGGTCCTTAAAGCTCATCTCATTGCACCCCCCTGCCATGGGCAGGGACACCTTCCACTATCCCAGGTTGTTCCAAGCCCTGTCCAACCTCATCCTAGACACTTCCAGGGATGGGGCAGCCACAGCTTCTCTGGGCAACCTGTGCTGGTGATGCACCACCCTCAAGTTGCAATGCTTTTGGCAATTTTGAAATCTGAGTGTGAAAAAAAATGCATCACTAGGTGTCTCTGCAGACCCACATCTCGGCACTGATCAAGAGCAAAACATGATTTCTCCAAAATAAAAGTCAGTTTAATGAAGGAAAAGACCTGGGACATTGCACAGAAACAACCCTTTCTTACAATAAGGCAAATGTCCAGGTGCCAGAAGGTAAGAAAGTGCTAAAATTCAGTGCTGCTTGAGCTGCTGTCCTTCCCCTTGTGCTTTATGACACAGACATTCATTTTTGGGTGGTACACAATGTGTAAAAATATCTGTCTCATCCTAACTCTGAAAATTACTTGTGCCAAGGGAAATCAGAATTAGTTGGAGAAAAAAAAAGAAACCCATGGGTTTGCCAAGAAAGAGCTGGCCAAACTCAGACTCATGTAAGACGATTCATAAGGCTCCTTCGTGAATGGATGGGTGGATGGGGATGAGAAAAAAGTTGGCTTTAAATAACAGAGGAATCCAGGCTTGTTCACAGGGCAAACTTGGATAAATTAAGATTATACAGAGAAGCGCTGCATTGACTTCCACCAAACCAACTGTCCACCTCCAGCCACCAGCAACCTGGGCTAGTGGATGGTGGCCCTGCCCACAGCAGGGTGTTGGATCAAGATGGGCTTTAAGGTCCCTTCCAACCCACACCATTCTGTGATTCTGGGGAGAAGTAATTTGAGGAGAAGAAATGCTGTCCTGAAAATGCCCATTTAAACACTGCCAATCTGAAATGAGAGCTGAAAAATACAAAATTTGATTCCATTTAAATGTCCCTGGCAGTGCTGTGGTTCCCAGTGTGGTTGGCTTTGCAACTGTTTTTTTCTTGCAAGTGGAGAGCAGTGAGGGCCCCTTTGATGTCGAAGCTGAAGCATTGCATTAAATTGGGCTCCTCTCTCCACCATGAAAGAAGGACCTCCCCTCTTCCATCCTGGTCGGAAAAAGCTTAAAAAATATTCATTAAATTAAGGGAGGGGGCTAAAAAGAGCCCAATGAGCACTCAAGGTAGAGGAATGAAGCCAAGTGAAAAGCAACCAACAAAATTAGAACGGGAGTTGCTTGGTGGACTTGGAGGACAAAGAGGCTACGACTGAATCACAAGACAAAGCAAAGCACAAAATGAGAAAGCAATGGAGAAAACAGAGTACAGAAAGCCTTGTAAGGTAATGAAGGTTCAGGGGAGACTCATCACATGGGAAAACTCCATACTTGTCACCAAACTTGGCCAACACCAGGAATCATCTCTCAGCCTGGCAACATGAGAAGATTTCAGTCAAAACACCTTGTTTGAGTGTTCTTTCATCTTCCCATCGTCTCAGGCATTTTGTATCTCCAAAAATTCCTGCACTGTCCATTTTAGACAGCAGAAATAATGGCAGGCAAAGGACCATCCTTTTTGGATACACCAGGGAAATCCAACACTGAGTGTCCTGTGATGAAATTTTGACAGGTCCAGGCGTTGTTTTCCCACTTTTGGTTGATTTCCTTGTTATTGTGTATCCATAATTTTTTAAACATGTCCTGTGCTAAGAAACTTTGCCAAAACCTGGAATATTTCACTTTCACGACAAACTTGGTGTATCTCCTCACAAAATGATTGACACTCCTTCCAAACCCTAAGAAAACCAGTTTGCTGGGAAACCTCCTTCATTGATACTAATTACATTCCATTATTTAGATTTTTTTGAAATCCTAAATTAATGGCCCATTTGCTCTTGCACCTTCTCTGAGCATGAAACCAATAGGCCGATAATTGGAGAAATCATCCCACTTGCCATTTTTTCAACACTGATCCTGTGATTTTTCAGCTCTCTGGAGCATCCTTAGCCTCTAAAACTCAACTGATGGACATAGAGCATTTCCACCCTTTTTTTTTAAGCCTTATCCATGCAAACTCAAGTGCACTGAATGAGCTGAAGTACTGAGGCACTTGACATGGCTTAGCTGGACACAGAAAATGTTTGCCATTGTGCTGTCACTGGTATGTCATCCTCATCCCATGAGCAGATGAGATGGTGGCTCTTTCATGGTCCATCACCGTGAATATTTCAGCTCCACCTGCTGAAAATCCCTCCATGGCTGAGCGAACATTTCCTCTCCAGTTGGGTCTTTCCTGGGTGTGTTCCCATTTATTTAGCAACTGCCTCCAAATCCTCACTTGAATTCCTCAACTTTCAAGTCTTGCCCAGAAGGAAAATGTCAGCAGCTCTGGGTTTCCAGGAATCAGAAGCACTCAGTACCTCTCCGTGGGCTTGATTATTTTCCAAAGACTTGTGCTAATTTTCTGATATGATCCCCACCTCTTTGTGAGACACTAAATCCTCATTACTTTTCCTGACCGATGCATTCTAATTAGATCAACACTTTAAAAAAAAAAAAAAAAAAAAAGGAAGGAGGGGGGGAAAAAAAATTCACAATAGCCACAGGACGGCTTTCCATCTCATTAACTCCCTCACTTATTATTTTCATGAAAATTACTGATAAAAAACGTGCATCTCCATTTGCTGGGACCGGGAGCTTTGTCGGCTCATATCTAACATCTCTCTCATCACCCGGGATGTGAGCTGTTGCCATGGCAATGCACAATAATAGAAACTAATAAATTACAAACGAGATGCTCGTTGAGCAATTATTGTTCTCTTTTATGCAAGTGTCTTGCTAATTTTGATCATAAGGAATGCTTCCATAAAGCAGCGAAGGGATAATACGTCTATTTCTAGAGATTATTAGGATACAGAGTGAGGATGGGGTTTCTTAGATCAATGATTAAGTGGTTTGGTGCTTTCAGGGAACCCAAATAAGAAATGGAACTTTTCTGGGGGGCTTTTCCCTCATCACATTGGGAGCTTCAAACTCAGCAGCACCTGGAGCTGAGCTACTAAAAATGGTATTTTTTTTTCCTTTCCACCACCTTAAAAATGCCCCAAAAGCCCTAAGAAGGCCCCACCACCTGCCTCCTTTTCAGGGAGAACCCCAGGAGCTTCCTGGGTTATTTTGAGTTCGTTGCAGTTATTTCTGGTGGGATTGTGCAACCCTAAATTCCATTTTTCTATCCCAAAAATCGCATGTCTGAGAGAGAGAAACCCCCTAGGGCAACACAATATAGCATCAAGTTTTTTGGGGTGCAACCAGCCAAGGTTTATTCCCTGCACTGCAGGTGCACGTGAAAACCCCAACCCATGGGCAACTTCTTTTCTGAATATTGAGTTACAGTCCCTCATTTTGCCCCAAAAGCCACCAAGGTTCAACTTGGTTTGGCTACTTCAGTTGATATTTCTGCATTTTTCCAGCATTTCCTTGTACTCCTCCACTATGCTTGAGGCACCAAATGTCTTCTTCTCCCAGCTAAAATCCAAATCATGCAAAAGGAGAAGTCAAGGGAATGTCAATCATGCTGGGAGAGAACTGCAAGATCTGCTGAGACACAAAAAGGAGCAGTGAAGCCAGAAAGGGTTAGCTGAGACCCAAAAATCTGTTGAGCTTCCTTGAAACAAAAAGGGAAAGAAAAGCAGTGAAGAGAATCTTGATGTTTCTGTCCCTCCTGCCAATAAATAGCATTTTTTCACGAAAAAATGCAACTTTCTTGTTCATATTCCCATGCACTTGCACAGCTCCCTTCTCCTCACATTTAATTGCTGCAGCTTTACAGTTTAGGGAGTCCTTCACTCTCTCTTTTGCAGAGCCACAAACATTGGGGTTGCAGCTCTGCCAACCCATGAGAAAAAGGACATAAGAAATATAAGATAAGAAAAAAAAGTCACCACAACAGCATTTATTGCACTCTATGAGCAAGATACAGGATTTGTTGTTTTAATTCTTGGGGATGGACTCCGATGACTTTTCAGGAGGCCACAACTCCTGTAGAGCAAAGTCTGAAACCTTGCTGGCCCAACTCCCTGTTGGCCAATGTGCAACAGTGGTGATTAGAGAGGAATTTTAAAGCATTACCTGGGGGTGGAGGCTGATGGAGGAGGGGTTGGGGGAGTAGGGCCCCCCCAGGTCATTCCTGAGTAGGTTGTCGCTGTGCATCTTGGTTTTGAGGCAGGTGATGTAACGGTTGCAAAAGTCCTTGCACAACTCATTGACCTTCTCCAACTCCAGGAGGTGGATGCGCAGCACCTGGATCGCCTTCACCATCTATGCAAGGGCACAAAGTTAAAATCAATATTCTCCCCCAAAATCTAACGTAGAACTGATCCCTACAGCAGAATGTAATTTATTTCCTTTCTCAACACACCAAAAAAAAATCAATATTCTTGCCCAAAACCCATCCCAAAGCCCGTCCCTCTGCATGCCTGCATTTCTTTTCCTTGCCCATCAATCATAACCCTGGAACCCAAGAGGAAAAAATTCACCAAATTCACCGTTGCCTTCATGGGAATTGCTCCCCGTGCCCAAAAAAAAGTACAAGCCAAACCCCTCGTTGTTGAAAAGTGTTTGGTTATTCTCTGGAGGCCACTTCTTGTAACAAGATTACGGGGCTG